>NW_027094089.1:79409350-80693252 GCF_029207755.1 Chamaea fasciata
ACTCTTTCAGGCAGGGAATATAAGGCATTGAGAGTGAGAGTTACTAAGTGGCTCCTGTTTGGGTGACAAGCTTCCATGACAAATGGCCCCAGAGGACAACTCAGGGACTCGGAGAGGGTTATCGGAATCTCTTTGACAAAATGCTGAGGGGAGGGGTGCAGGTCAAGAGAAGCCTTCCTTCTGCTTCCGGACAGGCAAAGATTCCTCAGAGGGGAAAAGCTTCCAGCCCAGAGATTTCCCCACTGCCGCTGCTCAGATCAAGGGCTCAGATCAAGGGTGCAAAGCATGGCCTCTGTCCACCAGTGAAATGTTACATTTAATTCTGGCCTAGGCAAACCGAACCAAACTGGGAGTCATGCATGGAGCCAGTCCTGGTGAGGTCTCTGGGCAGGGTTCAGGCATTTATTGACATTTATTCTTCCACACGGAACTCGTTTGTTTTTCTCACAGAACCACCGAGGTTGGAAAAGACTTCCAGGACCAAGCTGTGCCCGATCCACACCCTGTCCCCAGTGTCATGACCACTCCCTCCTTGGACACCTCCAGTGATGGGGACTCCAAAAAAAATTCCCTGGACAATTCCACGGCCTGACCACCCTTTTCCATAGGAAAATTCCTGCTGATGTCAACCTGAGGCCCAGCCAGGGGGCTGTTCCCTCTCTCCCTGTCCCTGCTCCCTGGGATAAGATCCGAAATTCCCCCTTGCCTGTCCCCTCCTGTCAGGGAGTTGGACAGAGCCACAGGGTCCTCCCTGAGCCTCCTTTTCTCCAGGCTCAGCCCCTTTCCCAGCTCCCTCAGCTGCTCCTCATCAGACTTGCCCCATGTGCCACGTCCCATGGAAGTTGCCTGATGCTGCTGTAATAATATATTTGGAATTTCTTGTGCAGTGAAGACCCCAGAACTTGGGACAGGGTGTGAAAGACCATTTTAACATCAACCCGACCATGAAATAACAGGCAGTATGAGAAGGCTGCAGGGAGCCAGAGAAAATATGTGGGTCTGGTCTCTGAAACATTCCGGATGGAGTCCTCAGACACAAACTGCTAAGAAGTTAATCCATTAGGAAGAGAGGAAAAGGAAAGAGAAGCATTCAGCAAGATGGAAAGAGATATCTGCAGAGCTGATGTGACTTCTGTAGTCATCCTCTTGCTTTGCAAAATATCCAGAAACATTTTAAAGCGAAGAATTAATAAATTAAGATGCCGGTGTCTTCTTAAACAGAAGTAAATGCTGGGTGATTATTTAAATTTGGCAGATAAAATATGAGTACCTAATTATCAACTCAATTCAAAATGTGTGTGCTTGCAGTGAAAGTCAGCCAGGGATCAGTTTGCAACCCTTGAAGAAGTGCCTGAAATCAGTAGTTTGAGATGTGAAGAAACCATTATTCTGTCAACTTTCAGACCTCCAACACATCTAAGAGAGAGACAGTGAAGAGTTTGGAGAGCTTCCCAGAAGGTTTCTGAAATTTATATCAATGCAGTTAGATGTAGTAAAATTTGAATTCAAAAGAAACTGGAGTTTTACAGATTCAGCAGAGGCTGCTCCAAATGAGCACTTTCAAGTGTGAAAAAATTGGTTCACTTTCCTAAAAGATGATTGAGAGGTCCATGTCTAGTGAGAAAAGAGATCCTTATAAATAGAAACCAAATAAATCTGTGTATCCCTTTTCCATTGAAACACTGGAATTATGTGAGGAAAACAGGCATTTAGCTTCCTGTGAATTTATTCCTAAAGATCCCAAAGTTTTGTTAGCAGAGGTAACAGAGGGAAAATTTTAATGTTTGCAAGACTTTCAATTGGCTTTTCTATTGGATCATAAAATTTGCAAGGTTTTCTATGGATATTAAAGTTATTCCCTTAATTACATCATGATTTCTTTTTAATAATATGATTTTTATAACTAAATCTAGATAAGGTTATGATACTGTAGCAAAAGGAAATATAAATTCAAATTTTAAAAGGATTAACTATGAAAATTGTAGTTCATATGCATTTCTAAGTTTGTAAAGTAAAAGGGGCACATTGCTATTAGTGTGGAAATTCCTGGTTTTCTGGGAATTTGGTAGCCCCTATCAGCAACCTGGCCAGGAATAACCACAAGACACATCTGTTGTGTTTTGAAAGTGCAAGGACTGAAGGGTGTCTAGTTCCCATTATTTTTACTCAATCCTTTTGTCTGACAGATTTCCTCAAAAGAATAAGGAATTCTTAATATCAGAGTTAATCAATTTCTGCTCACCACTGTGACTTCTTTTAAAGTCTTGCATCTGGCATCTTTTTGTTAGGGCCAGGATCAAGAAAACTGAAACATCAGTGAGTATTCCTGTATGAGGACCTCTTGAGACCTCCAGGTAATAAAGACAAGCTTTGCAGTTTTACTTTTCTGTGAAATTCAGACTACTAGAAAATTCAGTCTACTAGAAAACTTCAAGGACAGCAGAATGCTGGTTTAAGGGTTTATTATGTCCCCTAGAGATGAAGATATTTCTGAAATATTTCAGAAACACAAATTGCATGCTTACAATAATAAACAACAACAACAACAACAATAACACAAAAAAAAACCAAACCAAGCAAACCAAACCAAACCAACCAAAATAAAATATAAACCTAGTGTGTCCATGTGCAAGCATGACTAAAATAATGACATTTAAACTCTTAAAGGATATTAAATAGGGAGACAGCCTAAGATCAGTACCCAAAGCACATCAGATTTGAAATAAAGCTTTTCTGTTCTACTACCCATAAAATCTATATGCTACAGAACAGCTAATTTGTTTTTTTTTTTAATTTATCTGTGTTCCTTGGGTGGTTTGGGCTGTGCCCATCTCACCTAGAACATCCACTGAAAGTGCTTTGTTCATTCAGTAGCACTGTGGGGTTTTAGACACAGATTTCAGGAAATGAACCTTCAGGAAATGAATCCATTAAAGAGAGAAAGATCCATTTGATAAGACAGAAAATGTGAAGTCCAAAAGAAAGCATTTATCTCTCCATCCACTGTTGCACCTGAGCAGATGCTATCCACTCTACAAAGCAACAATTCCTCCCAAAGGATTATTCCAGTGCTGTAGCTGCACCCAAATTCAGGTCAGAAGTAGTGTCCCATCACTTTAGAGGATATGCAGGCACAGAATCAGATAGCATTTATGCCACAATCTGAAAAAAAATTACCATTCAACTTACAGAAAGTCAATTTGATCTCAGCATATTCTGAAACAATTTTATTTAACCTATTAAAAATAAGCTCTGCAATTCGACAAAATCTTTGTATACAGCTGATCACTTTTATCAAGGTTCTGCAAGGAAATGGTTTACATTTTCCTGTTGCTGCTAATAATGAATATTTGGTCAATCAGTTTTGTTAAGGGCAGAGAAAAAGTGTTTCTCCAATGTAAGAGTCTGAAGAAGAGATTCCAGGCAGCTCTTTATAATACATAAACAAAAAGGTACTGTTTATTTCATAGATTGAAGTCACAGCAGTCATGATTTGTGGGTAACAGAGCCAGGCCTAAAGCTGTCAGCAGCAGCTTATAGACAAAACCTGAATCCACTTTAGTTCTGGTTACAATGCATTATATAGTTTCCTTTGCTGAGCATCTTAATATGTAAAAAACAATCAGCACCATACACAATACCTTTACATTTACCTATAACCTGTCATAACTACTATTATTACCATATTATGGTTAGTGCTACCCAATCACATCGAGTTAGTGTGTTACAGTTTAAACTTAAAGCTGTTTTTCTATTTTCTTGCAGTGGAAAATTCTTAGGCCATTTTTCTACTTGGTAAAAACATGTTTTTTGTTTGCCTATAGTGTCTTTTGCTTGAGACCTCTTTCTGCTTGCTAAAAACACCTTCTTTGCTTGTGGTCAACATATCCTTTGCTTTAGCCATAAAACCTCCTTCCAACTTGATTTAACCTTTCCCTTCTTAGTTGTCCAGTAACTGGCGCAGAGATCCTTAATTTAGGCATCTTTTATTCTTCTGTATCAAAACTTGCTTCTATCTCTATTTCACTTACAGGTTCCACATTCAGAGACCCTCCTGCTAAGCATTCATATCTGCAAAACTTTCCTGTAAACTTTCACCATTTCCAACGCTCCAAACCATTCCTGCTGTCAGGCGTGGTGGGAGTTGGGATGGTTTCTGTGCTGTTGGCATGTTTCCCTCTCCCCGGGACACTCAGCAGTGCAGCCCTGCTGCGTGTGCTCCACGAGGAGAACACATTCCCTCTTTATCTCTGCCATCCACTGCATCACCCCTCAGCAATGGCAGAGATCTGACAGAAGTTGGAGACCTCAATTTCTGAATGAGTTTGGATTTCCACGTGTAAAAGGACATCAGTAATTTTCTCACATTTTCCTAATCTCCCCTGATGGATTCAGGCCATGCTTTTCATTTACTCCAGATGCGATAACCAAACTGTCAGCTATGTTTCAGCTTTTCCTTTAATCTTCCCTGGAGCCAATAATAAAAGATTAGTAATTGACAGTGGTTGCCAGGCTAAGGGTAATGCTTATTTTAAACACGGGAAGCAAGAGCTGTATTCTTTGAAGGGATAATTTGTGGGAGGCCAGAAAATTGGATTACTTTGTTATCTGTTGTGTAAATGACAAAGATATTCAGTGTCCTTAAAATGTCAAGGCAAGTTTAATTAAAAATTTCCTACCTAATTTGAAGGTGGGAGAAGAGAGGAAACACAGTGATGTTTACAGGTAGAAACTTCACCAGGAAACATATGATAACAAAGGTTATAAAACAATATAAGAGTGATATTGATAATTTGACACATAAATTTTGAAACACACAGAATTTTTCCTTAAGAAGAAAGTATCTACTCTCATCAGAAGATAAACATATGCAGCACACAATCACAACATTACCAATAATTTAAAAATACAGAGTTGGGAATAAGAGAAATATCAAGAAACATTGAGAAAAATGACCTTCTTTAGAAGGAAATCCTCCAACCACATCAATACTTCCTGAAAGTTATCTGCAAGAGGTGAATTTCACTTTACCTGTACAGTCAATCAAGTGCACTGCATTACTACACCAGGTAACAACCTTTCTCCTACATTACATGCAAAGCTCATTTTTGTTTTCCCTTCCAAAGTAAGGGAAATTGCACGGAAAACATTAATATTTAGGGACAGATTCTGTTTCAGGCAGCACAGCTGAGCTCAACCCCACTACTGCATGTAGACATTCATTAGGTAATCAAATTGTGTACAGGAAATTTGAATTTAAACACTTGTGCAAAACTTCATTGGTGCGCCTTTTACTGAGAAAAGCTGGGGTTGAAATGTTGTCACAGACAGCAGACAACAAAAGTCAGATTTTTGCTGAACTAAGGCACACAGTTTGAGAAAAGACAACATATTTTTTGGAAGTAAAAGCACATTATAATTATTATTTTTTTTAAATTAGATGCTCACATCTCACCAAATTACTATACACCTTTGAGCTTCTATTATTTGAACCCAATAATATATCTTAACTTCTTTTCCTGTTTATTAAGCTGGTTATTTTCAGTTATGCAGGTATTTTTTATAAGTCAGGCATAAGTTAAGTATAGATAAGTGTGTCACTGTCTGAGGCTCAGCTGCCCCTCCAGTTGATGGTGAATTATGGTGGCAGCAGGAGCAGGAATGACACCATCCCCTCACCCCCAGCCCAGAGCCAGAGCTGCAGCACACATCCTGCATCCCAGAGCAATTCCTGCAACCCAGGGCAATTCCTGCGTCCCAGCCCATCCTGCATCCCAGAGCACGGCAGTAGCCCCAGTACTTTACCTGTCACTGCCCTTCAGAGAAAAACTTGGATCTGTAAATAATTTCTCTGATAATAACAGTATCAAGCCTAATCTTGGTTACTTACTACGTTTCTTTAAACTCGGGGAATTTTTGCAGCAAAACACAGGAAATAAATCAGGGTACAATCCAATACTGAGCTCTTTCACAGACAGGAGAGATGACAAGCACTGTGGTGGAGCTGAACAAAACACAAACAGGAAAACTGGAAAAGCAAAAAAGGTAAAGATGGCTTTGAACTTTCTAGCCCACTTCATTCATAATTGTTCTACCTCTTGTGGAAACGTGCTGCAGTGTCACTGAGCTCATTCAGTATCAAGGCACTTTATCTAAATTGCTGCAGTTTGGCTTCTGTCCTTTCTGTAAATGTAACAAGGCTTACAGAGTTTCCAAATTAGCTTCAAATGCACTTTGGCCATTAAATATTGTTTTATTAGCCCACAACACCTTGTGCTGTATGACTGAGTTAAGGCCATGACTGCGTATGTTCTAGAAAATCATCCCCGGCTATATTAGTTTATTCTTTCAAGCTTTGCAATCTTTTCTGATGTCACCCTCAAGAGCTCAAGGGCCAGTTCTCCACACAGTAATTGGTCACTGAGGACTTTTAGCACCATTGGAAACAGCTGGACTCAATGTGGGAGCAGTATTTGCAGGAATGCGTGTTTGATTTAGATGGATACGTGTGCTCTGGGAGTTCTTGCACAGGGGTCACTTGCACTGTTAATAGAACTGTGCTCACACTAGAAATGTGTGAAGGGAAATGGGCTCTTGGAACTCAGGAGGAAGAGAAAGATGGAAAACATTCCAGCTCGACATATGTCTGTCTTTAAGCACACTCTTGCTTTCAAAAATACATTTGGCATTTGAAATATAAAAGCTCTCTTCGTTTTGCATCTAATTTAAGATAGCATTTTCTTCAATCAAATTCCCAGGCAAATGGATAGAAAATGGGATTGTACCTTCCTGTCAATATTTTATTTATTCTGTTAAATGCAGATTCTTTTAAAGATTTATATTGTTAAATCAGTAACAGCGCCACGTTCAATCCAGCAATAAGACTGGCTTTCAAAAATCCAGAATCTAAAAGCCTGAATTAAATAATGATCCACTTCACTATTTCTGATAGAATCTAAAGGTCACATAATCCAATATTGGGATAATTTTTCCTAGGGCATGTAAGTGAAACAGTAAAATGCTTTTTACAGTTACAAATTAGAAGATAATTTGAATTTTATAACCTTTAAGAATGAAAAAAGTGGCACAGCAGGGTGATGGACATGTTTGTTTAAAATAGAGATACAGAACACAAGAATATCTTCATAATGACTCATAGTCTATAAATCTATGAGTTCTATTTATAATCAATATCATACATCACAAAAAATGAAGAGTCAGAATCCTTGTAACCACATATACTAATCCTCAACATGAATGGAAAAATATAGACAGAAAAAAAAAAAAAAAAAAAAGTCTTGAAAGCACTGGATTTTCTTGTTGGAGTTTACTGTTCGTGTGTACAACTTTCTATTAAGCATTATCTCCAGAATCTGGGATATTTTCTGACTTCATCAGTGGTTGGAGAGGAAAAATGTAGAATAATGTAGAATATAAAATGTAGAATATGATTATTTTAAAGGCATCTGTTATAAAACTGAGATGAGGGTTCTTTTGCATCCATTTCATTCTTTTTGTATAAAGTTATTATTAATATTTCACAAAAAAATAGTTTCACTTTCCTAGAGAATATATGTGTACTGAAGCTGAAAACGACCAATGTTTTATGATGCTTTTGGCATCAAAATAACAAAAGATGCAGAAGATGAAAAAAAGAGTGGGTCCTTGATAGGGACTTTGGGAAAGGCAGTTCTGTATCTGAGGTTCATTGTAAGTCCCCTTTCCCCTTTTTCCCCCCTCCCCTCCCCTCCCCTCCCCCAAAAATCGCCATCCTGGCACAGCCGAGGGGAACTAAAGCTTTCCCTTCAGGACAAAAACACCCCAAAAGTAAAAGGATGCTCCCGAGACAGCCAGAGACACACAGAAGAGCAAGTGAGAAACCTTCTTTCACCTGTAAGCCCCTGGTCCAAATGCTTTTCACTGACAGAGCTAAAAAGTGACACAGCAGCAGTCCTGACAAACCCATGGCTGAACAGGAATGGGCAAAGTAGAGCTCGTTTACCTTGTACTTCAGAAATAAAAAGCATCCAAATTAAAAGTCATAACAAAGAAGCAGAGAAAATGTCATGTGTTTTTTTTCTTGAAATTTACAACTAGATTTTATTTCTAAACACTCAGGAGGAGTCTGTTAAAACTCCATTCATAATTCAGTTGGCTAAAATTCACGTCTGGTGAAAGCAACAGTAAATCTGAGCTGCAGAAAGTATAATTTAATTTAGCCATGACAAAGAGAAAAAGCAATCTATGTGCTAAATACCAGAGTAATTTTGATTGTCCAACAAATGGCTCACTGTAAAACGCAGTAAATGGTAAAATTAAGTCTTGGTGGACTGAATTAATTCACATCCTTTTCCTTTCCCAAATACCTACAGACAACATTATTTTCCTTCTCTAAAAGTAAAGAACTGCAAGAGAGAAAATAGCGCACAGAACAGCTCTTGACAAGATATTTTTTCCAGGGTAAATTCTACTACAGAAATTTTAGTGTTCAGACATTAACCAGAAGAAATGCCAAAAGAAGAAGAAGAAGAAAAAACCCACCTAACTTTGGCAGTATAGCCCATAATTACATAAATACACTTACAGAGTTGTGTGAGCATTACTTTTCTAAGTTCCCTTTTACACAAGACACATGATACACATTGGAATCAATCCAATCAATACAGGAATCTCTGTCAAAACCATCTTGCACCTTTTCATTATAAATAGGTTGGCGACAGAGGGTAGATTCTTGCAATGAGATATGATGCACTCAGTCTAAGAGTCCTTAGAAGTAAATGACAGCAGCATTGTACAAAAAAGAGATAATCTTCCTACTTAAATGATGGAGACATCTTTGGAATTGCCCTCTGGTGTCATTCCATAGGTGGGTAAAACCTATTAAAAGGACTTTATAGAGTATTTTCTCCAAAAGAAAATATCTGTTTCCATGCCACTCTCATACACAATTTTACTGATTTCATCACAATATAATAAACTGGAATGCAGTTTTTGCTCTCAAATGCTGTTTATCAATTATGGGACTGACTTCAATTGAACTGAAAATTCAGAATCAGCCTAGGGGTTGATTTTACAAACATCCCAAGTAATATATCAAATACCTTTACAATCTTTATATGTTCTAGATAATCTATTTTATAGTTACAGTATCCCAGACAGAGGAATCAGGGTAAATTTTACTAAATATGTTTCCATGTGTACTAATGTGTCTGTAAATTTATGTAAGGGAAAATGAGGAATACAGAGTTTTGTGTTTTTCAATCACTAAAAGCAGAAAATCCATGTGTCAATTACACCTGTTCTTACTGCTGAACAATTCTGATTCCCCTGAAATGAAGAGAGTGGTAAATCACAGATTTTCCTCTATTTAAAACTGGCTTTTGTAATAAAGCACATCTTACTGCAATAACAGTTAACATATTCCTTCAGACTGGATGGTGCCCAACAGTCATAGCACTGCATGATATTGCATCTAAAATAACAGATTATTAGGGGGGAATTTTTAAGCAAAAAAAATAGATTAATTTGAAAAAGTCAATGGTTTTATATGAAGCCATTGAGTTTAAAGAGCTGCTGGATTTTTATGCCAGCTTGGGGATACCTCTGTGGGCAAACAGTAAAAGACGAAATTACAGGCAATAATACTCTTTTGAATCAAATGCAAATATTGAAAAAAAAATAATTTTAAGGACTGAGATCAGTCAGATACTCAATAGTTTAAAAGACTCCATGAGACATTGCACAGCTGCAGCAGGAACAGGCCTCCAAACCAAACCCAACATTTTGTGCCACTTGCCAAACTGGGGCTGGAATGTCCTCACCTCCATGCACAGGAAGACCTCTGGGATTTGCCATATTTGTGATCAGTACATCCTCCACTGCATTTGTTGATTTGTTTGTGGTGTTTATTTACTTATTTATTTATTTATTTATTTAATATTTTTTCCCAGCAATTATCACCTGTATAAGTGCAGGACTAATATCCAAAGCAGGAATACTCAATGCAAAGATTTGGATTCATGCCAACCCCCCTGTAAGGTTTAATGCTTCCTGCTGCATGTCACATTTAAAATTTCTTTCTGTAAAAAACTGTCCAGTATTACACTATTTAGAAACATCACCTTAAAGCTGATGACTTCATTATTTTAAAAGTCATTATTTGATTAATGGCTATTTCAAAACGGATACTGTGCATCAGAAGGTGCTTTAATTTACAGGTGGCAAGAGCAGATGACACAGACTGAAAGGAATGGAGTACAGTGTAGAACTTCCCAACTGAAAGAGTTTAGTAATATTGAACCTTTCCACTTCCATCCACTGCTCCCTAAGGACACACTGCATCTTCTAAAAGCATTTTTTAAGGTTATGTCTTAAACTAATAATACAGGACATAAGAATATGAACTGAAGGTAGGATAAATTATTACTTTAGAGCCTACTCAGTCATCAGCTGGTAATTCCATTGGTAGAGGATGAGGATTTTTTTATTATTATTTCTATTCAGAATATGCAGATGAAATACCCACAGTTCTACAAACACATAAACCCACGATGATTCTTTCTTGAAAAGAGTCTCGCTCTGAGAGTTTATGCAGAATTTGTGCCTTGACTGTAATTAAGCTGAGAAAAAAGAGTGTCTTTAGAGAGGGCATGATGACAAGGCAGTCAAGAGGATAATGACAACAAATGTTGGCATCTTTCACTTTGATATGTATTATTTCTGCTCAAGACGGCACCTTCCTAGTCATGACGGCAAAATGCAGGTAAAAGCTATACTTCAATTTAACAATGGTCAAACATCCCAATAAATCACTTTTGGGAGATAAAGAAATAAATATTTATGCCAATAACCCACTTCCCCAGTAAAGTTGATTTTTAATATTATTATCTGTTATTGTATTTACTTCATCTTGAAGTTTACTTTTCTTTTGACAAATTAATCTTAGCTTGAACTAATTATTTGTTTTCACTGCTGTCTTATCAAACTTTTGAAATAACTTTAAACATGAATATGCATGTGTGTTATTTATCTACATCAAATGGTTTAACATTCTTTCATCAGAAATTCTTGCAAGATATTCAAGGTTCTTTGTCAGAATGGTAACTCTTTTATACCGCAAAAGTTATTGTCTTTAGAGAAATGAAGTTTTGAGGCGGATATATTGTATCCCTGAAGGTTTATAATCTTGAAAGTATTTTTTACAGGAATATTCCTCTTTTCTTCATTGCAATTATTAGAGCTGTATAACCGTTAGAAAAAATGCACTGCTAAACTTTCTACCCAGCCCTGAAACTCATCTGGTTTCACACCATATTTCTATTCTATTGTTATTTCAGAGTTTTGTTTTCCTCTGTGGGCCAAAAGGGGAAGTTGAAATCACTCACGTTGCACCCAAATATGGATTTACCACTGAATGAATTAGTGTAGGACCTAGGATTAGGGTTATGTGTCACTTATGTGACACAAAAAGGGGATCTGGAAGATACAGCCTGGAAAGAAAAGGGGTTCCTGGTTAAGCCAAAGCAGTTCAACTCAGTCAAGGGCAACCACTGAGCAAATTCTGAATTTATATCACTAATTTACAGAAACTGAAGTGTATGACCCATGGGGTGAAGAGGGAATGTTCCAAAATTCATGGGCAAAACCAAAACTCTGCTGTGCTTGGATTTGGCTGTCACAAAGCTGTGACAAACCCAGTGCCTCTTTCCTCAGTCATGTAGGGATGAGCATGGGGGGACTGGAGGGAAAAAATGGAAATTCTTCCTGGGAAATGACTCTTAGATCAGCACAACTTTATCTGGAAATATGGTGGTTCTGTTTTTCCCTTTTTGCCTTGACCTCCCCTTTCTATCGTGCTTGTCATTATTTCACACCCTGTAAAACAAGATGAGCTTCAGCTGATTTCATGGATCCAAGCCATCCATGCTTTCCTGTGGTAACTTTCCCACTACATCCTGGGAAATTTCCTGGACCTCACAGAGGCAATCCTAAGAATTATCCCAGTGACAATGAATACTAATCCCCTTTTGGAAAAGGACTGATCAGACCTCATGATCACAGCCTATAGATGAAGCGATTTTTAATCACAGCAGATAGGTACATGTGGTTTTGCACTTTAGATCAATTTTTTTAAATTAATTGCATCTCCCCCCCCTTCCAAAAAATGCTGGAAACTTAATAGGTTGACTCAACTTTTAGCTTAACTTCAAGTAAGTGGAAAGACTTGTGTACAGAAACTGGCTGGCTCTTAATGGAAATTGCTAAACAATTCCAAGCAGTAAAGATCATAAGAACGTTAACAGCTTCACAACACAAGTAGCAGTGGCAAAAATAACAGCCAAATACTTGAAAACAAGCACAGTTTATGAATGTATTTCTGTGATCTGGCTGCCTCAATTGCAGGGAAGTGAGTTCTATGACCCAGCAAGTCCCATTGCACCCTCTGTCCTTTATTAACTTGTATTTATTCGGATATAGCCTTTTAAAGGAGCTGAGCATCAACAAACTGAAAGTGGAGTAGTACAAAAGGCCCAAAGGAAGGTTAAAAAAAAGTAATGGAAATCTATGTAGTTTATGGGTGTCTAGGGAAATCACAGCCCTAGTTCTTTATAGGTTTAAAAATACAACTGTTTCATTTTAAACAGCTTTTCTGCAAATCCAGACAGCTTCAGGTGGTACAAAAAAAAAAAAAAAAAAAAAGCAAGCATGTTTTGCATTTCTCTGTGGTTCCTGTGATTCTGCGTCCTGATGCAATACGAGTAGGATAATTACGTACAATATGTTCAAAATGTAACTCTGAGGTCTTTAACAAGCAGCTAACCTTTCCAGAGGAACTGGAAAACTAAGCCTGCCCTGAATCCTTCCTGAGATGGCTTCAGATGAACCTAAAGCAGCACATGTGCAGCACACTGATGTACAGGCTGGTTTTACGTGTCGATGAGATCTACACCACCATGAGTTTAAGGTCCCCACATAAATTTTAGGCTTGTTTCAGTCCAATCAGCTCCTCACAGAGATGAGAAATGTCTCAAGCACTGTCCTGGGACAGTATTTTACTGCTGAGTCTCAGCCACAGCATTATCTTTCCCCTTTACATAGCAGGTTGCTAAAGCTGTTGGAATTTTGGTGGGTCTATTTTAGAAATACTACTGCCATCTAAACAGGTTTGCCCTTAAGCTGATTATTAGGTGAATATCCATTTAAAAATATGTGTACACACACATAGAATAAGCTCATCTATACTCAAGGATTGCCAACTGTACCCTCACACAGCCACCAGAAATTTTGGCAGTGGGTCGTGAACATCAACCTGTGCTCACAGGAACTGTGTAGGAATCAACCCAGATCCCTTTTCTGCCTCTTTCTTGTCCTTTTAACATCATTTTAATTCACTCAAAAACTCTGTTGCTGCTTGCACTGTCTCATTCAGCTTTTATATCAAGAAATAATTTACCAACCTAGAAGGTATGGAGAGAATGTGAACGGATTAATGATAATTAAACCAATTAACAAAATACAGCATCATTTTGAGCTTGAAAGGGTCCTCACAGCCTCCAACAAAACCAATCCCACCTCTCTGCAGTGCCCTGAGGTTTTTTTGAGCAATAAACAGATCCAGAGTTGGGAGAAACAATAGGATTAACAATGAATTTTAATGCAGTTGTCAGAATTGACACTGAATAGATTCACTTACATATGAGTTTATTTAGCTTGGCACTACAGAGCTGCTCCTCTACTGTATTTTCATTGTGACTTACTTCAAAAACCTGAAACCAGTATCAGGAAGCCCTACTCCCACTAACAGTCAACTCAACAATTCCTTAAGTCCTTTCTTGTTCAACAAATATTTTTTGAATTATTGAATTAAAAAAACCCCCAACAAACAAACAAACAAACAAAAATCTTGTTTAATTCACAGCAGATTTCAAATTGAAATTCCATAGCTACAGAATGTTCAAAATTTCACAAGTCACAGAAAACTAACCTGATAACAACTGGAAAAGGGAAAAAAAAAACACCCTCAGCAGATAAAGCCTTTGACCTCCACCAAAGTTCTGCAGGAGTAACTCATATGCAGGAGACAGAAAAATTCACAAATTCACAATCATCTCCTCAGTAATATTTCCTGGTGCAATATACCAAATTCTGCACTTTTTTCATGGAGACGGGAATGAACAGACCCGGCTTGAAGGCCCCAACCTTTTATAATTAATCCACATACAGGACGCATTCCCTTCACCCACTCCAAAGTCCTAAAGACACTAATACCTTTTGCAATGGCATGATTTGATATATATATATATATATATATATAAAATTTGTCGATTTTTGAACAGTACACTGGAAGGCACCAGTGAACACTGTGCAGCGTAAGCATAGAAAATGAAGAAACAGGAATAAGGTTTTGAACAGCTGACAGCTAACGTGGGGAAAGAGGTGGTGACAGCTCCAGCAGTTCATATCTTAAGAGCCACTTATTACTTAAATGACTGCCAATTCACAATGAAAAAATGTGGAAATGAAGTCTATCTACAGCTATACAATTAACTAAAATGATGACTTTGGTATTTTACGTTACTGGATTTATTCTAATTGAGAAAGTAAAGAATTAATTACATTGTTTCAGCTTGCGGTTAATGCTTTTATTCTTTCATTCTTACTTTATTTTTCCTCCTCCTCTGAATTTTCATTTCCTGTAGATTGAAAATGTAGGGAGTGCATAACATAATAATAACTAAATAACCTTTCCTATAGAAAGAAATGCTTTAAATGAGGACAAATACAATCTCAATTTTAGAAGTTCGTTTAGTATGTGAGCAAAATCCTTGAAGTCCTGGATTTTCAGGCTTCTTCTCTTGGCCTTTAAAGGAGTTCCCATAAACCAGCTCAAGTGTCTCTTTTCTCCACCTCATACCAAGGTACAGGGATATCTTCTATCCAAACATTTAATATGTTGAGATTGTACTTCTAGAAAATGCAGTCCAAATCTTAAAGGCAGACAGAAGAATTCACATGTATCATCTTTACAAACTAAGAATTTATCTGGTATTGAGTAACCCTGGTTTATACATTGGCTTTTGAAATTACACTCTGCACCCCTCCCCAGCTGGGGAAAAAATTACCCTTCTAATTTGCCCAAATTGTGGATTTTTCAGTGAACTCCACATGGATATCTCATATCAGGAACGTGTTACCTTTTATTTCATGTTCAGTCCTAATTTTATGCTGCAGATCTGATGAGATACAGATCTGTATTCCAAATTTCTACAATATGACCTTTCACAAATTTGATTTACTAAAGCCTTAGATGTGATAGTTCCCATTTACACGCTTTGTTTTATATGGATGACATTTTCCCTCAAACATTAACCTGCCATTTTATTGTCTCTCAATATGTTTCGTAGATGGAACAGTTTTGACTTGTCACAAAATCAAAATTGGCCCACAAAAATTAGGCTTTTGTAAGGAAAATGCATTTTTTTTCTTTTTTTTTTGTCCTTGTGAGGACAGACATTCACATTAAACCTCCTCTGTTTTATTTTTCATAGAACACCTAGATTGTTTTTCTCCTGGGCCATGTATTTTACATGGAGTCTAAAGGGCCTTTCTTGTGGTGCTACATGTGAACTGAGGCCATTAAGGTATTTTTTATAGAACCATAGTTAAAAAATGCTCTACACAATTATTTTATTCTATTCCATTGACTAAAAACCATGAACCAGTTACAAAATTGAGCTCTCTGAAATCACTGACATGATTTCCTTCTGTCCAACATGGTTATTGCCATGGCTGGGTGTTTATCTGTATCAATCTTACAAAGAATTAAGGATTTACTGAGAAAAAAGCATAGGAAAATATTGCAGGGAGAGGGAATTTTTTCATTTTCCTTCTTATGAATTTCTGATTTCTAGCCTTTTGCTTCTATTCATACAGCTAATATAGGTGCAAATCTCTTTTTCAGTATTTGTTTCCTTCAGTGAATCAAGAATATCTGCTGGGAACTGTGCTGCTTCATCGCTCCACAAAATGTAGACATAAATATGCAATTATTTTCCTCCAAAAATCAAAATAACTAAAATGTGATTGAAGCACATGTTATTAGCACTTATTAAGAAACAGGAATTATATTTTTTTTTTGTTTAGTAATCATCTTTCTTAAAATAAGGATGCACAGTGTTACAAAGGCGTGCAAGAGTGACAAATTCATGAGAGAACGCCTTTCTCAGTATAATTAAAATATTTTTGTAAAGTACAGAGTGTGAATTTTTAATAAGCTATTGTTAGTGCACTACCAACCTTGAAAATTAAATACTGTGCATTTTAAGACATTTTGACATCTCTGCTGTGAAAATCAGTACAAAACGTGCACTCCTCTTCACACTAAGTACTGAACTGAAAGACTCCCTGCAGTTCAGAATTCCTTCTCTTAACTCAAACTTTTGCCAAACTTTTATAAAAGTTGTCATGAAAAGCCCAGACGAAGCAAGTCCCAAACTATGACTTACCCATATCACATATTATTTGAGATCATGGTAAATAATTATGATTAATAGACAGAATTCTTATTCTAATAATATTGGAGATGCAGAGAAAGCAGCAGATTAATAAAATATACCATCCTTGTAATAAAAGAAAATTAATTCCTCAAAAAGTAGGAAAACCATATATATATTTATATATTACATTTACAGGAGCCTGCAGTGACAGGACAAGGGGGAATGACTTCAAACTGAAAGTGAATTAGTTCAGATGAGATATTAGAAAGAAATTCTTCCCTGTGAGGGTAGGGAGGACCTGGCACTGGGTGCCCAGAGAAGCTGTGGCTGCCTCTGGATCCCTGGAAAAGCTGGATGGGGCTTGGAGCACTCTGGGATGGTGGAAGGTGTCCCTGCCCATGGCAGGGGGTGGAATGGGAAGGGTTTTAAGGTTTCTTCCAACCCAACCCATCCTATTATCTATATGGATAATCTGGATATTTCAGTCCAGCCCTCATTTTCCATGAAAACAATGAGGCATCATTAAGAAAAAGTAGTTTTAAAGCTCCCAAGTATCTCCAGATCACTACTTTGGAGAAATGGGATGTAACCCAATTCCATTTGGAGGCAGGGGGAGGGACCTTCCCCAGGACACTGTGGTCTCAGAGTGTTGTCCTGCCCACATGAACTGCAAGCTGTCCTGAGCTTTTCCCTGGTTTTTCTGAAGGGAGGGCAGTCAGGTTTTTTTTCTTTGTTTTCCTAGGAGGGTGTTCTGTTGTTTGGGATTTTTTTTTTTCAGCTGTATGTTTCATAGAACTGTGTGTGTTACATAGAACTGTGCTCCTGACAAAGACAGGTCTGGTCCACAAGAAGCTGTAACATCACCCAGGAATAGTTCAGGCCGGGTAGAGTTGCACTAAATGATTTACGACATTTCACCCAGCTAATAAACCTTTCTTAGGGGGCAGCAGTAGCGAACTTCACCAGGAAATATCCACCTAACCTCAACCTTGGGGCAGCCTGTGCCCTTCTGACCCCAAAGTGACCTGCGGACAGGCCAGCTCGGTGCCAACCCTTCCAGACACAGTCCTGCCCCTGATGCCTTAAGATTTTAACTTTTATTTTTTTTATATATTTTTAATCCAGCAGTTCTTTAGTGTGTAACTCTAAACACCACACACAGGGTGAGCTGCTGCTTTCCCATTTTGGTCAGACACAACAATTCCTCTCCAGGCCTGGGGACCAAGGACACCTCACTGCCTCAGGACTGAGAGATGTAAATAAAAAGGAGTTGAGGAGGAGTAAACTTGGGGTGAACGACTTCATTACCTGAAGCTGTAATTGGGAGATTCACCTCCAATATGCAAATGGACCAAACTTATCAAAGTGTGAAAACCCATGACCCATCAGCCATTTCTGGGTGCAGCCCCTGGGGGGCTTTGTCTGCCCTAAATATACTGAAGGCCCTTCAGTAAATAGAACTGGTTTTATTCCCTTAACTCTGGGAATAACTCTGGCCTCTGTTTTTAGGGAGCCCCAAAAAGGCATCACCCCCAGCACTCAGCTTCTACACCCCAGGGCACCAGAGCATCCTCCCGCTCTGCAGATTACAGAAATCCCTCTTGTCAACACTAATCACTGCACACCCACCCTTTCATGTCTCAGGGAATGGAAAAGACGCAGGGGAATTTCTGTGAGTAGAAATCTTTGCCATCAGGGCTCTTTTCAAAGCAGGAAGCGTGTGATTTTTCCCATTTCCCTCTTTGCGCCTCTGACGGGGTGACCACTTGCTGCAGGCACACTCGCTGTTTTGTGGGTCTGCTTTATTTCCCAGGTGGCAGAGTATTGCTCATGTAGCCTTGCAAAATTACAGCATACATTCTTTTACTTCACCCCAAAGCTCCAGAAGGGGGCTGGCGTAAAAACAAAGCTCAGGATTTTTCCTGAGGATGGATTTTCACCAGCTGAGCTCCTCATTCCTCACACGCCTGCCTTATCCATGAGCCCTTCTCTGTGACTGCCTCAATCCCTCATCCTTCCCCAAACCCAGCACCACTGGTGCCTTTGTGATCATGGAACAGTTTCAGCCTGTTTAGCGTTGAAAACCAAGAGGAAAAGTGCCACTTGTCCTAAAGGTTCTTCAGGTAATATAAAGACATTTGGAAGAATTCACATTCCAGGAGAGGGAGTGGGAGGGCGGTTAGAAATGCTCCATCAGCAACACCAATTTCCCTACAATAGCTGAGACAGCTGAATTAGGGAAATTATCTTTATTCAAAGACCATTCTAGCAACTAACACAGTGATTAAAGCACTGCTTTCTCATTTATTATTTCTGTATTCTCATTTATTTTTACTGAAATCCTAAAATAAAATTACTGCCCGAAGTATAGCTGGTTTATTTCTCGTAATAATCTAGATAGATTTTTACCACCATAATATTTAAACGTTTTATTTCCTAAGGCATTAAATACAGTTTACATTTAGCTGCAATAGAGTGCTTGGTATCAAAACTTGTCTGAGACAAAAGGATTTGGGCTTTTTTGAATAATTATATATTTTATATTTGTCCTTCTCTTCACTCTAATTCAGCTACATGCTTAAGAAATACAATGATAAGCAAAAGCAAATTTTAATCTATCGAATTTTATGCATTTAAATCTAGAATTCAATAAAAATAAAATGATGTTGATCTACTTCCATGGAAACTTGGATTTAGAATACAGCAGTTCATTAAACCTCCCCTGAAGAAGTTCAGGTCATCCAATTGAGTAATTTGGATTTTCTGCACTCTGTCAAAGTGACACAGGATCTTTGCAATGGCTAAAGTGGTGTTCTGCCACACAAACACACTTTTACACCCTAAACTGCAACAGGCAGAGACTTTTATTGAGACAAAAGAGCCTAAAAAGCTAAAATTAACGTAGACTGAGGAAGATTCTGTTTCTGATTTGGATAATCCGGAGTTCTGTTCTCTGTGATTACACCTTGCATTCACAACAGGTACAAAAGAGAATTAGATTTATGTTTGTTAATTCTGAATCCAAAATCCAGTGAGTTTTTGCTCAAAATCTGTTTCAAATTCTGAGTGTGGAGGCTGCTTGGTTTGCAAGAACAGAGGTTTTAGTTTTTTTGAAGGACTTCCCACTTAGGAAGGAGCTTAAGGAAGGACCTTAAGGCTCATCCAGTGCCACAATCTGCCATGGACAGGGACACCTTCCACTATCCCAGGTTACTTGAATCCCCATCCAACCTGACTCTGTGTGTTCTGAAACCCCCTCTAGAAGGGCCAGAGTTCTTTAGAAGAAACTAAATCAACAGAATAACAATGTCTTTTTGCATTAAAAAAGAGAATTTTCAGCGTTTTTATTAAGAATTTCCTAAGGAATTAGACATTGAAAATGTCTAAGTGTCCAGAGGACACCGTCACCTGGATTTAATAAGCTTTTCTCTCCTATGTTATTAAGTTTTTATCCAAATGAACTATGAATTTTTTGACAAAGGTTTCATTACCGTTACAAAGAAACTTGGAGGGTCTGCATTTAAACATTATCATTTACCATGGATTATTTAAAACTTTCTTTTGAAGTCTATATAAATATAAGGGCAATAATAATTTGGGAGTTTAACCCATATTTTACTAAAATCAGTGATAATCTGATTTAAGTCCTTGGAAAAGTTAAGCCACTGGAAAAGAAAAATATATTTTTTTGTCTTAATCATAATTGCTTAGAAAAATGAACAAACTTTCTTTTCACACAGACATTTAGGAAACATTATCAAAGGCATTCAAGAGCCAGGCAATTACTCCCCCTTCAATGAGACTGAGAGGGCAGGTTTATTATTAAGTTTTTTATGCCAAAGTAGAATCAGATTTATCTCAGGGATCAAAGATATTTTTGCAGGTTTAGCTGAAGTATTATCCATCTGTCAGCCATGGTCTTCAAGATTTTGGCATTCTACTGACAGACATGAACCACCCATTTTTCATTCCTGCAATCTCCTGCTAATGGAACAAAAAAAACCCCAAGCTGTTTTAAATTCTTTGTTTAGTTTTAGCCATTCTTATCTCCTTAGGAAACTTTTAAACAAATTGTATCGGTAGAATGGAAATTGAAGAAATCTCAACTAATCTGTCATCACAAAAATACTAAATGAATTTTAAGGTTATTTTACAAGCACCAGAGGTAGACATTGTTCTTTAAATGACCTACTAAAGTTTGTAAAGCTAAATCATTTATAAACTATATACAGCTAAATTCAACTTATCTTCATCTTTGAAGTTTGCCTCTTTTATTCAAGATCTGAAGGAAGACTTCACCTGAAAGCTTGTTGTACTTTTTGACTGAAAGCCTTTGTTCTCCTTTCCAAATAAAATTGTTTATAGGGAAAGATTACCTAAAGAAAAGAAAGAATACCCTCAATCTTATCTTGAAAGAGAAAGATTTTAGGCACAGGAAGATTTTTCTGTTACTGTAACAGCCATGAAATTGTAATTTCTGGAAATCAAGGACACAGGAACGGCCTTGGCGTCACTTTGTGACAGGCAGGAATGGACACCCAGGAGACAAAAACACACCACCCACACCTGACCCTCTTTTCCTGCAGTGCACCAGGTTAAATCCTGCAGAACCTGGGGGAACTCCCAGCCTGGTGAGCTGTATTTGACTACTCCTCCCTGGGTGCCTTCAAAGGAAATTATTTTGTGTGATATGGAAGGGGGAGCATCAGCCGGGCTGAGCCAGGGCTTTGCTCATCCTTCCCATTCCTCGCTAATTGCTGTAGTGAAAGGCTCCCTGAGACCTGCCAGGTCCCAGGCATGAGTCATGATCTGAACATGCAATAATTACAGAGAGCAGCCCCGTGCTTCAAACAGGGGCTGTAAGCATTCCTCCTGAGCCAGTCCCCTTGTTGCCTTAAAATGTTGTTGCCTTAAAACCCCACGCTTTGCCAGAAGAGGATGAAACCTTTCAAATTCTCATTCGCTAGCTCTCTTGGTGAGACCCGTCCACATTAATGCTGCCAATGTTCATAGTCCACTCTAATGTGAGACAGAATATGTAACAAGCCACTGCTGAAGGTAATTTAACACATTTCAGCTTATTTTAAGAGGAAGCAGAAACACCCACGTTTCTAGAAAAGCAGCACACAAGTTGTACGGTTACAGCTACACAAACTGATCCACCTCATCCTTAATTTGCAAGAAAAGCTACTGCCCCACCCAGAATTCCATCTTCAGCAACAGAATGCCCACAATGACACAAAGACCAACTTGTAGAACTGAACCTGTGAGGGGAAACAGTCTAGAATTCTGTACAATCTCTGTTCATAATCCAAAATGATTTGTTCACTCTTACTGAACATGAACCCTTAATGGCCCCTCTGTAGGCAAGTAAACAAACAAAGTCATCTCAGAGAGGCCTTGATCCCCTTGGTATTATCTTTTATAGGTAGAATGGCACTGCTCAGCAAATATGTCCTGTAAGACATTCTGTCTCTATCAAATCAGTATTATCCTTTCTGGGCTGACTTGCCCCTGGCAAAGAAATGTTGGAAAATGACCTCAAGCAACTGTGCCACTGGGATTTGTCATCTTTTGACTACAACCTAATAAAATTCCAGTCTAAGGCAAATTTTCATTAATTTTATAGCTCCTAGAAGACTAATATAATATACATATAACTTTTAAGTTTATACCTATCCTTGCTGAGCTAAATCTTTAATTGTAGCCCAAATCAGCGAAGCACTTAAACAGATGCTTTATTTTTGAGCACTTAATTCTACTTACTTTGATGGGCCTATGTAAGTGCTTAACTTCAGGTGTCTGCTTCAGTGTGGAGCAGGATTTACATGGGGAGTGCTGAGTGATTTGAAAATCCACTGTTTCCTAGGGGTGCATTATTTCATTTTTTTTCTTCCGGTGGGTGTATTGTTGTTCATAAGGAAAATAAATGAAAGTAAAAATATCATAACAGTAAGACAGAACTAAGAATAATAACAGCTTTCTCACCTTTCTAAAATGATAATTGATATTGCCAAGCTGCTGCTACTTTCTCCTTACACTTTCCAGTGGATGCAACCTAGACCTTTGCTTTTGTAATCAGCTTTTAATTAAGCCAATGAGTTTTTCACATTACCCTCATGCCTGTAATAATTGTTATGATTCTATTACCTTTTTTGTTAAACACATTTGTAGTTTTAAATGACAGGAAGTCAAGCTAGCAATTTCCAAAGATGTGTGAATAAGGAAATTGCTCTATTCATAGGCTCATAATGAACAGAGACAGAACATAATAATGCTTTGTATTCTCTCGCCCTCCAAGCAGAGGAAAGAAAAGCAAAGGAGGTGGCCTGGATAATTTACTTCAACCCTCCCTTTGTTCTTGGGCCTTTTTGCCAGTATTTCTTGAGGAATGTAAAGCAAGACAGATCATCCAGCCCAAGCTTGGAGCTCGCTGCTTTAGTGACACAGCTTCCAAGAAGAAGGAGAAGCTCATTCATCAGAACAAGCTGATGGAAAAAAAGCCAAAATCCAACTTCACTCATACCTGCCTGGTTCTGTGCCACATCACAGGGTTCTGCTGCTGAAACACGTGCAAACCTGTCTTGGGTTCAAGGCAAGATGTGTTCTATTTCCTACCTATTGAAGCTGTCTGGGGAGGTGTTTCTTTCCTCATGGCTCTGGGGGAGGGGGTGGTGTCTTCTGTTAATGGGCAGCTGTTAAAACCAGCTGGGGCAGTGTTATCTCCTCCACCACCCATCCTCCCTCCAGGGGATATCTGCTGTTCATGGGCCATCGAGGCTCACGGCAGGGCTGATACAATTCCATCATCCCATTGGGACATGCTCCACCCAGGGGGAGGAACCCAGCATTCCCACCTGGATAAAACCTGGGATTCAGAACACCAGCACAGCCTGTTTGCACTGGATTCTCAGAGGAAGACCAGACCCATCTCACCATCATTGGACTCTTCTACGGGATCATCTCTGCTCCAACAGAACCACATCTGTCACTCCAGGAGGATTTATTTGGACTGCTCCCAAAACCCTGACTAACAGGGTGTCAGCTCATGCTCTGACTCTGTCAGGGTTCCTAGGATTTTTGTTGTTGTTGTTGTTGTTGTTGTTGTTGTTGTTATTGTTGTAGTTGTTTGCTTGGTTTTTTTTTTTTTTACTACTATATTTGTATTTTCAATATTCCTAGTAAAGAACTGTTATTCCTATTCCCAAATCTTTGCCTGAAAGCCCACTTAATTGCAAAATTATAATAATTTGGAGGGAAGGGGTTTACATTCTCCATTCCAAGGGAAGCTCTGGCCTTTCCCTGGCAGGCACCCATCTTTTCAAACCAAGACAAAACTCAGTTGTTCCAGCCTTAAATCATAAATTCTGTCAATCATCAATGTAAACAAAAGATATCTTAGGCACTTTGCCGCTCAAGAAACTCAGGGTCAAGTTGTACAGTAGGGAATCAAAGGTGTCAGGTGCAACTTTGATTTTCGAGACTTCACAGACACCGGCCAGAGGACACCTCAGTGGTGTCGCCACCGTCCCCTTTCCCTTGCCAGGTTTCAGGACAAGTCTCACACCCAAACCCACAGAAGTGTTCAGCTGCTCCTCTGCCCTTGGATCCTCTATCCCCACCAAGGGAGTTAAGTCTGCACTTTCTGCCTTATTTGGTACACCACTAAACAGACATATTTCAAGGAGGAGGGAAATAATATTGTAGCAGAGAGTTTGTCAAACAAATGATACTGACTTGGTTATTTAAAGAGATTTCATATCTGCATGTTGCTATTCAATCCAGTTCCTTGATGTTTTCCCCACTGTTTATAGGCAAACCAAAATGCTCAAACATTGCTACTAATTATATACAAAATTCTGCACAGCAGAGCCATGAATTCATGCCAATTTGCTCACTTCAAGCTCTGTTCACTTTCCAAGTTCTGTCAAAATTTCTATTTGAACCTGAAGAAGTTTTTAATGATAAATGTACATTAAATAGATAAAAGTTAGAATATAAATGAAACAGAACAATACATCAGGATTGAGACTCCTGCCTGCCCTTTCTGCACCCACATCTGGAACTGAATCTGACCCAGCAATCTACTGTCTATAATTTTTTGTCACCTAGCTTTCCTACCTGATACCTGCTTTTGTCCCAAATTATTTATCTATTTTTTTTTTTTTTCAGAAAAAAGTTAATTGTAATTTGGGGTTGGAAATTCTTCCCTGCATCGCATTAAGTATTTCTTAGGCCCAGTGTGGCTTCTCTTGCTGACATTTCTTTCCAATTGTAGTGCCTGACTTTCATAATTTTCAAATACCTTTAATTATCAGGAGTTTGTATCTTATATTTGGGGTTATGCTCTAATTATGTGTTTTGTGAGAACTTCATTACAATGGTTTAAACACTAAAATGAAATTATTGCTTACCAGTTTTTGGAATTGAATATGCTATCAGAAGGGTAATACTGAACTTCTTGGCAGTTTTCTGGGCTAAGGAAGGTGGCAGAAACTCTGTATCATCATAAGTTTTTAATTTTTTTTTTCTCTCTATTCTTTGGCATCTTTCAACTCACTTTAAAACAAAGTCCCAACCGAACTCAAGTCTCCCAACATCAAAATGTAAAATATATTTATAATTCAAATATTTATGATGCCATTTCAGTGATTTGATTCATCAGGAGATGGGATGATTGCTACCGTTCTGGAGCTCACCAGGAGTGCAGGAGCACTGGATTAATCCTGTTCAGGGTTTTCACCAACAGAGAGGAGGAAATCTCAGGGCAGCCTGGAAAGTTCTGTGCCCTTGTGACTCACTATGTATAAAATTATGCACTTCACACCAACAGGCCTGAAATTAAGATTAAATGACAAGTCAATGGCCTGAATCTCCTAATGAAAGGAAAATGCACATATTTGCTCTGCTCTTAGAATCATTTCCACATATACTTCTCTGTTCCACTGTAATAAATTCAAGGAACCAATGTTGGGATAGAAAATACTTTACACTTCTTCAAACAAAATAAACAGTCTTTTCTTATTTGTAAATAATTCAAATTTTTTATCTTAAGTTTTACCAATGTGAGCAATTTTTCAGCTTTGCATGGTAATTACATAGTGTTGTATTTGACCTTAGCAACAATAACAAAAAACAGCAATGAAAAATACCATAGATGTGATAAAGCCCCAGAGATATTAAGCCTCAATGTGGTTATTAAAACTCTTGTATTTTCATTAATCAGAAATATCATTCTTTTTTTGCTGTCACCAGTGTATCTGGGGGTGCATATTCTCTGCAGACCATTAGCTCAGCTTTTTGCCTCTGTGTTTTCTGTGGTGCTGTCCTGAGTGTTTGAAATATAAAGTAGCCACGGGCACAAACTGCATTGAAATATTTTCTTCACTTCCCTTGGAGGCCTTTGGGAAAGACAACCCTGTCCCAACAGACACTCAGCAACAGCATCATCATTCACAATACTGGTGATTTCCTGTGCTTGAACATTTCATCCCTGAATTCAATTTCAGAACCCAAAAAGTCACCACTGTGAGCCTCAATGGCAGGTAAAGGGCTGGTTGAGATGGATCTTTCTGCCAATCCTAAAGCCAGAACCAAGTCCCATTTCTAGTGCTGATTATATGATGATGCAGAATTACATCCTGAATTCCCAGCACATTTATCTAAAATTACTTTAGATTTATCTGTAATTTTAAAGCACGAGAAAGGTAAAACCTCTTCTGCCTGCCTGAGGTGCCTCTGCAGACACCAAAACCAGAGTTTTTTCACCTTTGCCATAACTCCTTCTTTGCAAATCAATGAAAATATTTACATCCCGTGAAGACAGAATCCTTTCTGATAAATGGTCTGAATGAAGGCTAATCATCAGGGCTGAAAAGAGTTGATGAAAATCTTGGTTTGAGTGAAATGTGCCTGCCTGCTAATAGGTAATCAGAATTAACTCCTGCAGGAAATGAGTTCTGAGATTTCTGTCTTCCTCACAGAGAACCAAAGTTAAATGTTCCTTCTGAGTTTAGTACTCTCTGTGCTCCTTTGCAGAAGAGCAGAGAATAGAATTAAAAGGGATGCAGAGCCAGCAGCAAGTTAAGAAACACCTGACTGTTTATTACATGTGTGATGGAAGCTCTCTTACCTGTTCTGGACATAACTAAATACCTGATATCCTGGAGTTACCAATAAAAATAACTTCCTATTGTCGAGTTCATTAGTGATCCACCCTCAATCTGTTGCTCCGTGCTGCATCGCATTCCTCTTCATGTTTCAGTTCAGTAATTTCCCACTGAGCAATTGTTGAGCACATACCTAATCCTAGAAGCAAGATGCTTGTTATTTCAGCTTTTGTATCAGGGCATCTTTCAATTTTAACTTACAGCTCTACAAAAATTAGGGCTATGTTTCCATCCTGGTAAACAAGGACTATTCTGTCAATCCCATTACATTCCTCTATAGCAATTCACAATTCAAAATCACGCTTAAGTGCAACCAGGTTGATTGTAAATTGGCCACTTAAACCCCATCTATTGGAATAGCAAACACACTGTCCAAAGGTCAGTAATTTTTAAGGTAACAGCTCATTAAATCATAGATATGAAAAGACAACATTTCAGTACTGAGCAAACGAGTTGAGAAGCATTTTCATTCTTTCCCAAAAGAATTTCACTGTTGTGAGCTCTTGTCCTTTCCCAGTTCTCCCATACTTGTAACTCAGTGCTGCCAAAACACTTTTGTCACTCTGGAAGGGGCAACTTGATATAAAATTGAGGGTGAATACCAGCTTTTCATTAATGTTGAAATCTGGTATGGGTATCCTAAATGCAGTCAGAGAAGCAGTGCTATCACAGGAGGAATCACTGAAGAAAACTTTCATAACTAAATTTCAATCAAGCCGTAAGTGTTACACTTCCCATGGATCTCCCCAGGTTGATGAATCAACACCCTGGGAATACCATATGATAAATATGTGCCAGTCAGCATTACCCCGAACCACAGGCTTGTCTCCAACCAGCTCCATTTCATGGCAATCACAACCTTTTCCTTTAGGGACTTCTCCCAGTGCTACCCCTGTGGCACGGATGTTTTTCATGCCTGATGACGCCTTCCAGAACTGTGGCAATTCCAGGCACAGAAAATTCTCAAAACATTGCGCATGCAGGCCCAAACACAGAAATGAATACAGGGTTGGACCCGAGAGCTTGGAAAAGGCTGCCAAATTTAGACACCACAAGTAATAATGTGGGTTTGTAGTTTAGATGGAAACATATTAAACTAGGCAGTGGAAGGTTTTAAAGTTCAGATACAGAAGTAGTTATAAAGGTAGTAAAAAGTTTCAAAGGGTAATTCTGTACGATTTTGAGTCATTATAAGGTTGGTTAAGAAAGTCTGGATTGTGACAAGACATGATACAATTAAATTAGGGATTGGTGTGAAAGTAGAAAAAATCCTTGTGGCAGGAGTTTGTTGGCTAATTAACCTTTAAAAGACCTTGTAACCTGTGGTCTTGTGACCACTGACGACCACTGACCACAGACTTCTGACAGTGAAGACGTTCTCACCCTTCATGAGACTGAGGAAACAAATCAGGCTTTAAGGCATCTCCCAGTGGTCCTGTCTCTCCCAATATCCCGACACAGAACTGACACAGGATTTGTGGAAAGGTTCTGCTTTCAAAAGCCACACTGACCGGATTGCTCATTACAACCCTTCTGCAGAGGTACTGCAGAAGAAAGGTGGTGCTGGACTCAAAGATGGATTTAAACACTGTTTGATAATTTTCGGTGTGACTCCTTCCACTTAAGCATAGCTAGACACACAGACAGGACAAAAACAGTGCAACTTGACGAGAAATAGCAAAAAATATAATAAAAGAAGATTCTGTCTCCTGGGAAAGCATTCTTATCTTTGCAATGTGAAGGGTCTCTGAAAGCAGGTAGTAAAAGAGTCTTCACCAAGGTCAGGTTTTTATTTTGAAGTTTGTTGTGGAAATTTGTTGTTTCCTTCTTAAAACAAAGGTGTTTTTGATAACTGTGTTATCAGGAGTGCCTGAAAACACACTTTCATGAAGCCCTACATTTTCATCTCCCCTATATCACAGAAGTCTATTTTAGAGTTATATCTGAATGGCAGAACTGCTAAGAGATTCAAATACCTACATTTGCAATCTAGGGACAAAGTAAAAAATGAATTTATTTCCTTTGCCTTCATCCCCATAATTTTCCATGTCTGATCGTAAGAGACGAACTAAATGCACGAGCACATCTCTGTTCAGGATCAACCCTGCTAAAGGGCAGTGTTAAGGCACAAATCCATTATTTCCCCTATGAAAATGAAAGTAGCTTTCTCTTCCCTGAATGAGACAAATCTGAACCAGGATCCTTGGAGCTCGCTGTGAGTGCCATGGATGCAAGCACTTTCTCTACCCAGAGAAGCTGCAACTTATAGCACAAACCTGCTCCATTTTAGCAGCTGTTTGCAGATAGATCTCTGCTGCTCCAAAAGGGACAGGTTTGCCAAGAGACCAAAACAGGCTGTGGGTAATAAATTCATCGCCCGAGAAACAGAAAAGTGTCCTCACACAGGTCAAAGTCCAGCTTTATCATTTAATTCCCACATATTGGAAGAGAGAAAAGAGTTGAGAGGCAGGAATTTAATAATCATTAAAACAATATATCAAACACCTAGGACACTTTCTAAAATATCCCATGTGTTTTTCTTACATGCATTATCAACATTAAATATATCATTTGAGTGTGCTTGCAAACTTCAACTGTTTTCTGTTTTAAAGGACTACCAGAGTGTTTGTCAGAGAACAAAAATTGCTCAGAAGCACTGCAGAAGCTGTAAAGGAAAAACTGAGTCTAGAATCAGCAGAAGAGGGCAGCATCCTACCACGGTTTAAAGTCTGTAGGCTCAGCTTCCTGAAGTTGAGACATAACAGGCAACTTCTGTTGAATGCTAATTTTGCTCAAAGATGACCTACATTCGTTAAAATTTTCCCTTTCATTAGCACACAACATATCACCTTTCTAGTTAAGCATTTAAAACCCCCAATAATCCTCTGTAAACTAATTGCCAATAGCAGCTGATAACATTTGCCACAGTAACTTCCCTTTGTGCACCCGAGCACAGCTCCCATTTCACTCCGATAAAAATGGAATTCCTAAATGGAAGGAGCAGAAGTAATGCTCGAGCTCCAAAACAGAGCCTGAAGAAAGCACCAGGTCTGAACACTCCAGAGTTTTATCACACAGCTCCCTCCACTATTTAAACATTTGTTTCAAATCAGAAATGAAGAACATGTGTAGATCATAGTGAAACTTTTAATATTCAAACCTTCGTGGGCAATGCAACTTTCACTGGAGAGAGAACACATGGATCTACTGTGACCACCCTGCAACATCCTGCCTTGGGCTCTCTTTGCAGACTTCATTTTTATGTTATTTTAAGGAAATTCCAATACATTATTTATGTTGTTTGGAAGTTTTCTAAAATTTACTCAGCCAAGCCACCCAGCGTGAATCATTTTTCTTTCTCCCAGAATTCATCTTTAATATATTTCTCCCCTGATCAAATGATCAATAAGGACACAAATATTTCAGGTGGAATGGCATCATTTGCTTGAAAAACAAATAAAATGAAATACCACTGGAACACAATATAACATTTATAAAATATAAATAATATGAACTTTTATTTCCCTATACACACAAAAAAAAGGACAAAATTCTTGATGGAATAAACCTGTGTAGTGTAGAATTTCCTTTTAGCATTTAAGGCATGCATTTGCAGTCACTAAGGGATAATTGATTAATAGCATTCAGAGGGAAAAATTTAAAAGTAAGGAAGATGTGACATCCTTTTCATTATTTTCTGTGAGTTCTGAGTGATTCTCACTGAGAAACAACCACCAGATACTTCAATTACAGTAAAATATAGTGTTAACAACCCCTTTGTAATTGGAAAACATTGATCTCTACAGAAAGGTGGTCTTGGGAGATACGAATTTATCTTAAAATTCCATACTTGAGATCAAGCAAGGTAGAAACAGGTGGTTTCCATAAGGAACTACCTTGTTATCTATTATTCATTTATTCCATGCCAAAATGCTTACAAGTATCACTCGCGTGTTTGTGGTGTCCTTGCAGCCCAAATTTCTGCCAACAACACAATTTTTCTCCTTTTTCGCTTAGGAAGAAAGGTGTGTGCTGCTTTTTGTGTGTAAAACAGATGTACAGAGAACACAAGCGAGCTCTCAGACATCTGATGGCTACACCTAAATATGCCCCAGAGCTTTAAGGAATATCAAATATTCTGCCTTGCTGTCAACATATTTAAAATTATATCCAAGGTCAGGCTGGATGGAGCTCCGAGCAACCTCTTCTATATGTTGGGTTTTTGGGTTTTTTTTTCCCCTGTTGCTTTGTATTAAGTTTATTTAATATTTTACTTTGTTTCAAGATGATTGCATAATGTTCATGCATTTGTCACGCCTTAATGACTGCAATTATAATAGGGGCATTTTAGTTTTTAACACCCCTCTTGCCAGAGGCAGCATATGTATTTTTCCCTCTATATTGCATTCATTTATCTTGTGTCTGGCATGTCTGGTAGCTTTTTCTGGCTAGAATTTGAAAACAAAACAAGAAGTTAAGCAGGGACTAGCTTAATTAAAAATAAAGGCAAGAAAACAGTATCTTAAGAAGATTATAAGTTCCAGCAGGTTCATAAATTATGATGCAAGTGGTAATTACATGTGCTCTAAGGTCTTGGTTGGAGTTATAAGTCTATTGAACGTGGCCCTCTGGCTCTAGATGTAAGAGGCACAGCCACCCCACAAAAAGCTAAAAGCACATGATTTACATGCTCAGTTTAGGTTTTGTTCATTAAATCATTGCCTAGTCCAAAGAACGGGATACTTCTGGAACACAAGAATTATCACAAAACTGAAATTAACAGATTTAAACAGATTTAAACCATTTTATGTTACCTCATTCCACTGTTCAAAGGGCACCCTGAAAAGGAGACTAAGAAAATAAAGCAAGGTAGAAAAGGTGTCAAAAAGTCAATGAAAACTCATCTAAAAAGCATTCCTGACCATAAAAGCTGTTTTAATTTCCTGTTTATAAAGCCACCATATTCAGTGGGTAGTGAATCCTCCCATCTTCAAGAACTTTGCCCAAACATCACAAAAACGTCAAATTATCTTTGCAGGGTAATGCAGGAACTTCATCAAGCAGACCCTGCTCTGCCTTTGCCTAGATGAGTTTTATTTCAGGTAAGTTAACAAGGGAACACTGCTATCAGTATGATAAAAAAAGTGTTCTTTTCCTCACCAATTTTCCATGGCAGGAAATTGTAGTCAGATGGCTTTTTAGTGTAGCATCAGTTTTTAAATCTTTAATGAAATTACCCTTACAAACATCCTGTAAAACTGTGAAGTGTTATTCAATTCCATTGGAGTAACTGAGGTACTAAAACCTAAATGACTTAAAGAAAAACTGGTGAAAAAAGGCTTAAGCTGAAATTTCTTAAGCCTTAGTCTAGTGGCTTATTCCCCATGCTTTCGCTGGGAAATGTGATTAAATAAGAAAATCAATAAAGATTTAGGTTTGCCAGATAAAACACAAAAGCTTCAAAGTCCGCTGACAAGAATTCAGGGCGTGAGGCCAAGTTTTCTCTGACTTCTTGGAGTGGATCAGTTAATGGCATGAAAACAACATAATAAGGAGAAAATTAGACATCTGCCTCAGGTGTAGCCACGAGGTGTGTCCTCAAGGGCTTCACTTTCATTTCTAAACTAAGTGCACATAAGGAATTCCTCAGCCCATTAACACGGAGGGTGAAAATCCCTTTGTTCAGACTGGCTGCAGGTTCACCCTTATTCAGGCAGAGGTGATAAAGAACTCTCAGCATCAAATTCACTCCTCACTCTCCTGGAGACTGTCTCAGCCTCTCTCTAATTGTGAATTAGTGAGAAGAGAGACCGGCTCTAATACTAAAAACCTGGGCTCCCCAGAAACCCCTAATTCATCATTCAAAAAAGCAGAGAGTGGCAGAGTGTTGATGAAATAGCAAGTGAAAGAAATGTACAGCTTTATCACCTTTGCAAAATTAAGGCAGTTTTGATTAAACTCTTATTCTCTGTATACATTTATCTATATTTTCATTCTCTGACTCTAGGAAGCAACTTGCATTTAAATTGGTTTAGAAAACTAAGGCCTCGAAAAGTAAACACAAACTGCTGTGTTTCAAATAAATATTTCATGTTACTGCAAAATATTTTTTCTGGTCTGTGTTTCATTGTTAGTCTTCTTCAGCTTATCAAACCCAAAAGATCAATTATCTGACTGGCTATATACAAAAAGATCAAAGGAGATAACACACCTAGTTTGGGAAATCAGCAGCAGCAGTTCTGATCAGCAGCTTCTGCCATGTTAGATAAGAAAGAAGGTCAAGAAACTTTCAGAACTGAGCAGAAAAAAAAAAAAAAAAGAAAAGAAAATAGATGCTTTCTCACTAAGGGAAGATGCTGTCTGCAGAGAAAGTAAAATATTGCTCTTCAATGACAGTGGGAAAAGATGAAGTCCAGCTAATTTAACTCTCCTCTCTTTTTACATGCAAGCACCATAGGTCAGGGGATTAGCTGTGCTGTCTATGAGAAACTTTACAGGCCTTAACACTACCTGATGGCCTGTATTTCCTGAAAAAGTTCCTGTAACTCAACCCTATAACTGAAAAATGTACTCTTCTTCCTAGCTCATGCAATGATCCTCTTTGCCCTTTTTGATGGAAATATCTGGTGTATTCTAGGCCAGAATAACAACCCAATAATGCTTCAGAGTACCAGCAGCCTATGAAGCTCCCTGTATATATGTCTGTGGACTATTTATATTTTACTGATCAGCCATTAATATATACTTCATAATTATTTTTGGGTTTTGTTACTATAGTTTTTTTGTGTCTGCTTTTGTTTTCAAACAGACAAGAACTGGTGAAGTACAACAATTCTTCATAAAGAACCTTCAATTTATGATTAAATGTAATTAATCCTGATTCGTAGCTGGCCATACATGTTTCCCCTTTAGCCCGGCAATTAATTATAGATCAGTTTGAAAGCAAAGATAGTTGTTTACTTTTTTAATGTACCTTTACCATATATGTGTAATGATAAAGAAAGAAAAAATATTTTATTTTAATAATTAATAATTATTTTAATAAATAATTAAAATAATATTTTATTTTATATAACTTTTTTCTTTTCCTATCCCATCCTATCCTATCCTATCCTATCCTATCCTATCCTATCCTATCCTATCCTATCCTATCCTATCCTATCCTATCCTATCCTATCCTATCCTATCCTATCCTATCCTATTAGAAAAAAGATGAGTTACCCGTGACTGGAATTTCCTGAAGTGTGAGGATGAGGAACAGCTTAATGGGAGAAGTGTGTGACGCTGTTTTACACCACAACAACACAGACTAAGACTTCAGAAGGTTGAAAATGACTCTTTTATTTCCGGATGTGTCTCCCTTATACACTATTTTACACAGACCAATGTGGTTGGTGACACAAAGACAAACCTCTTCAATCACATTGGTCAGACCAGAGGGACATCAAGAAGAAGTCCCTCCTAGGAAAAGGAATGAAAAACATAGTACAGTTACAAAAACATTTCTCCTGTTTACAGAAAGTTCCCTAGGAAAGGAATTTCAGAAAACCAAAACATCTCCGGCACAAAACCAGGGCTGCAGGGGTGTAATGGTTAAAGATGGGATCTGCAGGACCCATGTGCTGTCCCATAAAGCTCCCTGGTAGTTCCTATATCCAGATCACTTTACAAATGACTTGGTGAGGCTGAGCAGGAGTGATTGCTCATCACGTCCTGAGACAGCAGAATATTGTGTTGGCAAAGGTGTCAGGGGCTGGCAAGTCTTGAGCTGACAGAATTCCTGTGATGGATGGGCCTGTCACAGCACAGGATGGACACCCCAAACCAGCCTCCCTGCTATGACTGAGCCCTGCCACACTCCTGGGCAGACCAAAGCTGTCTCTGCCTCGGGAAGTCTCTGCTCCACAAAGCCTCAAATGTCCCCTGATATCTGCTTTGGGCCACTTTGACCATCAAATATGGGAGAATTAAATGTGTCTGTGTTAAAGACAACTCTGCTACAATAGGGTATGTAGAGATAGTTCCTGTATTTTGACAAGAAAAATTCATCAAATATAAGTTCCTAGAAAAGACAGGAAAAAAAAAAAAAACAAAAAAAAACCCAAAAAAACAAAACTCCAACAATTCTAGCAAAAGCAGCAAATGTCAAAAACTACTGGGCAGACCAAAACTCTCTCTGCCTCAGGAAGTCTCTGCTCTACAAAACCTCACAAGTCCCGTGATATCCACTTTTGGCCACAGTCCGACCTGAGGAAATCAAATGGTCTTTTAAACCCATCTGTATTAAAGACAACTCTGCTACAATAGGGTATGGAGAAATACAAGTATCGTTCCTATATTTTGACAGGAAAAAAAATCATTAAATATAAGTTTCTAAGAAAAGACAGAGAAAAAAAAAACAATTCTAGGAAAAGCAGCAACTGTCAAAAACACCAGGGCTGTTATATTTGTTCCATCAGAAATGTTGCCTAATGTATTACTGATTTAGTCTAGACAAAATTTAATCCCAGAAGGTGCCCTAATCTGAAATCAAGGGGTGTGGCAGCCTGATGCATGGCAGATGTTTCTATCTGTGACACCTGGGTATTTGTAGTTCCACCAGCACAGCGCCACATTGGGATTTTTAATACCCTGTTGCTTGGCTTGCTCTAAAAAAAATCCATAATATATCAGCCAAGGCACTTTTAACCTTCTGTAACAGCCAGGACTATTTTAGTCCAAGGCAACCAATGAACTGTAAACTTTGGCCTTATTTGGGTTTGGGCCAAGCACACGTTCATTTAAATCACCCTGCACTTGTCCACTTGTCCAGCTAAGGCAGAGGTTTGCACAGCACTTGGATTTATGCACACCCTGAGTTTTTAAGTGATGCTGACACCCCTGAAATTGTCATATACTTAAAATGTTATTTTTTTTTTTTTTTTCCTTTTCTCCAAAAGGGAGATTCACAACAGAAAAGTTCCTGGGGAGAAAGATGAAGATATATGGAGGAGTTCAGATGACGAACCAACTCAGAATTATTTGAGCATGGTGATGTTATGTTCAGTTGGATACATCAGCAATTCCTGTCAGACTCATACCAATATCTGTGTAATTGTCATGCCACTGGAATTGGCATTGCCACTGGCACAGCACCAGAACTGGAACTATTTCAAAGGCAAAACCATCCAGAGAGAGAGTGAGATGACAAATATACTCAACTCTCTGTTTAAGAAACCTGTGAACCACTGCCACATATTTCTGTCAAGACTAGTGGCAGGAGCTTCTCCTTGCTCTGCCTCCACCCAGAATGATGCATCTACAAGAAGAAAACCAAGCTTGGATTAAAGGTGCAGATAAATGTTTGTGATGTCTGCTGCTGCTCAGCAACAGTCCTGGCACCCACTTACACCCCAATTATAACCAGAGGACCAACCTGATTTTCTGCCTCATCTCACATTTACAGTTCCAATTCCACACCTCTTGCCACATCTGAAAAAACTGACACATTCTGTTTGTCTCAAAGTGGCAATGTGCAAGTGTTTATTCTTTTCTCTGTTTTAAAGGGAAAAAATGTGACTTTTGGGCAGACTTTTGGGCAGACTTCTGTGATAAAGCGGGAGTTTATGAATATTTATTCTGGATGCTACAATTAATTCAGGAGCTGTATCTATAGGAAAATAGGACAAATACAGCCATCAAACTGCTGGAACAGAAATCGTGGTTTTACTACTTATTAAAACAGGGGTAAACATTTAATTTCCCATTCATCATGCAGTCCTAAAAACATTTTATTTCAGATGCTAAAGCAGAGCTCTAAAAACCTTGATTTAGAATTAACCTTGAAGGCTAAACCTGCACCTCCTTACAAAGACATGGTGTCCCTTTTCTGACCAAAGCTATTCTGTATTCTAGCTATATAAAGGGAAGTTTGACATCACAGATTTGTTTGATCAGCATGATGTTTTTCAGTAATAAATAAAAGAAAGATTTATGAATCGCCAGCCATTGTTGACAATTCACTTTTCTTTATTGATTTTGCTCTCAGGCAAAATCGCCCAAATAAGATCTTTCTTGGTTTTTTTTTAGCATAATGCTTTTATAGAGTTAAACTGAAGACTGTGTCTAACCCATAAAACAGCTTTTAACCCATAAACAGCTTTCTAACCCATAAACAAGATCACTTTACAGCAAGTAAAAGTATTTTTAAAATTAAATCAACAAATTAATCTTCCATTTCAGGAGATGAAGTTTTTTACTGGCACAACACTAACTTTTGCATTTGCTTTACTCCAACCGCCACTTTTTTCTAGGAGATTTATAATATTTCTCTATAAATCGTGTTAGCCCAGAAGATAGTTTCTGCTGTTCAGTGGAATGTAAATTGTCACTTTATAGAGTAGTTTTCCTTTATGTAGAAAAACATTATTTTTAAAATCTGGCCAGGCCTTCAAACTAATGACTTGCTCTGAATAATTTTCTATTACCAAGCAAATAATTCACACTTAAGAATACACCAAGAAACTCTCAGAGTTTTTTTGTGCCTTTATTTAGAAGGAAGGCAGGAAAAAAGTAATTTTTAAATTCTGACTTCGTATATTTTCTTGTTTCATTGTTTCAGTTTAAGGGCTTCTTCATATTTTGGGAAAAATGAAGGAGAAAAAAAGGGGTTTTATATCTGAAAAAACTAAACTTACAAAGTGATACCTGCAACAAATTGGACATGCTAAGGCTGAAATTTTCTCTGTGTGTTTATGCAGTTACAACTTGGAGGGCAAGAATGGAGTGTAAAATAAATCCTAAGCAGACATTCAGAAATAGTAAGAACACAAAACATCCACAGGTATGAAATACAACCTGAGTCCAAGCCAAAATAATGGTAGAAGATTTCAAGGTGCAATGAAATTTCCTGTCTATTTTTAGGTTGCTTTATAAAGGGAAAAACCCTAAATATAAAAATAATAACTTACTTGGTAATAACTCTGAGGCATTTTCCTGCATGTTAATAAATAAATAAACAAAGAAATATTGAACCAAATAAAATCCTGGTTAATTTTTTCCAGTATGTGACTGACCAGTGCTTTTTAATATTATAGTAAGATATAATCTCAGAGCTGAGACAGAGTTGTAATGCAGACACACCTTTTTTGAGCAGTCCATAAAGACTGCACTTTAAATTTTTAAATGCAAATTTTTCCATAGACGTTTCTTGATTGTCCCTTGGTTTATGCATCATGATTTAAATGTCTTTGCAACAGGGCTGTAAATGTAAATTTATCACAGTTATTTTATTGCCTCAGTTAACTTTAACAGCTTATTTTATGAGGTTTTGGAGAAAACTAGAAAAATTAGATATTAGAATGCAGGGCATACAATGTAATTATACAAACTGTTATTTTAATATTTCTTGAACACTGTATGCCATAATTTACAGGTGGATTACAAGCACCATCTCTGGTAAGATACCTCTAGAAACTGAGTTTCAAATGTCTGCTCCTCTCAAATTATTTTGGGGTGCAGGGGAAGGGAATTTAAATGTTATACAGTTCTCTATGGTCACCTAAAATCTCTTTATAGAATGTGTACTTTATCATAATTTTATGTGTTTTTGGACCAATGGTTCTTTGAATGTGCCTCAATTTCACTTAGAGTACATTTGAATAAATTGGAAAGCATGTAGCACACATAAATAAAGAATTCTGGATGCTCGCAACTGAAGGATCTTCAGGGTTTAACTAAACAGACAAGATAAGGTAGATGAAGAATTTAAGCCTTGCTTAAGCATACATTTTAAAGTATGGAAAACTGTAGATATCTGAGGAACTGGCAAATACACCCACCCAAAATTCACACTTTGTCAGTACTAGGGCAGGTCAAATAACCATTTTTACCATACCCTTTTCAAATTTGCCTGTTTTCATGGCAAACCTCTTTGAAGAATTCATTTATGCAAACTCAAGACAAACTTTAAAGTTGTTTGGCTTTTCTTTTTTTCCACCCACCTAATTAACAATTGCATGATTTTCAGAAGAAAAGCCGGAAAAAACACTGGTCCTGAAAAGAAATGTTGTAAAGTTTTGAGATGTTCTTTCTGGCATTGGCCAAATCTTAAAGGGACGGACGTCAGAAACAAACAGCCCAATCCTGATAAATTTGCTCACTCTTCAAGCAGAATAAAGAACATTCTCCCTTTACCCCCACACATGCACACAGGATAATCAGCCTTGTATAATACCCAACTTTTTTCATGTTTCCTCACTCTAATGATAACATAAACTACAAATTACATTATCAGTGACTTTCTGAATTGAATGTGCGACTGACAATTCTAAATTTAATGTGCAATTCCAGTCACTGATGTACAGATTAACACATTAATATTAAACAGATCTGCAGTAATTAGCACCAATTAATGTAAAGGATAAGTTAATTTACAGAGCATATCGTTCAATATGCAATCCAGTGTGTGCCAAACAGTGCTGTGCTGATTCAATAGCCCTTATTTTTAAATCCTTACTCACTGTGGTAAATAACTGATTATTTAGGGGATAAAATCCCTTGAAATATTGTGTTTTCCAAAGCCAGGCAGGTGCACCTAAAGTTCCATTTGGTGTATTAGGAAATTACAAGCTTTATACAGAAGAAAAAAGACCACTAAGAGAAACGTTTCTTTAGGGTTCCTTTTAAAACTTTTTTAATTATATGTTTCAAGCCTGTAGAAATTTTTGAGCTGAGACTTGTTTACAAAAGTAAGTATTTTTGCTGCAGTAGGCTTTGATCCGATGGCATTTCAACGAGAATTGCTGCAGAGCCCAGAGTCCTGGGCTGACTCAGAACTTTGACTCAAAAGTAGTTTCTGCAAGTTTTGTGGTAGCAATAGACAAATATCACCAAACCCATATATCTTCCCCACACTTTATTAACATCAGCCAAATATTCTCGAGGTTACACATAAATGTTTTATGGGATTATTTAAGTCACTAATTATTGGTGCTAGTTCCTTGTAATTTAGAATAAAACCAGGATATGACCAAATAACTCAAATAGTGATTAAAACCTAAGAAAATCTTACAGGACTGAAGCTTTGCTGTGACATCAAAGGAGGACTGGACCCAGCTGTAGAGATCACATACAGATAATGGTAATATTGGCAATGCAATTTTAAAATTTACTTTAAAATTTGAGGACGAGAAATGTAGCTGACCAATTGAGATTGAAATAAAAAAATGAGGACTACGATGTTTTACATAACTTCTGGATGATTTCCTGCCTTACTTCAATGATGAGCTTATCTTTATGACATGAAAGACTCTGAAACAGCAGATGGATGACACATGGGGTAAAAAGCAACTCCACACCACCTGAAAGGTTTGTGTTCCTTAACAAAGAGGAAGCAAGAGTAGTAGAGGTCATTGGGAATTACCTAATTATGTCTTTTCCTTCTCTATCTTTTACTGAGTTAATTCTGATTTGATATTCTTGCTTACATTGTGAGTTTGGTCTTGAGCCTAGAATGAGTCTTTTCTACCTCCATGCATTATAATTCCTTATCATCAATCTATCTAGTGTTACTTTCAACTTTACTGAGAACTAAACCCCACCCAATCCTTCCTCCTGATCCTGTACTTGCTGATTTTGGCCACATCATCCAGGATTTGATTCAGTACTGGAAGCTTTTATGTGTGAAATCATCAGCATTATGGAAGCATTCTCAGAACTAAGCAAAATGAGTGAAAAGGTTCAAAAATTAACCAGTATGGTTTTTAAAGACACTTCAAGAGCAAGTTGGCAGAAAAACCTAGCAGCTAAATTAAAAAAAAAAAAGATCTGTGTGAGTTAGAAAATAAGGAGGAGATGGAAAACCATCATGAGAGACTGGCTGTTCAAGCTAAACACAAACTATTCTGTATTCCTAAAGTGGAATTTCATTTGTTAGAATTGAAAAGTTGAGCTTTGCATGGCACCACGCTGCTTGTCCCTGAGCAGCTGCTGTGTTTGTGGAAGGGCTGCAGAGCCCCTGTAATTATCTACCTGCGTGTTCTAATTAACACACCACACGTGAGCAACTGGGCTTGCTCAGGAAAAACAAAATCTCATTTCCACCGGGCTTGGGGTGAGAAATACTCTGAGAACATATCCCTGAAGGCAAGGTCTTATCAGTGCAGAATGTTATCTTTCTCCAAGTGAGCTTGAGAAGGTCACAAGGAATAGGAATTAAATGATCCAAACCTGCCCTGCTCAATAGCGCAGTCACTTGTCTGCAATCTGTTCAGAACGTTCAGCTCAAAAAAAGAGACTCTGAGACTGGCAGGGGTATAAAGGAAAGTCTTCTTGGTGTTATTAAACTTGTAGCATACAGAAAAAAAGTCCTCAATCATTTTATAATAACAGCAGTAGTAGTAGCAAAAATAAAAAAAATAATAAATATAATAACTGCAATAAGTCCTAGCTGCGTTTTTTCAGGAGGAGGCTTCTGCAATGTGTACAGCCCATCAAAGACACACACTTAAATGGAAGTCACAGAACGCCAACAGCATCTCGGAAATATGCTGATATTAGAGATGGTGAAATAGTTTATTTGTTCATAATTTATTGGGGGGGGGGGGGGCATGCTCTGAGCTGTGTTAAAGACAAGAGAGATGTCCTGGCAGTGCACAGCTTTATCCTGCTGCTGCTTCTGAAACTCTTAGCCTGGAAAGCAAGAGTACATCCAACAAGTCAAAGCTGCTTTAGGGAAAGGAATAAGACAGAAAAAGAGTGCAAATTAAGGAGCCTGTGGGTTTGTGAGAGTTTCTCTTTGTGCAGATACATCTGCTCAGGGTAAGAACCCAGGATATCCCCTGGGAGGAGCTCCTAAGGTACTGGGTGAAAAAACAACAACAACAACAACAAAAAAATCAGAAATAAAACAAATGAGTTAAACCTGAAACACTGCCCTTGTGTCAACAAACCTCAGACAGGAGCACACATTAATAATGATTCTTATCTTCATAGCCTGTGTATAAAATACTGGCCTGGATTGCTCTGCATTTAATCTGAGTCACCAGGGAATTAAATAGATGCAAGCCTGAAGATAGCGCTAAATTTAATTAAAATGACCTTTATAATTGCCATTTCCACATTTCAGATGGTATCATATTGATAAATAACTCTTAGGAAAAAAGTATTCTTTCTCTCTTTTAAATAATCATTTCTGCAAATTTTAAGACCTTCAAAAAGTCACATTTGTGAGGCTGTTTCTTAAAACAAAACAAACAGAGCCCCCTAAGATACAAGACAGTTTTAGACCAAAATTCTGCTCAAAGATTCCTACTTAAAACCACGGGATCTGAAAATTCTGTGGTTCAAAGCTGAAAACAGTTTCCTGGAGTTACAAATCTCTGTGTTTTCCCATTACTCCTTGCTTTCAGCCAGAGAAAAGACTTTGCCTGCTGACTTAAAAAATGAGAATCTATTTCCTCCTAAGAGTTTGACCCTGTAGCAAAAAGCAGAATTAAGGAACATGGCAGTAAATGTTGTTTCTTAAAACTCTGCTTTCAGAGCCACAACAGTTCCTCCAAAAGCTTATTTCTTTTCTCTCTACCACCCCTTCAAAAAGGCTGATCCCATTTTCCCTGCTTCCACTATCAGAATCAAAGAATCAGCTAAATTTATGATTAAGAGCCTTATGATTTAATATTAACATGGAACCTCATTTTGCTTTGATTATGTTTATTTATTTTTTCTGTGAAAAAGTCTGATTAATGATTACTGTCACAACTGAGTGGGAATTTCTTTAGTATTATTTACTTTCATTGACTGTAATCACTTAAACAGAACAAATAGTATAAGGAGATTTGGGTGGCACAACTTTGAGGTTTTATTCTCTGCTGAGTTGAGCCTCATTTTAGGTGTACTGTTTTAACGTGGGATACATGGAAGTTTTTATAAATGAGAAAAGTTATTTCAAATTATCAATTCAATTTCTAAGCATTTTTACAGATGCTGAGAACTAAACAGCGGCATAATAACAAAATGCACAAGATTTTCCTCATTCTGAACCTGCTCCAAGATTTTAAAAGTCCACAAATTCTTTAAAATAGAAGACATATAGGTGGAGAAATGGGGAAAAAATAAAGGCAATTTTCCTGTTCTCTTGCTATTATTCCATATTTGTTTTTAAAACCACAGCAGCAGCAAAGCCACAACTTCTCTAAGTAACTTCTACCACTCATGGTTTCTGAGGGAACATTGACACTCATGACCTCTGACTTCCAGTCAGAGTTTAAAAGTTTTAAAGCATAAATTAATCCTAGTCTTGAACATCACGGACCATATTGGATCCTCCCTCTTCATTAAAACCCTCATTTTCTGGAAGACTTTCCAGCCTACTTCTGCCTTGTGTTTCCTACACTAAACACACTGAATTTTACAAACTTCTACTTGCAGAGCTCTGTGTCTTCCAAAGAAGGCATCTTCTTCTTTTGTTCTGTACAGCAGAACACAAAATTCCTCCCCAATCCACTCACTTCAGAGCTCCCTGAATCCTACACCCATCCCTACTCCCAGCAGTGCCCACTCAGCCCTCCCTCATGTTGTATTTATGATTCTCATTTCTCCTTGCCCAACATGGCACTTTCACACTTGTATTTACTGAACGCGGCCGGTGCCATCCGGATCGTTTCTCCAATTTAGGGAGGTTAATTTAAATTGTAACCTCGTCCTCCAAATTATTTGCAGGCCCTTGTGGGTCACTGTCATCTACAGATTGGGGAAGTTTACTTTTTCCTTCCATCTTTCAAGGTTAAAAGTGTGAAAGAACTGAAACCAGAGGAACTCCCTCAGGCTCTACATAGGAGTAAATGTGGAAATTTAGAGAAAGTCATTCCAAATGAATGATTTTGGTTCATTTTATAACATTCAAGCATATAGTGCTAAAAATACCAAGTAAAATAGCAAAATGGTTCATTTCTGAAGTATTTTAAGTGTTGGTATTTCAATTTTTTTCCTTACAAATTAATCTTTGGGAGAAAAAAAAATGCCAGTAAAGTTTTACTTCTACTTTATAATATTTTAACTTTGAAAGATAAACTTCATGATCAAAAAGGGAATTCTAACAACTTTGCAGTTTTGTATTTATTATAGGGCCAATTCGCTTAACCTTTAAATATGTTGTAAAGAAAATATTCACACTAATGTGCACTTAAGTCTATTTTCTGTATTTTCTTATTTTAGCCTGTAACCTTGCTGGGGTCCTGCATTTGTTTTGCAAGAAGAAAGTAGAAGCATCTATTTAGTTGGAGTATATTGATTTTTGTAAATCAGATTGTAGAGGGTACAGATAATAAGCATGAAAGGGTCTCAGACTGGTAATATAGGACTCAATAAACATTCAAGACAACCAAGTAAAAAGAAAACCGGGGAAAATGACAGGTGGACACAGAATTCATTCCACTGTTTAGAAAACATCTTGTATTTTTTCCACATAAGGAAAGGTTTTTCCAAAACTTACTTTCAAACTGTGAGATGCAAGGTTTGCATACCTCCTCCCCCGTTGTGAGGGGAGGAGAAGTGTTCTGAAGATTTTATTCTGACTCTTACTTTTTTTCTTTTCTTTCAGTTCTGCTTAAATAAAGTTTTCTTTATACCCTTTAAATTTCTGAGCCTGCTTTGCTCTTCTCCTAATCCTACCTTGTGGGCCTGAGAGATTTTTAGCCTGCTAGCAGCTGCAAACTTTTTCCCAAAGAAAAGTTTCTCAAGAAAACCTTTTTCTCAAAAAACTACCCTTTCTCAAAACAATCCTTCTCCAGGTGGTGTCGCGCTGTTTCTCTAGTTTAACCAATAGTATTAGAGAGGTGTTGTTCCTATTCACCGATCATATTAAGTCTTTATGGGAACACCTTATAAAAGGTAGTAAGAATTAGACAAAAAACGCCTTCTTTTTCTATGTTCTTTGCCTTCTGAAATATTTGGAGCCTATCGCGTATTACAACGACACAACCTCACAGCAGAAAAGGAGTAAATAATTCTAGTGGGCGCCCTGGCATTTGGCCAGTGCTCAACCCATTGCACCAAGTTATGTTTAACCCACATGTATTTCAATAAAAATCCAAGTGTAAATAAAGAATTTTGTTAAATTCAGAGTGAAAGATTTGAGGTCAGCTTAGATTGCCCTTTGCCCCCAAGCAAAACTGCATTTAATTGGTCATCAGAGTGCCATAACACCATGTAATGAAAACGCAAATATAAATTAAAAAATGGTACTGATTTGGACAATGAAACTACATTAAAACCTTCAATACTCTTTTTGAAATCTGCATTTCTAGATACCTAGAATTGGGAAAACAAGTATCTTTTACAGGCTTAAAGGATGCCCAAACCATGGGTGCCATCCTTGAGGAACTCATGATGAGACTGCACTCGTGAGGGTGGAAATCTCAGGACATTTCTTATGCCACATGAAACAGAATTACAAAAACAGTACAAGTCTAACAGATATACTAGCAAGAGGGTCAAACAGAGCAGTAGCTGAGTAGCATGGATTAATTAAACTATGCTGAAAATGAGAACTTTCTTTTCTCAGGGTCAGTCCTTCTTCCCTGTGCCTGCTCTGGAATGGTCGTGGAGGAGCTGCCTATCTATCTTATCCATGGGTAAAAATAATTTGAAATTTTCTTTGTGTCCTTCAAAGATTTTCACTTTACAGTCCCTCAGGAAAAATAAAGATGCACAATTTAAAACCTGCCGTGAGAAATTAACCCTTTAAGATGGTGTAGTTTTGAAAATGTTTTTCTGACAGACCAGAAAAGATGGCAGATTTATATTAACTCTTTTCCCAGTAAAATCCAAATTACATTCCAAATGGAGACAAATTATTTCACCTTCTTAAAGCCTGCAAGCTGCACTCACAGCAAACTCAGGGCAGTTTTAAACCTAACTTGAGGCTGTGCATTCTCTTGACATTTTTCTGGTGTTATTATGATCAATTAATCATATCTCCCAATACAAAACAGTCAAAATGTTTACTCAAGACATATGTGCCACTGAATTGATTAAGATAAAAAATAAGAACAACACTTGTTAAATAGATCTCAAATATTATACAACTGTCTGAGCAACTGGTATTGTCCAGTCCCCAGTTCCTACAGGATGGCAAGCAATATGTGCATCTATTTCTAATGCACCAATTGAACATATGTCTGTCAGAGAAAGATAGAAATAGAATGAGGCTCAGATAATTTAAATAAACAGCTGTCACTTTATGCAAGATTGCCTCTGGTGAGCTTTGATTTGTGTGTGTACAAAAGAGGAAAAGCACAATTCTAGAACTAAACAAAATTACAAAACTGAGACTTTTTAAGTGGGAAGGTCATCGTGCTTGTCTCCCATTTTTCTGTAATCCGCAAACAACGACAACTCACAGAAGAAAAGGCTTATTCATCTGTGTTATTTGCTCCTTCATTATGCTGCTGGCTGTCAAAGACTTCACTACATTGCCCTAGGCCTGCTAAGATTCCTACAGAACGTGCCTGCAAACTGTTTGTGCTTCCAAGAGAGGAAAGAAAGGTTTAAAACCATCCTCTTTTTTAATGCAAAACAAAGCCAATGAGCTTTACATTCCTTGAATGGGCCTTTCTTGAGGGAACAACTTGCACTCCTGCATTTACATTTTGGAATGTACACATGATGGTTTCACACATAGGAATTAAACTCACTTGCACTTTTGCTGTTCTTATTGAATGATTCAGCTGAAGAATGGGCTCAAAACCCCACCAAGATGGAAAATTTCCACACCAGTAATGTGTTCTCTTTGGAGCTCAGTTTGCCAGAATGAAGAAACACAGTTAAACCCCAAGATTTTAAACTCTTTAAGGTCTCAAAACACAGAAGAGATTCTCGTGGTTTAAGCGTACACATAAGCCTTGATGCGAACATAAATGTCAGATCCTGAAAAATGAGCATCAATAATGTAAAAAGGAAGCAAGAGACAAACCCATGGGGAAGCACCACACAGGGATTTTCTCCGCTTTGGAATGGAGATGAGAAAACATGAAAAATTCCAAACTCTCTGACTTTGAAATTTTTCCCTGGATCTAAACCCTCAGAGAGCAACATCTTCCTTTGGATTTCTGTGTGGCTGAGGCAGAAGCTGGTCTTTAGAAGACATTTGTGTTCATGAGTTCTCATTCCATGTTTTTCCTCCACTGATACTGCAGCATGGCAGGATGAAGTGTCATAAAACCTCTGGAAACTTTCATAAAAGCCCTGGTCTATTAAGTAAAACAGAAAGAATTCCAGCACAGGAACACTTGCTTTAGGAACAGTTTGAAACTGGAAAGTGTCAGAAACACTTTTTTATCACCAAGAAAACATAGACTGAAGAGGAGAGAAAATGGAAGAAGAGGTTTATCAATGATATCGTTTAGTGACAGCTTTGGTTATCAATATTTACAAGTTTCATGAGGAAAACCCACTCCTTTTCGAGCTGTGATATCCCAAAATTCCTGCTTCCCCTAGCAGTTATAAATATTGACAGAGTTATGACTTTTAAATTTGGATAGCATTAAAATCAAGAAAATTCACACCAATACTGCTTCCAAACCAGTAAAATACTACTGCTGATAAATCTGACTTCTGTAAGACAAGCCCGAGCTTCAGATTCTGCAGGGATTTTTTTTTTTTTTGCTGTGAACCAAGGCAAATGATAAAAAAATCAATCTGTTCACTTTATTGGACATAGAGTCATACATTTTCTTCTCATGGGCCTGACTCTTCAGACCCTTCCCCATCTTTTTTGCCCTTCTCGAAGTGAGGGAATTCTTTAAGTCCTTTGTGATCTGTTTAATTCACCTGAAATTAGGCGAAATCACCCATTCCTATAAAGCATGACTAAGTAGTGATCTTTTCCTTACTGGAAGTTTCCTCAAAAAACCTAAATATGCTTATTTCAATTTCAATTCCTTTACTTCATCCACCATGTTGCTAAAATAGTCATAAAACAAGCATAAAGAAATCAAATTAACTACTAATGCCTGACCCTAATTATCAACAATTTAATTAGTTTACCAGCAAAAATTACCTTGTTGATGCAAACCCAAAAGAATTCCTTAGTGGACTCACACTGCTAAAAAAACATTAGATTCCCATAAAATAAAGTTCAATTTTCTGCTGCTATAAATCCCTAATGTTTAAGGCACCTGTGTATTGGAAACTTTTGGCAAACTTCTTATACTGAGAATACATTAATTTTTTTTCCAGACATGAAATCGACAATTTTCCTACTTCAATAAAAGAAGTAAACCTATGCATTAAATTTTTAAATTTTTAGCAATATGACCTTTTTGAATTCTCTCTTTTAACAGGGTTTGCACCTTTCTGTAAAGCAATTCAGTGCTTCTGTATAGGTGAATTTTGTTTCTAAACTGTTAAAATTTTAATGGTCTCCTGTCTTCAGAGAAACAAAAGGTGCTGTGTTGAGAGTTTTCTGATAATAAATCTACTACGTGGATGAAGGGAAAGTATGAAAGCATTTAAACTCAGTTTTCAAATTCAATTGAGAAACAATTTCTTTCAGCAGCTTCATGAAAGAAGGACATGAGTTACATCTAGACATAAACAGGAGTACAGGAATTAGTGTAGGATTTTTATAAAGGGCAGGTGGATGTGCAGCTTTACTCTTGAAAATAGCGTGCAATTCCATTCCAGTATAAGCTTTACTTAATTGTACAAAATTTGTCCTAATATAGAGCACAGAAAGAAAAGAGAAAATTTTCATCCTAGCTATCTTTGTGTTACACATTTTGATTTCAAAAGGGCCTCTGCTTAAAGCAAATTAATCTGCCCATCCAGGGACTTGATGCAAAACGTTAGGAACAGAATTCACCTGCAGCCTGGGAGAGGGTGAGCCTCACTTATTTCTGTTAATTCTGAAAATCCTCCCGCAAAAAGAAGCACCCTGGGCAGGAGGGGTTGGAACCCCAGCTGCAAATTTATGACTTTGCTAGTGATCATAAATATCATATTTCCAATCTGGGCTATCTAAAGGTGTTCAGATCTACAGATCTTTGCCTCACATGCAAGCAATAACTCTCGGCTGCATTGTCCTTGCTCCCTCTTAATATAAAGCAAACCTGGAGCTCCATATCTTGTGAACATTAAAAGCTGATCTTCCTCACCACCACAAGGAAAGCAAAAAATTCATTCCCATACAAAGGAATTTATTTTTAACTGAATATGGGTTGATACTGATAGATAACATTGTTATTTGGTACGATTAATTGTTTCCACAGAAATAACCTATTGCTTATTTTTATTTTGGAGGAGCATATAGGAATGCCTCCTCTTTTTCCAAGAATGGAAAGACAAAAAACAAAATTATGACAACTTTCTGACAGTTGGACAGCTGTTCCTTGACACTGTGCTCCTGGAAGCAGAGAAATTACCATCTACTGGAAATCCAGGTGTTTATTCTTGCCTTGGACAGATAAATGAATGCTAGTGCTGCATTTTGTACATGATTAAATGACCCTTGTTAGATCAGCAATCCTCCCACATTGGGTTTAGGTTGAAAAGTTAAAGTAACCAGAGCTGGTTTGTATTCCAGCGCTGTGATTTTTAAATTCATTTTGAATCAAGTCTATAACTAACTATCAATCAAACCCAACATAAAAGGAGATTGCCCAAGAGTAGATGCTCTGACAGCCCAGATGTATAATTACTAATGTATTTAGGAACACCCTGCAAATCTGTAATAAAGATCAATGGCTTACAGCATAATTTGGCATCTAAAGCACAGAACTCTGATTGTATTGTGTTTGTAAACATGCTTTAAGCTGTTGATAAGGTCTGTCAAGCAGAGGAAATTGAAGTCACCGTGGCAAAGATCCCTGAGATAGTTAGCATCCAAAGAGAAAATGATGTGCCAAGTTCTCCGAGCCTTGCTGCCATTTGTGACATTTGCAGCTGCACAAAACCAGCTTAGGGGAGGTCCCTGAACGAGTCAGGGTAGACAGTGCCATTCAAAACAAAAATCCCAGAGGTGAGGGGGCTGCGAGCAGCAGGATAATTCTAGATGTAGGGAAAAAAAATACATATTTCTAAAAGCAATAGTCGTTACCCTGTCACGAGGCCACTGCAGCAGGAAATGTCATTGTAGTCATTGAGTTTAGAGCTATGGCCACAAGTCATTAATTTTAATTTACTAGCAGTACTTTGATTGGTACATAGTACCAAAGGCCTGTAGAAATCCCCAGGTGAGGCACATTCGAAATTACTGATTAGTGTGGATTCTGCTGCTGGTGACAAACGATCAACACTGGAAATATTTGGATTTTTCAACAGTGGGGAATATTTTCATCTGGGCCCCAAGCCACAGCTATGGAGAGCATCATAACTGATTAATCCCAGGCAGCAACAACAGCACTCTACCATCATCCAAAGAGAAATTTTCCATGGAAGAAAATTTTCCAGAGAACTCTCGAGGTGCTGGATATTTCTCCCAGTGAAGTGGAACAGTAATGCTGCAAAGCTGATTTCAATAGATCCAAATTCCATCTATTTTGTGTTTCATTTTGTGAATACTACAGAAATTGATGTTTCCCTAATAATATTTACAAATGGATTTATAGATAACCTGAAAATAAAGTCTACAGAAGACTATCATAATAAAGGGAAAATAGGATAACAGGTGTTTGGAAACTGGGAAAATCATCGTTCTTCTGAGGAGTGCTAATTGTCAGTAAAATAATTGTTTCCATCAGTGGTTTACAGAGGCAATCAGAGATACTATGTGTTTATCACACCGAATAAACCACATTTGTTGTAGGTTTGAACCAGATGAGCACACAAACAAGAATCTAGATATTTTTTAGAATAGAATAATAACATTTTCAAGGCAACAGTGGCCCAGCTAGCTAAGTAAAAGGGATTTTGAGAATATTGATTTTTTTTTTTTGTCTGATAAGAACACGTTTATTCATACTACTTGGTACACAGGAAATTCAAGTAAAGGAGCAAATAGCCAGCCAGCAATGGAGCCTGGAAGAATCGTGTCTACATTCACTGCATTAGTGAATCTTATTAATTCTCCAACTTCATAACTTTAGTATCATTCATCAACAAGGACTAATTTTTTTTGTCCGTGTCACAACAAATTTTAGAAAGTATTTTTTAAATAAAGGAAAGAAAAACATTCTTTTTTCAAAGATGAAATTTTGTCACAATCCTGGGACTATGCTAACAGAAAAATCCTCAGGTGGTCTTTTCCCATACGTTGCCAGAAAAGATAGACCATTAGCTAGCCATAAGAGCGTCTAAGCCTTCCAGAAATTCTTTCTTGAGAGAGTTAAATAAGGGAAGGAAATACAGCCACACAGAGCATGCTGCCTCCCATGGGGGGAGTGCAGAGGGTGGCACAGATTGGGGCTGTTTGGGTTGTGCGGGTGATTCCCTAACAAACTCCTGACATTTTCCTGTCGGGAGCACAAGCCTGGCAGCAAGAGGAGTAGAGCAGCAGGAGCTCTGGGGTCCCCACGATGTCACAGGAACGTGGGTGAGGTTGTTCCTCACTCTGGCAGGAGCAGACAAACAGCAGCTTGTGCTGAGAGCACCAGACACTGATTTTTTTTTATTGTTTTTTTTTTTTTTGGCAAACCGCAACAAATTAAATGCAACATTTCTCGTGGCACTTCACCTGGCCTAGGGCCACCCTGGCCACAGGGCAGCTTTGCTTAGACAGAATCTGCTCAGTGAGGGGTTTGTAGGTTGGTTGCAAGTCCCATCCATTTAATTCTCTGCTCCTACAGCCTTCCTCACGATGGTCTGTGAACACCTGTGAAGTCTGCCCGTGGTGAAACTGCCTGCGGTGGAGCTGTCAGGATCAGAAAAGAATGCTAAATTAACTGGGCTTTAAAACTGATAGGAGCAGAAAGGTACCTGAAGGTCTATTGCTTTTCACTAATTCCCCTAGATCTTAAGAAACTCGTTCTTTGGCATAATTCTCATTCTGTTTGACAGTAACTGACCCTGCAGCTATTCCACCTTTTGAATTCATCAATCAGATTCCTTTTCTTCTCTATGGTTGCTAATCCTATCTCATACTTATTTCCTGTTCTACCCAACCCTCCCAGAGTTTAAAAGCTTAGAGACAGGTCATAAACCATCAGGTTCTCTAAGAGGTTGCTTCATTCTTTGCATATTAAGAACCAGCATGGGGAAAGTCTCCTTTTTCAGTGCAAGGAAGGAGAAGAAAAACCCTAAACCCAGCATGCAAAATGAGATCCCTTCCAACAACTATTCAGTGCAGACACACCAGGCTCCAGGCTCCTACATCCGGTTCTGTGGCTAGAAATAAAATATTTGCCATGTAATCACTGGTCCCAATCTGGAATCAAATTTTTATGTATTTGTGTTTTAAGAAAACAAAGCATGCTATATATCACAATTCTAGAGTTCTACCTGCTTCCAGTAAAAGCTTTTTGTGTTTTGGGGGCCATTTAGTTTTGTTATTCAAAAGCACAAAATAGAAGAGATGCTACAACATTGTCAATGCCTTAACAAGAGAAATCCTTTCAAAAAAACATCTCCTGCTTCTGCATTTTCAACATGGTCCCTACATGACAGGGTTAAATGTCAGGGTTTTGACATTAATCTACATCTTTAATACTGAAGGTTCAATCTCCTACTGATAAAATTGGTTTTTTTTTGTTTTGTTTTGTTTTGTTTTGTTTTGTTTTGTTTTTTCTTTTTTTAAACTGCATTCAACTAAAACCAAATTTGTACATAGAACATAAAATGATTCATCAAATAAAAATCCAGTTTGTCCCCCCAGCAAGAAACTTATGTTGTTCAACTCAGTCATTATAAGATTCTACAGCTATTCTTCTCTGGTTATGGACAAAGGAATGGACACTTCTGAAAATGCAAAGGGTCTTTAATGTCGGCTCTAAGCTTTACCTCTCCCTTTAGTGACATGGAAGACTCCACTGTCCCTAAGTGCTCTATATTCAATTGTTTCTTCTGTGTCTTTCCACTGTTTAAAATTTTGTATCTGATCTTAACTGCCAACACAGGTTAAGACCATGGGAGAAGAGAGAAATGTGTAATTATATTCAGGAAGGAAAGGAAAATATAGCTGAGGGAAATATAACCAGATATCATTTCTTGTTAATCCTAGCCAAAAGGAGGTATCGTAAGAGAGAGAAAAACAACTGCAGAACAAAATTATAACCATGATATCACTTCTAACTAATCAAACAGAGCAAATGACCTGGGATTCCAATTAACCCATCTATGCAATTTATCTATCTGACGAATCTATTTAGGCATACAGGGAGTTTGACAAGATTTCAGTGTGTGGGAAATGAAAATTGAATACACAGATTTTTTTCAGTAAAATTTTCCCCTTTTTCTCCCCCAATTTTAACTGATTAGTCAATCACAATCCAGAGTTTTGATTGTTTTAACACAATGCAGCTGATTAGCATTTTCCAGAAACTCTCTCATTCGCCCACAACACCTTCCTGTAATAGCAGCCATAAATTATTTCTGTTCTCTTTACTATCTGTGCTGGTTCAGGCTGGAGTTAACTTCCTTCCCAGTAGCTGGTGTGGGGCAGTGTACTGGATTTGTGCTGGGAACAGCATTTATAGCACAGGGATGTTTCCATTGTCACTGGGCAGTGACTTTCAGGCACTAAGTCCATTCCTGCATCACAGCTCTTGTTCCAGTTGCATTCAAAACCGCACAGCTGTTGGAATCAGAGGGCTTTGCAACTCAAGTAACAGCCCAAGTAAATGGAAAGGATCAGGAGGATCACTCCAAATGACCCTGTCAGTCTCTCTGACGAGTTGACTTAGTCGCAGCTGCTTAGTCCATGAGACCAGGCTGGATTTATCAGGGAATGAAGAAGAGCTCAGCTGGCATTTCCTTCACACTCTCGCTGCTGGATCCAGCCCTGCACATCCCAAGGTGCATTCCAGGCTGCTGGATGCAAATGGTCTCCAACAAGGGAACTCTTGGAAGAATGTGCCAAGGGTTGTTGCAGTATGTTTTTATGTTAAATAGGTTGGTTAGCTGTCCCCTATATTAATAATTTAGTCCTAAGTTGTACCCCTCTCTCTTCCCTGCAAGGTTAGTATTGTCTAGATTGCATTCACCTATGTAGCTGTCAATCCTTCCTAAACTCTGCCTTTTCTTCCAGACTGTTCCCTATTAATCTCCCAATTTTCAATGCCTTATTAGTTGTTTAGATTGTTATGCTTCTTTATTGGTTTCAGTACTGTAATCTCTGCCTTATTCCCCTCTCCCTACTGGATCCTTGCCCTGTATTCTGCCCCCAGGACAGTCCCTTAAAACCCACTGCCCTGCCCTGAGAGAGGAGAGACTGATTAAGACTTCTGCTTTCATTTCTCCCCAGGTTAGACCTTTCGCTTAGAGATTTTAGGTCCTAGCCTCTGCTCCGTCTTCCAGTTAGGTTGAGTTTTACATTTTGCTTTTATGATAAATGCATTTTGGAGTTGCAAGCTTGGCCTATGCTGCATTCTTTACGCTGATCCACCGCTGACTGCCTGGGACACAGGGCCCTAGGGCAACGTGTCACCCCCTATAAAGGAGCAGTAAAGGAGAAAGCCATGTGCTTTCTGTAATCACCATGCTGGCCAGTCACCATTGAACTGGGTTAACTGGTTTAACTAACAGCAAATTACAGAAAAATCTGCAGAGCTAAGAGAGGGGAGTAGCCTTTCTCCTCCTCGCTGAGGCAGAGGTACACCCTGTACCACAGCCAGCTTCACAGGGGACCCAGGGTTCACCCTAACACCTCCTTTTATTTTGCCGTCCGTCCTTCCCATTGGTTCCCCCTTGGAGGTTACTGTCCATTGGCCAGCTTTTCCCACTTCCAGGCTCTGGATTGGCTGGGATCCAGGGTCCACCTCCTGCCATGCAGTGTTGTGTGATTCGTTGTTACCATGGCCCAGACTCAGGAGATGATTGACCACCAAATCTGTCCATCAGGAGGAGTTCCCATGATCCCCCTTTCCTCTGCTCCTCCCCTTTCCACCCTGCAGCGCCGCCCATAATATTCCCATACACCTTGCTCCTCCCCCTCCCCAGACAGCACAACTGAAATAAGAAAACTCCAACCCAAACTGTACACCCAAAACAAGAACACCTGAACCCAAACCATACACCCGAAACCGCAAAGAGAAATTCATTTATAACACTATTTTGGAACAGATTTGCACCTTGCAAGTGCTGTTTTGATGCTGACTGTTCCCCAGAGTTCTCACCAAATCTCTCTTCACATCTCAGTTCCGCCATGCTCAGGGTGCAGGAAGAGATGATCCCGGTTGGGAGCTCCGAGGTGATGTTGGGCACTATTTTTATTGCCAATGATGAGTGCTGAATTTGTATTTGGAGTGGCTGCACAGGAAGAGCAGGGAGAGGATATAAAAATGCAAAGGAGTACCCAGTGCATGCCAAAGTGCAGCTTCAGAGGCAAGCTCCTGTCTTTCAGGGAACTGTCAGCCACACGTGTAATAAACCACAATTGTGTTCAAAGCTAATGCTAATATGGCTCAGTGGGAGACTGGTTTTAAATGTCGTATTTTCAGGCCCTTCTCTAAACTCTCTTTCCTAGAGAATACTTCAAGGGAACTGGCATTCTAATGAATTCCTTAGGCCTGATTTTCAGAGCTATTAAGTGTACCTCTGATCACAAGTGCAATAGGAGATACTGACAGATATTCAGGCTTATCCTATCTAGATAGACAGGTTGTATAAATACTCTATTTAAAATATTCCCACCCAAGTGGGAAGGAAGCAAGAGAAATTAGCCTGAATTAGGATGAAGATGGCAGGGTGACAACACCACTTTTTACCTACCTGAAGCAAGCTGCTTCGAAATTATATGAAAAGAAAATCCACTAAAGGTATATAAACCTTTGCATCAACACATGGTACCAACAGATAATAACAGATAAAAAAGGAGAGTTTTGGTTATAATGGACACATTTTACAGTTTGTATTGTATATCTACAGTTGCACATACTTTTGCAGTGTTCTGATTTTTGGTGCAATATAAATTCTCCCTCAGAATTTGGAGAACTTGTCTTCTCTGTACTGGAACAAACAGGAAATTTAGAATAGTTTGACACATCCATCCTGGTATTGCCTAGAAAAACAAGTACACAAATTTAAAATCTCTTTGGCACCAAGTAGTATTCCCTATGGTTTCACCACCTGTTTGCTGATGCCCAGTCAGTCCATGAGCATCAATTGGCCCTTCCTGGCCAACTCCCCCCCATTTCTTCTGGACATAGCATTCCATGGCCTAGAGTATCCCTCTGGCCAGGTTAGATCATTGTCCTGGCCAGGGTCCCTCTGGGTTCCTCGTGCACCTTCTCATAGGCAGAGCATGGCAAACTGGAAGGCCGTGACTGCAAAGCTAAAGCCACTCAGTAACATCTGAAACATCAATGTCCTACCATGTTATTCCCATTCTGCTTATCCAAAATACAATACAGTAAGAGGTGTTAGGAAGAGAATTAACCCTCTCCCAGCTGAAGCCAGGCCAGGCTGTATCTCTCACTATAATACATTACATCCCTTTCCCTCACAGTTTACTTTTCTTTCTCTCCTCTTGGCCATTTGGCAGCTGCAGCAGAGGAAAGTTCTGTGCAATGAAAAATACCTGATGATTTGCACTGGGAGAGAAGGCAATGCATCAGCCTGGGATGGAAAAAGAGGGAGCTTTGTAGCAGAGGAGCAGCAACTGAGAGCCCCCGGCCCCAAGTGCTCTGATTTTCCTTTAAGTGGAGTTTGATGAAACAGAAATCCTGCTCAGAGCTGTTCATCACAGTTGGAGAGAACAATTAAACATGAGCCTCCTAGATGTTTAGTCAACAGGGAGCTGTCTGTCTAACATGGCTCTAGCTGAAAAATATGAGATCTCAGAGCCCTAAATATATTTCTATTCAGGAAATGGGACACCAGGACAGTATGACATTTCATGAAGACAGAGCCTATACAAGTTCATTATTTAAATGAAGACCTGGACATGTAAAGAGAATAATTAACTTATTTGAAGGTCTAAAAGTTACCTAAATAGGAGAGATACAGGTGGGGTGTGTGTGTCCCATCAGCATCTCCTAAAGAAAAACAAGAGATAAAAATCAGGGAGACAATGACAATTACCCTCCTAATTAAAGAGGACGCAAAAGGCTAGGCTGCAAAACAAGTTATTCTGAGCAGAATATTCCCAGTTGTTCTTCAGTCTAAATAAGACTGCTTTCTCCTCAAATGTCACAGCATATTAAGTGCCAGGAGAGAATTATTTCAGCATACGATGAACAAAACAACACAACTGTGAGGAACGAAGTCACAAAGCTGTCCATGAAGTGAATTGCAGCTCAAATTGCAGATTATTAAGAGTCAAGACTCCTACAGTATGAATCCTGCTGCAGAAGCAAACCCCCATGACATTTTATACCTTCCTCGTTTGTTTTGATATACCCAAGCTATTGGCAAATGAAGGTCAAACAACATTTCTAAGTCTCCTTAGCAAGGTAAGAAAACTGGGCATCACCAAAACTTCTCAATCCAGGTTTGCAGCATCAGGATTTCTTTCTGAGCACAACCTTATGGGTACAGGGGAAGTCAGGAAGACCAAAGGAGAGTCAACACTGCTGGTGCTGCTCATCCTTGTGTTCCTCTTTTCATGATGTGAAACCATGCCCAGGTCTTGCTCTGACAACACTCAGCTGATTATCTCCACAGATTTTCATTTCCTTAATTCTATGCTTCAGGATGTCCCTGACAACAAAAACCTCAGCTCCTGACAAACCCTGCTGATCTGTTCTCTCCCTGCACCAGGGCTTCAAACTGCAGCTTCTAAACCCTCCCATCAGCTTTGCAAAGGGTGATGGCTTCAGAGTCATTCCTGCATGGAAAGACTATTTTTAATGTTCAATATTCATATTATTGCTGCTGCACAGGAGCTTCTGAAAACTATTAGTTATAGTACTTAACTTCTGTGTGAGAAGAAATTAAAATTGCCTTTAGGAGGAATGAATGGGCCATAGAACTACTAAATGCCTGACTATAACATTTTGTATATGTTTATTGACCTAAGACCAACAAACTACAATTCATTGACATGGCAAGCTTTATTTATTTATTTATTTAATAGCACACTTGTGTCACAATTATTTCCAAAATGTATTTTCAGACCCACTAATCTGTTCATGAACATGATTAACCATGATGTGGTTAAGTCCTCAAGTAGTCCAAGCAACAGATAAAGAATATTTTAAATGACAGATTAGGAATAAAAGTCTTCTCTGTAATGTATTAAAATAGACCACAAGCACATTTGTTTCTCTCGCTGATCATTATATTCAGACTAAATTTAAGTATGAATGCTAATTAAAATTTTGTTGGTCTTTACTGCCTTCTGACAGAAAAACCACAAAGCCAATGGTTGCACTGAACTAATTTAACTGACAAATGCTTGGCATTACAGCCTGTTGAAACTTCAGATTTAGTGAAAAACTAACAGTATTTTGATCAATTCTGAAATATGCCCAAACAATTTTGCAAAGGATCTGTAACACACTGAATCTTCAAATGCTAAATATTTCAATGCCTGTTGTTCTTCTGTTGAAAAAGTCCAATTTATAATCAAAATTCTACATAGCATCCAAAGTAATATAGAAGTGAAAATTATTCTGCTAGGTTATCCTTAAAGAGAAAGACACAAAAATGTTGAATTATCTTTTGCTACAGATTTACTTGTCTGTGATGAAGGAGTGGGAATTATTGGATACTATTTCTATATGAACAGGAAATTATGAAGTTAATTAATTGCATCCTCATTTCACTGTTTCAGGCTGACAGCAGAAGTCTGAAGAAGCCAATATTGTGATTTTTGACAGAAAATGAGCAGAGTTTTTACCTGCTGGTGATGCCTTGGGAAGGCTGACCTGGAACAGAGGCTGGACAGAGCTAGAGAATAAAGTAGGTATTTGTTGGAAAGCCTTTAGGGTACACCTTGGGCAGGACAGGGCCTGACCAGGGATACACCCAAGGTAGACCCAAAATGGTCAGAAAATGGACGACCAGTTATGAGGTCTCACATTTTTGTAAGTTTTGGTCCATTTGCATATTGAGGTTTGATTGTCCAATTACAGCTTCAAGTTGTGAGGTCCCATCCTTCTTGTTCCTCCCTTCAGCCACCTTTCTTTGTGCTTTTGGGCCTGAAAGTTGCCCTTGGTTTTCAGCAGGAAAAGGATTTGTCTATCTGCTCTGTGCAGAGCTGAGTGACACTGAATGTGAGCTCAGAACTGCACCCCTGGGCAGCACAGAACCTGAAAAACATGAAAGGTAAAACTCAAGGCATCACAGACCTAGCAAAGATGCAGGGGCTTGTGGATGGCCCATGGCTCAAGCCAAGGCCAGGGGAGAGGACACGACTGGTGCAGTTTCAGTGTCTGTCACAGTGGCACAGACACCGTGGAGGATCCCAGGGCTGCACAGAGGGGTTCTGCACAGGAGGCTCAGCTTTCCATCCCAAGTGAAGCTACAGCAAGTTTTGAAGTTCTGAGGATGGCACCAACCTGTGTCTCTCACATCGCTTTAAACGTGCTTTGTTGAAGATAACACAAGAAGCCTCCTGGTGCTGTGTAGTCTCCTGTTGTGATTATTATTCAGCAGCAAATGCCTGCCTGGATCCTACTGCGCTCCATTCTAAATCAGTACAACTATCTGCTAGCTGATACCTCCTGAAATCTGACTGCATCTTAGGGGACAGTCTGCACTGTAAATTATTTATTTGGACTTACACTACTTGCTTTTCTCTGCTCAGAAAGAGCTAGAATGACCAGGCCCTTGTGGCTTGTTGCTTGACTGGATTTAAGATTATTGGGTTTATATCTATTATCTTCTTCTATACTCTGAAGGTGTTTTAAAGGCAAAAAAGAAAAGGAGGTTTTTAATTTTCAAAGGAAGTATTTCCTTTATGCATTAATAACACCTTAGTAAGATTATGTTTTTCAATGCAAAAATTTCATGTTATTCACAAAAATAAACAGGCTTTAAAGATTTTTTTTTTAATTAACTTCTAAATTTTTTTTCCATCCCTGTGTATATTGATTAGATCCCAAAATACTGTCATCCATCATGAGCTAACTTAGAAGTAAAAGAAACAATTCTGATTTTACTAAACATACAAACAATTGTACGTGTACTCTGTGGCCAACCATTATAAAAACTCATTTTATTTTTTAAATTGGCTTCTGGGTTTCTGGTTTTTGGTGGGTAGGGTTTTCTGTTTGTTTGGTTTCTAGGTTCATTTTTTTTTTTTCTTGTTTGTTTGTGGGGTTTTTTGTTTTTGTTTTTGTTTTTGTTTTTGTTTTAGTTTTGTTTTTAGTTAAGTTTTGAGACAACCCAATAGACAGAAAGATTTAAGTGAAGAACTGAGGTCACTGCAGAAGCCTTTGACTCAATTTCAGGGCCTCATTATCCTGATACTTGGTTTGGTGTTTGATTCCAACTTCCCTGGGCCTCAGCCTTTTCCTCCAGTCTGTTTCTCATCTCTGCAGCCTCCTCTGGCCCCAGTCCAGGATCTCCCTGTCCCTGCTGTCCTGAGCAGCCAGAGCTGGACACAGCAGTCCAGATGTGCCTGAGCAGAGGGGCAGGATCCCCTCCCTGACCTGCTGCCAATCCTCTCCCTAATCCTGACACCATTAAATCTCCATCAGGCAGAGAAATCTCAAATAACTCCTCCTCCAAACAGGCATTTTGATAAGTTAGCACAGCAGTCCATAAACATGTTTCATATTAGTAAAACAAATTCCTGTTTGCAGCTGAACGTGGCAGCGCATATTGCTGAGAGATGGCCTTTACAAAGGCAATAATAAATCACAAATACCCTTTATAGGATAATACTACCATGAATGTGGAAAGAAATAAGCATCTGTAACCCACAGATTAAAAGAGGCAGCATATTTAATATGAAACAATGTAATGTAATGCCAACACGAGATGGGAAGATTACAAATTTCTTCAATTAGTCATACAGCCAAAGCATGAATACAGATACTCACTATCAGCACTCTGAGATATAAAGCACATCAGAAAATAGGTCAAAATAAAGCGTATCAGCGCTGCTCAAACAAATGACAGTCATGTGAAGATAATGTTTTGGGGTTGTTGTTTTTAAATATACTATCAGATGTTGAATTCTGGCTGTTTTTATCAAGTACCTTCACTTTTTTTGTTACATGCCTTTTAGGATTAGCTTGTGATGAGCCCAATCTACCCAGATATCTAAAAGGTTACACCCCACCTCCTGTTCCTCTTTTTTTTTGGGAGTGGGGAAAGAACAAGGTAAAACATTTCGTAAACCATCTAGATAGAAAGACCCTTCAGGAGTCCAATATTTTCATTTAATTGTTAGACTCTCATTGGCATCTAAAAAAAAATAGAAATATCTCTCTCTGTCTATCTAGCTCACAGCCTGAGCATCAACTTACCAGGAAAACACACTCTTTATCCAATCTGATCCATTTCTTCACGTCCTTTGGATTTCTCCTGTGGCCATTACCACACAATGGCCAAGGGTAGGAAGTTCCGAGAGTAAATATGTTAGATTTAGTGAACACACTGATTGGGACCAGCTTTTTTGGTCCACCTGAGTGGTCTCCAGCTGTGTGTCAGGGCTGTTCACTCGACTTGCAGGGATCACAAATTTCCTGTACTTTACAGCTCATGAATAAGTGCAATCCTGTGAACCAAAAACTGCCAAACACTGTTACCAAAACTGTTCACTTGCATAAACCAAAAGGAAAAAGAATAAAATCCACACCATCAAAGACTGAAGTACCATTTTATGAAAGCAAACCCAGTGAGTTTCTGCCAATTCTGCGATCTTTCCACTTGTCCTGCTCTTGCACTGAAGAGCTGAGGACCAGTATTCTAAATGCAAAGTGCATGCACGGGAGTGATTCTGACTGCAAACAGCACCTCTGCAAAGGAAGCTTCACCCCACGCCATTGATCCTCTGCTGAAAACTAAATTATCAGTAATTTTAAAATATAGTCAGGCACCAGAAGCTTGAACCCCAGCTGGTACTTCTAGTGACAATTGATAATTATAAACCTTTGCCTTTCTATCAGAAAGGCTTGAAGGACTTTGCTGTACCAACAGAGCAGCACCTGCCTGCTCAGGGGGCAGCTTTGGCACTCCTGAAACAAAGAATTAAGCAATTTTTCACCCTCACTCTTCTCAGCAGTTGCTGCTAATGAAAACGATAACCAAGAGACCTATGCAGAGTTACAATGAGGAACCAGGATAACAGTAAAGAATTCAATGTTCAAGATTGTTTTGATTTAATTAATTTGTAGATTATTTTGGAATAAAAAAACCCCAAACAAACAAAAAAAAACAAAAAAAATGCCCCCAAAACCCAAAAACACACACACAAAAAACCCCCCAAACCAGAATCCTGTGGTTTAAAATTCATTGTGTACCAAAAATTTCAGCAGCGATCTTATGGTATAGTTATGGAACAGGAGAGGTCACAATTAATGGGTTTAAATTTTACCTCAATACTACCAAGCTTCATTCTGGACTCTCTTGGTACTTATGCTTCAAAACATCGTGGTTTTTAAAACTTTATTTTGTACATTTTCATTTAAGTCAAAACATTACACACAGACCTTTAAAAAGGACCTTTCTGTCAGTCCAAGACACTGCATTTTAATGCAAGCCATTTTTGTCTACCATATAATCAATCCTAATATTAAACTTTTCCTTCTTCACTTTAACAATTAATTTTCCACCCATAACTTTGAGGTGTATTTCAGAAAATCATACAAATAATGTCTCTGTATTTGCTTAAAAATGCACTTTTCTTCTCCAAGAAATGTGATATCAACTGGACACGTTTAAATTTGTAAACCCATCAATTTTATGCTTTTCCTCATTTATGCATTTGCATTGTGTATTTCCATCTCCCAGTTGTTAGTACTCGAATTTGATATGGGCCTCTCAATTTCATAGGTCAAATCCCTTTGGATTTGGGAGATACTTAGAATTTTACATGATAAATTTTCCAAGTCCCAAAGAAATTGTTCTGCATTAAAGGTGCTGGTATTTTTCCCTGTTGTTCCAACCAGCCAGTTTGTCCAATATTCAAAATCACTGGCAGTACTGAAAATTGGAATTTTTCCTGTTTAATCTTTTTACATGTAGTACTGTTTTCTCCAAATACCTCCAAGACAGCCTGATAATTAGCATACATCAAATGCATTGCTGGCTATTACCAAAAATAGGGCTCCTTTCAACATGCTGAAGGCAACAGTTGCTGACAGAAATTAAGTAGCTGTTTTAATCTTTGTGATATCTTCCATATTTCAAGAACTACAGCTCAGTGGAGTTTTTAGTTGCCCTTTTCCAATCTTTCCCCCACCCACCCCGATTCCTATTTATTCCTGAATATAGGGATGCCTCATACTCAGTCCTGAAGTAAAGCCCTTAAAAGAAATTCCCATAATTTAGTCTTTCTTTTTCTTGGGCAATTTGAAATATCATAACATGTGATTTAGAAATGTCTGGGAAGAAAAACTATTTATTGATGCTGTCCCTAATAACACTCTGAAGTGCTGCTTTTCATCTTTGGTTCTTGCAGTTCTTGAGCTGTGAAAAATTTTCCTTATTCTAAAATGTTATAGAGCCTCAGAACTACAAGTGCAGAATAAAAGACAGACACTACTCTCAATTCCCAGGCACCTTGCCCTGGAATGCTGCAGTTACAGGACTCACACGCAGCATGATTTATTCTCTGCTCCAGGAAGAAAATGGAAGTGGCTTTAGGTAGATCAGAATTAGTGATTCCCCAAAGAATTTTCTCTACACTGTCCTTTGAGAAAGGGTTTATTTTAGTAAAGGCTGAAGCTAACTTAAAAGAATAAGAGCAGCTTTTTTCCTCTAAAGGAGCTCATCCCCCAGCTAAACAGTAACACAAATCCATCCTGACTGCTATGAATTGCTTCTCAGCATTGATTCACTGGCTGCTCACCATTTTATAAAGTGGGCAGGCTGAATTCTGCAGACCAAGTTGGGAGCAAAAATGTTCCTAATTGAACATTAACACTGACATGCATTTCTGCCATAATAAGAAATCCAGGGGAAGACACTTAGTTCATTATAAACGATCACTTCATTATCCAAATTTGCGTCTTCCAATGTTTCCTCAGAAAACACTGCACACTGGCCCCTGTGTTCATGAAGAACTGTATTTGTTCTTTTAGTGAAATGTTGCCATCAGAAAGCATCATTTGTTCCCATCCATAATTCAGAGTTTCCTTCAGAAAAGGCAGGAGCTGACTGTTCAAATATATTGAAACTCTCATAGCCTGCAGCACCTGCTGCAATGCATTATTGATACTCGGCGGTGGCGCTGACGCAGCTCTGGGAGCATCTGCTTTCCTCTGGATGGGAGAGCTCCAAAAGGAAACACATTTCCTGTGGTCTTCCTTTTCTGGTACTTTCCCAAGGTGGGTTCTTAAAAAGAGTGACCCCTGAATTCTAAGTTGAGCATCTTGAGGAAGCCTCCACAGGTTGTTTTTTTTACCAACAGTATTTTATTTTTAATTTTTTTCCTCCCCAGAGCCCATCTTTTCCTTCACTCTGCAGGGGAATGGAGCCAGTTTAGAGGGAGTCAGGAAGGCTGGCAGAGCTGTGCCTTCAGTCCCTTGTCAAGGCTCCTCTAATTCCATGATTAGACAGTACTTAGGGTGAAGTTTCTATTAAGCCTATCCAGCCTCTCTGACATCAGTTTTTTACAGCCTCATGCTAAATTCCAAGATTGTAGGTTCAGTCCATGTAAGGTCCATTCAGTAAAGAGTGGGACTTGAGGATCCTTTTACGTTCCTTCTAACTCAAAATACTCTGTGACTCTGATTCTGTGTTCTCTGAGGTCTGCCCTAGCATCTCCTATTTTTGATGTGGTCAGTCAAATAAGCTTTATCTTGGGACAAAAGGAATTTCCTTCTGCCTAAATCAGAATCTGACATGATTTTCCTCACAAGATCAAGATCAGTTCTTTGCTGGCTGAGAACTACTACCCTGTTCAAAAGCAGTTCAGGTTCCTGACAAAAGATGAAGTGCAGGGCTGGATCTCATCAAGACTTTATCCAAAGGAATTTTGCTGGCATCCTTCAGTCCTTTAGGTTGTATTACTCGTGACATCAACATCACAACACAAAAAGGCACGAGTATAAATGGAGAGGAATGAAGCCACAATATGTAATTTATTGCTGCAATCTTTAGATCCCAAGTGAGTTAATTTTAAAAAGCTGTCAGGTAATTATTTTGTGCTTTGGGTTTTTTTTTTTCTTCCTGACTCAAACAATGAATCATTAAATAAGTGAGAGCTTGAAGACACCATGCTGAGGAGAACTGTCTAGCATCAGTAAGCAGAGAAAAATCTGATTCTGATAGCAGCCTCATCAGTTACTACATAATTTAAATGGAAGTTGGATAATCCTAAAGGCTTTTAGAATCTCATCTAAACAGTGCTATTACTCATTCTCAAAACATTTTATTGCAGGAAGACCGCTTTTTATGTTCTCAGATAAATTTAACAGGATCTCTGTAATTTTATTTTTATGTAAATATGTACACCCCATATATAATAAAATGTTCACTGCCGAGCATTTAAAGCACAGGCATCTACAGCTCTTTTTACATTGAATATGAGCCCTCAAATAAAACCGACACCAATGGACTACTTTTAATTTGGACAGATCCACTCCCTCTCTCTCCTGCTTCCTAATCAAGCAGTAATTACCATTTACAAAATTCATATTGCCTGATCTATCAACTTTCTGGTTAAGATTCATCCAATCACTTGACAAAGAAATCCAATTCTTTATTTTTCTCTCAAGCTTTCCATTTTTACAGAGAGGCGTGACGTCTCAACCATGTGAAAAGCAATATATGCAGAAAGAATTCTGCTTTATTTTCAACATGTACAATAAAAAAAAAGTTTGCCATGAAGAATTATGACAGAGCATTAGATGGCCTTAAGACATTGTGGCACAGAGATCCTGAGCTGAGCTCAGGGTAAAAATTCTGCTGAAGGTAGCACGATAAGAGAGATCTCTCAATAAAGGTGAAGAGTTGTCTTCCAGTTCCTGATGTACTCAGGAAATCCTTAATTGGTCATTTAATCCCTTTAGTTCCTGCCCTTATGGTGCTGCCAGGCAAACCTGGTGCCAGCAATCTGGGCAATGGCCACAAACCAGATGCTCTGAATAAATGAACTGAAGATAACCTGTGAGCAGAGTGTCCCTTCCAGAGCCAGGCATACACAAAATAAAAACAATTCTGCGAAATTCTCCATTGCTATTTTCTAAACGCATTCTTGTTCAGAAATATCCACAGAACTGTCTTCACATCTAGTTATTATTATGTATGTATTTCCTGCTCATTTCCATAAAACTGCTCATTATTTTTCATTAGCGAATGGAATCAGAAACAAATTTAAAACTGAGAGTTCACTTGTCTTGTAAAAGTTGGCAATATAAAATGAAGTGACCTCTCTGTGTACATTAATCATTTATCTCAGAGCATTATGCCACATGATTGGAAAATACTCATAATATGAAGGTTCTTCACCAAGTGTATCTTCATCCATAGGAAAATAATTCTGAAGAAAGATTAAGCACTCAAATTATCTCTTTCCTTCTCCATTATTCTACCTCCAAGCTCTCTCTGTTTTTTTTTTTAAATATAGTTAAAATTGTATATGGGGCAAAATTTTTATCTGGTATTTAAATATATTTGTAGTATCACTTTTCATTTATTCGTTTTTATGATTAGGGAGTTATTTCACCAGCCTGTTTTCTTTCTGTTTTCTAGTCAAACAGCAGCTTTTGTAAGCCTCAATATTACAACTGGAAAAAAATCAGTAGAATGTATAACTCATCTCAAATAGACAGAAAGAGAATATGGGGATTTACATCACAAGAGAAAAGAATATTTTTTATTTTCCTTTTCCAACAGCAGATTTTCGAAAGAGTAAGTTTCATTGAGCTGCCTACTGTTAGGTTCCCCAGCCATTTTCTCTAACGCCCCTTAAATCCACTTTGTGCAGAATGCTTGGAATCCCAGAATGGCAAACACAGAATCTTGGAAGGATAGAAAACCTTGAGAGATCAAACTGCTGGTGGTGCACAACCTCCCATGAAACATGGACAGCTCCAAAGCAGCAGCACGGGCACATCGGGATGATACAACTCACTCAGAACAATGAGGACTTTTGTTTGAAAAATGGGAGTACAAAACCCTCCTCTGGTCATCCCTGAAAAGCCTATCAACCCAGCAGCCAGCTGAAGAATATTTTGGTGGATTTTTTATTACATGTTTACACTACTTTTTAGAAAAATATTTATACTGTTTTTAAGAAAAACATTACTAATCACCTCTAGGCTTACTTTTAATTTTGCAGGACTGTTTCAAAAGTTATTAGCTCAGTGGTAGATTCCAGCCCCACAAGTTCTGAATGATAACCTGAATCAGCTGTGAAGATGTTGGGAAGGGAAATGTGTGTCCCAGAGCCTTTTAACTGGGTCTGGAAGGAAGAGAAGAGACAAGAAACAGAATTCCAGTCCTGAACTGCAACTCTGTGATGTTCTACATGATCCAGAGTTATCCTGGGTTTGTCATTGATGACTCTTTGAACAGTACGTATCACAGAAATCATGTATGCTTGGTCATCCATGACTTCAAAACCAAGAATTTTTAAATCTGAAATTGCCATAAAGTCTTCCTTCCCTTGCAGTCTCTGCCCTCTCTCATTTCTTTGGTTTAAAGTCATTATTATTGCGTTCTCAGCTCTTTTTCACAACTGATTTGCAGATGAGCTGGCTATAGTTTGAGGAGCTATGCTACACCACAAAACAAAGTACATTTTTGGAAGTGTTTCTATGTAAATTTGTAAAAAAACTAGAAACAACAGCAAAAAAAAAAACCCAACAAAACAAACTCCCCAAAATATTTTCTGTGACAAAGACATCTGTGCCAGAGCAATCCCTGCACAACCAAACAAGCGCCCTGCAAACCTCTACACTGCTGCCTCCAGGAGGAGTGACAGAAACACAAGGGAGCAAAATCTGTATTTCATTCCAGACTCCTGCTTCAGCCAGAGGCTACACAGACAACAGGTAGTCCCCCAGGTTCCTATTTATGTTTTCCTCAGGAGCTGACAACCATTAATAATTCATTCCCTAAATCGCGTTTGGGTGTCACCGTGAGTGATGTCACCTTCAGAAGCACGACGGTGAGCGACTTCCACCCCATCCCTGGCAAGGCCTCATTCTGTCTTGGTTTGCACTTGTGATGAGCTGTCAAACCCAATTTCCTGCCAGCTCCTTGTCAGAGCTGTGCTTGATGTCAGATATCAAACAACGCCCTTGACGCCTCTCCCTTCGCGCTCCCTCCGCCTTCCGGGGGCTGCGAGGGAGAGGGTGACATTTGTGGGCTTGCATCAAACAAAGAGAGCTAATCCACCAACTGCTTTTTTAAACAATCTGTTTACAAACGAATCCCAAATGATTAAGTGCTAAATAAATCTGCAAACAGCAGAAATTTCTGCTCTTTCCGCCCTTGAACTACTTTCCAGAAACTTGGTAATCAGCGGCGGTTTTGTTCTGATTATAAGTTATTGAATGCGATTGTTTTGCATATAAATTTCTCTCTACTGCTGAATTTAAATATACTTTAAATGGCATATTCAGTGAAGCAGACTTCTACATTTGCCATCAGTACTGCTGACAAAAAATGTCTTTTAGAATGCCAGTCTGACATATTTTCTAGAAAGTGAAAGTATACTTTATAAAAAGTGAATTATTTCCATGAATTATGACGACAGCCTTATAATATTCCAGCTAATTCCATCCTCTCTGAAGTATGACCAAGCCATTCCATGAAAAAAAAGCCCGGCAGCCCTACCTTATATTTAAGATGCCTGAGGGGACGTATTAATCCTACAAACAAATCCACCCTGTTTCTGTAAAACACTATTTTCAGCCCTGCAATCATCTTGTGAGGAACATGCACAGACCTGTCCTGTGGAAGTTCCCATAAAAAAATGGGATATACACTGCTCACCTGTGCCCTGCAAAACCTTGTGTCCACTGTTTTAAGGTTTCTTTTGTTCCAGCTTGCAGGTTATAAATTGTTGCTGTTTATTTCTGTGTTTACCTAAGCTTTTATGAGAATCTAGGAAAAAAAAAGGTGCTGAAAATCCCCAACAAAACACTAAACCACATTATTTTGTGCACTCTCACATTAATGCCACTTAAGAGTGACAGAAGAAGTTTGGTTCACATTAATTTTTAATTGTATTTAAGTAATCTTTAAAATAAAAATAATGAACCAGTTTATATTCCATTAATCTCCAAAAGAACAACAACAAAATAAAATCAAGTAAAAAGCTTTTCAAATTTCACTATTATTTCAATAAGTAATTGAAAACACCGGCTTCATAACTATAACTTCAGGAAAGGTCTTAGGAAAGAAACAAGTAGAGGCAAAAGTTCCCAAAATTTATTGAAATTCTTAATTTCAGAGGCATTAAAAATTTATCTGTTGAAGATTTGATCCCTTTGTCTCCTGCTTCTCCATGGACTTCGTGGTAACTCCAAAAAGGCAGCAGCACACTCCTCCCCAGCTCCATACTCCACCCCAAGGTCACGGTGCACTTGCACAGAGCAGTTCCCAAAGAACTGGCCCAAAACTGGCAGGAAAAAGAAGAATTGCTTGGAACAATGGAGCAGAAAACGATGCCAGCACATACCTTCCTGCAATGAGCAGCAGGAGAGCTCTGCCAGGGATGGGCTGCCATTGGAACTTTGTTCTGGCCCCAAGACTCTTGTTCTCCTTTTATTTGCATCTGCATAGGTGAAGGGTCTTTGATGTCTACAAGAAAGTTCTGCGAGTGTGAGACTGTTTTAAATAGGGAGGGGAAGGACTGAGTCAGCCTTGACCCCACGACTTCTCTGTGCAGGGTTGGTCCCTCAACACATAGTAAAACAACCTCTGATTAAAAAAAAAAATGGGCATTATAAAAGTGCAAAAAGGAAAGGACAAGGAATCAATGGCTTTAGGTGAAGATCCTTCTCGGTTCTGCTGGCTGGAACAAAGGAGGCATCGCCAGGAATTTCATTCACAGAGGACTCCTTTGAAACATGCTGCAGCACTGGAACTGCCCAAATGTCTCAGCAGCGTTGCACTGGAACAGATTTGACAGCACAGGGCAGACTCACAACTTTACTTCCAGGGAAGCTGTGGCAATTCACACTGGCTGAGAACTCAGCCCAATTTTAGAAGACTTTCAATGAATCACTTCTAATACAGTGCAGATGTAGCAGATGTATCTCTGCAGGATTTCAGACCAGACTTTGGGTATAGAGAATTAGTTACATTTCATAATGACATTATTTCCAGATGTCTGAAAGAGATCAGAAGAAAACTAACATCTGTTGAGGGACCAAAAATACTGTGTACTTTTAAATATGCAGCAAGAAATATATCAAGTTTCAGAAAAGGAAACAATTCCTAGGAAAGCTATGCTAATAAAATACAAAAGGTTTTCAAGAAAATGTTTCTAGCACAAAGTTGTTCCACCCTTGAGAGGCAAATATAAAGTTTCCTTTTAAAATTAGATTGGCATTTTATACAAGCAAAAAACACACATCTATATAAAATCATTTCCTGTAACACCTGGAATGAGACTGGAATACATCAGGACAAGGACACAGAAAGCCCTTTCCATTTCAGTGAGAGGAATTACAGGAAAAACCAAGCACCTCCTCACCCAAATCACCAAGCACCAAAAAAGAATTTTGTGCATCTCCACTGCTCTTCTTGGACTGTACTCAGGTCTATGGCAGTCATTCTACTTGTCTGAGACAACTGGCTTTTAAAATATATTTGGAAACTGAACAGGAAACCATAAAAACCCTTGAGAAGTCTAATTGTGAGATAACAATACAATACCCTTGGAGTTCACTTGTGGATAGATCCTGAGTACTGAAAAATAGGCTAAGCCGAGTTTTCCTGTGGAAGGGAATCCTATTAAATTAATAATTAAGGAGCCTTTCATTCTTTCATGCCTACATTGTGCTAATAAGAACTGGTTTCATGTAGTAACTCCAGAGGGAGTCACATGCTGACAACAGCTAAAAGCTTCATAAATACCAGTTGTAACACTTCCCAGTCACATTTCTGATCTGAAACAGCTCAGAAGTGCAGGAAAACCATGATGGATGTGCATTGGGAAAGTTAAGGGGTAGGATTAGAGACAACTTTTTTCTCTAAGTGAGAGGAATCAAGAGTCAAATACTGGATGTAGCTTTAGCTTTATTGTGAATTCTCTAAAGAAAATCTAAGAAAGCTTTGCCTTTTTATTAATCTTATTTCCAGATGATGCCTCTGAGCTGTTTCTGGGTGGCCTTTGCTGGAGAGATTTTGAGGCTTGGAAAGTTCTCCTAGGTATGTCCAATATGAGCTTTAAGCAAATAACCAGCTGACATATTTTAAGAGGTGACCTAATTTAAGATCCCTTGTGAACCATTAATTAATTCATCATGTTGATTTATTCCATCCATTGCCTGCTTTGTCTATTCCCATTACTTCCTAAGAAAATTAAAAATTCTTTTAATTATTAAAGGCTAAGGAAGACTTATGAAGCCTTTAATTTATTAAACTATTTCTCATGGATTACAAATACATCACACACGAGTGACTTCTCTATGAGACTTCCAACAGTAAGAAAATATTCCAGAATGATCCTCTCAAAGACTGACTGAGCACAACCTCTATTACTGATTCACACCACTCCTCATGAGATGCCAGCTGCAGCTTTTTCCTCTGACTGCAGCTGAGAATTCAAGTTTATTCCATGGCCCTGTGATGTTTAAAACAAGGTCCAGCATGTTGTAGAACAAAATATATATTTCTGACTTTTCACTAACCATGATGCATTACTAACACTTCAAGGAAACAACTTTATGAGCAGGCTGCATTTTGAAAGCACAGCTCGCATCTGCTGCTTATGTCCCCAACCTCAGCATGCTCCAAATTTCATTCACTTGGACAGCAAGTGCAGTTTGAGGGGTCTCTCAGTGGAGTGAAAATGGGTCTGGGATTTCTCTGAGCTGCCTGTGAAAAGCTCCCAGAGGTGAAGAATTTAATTCTTCTGGTATGGCAGCTGCTTCTGGTATGAGCTGCTTCCAGGCAAGAGAAAAGCAGAAACCCAGGGCAGAGCAGGAGAACCCACAGCAGGTTGTTGTGTTTTCCTGAATGTCTCTGTACAGACACATAACACAAAAAAGGTCTACTCTCAATTTTCCCAGCTGTGAGGCTTCAGATCCCAAGATTAATGAGATCTAAACTTTATAAAAATCACAGTATACAACTACAATTTTTTTCATTAGTTTACTGTTTTGCTTGTTCAACACAATTTCTTCTCATATGGCAAATACAACCCTGAGATAAATTTCAGATCAAGGATGTTATGTCTTTTTTTTTTAACAAAATGCTTAATAGATTAAATGATGGTCTTCATTCTATCAATTTGGCTTTTCTCTGTTCTTCAAATTTGGATTCAGATACTTTGATTACGGAAGTCACAACAGCCCAAAAATTGAGGTGCCATTATAAATGGGAAGGTTCAGGCTATAAGGAAATCAGGTAAAGTTTCTGGCAAACTGAAAGAAATTTCATATCCATCGAAGAGCTTATTTTAATGTGCAACAAAGTTCACACAAGTGAGCTAATTTTTTAAAAGACCCAAAAACCCCAATGCTCTTTTCCCTTACAGTTCCCATGGCACTTGAATGCTGAAAAGTTATGAAATGTTTGTGGTTTAAGAGTTTATGCATATATATGTATTTATATATGTATACTTGTCTACATTTCCCCACCCAAATTAATATGAGATGATTCTGTGTGGTTTGAAAATAAATTTGGGGTTCAAAATAGCCTTAGTATCTCTTGTATTACCTCTGTTGTTTGAAAAAACAAGCATATCCTGGAGCTGGCTTGTTCAACTTTTCTCCCACTTCTGCAAAACCTTACAGCTGCTATCAATAAATGAGATATTTTCACAAGATACCAGGTAGATTTCTTATATGCAGCTGCCTTTGGGCTGGGTTTCAGATATTCCAGGCCACCTCCTGGACTGGGGCAGTATTAAATAAGAGATGTATGTAGAATTAGCCTTTCTGTAACCCTCATCAAATCCAAGTTTTTAGATCATCAATTTCCCACCGTTTTCGCTTCAGACCAATCTGCAACTCTACAGGTGTGGGGTGTTCATTGTCAAACACTGACATTCATTTTAATAACTTTAAAATTATGTTCTAGTTTTTTAAGGAAAAGGAATAATGCTCCTCAGCCTTATTCAGTTATTGTTAATTTAGAGCTGGAGTAAATCTTTGTAGCATGGAAATGGATGTCTGTATTTTTATTTTATTATGCATATTAAAAAATGAAAATATCATGATCTGTTCCAAGATTTTATCTGGAATATCATCAAAAGTCTGTTCTGTGGTGGAATTAGTCCTAAAGCTTCCCAATGACTTTACATTTGTTTTTCCCCTGCGTGCCATGCTGGCACTCTGCCAGACTTTTCAGTCTGGGTTTTTTTCCAGCTTTGCTTTTTCAAGCAAAATAGAGAGATGTGAATGGGAAGAAAGCAAACAAACTCTTTTTTTATCCAAAGCTGCATTTTGAAGCACACAAAAGGAATTAAAAAGTCATAGCCCTAAACATTAATCAATAATCTTCTGAATAAGTAGAGCCTAAGTTTTTTTCAAATCCACTTAAAGTAGTTGCAGTTTGCCACTCTCGGCCTTTTCCCTGCCAGACTGAGAGAAATCACTCTCTTGCTTTTATTTTGTTTGATTATTATTTTGTGTGTCTTCTCTCTGCTGCTCATGATAAAATCTATACTAAACCCAAGCTATACAGGAGTTCTTCACAGTCACAAATGTTTGTAATAACTATCCAACAACACAGAAAAATGGCAACATTTCAAACCCAGTGATGAATATTTGTAGCATTCCCACTATTTCAGCTGGAATCCAGAAAATATTAAGGGACAAAAATAGAGGTTTAGACTGAGAATATATCAATATCAACATCCACAGCAAATCCAAAAAGATTTAAAAGCCACTTCTTCTTTGCTTTGCACAACACTGTGTAATGTGACATTATTTGATTAAGCAGGAAAAGCTGCATCCCAAAAAGTGAAAACCAGAAGGTAGTACAAATAGAAAGTTGTGCTCACTATACTTAAAGTGCTTTGAACTTGTAGAGATCTCCTGTTATATTCAGTTTTGTCCAGGCTCCCAGGGAAGTGCTTTGCCATGGGCTGAAAGAGCCTGAGACAAATCAGTCTTCTTTTGTATAAGATCTAATAGAAAAGTCTTCGGAGGTTCCCCCTGTCACATTCCAAAGTGAAAAATCAAATTAATAAATAGAGGATGTTTTCATGAGATATTTAAAAATGGTAATTTCTTCTAAAACGATTTTGCCTTAAAAAAAGAAAAAGGTCATAGGTAAGCTGTGATTTTGTGTACAGCTATAAACAGCTGTTGAATTCTTAAATACAAAATGTACCTGGTAAGATACTGTGTTATATTGTTCTGTGTAAAAGCTCGGGACTATATTAACAGCTAAAATGTGTTCAAACCAACTGTATCTCAGAGCACTTACTTTTCGCTTTACTGCCACCTTTAAAATGCCTCCCTGAATGACTTCATTTCATTTATTTGTCTAAGAGAGCACCAGAATGAGATAAATCAGAAAAAAAAAAAACACAACAAAACAACAAAACAAAAAAAACAAACCAAAAACAAACGAACAAACAAAAACCCCCAAAAAACTCTATGGCAGGTGAATTACAAAAACTTTACCCACTGAAGTTCATTATAAATTTGCTTTTCATTACACTTTTCTCAAAATTGCACGAGAGGATTTTGTATGCACAGATCATCATGGCTCACCCTCTCAGTTAGAATTCAGCCATGCTGAAAAGAGAAAAGGGCTTGGATTGAACCCTCCCCTCCTCTCCAGATAAGGAGAACAGTGTTTTGCAGTTGGGAGAAGTCCCCTCATTTTAGGATTTTCTCCAGCACTGCTTTTATTTTGCAAAAGCAGCTCTCAGTTGTCGATACCTTCTGTGCCTCCCTTCCAGGCTGTTAAGTTCACCCAAAATTTCGTGGCTGCTCTGATGCTCTCAGGAGGAGGCATCAAGTTCCTCCCTAGATCTGCAAATATTTGCTCAAATACTTTTCCCTTCACAGGGATAATTTGAGACAGTCTGGCAGCACGAAATACCCACGGACACAGCTGGAAGCTGAGTAGGTCATCGACACAACACGCTGACTTCCACATCTCAATTTTTGCAGATATTGTGATTCCTCAAAGTCCAGACCAATTTGTTGTCGAAAAATACAACTGATCTTCAAAGTTTCTTGAAACCTGGGTGCCCCAGGAACTTGCTGCAGGTCGAAATTATGTTAGTATCTCAGTAAGTATTTCCATTGTGCCTTTTTCTTCCTTCAGATCTTCAAAATCAAAACAATGTTATAGTTTTTTGACAGTTAAAATAAGTTTGTGGGGTTTTTTTAAAGTATTTTAATCATCACCCACATTTAATTACTAATTTCAGTTTCATAGAGAAGACTAAATATCAGAATTTTGCAGAACCTCGGCAACAATTTTGAATGTCTACTAACACAATTAATTACTAACACTAATTTACTTTTCAAACAAAACCACACCAAGAGCAATATGGAAATGAAAATTTCATAATTTTAGTTTGCTGAGAGAAAAAGATTGATTCTATTCAATTTGTTCAAAATGCCTGAAACTGCTGAAAAATTACAATTAGAATTATGGAAAAAGAAAGATCTGCAAGCTTAGAACTGAGATTTCACTGAGTCAAATTTTTTTCCTTTTGTTTATTCTAAGATCAGCCTCCTGCTTTCTCCCCGCATGCATCTCAATTCTAACACTTAGTTCCATGACTTTCCACAAATCAGGCTGGACTTCTTTGGACTCTCCTTGGAAAGCTTCTGCAGCATCTCCTTAACTGCTTTAATTGCTTTCATCCATGCTTTTTCTAATTTGATTATACGTTCTTGAAATGTAGCAAACAAAACTGCACACAGTGCTAGAAATTGAGGAGTGACAAGACTTTATACGGGTTTTAGGCTTGGAGAGTCACACGCCACATTGTAGGGCAATGCACATTGAAGATCAGCAGAAAAAGGAACAGGAATAAACAGAGTTTTATCCATTAAAATTATTCCACTACAACCATGCATGTCATATTTTGTAAATAATTACCACATCACAAGCAATGAGCAAAAAATATGCAGATTTCTGTGAAGGCTACTAAAAAAGTGAGATATTAGACCACAAATACTCTGAAGCAAAAGGAAAGATAAAGAAGCTGCACTGTCATGGCCAGAGTCAGCATTTGGGAGGTACCCACACAGCCTCAGACAGAAAATCTTACGAGCTCAGAACTCAAGTAAAACTAAAAAGTCACCTCTAAATCCTGCCTTTAAATAAAGATCAGACAGGAAAGAAACCTTGCCAAAACAGGAGAATCCCTCCTCATCTTTCAAGGCTACAGCAGCTCTCACACGGTCGTTTTCTTCAGGCAGTACCTGCAAATCCTGACTTCAAACCCTTGGATCCCAGAGCACTTCCAACCCCACATTAACCTTGCTTTGCCTCCAACAGCGAGCAGGCAGACAAAATAATGCAGCAGCAAAGTCCTGAGAGTCCTTCACAAGGTGTGGAGACACAATCCTGAGATTTGTCCTCAGCATATCAAAGAGAGCACCCAGATGCACAGGTGTGGGAAATAGTAAAGCTTATAAACAATTCTTCTACCCAGTCACTAACAGCGCACAAACACCTGCTTCAAACAATGCTTACTTATGTGGCTTCTATTAACAACACACATTATTAAACTTAAAACCTTTCGCTGTCTTATTAAGCCTGCTTTTCTGCACTCTTAAAGTCTACCTTAACCAAACCTAAAAACTCAAAACTATTGCTTCATGTTCTTACTTACTATGTCATTATATCTTCTCTACTTTCACGCTTTACAACTACAGCTGTCTCTAAGTTCTCTACTCTTTTTGTTTCTAAAACCCACTTTCACAGCTTCTAAAAATCTTTTTACCTTTACTGTTTCCCACACAAAGGAGCCTTTTATGGCTTTTCTCTGTGGCTCTGCAAATGCCACGTGCTGATTTTTAAGACTGTGCTCCTAAATTGTGATTGACTGCAGCATTTCCGTAAAGAAATCAAGGATACTTAGGGATTATTTAATTCCAACCCCCACCCCCAAAAAAAAAAAAAAAACAACAAAAAAAAACCCCCCACAAAAAAACCAAAAAAACAAAAAAACAAAAAAACACCAAAAAACAACAAACAAAAAACCCAAGCAAAGAGATCTTCAACACCAATTTCTAAATATAAGGATACAGTCTTTGTAAGCAAGTGGTGAGAAGCTGACTTATCCAAATTATCAGGAATTCAACCAAAATATTCGAGAACTTTCTGTAGGAATCTCACAGATATTTTGGGAGTTATAGCTGCGCCAAACAAATTCATTGGTAGGATCAGGTAGAATTTTATGGTATGCCTTGAGATAAAAATCACATTGTAAATAGCAGCAATATTTATTTTCATCTCTCTGTAGCTTAGGAATTTGTGTGTGAGCAGAGGCCACCGAAGGACTGCAGAAATGCTTTTGAAGAGCAGAAAAGCAGCTCAGGCTCCCCTGGTCAGCAGCAATTACCACAGCAGCCAAAGAACCTCAGAGCTGAGGATTAGAACAGGCAATTTTAAAAATTAGGGTTAATTTTGAGTTTTTCTGAAACAATACTGAGGTGCCTGACGGCATGCACAAGTTTCCTCAGCTGCATTAATATCACAGCCTGTCCTTAGCAGTGAGAACTGGAATTTGCTGTGCAGAGAACGTTCCACTCCTCCTGATTTCTGTTCAAGATAAAGTAGCAGCACCACCAAAAATGACCATTTCCATTTTCCTAGCAGATGTCATCGGATTTCCACTTTTCAAGAATAAAAAAATGCAGCCTAATTGCATCTTCCAACATTCCCTGACTGGAATGTAACAGCCCCACAGACAGACACTATGCAGAAACATTTCAAATTAGGTTTATTCTGCTCCAAAGTAAGTATTTATGATATTTGAGTTTATGGTCAGCTCTGCAAAGCTGGTAACTCATACCAGTTCAGCCATTCTGCAATGACAGGAATCATAAAATATAAAATATTTGTTCATCATAGGAATTTTACATTCTATAGTTAATGTTTTTCTAGCTCAGCAATTCATTTTGCTGATTAAAAAAAAATCTTATTGGTCTGGTAAAAGTTAAATAAAATCCAGAATTAAGTATTTAAAATATGAGTCCCTAAGACCTTAATTTGTATTAATGCTCCCTTCCTAAAGTTTTTGACAGAATTCCATTCATAATGAAATGTTCAGAGGTAATTATTTCTTTCTTCTGTGTGAATTATGAGAATTATTTATATACTCAATCTTAATATCACAGCTTCATTGCCTAATAGGAAAAATCCACAGGATATGAATCATTCTGAAAAAGAATTAAATTTTTTTCTTCTGTTTTAAATAAAAAAAAATTTAAAAAAAGAGAGAGAGAGAAAGATGAAAAGATTTCTAATGACATAAAATTCACAGTGCTGCAGGCTCTGCTTGCAAATCAGAGCTCTTGCTACATAACCCAAAGCTCTGGTTCCTCCTCCAGTCTCCTTGCCTGCAAAGCCATAAACTGCAATGCTGTAATGATTAGTTAATGAAATGGCGGGGTGATAATGAGGCTATCAGAAATGTAAGTTAAATTATTAATTAAAAAAGGTAAAGAATATGTAATGAGAGCAGCGAGTTCCACGGACCTTTTTTGTACAGGGATGGTCCAGAGGCAGGAGCTGCTGGGGTTCAGCCCCTGGTCCTGTGCTAATGGGATTCCTGACATTCCAAATCCATCCAGCTGACAGTTGTTCCCCCTCATAAAATAATGGGCCATGCACAAAGCTTATTACAAATTGCAGATAAGCTGTAAAAGCCATAAAAATTTCGACTGACATTTATTGCCAGCCAGTAGCTCGAGGATGTTGATATATATTGATAACAGTCTGCTTTGTGACATTTTCAAAGTTTACTCCTAATTCACTTGCAGAATATGCAAATATATATTTTTTTTCTCCAAGTCATTAAGTCACTGCAATCTCCACCTGTATTTTAATGGGTTTTTACCTATTTAACAGATATTCTTCCATGTGTTTTATGAGGCTTATCCTCCCAAAAACAGCTTTTTTAACACAAAAGAAAGGGAGATTCTCACAAACTTTCAAGTTAATAACTGCAACAAGTGTTTACAGATAGTTTTTATTGCAAGCAATAAATAAGCGTTACTACATAAAACACCTTGACACAGGAGGGAATTTTATGTACACCACTACATATATTTATATGTGCATGCAGATATTTGTGATATTTTTAAAACAATATCATGACAAGCTCTGAACACCCTTTACAAAGAATTATGGCTGGGAATGGGTTTTATTCCTCCTCAGTTTTCAAACAAGGAGACTGAGCAAAGGTGTTTCTTTTAAGTATCATTGAAAATACTGAGGGCAAGGTGTTATCTGTGTCACACATGAAAATTCTGCATTTTCAATGGGTCTCATTGTACTAATCCAGTCACAGGTTTATTATCTACGATTCCTTTAGGAAATGTCACAAATCCACAGAATGTCCTTGAGCTTTAAATCTTGCATTTTGATCTTTGATTTCACAGATAAAAGATATAAACCTACATTTATCCAGGCAATTCCTCAGTGGCTGTACATCTGTAATAGCCCAGAAATAGCTTATTCTAGTCAGCATATTGTATAAATTAGGATCAGTAACTTTTATTTCAAAAGACTTTTTTTTTTAGGCATAGAGACAAAAAATATTTGGTCTCAGAATATTTACTGGGGTTCCACACTTCTTTTCAGAAAGCCACAATATACACTTGCAATATGTGTCAGCTGTTTATTTCTAAAAACAAACGTAATGCCCCCAAACTGTATTTTCTGATCAGCAGCTGCAGCAGCAGAGCTCTAGAAGATGGAGAAACTGGCTGAGCAGCAAATGTGTATTTAAAACAGCAAAGCTCCTGAGGTAATAATGAATTGAAACTAGAGAAGATGAAACCCAAAGTGCTGCAACATGAAATGTATCTGTAAGGTTTTGTGCAACATCTTATTAAAAACCTGATTTCCCCTCTGTTATTTATATTCTGCATGGTACTGGTATGTAACCAAAAAGTGAGGGAGAAAAGTTTCGTCCCACAGAACCAGAAAGACAGAATTACAAAACCTGTTGCCTGATCCTTGTCTCTCCAGAAAAATCACTCTATTCCAGACCAAAGGACCAGATGCAGTTGTAAAGTGTTTATTTTTGCAATAAATGCATTAGCAATGCTTTCAAAAGATCTTCCTTGGGAAGAGGAATGGCTAAAAGTTGAATGCTGACTCAATTCAAAGGGAAACACGAGTCACTCAGCACCACCAAATCTGCGTTAATTAGGATCTTTTAGTACTTAGCTCCGCTGGGAGCCATCAAACACATTTGTTACTCATAACCCAAAAGAAAAATTTAGTAAAATGAACATAGGTACAAAGAAAGGGAAATGGAAACAGAGCACTCTGCCCCAAATGAATTAACCCCAAATTCAGAAAACCAAGTTGCAATCTAGGATAACACCAAGAAGCAAAGGATTGCTTTGAACTCCCCATTTTAGGAGATGTAACAGGTCCTAGGAATTGCAAATAGGCCAGATAAAATTACTTAGAATGTTAATAGAGATAAGATTTATCTGTTTGCTTTGCTTTTGATTTCAATCTTGTCATAAAAATCCCGACACTGAATATTGCCCAGCAATGCCTGGAGCAGGGGACTAGAACAAACATGTGAAACAACAAAAATAAACCTCCACAATGTATCATTTCAATAGAAAATGTGAACAAAAGAGGGAAAAAAAAATACAAGTTGCTGTGATAGAGATAAACATTTGTTGCAATAAATTGCTGGGGCTTTCAAAGCAGCAATTTTCAGGCTACAGAAGGACAATGTCATGTTCTTTCAGATACAAGTGTTGGAGAAAAAGGCCTTTTATGCCAGGCAGAGAAAGGCTTTGTTGGAGAGGCAGGAGAGGCATCCCCAGCCCTCATCCATGACCTGACACTGCTCTGGGAGATTGCTTACTCTGAAAGTAGTTCTGTACTCACAGCCAGAGCCATTCCTGGCTTTAATTAAGCTGCTTTTCCTTCTTCCACACCCAGAAAAGAACATCACTGAAAATCAAGCCTGAAAAAGTATTTAACATCTTAAAGGTGCTGCTTTTTTAAAAAAAATAACTTTCAAGAAAACTTCCTCATTATTTCACATTTTGCTTTCAAAATATTGCATTAAGTTTTCTCTCTCCTTTATCCATAACTGATTCTACTTTATTTCTAAGTGTAAAAAATGCGATACAAACACCTCTGTGGCTATTTGAATGTTATGAGGAGAATTTATTTACCTCCCAATCCCCGATTTAGTAATTTAGTCATTCTTGAGGTCTGACTAAAGTTATTAAAAGCAAGAGTGAAGAGGATGCAAAATTAATGTTGTGGCCAGAAATACCACTAATTATTGCGTAAGAGTAACATTTCACTATCAATAGGGTCAAAGCCTTAGATACTGAGAGCCTTACGCTAAGAAAAGGAATTCTGATGCCCATAATTTTACTCAAAACTTCAGGAAATTTTGAGCTCTGTCTACACCTGGCTCCCAAGTATTTGAATTCCTCTAATTCAGTATGGAGACTCATAAAGCCAAAGCCAGCTTTAAGTGAATCCTGTATCTACAATTCCCCCTTCTTCACCCAATTTGGTTTCTCACTCCTGTTCCTAAATTCATGCAAATTACAGTAAATGGACACTTTTTTTTTTTTTTTTGGCTGATATCCAAGGAAAGCTAAATGCACACAGAATATTTCCACACTGTATTTTGAATAATTTTTTTCCAAACTAGTTTTTGGAATGCACAGCGAAGAGATAAAAGTTTGTTATTTCAAGGAAATTCTGTTTTAGATTAGTAAGCTTAATAAAACTACTTTCTAATTTGAAATGTCAAAATCTTATACTGCCCATCTTTCATAGCACTTAGATCAGAGAAAAGCTATTGTCCCACACTTTCTTAATTAAAAAAAATGTTTTGTTTTAAGTGAAAGACTTGCTAAATAAACCTTCTTATTGGATAGCTCCTGATGCCTTGAAGTTACTGTCTTAATTCAAGGGACTACACAGCACATCTTAATTTTATTGGGGGTGGGTTTTCAAAGCTTTTTGTCACAAGAGGAAAAAAAAAAAACCCCTTTCTTTCCCAGAGCAGAGACAATATGTGATATAATACATAATATACAGCAATTGCTCCAGTTTGAAGGATACCAGGTTGCTCATTATTTGCTCTGCTGCTGCAGACTTTGCTAAAGCCATATCAAATTGTGGGTGGGTATTCTATAATACTTACGATTGCCGCTAAAGCGAATCTGGACCACCTAAATAATTTTATTTACCAGCACAGAAACAATTTTAAGCGAGACAGCAGTGCTAATTTCCTTGATTACACATTTGCATGCTCAAGAAAGTTTTCAGTCTAAGGTCACGGGAAGAAAGCACACCCAGACTACAAAGAAACCCAATAAAGGTACGGGACAAAAGTGCCAATATTTGCAAACAGCCCCGGCAGTCTGGCCCCGTAAATTAAGTTGTGCTCTCACGGCCAGCAGCAGGACAGGTGCCCTCGGAAGAGCAGGGGTTTTATGGGCTGCAGTAATGGAGATTAAGTAGCTCCTCTCTTCCCGGTGCCTCACTCCTGAATCACTGCCCCAGCACTGGTAACGAGGTGGCTGGGGAACACTCCACACGGCTCGCAGCTGGCTCAGGTCATTAGGCACACTTTGGTTTGGCTTTCCGTCCTGGTTTTAGGGCAAATTTGGGAGGAAACCCTTGAACAGGGTCCCTGTGGGAAGCAAACCTGAACGGCCCCTCTGCCAACTGGTCTGGGAAAACAACTTCCTTGGAGAAAAGTGGAAAAAAACCCCTATTTATTTAACAAACAAAGTGCCCACAAGCATAAAGAATGAATAATATGAAACAATAAAAGCTTTTGTTGCACTGAAGTGAGATGGTAAATTCAGAAGGTCTTTGCTGTGGGTGTAGCTCCGCTCAGTCTCCTATCAGCCCCTCTAGGCCCAGGCCCCGCCAGGCCGCAGGTCAGCTCCTGGTGCTCCTCTGGGTTTTTTCAATCCAGGACAGGTTTAAACAGTCCCAAGAAAAAGAAACAAAACAGTCCAGGGAACTGCTCTGCCTCAGCTAGCTAAAACTAACTAAGAACAAAGCAAGTCTCCGTGCCACTGCTTGTCCGGGCCTCAGACGAGCACAGTCCAGGAGCAGGAATACAGAGAGGTGAATGCTGTTTCCAAAACAAACTCCACGCATCTCCTTTCTCCCCCTTTGCTCTCAGAATGAGTCTCACAGAAGTGATTTTCTCTCTCTCCAGGACCCTCCTTCATGAGTCTCTGCTTCATGCTCCTCCACGATGATCCTCCCCTCACCAGCTCACCCCATCTTTTATCTCACTTATCCTTTTCCGATATAACTGTGACTCATCAGGGGCAAGGCTGTATTGGTTAATTAACACAGCTGTCACTTATAAGGGGTTACTTAGTCTTAAAGGTACAGAACTTAGCATACAGCATAAACAGAACAGACAACTGGGGACTCAAGCACCAAAAAGTCACCCCAGGACACTTTTCCTTCCTCTTTTTTTTTTTTTTTTTTTTTTTTTTAAATTCCATTCTAGAAATAAAGTCTTGCACATCTGTGGAGTTCAATGGCTGCTTGTTGCCCTTGTCCTGGTTCCAGTGGCCATATACCCCCAGCCTCACAAACTGCTGTAGGATCTGGGGTACCTGTGGTTCTTCCTCTTAAGACCCTTTCATCATGCGTTCCACACAATCTCTGCATTAAGACACCAAAATATTCAGCTCATGCACCCAACACATAGTTAGGAATTCTGTCTCGGGAACTGGAATAATTAAAGCTGGAAGTTCTTGCTTGCATGCTTATCTCAGTTGACAAATATTGAATTCCTCATTTCTCTGGTCTTTAACTTCAGATATGTGTGAAATAAATGAAGAAATAAACCTTTTTCTAATTTAAACATTAAGGTGATTGTGGAGAGTGCATTGATTGCACTGTGGTATTAATTAAAAATTACATTGTTTAGTGTGAACCATCACAAGACAGATGTGGGTTTAAGAAAACAAAGCAAGTTTAAGCCACTTTGTAGAGCAAATCCACACTGAAGTCCTTACCCCATTGTTGGAGGTAAAATGCAGTGAAATCGTGGGCCAAGAATCACCCATTCTTCTTTAGCTCAAATGGATCAACAGGAAAAAATGGATCTGGCTCCATGTAATTTTGAGGCAAACCCACCTTTTTTTCCTTCACATTCACTATGCAGGGTGGCCATATTTGCCTTTTTTCTTTTTTAGAACCATGCCTTATTCTGCTATTAGTTTTGCATTAACTCTGAATTTGATCATATTATAAACCTCTTTTTTCTAGTTATGCTGATAAAATATTGCAAAAGCAGAGGGATTATGTACCTTTGGTAATGAGAGTTGGCTCTCCTCAGCAGAATATCAACCCATAGCAACCTTTAAAGCAGAATCAGTGTATTTTGGGTTCCGATTGGAACTCTAAATAGAGCTTATCCAACCAAACAAAGAAAATTAAAATAATTACAATTTAAAGAAAAAGCAAAGCCTAACAAAATACGCACAAAGAAAATTGTAAAACTTGTGCTTTTTGTCTATAGTCCAGCAAAACTGGAAAAGTAGTGGCAAGTGACACTTACTTTTAATGTCTGAGATATAATCTTCCAAATTATTTGTCATTTAAGCTGTTTAACAGCTGAAGAGCCAAGAAAAAGACACCTGGGCAGGTACCAGTGCACAACAATGTTTGGAGGGGATTTGGGATTGTTCTTCTAAAGTAACCACAGGGCTCACAGATTGCACTATTCCTGTATTTTTTGATTTTTTTTTTCATTCAGGTGTTTATTTGATTAAAGTGTATAAAGCTCTCTGCACTTATTGAGATGAATTTAAAAGAAACACAGGGACGGTAGAATCTGTAAAAGGGTGCTGCTGCTGATGAGGTTTAGCAGTGAGCTTTGCGAGGGTTTAGTCTGATTTTTATTCTGTGCAGAAGACACAAAAGGTCAAAATGGATTGCCTTGAGGCATATCAGTAGCACAAATTGTGTGCCTCCTGCTGCCTAGACATCACAGGGGTTTCCAAGTTAGTCTGCTTGAGAACTGAGCACCTTCTCTGACTTTAAAAAACCCACACAATGGGATTATTGGCCCAACAGTCAGAGGACAAGGCTAAATTTCAACTTTTCCCTCCACATTATACTGGTTTCTAATGGTGGTCATATGCACCTGCAAACTCTCCAAAGATGTGACCCAGTTCACTGCTAAGCACTCAAAGATTTTTTCCTTTGTTGTTCTATGCAATGTCTATGTTAGAACACTTTGACTTTAGAACTGCTGTGTCTAACACCACATTGATAGCACAGAGACAGACTGAAGCACTACTGCACTCTCTTTGAAATTAAATTTATTTAGTGAGGACAGAGACCAGAGGAAATTGGAAATGCTGGTTATAGAGCCACTCCACAATACTTTTTAACTACTCATGCTCATTGAAGAAAAGATGTAGTCATGTGGAATTAATGCATGGCATTAATAACAATGCGGATTTGTAAAAGGAAAGATGCAGCAGAAAGGATCCCCATTCATTTCCTTTTATAATGTCTTCAGTTTGGAAGTGTGGTATTTTTTTTTATTTCAGTGATAAATCTAGAAACACTTAAGCTATTACAAAGAATTACATCCTATTGATGAAATGCTGCAGAGCTGTTCTATTGCAGTCTAATGGGAAAAAGACACAGTGAATAATAAGAAATTATATCAAGACAAACATCTTAATTAGCTAGATTCTATTATAATTCTATTGTAAATTTTGTAGCACTATTACAAACTGTTTCATTTAACATTGGAATTCAAAATACAGGCATCCAGTATCTGCTACACTATTTCAAAATGTAGAACCCTGATCCTATTCCCCTTAAAGTCTCATTGACTGTATGAAGAACCCAGTATAAAAATCATCTTTGATTTTTTTCGTCAATCTTTGCACCTTTACCTCTGGGAGATGAGGAATATTGGGAATCTGTCACGCATAACAAAATGTACCTCCCATTCACCTCATTTCCCTACTTCATTTTGCCTCATCCCTTCTTAAGAATCAGCAATAGAAACCTGTAGAAGATGGGAATATCTTGAGCACAAAATTTTTGAGATTTTCTGGAGCTGTTCATTTGAGCAATCAGTATCTCTGCCTGTCTCTTGGGCAAAGATTTTATAGACTTGTTTCCATGCCTGAATGTTTTAAAAATTTTCAGTATTCAGAAATTCCCATAATACTGAGCAGCTGAAAGAGGAGGAATAAACAGCCCATTGTATAAAAACATTAAAAAAACCTGGAGGATTTACCTGGTCCCCAACATTAAAGGACAATGACTCCTGCACTTTATCCAATTTCTAGACCTTTATAATAAGAAGTGAGCAAGTCAGGTTTTTATAAAAATGGTGAAAACTGTTTTCAGGATTTTTTTATATTTCTTTACAGTGATTTTTTTTAAGCCTTATTTTACCTTCTGTCCTTCTATTACTTCTATACCAAAAACTTCAACTAGCCAAAATACCTGAAGCAAACCAGCTGGCAGAAAGACTACATTTGCCTTTTTTTTTTCTTTTAACCCAATTTCTGATATCATACATCAACAGAAAGGATAATCTCCATAAGAATATATTGCGCATCTACCCCAGTTCAGTAGTTTGTTGAGGAGTATTTAATGTAAGCTGACTGACTTGCTAAGGAAAAGACTCAACAGTGAAAGTATTGCTAAGTCTAGCTCCTCTTTTCTCTCACCCTAAACTGTGCTGCTTAAACCACATGTTATTTCAATTAAAATCCTTGCAGATTTCTGGGAATCTGATTTAAATTCACTGGTAATTTTTTAATTCTTGGTAAAAGAAATATTTCTCTCTCAGATCCAGTGCTGCCACCTGTGATCCCCAAGGGGACAGAGACTTTTCCTCAACCTAAGACAAATGTGATTTCACTTTTTGCATGCACTCACGCCTCACAAAGATTTTTTTTTTCCCTAGAAAATATTCCTTTTAAATCTTAGAAATGGATACCCTGTCAGAGTGAAGTTTAACATCACAGAAGCTCCTTCAGAGTGTTCCAGAGCCTAAAGAATCCCACAGACCTTCACCCGGCAGTCAGACCTTTCCAAGTGCGTAGGTTGAGCAAGGCTCAGCTCGAGCAGAGCCCCCAGTCCACACAGGGCTCTAGGTGTCAGGGTTAACCCCTTTTCCGTCTGCCACACCTCTGCCTCTAACTCAGGAAAAAGGGGTTTATCTCAAGCCCTTCCATTTATTATTTGGAATAAAGATACTGCCACATTAAAAGTGAATATCGTCCTCTTTTCTGTCTCTTTTCTGCTTAATTTATGAAGTGTTGAATCATACAGTTGCCTGGGTTGGAAGGAATCTCAAAGCTCAACCCATTCCACCCCCTGCCATGGGCAGGGACACCTTCCACCATCTCAGAGTGCTCCAAGCCCCAATGTCCAGACTGGCCTTGGACACTCCCAGGGATCCAGGGGCAGCCACAGCTTCTCTGGGCAACCTATTCCAGGTCCTCCCCAACATCACAGGGAAGGATTTTTCCCTGATATCCAATCTAAACCTGCTCTCTGTCAGGTTGAAGCCATTGTCCCTTTGCTGTCCCTCCAGGCCCTTGCAAGCAGTCTCTCTCCATCTTTCCTGTAACTCTCTCCAGGTGCACTTGGCTCACCCCAAAGCCTAAATTCAATTTCAGTAATAAAAACTGCTATCTTTAGCTCATAACCCAGTTTTCAAGCAGAAAGAGTGTGCACACGTGAGAGACAAAAACAAATGCTTCTTTCAGGTCTGTTTCCTCCTTACGTTGGCACCATTGCAGAGGGGGAGTTCTTCTCTGAAACATCCTCATTTCCTCAGCATGAGGTTATAGAGTACTAATTTTAAATACTGAACTCCATTAAGCAAGTAAAATAATTTTAAGAACAGTCTGCGATCAGGGCAGACAAGAAAAGTTGCAGTTTTTTGTTTTTCTTGACAGATTAGACCAGTCCCATAATATGCAAATGCTATCCTGTAGTACATGTAACATCTTTATATATTCCTTTTCTTCTAAGACTTAAACTACAAAAAAATCCCCTTCTGATTATCACCAAGATGTTTTAGCATCTCACAGTCCTTGGATCAGCAGTAAATTTGGCTACAGCTGAATTTATAGCAGAGCAAGACTAAACAAAGGATAAGTCTTCCCAAAAGGTGATGGGTTTTTTTTGAGCAAACCAGACCACGTCAGGTGTTCTGTCAAGAGAAGAAGCAAATTCTGGTTCAAGAAAGAAGCCTGGAGAGTAAAATACTCATGTCCTTGAGTCCCCTTTCAAGATTATATTGAAAGACCACAATACCAGAATATAGGATGCTGTTTAAATGTAGTTTTGTTTTAAAATCCACATTTAAAGCTGTAATATTTAATAGTGATTCACTTCAGTAACACATTAATTCTTACTAAATATATGAATTAGTGCAAATATTGAAGAATTAGTGCATATATAACTCTTATGAATATGTAGAAGTCTAAAGTTGCATTTTGGAGCTTTGTCCCTGTAGCAGGGAAGGTTTCAATGCAAACAACCTGTGACATATCAGACCTCAAGTATAGGGAAAAAACTGTGGTCCAAGACAAGGCCAGGACCTGTAACAAAACCACTGCCCAAAATGCCACTTCTAGATTCCTACTGCATGTTTGCATCAATATTTAATGGCTTCACACCTTAGGATTTGGTAAATAATTCTGTTACTTGTAGGTAGAGAAATGATGACCCCTATTGCTGTTTGGTTAAAAAGAGTTCATCTTAGGTACACATGGTACAGCCATGCCTCAAAGGTGAATTTTTCCCTTTATGCTACTGATCAATAGAGAAAACATTCACAGCTGGAAGAGGAGAGTTTCCAGTAAAACCTGTGATCTTTGAGTGACCTCCAGCAAGAAAGAAAAAAAAAAAAAGAAAGAAAAAAAAAAAAAAAAAGAAGAAGAAACTAAAGTTGATCTTCATCACCAAACTCACAGTGATAAAGTCAGCTTTCATCTGTCTGATTGGCAAGGAATTCGCGGAGAAAATCCAGAGAAGCAAAGCACACATTAGGAAAGGGACAAAAAAGACAAAATAGTCCTTCTTTGTGATGAAATAAACGAACTCTTAATGCAGGAAAGCCAAGAAACATCATATGGCTGAGGGGATAAATGTAACCTAATTCATCATTGGAATAGAGACCGCGTGAGGACGATCAAGGAGTGAGTGCCTCTTTCACACATTATCTTCATTTATTCTCTGAAAGTATTAAAAGACTGTCTTATTGAAAGCAGGTATTTTTTTCCCCTTGTGATTAATACAAAATTAAGGAAGGCATGCAATCCAGCAATTTCATTTTTGGCTACTAAAAAACCCCAGGGAAACACTGAAAGGTCTAAAGGCAGCAGCAGCATTGACTTTCCATTATTTGTTTAAATTGTGGGATCTCTTTATGCAAGCAGGACTACGTGCTGTAAAACTAAGTGTTGGGGTTGGGCTTTTAGAGACACTTTTTGGCTCAGCATTTTGGGTGAAACGTAAAACTCCAAAAAGATTACCTTTTTCCTGAGTTCTTCTAATTTTCAATATGAAAAACAGAATGTGCTGGAAAGCCCAGAGCACACATCAAACCAGATTTTAACCTTTCTTATCAACAACATGATTTTTTTTTTTTTTTATTTTTTTTTTTTTCTTCTGAGTGGTGGTGTCATTTTAACATTCATGGAAACATCAAATACTGGTTTGATACCTTTGTTAGGATTGTTTTATTCAACAACGCTATTATTCAGGCAGTGATGTACAGAAATCAATACCACAAAGTGGAGGTGTTAAACAGGAAATTGTCAGATCAAACAGAATATTTCATTACCTTTCCCAGGTGCATGTTTTTGTTTTGTTTTTAATCTGCTCCACTAATGACCAAAAATATCAGAATCACAGTCTGTGGCTTGAATTTTAAAATTCAATTATCAAAGAGTGCTTTCTTGAACATCATTATTTTCCTGTACTTTGTAGGAATTTGCAGCCTGTCACATCTGTGGATTAAGTATTTCCCAATATGCAAGGTGAATCAGAGAAATATTCTTAATGTAAATAAAATAAACCCAGAATTTTCATTGTCTTTAAGAAGGTTTTGATATCCTCCATCCATTTCTGCAGCAATCTTTCTGCCTTCAGAACTGAAGAGAAAATAGACTCAAGAACACTGGAAAATTTGCCTGTAAACAGGATCAGGAGGAAATAAATATCTAATTTCTCTGCCCAAAAATTAAAGTCCAAAGCAGAGTAAAACCGATGGCCTCTGGAAATGTGAGGTGATGAGAGACATTGGAAGCCAAACCTCCAGTGAAATTAAAGTCCCAACTCTGTTCAACCACAGCTAAGATTTCGTGAACTGATATTTTTACACACAGAAACAGAATATAATAAGGACAAAATAAAGGGAAGATGCATTCAGAGACTTAATCTGTATTAACTTTTCTGTCTTAAATGTAAATACTGAAGTAAGAGCACTCTTAGGCAAAATTTCCTTGGAGGAAGAAGAAAAAAAAGGGATAAAAGAAGACACAGGGTCTTATAAGTTATTTTTACTCACTAGCTAACTAAAAGCCCATGTCAATGAAAGTTTCTTCCCTAGAAAGTACCAATTACAAGAGGGAAACTACAGTTACTTTCAAACCACAGCAGTGCAGAACTCTTGGCTCCTGCATATTAACATTTCTTAGAAATTCTATTGCATTTTTTAACTTTTCAGGGAGTTTAAATGTCTATGTTAGATTATATGAATAATGTAGGATTCCTAAATTGTCCTTCTCTCTATAGTGACTGGAGAGGAAATCTAAATGAATTACACATCAGCGATTGATCTAGAGACCATGGTCTGAATATCCAACCATTTAAGTACTACTTTGGTTCATAAAGATGTGAGAATGTCTGGTTTTAGTTTGTTAGGCCATGGAGAACTAGATCCTGAGGAAATTCTGCCTTTATTTTCACCACAGAAACTGACTGAAACCTCAGTGAAAGCATGTGTATGTTTAAATCTGACCTCCTTTGGCTGCTCTGCTTCTCAAATATTTACTTACAGAGCACAACACTCACGTGCCCTCAAGCTGGGAGGGCACACCAAGGAAAGAGACAGCCATAAATCGCACATACACATTGTTTTTATGAGGGGAAGCAGAACAGCAATGCAGAATTAGCCAGAATAGCTGGTTCCAGGGGTGATGGAAGGCAAGGAACAGCTGGCGGGGGCTGTGCTGCTCCCAGGAGGGAGGATGGCCAGCAGAGGTAAGTGCAAGGAAGCCTCAGAGAAGTTTTTTTTTACTGAAAGAGTGACAAAGTACTGGAATGTTCTGCCTGGGGAGGCGGTGGAGTCACCATCCCTGGATGTTTTACAAAAAGGATTGGAAGTGGCATTGGTGCCATGGTTTAGTTGAGGTGTTAGGGCATGGGTTGGACTCAATGATCTTAAAGGTCTCTACCAACCTGGTGATTCTATTCTGTTCTTGAGTGCCAGGGAGCCTCAGAACAGGGGCTGGCAGATCTCTGCCACACTGCCCTGCAGCCCAAGATACCAAGCAGCTGCACTTTTGATGTGTCATCAGACTCTCTTTTGCATTTACTCATTGGAGATCAAAGCATTGACGCAGGGGATGAAAAATTGCTGGATCTGTTCTATCACGGGGGTCTTTGATCAGAGGCTACACTTCAAAAAAACCAATCAATTTCTTTATTATGCCTCAGTGCACTTATTGGATCCGAAAATCTCTAGATGGATGCTTTCTTTGCCAGCTCCCACAAGCAGTATTGGGTCCTTGTTTGCAGCTTGATTAGATTTGCTCTGGACATTGTCATGGAATCACTGACTATGAAAATAGCTTCTCCTGTAATCTGAATTTGCAAAGGTGCTAAATCTGGTGTCTATAAATCAGCACAGAGTCACAAGAATTCCTCAGCCTGCTTCAATAGGTCTGTACAAATCCAGGAGCTAATGTTCTTACCGCCTCGTGGCCTGTGATGGTCAAAGATTGGAGTTTTAGCTGGATGCATTTTGAGGCAAGTTTCCCAGTGCTCCAGAAAGATAATACAAAAAAATGGGCATCACTTCTAGAAATCCCAAATTATTAAAATTTTCTATTAACAGATATGACTTAAAGTAGACAAGATCAACCGGTGGTAATGGTGCCTGCCCTTCAAGAGACACTAATTCCTGCCTTGTCTTTCAACCAAGCTGGTTCAAGATTAATGCCTAAATACTTGTAATAGTATTTGCAAATTCACAACTAAAAACTTAAATTCAATTCTGCTCCAAAACCTACTTTTTCTTTTTTTTTTTTTTTTTAAAAATTATTATTTGTTAGGAAAAATCAGGAAACAACATATAAATTAAAAAGAGAAATTAAAATCACTAACTGCAGCTTCCCCTCTCCACTGCCCTAGTCATGGCATTGGGATGTAGTGGGAGAAGTAAAATTATTGGGAAAGTTTGATTTTTTTTCCTAAACTTTTATGAGCAAAACACAAGCTGTGATTCTTGATACTCTCCTTACACTGTTGTATTTTCAGTAATAATGGCATTTGCTGTGCTAAATATGAGAGATGTTTAGCAGTGCAGTCCCCTCAATATTGGCCAGCGAGAAAAAGTTTTTATCTGTGATATGCAAAAAATCTCAAAGCGAGGCAACACCTCCTGGTTTATCTTTTTGTGTTCAGACTCAGGACATTTTTCTATTTTAACTTCAATTGCTCAAGAGTGCTGTACAAGTTCCAAAACACCAGAGCTGTGCTGAGGCACCAGCAGCAGCCATGGCCTGTGGGCAAGCTGGGACCTGGAGCCTACAATAAACAGCACTCAGGACTCAAACAGCTCTATTCTGACATTCCTCTCCTCGAAGAGAAAAAAAAAAAAAAAATCATTTACTCTTCAAGTAAAGAGAACCACAACAAACAGCTGCAGCTGTACAGGTCAGAAAAAGAACTTCTGCCTTGCTGCTTTCCATTCCTTGGGAGCTTCTCACTCCCAGAAGGGCTGCTGGGCACAGACTGAGGAGTTTAAAGCAATTTTTGAGTGTAAAGAAATTTTTGAGTGTAAAGCAATATTTATCACTCCCCCACCATAGATTTTTTAGTTCCTGCACAAGTACAAAGCCCAAAGAGATTATTTTAGGGTCAGAGATGTACATGGGGTCAAGGAAGGTGTTCAGAGAGACACCTGCATTACAATTTATGCATCCCAGTCTTACATCACTGTGCTAACACAATGTCCAAAGCACAGCACATGGTCAGCCAAACCTTTTTCCCCTAAACCGTGGTTTCCCAGCCTTGATTTTTCCCTCCCTTCAGACACTGAAACTCAGGATTTCAGTATACAAGTACAGCTAGTTGTAGGAGGTACAACCAGTTTTATCTGTATCCTTGGTCCCTCACACTTTTAATCTCTTTTTTTTTCCTCCAGATCTGTGACTCAGGAGAGTCCTTTCATTAAGCAGTGCTTAGATGTAGGTGGCTTAGTGCTTAACAAGAAAATTCATGGTGGTGGTGTGATCTGTACCACTGATCAATAAAAGAACAAGTGAATCTTTATTAATAAACCCTGGTGCATCTCTGAAAGTACTTCAAACCAGGATCAAACTGTAGGGTATTGACAATACCAGCATATCCCACTCTGTCAGACACTGAACTGAGTTCAAAAGTGACCTGACTTCAACATCACAGGTTCCAGCAAGATTACAGCATTAACATCCTAATTTCTACTTACTTCAAACTCACATTGCGTTGCTGTTGCACGGAAAAGATCAATATACATAACTGGTAGAACAGCTTTAAGGAAATTATACTTCTTATTTTAATAATATACTTCTTATTTTAATAACTGCCTGATACTTTACTTGTTAAAGGGAAGTTTCACAGAAGCACAGAATGGTTTGGATTAGAAGGGACATTAAGATCATCTTTTTTCAACCCCTTGCGATGGGTGGGGACACCTTCCATTTCCGCTTGATCAGGTTGCTCCAAACCCCACCCAAGGATGCTGTTTCTTCCTTTTTCTCACTCTTTACCCCAGCTAAGAACATTTTCATCGCTGTTCCCGTTCTTCTGGGTCACACCAACCAAACCTGAAGCCTTTTTAGCTGCAAGCATACAAAACACTGCTGTGCAAATGATGCATTTACAGCATTTTTCCCTTCGGCTTCTATACTTAAACTAAAGCTCTGCTTTATGGTCATGATTAAGATGGTTAAGAGGGAGAGACAAGCTAAGAGACAAGAAAGGCAGGAATCCTGCTACATTTAACTCTAAAGTTCACAGAAATTGCTGTTTTTCTGACAAACTTACTAGATATAAACAGTGTCAGTCAGGCAGAGCTGATGAGCCACTGTAGCCAGCACATTATCGACAAAGTATTTTACTTTTTTAGGGTGCTGTGTCTGTTTGAGTGGCAAGAAAAGATATAAATTCAGAAACATATCCCTTTTTTTTCAATCCTGACTGGAGTCTAAGTTCTAAATTGACACAGGTTTATAAAGTCAGCAGCCAAAAGGCCAAATACTGGCTGCTCTTGCAACAGGCAAATAAAGCCAATGAGATTGTCTGAATCCAAGTGTAATTGTATTCAGTGGTGGCATTAATAGGTCGTGTAATATGGTGTTCAGAAAATGTAAGAGGATTTGAGACTACATCCAAATATTTAATATCAATTTGAATCCAGATGGCAAACAACACAGAAAATGATAAGAATAAACCTAAACTGATGCTCAGGGTACGGGCACCCTCAGAAGTGTTCCAGCTGTTCAGCTATTGCAGCTTTCTGCTCCTGTGGAACACTCATGCCTATGAAGAGCATGGACCATGTGGATTTTTTATTGTCAGGTAGGTGCTGCAAATTTCTATGAGGATGTTTATTGTGTCATAATTTAAAAGGAAATACAGCCACAAATGCATAGAACACATGTGCTAAAAGTCCAACAGCAGTGAAGTGACAAATACCATTGCTGACTTAACTCATTACATTTTTCTATTGCAAATTCCATGTGTGCCATGAATCAGACCCATGCACATTATCAAAGCTCAAGGTTCAACTTCCTGAACAGTCTAAGCAGTCTTCTGTTCCTAAGTCAGGGCTAAAAATGTGTTTAATCATTTATGAGGAGCAGAGCAGCTCTAACAGGAGAAGCTATTAGCAAGAATCCCTGTTCATCCTGAAATAAGCAGAAATAAAGTGTTTGTGAAACCCTTGTGGGAAATGCTCAAGGTAGAGAAGTGAGACGGACTGACACATGAGATACTCAACTGGAGTGCAAGAACATTCACCACAAATAGCAGTAAATTAAAGATACTCATCTTCCAAGCTGCCAAGTACTGTTCAAAAAATATTTATCTTTGCCACTATCAGTGACTTTCAAAAGCAAAGCATCATATTATGAGATCTAGGGGAAAAAAAAAAAAAGTGCAGTTCAGTGTATGTTAAATGAATTAGATAACAGTAATGTAAGGACTCAATCTTATCCCATAATTATTTACAATTATAATTGTCAAGGCTCGTACAGAGTACCAGACAATCACCTTTACTTACATAGTGTCCAATCCTCCACAGTATTTTAAGTATTCATAAGGTTGTACACCTGACAGAAACTTGTAAAAATACTCCTTTCTTTTGAGGAGAATCAAGGTCAAGTTTCCACATTTTGAAACACTGTTGTGTCTTCTATGATTGTGAAATTATAATATATAGATATATAAATATATAAATAAGAAATGAGTTAGGTTAACGGATGGTGCTTTCTAAGGACCAGTTTTTATTTTTTAGACTCTTGTGAAGGTTTCATATTGAAGCCTTCCTGTCAACCATGTGTAAAGCACATGTAAATAACATCTTCTCTGCAATCAGTATTATTTTACTGTTTAACTGTTCACCTTGCCTTTTATTCCATCCTGAACGTGTGTCCCCAGAGAACAGGCTTTGAGAGACAAAACTAATTTTTTAATTTCACCAGGCAAAGCAATCTTTGGACAAAGTGAAAATGACACAGGAAATATTATATTTTAGTAAATACTATAACCTTATTCACAATGAAAATATTCATTCAGGAATAATTCAGATCAATGTTAATATAAGGATTAGAAGCACAAGCTCCAGGTAGGCTGAACCACAACAAGAAGAAATGTGTCATAAGTTAGAAATGACAAATCTGTAAATGGTCCCAAAACTAGCAAGCAATAGGTATATTATTTATTATAGAGAGAGAACAAATGTACAGAATGAATAGAATTTTTCCAAAAGCTGTAATTTTTAAAACCTGGGGTTGACCCAACCTGGCTCTTTCATATGAAGGTGTGATATATTAAGCTTTAATTAATAAACCATCAACAGGAATAATTGCAGCCAGTCCATTCCCCCAAGAATTCTCATGTGTGCAGGGCAATGTGAAGACCCAGGATGCCTCCCACTCTTTTGGGAATGTACCTGAGCTGAGCTGAGCTGAGATGCCTGTGACACCCTGGCCAAGCTCTTGTCCTTCCAACACTGCTGGAAACAAGCCGGGTTTGATGTCGAGGCAAAAATCTGAGTTTTATGTGGAGCCAGCACAGGCCAGACTCAGTTAGTCCCTGCTCAGCAGATGGTGTTGACACACCATATTATGAGAACATGCTCACAAAGCCAGAGCAGATGCCACTCCTGAGCAGGAGTTTCTGCCATCCCCTTTCTCCTGTGTATGTTTCTCCAAAGTCCATAAACTGTTTAAAACTCAGCATTCATATCCAGAAAAAACAGCATTTTTTTTACCCTTATCTAATGCTCTTCAGAGATGGGACGCAGAGATATTTTTTTGTTAAAGGTGTTTTGAATATTTTGATAAGTCTAATTGGAAATATCACGGCTTTTCTTCTTGTTGTTACTTTACCTTGGCAAGTTTTTCCCCTCCTAATCTTAGCATGAGTTCTGTAAATCAAGAACAGCTGCCCTACAGCAAGTGAATCACACAAGATAAAGCTGTATTTAAAAAAAGCCCCAAGATTTAGTTGGGTGGTTTGGGTTATTTTAAGCAAGATCGTGAATATTCGAGCAGTGTGTAAAACTGAATTAAGGAAAAACAACAGAAATCAGCTGAAAAAATTTAATATTAATCCAAAAAACCCCTCAAAAACTAAACTCTTTGAATTGAAACAGTTTCAGCAGCATTATGTAAGGACACAAATGTTTATGTGGTTTTAGATTTAAAAGGCTATCATCATTATCATCATCTCAAGGGTTTGTGCAGAAGCAAACCAAAAGAAACCTCAGTTCTGTAATGGCTGCATTATGGACTTTAGAGTCACAGAACACTAAGGATGCAGGAGATCTACCAATATCTAATTCTAACACAGATAACAGGAAAGCAATGAGGCCTAGTGCTTTCAGCAGATATAAACTAACAATCTCTATGGATAGAAATAGTGCTGGTGTCTTGGTTTTTTTAACAATTTTGTTTGTAGGTAAATATTTCCGCTGCAAATACAGAGGAGAAGGGGAGCAGGAGAGGGCAGGGGCTTCCAGCAGCCTCACCCGCTGCAGCACATCATCAGTGCTGCGGGGAGAGGCTCATCCCACCCCACATCTTCAGCCATATTCATCTATAGTCCTCATTTTTATTAATTTTGAGGTTTAACCCATTTTTTCGACCCATAGCAGGAGATGTGTTTGTGTTGGAAAGGTGATGGTGATTCTGTAATTACAAAATCCTCACTGTCAGGAAAAGCTGAGAGACTGCCATAGTAACAAGGTTACAGCAAACACACCATGTCCAACTCTATTCCTGGGTAACTTCAGCTAATTCCTGGCACCTTCCATGGGAATTTCACCTGTGTGCACAGTTCCTTGCACTTTCCACATGTCTGGGAACTCTGACGGGCAGAAGCCACAACATCCTCTCAGTATTCAAGAAGATTGTCGTCACTTAAATTGTTAATTTCTGTGACAACGGGGAAGTTCTTGCAGCTATAATGTAATATCACATCACAGGCAGGTTCATAATGGGAGTCCTGCAGTTAGTTAGATTCTGAAAAATTCCACAGTGCCCTTTCATTTCCAAATGATCCTTAGACTTGGCTCTGCACATTCTGGCCATCCTTGTCATAATTCAGTGAGTTACAGCACAGTGGGTCTTATGCATAAAAAACTCAGTTATAGACATTTTCTGCTGTGCAGGAGTTTGGTTTTATGATCTAGACACTCCTTTTAGGCACAATTTATATGAAAAATAGCAGTTATTTTTAATATTATTTATATTACAACTCCCACCTATTGTATTTTTTTGTCCCAACTCACCTGTAAACTAGGATTTTTTTTTCCCCATAAAATCCTCAGATTCCCTCTCCGGGATGTCTGTTCCTACTGGCCATCATTTTAACGATATATAATAGTAACCTGTCTTGAGAGAAGGGTCCCTAATGATATATAACACTAAAATAGCTTCTCACAGCACACTGATGACAGGTTGCAACCATCCATCACCAGAGCAGCAGTCAGCAAGATGAGGAGTTCAGGGGATACACATGAGCAGAGCACAACCATAAAGAAAATATCAAACAGAACCACAAAGCCAGTTCTGGTGCTTCTCCCTGCCTGTGGCTGAAGGCACTTCCAGAGCCAGAGCTTTAAACATCCCATGAATTCTGGAACAGGCCTAAGTGACAGATTATTGCCGATAAAAAAGGCCCAGCAACCAAAATATTTCCTTCTTGGTAGCTCCAGTGAGTTAATTCTCTTCTATTCCCATTACAACTTCCACTCACCAGCACACACAACACGTTTTCAAGTGCAAGAATTCTGATGAAGTGCTCAGGTTATAAGCAGGAAGGTAAACAGAAAGCTATTAGTCATTCTGTCTCAAAACTGAACCAGAGCAAGGGAAAATTAGATTCAAATGCGGACTGAAAACAAAATATGGACTTCCCTGGCACACATGAGAAGACAGAAACTCCTGCAGTGATTCAGGATATGGTTTTTGCAGAGGGAATTAGGATAATTCTGCAGAATATGAAACAGAGTTCTCAACTGATTGTTCTACACCCCACTATGCAAAGAATATGCGAATTTCTGCAGTGTCATAGGAAAGGTGAGAAGTGATAAATACATCAGCCAGAAAGAAAGAAAGGAATTAGAAAAATGTACTATTTCTATAATGTATATTTTATAGACACACAAACTTGTATGTGCTATATATGCAGATGTTTAAACGTGAAGTGGCTTATGAAAACAAATCATATGATTTTATCTAAAGGGATACAGCCCTGCTAAAAACCCTGGGATCTGACACTACTTTGTTTTAATCAATAGTAAATATTCCTATAACAGTATCTGGCTTTCCCCATTCTGCACCTCCACATTTGGAAAAAGAGGCAAATGCCTTAATTATTTGCAAACAGAGAAGTCAAAAGCTCATCATTTCACTGAATTAGGAGAACATTATTTAAACATCTCTAAAGAGAATATAGTTGGTGTTTTGTTTTTTGTTTGGGAGTTATTTGTTTTCACACGGCATGGACTCTCTCTACTGACAGTCAATGTGGATTTTATCAAACAGCAAACAGCATTTTTTTCTTTTTTTCTCACTGGGACCAGAAAGAGTAAAGGAAATCAACAAATCTACAAGACACGATTGACCCAATTCTGTGATTATCAGAGTGAAATTTTTTGCCAAGTCATTCTTACTTAATGATAATGATCCTTTTAAGTGATTTTCTGCTCCAGTTGCAAAATGAAATTTGGTGTTGATATGACTCTTCCTACATAGATCTAATTTCAGAAGAAAATTTTAAAGGACTTAAAAGTGGCCTTTTTTTCAAAGAAAATCATCATTCACCATTCTCTCTGAAGTTAAACACCTGCAAGTAACTCAACTAAAATTAGTTTTTATTGAAGAAAGGAGGATATTTAGATGCCTTTGTCACATTGATACTTTCCACCACCTTCATAAGCTTGCACTAGGCACACCATTATGATGAAAATTTGAGATATCACTTCAAATTAAAAACTAATTATCAGTGAAGATCAACATCTTGCTACTGGAATATTTCATTTTTGTGCTCACTTCTTGAAAGCATTTGATTTTTGTACAATGAACGTCCAGAATATTTTCTTTTATGTAGGAAATTATTTTCTTCTTGTTAGTTTTGTCTCCCTATCTCTTTATTGTTCTTCTACTTAAAGGATGACTCCACTTATAAGCTGTTTTATTCTCATTTCTATAACTTTATCTATACATATATTTGACATATATACATTTAACAGTACACTGTTCCAGATGTTTTGGCCAGTCACTGATAGAAGGAGCAACCAATTCTGATTTAAACACTTTTTTCCCTTTCTTCATCTAAATAACATGTGCAAATATTCTTACTCGTTTGACCTACGCTACAAATACAGACTATTTAATATTTATTAATATATTTTTGTTATATCATTGTTGAACAATATTATTTCCCTTAACAAGTTGTTTCCATTCACAATGTAGATTCAGAAGTCATCAGTACTTGAAGGAAAGTTGTGTCATCAAAAACCAGATAGCTCAAAATATGGATGTATTTGAAGTTAGAATAAGTTTCATCATTGAACCAATTTTTCTCTTTAATTCAATCAAGTCATTCTCTGCCAATTGCTAATTTCTGAATGAAATTAAAAGACCTCTATTTGCAAGTCAATATTATTTCTGTTCTCTCACCTCCACAGTCACGCTTTTTTCTGTATAGTCATAATTTCTAGTTTTTCAAAGAGTAATTGGAAACACAATTTTCAAGGTCCAAAAGAAATAATTCTGTCGACCAAAATCCTCCCACCACACCACACCACACCCAAGTAAATTTCTTTTCCAAATTCATCATACTTAGAAACACTATCCTGATGTATTCTAAAGAATGTAAACTGAAATATGATAGAAATTAAGAGTAAATCCAAAAATTGGTCTTTTCAGTTCAGCCAGTTTATTATTCACCGATTTTTTTCTTTTCACATAGCCCGTTATACTTTACATTTCTAACTTAGCCCACCGTAAGATAACATCAGACTTCATTAAACTCATCATTGCCACCAGACACAACTCTGCTACCTCAAGGAGATGGAAAAATCCAAGTCTGTCTTTGCACCACCAGGACAGAGAAATTCTGTCCACACAACTTAGATCCTAACTCTCCATCCACCTTGGACTGAACCTGCTGGGCAAACACATTCCTCTGACAACAGCACCACACTAAAACCTGTGTTTTCCACATCATCTGTAAAAGATTTGTAGAACACTGTCATATAATATTTAGGTTTTGTTTTGTTTTGTTTGTTTTTGGTTTGGTTTTTGTTGTTGTTGTTTTGTTTTGTTGTGCTTTGTTTTTTTTTCTTTTGGTTTTGGTTTTTGGTTTTGGGTTGGTTTTTTTTTTTAGTAAACCAGCATACCTAAAGTTCCAGGAAAATATTTCCTCCAGAAGCAAACCCCCAAGCCTCATTTCCAAAAGCCCTTAATTTATATCTTGTGTGGCATCACTTTTGAAGGAGTTCACTTTCAAAAGTAATTCAAGCTCTTTGTGTGCCAGACTAGAGCGACAGATAAAGGAACACAGATACCTCTGCCTTACCTGAGCCAGGCTTTGGACACAGCAACCTCGGGTTTTGGACACAGAAATTCTGCCCCAAGGCTCCTGAACAAGAGCTGGCTCCCACCCAGCTGCTGGCAGCACTTCTGGAGACAAATCCTAAGGATTAGAGGAAAGGGGTGAAAAATGCATTTAAAAAAAAAAAATCAGGTTCTTGAGGCCATCCAACAGTCTTTGATCTAAGATGCCGTAATTTTGGGCAGCTAAAAATATCTGGTATTTCAGGTGTTTCAGCAATGTCACAGCATTTTAAAAAGGATGGGATTATGAGATGAGCCTAGAATTTCAGGAGGCCAAGCACAATCCAAGGCTTTCCATACTGGTTTGAAAACAAGAACTTCTACGTGCATCACAAACTAATGGAACTTCAGTTTTTTTCTGTGTGAATCACTCTGTGTTCCAGAAACGTAACAGGAATTTCAAGTTTTTTTTAAAAATCACAAAGAATCTTGCCAAATACGCCATTATAAATTAGTCAAGGATCTTTCAGACTTTTCAAAGAGTTATAGTTCTTCCACTTTTTCCTTCTTTCCATGTCTGTGGCAGTATCAGAAACCTTGACTGCCTGAAATGTTCTGAACTGTGAGTAATTATTTGTTGCCCTTTCCTGAGGATTTGGCCTTTGGTGAGTTAAATTTCGTTTATGGCTATTGTGAAACATACGAACATAGTGAGAAGCCATTCTTTATATGCCAAGTGTCATTCTTCTATTGATGACTAAAATATTCTTCCTCATAAAAACAAAACCAAAAACACATTTCATGAAATCAACAAAACATCTCATTCGGAAGTCATTTCTCACCCATATCACAAAAACGGACTTATTTTAAAACCTAGTAACACAAAGGACAATTTGTTAAAATAAATTTGGTTTACAGAAATTATTTTTAAAAAGTGTTTAAACATTTAGATAGAGAACCAAGAAAGACTGTGTGCATCAGAAAAAAATTCTTCAGCTGACCGGTTTTATGACTGTGAATCTTGTTTAAGTTGACTTATTAACTATAATTTGTTAAAACCAGCTGCGAGCTGACCTCACACCAAGAGCAGCCTTCATTCAAAAAAGAATCTCTGTATGGACAATTACTGCTCCTCTTGCAGCAAAAATCAAGCCGAATCAAAAAAATGTTGCTGTGACTAATTGCCTGCCTAATTTTTTTCTCCACTAGATTTAAAGCAAAGAGGCTGCTGTCATCTAGCCCCCAATTCACTTGGGGTATTAAATGAATAAATAATAGTACAAACTGTTCTGAGACAGTGCAGCTACACTTAAGAACATAGTGACAAGTTGAAAATCTAAAAGTATTGTGGTTCCTATATTTCCACATTTTCAGTGCAGCTTTGCTGCGGATAAGCAAGTTTATTTTCCTAAACAGAGAAAGAAACATTTAATCCCACATCCCCCCCCCCGCCCCCCGCACCCCCCCTTTCCTTTGGGAATACCCAAAAGGACAATTAAGCTGCCTATTCACAGCACACCAGTGTCAAATTAAAAATACACTCCACAGTTACAAAAAGGCTGTTTATGGTCTACCAGGTTATCTTTGATTTATACCACTGTGGCCACATTCCAGCTCGAACAAATTACTTCCACCTACCAACACCACCAAGCATATTTTCCCACAGGGCACAGCACTTTAAACACTTGACCTCCAAATTTGACAGTATTTGCACTGCACATTGTTATCTTCCAGGAGAAAGCTTGGCTTTCTTTGCTCTTTTTCTACCACACGTTTAAAGAAAAGGGAAATATGTTAAAACATCTGGTTTGGGTTAATTTTTAATTCTGCAAACATGAATAAAAGTGAAGGAATTTTGTATTTAAATAAAGTCAAAATTCAGATGATTAAAATATTTGCAGAAAAACATTACATAGCCCAAATACAACTCAGATTTCATGCAAATATTCACTTCACTTTTATTCTTGCCTGGCCTAGAATTCAACCTGAATATATCAGCGTAGAATCTGGTTCTGGAGCCCAGGCTGATTGCCTTTGTCATAGCATTGCCATATTTCCATTCCCTGAGATATGACAGCTTAAAAAATGGAAAAAAAAAAAAGGAAGTTCTAAACCTGCAAGGTCTTTAGTTCAGACTCAGATTTTGACAGGGTGCTCAAGGTGCATTTCATTTTGCTGGACTGGTTTGTTTGATAAGGATATCCTTCAGCACAGAAAAAGACCAAGTCTTTTGTAGTCACTGCATCTGTCAGAAGGGAAGGAGAGAATGAGCCTCTAAGTTGCTGGGTAACTTCTCATTTCATCAAGAAGACAAATAGGAATTAAACAGGAATTAAATACCACATACACACAATGAGAAAATCACATGATAAAAAGGATGGCTTATTAGGAGCTGGGATTTGGGATGTTAACATGCGAAATATGTACAATGAAAGCTCCCAGTTACCAATCTCCTCAGGAAGAGATTGAACCACGTAACATTTAATCTCTGGGGAGGGTTTGCTTTGATTATTATAATAACATTAGATCATGCAAATGGAGTTTGGTATAGAAGGTAAAAACCACAGTATCTGCCAAGAGTAATTTCCATAATGTTCTCAGAGTTTGGATTTTTTTCTCTCTTTTCTTCACTCACATGACACACTACCATAAATATTGCACAAAACCGATGATGTCGTATTTTTCTAAACTACTGAAATCAAACTTCGCAGAAGAAACATGGACATTCACGAGGAAATAGCTACTTAATTTCTAACACATTTAACCTACTCCAATTTACAGCAGACACTCAAGCCCATCTGTGATGAAAACCTCCAGCAAACCTGTTAGTTTAGTGCCAGTTCAGTTTAGATTGAGCTCGGGAGATGTGCGAAGAAAGAAGCACACACTCCTCAATCCCCAACTCTGAAGCAATGAAGCCACAGTTCCTCCACAGCCTTCTCTTGTCCAACTTCCTACTTGACAAAAAAAAAGGGAAAGTAGATGTAAAGTTAGTAATTATGTGATGTAAGCACACAACTGGCAGTGTCTTTGTCAGCACTGGGCTGCTGCTTTGATGACATCTGCTTCCAACAAGAAATTGTGCCGTGTGTCACAGGCAGACAGTGACTTACGGAACACTCCAGCATAACTCTCCTCCCCTGTCTGCACAAGCCATAATCTACGTGAAGGAGTTAGAGAAAGAAGCCCCATCTGCAGCAGTTAATTATAAATAACTCCTTTATAACTTATGCTGGAGGACACAAATTCCCCAAATTCGGCAAGCAGCTCGGGGAATGGGTGAGTTCCAGATGACTCTCAGCAGCAATTTCTGTGATTGCTAACCTGGATCATAAACGCACACCAGTAGCACCAGGGCCTAAAACAATTTCTCATCTATTATCTGGGCACTGTAGCAACTCTCCATCACAGGGTGTGTGTCACAGGGAAGTACAGGGTGCATGGTGGGAGGATGAGAATATGCTTAATCAACCTATTTTCATCTCCTGCACAAAACATTTAGCTTCAAATACAACAGATCAAGCTAAAAGGCTGGTTTGCTGAAATGATCTAAAGTGGTAAATAATTTCCAAATCCACTCTCTTCTACCTCATGGTGCTTTTCTCCCACACTTTTTTAGGCAAAGCTTTTTCCTTTTACCGTTGGAGGAAATTCTCTCTTTTTGCTTTGACATATTGATGGTCCTAATAGGTGTTGTTTTCATAAAAACCTTTGTCTTTGATTCCTCTTTGGAACCTCTGAGTTCCACCATGGAGTTAGAGACCCATTCCCAGATACCCCAGGCTGCTCCCTTTGCAGGATTTATTTCCATTCCTTCTTGATTAGAGGAAGAGAAATGCTTTAGCAGTATTAGTTAGCTTGATAATATCTTTGAATTTGGGGTTTATCTTATATTAAGCACTGTTTTCTGTTTGTTTGAGTTTTGCTTTATATCTCTGTATTTGAAAATTTTAAATTCCACATTAGAGTCTCACAATAAGTGACAAGGTCTGGTCCATCAGCCTACCACTAAAGAGGGATTCTCTGGTAATTCCTACAAGGAATCAGACACATAGAACTAAATATCTTTCCAGAGTGGAAATTACTCTGAATACATTTTAGGGGTAATATGGGGATTTTCCAGTAGGTTTAGGGCAGAAGTTCCTGTGCTTCCCACTATCCATGGGAACAGAGTTGCACATATATCTGATACAGAATGATGTCACAGAAGGGAGATATAAAACATAGATGCCTGGATTGCTGCAATATCAATAAGTGCAAAAGGGCAGTAATTAATACATGTTTTTCCCATCATCAGGCAGCTGCAATTTTCCCCTGAGGATTCCCCACTGGCCAAGGACTAGGAATTCCTATTAGGTTTTTTACCACTAGAATGATAACTAACTCATCTGTTGTTCTTCCCTCATTCCCCTCAGCCCTGGTAACTTTCCTAATGTGACTTTCAGCAGTTCTTTGAGATTTCTGCAAAGGTCTGTGGAGAGAATCAGAGGGATGTGCAGGCAGACCCCTTGAATACACAAGGGTTGGATATTTGCATTCCATAAGTAGGGAGAAAACAACAACATTAGACTAAAAGTATAAAAATCAAATATTCCTTGCTCAGCATGAGCAAGACAAGCTCAACCTGAGCACTGTAGTATTAGAGAGAAACTCTGGCTAAGAAATGCACACAAACATTATTTCTTCTTTTTCTTTCTCTTTCCTTCTTTTTCTCTCTTAGTGTCTCCTTCTGAAAGTGCAATGTGGATTTTGTGTGTGTTTGATTGGTTTTTGATCTCCAGCTCCATGACAACATGAAAACTCTCTGAACATTTAAATATTCCACTTTGGTAGCTGTGTCCAAATCTGAATACATATCTATGGCTTGGCCCCCTGCTGCTTAAAGTAATTTGCACCCAGATCAAATTGTGACCCCCAGAAATAGAAGTATTTATATTGAAAGAGAACTGAATATTTACAAAGATATTGCTACAAACCAGAAAATTATGATATAAATATGATTGCACTGTGTAAGTCAGATAAAATCTACACAATCCTTTTTTCTAAAGAAACCCAAAATGATTTCGTTTCTGAAGTATACATAAGAAGAATTTCAATAACATTGTATTTTCAGACCCTATTTTTAAAGGATCCAAGGAAAGTTTTTTCCCTGGTTCTTGTATTTTCTTTATAAAAGCTGTATTTTACACGAAGTAAGCTTGGATCATTTAAAGTGCCCACAAGAGACTGATACTTTGTGAATGGTATTTTGAATAGTTTTGATATCCCAGTTTTTCAGTTTTTGAGATCCCTGTGTGGCTTTATTTTCTGGGCAATTCAGTTATTCTCTCATGCTCTGACCTTATTGTGATTTTGTTTTTCCCTTCTCTTCACTACCCTGTTCTGTGAGAAAGTTCTCTGTAAATTTGATATAAATATAGTTCATGTACAATATCTATAACTCAGTCAACTTCAAAAGGCATAAATATAGCAATTTCTTTTTCTTTATTCCTCAGTTCTTATTTTTGTACAATGTTATCCATTTGCTATGAATTCCCCTACAACAAAATTAAAAAACCACAACCAAACTGAACCGCAACAACAGATAAACAAGCCCTTAAAATCCATTCTATCCGCATCAACTATAGGATAATTTTTTTTTGTTTCCTGGGTTGGCCTGTGCTCTTTCATACAGTGCATCAATTTAAATGCAGGTGGCCAAGGAGAAAATACATTTCTCCTCATGCTGCTCATGCCCCCAGGATGCTGAGAGGGATTTGCCAAGTGGAAGCCCTGGGCAGGTTCCTTCTTTGCCAAGGGCACAATAGTGCTGTGGGCAGGGCCACCTTCCACCCAAGCAGGGTGCCCAGAGCTTCCTACGAGCTGACCTTAAACAGAGATATTAGAAATGCTTCTCTTATGTGCAGATTGCTGGCACAAAAACCAAGGTTCTGTAGCACCTTGGGTGTGCTGAGAATCCCACTGCCATGCATTTGTTTCAAGCAAACTGGACTGCCACGGCTGAGTCTGGACAGGGCATTTCTCTGTGGGAATTAAACTCGTTCCTTGTCTCTCTTTTTGGCAATAGTCAGTTCAAACTCCCAAGGTTTTTGCCAGAACTCCTTGATCTGCACACCTTGCTCAGTCACTCCTTGGGTGTAGCTCATCATCATGACGTGATGGACAGAGGGAGGATGAATGTGCTAAAAACAGAGGGAAGATACACAGAGATCTCTCCACAAACCCAAAATATCTATTTTTCAGTGATCCCAGACAGCTGTGAGCAAAGCTGCTTATAGGATTGCAGTATTCTACAGCTAAGAGGCCAAACAAAGCTTGAAGAATTCCAGGAGAGTCTTGATGGGATAGCTTCTCCATAACCTTGTCATGGTGGTTTTACCACTGGGAGAGGGGATTTACCCTTCACAAAGCCCTGACAATAAGATGCAGCAGGGCTGAAAGAAAGTGACGCTGTTGGATCTGCTGTGAGTGCATTAGTATTTTCAGCAGGTCTCTGGTATGTGAGGAGGAAGATGACAACAACCCCAAGGCATTAACAGTCTAAATTAGACAGACAATGTGGCTGAAAAATTGAACATCCTACATAAAACAGGGGAGGTCAAAACTCAGCATGGTGATGATAAGTTATCTTACTTGGCTGGTAGACTTCATGGGAGAAATAAGTTTATGTATGGGCTGACTCCTCCAATTCTGAATTCTCAGAGCTTAGGAATGATTGTTTATCTGCTAACAGCCTGCAGGGATTTGGTAAAATAGCTACAGCATAAAACTGAAAAATAATTGAAATAAATAAAGTGCTACCTGGCACCATCCTTGTTTATTCTGTGCATCTGATATTAACATTCGGGTGTCTTATGCTCATAATACATAATAAGAAATGAAAATGTCATAAAATCAATACCTTCTAACAGCAGAGGGAAATGTCACAAATTATCTCATTCTCATTATAGTTTTCAGACAGTAATTTCACAAGCCTCCAAGGGATTAGGAAAGCTGAGCATATTTTTGCTCTACCCTCAGATGTCAGTTTTATTGTACATGATCTAGGCAGCGAAGATTCTCTGCTCCAGAAGTTAGAAATCAATTGTTTTGCCAATGAGATTCTTTCGCAAGGCTGTTAGCTGCCTTTGTAAGTGTGAAACTACCAAATTCTGTGTCCCTGCCTAAATTACTTTGCAATACAAAATTACACTCCAGCCCCTGATGTGGTACAGACTCCTGCTGGGTGCACATACGGAACAGAGAGCTGCGCTCCTAATAAATAAAGTTTGCACTTTCTAAAGAAAAGAGATTTATGGAATCTGCTCTATATATTTAATTACTCTCCCATGTTTTACCAGGAGGGTTTTTTTTAATGAGGGAATAAAGTCTGCTTGACCCTGCCTAGATAAGAACGAGCCAGGAGGAACTGGATTGTCATAACCCCAATGATGGCATTTACAAATCTTGTATGAGGGCAGTGGATGCTCCAGGTACATTAAGGTGAACCTCAGACCTGTGCTGCCACGTCTGCATATTTCACCAAGCTGCATCACTTTACTACTGATCCTAATCCTCTGATCAATCCCTCTGCAAATGTGGGAGCCTGTACACAAACTGTTCTGGAGACAGCCAGGCATAAACCCCCAGGAACTGCAGGGGGACAAAGCCAAGGCCCCCTGCACCCCTTGGCTGAGCAAACCCATACTCCTTGCAGCACACCAAATCCCAGATGAGGCCATTCCTACCACAGCACCCAGGACTACCAGATATCTTCACAGAACACCCCAAGCTGGAAGGTGATGGAAGGTTACGTGGGGTCAAATGTAATAAACCCCACAAAGGTCTGTCACCTCCGCGAGGCCAGTCCTGGAAGAGAAATGGCTTAAAACAACAGTGAGACAACTTCTCTGGACACGCATTTTAAAAGAAAAGGTTTTGATAATGACAAAAACAACAAACAGTATCAAACAAAAGAAATATAAGTCGAACACAGTGCAGAGAGAACTCTTGCAGTGGCTAAGGCAGTCCAAAAAAGCCCTGAGAAGTTCTGTGTGTTCTTTCAAGTACTTGATGGTCCAGGTGGGTTTTTTGAGACTTTGCCCAATGAAATTGGCAACAGATTTTGAGGTCCAGGTCCGGGCATCCAACCAGTATCTCTTGGCACCGGACCAATTACTGGGAAGAGAACATTGAAGTTTCTGGGTCCTTTACCTTATAAGAACAGCAATCGGTGAATCTTAAGCCTTTCCCTATATGGAAACACCTGCTCGAGTGTGGGGGTGCATTCCTACAGGAAGGATCCCATTAGGATCAGAGTCCATCCCCTGATCCTGCTCAGGACAGCCCCAGAAGTGTCCACCCTCTAGCTGAGAGTGCTGCCCCAACACTTCTGGAGTTCTACCAGGCTCAGTGTTCTCTATTTACATCACAAAATCTTAGGAAAGATATTTTGCAGTGGAGTCAAATGGATATTTTGGGAACACCACAGACACATCAAGGTTTCTTGCACCCAGAAAGGTGAGTCATACCCTAAAAGCAAGTCATACACTAAAACCAAACCAAGCCAAACCAAACCAAACAAAAAAGCCCTAAACAAATGAAAAGACACCACACAAAACCCCACCAGCAACAACAGAGAACCCAGGCTTAGGGGGCAGTACCAGTTATGGCTGTATTTAAAACATAAATATAAACTGTCATTTCAATGGTCTGGAAAAAGATAATACCTTCTGCCTAAACCTGAAATGTCTTTCATTGTGAAACCTCTCCAGTTTTGACACAGATTGCAAAGCAGGAAATTTTGCCAGTATAAATGTCATCCCAGGCCTCCTCATCAAAATATAAAACATGGTACAACAGCTAAAGGAATATGACTCATACCACTATGAAAAGGCTGTGATTTTTAATGCAATCTCTTTTCCAACAAAACTTTAACCAGAGAATTTAGTACTTATTAGATTGTAGGACTCTGGAAGTTCAGATGGTTACGTGGTGTTAAGAAAAAGAAGAAAAAAAAAGTGGCTGGGATCAAAGACTCTCTGCAAGGGAAAGGCTCAATGTGTTACTACAGAGATAATTCACAATTTATCTGAGACCTCTAAGTACCTCTGAAGCTCAGCACAGCATATCATTCCTTCGAAAAGCCCAGTTTTTAAATAAAGCTTATATTAATAAAGTATACATTAGATTATATATATATTTTTTTTAAAGTACTTTGGAAACTGGAACCAAAGTCAATACCAGGTCCTTACTGTGCATTATCCACTTATTACAAAGGCTCTGAACTTTAACTATGGAAAGAGCAGCAAAGACCAAATAATTAAATAATTTTCCAGTATTTAATATACTCATTTTCCAGTACAGAATACTGTGGAACCAAATTCTAACCTCAGTGCAACCACTCTGAGACCCTAAGATGAAAAACATCATAGTCAATATCTTGGACTTCAAACATGAGGTTAAAGAATAAACTCTCTGCCTGCACTCAAAGAGCTGAGCCCCCCCCAACCCTCAAAATAAAATAAAAAAAAAATAAATCCAATAACAGATGTGAAAAATATATTAATCAATCCTTTCTGACATTATGCATTTCAAATGCACAAAAGAGAAACTTGTTGGCTAAATACAGACAACTATAATAGAGAACAGAATGGCTCACAAGATAACTATCAGATAAAATGACAGCTGTTACAATTAAATTCAGTATTTATGTTTTCCTAGTTGAAAATGACAACTTATTTACAAACAAAACTATCTCATCATCTGACGAAAAAACCCAAACTATGTTTTTTTTTTTTTTCCTATAAGAGAAATATATAATAGGAAAAGCTTTTTTCAACTTTAGATTCCTCTTTGATTATATTGGTTCTGGACCACCCCCTTTTGTTTTAATTTCCACATGAGTTCTTTCCATGCTTGTGTGTTTGTAGGGATTGATGTGTCGCTATGCATAAAAAAGGTCAGCAGGTGCACTCCAATCCAGCCCTGTGCTTTTTTTTTCACTGAGAGATGATTGTGTGCTACTGAAATCAGCCCAGGAGGGAACCCAGCTGTTGGTGCTGCCCAGGATTTTTGTGTCGGTGCCTCTTATTCAGTATTTCATCTATCAAAACCTTCCTGGGGAGTGGCACAGAGGAGCACAGGGCACGTTCCTCTCCCTCATTATGGATATCTCCTGGATGCAGGTGAGGGAAATACAGACCTTCCCAGAATTTTGCCCCTGGCTTTAATTTCACAGGCTGTCCTTGCCCTCAATTTCTGCTGCTGGGGAATTTGGTCCTGTTGATGTGATTAGAGGGATATGGCACATAACAGAGCTGGCTTGCACTACAAGGACATTTTTATGCCATAAATTCCTTCTGAGTGTGGCAGAGCTACCTCAGGGCAACACTGTTCCATTCTTCAGGACTGCTGGATTTTTTTTTAAATATTTTTTTTTTCTTTAATTTTAGGGTTTGAGTTGCTCAGGGATTTTTTTTTTTTCCTCTCAGGCACTTGGCAGCACATCAGCTCCAGGAATCACACCATTTTTCTGACCTTTAGACTATAAACTAAGTAAAGTTTGAATCTCTTGGTTTTCTCATTCATCTGTATTAGTTTCTTTCCCTTCTTTTGATTGTATTAGAGCTATCGTAGTTTTCCTTTCACACCATAACCCCTGGATTTATCAAATTAAATGCTATTTGGAGGGTTTGGGACTTGAGTTCTGAATCTTGTTGTTGATGTATTCCAGCTGAAAGCTCAGTTATGAATCATTAGGAATCACTTAAGTCTTAATGATGTCAAGGAATTAATGAACAAAAAGATACAGCACAACATTCGAATAGATGCACACAGTAATGATAAGGAAAATGTGCTTTCCTCAGATTAGGAGGACTTGATATCCCAAAGGTGACTTTGAATAAGCTTGTCATTGTTTCCACTGATTTTGCTTTTGAATATGACTTCTGCTGCACATTAAAATACTTAATTTGTGTTTATTTTCAATGTGACTGACACCTGTAGAACATGGACAGACTGGCTGTGCAATTATGTCAACACTGTGCACTGACCTTGAATTTTGAGAGAGCCAGCTGCTGGAAAAAGAAATCTTTAATTTCATTGACTCATTAAATTAAAATCATTTTTAGCAAAAATAATCATGGGTGAATTGCCATATGTTCTTCGAACTTAGGAAGCTGGGGAGATTTTTAAATAATCAGTGTGCAGAGCTGTTCTTTTGAACTAAAATGTTTTCAGCATTTCTATTTCAGCTACATTTACAATCCAGTTGAACATAAAGTTCTGGAACAGCAGGCAAAACTAACTAAAGAAATGAATGATGCTGGGAGTTGCATGCTGTTCACCAAGAGATATAAGTGAGAAGTCTGTAGATGAATAAAATATTAAAATACTAATGTAAATCTGTAAGAAAAACTTAACAGATTGCAGAAATAATTGTGATTTAATTTTTTTTTTCTTTACTTTTGTACTGACTATGTTTCCCTGAATTAAATATAATGCAAGTTTTAGAGTTGTTGAATACGATTCAAGATAGAAAGATAAGCAACAGAATCTGCTACAAGAGTACAAAATCTTGGTTGGAAGAAAATCCAGATGAACAGGGGCACCATCTGTTCTCTTCCAGTTGTTCCTACATTCATCACTACGCAAATTATGGCCACTGAGGCACAGACACACCAATCACAGCACTGGGAGAAATGGGGCACCTTGGACCCAAACCAGAACGTTTCTCTATGCACAAATCCTCCTTTTTCTCCTCTACCCATCCTCCCTGAATCTCCTAAAACATGTAAATAGACTCATTGGATTTAAGGAGGCTGTAACATTATTTGTGTACTTCTATCAAAGTGAGTTGAGATAACAGTGGTGAGACTGATTCTACAATTTAATGAAATTATAAAAATTTGATGACACTTAGAGAACAAAAAATAAAAAGATTACTCCAGGAACAGACGTTTGAGATAAAAAAGAATTGTATCAAACAGACAATGAGACTTTCAGAAAGTTAAGCATTTTCTTCTGCTTTTATGGCCCACTAAGTTATTCTTTCTTTTGCATTTATTTGTATAATAAGCAACCATATTGTACCAACTGCTAGGACACATCCATCCCTATTTTGAGTTCTCTATTCAAATCTGGTTTTTTGCCTCATCCAAGGACAATTAGTGATCTATAACTAGCAAAGTTCCCTGAAAACATATCACAATGCTCTTTTAAAAGAGTACAAGAGAGGTGACTTCTTAGATGCTAAATGTCGTTGTCAGTATTGATGTCTTGCAGAAAACCTAAATCCAGATCCTACATTTGTCCCTAATCAGAATAATTTCTGATCACAAACTTTCTTTTAACTTCATTTTCTGGGGACTTGAGTTTGATCCTCACACAGGGAACCATTTGTGACTGGTTTGTTTTTGTGCGTTTTTTTTGTTGTTGTGGTTTTTTTTTTTTTTTTTTTTTTTTTTGCCAAGGTCGGGATGATCAATACAATCAATACATAGGAACTGTAAGTGTTGAGTTTGGACCTGGATATTTATTGTTTCTCATCTATGTACAGGCTCACGAGGCATGAGCTCTAACTAGCAAATTAAAGAAACGAGGTAAAATGGAGCACATCTGACTCTTTCCAAGCTTATTTAAGCCCTAATTACTCAATAACAAGGTGACACCTATATTATTTATACTTTTGATCCAAAAATGACCACCCAAGGCCCGCAGTGTGGACATTTTTCACCCAATTACAGAAAACCACCCAAACTCACAAAGAAGGAAGAAGGAGGTGAAGAAGAGAGACCCAGACAATGCCCAGAGCCCTCCATCTTGACTCACATGCATTGCTATTTACTAAACCCCCAAAATCTAAGCTTCCAGAATTCCAACAAGGACTGTTTCAGCTCTTATTCCAAGACATTGCCTCGAAGGTCTCTCGAGAAGCAGCAGCAAGGTCTGTTTGTCCCTTGCCAAAGAACAACCCTTGTAGATCTCTTTCTGAGGCAGTGCCTCCCCACCACAGACACCTCTGCTGAACAGTGCTGACCTTCAGGGGAAAGGATTGGTTTTGTTTCATTCAAACCCCCCTGGTTTAGGCGAGGGGGCAGCTTTTACAGGCTCGTTTTGCACACCCATTGCTCCTTCCAAGGGAATCCCTATGACTGCCCATTGATCTCCTGCTTTTTGTTATGATGTCTTGGTTGAGATAGACGGGTATCTGCCAGGGAAGATGGGAGCCTCCCTTGGAATGTAAGCCCCGCGCCCCCTCCCTCCCCAAATTATTATAAATTTGCAATTAAAAGGCCGTCAGGCAAAGATTTTAGGAATAGGTACAGCAGTTCTTTACTAGGGATATTAAAAATAGAAATGCTGTAGTACAAAAGAATAAGCAAACAAACGAGAAATCCTAGAAAACCCTGACAGAGTCAGAAGTACAACCTGACACCCTGTTGGTCAGGGTGTTGGAAACAGTCCAAAGGTCAGCCCTCCCAGAGTGGCAGATGTGCTCCTGTTGGAAGCAGAGATGGTCCTTGTGGAGCCAAGGATCTGGAGATGGGTCCAGTCTTCCTTTGGAAGTCCCGTGGGAACACTGGATGTCTGGTGACACTAGAGGCTCCTTTTCATCTAGGTGAAGATGGCTTGGCTCCTCCTCCCTGGGTAGAGCATCTCACAATGGGATGATGTAATGTGTCATGTCATTGGTGAGCTTTAATGGCCCATTAACAAAAGATATACCCATGGGGATAGTGGAAGGCTGAACAGAGATAAGAAACAATGCCCCACCTGGTTTTAACAGCTGGCTTGTTATCAGAGAAAGCAGTTGCCCCCTCCCTCCTGAAGTTACAACAGATAAATTGAAAAAAAGAAACCATCCCCCCGACCGGGCTTCAACAGGTGGAGTAGAATAAACTTTTTTTTTTTGCTTACGAAACCCAAGACATATGATGACCAGAAGTTTTCCTGAGTGCATTGCAAGTCCTACTGCTGGCTGATATCTGATAGAACAAAACTGCAGCACTGGGCAAAAGAGAATAGGTGATCAAGAAAATATTATGTTCCATTAGATGGTAAGAAGATGTGTCAGCTTCAAAGATGAAACCAAGATAATTTTGTGAGTTTCTTTTGTTAAATAAATTATATTTAGAAGAACAGAAATGGGAAACAGAATTTAAAAGTAGATAGCATAAAAATGCCATAATTTTTTTACAGAAATATATTATACAGAACTCTATATTATTTATTTCTTTAAAAACTCAAACTGAGTAGCTGGGATATTTTTAGAAAATAAATTGTGCCTTCTAGATTGAAGTCCATATGCAGATTATTGGCCTGAGCTTCTTTGATCTACCTTCACCCTCAGCCAGCGCCTTTTCTTTTAAGTCAGAAGCTATCAACTTCAGCTATGTTGCTCTATGGATTTTTAATTTCTTTTTTCAAAAGCAAAAAATTGCCTACACAGATATTTGCAAAATAGCATGCAATTTAAAGATGACCTATTGACAGCTTCTTCTCTTTCTTTCTGTTGGAAAGTTTCTGACAGAGTGAGTGACTAAGGAAAGCAGTGCCTGAACACGGGGAACGTCAGCAAATCCACACAGTTCTTTTAATGAAAATCAAGCAAGTCTTACAATGAGTTTATAAAAAAACTATATTTGTTGTACATGCACACTTCTATACATGCAAATATCCAGGTAAAATATTAAATAACAGATGAAAGCAAAACCTGGCACTGAGATGTTTAATTTAAGAGAAACTTGTTCTACGTATTTGTTTCTAAAAGGAAGTATAAAATTGTTGTTGAACAAATTATAAAATTACATCTACTATAATATATATTATAACAGTGTAATAATTATAAAATTGTAACAGTATTCAGGACTCTGGGATACTCCAGAGTATAGAACTCCAGGATACTTGGGATAAGGCAGAGCTGTGTTCCTCCTGCATAGGAAAAGGAAAGATAAGAATTCACTTAGCCACACCGACAAAAAACACCCAATAATTTTTTCTTGCTTAGCTCTGTATGAGCTGGAAGGATGAGAGTGTCCCCAATTAATTTTGTCCTTCGTTCCCTGACAGCAGGTCCCACGCTCTCATTCCAGCTGATCAGCTGCTTAATGTTCTGCATCAGAACCTGGAGCTGCCATCAGCATCACAGAGGGCCTCAAATAGCTTTGGTCAATCAATGTAAAACATGACCAAATAGTAATTACTACAGTTAGCCTGCCTAAAATGTACAAAACTCTGAGGAAAAAAATGTATTTTGCTACTATTATTGATGTACTGGTTTAGAGTTCTCAAAGGCTAACACAGTGATTTTAAAACCAGATTGAATTCTTGTACACAGCACCAAATCATTTTAAATATTCCACATTTATGTCTTTGGAAACTGGATTTACCTAAAATATAAACCTACGGGTGTGCCCTCAATCACTTTAAAATTATTTTTAAAAGCATCTTGAAAATCAAGTTATAACATACCAGATTTACTGTTAGAACAAATCCAAACTAAACCCCAGAACTACAACAAAAATCAGAACAAGCCTGTAGACAGATAAGGTTCAGTAGAGCAAAACTTAATCTAAAGAAGTATCTGTTTACCCTGACAGTTGCTTTATTCTCTTGCTCTTTTTTCTTCTATTTCTCTACTATTTTAGAAACTCTATCTTCCTCAGTCTTGTCAGAAAAACCACTCATATCAATGCCATGTTTCTACGCCTGCATATTCCTGTGCAGTTATATTTGGTACCTCTCAGCTTGTGTTTCATCATTATTTAAAATGTAATAAGAATTGTAAATGACTTGTTAATAAGTTGTTGCTGAAATTCAGGATAGCATTTTACTGTATTGACAGTCACACCCCTCAGACTCAACACCATTCTGCACCAAGTCTGGCAAATGAGAATGGGATCACCTCTTCTCACCTTTGCACTGATTATCTTCTGTTTAATACCATCTAATCCCCAGGAAGGTTTTTTAATAGTTTCCTATTTTATTTTGAGTCGGGTACAGGTAACTAGGAGTATATTTGTACCTTGACTTCTTTTCCATGTTGGCCAAAAATTCCATGGAAAACACATGTAAAAAGTATTATTTGAAACCAGGAGGTGTCAAATGTTATTTGAAATCTGACAATTTCTGTTGGGTAGTGATATCCTGAGTCACATTCCCAATTTATTCAGAACTTGGGTTCTGCTGGGTACGGCTGAATGTAACTAAAGATTAAGGAGAAAAACTGAATGTAAAGTGCTGATAAATGCAAAAAAACTGAAAGGCCAAAGGATGCTTTCCCTCTGATGCAAGGTATGTAAGGGCAAATTTTGTATATTTTTCTTGAATTGAGGAAGAGATTGGAAGGTGAAACAACTGGAATAATTCTTTGTTCCAGCAAACTCCTAAACACCACCCACTTCAGCATGGACAATTCACTCTGCTACCCCTGAATAATACACATTACAGCTGTAATAAAGAAAAATCCATAGTAAGCAACAAAAGCAACAGAACTAGGTTTGAAACCTTTATCTGCCAGGGATTTCACAAAATTGAAACAGACTCACAGTTTTTAAAAAGGCTTCTTACTGGTTGTAAAATATTCACAAAAATAGTTATAATTTTAAAACAATCTGTCCCTTTAAGAAAAAAACAAAATCAACCACCAAAAAATAAGTTAGGCTTATTACGTTTTATAGGGTTGACTGGGTAGATAATGTAGGTTGCAAAAAACCCCTAAGCTGAAATCCTTGTTCATCCCAACTCCCCAAGAGGATAAAAAAAAAAAAAAAAAAAAAAAAAAAAAGAAAAAAAAAAACCACCAAAAAAACCAAACCAAACCAAAAAAACAAAAAAACCAAAAAACCAAAAAAAAAACCAAAAAAAAAACCCCAAAAAAACCAAAAACAAAAAAGAAACCCATAAAGGAGCTTAAAACATGTAAAGTGTGACTTTTAGGTGTTTTAATTGAAATCCTTCAAACATTGCTCAGGAGTTCTCTAGACATCTGAAGTTCAGAAGTAATTTTCCTGGGAAATTACCTAAAAAAATCTCAGAGTCTGGAGCGCACTTGCCTGCTCAGTTTGCACCAAATCCTTGGCATGGTTCTTCCTAACTCAGTGAAGGGGCAGTGGCTGCACTCCTGCCACAGATTTTGGGCCAGACTTTGCCAAAAATTGTCCTGCAGCTGGGTTTGAGCTGAATCTCCACCCTCACCCCAGCCTGGGAGGAGCCAAACGTGGAGATTTCGGGGAAAAGGGAAAGAGCACTAAAGGGTCTCGCTATTTCTGCCGTCACGCACGTGCCTTCCCACCGAGCTGGAAAACACTCCTGCAGCCAAAGGGAGCAAAAATGCTGCCACAAAAGATGTGTACAGTGTCTGGAGAGATGGGAGAGGTGTTTTTATCTCAGCTGATGAGCATTCTTATCTCAGGCTGAAAAGAGAAGCAGCAAAGGGACAGACTGTGCTATGACACTGTCTATGATGTTTTGTTCCACACATGGCTCTGGGAATATTGAAAGAATTCAAGCACAGATTCTTGGTATCCTGTAAGTATTTCAGGGATGTTTGGTTTGCAGACAGGAGTTAGAAACCCATGGGATGAGTGAAATGGACATTTCCCTTAACTGTTGTAATCTGTTATTTCTTCCCCTTGTAAATTGACAGGAAATTTTATAAGGAGACATTAGTTTATTAAAAGTTAGCTGCTCCACAGCCTAGTAGCTAAGAGAAATCACTGGGAAAACTGAGTTTATGTGCTTTTCAGAAGCCAAGGAAAATAAAATCACTTCTCATAAACAATTCAGCAAGAACAGAACATTTTCCTGTTGCCTCAAGTTACCAAGTGAACAAAACCACACTCTGTGACTTCTTTAACACACCTCCATTCTGCTGTTTGCCTTCAGAAAACAACAGATAAGATCCATGTATATTTTTCACAAACTGAATCTTGTTATCATTTTTATAAGGTCACATACTGAACACAGGAAATTGAAAACCCTGTGGAAGAAAATATTGTTGTAGGTGTGCTGATTCTAATGTAAGTTTTGTTTGGGCGTCTTTTTATTTCTTTTTGTTACTTCAGAATTGATTTGACTTTCTCCTAATACTTTATTCTTAAAAATATAACCTTTTTCTTTAGAGTTGTTACTCTTTGTGTTGCTTGATATCTCACAAACCACACTCAGATTTGTTTCATTTGATGTTCAAATTCAAATAGAGAGAATGTTATCTAACTCTGAGCCCTATAATGCCTCTGATACAGAATATCTTCACTGCTAAAACTGGATGAGACTCAGGAAGATTTAGGATTATATTTTCTCTAAAAAGACAAAGAATATTTTATATTTTTTGACTTAGCTTCATCATTTCACTGCTTTTTTACCTCTTCACTACTTCAAAAATTATTCTGCTGTGTTAGACCTTGAGTTTTCTATGAAATGGATTTGCTATATATATATCTCCTGCAAAACTATTTACATTCATTTATAATCACTGAGGAATCTTGATAAGTGTCTTTACTTTACAATCAAGAACCACAGATTTACCCCAAAATAGCAGTGACTGTTTGGATATTTTTGTTAGTCATATTTCAGCCATATTATCTGAACTACCACAGATAAATTCGTGACCCTAATGTGGCTGAACATGTACAGGTTACCAAAGACAGAAGAACACACTGTTCTTAAGCAAAAAAAAAGAATAGAGAAATAAACATCAATATTTAAACTCTTCTAATTTTCAATTGAGTTCTTGCTTTTCCTTCTAAAAATGAAAATTAACTTCTTTCTGGGATGGGATATCATCTCTTCATCTTGGGATCCGGCCTGGAGAGTAAGGATCTGATACCATTTTTCAGCACCTAAAGAGATTGTAGGGAATTAAGCACATCCTAAATCCTTTTCAAACAGCACAAAAATTAGCCAACTTAATTTAATGCCATTTCTTACCCCTCTCCATAACCCTGTCCAAGGAGTGTGAACTAGCAGAAGGGGTATTTATAACAGATGATAAAATTATGATCAATACTAATGCAAAATTTAGCATCTGATTTAAAACTGTTTGATAGGATGCAAAAAAAAGGTGAATAATACATGAAGTTCCTCCTCCGTGAGTGCTGCTTCACACCCTCGAAGATGTAAAATGTGTTCATTTAAAACATAACTCACAAGTACTGCACAGATTTTAGCCCTAAAGAGCTCAGATAAAGTGAGAAACCAGCCAGCCCAGAGGCAGAGTTCAAAGGAATTAGAATCCCACACCGGAAGGAAAAGTGTTTTTGCTCTTCCATGATAAAACCTTTGGTTTTAAATACTTAGGATGGGGACAGGCAGCACTGAGCACAGGAATCCTGCTCTCCTTCAGGTTCTGAAATTATTAATGAGCTACAGGACTCAGTCTGCTATTGAATTAATTATAATTAATCAAATTTGCCTGACTCCAGTGAAAGGCAGTCAATATCTGGATGGGCAAAGCTTTTATCACTTTGATGTGCACTTTGGGTTTTCTACTCTTTTGGGATATTCAGCTGACCTAATCCTTGTCAACTAACCATTACGTAGATATTTTTAGGTATTTTTAGGTCTTTTCTCTAGTTATTGAAGAGAAACAAACCTCTCTAGAAGCCAAGTTTTCTCTCTGCATTAGATTATCCATTTTGGACTCTTTGGGATGAGTTATCTTCTAGATTTTTAATCAATTCTAAATAAGATATTAAGAAGGAGCTTAGACAACAGTCTCAGACTAGCTCAGATGATTTGTATGAGGTGAGAAAATACAACAGCAGAGTTGCATTCAGAGTTAGACATCTGAAACAAATAGAATTTGTCAAGGTGTTTTAAACAAAACCTTTTCTCACACTTTAATTTTAAAAATAAACTGTGTTCGGTATAAATCCCACCATGTTCGTACAATATTAATTGGATAATTCCAGGGTTTCTTTCTCTCCCTTTTCACAGTTCTTTATGAACATCAATCGCTTGAAACACAGGAAGTAAAAATAAAACTAAGGAGACAACAAGGGAACTGGTTTTGGTTTAGGCACTGCCTTGGAGAAAGTTCCTCAAACAGTCACAGACTGTCAGAAAATACAGCCTGTAAGTGGTTTTTCAGGTTAGACTGAGTAAGTCCATTTTATCCTTTCAATATAATGCTATTTCTTCCAATAATGATAGCTGCAGCAATTTTTATCTTCCATCCTGTTATTGAAGGAGGATTAAGATATTTCTAATGTCATACAAGTACTCCTTGGGAAAGAGTGATGGTTGCTTAAAAAAAAAGTGCTCTAAAATTAGACAATACAAAGGTGTCAGCATCCACATTTAACAGAGAAGTTTAGCAGGCAAGGACTGGGGGATGCTGAGCTGCTACTGGTCCAGACATCTCCTCAAATGGAAGCAATTTTCTTTGAGGACAGAAAAAAGAAATAATCATGGAACAAAAATACCGCAGAATATTGACCTTCAGCGCTCTGTCAGGTTTGGTTGATTGGGTGAATGCAGTCCAGGAAAGGCTTAACAAAATCTTACACTCTGTACTCTTTACCACAGTGAAGTGATATTTTCATCATTTTACCAATTTTTGCAGTTGTAATCTGTTGGGTTTGTGTGGGTGTTTTTTTTTTTTTTTTTTTTTTTTTTTTTTTTTTTTTTTTTTTTTTTAATGGAAATTGAGCAGGCTTATTTTTTTTTGTTTTTAATTTGCTTTTTGTTCCTTACCGATTTAATGAATTAAAGTGAAAGCTGGTGCATCTTCCTGAAAGCGTGTAACATTACAATGAGCTGAAAATTAAGTTGCTTGGTACTTCAAATGCTGAACAAATGGCATTTGTATGACTCCAGTCAATGTTGAGCTGTCTGCCAGCACCACCACTCAGCTCTCATTAATGTAAATCATCTCTTGGAAAGCTGCTGAGAAATTCAATTGTCTCCTGAAAGCTGGGAGGTGCACCTTGCAAAGGTGAGAATGCCAAGGTTGTTGTCAAGATGCACCGAAAGCACATTTTGAAGAACTGAAAGCACATTGTGAAGAATGTCCCTCAGCTCAGGACAGGGGGCAGAGCCTGCTGCCTTTTCCATGGCTGCAAAGATGGACAAGGAAGGCAGGGGAATCCCTGGCATGGCCCCTCCTAAGCTGAAAGTTAAAAGAGGAGGGAGGAAGGAGTGTGGACAGCTCTGTTTGCTGTGTTGAATGAGGAATCCTCTGGCAATATCAGGGGCTGGTTTGCATTTCACAGACTGGATTTGTGTTGCATTTTATCTTCTTTTTTTTGCCAGGGTTGGGATTAAATGAGCCAGACGGTATTTCTCGTTCAGACTCAGATGTTTGTTAATTCTTATCTATAACCCTGAGTTCTACAGAACTTCAAGCTAACAAAGTAAAAATGGCCCCTAACTCTCTCTCTATAAGGCCTTTCAAGGATAAACTGTCTAATTAAGAAATGACACCTAAATTATTTTTACTTCTAACCCAATAACCAACCACCCGTGGCCCACAATGTGGGTTTTTCTCCCCAATTACAGAAGACCACCCAAACCCATGAAGAGGAAGGTGAAAAAGAAGGACTCAGCCTCCACCCTAAAACCTCCATCTTGCTTTATATATATTACTATACTCTAAAACCTTAAACTCTAAGTTTTCCACCCTGTGATATCACACGCTTCTATTCAAACGCCACACCCACAATCCCAGAGCTGTCACTTAATTTTGGAAGCCTTTTCCACGGCCTCAGGTCAAACGCAATGTTTGCTTGGGAGTCAGTGCCTGTCAGCACAGAAAGTCTAAAATTCTCAGTGCCCAGGGTTCTAGCAGATTTGATTGTAGGAGAGCACGCACATGGGAGAGCCCCTGGTGTCTCAAGTGCAGTGTTTGTCACGCATTTTTAACTACTTTTGACATTTCCAGAGAGGTACAATTCTCTTTGAGCCCCTTTTCTTGAAAGACTCACTGGACTCTTTACTAATGTCAGTTTTAACTTCTTGCACCTGGAGCTTCTCTCTGCTGCCCCACGTTCACTCCAGTGTGATTATCACACACCCCAAGATGCAGTTCACATTTATAACAAAGTGTTATCAACTGCTTTTACAAATAAAGCAACACCCCCCACCCCCCCACCCCCATCAGGTCATACACAGCTTCTAATCACAGAACAACACCCAAAGATTCACAGAAATTTCTGTTTCGTGGGCATAGAATAATGGAGCATCAACAGTCACAGTAGAAATTTGTGCATAATGATGTTTTATCTTTTGTGTACAGCAAGGCTTCGTTCATTATCTCTTCACAAACATTTCTGATTATACAGTCTGACTAACGCATTTCTCCAGCAACGCTGCAATAGATTTGCATGCAGAAGTGTGTGTTTCTTGCAGAAAGAGAATCTCTCAGGCTTTTTCTAAAGCAAAAGGCTCACTTCAATTCACTAGGAGAAGCTAACTCAGGTTTAATAAACACTTAGATACCCGAGCACTAGGTTCAGTTCAAGTTCTCTGCAGCTACAGCCTGAAATATTTATAGCTCATATTCAGAATTTTCCCCACATTTATATCCTGCTATTTGAAAGATGTTTGCATTTTCAAAGAAAACAGTACTACCTGTGCTGAAGATCTATTCAACACATAAAAGAATAAATTTCCCAAGCTGCTGCTAGAAATATGACTGACAGAAGAACAAGTACATTGTGGAAATCTAAAGAGGCAAATTTTCATGGAACTATTCAAGAAGCAAAATGAGTGACTAGAACTGTGTATATATATAGTTATATTTTTACAGAGATAATCTTTTCAAACTTTTCTTAGCTACAAATGAAATAGCAGAATACCAAGACCAATAGAGGAATATAGGATTAGATGATGTATCATTAGTTTCTTTAAAAGCAGATTTTTTTAAACGTCTCTCAGAGAAATAGAAAATATGAATCCATGCTAATACTTTCTCACTTGTAAAATTTTAAATATTATACCTTGAGATTTGCAATGCATTGGACTTTCAAAATGACAAAAACGTGATAAAAAACCAAACAAATATTTGCCTTCTCCTATCCTTCATTCACCAAAAATTTGGTCTGTAAGGACTTTCTGGCAGTGATGGAATCAACACAAAGGTAGAACTCTAAACATACACAAGCAATTCTGACAGATATAAAGCCTTGCCTTTCTCCACCTCTCTTTTCCCCTACAACATCCCCTCTTCTCCCCAGCATTCATTTGATTTCCTGTGTTAATCACAACTCTTCATTGCACATTTTTCCTTTTATCCTTCCAACCACACAAGTCATAAATACCTTCAATCTTTCTCCCTCCCCATTGTCCCTGCAATTTGATCAAAAGCATTGATCCCAGGAGCCAAAAATTCAACCTGATCAGATCCTTTTATTCCTCCTCTACTGAAATCAACTCGTATCACTCCAGACCCCTCAGTTTCTCTCAGAAATTTTGTCTTATTTCCAGCTAAATTGGCCTTTACTATTTGTTTCCTGGTTTTCAAATAACCACATGACATGTGAAATTAGCTAATAGTGTTAGGACTTATGCTAAATAGGGTTTAACACCTCGTACAAACATCTGTTTTGTGTAGTTTTTTGATGGGTGTGGTATGAATTATTTTGTCACATTGCAGTACTGAGAAATCCTGAGAAATCAAATATTTTGCTTTATAGGACAACTGTAGAAGTGGGAATTGCATCTTCTTGTTAATGAAATTCATTTGTTAATCCCCTTTCACGAAGCAGTGTTTGTTAATCAGTACAAGTGAACATGGTCACGTTGTATGTTAAACCTCATTTTAAAAAAAGTGAATGCTTTCAAAGCAACATTTGATTTGGTAAGAGGAATCCTCATGAATCCGTCAGGACATTTCCTGGGCAATCAGAACTCCAAGCTTAAGGAAGTAGGAACTACAATCTAAAAGGGTGAAAGTAAACTTTAGTGAAAGAGTATTTTATAAGATGTGAACATCAACTTCTCCAGCCTGGCAGAGCCTGCCCTTCACATCTCTTGAGGAGGGCTTAGGGCTGTACCCCACAGATTCCCTGTAAGGAGAGAAATCCCTTTCAAGGGCTGACTGTGCTGAGGGACCATTTATTATCCTTTTTCTTTCCCTGCTCTCCTCTGGCAGGGAAGAGTTTTGGCTGGAGGACAAGTTGAAGGAGAGCAGGAGGCTTCAGAGAGATCCCTGTTCCCTCCCAAGGCTGCTCTGCTCCGCATTTCCTTTGTTCCTTCACTCATCCTGCTCCCTTTGTCCCCTCCAGGGAGGAGCCCTGAGCTGCAGGAGCAGATGTTCCTAATTTCATCAGACACTTCTCACTGATACTCAGAGCTTTACTCCCCAGTTCAGCAATGAGAAGTGTTGGTGGATCTCACAGGAACAGCAGGATTCTCTAGAGGGGCTGATATATATATATATATATATATATATATATATATATATATATATACGTGCTTAACAAACCAAAAATTTCATGGTCTACAGTAAAATATAAATAGCAAAATCAGTGCCACGGAGTGCTCATGAATCATGTTAATAAGGACACATAACTAAATTACATATTTACTCACTCTTCAAACAACAGCAAAATTGAAATTTACTGCATGAATCCTGTGTGTAAAATGCTCATACAGTTTCAAAATATCCTTCTCTAAACAAATGCTAAGATTTTTTTAACACATTTTCTAAAGCAAAAACTGAAAAGAAGTTCAATCCATTTTGAATCCCAGTTCCATTTCTCCCCTAATTTATCTTTCTTCACCTGCTTCTTTATCCCTTGTGCTCCCAATTAGTGAATTCTCCCTAAAAAGCCTTACTCCAGAAAAACAAACACACAAAAAAAACCCTCACATCCTAACTTACAGATGTACCCAGCTGGAAATTTTCAGGTTTAAAAGACAGAAAAACAAATCTAAAAATTAACTTTCTGTTTTTCTCTAGAATTTAATCTGCCCTGAGCCATGGCATTGTAGGATAAACACAGCAAGGTCCTGGTCCTGGTTGGCCAGTCCTAGCAGAAAAGACTCACTCAAACTTAAGAAGTCCTTAGTAAAAATCACAGCTTGATGAAATCAAAGTCTTAAAAGCTCTGATTTTAAGAGGAAAATGCCCATTCTCTTACAAAATAGGGTTCCTACACCAGGGTAAACTTTCATTAATTTTGAATAGGAATAAGAGCTCACCATTTATATATATAACAAAAAAAATACCCCAAAAAAGACCACTGAAAACTTACTTGCATGTGCTGGAGCTGCAGAAAGCATTTCTCACCCCATTCTCCCTCTGTGCGGGTTTTTTATGGGATTTGAGCAGATGTCTTGGGTTGGGCTGGGGACTGTCAGGTGAGGGAAATATTCTTGTGCTGGTGTAAAACAAGTGCAGTCATGGAGATTGTGAGAGTCTGGAGCTCCCAGAAACTGCAAACTAATAATTCTTGAAATTAACATCATTAGTTCAAATTAAGAAGCATTAAAATAATATTACACTGGCAAATAGGCGACCCAGTGAAATTAAAAGAAAACCTGCATGGAGCTACTTTGAATATAGTTGATGATAAAAGAGATTTCTCCAAAAACTTCCCTAAGCATCTATCTCGGTGAGCTAACTTAATTATTGGAGCAGATGTGGAGAGATGTTATTAGGAAAAAAAAAAAAGAGACCACTTTAGATGGGTCTATTTTTTCTTTTCTTTTTTTTCTTGCCTTTTTTTTTTTTTTTTTAATCTAGAATTGTTTAGCTCTATGAATGAATTTAGATGGCAGAAGGTTTTTAATTCTTTTGACAATATATCTAAATGAAACAGATCAATATCCTAAAAATAAAACAAAATTAATAAAATGCCTTGCCAGCCATTTCTGCATTGCTGTAAGGAGGTGTCTCAGAAGCTGCAGTGAGCTTTCCACTCTCAGCCGAAATATTTAGTTTTAGGGTTTGTACTGTCAAGCACCAGATCTCATGGTAACATTTCTTATGAGAGAAATAATCTGGATCCCTTCTGGCAAGGAACAAACAGCCCAGACACAGAATGTGGTATCACATCCCAAAGGGATGACAATCTTATTCTCTACATATTTCTTTCTTCAATTTATTTCTATCAAGAATTGCAATTTCCAAATCATTTATCTGAACAGACCAGTTAATTAAAAAAAAAAAAAAAAAACAGCATAAGGTAAAATTAATATTAAAAAAAAACCTTTCTAAAAATCACCAAAAAAATCTTTATAATTTTATCTCTTATTTAATACTTTCTTGTATGCCAGGGCAGAGCAATGTAATATGTTCTGGGGGGAAAAACAACAGTGTGAATAAAACATCTTGAATATGAGAAAAGGCCATGGAGCCTGAAGAGGATTGGCCTCACAGCGCTCCCCCAGGAGGGTGCTTGATTTCTCCTGAGTGACTGCAGCCTCTCCTTGTACTGCACTGCTCATGGCTGGGGTGACCAAGGCATGGCTCAGATGTCCCGAAATTCTCATTCCTCGGCTTCAGTTCACACCCCTTCCCTCCAGTTTTCAGTGGCCGAGGGTACTCATTTCACATCATGCCTTAGGAAGGCTGACCTGGAACAGAGACTGGACAGAGCTGGAGAATAAAGCAGATATTTACTGAAAGGCCTCTGGGATACACCTTTGGGCAGGACAGGAGCCTGGCCAGGGCTACACCTAAGGTGGACCCAAAATGGCCACAAAATAGACACAAAATGGTCACAAAATGGCTGATTGATCACAAGATCTCACATTTTTATAAGTTTTGGTCCATTTGCATATTGGGGTTTGGTTGTCCAATTCCAGCTCCAGCTTGTGAGGTCTCATCCTTCTTGCTCCTCCCTTCAGCCCACCCTTGTTTGTGCTTTTGGGACTGAAAGTTGTCCTTGGTCCTCAGCAGGAAAAGGATTTGTTTTGTGTCCCTGCTCTGTGCAGAGCTGAGTGACACTGACTGTGAGCTCAGAACTGCACCCCTGGGCAGCGCAGAACCTGAAATACATGAAAGCTGAAACTCAAGGCATCACACAGACACTACTTAGACTTTAATAAACAACTGGATTCTGGTTTTCTAGCCAGCTCCATTGAAAGTTCATCTCGTCACTAATTTCTCTCTAAATTTTATCCATCTTCTTGAATAATTCCACCAATTTCTCTTTCTTGGAGGTCATAATGGACTTTGACTCTCCTTCAGCTCTCCTTAGGTGCTGCAGGAACTCAAACTGGAATAATCCCAGTGTCTGAGAGTGTAATAGGGAATCAGGGATTGTACTCAGTGTGTTCCTGAGTGCCTGCAGGTTCATACAACTGAAATGCAGTTAAACCACTGGGTTTTAGCAGATATATGGCCACAAGAAAAGAATCTGCTACATTTCCCCATCTCCATGGCATAGATTACTTTCTTCTGTGTGAGCACATACCAGAGCAGCTTCTTCTTTATTTTATAATAACTCATTTGTAGAGCTAAGTTGAAAAATGGTCAAAACATTACACATAAATATAAGGGAGATACATAAAATTACTTTTCCCTATCTGCTTCAGCTGGGAATTTCATGCCAATCTGCTGCTGGCCAATATCCTCCCACAGATTGCATTTGTGGTAAAGTGGATCTTATATTTCCACAGCTGCAATAAATTGGTTTTGTCCAAGACATTTTCTATATCTTTAAACTCTCCCTAAACATCCTAACCAACTACTTCTGTGGTTTTCCCTTGCCATTTAAAAAATAAAATTAAAAAAAAAAAAAGAGATCTGAGTAAGTTTGAACTAAAAAAGGACTGAGTTTTAATCTAAACAGGTGTTTTTTGAATTATAAACTGTGAAGGAAAACTTAGCAATGTAATTAAATCCAAATTATCCAATTTCATGCCTATTAATACTATGGAGTCGAATTGTTTCTTAATCTACTTTGAAGGGTTGTTTTGATATTCAAATTGCCACTAGAGAAAAAATGTGGGTGTTTAGTAAGATATCAAGTGGACTTCTGCTGAGCTACCAGAATTCACAGGCATCTTGTGATTGGGAATGTGGAATACTCAGCACTTTGCAGGGAGCTTGGATTCCTGAAAGCAGCTCTCAGCTGATGAGTCTTTAATGAAAATAATAAATATTTAGAACACTCATATAGGAAGAATTTTTATAAATAGAGCCCAGCGATTAAAGGCAAGATGTTTGTACTTATTTGACAACTGAAACTTCCTGCTTTGTGTGCAGCCTTTGAAAGTCAGACATGGCTCTAATTGCAAGAGTCATTGGATTTTTTTAAAAATAGCAGTGGCTAATGAGGATGCAATACCAGTTCAGTCACGTTTTTAAACATGAATTTTAACTTAACAAAAATGTCTTGAAAGAGAAATAACCGGATAAAATTTGTGAAGGACAGGAAGATTTTATGGCCTTTAGTCGAATTATATTAAAGTTTCTAATAATGAACACAATGCAATGAGTCTCCCTGTGCAGTCACAAGCATCCAAGCGACCAAAGCGATGGGGTGAAGGAACCCTGACCTCCTTTAAAGCTCAGTTATCCTTAAATTGTTAAAAGATTGAGTTATTCACCTTCGAGCGTCTTGAAAATTCTGTGTAATAAACGAATTGCAGCACCCACCACAGATGTGAAAGCTTTGCACAAGTACTCAACATCAGCACACATTTTCTCTGCGCAGGAAATTCTCTACATTACAAAAACAATGTAAGGTTGTTTACATTGCCTAGCAATTTTAATTCTTAACATTGGTTTTTGGTTTTTTTTGGTTTTTTTTTTTTTTTTTTTTTTTTTTTGTAGTTTTTTTGTTTGTTTGTTTGGTTTTTTTTTTCTATAGCGCAAGCAAATTTTCATCTGTGAAATGAAAGATGCTGCAAGAGTGAGATCCATCATCTCAGCAAAGTATGTCTGACCAAGATTAACTTCTGAGTTAAGATTTTCAGCTTGAGACAAGTGCAATCCCGTTATCTGCAGGTTATACCTAGTACTTTCATTAAGGATTGCAATCGACTCAACACCTCCTAAAAGGTAAGCCAAAATTTAGATTCTCAGCTGGTGTATGTATAAGGAAAGCAAACATCCTTGCCTGAATAATTTGACTTCTTGTTCGTCATTTTTCAAGCCTCAAAGGTTATTCAAATTCTATTTATCTTCAGAATATCCATTTAGACAGGTAAAATATAAATGTGTAATTTATTGTGCTGTCATTTCATAACAGTACCAAAGTTGACAGTACTGGAGAAGCACAAGTCTGGAGAAGATGAGCAAGCAGGAAAAAATAAAGATTTATTACTTTAACCAAAGTTAGAGTTATGAGGTTAAAAGGAGAATAATGGAGCATGACAAGAGCCACACAGTGAGGAAAAAGTTACATGGTAAGTCCTTAAAATACTTTGAAAGGGATGCTGTCTTTTCCACTGTCCTCTACTGGAGTGTGACTGAGGGCACGAGACAGACAGGGAATGTCAGACTACACCTTTGCTCTCCCAGATCTGTGGAGATCATCAGCCCAAAACCAATTCCATATATGGAGGGAAAAAAAATCACAGGATCCTGATGCTGCTCAGGGCACTTCTCCTGATGCCTAAATTCTCAGAGGAAAGACAGTTTATTCCTGACTTAGAACTCTCTATCCATGTGCTTCTCATTTACACCCGTGTTGAAATTTATCACAATCCGTATTTTTAGAAACCAATTTGCTTGAAAACCAAAAAAAACCCCATCCTGATAAAAGCCACTCCTAGCACAAATGCTGCCACAGGAGAAACTCATCATGGACAGGAACTGAAATAAAGAGGGACAGAGGGACATAGGATGGACCTCATATCTCCATAATGAATCCCCATTGCAGTGGCAATTAAGCCAGCATCACTGACATAATTTATAGCCTCTAGAGTATTTAACTGCTCCTTGGATTTATACAGACAGCCCAGCACTGTCGTACATTAAACTAGATCTAGGTTTACCTCTGTATTTTCTTTCTGATTTTTTTGCCTGCAACAGAGTTTAAAATACTGCCTCAGAGATGCTAAGATTCTTGGTAGGCTTTGGAAACCACCCAGGTGCCACTGAATTAAGTGGGAGCTGTGCACTTGGACACGTTTCCACATTGGCACTTAGGGAGCTGTGTTTAACATGTTTGGAATGAAGAAAAGATGCCCAAGTGCCTGGCAAAACTCAGCTGGAGGCATCTATCATAGCTGTAGGCTCTCAAACACATCAAAGCAGCCTGGAAAAATTTACTGGCTGCTGAACAATACCCACCACTTAGACAAGGTGCATTATTTTAAGTGTCATACCTCTGTGGCGTGTTTTGGGTGGCCTGGGCCAGGTGCAGGTGAAGGGTGTGTGTGTTGGAGGTTTTCACAAACGGGGTGGGATTACTGGGAGACGTTCTTTTGAGCTTTTATCTTGATATTAGTTTTATAACAGGTTGAGACAATTGAAAGATAGCAACAGTTCTTGTTCTGCTAGTAGTGGCTGAAGATTTTTTTGTTAGAGGCATTTTAAAAGTTTTCTATCTAATAGCGTATTTCTAAAACAGGCAATTTTTCTAGCCAGTCACTATAGGCACATGTACACCTGCTTCAAACAATGTTTGCTTGTATGCTTTCTATTAACAATAAACAGATTCGTTAAGCAGATTTTTCTGCAGCCTTAAGGTCTATCCTGGCCAAGCCTAAGACTCAGACTATTGTTTCATGTCCTTGCTTGCTGCTGTTGTGCCTTTTCCTACTTTCAAGCTTTGCAATTGCAGTTAATTCCAAGTTCTTCTGCTCTTTCTGTTTCTGGGGCCTCCTTTCACTGCTTTTTAAAAGTCTCCTTACCTTTAATATTTCCCACAGGTGTGGAGACTGAATCCCTCTGGAGAGCTGAACCCCATGGACAGGAGCCCCTCTCCTCATCCACCCCCAGAGCAGTGTGCAGCACCTCCCACATTTCATCTCCCTTCCTCCCATCCCAAGGTTTCATGGCTTTACACGACCTGTGTTTCAACAGGGAAAAAAAAGAAAAAAAAAAAAAAGAAAAAAAAAAAAAAAAAAAAAGGAAAAAAAAAAAAGGAGCTTCTGAGAAATAAACAAGTGAAGATCTACAGTGCATTGTCTGGAACGAGATAAATTTCATTTGGCTCAGCAGAATTAAAGCACTGCTGAGACCAGGGGAATATATTCAAATGTACTGCAGGTTACATCATAAAAGCTGGATTTAAAATTCTTCAGAGATGGAACTGTTCCTACTTAGTGAATAGCAGCTGCTCTAAATTAATCTATATTGATTAAATTTCCTCTTGCTTCAGAAAAAAAAAAAAAAGCTTTTAATTTAGAACATCACTGTAACATCTCAATTGAAACAATTGCAAGATGAAAGCGACCGTGTGATGTCAGCAAATATTATCACCTCCCTAAATCACACTGACATTAGCCTTGTAGAAACCCAAATGTTCTCTCTCCATCGCTTACTCTGGTTGCTCTGGATATTCTCTGATCTTTGTCTCCAAAGCCAAGCCTCTTTTCAGTTTTGTTACCCCTGTGACCCACAGACCTCCTATCCCACTTCCCTTTTTTTTCAATTTCCCACGCCCTGTCCCTCCTTAGTTTGCTTCTTGCAAGGTTCGAAAGAAGGCTCCAGATGAGTTGTTCCCATCACAAATAATGAAATGGATTATGCAGGATGCAATCACCTGAGCGCACTGCAGGTAAATTATGCATTTCCTGCACACAGATCCTGAGCTGGAAACGGGTCTAACAGGCCACAGAGCCTGAGTCTGAGCTGACACAGGATGCAGGGACTGTTTGCATCGCCAGGCTGAGCTGCTGGACAAAGCACCCAGCAAAACAACCCCAAGAGTACATTAATCTGATTTTTTAGAAGTTGTTTTAAAAACTTGAACAGAAAGTATGTCAGCACAGAAATTATTATGACTGTAGTCTAACGGAAAGCTAACAGATAGTTGCTTATATATTCAAATATAATTTATGTTTTTGATGGCTTCAAAGGTGTTTTGGGCTTATTATGTTTGATTTTTAAAGAGATCTGCTCACCTGAGTAAAGCAAAGAGGATTTGGCTGCTCAATTCTTAGGCCCTGATAATGGTAATGCAGTGAGACGAGCCTTCATCCTACAAAACGGAGACATTTTCATCTAGAACTGAATTATCCTCTTTTTATAGTCACATTCATTTGCTTTTGTTTACACATAATATAGCACTTTGAAATTAAAGATGTTGATTATTCTTGTTTTGCATTCAGATGTTCTTAATGTTTTATTTTGCCGTATCTTGGGTGAGTTGATGTATATATTCTAAATGTGAAATAAATAAACAAGCAGACTTACATAATTTTCTTTTTATTGCCTTTTGCTTTTATTTGTTGATATTTTGTTGTGTATAATTCTGTAGATCTGACATCAAACTGTACTTGATATCTCTTTGAAGCTTTAATTGTCAGCTTTTTTTTTTTTTCCCCCTCCAGTTTGTCTCTACTTCACATACAGTTCATTTTTCTAAACCAGGAACTCCCACTTGCTGAATTGAATGTTGTTTCCTAGAAACATAAAACCCTGTCCCAGTTACCCCCTTTCAACAATATACAGTGCTATTTTCCTATAATCTGCAATAAAACAGTGAGAGATAACACATAAATAACTATATTAACACTAAACATGTTCATTAAGTGCCTCATTCTGAAAATGTGTTACAGCTGGCCACTTACACTTGGCTGGAAATCAAATAATACAGGACCAGCAGAAAATAAATAGCTGACTCTGATATGATACTTGGATAAATCATTCCAGGCTAATTTTTGGACTATTTACACGAGGCAAAATCCCCACTCACTGAACTCAGCCCCCAAAACCTCATTCCTGCTGCTTGAGTCAGGTACACAGTGCAGAGTGTTAAAAATATTGGAAAATGGTACAATTGGTGAGGAATTGAATGGTCAAACTGGGCAGCAGTTTTTTGTACATCCTGGGACAGCTGACAGATCTGTATCGCATAATGCAGGTATCACTCTTCTTTTAGCTGAATTTTCTGGCTAAAACCTGCTGCTGTCAAAAACTCTTTTCTTTTAGTCCTGCCTTGTCACTTGAGCTGTTGGAGCAGCTGTGAAAATCACTCCACACTGTGGCAATTTGAAACTTATTTACCTAAGACTTCACAGTTCCATGCACTATGTTTTTGTTTTAAAACTAAGAAAGCTTCATAATGATTTTCCAGTTTAAGAGACTTAGAGTAGAATAAGAATATTTAAAGAGGAGGATAAATTCTGGAGGAACAGGTGGAAGAAAAATTGTATAGAAGCTTCCAAGCCAGTGATTTTAATATTTAGTTTGCTTATTTCTGACATAGTCTGCAGGTACAATACAGTCAATACTGTTCTTGAATCACTATTCTTAACCAATTGTTTTTGTTTTTTTTTTTTTTTCCTAATCCCAATCTACTTTTTTTATGTTTATGCAGTTCTGTTTTCACTGCTGCCTTTCAGATTACAGTGCTATAGTTCCTTCTTGGCCTACTTATTAGTCAAATTAAACAATGTATTAATTACTTCTTTGTTCTTTCAGAAAGCAACATAGTTTCAATGCTGGAGCAGACCCTAAACTCTGAAGCTGAAGCATCAGGTACAGATAATTCTCACATTTTAGTCTTTGTGCACTATGTAGTGCCATCTAATTGATGTTTCCATGGGTCTGGATTTATTTATAGCTTTCATGTATTGCATAATTAGCAACTTGGGGCCTCATTTTTTATTCATTTTACTCTAATTTTAGTACAATTTATTTCATTGGCATCAGTGGTGTTACTTCCTCACATATCAATATTAGACTCTGTATTATTAATACATATATAAATATTGCAAGGATTATTTAATGCATCCAGGGCCAATTTCAGATATATGCTTCTCATTTGCATGAGAGAAAATCACTCCTCAAGTGTTTTCAGCATCTCTGTTTTTATTGCTTTAAGGTGAAAAGATTTTGTTGTGTTTGTGAGTTTATTTGTCTCGTTAAAATAATTACTCGGTATCAAAGAAAAAAAAAACACCTCAAAACTGTATTTCTGAATTCACATAAACGATTTGTTTCATTAGGCATACCTGTTACCAGATCACTGGAGATATTAAAGCATCTAAATCAATTTCTTAAGCAATTCCACATCATATCATCTTTCAAACGTTAGTGCTTCACTAAATTACCAAACTGAGAGCACAAGGCTGAGGGCTAGATTTTAATAACACACAAATGCTTTTGCACTCCGTTGCTCTATCAGTTTGAGTCTCCAAGGCTGTGGCATTTGATTTTCTGATTGCTTTTATTTACTGTATCTTTTTAGATGCATAATCAGGCCAGATCTGCTGGTTGCAAGGAAAAGCTTTATGTTTTGTATAGGAATTCAACCCTAAAAATAACAGCATTTAAATCGACTTTTAATCTCTGCTGTGATGTTTGTACACACTTATCTTTCTTTTCTTTCATACCCCTAATTAGTTGCAGTTATCTTACTTTCAGTATGTAGACAAGTGATAATTATAAGAATTCTTAACCTGATTCTAATCTAACATTTGTCAGTTTTACACCAGGTTGCACCACTGACATTCCCAGCATTTATTCAGGAGACCAAGATCAGGAATTTATTGTTTAATCTACATCATTATCTCAATTCCCACATTAAATAAAAAAAAAAAAAAAAAAAAGGTATTTCTTTGAACTAAAGATACATGAAATCATCTCCCCTGTTTTAGAATAACATCATTGCTCACTTTGTTGTTCATTATTAGTTATGCTGAGTATAATTAATGACCTTGCAGTGTCTGATCAGGAGAAGATCCCTTTTGTGATGTCTGTTCCTGTAAATATTCCAGTGACAGGAAAAGCTGGCATAAGGTTAAGTGGCATGGCCTGTTCATAAAAGTCTTTCTCCTCACCACTCCCCCATGCATGATCATATACAAACTGCTTTTTAGGGCCTGTGCTAATTCACCAAATTATTCACACGGGGTTTTTTTGAGGCTTGCTGTTGGTGCAGGTCCCCACAGAGCAGGCAGTGAGCTCCTGTTGGCTGAAGCTGGCCTGGCAGGTTGGTTTATCAACATAGATATAAACTGAAAACCAAAACTGCAGGTGCAAAAACTCAATGGGAACCATATAAGTATGTCGGAAACAGCCCATAAACTACCCCAATGGAATTCCACTGAGTTCATTCTAGTCCAGCCCTAAGGATGATACAGTTACTTGTATTTTCCAGAAAAAAATTGAGAGATTCCGTGTTTATTTCTTCTTTCTCACCCCACATTTGGCCCTGTGCAGTTGAGTTGTCTTTTGGCCCCTTCTGAATACCCCTGTATAAAGTCACAAGAGGTCAGAAATTGATGCAAAGGCACTTTGTTCTCACAGGAGACCTTGTGCATTAGGACCTATCGAGGATGTTGAAAAAGTTGCTTGGTTTGCAAGGTCCCATCTCTTTTCCTTCCAATTTTGGCTGTGCAGAGATTCTTCAAGGCCTGTGTCATATCCTTGTAGGGAGAGGCGGGGGGAGGAAGATGATAGGCAGGTCCCATGACTCTTCTTCTGACATTTGTGGCTCTACTTGTCAGATTTCATACTGGGATTGTGCCTTCCAAGTCTGCATTTTTGCTTTATACTCTTTTGGACACCACTTTGTCTTCTGTCTGCAAAACTCAAACCTCCTGTTTAAAAAAAAAAAAAAAGAAAAAAAAAGAAATAAGGTTCCCATTTTCCTCCCACCAGCACTGATTTAGCATGTCATGAAGGATTATTTTTTCTCACCTTTGGAAGAAGGCTGAATGACCAGAGATGAAGAAAAAGTCATTAATTCTTAAAGGCCAATCACCCTCTGGCAATTCCATCATTTATTGCTCTTCCTTATTTCTCTCCATTCTCTCTTTTGTGCAGTTTCCTCTCTTGCTTTTTTAACTCTTTTCTTGTCCATTGTTTGGGTTAAAAAAAAAAAAAACAAAACCAAAAGAACAAAACCCAACATGCTTATACAAAGCTCTCTGGCTTCTGTAAAATACAAATCTATGGCTTACACAGATTAGAATCATAGAAATTGCGTTATGTAATGGAGCCTTTAGAGCACTTAAAGGAAATTGAATTTTGCAGCGGTTGGTGCAAAGGCTGCTGCTTTTTCCTCGCGTTTGAACCACAGTAAGGAAGTGAACAGCCTAAAATTCAACACTCCTTGCACGTTCTTCCCTTGGGGAATGTCATCATCTGATCTGGTGTCCTGCCAGTCCCATTCCCCATGGTGAGGGCATTACTGCTCAATAAATGTGCTGGGGAAAGGGGGCACAGGGAGCTGCTGCCCTGGCAGGGCCTGGCCCTCACTGATGTGGGACAAAAAGGGGGTGCAGCAGCCAGGACCTGCCAGCCAGGTCAGCCACAGAGGTGCAGGGTCAACGGCTGGACTCAAAGGTCCTTAGAGGTCTTTCCCAAATTCAATTCTATTTATTTCTATTAATTCTCTGATTACTCTATGCTGATAAGGTCACTGATTGGGAATTAAAGATTCCCATTTGTGCTAATCCAGGAGGACACAGTTATTCTTTCCCTAATCTCCTTTCCTACCACTGCTGTTGTTAATTAATTAATTAATCCCAGGATTGCTGTTCTTTTGATTTAGATAAACCAGGGGAGTCTCTTTAGCTTTCTTCCTCCTCTCTTCCACAGCAAAGATTACAGGATCCAAAGCCTGTGCTCCTCAACATTTTTTATCCAAAGCAGAGCTGAAATGCCACAGGGCCCCAGCAGAACGGGATCTGTGGTTTCGGAAGAGTTTTATGCTTTTCAGTATTGGTTTTATCACTATTTTTGCAAAGCTCCAACGGGGTCACACGTGCTGGGATTAAGTGGTGACGACGCATTTCATCTTTTTCTGAACGATCATTTTGAACTTTCTTTAGCCCCTTTCGCAGCCAGCATGAACCCAGGTGCACCTGGGCCTGTGGGGGTTTTTCATGGATGGGTTCTCACCAGCTTCCCTGGGGTTTGTGTCCCAGATTTGTGCTGGGATCCAGCGGTTCCACCTGCTCTGGGAACAGTTTCTGCCCTTCACTGAGGTGGCAGAGGAGCAATTTCAGTGTTCTCTGAGCAAACACTGGCTCCTGATCAGACAAAGCTCCTGTTCCTTTCCCCTCTGGACACGACAGCAGCTCCCATACCTGGGAGTAAGGCAAAGCCATTTCTAGGGCAATTCCACACTTCCTGCTTTCTGAAGGAATAAACACCTCAAACCTCTTCCTTCTCTAATGAAATGCACACAGCCAGGCAATTACAACACTTAGTTAAACAACCCACTGAAGGCAATTTTTATTAAGCAAATCTTAATGGTGAAAGCAGATACTAAAGGGAATTAAATATTTTCTTTAACAGAATTCCATTTAACAATTTTCCCCTACCAGTTGCCAAAGGACAGTTCAAGTGTGCTAACTAAATTGATTTATATTTTCACGTCAGGATCTTCATTAATTATTCTCTATTGTCAATTTATAAACTTTTTATTGATATCAACATTCTATCCATAAAGTTTCAGCCACTCACTCCCAACTCGGCTTTAGTACTGAAAACACATCCAAAGGATTTTTTAGATGTTTCATAAGTAACTGCAATCTAAAAAACATATAGTAGGAAAATATTTAATGGTTCAACTCCCCCTGTTGAAACCATTAAACCACTACAGGTTTAAGAATTCAGAATTATAATAATTACAATATCCCCCTATCCTACCTTTCCACAATAAGGAATTCAGTCCATCTTAGCTCTGAGACAGAGCACATGCAGATCTGTCATAACTGAAAAATACCTCATTTGTTCAATCTGTCAGGTGAACAAGAAGCTTTAATGGAACCATTCTTTAATTGTTATTGTTTAATCTATTAAAATTGCTGTGTCAAGGCACTTCTTTTTTTTCCCTGACAATAAGAAACTCTGAAATACTGATACCTTGGTTGCTTCTCAGTGGATCAGCTTTCAGTGAAACACTTGGTATTCTGTTATTAATTTCTGAAACAGGAAGGACTATTAATTATGCATTTGTTTTATATCAGAATATGCATTTAACTCTATTTTTTGGTAAAAAAGCGAAAACTGGCAGACAAATAACTCATAAGTGACACTAATGAGCACTGGGAGATGGAGTGGAGAGGCTTTAAATGTGTCCCATTATTTAGCAGGATAATTAAGAGCACAGCTCTTCCATGGCATTTTATTACAGAAATAGATAAGATCCCATCTTATTGCAAGCAGGTGTTGTAATGAAGCAAAGTGAGATAATTTTTATTATGTTCTTCTGGTCCAAAAAAAGATTGCAAATTTATGTTATGCTCCCTAAATTTGCAAGGTAACCACGCAGATCTTTGGAAACAAAGGGAGCAGAAAACACGATGTGCAAAACCTCTTCATTCAGGTCACCCGCAGGGGAAAAAAACAAACCTTTATTCTCCTTAAATCTTACAAAGCAAATTTGATGTCTCACAGGTAATGTTTGGTGTAGCTCATTTTAAATGGAACTCACTGTACATAAATGGCATCACAATTCATTATAAATTACACATCAGACCAGATTATTTACATTAAAAACAGGGTTTCTGCTATTTTGATTCCTTATGAAGATGGAATCCTCCATAAATACCACCATCAAATTTTTTCTAATACTTCTGAAAGAATTTAATGATTTTTTTCATTAGTATTTAATATGAAGTTGTGCAAAATACAAATAACCCATTATGAATCTACAAAAGATCTGACAATCAATTGAGACTACATTTAAAATGGTGAAATTGTAAGAAGATTTTGGATACTGTTCACTGATTATAAACTTCAAGCATGTATACAGAATTCACAGGGTAGAAAAATACAATATTTGATTACCCAGACAACAAGCTGTGCTTCTTTCATCTATCGTTGTGGAAAAACGTTCTAGTGAAACTGAAAAAACAAATTTTTTGGAGGTTGGGTCTTTCTATTTTAAGATGAAGATAAAAAGATGCTTCAGGTTAAAATAAATGGATATAGATATGAATGAATTCATTTTCTGAGTTTCAAATGTAACATCTTGGAGAAAGAGTTCCAGGGAAAGGAAAGCCGTTGTGTCCAGGAAATTTTCCAATTCTTTTTTTATAAATAAGCAGCACTTTTGTGCGCCACAGAGATGCTAAACATCACCTTTCCCTGATAGCCACTGTCATCCCATAGAACAAACTAAAGTTTCAAGGTCATTCTTAGCAATTAATCAAAAATAAGCCTGTCTCATCCTAGGGACACTGAACAAAGTCTATGAGAGTTATGCCAACAGTTTGGGCTAAAATTAAACAGAAATACGAATGGAATCGTCTGACTCCGGCTCTGTGGAGTGAAAGCACTTTGAACCCTGGTGGTGGCAAAAATTTTACTAATCCTTTCGAGAAAGCAGAACCTGTACTTTTTATCAATTTCTAGGATTTGTGATTTTCCACTTCTGCTACTGAATCCTCCAGGGTCAGCAACCACTGATGGACAGCTAGGAAGATTCTGTATGCTACCAAAATCAGTAATAACTGTACAAATGGCTGGATATCATCAAACCCCAGAAAACTTTCTGAACGTGCCAAGCACAAATTCTTGGGTTCCTGATAGTTTCCTCTTTTTTCTCTTTCCCTTTATGCACAGAGTTTGAGATTCGTTACACTTGAAATCTGAGGAAGTTAGGTGGTGAGATGAAAAAAGGAGCGAGATACAGAACGAAAGAAGTGTGGAAATTGAAATTTAAAGCATAGCTAATGTCATTTGGCTGATTTTGCTGCGAACCTATGGGGGAAAAAGAAAAAAAAAGAGTACAGTTTCTGCAATATGTAAGAAACTGCTTCTTGAGATGGTCTTGATTTTCAACTCCCCTGCATGGTGAAAGCTCCATAGTTGAAAGAGTTTGAAATTAATCACCTTTGTATGGAGATTAAAGAAGAAGTGATGAAGCGTGATAACCTACAACTTCTTTTGCTTCTTTTTATAGTTGGGGAAATCTCTACTACAAAGGCTGCAGAGGTGGGGGGAAGTTCCAGTGGATCGAACACTTCCCCTTTCATCTCCCATTTCAAACAGATATTGTGGTTTCATATTTGCCCACTTCTCCCACTTACACCCACTGTAAATTATTGTTTCTGATTGTCAGCTTGGTTTTTATCAGTGTTCTACAGGAAAACCTGCCAGTGGCTTGACTGTTTCAGATGTGGGACATCTGAATTGGGATGGAAAATGCACGATGATTTTGTTAAGTGCAGAAAAGTTTCGGTCGTTTTGAAAACATTTTGCACTTTATGCCTCTTTACAGACCGAACCTCTCCAAGTCATTTCAGCATGACAGGTGCTGCTCCAGGAGATATTATAATAGAGGAATTTCAGATTTGTTTCCTTTTCTTTGGAGCAGACCTGGAGCCCATGGAGAGACTGCAGAGGAGCAGTTATTTGCCTGCAGCCCATGGAGCCTGTTCTGCCTGTAATGGCAATTGGGAAATATATAAAAACAAATATTCTCTCTGCCTTTGTCTCAGAACATGAGATTTTGATTTTTCCTTTTCTCCCCCTGTCCTGTTGCGGAGGGAAGACTGGGAGCTGCCCAAGGTCAGCCCACCACACCTTCCCTTCCTTGACTGCCCTGGCAAAATGTTTTATCTTGATAAATTCACATTGCTTTCAAACCATAATATGATTTTTTTAATAGCTAGATCCCAATAAACTCGTGTTTTCATCTCTTCAGTGCTTGCAGATCCTCAGACCAAAAGGAGAAGTTTTTATCTGTTGAAGCTGAGAGAGAACGCAGGGCCACAGCTCTTAATTCTGCTTTGTCACTCACTACACAAAAAGAAATATCTCCTATTTAAATCTTATGAAAATCATGAGTACATGTGTTTAACACCCCAGATTCGGGGTGACTTTTGAAGAAACTTGCACCCTTAACTGTTATTATAATATAAATTCAGCATGCCATGCCATTTGAAAGCTTGAAACTGTAATGACTGAGGAGAAATTTTATTGTTTATTTGCAGTTAATTTCTTGCTTCATACTTTACTGCACACTGTCTTCTCCCAGTATCCATTAAAGTTGTTGTGAGCCAAAGAGAAAATACCAATTTTTGTCTGTGGGGAATAAAGCAGTCTCAAATTTTACACTTATTAAATTACCACATCTCCTATGTGGTCATTCATTCTTAAAGTAATACTTAGCAATAATGACTTTTTACTAATAAACACCTAATGATTGCCTGCATTAGAAAATTATCCAAATTATCCAGCCTTGGTAGTACAGTAAATTTGCTGGAAGGCATTAACTATTTAAAGCATCAAAACATAATAAAAAACTGACTGGTAGTTCCTGCAATCCCTGTTTTTTTATGAAAACTCCATGCAGTCATAAGTGGACTAAATTTTCTAAACTTCCTATAGGAAGAGTATTATGGTTCTGAATTAGCCAGGTTTGTGTAAATTACTAGAGAATGATGTCCTACATAATTTGTACTTAATTTCTTTGATTGCCAAAGAGTTTAACCTTTGTTTTCCTATCCATACTTTGAATTTTTCCAGCTCTTCCAAAAGATCAGGTCATACTATACCAAAGTTGCAAGTCAGGGTGGGTATGATTCAAAACACTGAAATATTAGAAAGATGTATATAAATATGCATGTTGCAAACAAGGAAAGCAAGGACGAAAACAATCTTATACTTCAGTATATGATCAGTATTTTTAAATAAAAACCAAATATTACAGAAGCTTGAGGAAATCAAGCAGTCAGAACTGACTCCCACAGTTACTTAACATTAAAGCCCAGTCCATTAGCAGGTTCCTCAGCTGTGGCTCATTTCAAACTTCTTTTTCTCCACACCCTCCTTCCACATCAGTGCCATTATTCCAGATGATTTATGCACTGAGGAGACACACTTCATCAGCTTAGATTAATTCCCCTACTCCTGGGTGCTATTAGAGGCAGATCCTGGCTCTGTGCATATCAGAGAGCCAGCTGAGGTTGGCACCTGACGTGACAGAGATTAAATCTCTGGACTTCAGCACACATTTTACTCCGTGGGCAGGAGTGGAGGAAGAGCACGTACATAAAACCTCAGGTGCTAAACTCACAGAAGCAAATCGGAGTTTTCCTTGGTTTCACTTTAATGGGAATTGAAATTCCCATTCCCGAAGGGGGCCATTTTCTCCTGTTGCCTCTGAAACCTGCACCAACGGTGCAGAAATGCAATTTTGAGCTCTGGGGAGCCTCTGGGTTCTCCAGGATGTTCTGTTGCATTAACCAGGTGTAGCAAAGCAATCACCTGCTATTTTGCAGCAGTGCAAACCCTTTGTTCACAGCTATCAATAGTGCTTTGCCAGATGGCACAGCTCTGTGAAAATAGATTTTATTTTTTTAAGGCGACCCTGATTTCAATGTTGAGTAACTCAACCAACTCAATGAGTTAATGAGGAGTTACAATAAAGACTGATGAAGATGTTATCATTGCTGTAATCACCACGCCTCATGGAGATTTTGCTTTTGAATGACTCCTCTAAAAGGTCTGTGAGAACTCTTTCAGGGTTCTTGATGAAAATAATATGATAGGAACAATCTATGACTGATACAAATACCTGATTCAGTAACTCTGCAAATTGCTTTAGTAGAGATAAAACATATTTTGATGAATCTGTAAAGGTATTTCAGAAATACTCCCCAGCTATTGTAGTGGAAATGTCCTTTCAGCACACATAAGACAGGGCACTTTGTATATTAAAAAATCCAATATTTATCCAGAATCAGAAAGGCCACATGTGATCAGTTTCTGGTTCAAAGTAGAATTCTGAAATTGTGCTCCTTTACATCCTTGTTTATTTTTTAATCCTTATTTTGCATTATTTTTCCCTAGAGTTTGGCAAAATTCTTGATGCATAAAAATGGCAACTAACATGTTCTGTAATACTCTATTTCTGCAATGCTCTATCTCAAAGGCTCCTAGTTAGGTTTGGAGGATTTAAATGAGTGCCACCAACAGGTTAAAAAACAGTTAGTGATGGAACGAGCAGGAATATGTTTGAAAACATTGAATTTCATTCTTTGGCTTCCCTGTCACAAGGGTGACCGTCTGGAAGTGTTTTAGGCAAATTCATATTTTACTGCAACACCAACAGAACCTGCTGACAGAGTTCAGTGATTCTAACAGCTTTGAACTTTGTTCTTATGTGTAGATTTCAGTACATTAACATCTTTGAGGTTAATGGATTTCCAAAATAAAATGCTAAATTTGGTCTTATTTGGTCTGAGGTTGTTAATTCTGCACTGAATTCCTCCATCTTCACTGATGTTCAAGTACAGAGCTGCTCTCTACAAATAACACCCTCGTCACTCTAGTCCAAGATGCCAGAAATTATATATTTTACACAGAAATGCACCATATTTTCTTGAATTCTTTAAAGTTTTAGTATAATGGCTGTGTTTACTACAAATTTAATAAAGTGCCAGATTTTATTTTCTTTCTTCCCTTCAGTTTCCACAGATGTCTGACATTATCTTTTATCTGCAGAATTCCCTCTGGAATAACAAGTCACCAGTTAGGAGTCTCCACCAAATCTCACTGCTGTTCCATTCTGTGTTACTCTCACGTGCATATATTTGATAATTCCTTTCCCCGCTCCTTCCTAAGGTTCCTCATTTTCACTCTTTCTCAGGGGGTTCCTTTCCCCTGCTATCTTTAGTAAATCTGCTCAGTACAGAAAACCAGATTCTTTGCGATTGCCATAATTATGTGTACAGACTCATTTTCCGGTTTGTCCAGGTTTCTTCCACACTGAGTGTGTTTTAGTCTTTCTCCAGAGTACTCAGTATTTCCCCACGCTTCCAGCAGTGGGAAGGGATTTGCTTCCAGCTGTTATTTTTCTCTGATTAGTCACTCCACACCTTCTAACTCTTGATTAACGAGAACAGTTTCACCATCACACCTTTCAATAAACCACTAAAAACGAAATATAAGCAACAAAATAGAAAATATTTGCAATATTTACTAGTTTGCGGTATTTACTACTATTTGCAATATTTACTAGTGAGTTAAAAAGTTTTACTCTCTGCTCTATATTTGTTTTTTATGGCCATCACACAGCACCTGGGGAAAAGGATATGTATTTAATTACATATTTTAATGTGTCCTGTAGAAACCAGGGCTTGAAACAAAGCTGACAGGTGTAGGAGAATCACTTCAGATGATGACAAAATGAGGAAAAACTACCATAGTTTGGGCGAATTCAGCCACAACTCAAAGGAACTGAAGAAGGCTTGAGATGAAAATATGGCCATAATTATTTTTAAACACTGCTTTTTTTTTTTTTTTCTTTTTCTTTTTCTTTTTCTTTTTCTTTTTCTTTTTCTTTTTCTTTTTCTTTTTCGGATGTGTGTGTGTGTGTGTGTGTGTGTGTGATTTGAGTAAGACAGAGTGTTTGGAAGATGGAGTTTTATGTGATGTCCTGCTGGGAATAGTCCCATGCAAAGCTGCCCAGTGCTTTGTGAAGTGTATAAATTAGATGACAGGTTACAGCTAAATTTAAGGGAGAAAATGTCAACTTAAGCTTAATGCTTTAAATCTCATTACTGATAAGATTTTTGTCTGATACATCCAGAGCTGAGATCAATGGAAATTGAAAGTTCCCTCATTACAGAAAAGAAATTGCTCTTGGTATATTATTTTTCATTAAAATCTCCCTAAACTGGAGTGTGTATCCTTCCCAACTGTTTCACCAGGATATTTATGACACCCCACTTGAGCTATGGTTATTGTTATTCTTTCCCCCAGGACTTGTGTTGAGAATAAAAAATGGGGAGTTTACACTCTCCCATGACTATTTTTCTGGAATTCTCTTCAGTATTCAGTATTTCCAATTGTATGAAAAGAAAAATAAGACAATTTGAGGGCAGTCTTAAAATTGGTGGTTGATCTGAAGTTTTTACTGGAAGAGAGGCAAGACATCAGGGCAGTGCAGTGTACCAGAAAGTGGCATTATATATATACATATATATATGGATTTTTTTTTAAAAAAATCATTATATATATATACATATATATATATGTAGATATATATATGGATTTTTACCAGGGAAACCCATGGAGTAGAAATGCTGCAGTCCCCAAGCCTGAAGTGCTGATCTCTTCTCCCATTTCCAACAGACTGGGAGATGGTGACACTGGGTCAACTCATATTTTTATACGTGCTAAAGAAGGGGATTAGAAGTGTGCCTGGGCCACTGCATGCGAACGTTTTTTATAAATTAAAAAGTCTGGAAGTATGAAGTGTTTATCAGTTCTTCCTGCCTGACAGCACAATATTCTTTTTGGGATCCGCTAAATGAATTTTCTCACCTTCTCTGTTGCTAAAATAAACTGCTCTTTACACCTACTACACACTTTCCACTACTCTAAAATAGTTTCACAGGGCTTGCTGTGGTTCTCCCCCAGCCTGAATCAGACCCTTTCTTTACATCTCACAGCCCCCTCCTCTCTGGGGTTGCTGTTTCACCCAGCACAGGGCACCACCAACCCTTGGAGTCTGTAATTCCACCTAGATTCCAACATTTCCTGCTGTTAGGACAGAGAATTTCCCTGTTTGTGCTGCCATCACTGCCTAATAGCTCTGACCTGCTGCCTCCCAGTCTGTCAACACTGCTGCGACCAGGAGTAAACTCTGATATATATATAAATATAAATAAACATCTATAGCACTCATGGCTACCCCTGGTAAATCTGGAGTAGCACAGACCTGTTGGAATCCTAGAAACTCAGAGTTTGGGGTTTTAGCATATAGTAACACACATGAGTCAAGATCGAGGATTTTTGGGTGTTGTCTTTCTTCACCTTCTTCTTCTTTCTTCTCCATGGTTTTGGGTGTTTTTCTGTAATTGGGTGGAAAATGTCCACATTGCTGGCCTTGGGCTGTCATTATTGGGTCAAAAACATAAATAATATTGGTGTCACCTCTTTATTGGGTAATTATCACTTCAATAACCCTGGCAAGAGTTAGAAGCTCTCCATTTTACCTCGTTTCTCTAGCTTGATAATTAAGCTCACGGCTTGTGAGCCTGTAAATACTGTAAATTGATGAGTTATAATAAACATTCCAAGTCCAAACTCGACCTCTTCATTTCCTGGGTTATTCATCTTGACCTTGGCAGGGAAGAAAAGAAGCCAAAACCTTTACACAGACCAGCCACGGAGAGGTCATTCACAGAGATCCACCCAAATCAGCTTTCATTGCAGTATTTACCCATAAAAATCTACCCATGCATTTCATGGGAACATTGACCCATAAAATCCTGGTCCCTTGGGCTGCTCTGTGGGCTCAGATCCTTGCAGTGGAGTTTGCTGGGATTCCCCTGGATTATGGCCTTGATGATGGCAGACAGGAGGTTTAATGCCTGGAGAAACAGAAGGGGTGAGACATTACTGATCTGCAAGCTTAGAAATTGAGAAACACCATTAAACAAACCAACCCAACTCCCACACTCCTCAATCTATCAATATTAGGACAAAAATGCAAATAAAATCCAACTGGTCTTTGTATTTTTTTTTTTTTTCACTTATTACAAATATAGCAATTCACAATTGGTTTACAATTGGTTATTGGATCATTCTTCTACATTTCTCTCACAGTTCTCAGCTATTTTTATAAAAGTGTCTCTAGAACATGAAATAGATATGTGCAATATCCTGCACTTGTATGGAGTCATAGTTAGGAAAAAAAAAGGTTTAATAAAATAATGATGGGTCAGGAAGCAGACACTAAAGTAGGCAAAGATATAAGGAAGTGAAAACTTCTCAAACTAAATTTTTCTGCCAGAGAAAATATAAAATGTAACTGGACTCTGAAAGATTTGTGGCTTGGCCCAGATTTTCAATCAATGCTCTGAAGAGAAACATTTAGAACAGCTTGTTAGTAATCTGATTCTCTTATTTTGTTTACCCACAAAATTTAATGAAATGGTATTGCTTCCTCCAAAATCCAGAATTTTTTTAGTCATATTCAACAACTCAGATTCTGGCTGAGGTTTGAAATATCTTACAGCTGTGTAAGTCTCCTGGATATTTTGGTAGGTTTTTTGGTGATTTAAAAATCTATGTTATGGAGGAAAATTTAAATTTAATACACCAAATCTTAAAACTGAAATACAGAATTTTACTGAGTTTCACACTGTGTTATTTTATTGGCACAGGCTACCTAATCCCAAAAAGTGATTTCTGGGTAAGCACAGAATCATCTTTTAGATATCCTGTATAATTGTGTGTTTTATTTGTTTACAGACACAATTTTGAAAATTTGTTTTTTAAAAAGACAGCAGAAACTAAAAAGCCATTGAACAAATATCTTTGGGAAGATCAGAGTGCAACAAAATGCTTGATTTTATTCTCATATTACACAGAGACATAAATAGCTGAAAACTGAAGAAAATGAGTTTCAGACACTTATATGTAAGACCAGCATGAATTAGTTCTTTAAAGATGTTTTCATGAGCAATAAACTGAAAACATTTTATTACTCAATTCTGATTTTTCAGGATCTATCATTGTGTGTTGAGTAGTTCAGAAAGGAACTTTATCATCTTAACATTACACACATTTTTCTAGACCAAATTTTACAGATAAAGTATTAAAGAAAATTCCAGAACACCAAACAAATTCATGTAAATACCTTTTCTAAATTGTTGATTTTTTTTATCTTGGTCATTTAAAGACAGAACTTTTATTGGTCAAAATATTGTATTGAATCTCAATGGGAAGAGCCTATTTAGAGAAGAACAACATAAAAGTTTTGAAGCAAATGGCTTTTTTCAAACTCTCTCTGAGTTTCAATACTCACCTTATTAAATCTCACATTAAGAGTTCAATTTCAGTAAATCTACTTTTTTATATAATTAAAAGCAGTTGCTTTAATGGAAACTAATTTGAATTTCTAAAAATAACTGTTTCCATGAAATGACTATCAATCAATCAGTCCCTGGGAGATAAGAGCCCTACTTTGTCCTGATAGCATTTCTGGGTTTGTGGCATCCTCGGCTGATTGACTTTGTTTCCTTAAAGAGCTGCTGGTCAATTATGGAAAAAAAAACTTTTAAAACTGATATTTTCAGTACACTGGCATCTTCAAAAGGCACCATGTTCAAAGAGTGGTTTTCACTTGCCTGATTTTATTCATAAGCATATTTACACAAATGCACTAAAGCCTTGACACACAAAATGGTCTGCTCTGAGTTATTAACACTACACCAGCATCTTCTGCTTTGAGAGATCTCAAATAACCTAATTTCTAGAAAATTCTTCAAATGGAATCTTTGCGGATAAACTCTGGATGCAATACTCGAACTGGACTCTGTACCTACCATAACAGATTATTTAATTTGTCTTTCCCGTTACAGATTCCAGTGGAAGGAAGGGAGATATCTTCATTTTGTTTAGACACCGATTATGAATTTCCACAAAAGCAGCTCTAAGTCACAGCTAGGCAATGTGAGGGTGAGGGCACTGGGAGAGTTCACTGAGTGATCCTCAGGAAGAGCTGAACCAGGCAGGAAAATCCACCAGGATGCTCCTGGGTGTGTGAGAAATCCACCTGCACTTCTGCAGAGGAGTGAAAGGGGCTTCAGCTCTTCACTTTCAGCTATAGGTTTGTTTGTAATTTCTGTAAATGGAGCTCATCCCACTGATATCCATATCTGAAAAAATAATGGAAGCTGAAAAAAAAAAAAAAAAAGGTGGAAACCGTTCCTTTCAGACTTTTTTTGGACCTGGGTACTAATTACCTGCTGGAGGTAGGAGGAATTCACATAATTGTCTTCATCTCACTGTTTAAGTTTCAGGAGAGGGAAGAGTTTGATCTTGTCCGGGGCAAAAGGGGTTGGCCTGAGTGAGTAATTTGATATTTTTCAGCACGATTTACACAGACTAATGTCTGAGGCAAACCAAAATGGTGATTTCTTACCCAAATGGACTGAGAAAAGCTGAGGAGAGAGTCACAGACTGAGCTGTAAAGGGAGGAATTCACTTTATAGGTGGCTCCTGAGTTAGGTGATGGTCTGACTGATCCACCCCCGTGCCACCAAGATCACCACTGGGCAAAGCCAGGCTTCAGCTTGATTTCTAAATAGAGTTGCACAGTGATAACAAAGATTTCCTGCAACTGCCTAAACCCCTTTTGTGTTGAAAATCTTCTCAAGATCACATTGAGGGTCTTCAAAATCCCATCAAGGGTCCTCACAACATAAGATTCTCCCACCAGATGACATTAGCTGGGATTAATTGCATGTCCCAAATACGTCTGTATCAGAGGCAGCCCTGCAAGGAAAAAAAAAACCCTAAAAATACAAAAAGATCTGTGCAGTGGGGATAAGACAGGGTAGTTCTGCTTCTCTAATTCAACTTCTGGACATGGTCCTTGGTGAGTCTGAATAAATTGTTGTTGAGTTTCTCAGAAATAAGAAAAGAAAGGAGAATAATCAGACATGGCTAGAGATGGAATGCTGTACATTAATGCTGTAATCCCAACAGTTATTAAAGTTTCTCAGTACTGCAGTCAGTCTGCTCCATCCTTTTATAAGTGTGTAGTAACCGCGTCTTGCTACAGACAAGACTATTATGTTTCAAATGCACAATATTTATTCTAATCAACATCAGCAGCCACACATTATTAAAGTATTCCAGATTTAAACTGAATTAATTTGCTTAAAGCATCTTTTCCAAACAAAATATGGTTAAGAATGAGTATTTGGCTTTGGGCTCTGTGTTTGGAAGGCTGCCAGAGACAGTAAAAAGGATTGCAGAATTTTCCATTTCATTTCCTTACCTCTAAACAGTATTTAAGGCCAGCTTCAAAATAAGGCATGAGATTTTGAGGGAAACTAATTTACTTTTTATTTTTTAATTATGTTAAATCAAAGGCATACCTATTATTTTGGGCTTTCAAATAGTCTTGAGGGTCATTAAATAGCTTAATTACAGGGCCGGGTTGCTGAGGACACTCTTGACTAAGAACAGACGTGTTTGGAGTGAGGAAAAGGTGGTGGCTTTATGACTTGTGAGTGCTCAGATGGGATAAAGCCCAGCAAAGCCCAGCTCAGAGCAGCTCTGGAGCCTGACCACACCTCAGCAGATGCCACAGAAGCATGAAGGCACAGAGACCATCCCTAAAATCCCAATCCCACCACCAGTCCCTGGAAAGCCTGACTGGATCAGGTCTCTGATGCACAAAGCTTGTGGGGTTTTTTTGTGCAGAAAGACAATCCCTGCTTGCTGAGGAATTTCCATCTGATATGGGCCAAATTGGCTCTTGTTGATCAGAGGCTGAACGCTTCCTTATATCTCTTTATTTCTCTCCTGATCCTGGAAGAGTTCTGCCCATTCCTCCCCACAGGAATGCAGCTGCTCCGCAGCTTTTTTGTGTTCTGCACGAGGAGGAGCGAAGTGTATGCTCCAGAGATATCAGTCCAGACAATTCCCACAATCTACACACATTAAAAGCCAAATGAGGCCATAAATAATGCATGGAACGCTAACCACCCCATGCTCGGATGTGTGTATCTTGTAAGATCTGCTGCTGCATTTCACATAGAAATGTATATTAGCCAGTTTCACAGGACAAATTTGGGTGTATTCCTGATGGCATCTCCAAGAGCATTATCAAACTCCAGCTTATTGTAATGAGATTCGGCTCAAGAAAAAGGAAAAGAATAAAAGAAAAAAAAAATCGTGTTCCTGGCAGTTCCATTTATTAGAATCTTTTCTGCTCCTATCTCTGGTGACTAAACACCTCATGCAGTTACTTTGCATAACTCCAGCAAGATTATAATAATAATAATAATAATTTATTCACGTTAAGTAACATACTTGTGGTTCTATAATAATCAGGTAGTATCAGATAGTGGGTGTTAAATCTGAGTAAATTTTCATGTAACAGCAATATTAGCTGCTACTGTCATGTATAGAATAAGCTTTGGTTCATTACGACTGTGCTGCGAGTAAAAAGATGTCAGATTCTTGTTTTACAGAAAAAAAAAGCTTCAGAATAATTTTGTTACCTGATGCAGCTGTGAAAGGACAGAGAATCTCAAAATTTCACTTACAAAGCAACCAAGTTGACTCAAAGAGTAGAATAAAAAAGTTGCATCTTGGTGGTGCTCTCCTAAATTCTTCTCTGTCAGGAGAACTGTCCTCTCGCTTTCTCTCCCTGTCTTTTCCTAGAGACACAGGGAATGAAAAATGGCAGAGAAACTGAAGGGAAATTTGTCTTCATTTTCTGTGCACTGTGGTGGCCTGGTGAGATGCTGAAAAGTGCCACCAGCGCCAAATCCCAACAGCCTTCACTACTTATGCAGCCCTTGTGGGTGTGTAAAAGACCTGTCCAGGGCAGCTCTGCTGGGGATTTTGCTTTAAACCGAGGCAATAAAGCAAAAGAAATATTAATTTTAATGGTAATATTAATGCTGAAGGCATGAGACAAAGTCTGGCAAGTGAAGAATTCATCACTGGTAAAAGTATTTATTTACGTGGTACTTAATGGGCTTCTGTGGGGCAGGATCAAGGAAAGGTTTGGCTTCTGAGAGTAATTTGGATGATTTGTGTGGGATTTCAGAGTGGGGCAGAGAAACGGCAGATTTCCTGATTTTAACACACAAAGTTAGGTAAGGCAAGGAGTGAGAGGAAGGTAAGAGTGAATGAATTCCATAAGTATACATTTCTCCCAGATTTTCAAGTCTATTTTTGTTTGAGGTTCTTTGGTAGATATTCAGGACCCAGTAATCAATTCAATACACACAGTGAAAGGGTCATACCAAAAATCAGACAGAAGTTCTCTCTCCTGATTTACAGGACACTACAAAAAGTCATTTCTTCTTCTGTAATAATACATTTTTCACCTGCAGGGAAAATGTCCTCACATAATCAAAGCATTTGACTGATGAACACCAGTAAATATGCATTTCCTAGGGACAAGATCTCCCTTGTATTTTCCCTGGCCTCTCCTGGTAATAGTAAGAACTCCATGTACTTGAACAAAGCTGATGAGACTATTTCAAGGAGATAATTAGTTGCCCTGTATTACTTTTAGGAGATCATTAGAGACTTTTAATATCCTCCAGAACAAAAATGCAGTGAATTCTCTCAAAGGAAAACCCACATTGTTCCCAAGTACTGTTTGCAGTGGTAGAGTATCCAATCCACCCTTTTTTCAGCAATTAAAAGGTGAATGGAGTTTTGCAAATTACAAATGGTCTGGCACACTGCTGTGATAACGTCCAGACCATTTACACACTTCAGATTAAAAAAAAAACAAACGAGTTTTGTTTAAATAAAAAACACAACACACTGAACTTATTCTACACAAAATGAGAACTAGGAAGACCTTTTGGAGATGTTGACCCCAGTGAACAATTGCTAATATGCAGTTATACAATATTATTTATACACACAACATTATACACAATATAGTATTACACAATATTATTTATATAGTGCAGACAACCTTTCAGAGAATTTTTTGCTATAAGGTAAAAGACCATAGAAGAAAAACAGATAGGTGGAAGATTTAGTGAGTCATTGGACTTTCATTTTTCAGATTCCAAAATTTCTTGCTAAAAACAGCATTCTTCTTGCTTTCAGGGAAAAGAAAAAAAGCTTCTTTACTTCTTAAAAAAAGATGACGAATGGAAGAGGGGAGAAAAAAATGGATACATTCTGCCCTCTAGAAAAGTTTGAAGGAATAAATTAAATAACCCAGAAGACTATCCAAGGAGAGAAAGCCAAAGGGAAAGTTGTCCTGTAGGGATTGGTGTCACAGAGTGGTAAGAGCAGAGAAGGATCTGTTCACACACACAGGAGATCACAGCTGTGCTTCCCTCATCACCCGCTGCTCCAAGAGATTATTCCATTTACAAGAAATTTCGGCTGAGGAACACCAGGCTGGTAAATTTATTATGCCAGAGGTGTGTTTTTTTTTTTTGTTTTTTTTTTTTTTTTTTTTGTTTTTTGTTTTTGTTTTGTTTTGTTTTGTTTTGTTTAATGCATAAACCTGCTTGTATCCAGCAAGGAAAGGAATGTGTTCCTGTCCTTTTAAACAAGCAGTAAAAACCCTAAAGGAGTCGTCACTACAATAAAAATATCGTGCAAATCCTCTCTAGCACGAACCTCTCTCACCTGCCCCATGGCTATTTCAGCGCCTATTAATTCCCATTTATTCTTTAACGACAATTACTTCAGCCTTCTGTCTGTTCAAATGCAGGCTTGAGACACTTGTGAGAAAGAAGCAGGAATCATCAAGAGAAATGTAGCAGGAGAAAACCCTAAATCTGCTGCTGTGTTTTATTTCCTCCTGTTTCAGTAATGCTGGTGGTGACAGGGAACTGAAACAGTGAGGGAAGTGTGGAGGGAAACCTTGGAAGGACCCCAAACGAAACAGGTGTGACAGCTTTTTGGCATGGGAACGTGCTGAGGAATGAAGAGGTTCTCAGAAATATGATTTTCAAAAAATAAAAGATAAATACTGAGTATAGCAGTGCCAGAAACCAAAAGTGGAGTCATTATTTTGGTAAGTGCTACACAATGTAAAAGGGAAAAAATAAGATGCAAGTCGAAACACCAAATATTTTTGTGTTTCTACTTTCTGTTTCTCTTCCTCCAGTTCATTCTTTTACTTTTGGAACAAACAGACATCTCTTTACATTTATCATTCTCCTTGGAATTACCGAGTCCCATGAATCAAAGCATCAAAAATTTATAAGGCGACGAGGACCTGTGAATTTATAACACAAAGCTACCTAGCAAGCAACAAAGAGGGAAAATTCCTTTTTCAAAAAAAGCCACAAAACATCTATTTAACTGAAGTTATTTGACTATTTATAACTATTTATTTTAAGTGCTTTCCTAATGAAAATACCGCAGGCTCTCCTTTTGATTCTTCACCACAGCAACTTTAGTTGTAAAAGTCAAAGATTTTGTGTGTGAAACCACTTCCAAACCATGCAGAAAGCTCCCTGACCCTAAAGATGGACCTGATCCCACACATCCAGTGGCCTGCACTGACACAGCCCCAGCCAGCACATCACACCAGGAGTCCTCACTTTGTGTCACCTGCCCATAAATCTGATATAGCATACCAGGGATAGCCCAGAACTGGCTCAGGGTGAGAACCCCAAGGTCATTTCCCAGCTGGTCCCAGCTGGGATAACAAAGTGCATTCCCAGCACACCAAGTGGACCTGCTAGCCCTCTAATTTTTAAAAATATTTTCAACTAAAACTACATTTTGGCACTAGTAATTTATTGGCTGTCACCTCCCTGTGATTCTTACAAGGTTCTCACAATAGTTCAAATTTATATTTTTATAAAATATATAAATAGATAAATTTAAATATATTTAAAAATAAATATAATATATCAATTTATTTCTAATTCAAATAATTCATGTAATTCTCACAAGAAGTCCAATTTAAGATGCTCTTAAAATGAATCCTTTCTGGCTTGACAGTCTTATTATTTTAAAATTTATATGACATATTCGGAGGCATTCAGTGCTGTACACCTTGGATCTGAGGCAATGGAAGTCAAATGCAATGATTAAAAAAAGCTCCAACAGAAAATCTAGTCCAGATGTCAATACTTTTCAATAGAGATTTACATCAAGCCACTTCAAACTCTCATAATTCTTCAAGCACTTTGTTATAAATCAGATGAAAATGTATTCCTAGTCAAGTCCCCTTTTCCTATAACATTTGATGTGTCTGCTGGATGGATCTCAGAAATTATTTACATAAATGCTCCACAAAGTGTGAGACTAAAGGTAGGAGAACACAGAGTACACTAAAACTGCCAAATGCCATCCAGGTGGGTCACCTCTTTAGCCATGATGTTTTCTCTTGGTAGCATAGGAAATATTTTGTTTGAAAGTATTAGATGAGGATGAACTCTGCAGGTTGTCAGATCACTTCTCTCAGCTTTTACCAGACTATAAGTGGGTTCGTATAAACTGATTTGGATTCTGGGGCGGTGAACAGGAAAAGATTTGCAATGCCAGGCCACCCTGTGGGGTTCATCTGATTTCCCAGACTGATTTAGAGGGAAGCTCTGATGAGAGCTGGTGAGGGCTCGGAGAATGTTTTATGGTTCTGACTTAGTTCCTGCAGCCAGAATCCCCAGAATGGACTGGCTTTGCATTATGATTTTTTAATGAAACCAGTGAGAATCTGCAGAAAACAAGCGAGAAATGTTTTGTTGTCCAGTAAAACTGTAATTCAGGGGAGAAAGGAACCAAAACCTGACCCAAATCACATTTTGTTCACTGCAAGCAACAGAGCTGGGTGGGGAATGATGTTCCTGGCCCCACTTCCAGGTGCACATCCACAGCAGGTTTGCATCTGTCATATGCCAGTGAAACAGCAAATGAGGATTGTGTATATTTATCTAGATGTCTCTGTGGTACCATAAAGGCACAGCTTGAGAAGGAGCATCTTTTTAAATCATGAGGGAGTTCGTTTATTCTTGTGTAAAGAAGAGTCTCTCTTTCTATCCCTACCTCAGCAGTCATAGCAGTAAAAGCGTATCCTAAAATATTCCTTGCATCTCGGTAGGTTTCTTGAAATAAGAGGATTCTTTAGCACAAGGCAATATATTCTTTGGAAATGAAGTCAGCTTTAGATATGAGATAGTGGGGCCTGATGGGACGAGTTTCATCAGTTCAGAGTCCCATTTATTTCTCCTGAAATATGATGCCACCAGGTACTGCACCTGCTCCTTGCATGTTGATAAACTGTTTAGCATTGCATGTGTAGGCAGGAATATTTACTGTTTCTGGTGGTAGGAAAAATAGGAGGAGGCAAGCAGCATGTTCAACTAACAGCAGCTTCTTTGTGAAATCTCGGTATCTTCCAAATGCAGGGCCTTTGTTGTATCAAAATTACATGTTGAGCAGGTGATCTTTCTGGGCTTCAGCTCAAAAAGCATCTTCAAATGAATTAGTAGGTATTTCTGTTAATATAATTAAGACAAAAGAGATGCAAAGTTATCCCTACTGCAGCCTTGAAATTCTTTTTTTTTCTTCCATTCCATTTTGGCAAAATCCCCACTTCCTTCTGGTAGGAGAGCACGCTTGGAGAGCAAAGATAGCTTTTTTTGCATGCACATCTGTGGAGGGAGGCAAAGAGTTCTTCAGTTCAGGTGGATAAATTGTCAACTTTCATGTCTGACAGATCATTTAATGCACAGTGAAACAACCACTCTGGCTATTCCTTGCTGCTAAATATATCAGCAAATGCTGTCTGTGGCAGAGGAGCAGTGGAGAAACACACACGGTGTGGGCAGATGTCCACAGTGCATTAAAAAGAAATCTCTGTCCTCTTAGATTTAAGGAAACAACTGTAGCTACATGATTTACTGTAATTTACCTGATCTTTAGCAAGTTCTATCTTAATAAAGCTTATATAATAACAGATGCATATCTATTCTTTTTCATGCTTTAAGAGTCCATTTAGCTGTTGAATGAAGGGAAGAGCACTTAGAGGAGCAGTCACTGATGACAGACTATTGTTAAAAAGCCATCATATATTCAGATCCATCTGGTGCTATCCTGGGAGCAGCGTGTTACAAACTAATAAAAGTACTGCAGAGGTAGGGAAACCAGCTCAGGCAATATTAAAAATAAAATAAATGGCTATTTGTTTTATATACAGAAGAATTATGTTGTTTTATGTGACAAAAAACACCTTTAAAAACACCATTTTGGCAAAATTATCTTGATTCCAAAAGGCTGCAGTCACATCTAGATTCATATTAGTAATTGCCTAAATATTCCATACATAATGATTACAAAATGATCTGCTAGACAATGCTCAGACATTTCTGAAAGGTGAGAATAAGCCTGAAATATGTTTTCACATTTCTGTGAAAATGTAAGGCAATAATAAAAGTGATATAAATATGGAGTTAGTCATATTATTAGGACAACGAATACATTAAAAATATTCTGACTGGTTATAATCACTTAAACTATATTAAGTCATGTTTAATATTACTTAACTTTTTAACACTTCCTTAGCCCCTCAAAGTGCAGCATTAGGAAGGAATCACAGCAGATATGAGCCTGTTCTGCTGCTTTTTCTGGGCTGCTGGCAGGAATTTCGCCTGGATTTGTGCAAGGCATTTGGCACCATGGCATCCTTGCCTCTAAACTGAGCAGACACAGAGACCCAGCAAGGGCAGCCCAGAAAGCCCAAGGATCCTGAGGGGCATCAAGAGCAGAGTGAGCAGCAGAGTGAGGGACTGGATATTTCCCTCTGCTTTTTTCCTCTCTGCTCTGGTGAGGCCCCACCTGGAGCTCTCTCCAGCCCTGGGAACAGGGATGGATGGATGGAGCAGGTCTGGAGAATGTCACAAAGATGCTCCCTCCGAGGGTGCAGCCCCTCGGCTGTGCTCTGGGACAGCTGGGGGTGCTCATCTGCAGAAGAGAAAGTGCTGAGGAGACCCTTGAGCCTCCCCCAGGGCCTCAAGGGGTGCCAAGAGAACTGGAGAGGGTCTTGGGAAAAGGGATGGAGGGACAGGACACAGGGAATGGCTTTTAATTGCTGGAAGGGGAGTTATCCAGAATGGGACATTGGGAAAGAATTGCTCCCTGTGAGGATGCTGAGCCCTGACACAGGGTACTGAGGGAAGCTGTGGCTGCCCCTGGATCCTCGGAATTGTCCAAGGCCAGGCTGGATGGGGCTTGGAGCAGCCTGGGGTAGTGAAAGTTGTCCCTGCCTACAGCAGGGGATGGAATAGGATGATCTTAAAGATCCCTTCCATCCCAAACCATTCTATGGTAATTTTAACCGTTCGTATAAATCACTTCAAAAATGAATTTTTTCCTAGCTCCAAGTTTTCCCAGCCACAAGCACTTATTCCTCTCAGTGAAGAGAAGCAATCATGGAGAAAACACACAGCAAAATGTGAACCCAGCCGTGTAAAGCTTTGTTTTCCTGGCATTTGTTTGAATGGTTTATATTTAATTGATGAATCCCAGGGTGTGTGTCTGAATGACTTTCAGCTCCCCAGTGCCTCAATCAGCACAGTGCAGACACACAAACCACGGGTGGGCTTCCTCACACCGCTCTGCTGATGGAGCTTCCCTCTTCATCCTAAATGACCACCTGAGCTGAATGTGATAGGCATTTTTATCTGGGAGCTTATGCAGTCTTTGGCCTTTTCTGAGGCAGTCTCCTCCCTATGCATCACACACAAAGAGCAAAAGTTCAAAGTGTAATTTTTATTTATTTGGTTTCCTTTTTTTTTTTTTTTTTTTTTTTTTTGTGTGTGTGTGTGTGTGTGTCTGTGTTTGGTTTTGGTTTTTTTGTTTCGTTTTAATTTGGTTTTTTTGCACTGATTAAGGACTGGTTCATATCTGAGCTCCAAGAAAGAGAAATTCTAAACACGAAGTATACAATATAAATGTCAAAGGCTACAGATGTTTGCTGCCAAGACATATGGACGGTAGGAAAAAAAGCAGAATTGCATTAACACATTTTTATATGTAACTCTTCCTTTTAAACATGGTCTTATTACAAAATACACAAGGGCATTTGTGTTAGATACTGAGACATATGGCTGGTACAAAAATATAAATCCATTAACAGATTTTGTATGCAATTTCACTCTTTTCAGATGATCTCAGACCTGAAAACATGCTATCTTTCCTTTATTCCTTTCAGAGCAGTGATCAGAGGAAAAGGAGATTCATTAATACACACATTAACATCAACAGGCAGGGAATGCAATCATCAGTGTCATGGCTCAGGTGTTTTGTGAGTGCAGCTGTAGGATCAAATCATATCACACTAATGTAAATTGCAATGAAGCTTTCCACTGCATTTTCCTATTATTTGACTGTTAAACCTGTTTTGTCACAGATCTGTGAAGGACACTGAAAATAGTAAACCAACCTTCATTATCATCATCACCTTCCCCTCCCCTTTTTTTATCTTTAATCACTAATCAAGCTGTCATAGCCTATTTGCTGCAGGTTAGCTGTTCTGGCAGAATGGATCCTCTGATTACAGTCAGAGCTGTACAAAAGGCATCTGACAGAAATATTAACTACTTGGGATTTTCTAGTAGAGCCTCAGGTAATGAGTCAACAGACACCCACCACCCCCTAAAACAACAGAAGCAAAAATCAGGGAAGAAAACATTACGTCCTTATTAGTTTACGGAGAGAATTCTAAAAGTAATAATGATAAAAAAATGTCCTTACCTGACTTCAGAGTGAAATCTCACAATTTTATGCTCAGAAAAGTATTGAATATTTCTGGCCTAATAAACTTTGTACTGGTTTCTATACTTGATTTTACTTGCTGTTGGACTAAATGCTATTTAATGTAATCATAAGTTAATAAAGGGAATCACATTATTTAAGGTGAGATCTAAGTATGTAGATTCTAGAGTAAAACTTGGAGAAAAGACATTAAAAAACCCATATCTGGAGTCATTGCTGTTATATTTACATTGCAATTTAACAAAAACATCAAACCTTTCCAGAAAAGGTGTGTTCTGTGATAAAACTTTTTTCCCTCTCCAATACAACTTTTCATCTGCAGTCCAAAGTTTCAGCTACTCTTGGTGGTAGTTCCAACTGGAATTGGTACTTTAAAAAAATGTCTTGAGTTTCACTTGGTGTAGTGTGAAATCTCATATCAAAGTGCCTGAGCACCCTTGAAGTTTAAATGACCTCATTTACACACTCCCTGTTCTGACAGAATTCTTTATTATCATTCTGTCCCATGGGGAGAAAGTAGCTTACAATTTTGTCACTTGTGTATATCAAATTAGCATACCAAAGGTTTACTCACAACGTGAAAACAACCCCCTGTGTTTTTAGACCCTTCTGCTGAATGCTTAGTGTCTCCATAAATTGTTACCTGTTCCTAACCATTCACCTGGCAAAGAATCCCGAGTTTAAAATTCTTGAGGGGCAGCACCATGAGCTGTCTTGAGTGACTACCTTGGCACATGGCACATAAGAGCCCATAAATCTAAAAATTCAGAATTTCCATTAGTATCGAAGAAAAATTCAGAATGATTGAGCTGGGGAAACTCAGAAGTGTTTAATGCTAATCAGAGATCTGGCTTAGGAGAAGCCTGCACTGAGCTGAACCAAAACATGGCTCAGAAAGGCTCAAAGAAATGCAATTTTTGCAGGAATTCAGCATTAATAAGGGTTATAGAAGGAAGGGCCTGTGTGTTTGGTGGGAGGGATTTAAGGGGATCAGATGGACACTGCAGCATCTCTGGCTCCAAACCTCCTCTGACAACCAGGGAACTTCAGCAGGGCAATGCTGGGAGCAGAACTGTCTGCACACTGCTCAGGCAGCAAGAAAAACAAATGCTAGCACAGAAATGCTGCAGAAGGTGAGAAAGATTGGAAGCATCCCAAGAAATCTTTTGAAAACACACTGGTGAGAAGTAGGAAGAGCACTAACTCTAACACAAAAGGCTTTGTGGGTTGTGAAGGAACAACTTCCTTAACAGAGGTAAAGCAGTAGAGAAGGAACACCTATGAGCAACACCCAAACCTCACCATCAACTGGACCCTGGGAGGGTGAACAAATGGCCTGCAGTTATTTAGGATCCCAGAGGAAGTCTGGAGGAATTTCAGGTTCACAATGCCATTTATCACCACCATCCCTGGGGGAAATTCCCAATCTCAGAACAGTTTTCCATCACTGCAATCAAGCTCCAAACTAGGGCCTTCTCCAGACAGCTTTTCACACTCTTATCACCATGGAAAGTTCTGAAAGTTCCCTCTGGGCAGAGGTTGTGTTGATATTCAAATGATATTAGCAGTACAAAACCAAGAGACTAAAATTCCTCAACCAGATATGGTGGTTTATGTTATTGAAGATGTGTGAAAATCATTCTTCCCTTTTGCTGCTCTTACCAATAAATCCATGACTAATTGGGCCTAAAAGAATCCTTAGAATATAAAAAAAATGCATTAGTGAATTTTCAGTGAGGTTTCTCTCAAACTTTTCACCTGCCTTCTTCTGAAAAGGGGGCGTTATCTGTTAGTGTGTCAGACTTAAGGTTCCAAAAGTTTCTATGAAATTAGAGGGACAAGAGGCAGATTGAAACGCCCAACTGAAGAGGAGGCTGTGTGGTCTGTGCTCTTGGACCTGCCCTCTCTGATGGCCCTGTGGAATTGCTGCCCACTCAGCTTGGCACCAGCACCTTCTGTAGTCAGGAGCTGAAATCACCCAGGGAATAACAGCATGGAAAAGCTGGATGCCCCTCTGCTGAGGGGAGGGAGTGGAGACCGTAAGCCTCAGCTCATAATTAACCAATTTTCACTATTTCCTATTGTTCCATCGTTTTCTTCACTCCCCTTTTCCCCCAGTAACTATTAGCAGAGACATTAAGTGAAGAAACATTAAGCTAATTTGACCTTACACTAATTAAAATAATCTTTTTATTAATGCACAGACTTAGGGGACAGACTCTGTATTTCAATGTAAAAGCTATTGGACAAAAATAGGCAAAACTGTCATAAAGGTAACTTCCATAGTGACAATAGCTTTAAGGAACATGTAGCACTCTAAACACAGGTCAAATTCACATCTGAGGGAGAAGGGTTTAGCCTAAATTCTTAAAAAAAAATATGGCATGGCAACGTGTTGGCTATTTCACAGCAGCAATTCTATGAAATTCAAATTGAAAACACAGGGGCATGTGAGAATCTGCAGAAACAGTCTTTGCTTGTTTGTTACAACACTTGCAGTAAACTCTGCTGGAAATGTCAGGTACTCCTGACAACATCTAATGTGTTTCCTCTCACTGGAGGGCAGCTGTGAGGGAGAAGAGCTCTTTCCTTTTGTGTCTGGAACTCGCTGACAGACAGACTCATTCCTCCCGAGCAGGACCACGTTCTGGCCCTTTTGGAGATACTTCCCAATCGTTGGGTTCAAATGCCCCACTCACACCTCCATCCCTGCCCAGGTTTTGCCTTTACCTGTTGTTGTCTCCAGGACCCAAACAGGAGTGGCTGAGTCTCTCAACTGGGAAGTCTGGTTTGGCTTTGCGTTTGTTGTTTAAGTCAAATTATCTCCTAAGGGTATTATTGCTTGCCTCAGATTTTTGGACTCAAGAATGATAGAAAACATGACTTTTCTGGTGTTTGTGGAATTTTTGAGGAATATGCATATTCCTTTCGTAGGGTAGATTAAGCTCTGCACACAGTCCAGATCCTTTTCTCCTGTTATGCTCTCGGAGAGGCACTGGAATGTACCCATAGATACACTCTTGGAGTTCTTAGTTAAACACTGGAATAGAATGGCTCATCTTTCCATCCATGAAATAAGAAAATGTGTTCCTTTGGAGGTATTAAAAAAAAAAAAAATCAACTACAACTTAGTTTCCATGAAAACAGTCCCCACAGCTTAGAGCTTTGGTATCAGTGAATGACATTCTTATATGAGAAATTAAAATCAATTCTTATAAAGTGCATGTATTGAATTAAAATGATCTTTCAAAGGAGCTGGCTGCTTCCCCTGCAGGATGTGAAATAAGAATTTGTCTTTGAGCATAAGACATTCTGAGCTCAACCATCTCATCTGACACTTAGTCTTGCTATGGTAAAGTCAAGTTTAAATTTTACTTCTGAGTTACAGAATGATTTTCTTTCTTTTAATGGATTGCTGAGAGCGTGATAACAAATGAAAATCTACGAATGAGAAAGGAGAGGTAAAGAAATACAATATAACCCTGAAATAGCGACACATGAACTGTGGACATGTCAATGTCATCACCAACATTTCTTCACAAATGTGGGGTTTGCTTCCTGCAGGATGAGTCTTGTACCACCTTTGCCAGCTCAGAGAGATAAGTTTTTTCTCCTGAAAACAGGAGAGAAGGAAAAGGTTGGACTGGACTGTCAGTGACAATGCTGGCCAGGCTTTCAGAAAGGATTCGTGTATTTAAAAAAATAATTTTTATTAAACAGTCAAATTCTGTGTCTCTTTTTTCTAGCCACAAATTCTGCCCAACAGTTTTGTCAATGTTTTGAGCACAAAGAACCATCTAATAATGCATAACATGGCAGATCTCAGATTCCTGGAAGAGCTGCTAGCATAAAATAAAGAGTAAGTAATCATCTTCCTTTAAACAGAAAAGTTTGGTTCTGTATTAAATATGAATCAAATATAAAAATCTATTCCCAATTACAGATCAAATCCTACATGAGGTCATTCATAAGCACATAGTATTGTTATAGTAATATTTTGGGGCATAAATAGTAGAAAAGCAATCATTCAGTGCAGGCTGAAATGATGAAAGCACTTTCCAAATCCTGTAAAAAGGCAGCACAAGTTCCCCACAGGATGGGCTTTACACTGATTCCTCATGTTCAGACTTCTCCCAGGCTACCCTGAGCCACAGGAGGTCACCCACAGTCCCTGTTGATGGAGGATATTGCCAAATAATTCTGCTCTCCTCTGTCCACACTCATTGAGAGCTTCAGCATTTCTGTCTCTTTCTGCAGAACTTGATTTCAGAATTTAAAGCAGCTCTGCAGCTCGAGCACACAGCACCTCCAGTCAGGAGCCTGCACCACTTCAGCACCTCCCCAGAGAAGATTTTGGGAGGAAGAGCTGGAGTAGCTCCTTCAGAGGAAACAGAACAAAAACCCTCACACAGCCAGAGATGCTCTGGTCTGGTCCCCTCAATATCTCCCCACCTTTTATAATTTATCCTCAACACTGCTGCACCCAAGGAACTGGGCATTGAACTGCACTCATTTATCACTCCACTTCCCCTCTCCATTTTCCCAAATGGAATAATAACAGTATCACCAAGGACTAACCTCATTATCTGGAAAACGCTGCAGCAGGGTTCAGTGGACTTACCGTGCCAGCACATTTTTTTAAAAGGATGTGCAGCAACATATCTGTGTTTAAAATGAATTGACTTTGATACCATGTAACCAAGGAAACAGTGTCAGAAATAGATAAAATCATGCTTGATCCGAAACATCTAAAGTTCAGGGGTTTTGTTTTGAATAATCATATTTATACACATGCCTTCGATACAGGCAATTCAAAATAAAAGCAGTGCAGCAACAAATGTAAAGTGCTGACATATTTCTGGTGATCCAGGAGAGAGAGAGCAGAGCTCATGACACGAACACATAAATTCTGCTTAGTTTGTATTATTCTCTGGCCACTCTGGGAAGTGTAAAAAGCAGGCAATACCCTGACAACAACTAAAGTCAGCTCAGTGCTTGAATTAAGTCACTTTTTGGAAATAAACCTTTCCTTGGGAAAGCTCCTGGGCTGATCCTTTGCACAGGGAGCGGTGAAGCTTCCAGGGATGGAGCCTTTACAGCTACTCTGGGTCTTACGCGTGTGAACATTGAATTTATTTTAACGCTTGCATGACAATGAATTCAAAATATACCTTTAAAAAGGCTTCTCTCTTTTCCTGAACGTTCCAAGGCTTTCCACTTCCTTAGGTCATGGATATGGACCTGCTTTTATTTAGCATAAATAAAGAAACAAGTCACCAGTGTAGGCTCACTGTCACTGACTACAGAGAGAAACGTCAAAAATCTATAAAGGAAAATGAAACACTGTTTAGAAGAAAGGCACTCCAAAATCTGATTTAACAAAAGTATCAGTACTTCGGGTCAGGGTCACCTAATATTTCTCCAGGTAATATTTAAAAAGTCCAATTTGAAAGAATTTTTTACCTTAACATTGGCAATCATTGGGTAGCCACCAAACCAAGTAAGTAAAGAATAGATTAAATGTTTTTACAGTATATATGGAAATACAAAAGGAAATATGGCTTCTAACTAATGATTAAATGCAGAGCTTTTTTCCTATCCAAAAAATAAGTAAAATATCTTTTAGAAGATTTTTCAAGAATTTTTAACACAACATTCTGTATTAAAACCTTCCAGCAAGCTGCCAAAATTAAAAGATGAATTATATCAGAGCCCTTTGTTTGAGACTTTCAGGAAAAATTAGGTGTTGCCACAGTCCAAGGAGACCATTGTCCTAGATGGGAATAACTTATCACTTGTGCCCTTGGAATTCATCATTTGCTACAGAGGGCAAAGAAATCCGCAGAGAAGATTCTGACTTGTTCCAGGCCAATAAACAGTTAAGAAAATCTCCTTTTTTTCCTGGGGTGATTCCAGCAGTGGTCTTTGCTGCTCTTCAGCAACACATGAAGCTGTTTCCAGGAAAGGGAAAAAGTTTTGAGAATTGCCAGTTTCAGATGCAGGTTTGTTAGCAAAGGTCAATGCAAGTCTAATTACTACTTAATTATTTTAATCTCTTCATTGAAAGTGAAAACAAAGGGAGGATTTTTACCTTCTATAAAATGCTCATTAATGGCTCATAAATAATTAAATCCAAAGAAGTTGAGTTTATAAACTGTTGCAGATGTGATAATGGAAATGAAAGAATAGAAATTGTTTCTTCTGCTCACTCAAATCCAGTAACAGCATTTGGGTGGCATTTATATTTATTTTTAGTATTTATAACTAATATCATAGCTACAAAAGTGTGTGGGTAGAAGTTTTTCTCCATTTCAGCTCACAATGTTTAGTTTCTAAATTAATAAAGACAAATTCTGAAAAAAAAATTGCAACTTTGTAGCTGTCTGAAACTTAAAATATTGTTCTCCAAAGTTCATATATACAAGGCAGATCTTATTCTATTTTTCTTCTCTCAGAAAAGTCTGATAATTTCCTCATTCCTGCTTCTGCACGTGATTTGATTTTTTCTAAAAAATGATTAAGTTACCACTTTTAAATATCCATAATTTAATATCCTTATTCTCACATTAGAAAACTGTAGAGTGCAATAACAGCCATGACAAGGACAAATATTTTATAGCTAATTGCAAATGCATATTTTCCACAACAGATTAGAAGCCAATTTATCCCTGGATATTTACAGGTAATGTTACTCCTCTTATTTCTTCTCAGTGAGCGCAGGTTGGAATTTGTTAAAGAAAATACAGGATCTTTTCTTAAAATGGAGTTAAGGATGGAAGAAAGGTATCCAAATTATGGGGTTTTTTTAATTCTTTTGGCCATTCTAGTCCATCATGTTCCCCTCTTGCAATCTATTGCTGTAACTCACAGTAAGCCAAGTATAATATTTCATAAGACAGGAAGCACATCAAGCAATATTTTAAATAGTATTGCCCCTTTCTCACATTCCGCTGATGTTCAGACAAATTAAGGAGGGTGGGCTAGCCGGGCTAAACTCCTTTTCTAAGTGCAGTACCATGGACATATCAATAGTTTTGCCTTTTTGGTTTTAAGGTGATTAAAAATAAACAGGAATATATGCTCAAAAAGTCAAACAATTCTTTTTATTCTGCCATACTTAAAAGCAATTATCCAGATTTTCATCAAGGCTGCTGTGGGATTGAGATGCAGACTGGAAACTTTTGCCCCTGAGTTCCCACTGCTGCTGAATTTCAAGCAGTTACAGTGGATATTGTGAGCCAGCCCTGGCAGCAGTGGCTGAGGAAATACTGCAGTATCAGATTTCTGCAGCAATCAATGGCAGAGCACTGGCAGAGTCTACCCTAAGGTGCTTTTCTTACCCAGCATAATAACTAGAGCTGTATTTTTAATGCACTAACACCAGGACAGTGGTATCTGGAACAATAAAATTACTGCAATCAGTGTACTTAATTAACCCTCTCCTGCTTCCCACTTTGCTCCATCTTGTATTCTCATTAAATGCTATCCTAAACTTTCAGTCTGTAAAAATCAACAAAAGGCATTTCCTTTTTTGTTAAAAGATTGATGGCAGGAAGCCTGAGACCACAGTGAAAAGGAGAAATTACCTATGCTCAAAACCCATCAGGTTTGTTAGACAGCCATTGCCATTTGGCCTAATAATAATGGCAGTGCTAACCTGATTTGCAGATGCAACAAAGCAAGATAAGGCAAAGAAACATTAATATATGACGCTATAATTCAGAAACAAATGCACGCACTGTGAGAGAAAGTTTTCTATAATTCTATTTAGACATGAACATCCAGCTGGAAAAAGCTACTAAACAGAAGACTTTAGGGAGCTATTATGGCCCTACCTGAGAGGGCAGGCAAAAATGCTTCAGTGTGTAGAACTAAGGGCACCAAAAGATCTAAATTCAAATATATTTTCCAAGCCACAGCACCTTGACTCCAGAGGCACAGCTCTGGTCAAGGTTTTATGGCAAACTCCTCTCATGGGATGCTACTGATCAAGTGAGAAGATCCCAAAAATCATTCCTACCCCTTATTCTTAAATAATACACTGGAATGAGTACAATAAAATCATAATTTTAGTCATCATAAATTGGCCACTGTCCCCAAATTATGCAAGGTTAGACCTTTCAGAGCTTTTAAATATTTCTTTAGACAGCGACTTACCCACAACTAATCCATGAGAAGCCTGATTTGACTTTGAATCTTATTTGTGATACCCTCTTGTCCTTTACTCCAACTGATCTACATGCTATTTATGAAACCCAGCTGAAAACCACCAAACTAATTTAATTATTAGCACAGGTTGTGACCAGATGCTGTTGAGGGTCAGAAGCACTTGGATGGCACAAGCTGGATTTCATATTGCTTTTCTTTTATTTCTGAATGTCTAAAATGCCCTACACTTGTCTCTCACCATAAATAAAATGAAAAGGAAGGAAGTGGTCCATAATATAACTGTCCTTAGTTTAATTCTTCTCATTAATCTGCCTTACTGACTGTGGCATGCACTTGTTCTAGGCAGTGGAGGTTTAATAGCCCTGTTTCTTTTACCATCATCCATACACCGAGCCTGTCGATCAATGGCAATTATTACTTAATGAACACGTAATGATGGGTGAGCCCAGGGAGAAGGGAACAAATAAATCACTCATTAGAGCCCTGAGTGGGAGCTCCCACTGTCTCCTGTCAGAGTGCTCCCTTGTGCAGCTCTGTTTAGCCAACATCTGCAGGAGCAATCAGCACCAGCGGGTGCTGCAGAGAGCTGGGGAGCTTCAGTAACCTGGAGGATATTCAGCTTCAACAGGAGATGTACACAACCGTGTTTCCAGCTTAATTGAAAACTCTCTTCTGAGCAGTTATTAAAAATATATATATATATATATATATATAGGCTCACAGAGCATTTTGTTGTTTCCTGATTTTTCTAAACTGCTTTGTTTTTTTGGGTTTTCTTTTTTTTTTTTTTTTTTTTTTTTTTTTTACCTCTTAAATACCAGTAAAGTTGTGGTTTTTGAGGTTTTTTTTTTTTTTTTTTTTTTTTTTTTTTTTTTTTTTTTTTTTTTCCCCCATTTGAAATAATAAAGCCTTTCCAGAAGCTTTAGTGTGGAATCCAGTGACTAAGAATGTTTTTAGCAGTGCTTCTATATTCATAGGCCTGAGCAGGAAGGATTCATGGTGAGTTGCATAAATCAATATTGTGCCAGTAAAACAGGTTCTGTGTTTCACAGAAATGATGCAGGTATTTGCTTTTGTGATGCTAATTCCTGCTCACTGAGCACTGAACTAAAATACTTTGCACCTTAGCCGCAATTATGAAAGTTCTCCTCTGGGTTCCACATTAATTCCTCATTTTTTCTGTTTTTTTTTAGACAATCCTGACAAAGTTAAATGTGGTGTGAGAAAGGAAATCAACAGCTGATAATCCACAGGCAATCAAATCAAATATTTCTAGGAACAAAACCATGAATTGGGAATGAGCAGAGGTGTATTGGCTTAAATTCTGCAGATTTCCCCTCATGCCCTTTTCCATTTTGATGTAAAATGGCTCTGGTGTCCTCTTTCTTCAGCTGATGTTTGGCTTTTTCAAATAATAGAGTCACAACAGCAAAATTTAAATGAAGTTATTTGGAACTGCAAAATCAAAGTGGGATTTCCTCATAAGATGCCATCATTTCCATGAGATGGAAAAAGCCTAGCACCATTGGAACAATGAATTTTTATGTTTCTTTCTAAGGAAGGATCATTCCACAAGTCAGTTTCTTTACAGTTCTCCACATTCTTTATGTTGATTTGCAAAAAGATCTTCCTAAAACTTTCACTTAGGAAAGCTCAGTTTGCTTTAACGTACAGTTTAGCAACTTTCCAAAAAAAAAAAAAAAAGAAAAAAGAAAAGAAAAAGGAAAAAGCTTCCAGAAGAGGACAAAGCATCTAGAAACTCCCTGGGCAAATTTAAACAAGGATGAATCCAATAAAAACGCAGAGGAAGGGTAATTTCCTCATTCGAGGAAGATTTATTTTCTGTGTTATGTATTTGTTTATTTGCTTTCAGCCTTGAAAGAAACATTTCTACAAGTTTAAGAGCACACTTTGACTATTCAAAGTCTCCTCCTAATTCGATGCTGTGTTTTCCAGGCATAAAAGCCTGTTAGACATTCACATAACAGATTAACTGTGAAGTACAGGATAAACCCACTCAGTGTTTTCAAATATATCATTAAAGGAGTGGTTTCTGGGGGGAGAAAAAAAATGAAAACCCCACAGATTTCTAAAGCTTCCCTGCCTTTAAGTAATAAGGAAGGGGATAAAAAGAAAGAAAAAGAACTGTTTCAAGTCAAAGCAGGTAAATGTTCACTGGAAGAGAATTTCAATACTTAATTGTAATTTCTATCAACAGAGAAAACCCATAATCATTCTTATCTCCTAAAATAGCTTGTTAAACATGAAAAAACCTTATTGCTGAAACAGCCTGTATCTGGGCAGGAATCATAAGCAGAAACGTGTTTTAATTACGTTTTTCCAATATCTTCAGCTAAAAGTTAATTTTAATGAGAAGAAACACTCGTGGTTTGGTTTTTTTTTTTTTTTTCCTTTCTGTTTCCCATGGGTTTTGTTTGTTGTTTTGTGTCAAGGAGGCAAGAAAGAGCTTTGGAGATTAGTTTGCCTATCAGGACAACACAGTTTCAAAGTTGAGGTGCTCCTTTTCTGAGAGTCATTTCCAGCTCATACAAAGAAACTCAGAGAAATCCACCTGAATTCAGTGTTGGTGCCTTGGGAAGGCTGACCTGGAACACAGACTGGACAGAGCTAGAGAATAACGAGGATATTTATTAAAAGGCATTTAGGGTACACCTTGGGCAGGACAGGGCCTGACCAGGGCTAAACTAAAGGTGGACCCAAAATGGTCACAAAATGGTCACAAAATGGACCGCCAGTCATGAGGTCTCACACTTTTGTAAGTTTTAGTTCATTTGCATGTTGGGGTTTAACTGTCCAATTCCAGCTCCAGGTTGTGAGGTCCCATCCTTGTCCCTCCCTTCAGCCCACCCTTGTTTGCGCTTTTCGGCCTGAAAACTTGCAACAATTGTGCTTGGTCTCAGTCTGGAAAAGGATTTGTCTATCTGCTCTGTGAAGAGAGCAGAGTGACACTGAATGTGAGGCTCAGAACTGCACCCCTGGGCAGCACAGAATCTGCGAAACATGAAAGGTGAAACTTAAGGCATAAATGTCACACAGGCAGAAATGCTGGGTGATGGACACTTCATAGCTAATGTGCTCCAAACCACAACAAACCACTGGAAAAAGTGGATTCTTTAAGTCTTTTTGCAGTAAAGTGTTGACGACATCATCCTTGAGGACACTTGCACTTACCTAACAACAAAATTTAAACAGAGTTTGACAGATGGTGTTTACCAATCCTTTTTTTTTTTCTTTTCCTTTAAAAAAAACCAAACCAACACAAAACAGCTACCAGCACCAGTATTTGTGTCTAGGAGAAGACACAAATACATTATCCCACCTTTGAAACACTGAGGTTGTGAATGAGCCCTTGATTCAGTGCCAACTGTAAACACTGGTGTTCAGAAAAGCAAAATATTTATCAGTTATGATCCAGGATGGCAAATTATTCACATGCTTGAGAATAACTCAATTTTGTTTTCTAAGCGTGTGAAACCAAAAAGAATACCTTACAAACAATGAGGACAGAGGAAGGAGAGGAATGCTCACAATCCAGAATGGAAACATGCAAGAAGGAGACTCCAGCAGAAATAACACCAGTTATCAAAACTTTAGATTTTACCCATATCAAAATATTGGAAGGAAATCCTCAAAATTACACATGACGTCTATAAGATCCTGCTCAGACCACCTGGCTGGTTCAGCCAGGCTCTGCCCAAACACTCAGGGTGTCCACTGGCATTACCCTGTGTATTTCTAAGGGTCAAGAAGCACATGCTGCTGAGGGTGGACAGGTTTGAAATATAAATACAGCATCAAAAGTTTCTTGTTCCCTCTTGATTGTTGGAAGTGGTGCTGGGGGAGGCCAGGAATACAAGGCAAATTTATTTCTGCTTTGTCAGATTTTGATACTCCTGTACCCCAGACAGCCTTAAAGTGCTTATTACCTGAGCCCTCCTCAGCTGACGTCAGCAGGTTCATCAGAAAGACTGCACTTGAGTACAACCAAACTCTTTCAGAAATGATCTAATACTCATGATTTCTCTTGATTTTCTGTAATATGATTTTTTTTTTTTTTTTTTTTAGTATCTGCTGCTATTATGCTGGGATGAAGAACAATTTTGATGAGGAGCGACAGAAAAATTAAATTAGCACATTTCAAAGCCTTTGAAAGGCAGTCTCTGAGGAATACAAAAAAATGCCAAATGAGTGAAAAGTCTCATATTAACATAGAGATTTTGATAGTTTTTGAAAAAAAAAAAACCAAACCTGAGTACTCTCAAATATCTTTTATTGTCTTTCTTCCCATTCATATTTCCAAGTTCCTTCCCCCCCCCTTACCTAAACATGTTCTTTGAGATTGTATAAGGTTGTCAGATGATTTTTTACCAATTCACTTTTGGAGATTTTCTTGGGTTTATGAAAGAAAAAACACCAAATGGGAAAATAATAATTCTTTAAATAGTCAAGGACGAAGAAGAGAAGCTATGTTTAACCAAAGCTGTCTCAAAATCAAGGCAGGGCACTAAAAATGCCAGCCAGTTACATATGCTCCACGGCTCCCTACTTTATAAATCCTCAGCACTGCTGTGCTCCTTTCCTGGTGGATGTAGAAGTATTAGCTGCAATTTGTCACTGCGTTATGTCAGGGAGGGAAGGTTTGCTCTTAAAATGCCACTTGGAGAGTAAACAGCAGCCTGCAGAGCAGGATTTGTTTATATCACTTTGGGTACGATGAATAACACACTTAGAAAGATATATTGAATATGAAACATGGAAGTGTAAAAGTTGTGACTTGTGTTAAATATTCACTGCCATTGCTGCCAGGACTGGGATGTGGAGCTCATGTATTTCAGGCAAAGCCAATACAGGTCACTGCTGTATATCCCAGCTAAAGCCTCCTGTGCATTGCTGCTTCTCCTTTTCCCTCCACTCTCCACTCATCCAGCGTCTCTGTGCTCTACCCAGGAGTCACCACATCTCATCCAAGGGCTCGCTGCACTACCCTGGGGTGGTTCCTGCTGGATGGGTGGGTGTTTATCCACAGGTACAGGCACACCTGAGGCCTCAGGGGCTGCTGAAGCAGAGAATTCTGCGCAGATGATGAACTCCATTAACACCACCTGCTCTCCACCCACACCATAGCAGAACCCCCCGAACACTGAATGCTGAGCTGCCCGTGAGTAGCACGGGAATGAAAATATTCAAAAGAAACAAAGCGTTTCCCCTCCAAGAAAATGAGAAATCACGCTACGTATCTTCCAGCGCACATCACAAGTGTCCTGGGACGTGACTGGAGATGTCTCTGGAAGCACCCAAGTGGAAGAAGTTCCTCTAATGATGCAGTAAAACTACAGCTGTACCACACCACAGTCAATAATTACTGTCATCCAAGGCTGCAGGGGAATTCACTATAGATTCATATATATGTGAGCAAAAGCTATTTAATCCATAGAAACATAATGGCTGCACTGACCTTTCCTCACTGCTCCCCCACCTTCACAGGCTGCTGCAGGTCCTCGTGGCTGGAAGCAGAGCTGAGAAGATGCTCCCACACCTTTCCCTGCATTTTAAGAGGCACCAGACTCCCAGGAACACCCTCTGACCCAGGCATCCCCTGGGGGCAGCTGCAGCCCCCTCCCCTTCCCTGGGAGCCCATGAGATTGTGCTTCATGCTAAAAAAACCCCCAAGAGTGTGTTCAAAGTCTGTAATTTGCCCCAAAGTTGGGTATGCTCCCAGGGCAGTGCTGGGATGCAGCCAAAACCTTTTGTCAGGCATTGGGAAGTGCTCCTGCGTGTTGGAGTTCAGATGGCAGAAGGCCAGGGGAAGAGAAATGAGGGATACAATGTAAGAATGGAGCATCTTTAGCATTATAGAATGTGTTAGTCCTTAAAACCACAGCTCTGGCCTCTCCTTGCTCGTTCCCTGAGCTGAGGAGACTGGAAGCAGCTGCTGTCACATTTTGTACATCTTTGCAACACACAGCAGTCCCTCCCTGAGAGCCTGGGAGGCTGCGTAGCCCTTTTAAGTGTATAAATCACATTAACACAGCTGAAATATTATTATTGGTTGGCAAATGACTTAAACCAGAAAGACGGTAGGTTAAGATTAGATCTTAGGATGAAATTACTCCCTGTGAGGGTGGGGAGGCCCTGGCACAGGGTGCCCAGAGAAGCTGTGGCTGCCCCTGGATCCCTGAAAGTGTCCAAGGCCAGGTTGGACATTGAGGTTTGAAGCAGCCTGGGATGATGGAAGGTGTCCCTGCCCATGGAAGGGGTGGCACTGGATAATTTTGGAAGTTCCTTCCAGCCAAGGCCATTCTATGATTCTGCAATTCTAAATACTACTATAGAGAAGAGTTATTATTTTATCTAATGTAAATTCTGTTTTACAGGGCTTTACGGTGCATGAAAAGAGATGCAGATTCTGTTTCAAATTTAGTCATGTGTCCACCTGCAGGAATTAATTTTAGTGAGTCATTTGGCAAAGACTAATTGAGCCGATCTACATTATACAAGAGCAAAGACCTAATGGAGTTTAAGACGTGTTGTTGTGTATATTATCACATAAAACATCTTACACAGAGATAATTCTTTAATGGGATTTAAATGTTCAGATTTTAGAGCCACTGGTTGGAGCTCAGCAAAAGCACTGCAGCATGCAAATCCCAGGAATGGCTGGTTTCACAACACTGTTCCACTAACGGGTTTTGCCCAAGATTGATTGCGTGCCTTTGCTTCTTCCAGGCAAAAAAAGTACAAACCCAGCCCAAACTCAGTGGAGTTAAGCTTTAATAGAGAAAGGTCCTGTTGAATGTAAATGTCGTTCACAAGTTAGATACTGAAGCCTATCTGCTCCTCTGCTGTTCCCAGCCAAGGTTGTTATTTTATTGTGCTTTCTATCGATTGCCTCCATCCCCCTATGCCTGGCTGTGTGCAGGGTGTGACAGTTCTGGAGAATCAATGGAGCTGTGGTGAGTCCGTGGGGATCCTGGTGGGGAGCAGGAGGAATTGCCTAATGATCCCCACAAAAACACTCCTGTTCTGTTCTCTGTAGGAAAACACCCCACACCCGAGCAGGTGTTTCCAAATAAGGAAAGGTTTGCCCAGAAACTTCAATGTTCTTTTCCCAGTAATTGGCCAGGTGCCGAGCAGAGATACCGTTGGATGCCTGGACCTGGACCTCAAAACCTGTTGCCAATTTCATTGGGCAAGGGGCGAAAAAGCCCACCTGGACCATCCAGTACTTAAAAGACTGAACAGGACTGCTCAGGGCTTTTTTGGACTGCCTTAGCCACTGCAAGAGTTCTCTCTGCGTTGTGTTTGACTTGTATTTCTTTTGTTTGATACTGTTTGTTGCTTTTTGTCGTTATGAAAACCTTTTCTTTTACAATGCATCTCCAGAGAAGTTGTCTTGATGCTATTTAGCCACTCTAGGAGGTTGCAGGAAAGCCTTCAGATATGATACACCTTCAGGGGGTTTATTACATGTGTAAGACTGTATCAGTTCTCCACTTAGAAATAAATGGATCATGGGACACAAGCAGATCGAGGTGCCTTCTGCAAACTCACTTGTACGGCGTTAGAAACGGATATTTGGCAATTCATCATTTCACAAAGCAAAACAGGCAGTCAAGGAATTTATTTTGAAGTCTGTCAATGGTTCCAAAGAGCTCAGAAAACACTGAGTGCTGTGCTCAGTGTTCCCCAAAAATACAGCTCAGCTTGGAAACCCTCCTCTGGACAGCTTGCTCTCTTTTACCCTGCATGGCTTTCACCTGGATCACTGGGTATCACATCACACAGAATTGCAGGTGGGCAGTGGATGTCACAGAATCTCATGGATGTTGAGGCTGGAAGGAACCTGTGCAGATCATCTTCTCCCACTCAGAGTCATTTATGTCCTAGACCACAGGTAAGATATTTAGCACACTGCTGGATACTTGAATAATTTTTTCAAAAGCTGGGATAAGTAACTTGGAGAGGTTTAATGCTTAAATTAAACATAGTTTTTCAGGTATAAGGCCTACCATGAAACTAGGTAGTGTGAATTAGAATATATCACATATTAATATACCACAATGCTGGGGCTCATTCTTATGAAAAAGATTTTAATGTGAACAGAAAAGAAATCCAATTAAATCATTGTTATAACAGTGCTTTAATTAAGTCAGTTCCTTTTTATAAGACTAAATGTCTGGGCTTTAAGATCTAATTCTTTTTAAAATGTAAACCTGCAGAAACTGATCTAATTATCATTTAGTTTTACACTTCCTGAATTTATTCTGCATAAACACAATTTACCTAAATGGTTCTGAGACAAATATTTAGTTGGGTTTTTTTTTGTTTTGTTTTGTTTTGGTTTGGTTTTTTTTTTTTTTTTTTTTTTTTTTTTTTTTTTTTTTTTTTTTTTTTTCCATGTTATGATGCAATATAAACATTTGAAGAAAGAAGGAAGGTCTTTTTAAACTGAACCCATTCTGTACCAAAATGTCCCAGTGTGGCTCTGACTACCATTTACTGAAACTATGTCCAGAAGAGATGAGGCTGGAAATCTCCCCATCCCAAATCCAGGAATCTTTCCCAGAGGAACTGTCCAGAGCCTGTGTGGCTGCTCCCAACTCTCCCACCCGAGCTAGGCTTTGCTGAAGTTGTAGCTCGAGCTTACAATCCAAACTCACTGTGGCAGGGGCCTTGTAATGGTATTTTAGAGCCTCAGACAAATTTATCCAAATGAAAGACTGAACAGTCCCCACGACCTGAGCACTTTGAAGCTTTCTTCCATTCACTGCTCTGCCCAGGTCAGATCTCACCTCCTGGTTTAGCAGAATGCACCCAGCAAGGGACATGCTGCTCCATGGAGATGAGGCTGTAGTGTCAGGCAGCACGACGAGCCTGAGCAGCAGAACAGAGCCTTTCAACTCCAGTCTGGCTGCTATTAAAATCAAACCAAAAAATGAGAGGCTTTCATCGTCATTCAGCCCAGAGAACCGGCTTAAAATAGAATCTAATTTTGGCTGGTATCAAATATTTTAACATTAAAGGTTCTATTAATACCATTCAATAATATATGCCTTTTTAACATAGAACACATAGGTCAATTTTTGATTAAGATTAAAACTTCTCCATGAGAAACGACTTCATCCTGGCCCCTGATTAATAGAACAGTCTATTTTTCATGTGTTTAAATAAATAAGTATGAGAGTGTATCAAAGAGGCGAGCCTAACTAGGCAGGCTATGAAAATATAATTCTCAGGGAAGTCCATCAAACTTAAGCTGAAATTCCAGCACTGCTGCTCCTGAATTTGTGCAGCAACACAGAAACAGTGGCACAGATCCTTCCGTGTGGAAGGAAACATTGCTCTGTCAAGGTTTCCATTCACAGCTTTAAGAGCACAGCTACAATTTGTCCTCAGAAGAAAATTACCACCATGCAGCTCTGCATCTATCATTTCATGGTGTTCTTCCCATTTTTGATTCAGCATTTATGAGCTTGCTTTTAGCTACGAGTTTATTATTATCCATTTATAGGAAGCCAACAAACTAGTAAATTATGTATTTGAAAGCCCTGCTGGCTGACATTTTTAAAGTTCATTGGATTTTTTTTTTCTTTTGCAGAGTAGAAATTTGTAGCAAACACTCAAGATCTGATAACTGATTCCCATTTAGATGTCATTGAGACATAAGTGCAATGTATTTTCATTAATATTTCATCGTGTAAGTGTTCCTTGCTCTGACATTGCCATCTTGTACTTATTTGTCCCCCATCTAAAGAGCAACTTGTAATCAGATCGGGATATTGGACTTCATTATCTGTCACCACACATTCTTAGCAGAGAGAATGTTATTAAGTTATAATTGCCTCTGTTTTTCCCTTACGGGAAGATGAAGAACAATAGACAACAATATATGGACTCATTAAGGAACAGAAAAAAACCCAGGTTGACAACAGGCATAAAACTGTTAAATGCATCAAGGTTCTGGAGTCAAAACTTTTATTTCCACTTGTGGTGTTTTTTTATGTCCTGATGGGTCCAGGACATTTAAGGAATTCATGGAAAATGGGCTCCTGATGAGCAGCTGCACGGTGCTGGCTGGGCTGAAACCATGACATCACTAAACACAGCCCACATTTAACTAATAAATGAAGATAAGATGCATTGTGAAGGTAGCACAATTTTCTGTCAAAAATTTTGTTATTAATTTGTATTTTTCATCAAAATTTTTATCAAAATTCAACTATGACATCACTAAACACAGCCCACATTAACTAATAAATGAAGATAAGCTACATTTTGAAGATAGCACAATTTCGTGCCACAAATTTTGTTATTAATGTGTGATTTTTAACAAAATTCTGTGGTTTTTTACAACCAATTGTGACAACAGATGACGCACATTAATTGAATTGACACATGTAAAAGTCTTAAAAAAAAAATCTGAAACTTCTTTGCTTTGCTTTTGGAGCTGACATCAGTCTAAGAAATAGAAAATAAATGCCAGTACCAGGTATTTTGATTGAGATTACTGCAATATGTTATGTAAGAAATTGTTTAAACAACAGGTCCCTGAGCTGTTGCAGTAATTAGAAGTATAACTTGTAGGTGCAGGTGTACATTTTTTCCCATCCTCCCTAATATGAAGTTCTGTTCTGTCTTACATCAGGGTAAACTGCATAACCCGGAGTTAAATGAGAAAGAAGAATGCCACTTTAAATAACTGAAATGGGAAGTAACACTTAAGAAGGTTTCTCAGTAAAAAGTTTCTGATTATCTACCATTAAGAATTTTATAGGCGAAGACAGAGAACCTGTCACACTTCATCATAGCTGGGGCTGACTCTGTCTATTAAAGTTCCCCGAGAAGCAGCAATTTGGTAGCAGTTAAAGGGAATTTTGAAGCTCAGTAACAGACACTGCACATCTTCCATGTTTTCTGTGTCAATATTCAGGGTGATCTAAAGATGCTGCTGCTGCAGGAGCTGAGGAGGAGCCCAGGTGAGCATCCAGCAGAATCCTCCCATCATGAGCAGTGCAGAGACCAGTGGGTCTCCAGGGGAAAACTGGATCCATTTCCTGCCTCTCATTTTCCTTCCCCCACCAACTCAGGTTGCTCCCTTTGTGGAGAATAAGAAGATGTCATAAAACAATTCATGTTGATGCTTTGCCATCAGGAAATTTTAAATTTGCCATACAAATCCTGCACAGTTCCTGTATGGCTTCCTTAAGTCTTCAGAGAGGTACCCAGCCCCTAAATATATTGTATTATATTTCCACTTTATAGTGTGCTATAGATTTTTTGTATTAGCAATAACTAACTGCATTGTGAAAGTTATTGAGGGAACAGCTGCAGAATTTGAATCCTGCGTGGGAATGAATTGGTGCTTCTGGCACAGGGGAAGGAATAAAAAGTGTTTGGGGCCTCAGGGAAGTTTCTGTGAAAGAACAACACTAAAATAATTTCGGTTGTTACCTTTAGGTTTCAGTCCCAAGCCCGGGCTTTGCTGCTCTGAAGTAATGCTCCACATTGTCTGCAGGATCCAACTGCTCTTCTCCCAGGCTATATTTGCTCTGTTCTGATTTTCCCACCCCCCAAGGATCTGTACTAGATACTGCACAAATAGCTGGTGAGGTTTGGGCTGGATAGCCCCTGGTAGAACACACCTAATCAGACATGGACAGGAAACTTCATGTCAAGTATCTCCTTTACTTTTATTCTTATCACCACAGCAGGATCATCCACACCGAGGCTCATGTGACAAAGGCCCACAAATACCTGTAAGGTAGAAAACAACCTGTGATAAACAGAGGCACAAATCCAGTGTTTGAGCCAGAAGCAAATGTAATGGAAAAATTTACTGTATTTCATAGAAAACAAATGGTGTTCAGCTGTATAATTGTCTTGAAGGCTGATATTACATTTGCCAGTTTAAATCAAAAGCCACCCTGCTGAAATGCACAGCATGATCAATAATGAAGCAGAGTCAGCAAGAAGGAAATAATGATTACATACATATAGGCTGAAACTGAGATTTGCCTCTGTGCACAGAGTTACAGCACCTTCGTTCTGCTACCACATATTAAAAAAAAAGAAATATCCACCAGTGTTCAAAGTGTTTTGTTCTGTCACCAATAACCTACGTCCACAATTACAGTCCAGGCTGTGCCCACAGAGCCAGTGGATTGCATTCAAAGGTAGTACTGGTGTGTAAAATCGCTTGAAGGTGTAAGATATATAGGAATGAAAAGTCACCTTTCTTAGGAGATCTTATATAGCTACATAAATAAAATCATAAATATAAATAAAATTTAAAAAAATTAAAAGCAATTCTTAAAATGAAAACCTTTGATGGCTATTTCTGTGTACACTACCTTTATTACAGCTCAGTTCCTCCTTTTCCTTTTTAAAAGATCCTTATTTTTGATAGGAAAATCAGAAAGAATCTGAGACTCTAAGGCGAAATGCAGGGGAAATGCCCATCCAGTGTTTTTAAAAGGTGCAGAGTCCTTTAGATGCTGATTATGCAGCAGCTGGCTAGTGGTGTTATGCTCCTTATTGGTGCCATTCACTCCTTTGTCAAGTTCTGTTCAGATAAGAAGAAAGCAGATCCAAGTAACCACTTTGAACCATTTCTAATATCAGTGTTCAGAAATTTTAGATAACCTTTCTTTTTTCTCTTTCAGAAGGGACAAAACAATCATTGGTTCAGCTGGAGCTGAGCCACCTTCATAATTATAAGACAAAACATCACAAACCAATTGGCATTTCAGTGCAGCAAAATCCCAATTCTGGCATTCTGAAATGTTTCCTCAGAAATTGGATACAATACTTCTGGGATCAGTTTATTAAATTTGTCCCACATAGACTCTGACCTTTCAAAACACAGAAAAGATCACGTGGCAAATCACTCTCCAGAGTGACTTTTATTTTGGCTCTGACCTCTCTCTCTGACCTTGAGAGAAATGTTTTATGTAGACACAGCAGAACAGCTCTATTACTTTTATTCCTTGAAATGGGAGAAACAATCATTTTTGAATATTCATACAGCTCTCTTTAAATATATATGCAGAGCAAACTATTGCATGAGACCTCTATAATCCTTGATCATTTACCATACAGGTCAGTGGAAAACATCCATAATTTAGATCCAATTTCCATCTTTGCAAGCCCAGAGAACACAACTTCTGACACTGACTTGTATTAAAAGAAGGTAGAATATGAGATGCTCTTGTTCATTTATAGGGCAGCAATTTTGCATGGAACTATTTCACTGGAATTCTACATTTATAACTTCTGCTTTCCTTCTCTTTAACTGTATTGATTTCATCAAGTATTACAAATGGACCCGACAGCCTGCTGTGGTTTGGCTTGTACAGTTATTTGTGTAGCTTCTTTCGGATTCCTTGTAATGGTTAAATTTTAATTGTTGCAGCTGGAATTACCTTCCAGAAATCTCTCCCATGATTTTTGAAAGTCTAGGCTGATCTGTTACCAGCAAGAAAATTATAACTCTGAGCTGATTATATCAGGACATGTGCAAGGTTCTCTCTTGGCCCTTGATCTGAAACAGAACTGGAAAGTTGATGGGATGAGGAGTGCTGCAGCGAAAGTGATTCCTGAATTTGTCTTTATGAGAAGACATCCACATTTTACATGGGTAAACCCCTAAAAATCATGAGTTGTACAACCGGTAATCTTTCCTTTGCAGTTTCTTTGAAACATTTCAAACTCTGCCTACACTGAGCAGAAACCAGAAGCTATCACAGGCCGATGAGATATGCAAGGCAGAAGATAAATAGATACACACTTTTACCAAGGGAATAATGCAAATAAATAAATAAATAAATATCTTAATTTTCTTGCAATTATGTTAGAAGACCAAGTGCATTAATACATAATATCAACAGGAAAAAAAGTAAACCCCAGGAAGAAAAGAATGCATACTGGTTGTTTAGGTGTGATAACTGAAAGGAAGTTGTACAATCACAAGATGGAGTCAGAAAATACAATTTATTCCAGGTGTCAGAAGGCACCAGCAAACACAATCACTGACAAATTAGGCAGAGGTGTCAAACTATCAAACTTGTATTACTTTGTCATCCTGAGAGACAAAAGTTTTTCTAATTTGAGCAAAATTTTTTGAAGATATTTTTGGAAGATTGTCCACTGAGCACCCAGAACATGTTGAGAATGTATCAACCCAACAGGTGCAGAAAAATGTATCCTTTGTTCATCCTCATAGAAACTTCTTGCCTTGGCTAAGGTGGACACATACAGAACGCAGCCATGAGGAAAGAACTGGAAAGGAGCCACTCAAGGGTGAAGATCACTAAAATTCAGCAATTTTTATTGTGTCTGGGGCTTTGCCACCCAAATTTATGAAGGACTTTGAGTCCCACCATCCATCATAGACAAATGCTGCAAAGACAGAATATGGAACTGTGTGTTCCAGCCCAGCACAGGATTTTCTTTTTCCTTGCATTTTTGCTTTTTCTCCCTTTCCTTATAATGATGTAATCTGTATCTCCTTATCCCCATGTCTTCAAACCTGATTTTTAAAGGCTCCTTAACATGGCATAACACAGATTCTCTCCTCTTTTAGTGCATCTGTTCCAGGCAAAACACAAACCACAGGCAAGCCAGAAGCCCACAGATAATCTCATTAATACATGTGAGTGTTCTCTTGTGCCTTTATGTACATCTGTGCTTCAGCCCAGATCAGACATTGCTTTGCAGTGCTGCAAGGGTCAGGTTTTATTTTTCCTCACCAAAATTGTCATGCTGAGAACAGCACAGTCTCCAGACTGATCCAGGCATTCACATCTGATTCCTGAGCTGGCTGGTCATGAGGAATCAAAATAGACATTTGTTTGATGGATAAATCCAAATATATTGGGAAAATGCACACTGTGAGCACGTTTCATTTGACTGTTTCCTTCAGAGACGGTGCCTTTTAATTAGGGGATGCCTGAACAAACACAGCAATGTTTGCTGGAGCTGATGGAAAAGATGGCTCTACCTAAAGTGCAATACTGCATCGAGTAATATCAGTGAAAAGCAAACATCCCAGTCTCTCTCTGTCCCTGCACTCAGCTGGAAGATGGAATTATCACTGCCACAGTCTCTGCTTCAAGGAGAGAAGGAGAATTGGAGTGGGGGCCTCCTGAGCACACCCGGCTCAGCAGCTGCCTTTGCTGATGTGGACTCCCCAGTTCAGCTCAGCCTCGGCCCCAACCCACCTGCATGCAAAGCTGCACTTCTGAGATGGGAAACATGTCCTGCTGAATGCTGTGCTGATTGACATTCCTAACTGGTCCTTCGTGGAAGTTAAAGGTAAGTACATCCTTCAAAACCAAACCTGAAACAGACACAGAGAGGTGAGATGTGAGAATGGTGGACCATTTGGACTTTGAGAACTACACTACAAGCTGGCTTTAAATCAAGATATCATGTCAGATGGTGCTCATTTTTCTAAGCCTTCCACTCTCTAGGCTGTTGGATATGCACTTTACTTTCTATTACTACTTTTTTATTAGGAAAGCTTAAATCCTGTTGAGAAGAGCTTATTTAGGTTGAGCTGTCGCCTTTAGCTTCAGAACATTAAGTCCTGACAAATGCTTCTTTTGAAGTCTGACACCTGTTTGTTTGGCATTTCCCACTTTCAGGAACTCACTAGACTATAATAATACTCAGCACAGCAGAAGTAAAGAGAATGAATTAAAGCAGAAATGCTTTCAGACGTGAAAGAACAGTACAATAGAACATCCCTTTGCTCAGTAGTTTTGAGAGGACCTTGGATGAGCTCAGCTCCAAGCTGTATGTTTTTTATTTTTTTGTAATGGGATTCTAATGCCCATGAAACAACCCAGAGCAGTAGCCCTAGAAATCAGAAAATTCTGTCTTACAAAACTGCAGGAGAAGTCGAGTTTCTTTGCAGACTCATTTAGACATAGAGAGAAATATCCTTATTATCAGACCAAATATCAGGCATCTACTCCTTTTGTAACTGAAGTGTTGGAGGGGAAGGGTTCATAAATACTCAGAGATGGGACTCTATCAGATTTTCTTTTACATTTGGCTTAATGAGGATTTTGATGGTAAGTTCCTTCAAATAATGATTTATCAGTTTGGGGGGAGTCTACATGTAGAAGAGAACCTGTAGCCCACTTAAATCAATGAAGGAAACTCTCATGAACTTTCCCTAAGCTTAGAGCTGACCCACAGAGCAAGACTCAAAATTTATTTACCTCTGCCATGTACTTAGATACCACACCTATTGTTTTTATTTTATTCACCAGAGTTTCAGGTCAGAATTTGCAACTGAAATTGAGTAATGTGGTCAATAATTGAGTAATTTAAAGAATCCACCTCATCTGGATATTTCAAAACCTTCTTTTAACCTTACAAAATGGATTCTATGCAGACACTATTTTTTCTATGACAAACAACACATTTGATCTCTTTTTGTGCAAGATTCACCATGATGGAATATATATTCAATCGTGTCCAGAAAGCTGTAAGAATCTTAAACCTGTTGGATTTATTTCATTAAAAGATGACAAAAAATCCTTTCAAAACTAGATTACAGGAAGAACTGCAATGATTCTTAAATTCTATATCAAAAAAGTGTCTGAAATGTATAAAACCTATTTAGAATAGTTTCACACCACAGCAAACTTTCTAATCAAACTGACCATCCTTCAGAAGTGTATTTTTTTTCAAGCAGTGCTTATACCTATTAGGGATTCTGTTGGCAGAGCTCTATCCTGAGCACTCAGCACATTCTTTACAACGTTGGTTGCATCTTTTCCCAAATCTGCTAATCTGAAATATCCCACACAAGGCTCTGCCTTAGAATGACATTTTGGTGAAAATTCATCTCCCACACTTCAGGTGATTGCGTAAATAAGATTAAGGAGCAAATGAATTTATGAAAAAGACCCACAAGTACTCAGAGGTGCAGAGCTGGGTTCCCCAGCCGGCTGTTTCAGAGAAAACACAGCTCCTTGTGGCAAGAGCTGCTCACACGGCCTTCGCATGGCAGATCCTTTAGTTACACATCGTTAATCAGCCAGGTTGTGCAGAAGGAAAGAGGAAATACGGTTCTCCCCTGTGCAGCTTTATCACAGCAGCCTCTGTGGCTGATGGGGAGTGGGACCGTGCCCTGCCCCGTGGCCTTGCTGCACCCACAGCGGGGTCTCTGCTCTCCCTGCATGCAGAACTGAGTGGGGCTCCTCACTGGGTGGGAAAATGGGTGTATTTTCACGCATGGCACTGATGCTTTTAGTTTTACCATTCATGTATTTCAGGTTCTTTGCTGCCCAGGGGTGCAGTTCTGAGCTCACAGTCAGTGTCACTCAGCTCTGCACAGAGCAGGGACACAAAACAAATCCATTTCCTGCTGCAACCAAGGACAACTTTCAGACCCAAAAGCGCAGACAAGGGTGGGCTGGAGGGAGGAACAAGAAGGATGGGACCTCACACCCTGGAGCTGGAATTGGACAGTTAAACCCCAATATGCAAATGGACCAAAACTTATAAAAATGTGAGACTTTGTGACTGCTCAGCCGTTTTGTGACCATTTTGGGCCCACCTTGGGTGTAGCCCTGGCCAGGTTCTTGTCCTGCCCAGGGTGGATCCTGGAGGCCTTTCAATAAATATCTACTTTGTTCTCTAGCTCTGTCCAGCCTCTGTTCCAGGTCACCCTTCCCAAGGCATCAGTTTTTGATGACCCAGATGGGACAGTGAGGCATCTGAACCACCCCCCGGCCCAGAGGAACACCCAGCTTCCAAACACATCCCCTGTGAACCTGATGGTGGTTCAGGGGGCTCCAAGTGACAGATTTCCATCTGTAGACTCCCACTCCACCACCTCTGAGCAGGAACTTGTGAGTCTTCAGTTTTTGTGCCTATATATTTATACACATGGAAAGATCACTGTTATTTGTGTGGGTAGATGTGAAAAGTAGTTTTCTGTGGTTGGTAGCAAGCAAATTTTAAAAAAGATAGGGATTAGAATATTATACAAACACGTACACAGATATATATACACATTTACATATAAAAATAAATATATCTAGACATATACATTCATAAACTAAATATCAGATCTTCTAAACTATAGATATCTGAAAGCTTTATGTAATTAAAATATATTATTATGTACCTACAAACTATGACTTGTTGCAATTGCATTGCTGCAGGCAGGGCTGTAAGGGCACTTTTATTATACAGGTGGGTGCTTCACCTTTTATTTAACATTGGCAGGTTTTAACTGGTAGGATTAGATTTACGTTGCTGGACAAAGGACTTAAAGCAAATTACATCTCTTAATTAACTGAATGATCCATATTGCATTTCATGGCTGAACAAATATAATTGAAACAATTGAAATCATATTAGCAACATGGAAAATAATCAAACTACAGGCTTAACTCTTGGTAAAAACTGGTCACTTTTCTGATATTGCAACAAAAACGAAACACCAGCAGTGCTGGAAGGCATTAACATCAGTGTTGGTGGATTTACAGCCCAAAGTACGATTCTGTTCTCAGCTCTGTAATTTCCTCCAAGACAGGCCTGAAATCATACTCAAAGCAAACACCAGTCATAACTAAGAGAGACATTTCTCCTACTCCAGCCCCTACCAGAAGACTTTGGAATACAGAATTAGTAATCAAACGTTAATCTTTTCTAGAGAAAAAAATAATCATGACTTAGAAAAGCTAATCTAAAGACAAATGAGGGTTTTTTTTTTTTTTGTTTTTTTTTTTTTTTTTTTTTTTTTTTTTTTTTTTTGTCTCACAGCTTCAGGCTTCACACTCACAGCTGAAGTCAGTGGGTTACTCACACAATCCCAGTTTGGGTTGGAAGGGACACCTTAAAGATCATCCCACCCCATCCCCTGCCATGAGGAGGGACACATTCCACTAACCCAGCGTGCTCCAAGCCCTGTCCAGCCTGGCCTTGGACAGTTCCAGGGATCCAGGGGCAGCCACAGCTTCCCTGGGCACCCTGTGCCAGGGCCTGACAGGATCATTTCTTCCTCACATTATTTCTTCTTAATGTCTGTTGTAAAACCACCCACTGTCAGCTTAGGTCATTTCCCCCATCCTGTCCCTTGTCCCAAGTCCCTCTCCAGCTCTCCTGAAGCCCCTTTTGGCACTGGAAGATGCTCTAAGGTCTCCCCAGAGTCTTCTCCTGGCTCGCATCACAAATTTTTTTTTGTGCCAAGCTGGCTCCAGGGGCAGGCTCTGCAGAGCTCCTGGTGCTTCCAGCAAGGAGTCAAGTGACTCCTGCGGACCCTCAGGAGCAGCTGGAGCTGCTGTTTGGGCACCAAGTGATTCCTGCAGTCCTCCAGAAGGAGCTGGAGCTGCTGTTTGGGCACCAAGTGAATCCTGCAGTCCCTCAGGAGCAGCTGGAGCAGCTCTTTGGGGTGAGAAGCTGCTTAGCTGTGTCTGGGTGTTGTGGGAAACATTGGCTTCTGCTGGATTCCTGGGGGGGATTCAAAATGCCATCATTTACCCAATGACTTGGCAATGACTTGGACTGCTTCCTATGGAAGAGGAGATGTTCCTATGGAATATCAGGATAAATGGCCTTTCCCCAGAGCTGGGGAAGGCTGCAGCTGGAGACAGCTGAGAGAGACATCAGAGCTGGAGCTGGAGCTCGGTGACCCTTGAAGGTGCAGGGGAAGACATACAACACAAGCTCGAGGCAAAGACCTTGAGGCACTGAATAAGAGGAGGTGGAAAAGCAGAGGAAGGCAGCTGGGAGATAAGAGGGCATTTGGGGTGATAGTTACCACAAAGAGCCATATCAGTTAGTGGGGAGTGGGCTGTATTTTAAAATACTTCTGGAGCTGGCACTATCTGTGAGTGCTAATGGACAACGCAGAAGGGGACTCAAATAGTAGCAAGTGCTTTTATCTCCTGTGAGATGTTTGTTTGAAGATTTTTTTTGTAGATAAACATGTAATTTCCGAAATTTTTGTACATTATTTTTCAAAAGTTTAAGTCCACAGAACTAAACAGGTTACTCTTCATATGTATTGTTCATGTTTACAGTTTTGTGTATCATTACTTCCTTGTATCCAAGTTGTACAACTAGTATTAACTTTGCAGAGGACATTCTGAACTGATAGAAGGGCTACACACAAATTCAGCAAAAAATCCATTTTGCATTATAGAAGGTTTCAAATATTACACTTGCTAAAAACCATTTTATTAGTGAATGAGGATTATCACAATATATTGAAAGGGAAACTTAAAAAAGTATGTTGTGGGAAACTACTTGTGAAATCTAAATCAAAGTCGTCCAAAAGAAACCACAGAGGTTCAAATCAATTGATCCAAAAGTAGTTTAAAATCAGTGTCATACTTTGCCTATCATGATCATTCTGCTGATTCTTATTTTATTGCAGTATTTCAATTACATATAACTAGAGCTTTGTAATGAATAATTTACTCCACCAATTTTCATCTCTTTTTTTTCCCTTTTTTTTTTTTTTTCTCCGACACATCCATGAATAAACAGATCACAGTTTTCTTTATTCCTAATTCAAAGTTCTCTGACAGTCCCTCCTCTACCAGCTTCCTTTTACAGTGCTTCCATGTACATTCCAGATTTTGAATTTGAGGAGGGTTGGCATCAGAGCTCTGTAGTTTCCCTGTGCGTGGTCATATCCCATTGTTTATATTCCCCAGCTGGACTCTTCTGAAGTAATTGGGTGTGAATGTTCATGGAGGATAAATTAGACTTGGCTTTTTTTTTGTGATCCTGAATGTAAAACCAACTCTCTCTGTGCATTGGTGCCAACAAAATGCAGAAGAAACTCCACAAAAAGCTGACACACAAAAGGCATGAGCACAGCTGAAAGGAATGAATTTAAAAATTCATATGAATATTCATAGGATTTTTTTTTTCCCAGTGTGTTCTCCAATTAGATGGTAGGAAAACAACTTTTTTCTCTTAGTGGATTCAACTTTGGATAGTTCACCTGTTCCTGATGAGGCCACTGGGAACATTTTAGTGGTTGAAAGGAAGGACAAGCTCGGGGCTCTTGTCATTCTGGAGTTCAGTCAGTCTTTTTCTGGCCCCAAGCCTAAAGAAATTTCTTTTCTAAATTAGAGCTGTGAAGCTTTTTGGAGGACTCAAGCTGCAAGGCAAAGCATGGCTGTTTCCTCATGAAGAGGAGGAGGAGGAGGGGAACACCCTTCCTTGTGTGCATGAACACTGAGGCAGCATTTTGCTGCTGCAGAGCCATCAGTCAATTAAAGCTGTGGTTCTGGCGATTCTGTGTTGTGTGTGAAGCACAGATTTCCCCACTCCACACTGGGAGGCTGTGCTGGAATACATCCCTGGCATCGGCCAGGGAGGCCCTCCCCATTCCCCACATCCCTGGCCGTCTCTGCCCAAGCGAACCAAGGCAGCCTTAGACTATTTTAACAGTTATCCCTTTTCTGATAGATGTCTAAGAGATTACAGGATTAAAAAAGTCAAAACCCATACCAAGAGAGGTCTGTGCTACTGAATATAATATACCCTGAGCACAAAGTAAGTTTAAAAGTATGACAGGCTGGGATAAAAAATTGAAGTCAGAAGTTATGTTCCTCATGCAGAAGTGACTCTTAAGGCTGTTTCGCATTAGTACATTTGGAGCACATTGCTTCCTAATCTACTCCCAAGAAATGTTTTGGGATTTTATTAACATAAAACAAGATAGTGAGAACAAATTTGATATCAATTAACATACTAATTAAATGTCACTTAGTAGTTTTAGCAATTACTTGATATTTAATTAACCACTTGAATACCTTGGGAGATCCAGATTATTGTACATGTAATCAGAGGGCAATTCTTCTGACCCTGTGGGTATATGCTGCGTGTCAAGACAATCAGTAGATATCAACAAAAATAACTTCCTACACTGTGACCCCAGGTATGTGGAGCTGCTGTGCACCCAAGAGATTAATTTACCCATTTGAAAGAACTAAGTATCAGTTAAAAAGCTTAAACATACCTCAAGTGATTAGGGACCTACATGAACAACATGAACAACCTACAAAATACCAATTATTTTCGTTCAAGACACATTTTAAATTCATACTGCAAAATCGTCTTGGCATTTATGCAACTTGTATCCCTCATCAGGAACTCTTTTTTTAGTTAAAAGAGTTGCAAGGATTGGAGAGCACGGAGACAAATACTTTTAGCAAAGAAATTACTTAAAGAAGGTAAATGTGTACCTGACATCATCTGGACTGTATTCACACAGAGTATGCCCGTTTTGCATAATGGAGATTTCCTGGTGGATCATTTCTGTATGTATGGTTCGAGGGGGAAAAAAAAGTCTTAACCACTCACAAACCAGGGGTGATCTGTGTGTTGATTTGCCCTCTTCTACAGGTAAGTGTCCTTCCTCCTGCTTCTTCTGGAGCAGTCTTGGTGTGGTTCAGCTCACGCTGACAAATTGCACTGTGCTGCCACTGACTTGCCATGACAACCTGTAACCGTGTCATACTTCAGCCACAGAACCAAGGATTCCCTCTTTTTATCTCTCCAACTTCTCTAAATGGACACTAGCAATTCATAACTCTCACTTTTGGCCTCGTGCTTGCAAACCCAGCAGCCTTCCCACTGCCTTTGGTTGTCTTCTCTATTGGTGTGATATTTATGCTTCCATTTGTGCCTGTGTATGTCAATATAGAGACGCTGGGCAAAGAAACCTTTCTTTCCCTTGGTAGCTCTTTCCCATTTACCATAAAAGAAAACAGAACTTCACTTGTCTGTAAAAGAAACTTTGCTATCTGTGTGTTTTCAGGTTGTTTTATTTTTCTTTTTTTTTTTTTTTTTTTTTTTTTCCAGTTCTTGGTTCTGTCTTGTTCCTATACTGATTAAAGCTTTTCATTTACGGTGCACCTTCAGATCTCTTTCAATTCAGTGACCCATCCCTCCCACTGCACCAGAGCCAATCTAAGGCTCTAATGGTCTCTTTGAAGTAGAAATAGAGAAGGAATCCTCCTTCTTCCTCACTGTTCACCTATCAGCCCCCTTCCATGGCTACTGACACAACATTTATTAAAATCTTTCCCCCCTTTGCTTTTGTGTCTCTGTCTCCCTTGGTTCTCCTGAAAAACCTCTAATTTATCCTTCAGATGTTATTTATCAACTCCATGGATTTCTTTCAAGTTCCTCTGGGGCCCTCTCTTGACATTGCCCATCCCAAGGAGATTGAAAACTTGAATACTTCAACCTTTAAAAGGATTTTCGTACAACTTTTAGTGCATCAAGTGAGTTGGTCTCTTTCACAGTTTACAAAGGATGTTCCTGTCTTAACTATAGTTTCTAAGAGTAGATTTAAAGGAAATCGAGAGGGTGATTTGGCACTTTCTGAGCTCAATTCCTGGAATTTAAAAAGAAAATAATATGAACAAATCATTGAAGTTTTTGTGTTCACTGTGACAATATCCATATAAATGAAGTTCTGCTTCAGGGGTAAAAAATACTTCAGGTAATTCTATCTGTAATTTTTGGATTTAAAGTTCCACAGTACAGCACAAGCTGACCAAATATTTTGAGGTTTTAAATATAAATTACTTTTTTTTTTTAATAATCTAGTTCTATAATGTAAAGATTGTAAAAAACCAAATTCAAAATATAGATTTTTAAGCTATGCTTAATGCGAATTTAAATTTGCTTTGTTTGTACCATAGTCTTGGTTCATCCTGTACAAAGGAGCAGTGCTGTATGACGTGGCAGGAAATGCCCTGAGCAGGAGGATGATTTATTTACTTCTTAAAAAACATCAGTGAAGTGCAGAATGAAGAGAAAAACCTTGAATGATCTAATTAAGGAGCTATCAATTGTTTACCCTGATTTGGTTTAATTTATCTCATCTTCCCTCCAGGGAATCCTGACACCTCTGCTGTAAGAGGAGTGACCAAAGCACTGCTGAACTGTCCTCTTGGGAGGACATTTAAGTTAAATGGTTTACATCAAAGCCAAGTCTGCTCTCCATCATCAAACAGAAGGTATTTGTAGCTTTAAAAACCCGGTAATTTCCCTAAGAAATACTGCTGTACTTTAGCATCTGAAAATTATGTATTTCTTCAAAGAAGATATTTTGGGAACATTTTTTCTCATTATGATCACTGTTAGGAAATATAAGCAAATTCAGAAATTAGAAATAACAACATAAAGAGGAGAAAGCAGCAATTTAAGTTAAAAAAAAAAAAAACAAACCCTAAACACTCCATTCTGACACTGCACTTTTGGTCATTACATTTCAAATTGCTTTACAAACAAGATCATCGTGACAGTTGACAATTTTCTTGCATGGTTCTGTTGGCACAAGCACAGACCTAGGGGCACAGTCAATTTTTTAAAATTTCTCTTCTGTGATGCAAATATTTCCACCAAATTGTCAAAAATTTCTGGCCACTCAAGCTTTACCCCTATTTTATTGTTCACGTGCCATGTCAACAAAACCTTAAACCCTGCATTCAGCATCTATAGCCATTTTTATATATCTCAAAAGCAATAATTTTAAAAAATTTATATTACTTCATAAATTGAAAAAAATATTTTTTTTTCCACAATTTAGGGATGTTTTTTGACAGATACACTTTGCCATCAAAGCAATATTTATAGGTAATAATATAAATAAACTTATTTATTTATCTATTTATTTATTTATCTATGAATCTTTTTATTTATAAATATAAATCTATTTTTAATTTATAAATCTATATAATCTATGATTTATCTGAATACCTCTCTATATTGCTTAAACCTGAATTTATCAATATGCTTATATGCAGTGATATACTGGGAAAAAAAAATACATTAAAATTACCACAGGGGTTGAGGGTTTCTTCTGGAAGAAAGAAAAATTAGTCTTTAATCAAAAAAGGCGCAGTTACAAAAGGATTAATTTTGGATCAGAACATATCATGAGTTAGATATTTTTCTGTCCCAGCTGAGAGTAGTAATTGGAAAATCACAGTTTACACAAAAAAATAATTATTTTCTTATGATCTGCCTTTTTTTTCATGAAGTCTTGCATCTCCATCACTCAATTACAATCTGAGAGATTAGGGACTCAATACAGACTAGATTAAAGGTCACCTATTATGACAGACAGGATTTAATTGCAATATTGACATAAATTCCTCATGAACCATGGGCTTAAAGCTGTTTATACACATCCAGCATACTAAAAAGGGGTGGAATATTCATAACTTGTACTATGGGAAAAAGTCTAGCAGGAGCCTAAAAGAAGAGCAAATCTCCTTTTTTTTTAAAAGGAGAAAATTAGGAAATGTTGGTGGTTTAAAAATTGCAGATTAAATCTTACTCCATTACAGAGAGTAAAAGTTAGCTTGATTGCACTGCTGTAGGAACTTCCTGGGGGAAATTAAACTTGATAATCTCAAGGTGTTTCCCAGAAGACACCATGCATTCGGTAATGTTCATTATAGTCTGCAGAATACCAGCTAGAATTTAAAGTGAGGACTCCTAAGGTTTAATCAATATAGACATTCTGAATTGTTCACAGTATCAAGGCCTGATTATGAAACAAAGATGCAGTGAGAAGGGAAGCCAGGAGCTTTAGGTGGATTTTTTTTTTTTCTCTGTGCTAACTGGTGGGTTCACAACAAAAGGTGAACAGTGACAGTCAAGTCTCCTAAACAATTTTGGTAGCAGCACCATCAGTGCTTCATCAGGCCTCTGGGACTTTGGCATCTCCGCCTGCTTTCAGTGAATAATTCTTAAAAGCAGGTAGCAAATACTTTGGAGATTACTTTTTACAAGATTTAAAACCTATACACTGTATTTTAAAACAATTAAGAATTTGAGTATTAAAAAACCAGATTTTAAATTCTTTCTTTAGTAGATCATGGAGAGTATGAAGATTTCAATGGGAAAAAAACCGACACAAACCAGTGAAAAACTAGCTGCCTGCTACCTCTCCACATTTTGAAGGAAGAGAAAAAAAGGAATATACAGCCTAAGCTCATATTGGTGCTTGTAATCATCTGGTGATACACTCATAACGAGCGAAGGACGGAAATGACACAATAACAGTTCAAAGCACAAAGAAAATAAATCTTCAGTTGTGATTAAATGAGTTTGCAGCATCTGTGGCTTCTTTAGACACGAGAAATTGCCAAATTGCCAGTTGCAGAAATAATCCAGCAGTTTTTGGAGGGTAAGGAAAAGTTGCCTAAGAAAAATTTGTTTTAGCTAAACTGACCCCCTTAAATCTTCAGTAACCTGGACAAAGACCAGGAGGGTTTTTCAGGACTAAGGGAGAGACCTGGAATTTCAAAGAAAGTGTGGCATGAAATATTTTTTGAGTGAGCCAGGACAGAATTTATGATTCTTGTCCATCTGGTACTGGCTAAGTGGCATTTATTCAGCACAAAAGAGAAATGATGCCCCCTGATTTTACATGGGTACATATGTCTTCCCATTCCTTTGATATACAAGGGATACTCAAGCCTGAAAATTCAAGCAACTCTATCAATAAAAGCCTAGGAGATGGGTATAAATTAAACAAAAATTTTGAAGGGCATTGTGGTAAAAAATACTGTGTTTCAGAGCCATTAACTTTTTGAGATAACTGGGATCTGATGGGGACTAAGCTCTGCTCATCCTGTTTCAAAAAATTATTGCTCTTCTCTGCCATGCATCTGTCCTCCATGGTTCTGGTTTTTCCGTGACTCCTAAGGAGGATCTGGAAGATGAATTTTGGGGTTCAGACCATGAGGATAATCTCCACTGCCTTCTGATGTGCTGGAAATAAAAGGGGTCCCTTCATTTTGTGTTTGGGTACTTTTGCTGGATGCTTAAAGGGAATTTAATAAAGTCAGTTTTAATGACTACATTATTCTTATTTTCTGAAGGAGTAATTTAGCAAATTTCAATTTTAATTTAGGTAAAATATCTAAAAATACTTAAAATAAAATGTATATTAAAACTTTATTGTATTTGGATGAAGCTGATGTTAATAATTTCCAAGACCTAGTTCTTGCTCATCATTTTCCTGTGACGTCGGATTAGAAAATTATGACTTGGATAATTAAGAAGTCTGAGCTACTTCAGAAAAGAAAGTATAAAATGTTCTGCTGAATCTTTCCTAGGCAGCACAGTTGGACCTGGGGGTCATCGTGTTCAAGAGAAGATAAATTCTGCTGAGCTGGACTCAAGGATAAGAAAAAGAGTAACTGAATTTGAGGATCAGAAGGTAGCAGTAGTTCTTTAACAGAGAATGAGTTTTCTATGCCAGTGAGAAGAGCCCACGTCCCGTGACATTTGGACTTCTTGGTCAGTGTTTCTCGTGAATGCTGACCGACGTTTTCATTGCCCCTAAGGTAAGACAGATCTTAAATGTGGGCCGTGTGCACGTCAAAATCAATACAACAAAATTTTACAAGAAAATATTTGGTCTCTATGAATTAAAAAAAGACCCACCTCTCCTTTACTGCAGTTCTAGTTACGTGGACAAAAAAAAAAAAAAAAAAAAATCGAAATCAGAGTTAATATCAGCCTCTTCCTTAGCTCATTTCCCATGCACTGATTCCGTAGCTCATTTGCAAATGTGACCTGATCTGACATCCTAATGGAAATTACTGTTAAACAGATTAAAAAGGATGTGGTAACCTTATTTCTGTATTTGCCTCCTTTTCATCTGTTTCCATTGCATCCAGAACATTATTTAACTATATCCTAGCACATTTTCCTGTTTCTTACATTGGGGAGTGCAATCTGAGACTATAAATGGTGACAGGTTGTTTAAAATATGAATGCAGTGAATTCTAAGCTTGTTTTATGTTGAACAGCTTAGACATGGTCTTAGAAACTCTGCATGGGTTACTAATTTAGTTAAAAATTACTCTTTTTAATCACTTTTAAGAATTGCTTGGTAACTTGAAAAGCAATATAAACCTAAACACCTCAGTCAACCAACACCTCACTGTGGATTCCAAATGTACTGAGGCAACAATTACAAATGTATAGGTATGAAACCTAAAATCAGTAAGAGAATTAACTTATTGAAAATGAATGTTTTACTCCATTTCCTTTCCAGATGAAGCTGTCAATACAATCTCTGTGAAATAAAGCACCATAAATTTGGCACCCACTGGAACTGGGAATCTCCACATCCTGTACTGCATTGGGTTTGCAAGGTTTTGGTGGCAGGTGAACTCATAAATTTTAGAATGTTCAGCTTCAAAGTCTTTTATCCAACTAGAAGTTCCAAGACTAAAACTTTTAAAATTTAGTTTACCGGTTTTTAAAACAGAACTGTACATACACCCTGATGTTCCTTTGACCAATTCATCCCAATTAATAGGATGAAGTTCTGGTGTCCTGTAAATCTCAGTGGAGAGAAAATATTATGAAATATGTCAAGTGTTGGAGTCTTTTACAGAAAAAACAAGACTTTTTTTATTTTTCAGTCAAAAAAAATGAACCTATAAATACATTTAGATAAACTCTTTATGTGTTTGTTATAAAAACTGTATTTATAAAAATGTACCACATACACAGATACTATTTATATAGACACGTATATAAATACACTTATACTTACTTATATGTAAATGTACTTAAACTTAAATGTATTATTTAACAGTTGCCTTGGAGGAATTTTGCTAAAATAGCTTTGTCATCACATCTATGACTCCTTCAGCACAATGCATGTCTCTGGCAGATCTGGGATTTGATTCCAAATAATAAGTTGACTTCCTTTCAGTTGGTAAGTAGATGAAGGAATAAATAATTCACATTGTGTTTCCTTCGTGTTTGTTGATAACCCTGTCATTAGAGCTCATGAGATACTTTGAAGATTTTTTTTAAATATAAAACTTTAAATGAAGTTACCAACTTTGTCTCTGACTGCCCAGTTGGAATGCAAGTCACTCTTTTAGGAGCTGATCATCACTGCCAGGCAATGTGGGAGGCACTATGAGAGAGCACCTAGAGCTGAAAAAATGGGACTGTGTGGGTGAGGAGAATTAAAAATGTGGTTTTTGTAGCAAAGAGAGGCAGGTGAGATCAGAATGCAGGTATCTGAACAACAATTTGTGATCAGAACGCTCTGAAAAAGTCTTGCAGAACTGAAAATGAGTTAAGATCTGCTGAGAATATTCTGTCAGCTCGTGTGTTAGCAGTCCACAAATGCTTTCTGCCTTAAACACCAACCCAGTAATTACTTCCAAAGCAAGATCACAGGGGAACCTGTCTCCAAGAATAAACAGTACTTACAGAGTAAGGAGGGCTGAAATCAATGCTGAGATTTACATTGTCACCTTGAACTTTTAACTCCTCAGACATGTAGAACTTGCAGGTTTAGCAAGCACATCCAATATTAATTTCTGAATAAAATAAATAATTTCTTCCTGCAGGGAAAGGCAAAATGAATGGGTCAATGCCAAGCTCACTCTCCAGACATGTATTTCTGACAGAGGAGGAACATTTGTTGTTGGACTTCAGGGTTAACTGGAAATGTTTTTAGTAATAGAATTGGCAAAAGCATCTTCAAAATTGGTAACAAGTAAGAAAAATGAAACGAAACCCCATCCTAGACTAAATTTCTTACCATTAGCCTGGGAGGAAAATAAAAAGGGAGTTGGTTTTTTCAGTACCTAACAAGTTGTGATTTATAACCTTCCTGTACAAGAGCATGGGAAACCACTTTGAAAACAGCAGGTATTTCCCATTCCAAGGGAAAAAAAAGAAGAAATGGTGGACAGAAAAGAATTCTTGCATAAAAATAGTGAATATTATGGGAAAAAAAAAAAACAAAACAAAACAAAACAAAACAAAAAAAAAACAAACCCAAAACAAAACAAAACACCAAAAAACAACTCTTTGAGTTGCCTATGTATATTTTTTTAACCTGGGCTGATGTAAATCAGCAGCATTTCATGGATTTCTACAGGTGTAAGATGAGTGGTCATAGTGAACTAGCACAAACAAAAATAGGAGAAACATTTATATTTTCACCTTTACTAGGAAGAAAAGACAAAACCATTTGATATATTTAAAAAAAAATACAGGTCTAGGACTACTCATTTTAGCAATTTAAGCTCATAAACAACACTAAGCAGTAGATCCACATCACGGTTCAGGGAAGAAATTGATTAGACATTTGGAAAATTCTGTGGCTATTGGCATATCTAAATCCATCTCTCTGCAAGTCTGGCTCTCCAGACACAAAACGACCATTTGTGAGCGATTTCCTGAATTCAGCTCCACAGGATGCCGCTTTTTGAACAGATTAAAAATAACACATCAGTTTTCACAACGAAGCAATTCAGGAACAATTTTGGGGCCCCTGGACCAGCAGGCCCAGCTCATTTCCATTCAGCCGAGTCCTTCCGTGCCAAAGCTGGGCAGTCCTACCACGACAGCCGGCTGCAGGATGGTTCCTGGTTACTCCCCAAACTGCTCAAGCGTGGTCGAGTGGCTGCCACTCAGGTCATGATGAGCAGAAAACCTGCCAGCATTTAACAATTGAACAGCGTGAACGGAGAGCTCACGGACTCCTCATGGCTCCAGCCGTCACATCCAACAGGCCAGCAGGGGCACAGGGATTTTAGGGATACCCAGCTTTTTCTCCAGGCCTCGGATCCAGTACGGACCTCCAACTGCCAGAAGAGGGTTTTAGATGTGAAGGTGAAACTTCAAATACCTGTTATCCAAATTAGATGGGCCTAGGGGGAAAGAACCAAACCCCATCATCCTCATCCTGCTGCAGCGAGCGCAAGCCTTGCTAATTATTATGACTGACATACCATAATTCAATAATTTCCTTTCTACACAAAATTAACCCTTCACCTCACAAAACCATGAGTGGGATTTACAAATGATTCCACACTGTAGAAAAGCTTCATTGCTGGTCTAGTTATGCCCTGCTTCTCACAGCTCTGGGTAGAGCAGGCTGGATCCCCTCCCTCAGCACAGCCCCGCACGCTCCCATGGACGGGGAAAGCACCCTGGAGAAGCAGTGCAGCAGCTTCTCCGCCTTCTCTAAAAGAAAATCTCCTTTTAGGCCATTCTTTCTGCTTTATGCCCAACGAGAATCACTCAAAGCAGCTGTAGGTGCAGCATGGCGAGGTGGTGGAGGGGTCCAGAAGAAGCGGAGTGTGTTTTTATTAAGTTATTGTGAAGTTATTCTCCCAATGTTTTATTCGCGTTTTCCCCCCGATATGTTGGGTTTTACCCCAGGTTTTCTCCTCCGTTGCCCAGTTGTCATTCACCCCTTAGATCTGCCTGTTACCTCATTTACATGATGTCAATCCTTCCTGGTCCTTTCCCTTAATTCCAGAGAGTTCCCTGTCAATCCTTGTTGTCCCTACACCCCTGCCTAAACTCCACCAGGGAATTCCCCTATTCTTGGACACCCCACTGGCTGGTTCAAATTGTTCCCCACCCTTTGTGTTTCTCTCCAGACTGATGTTAAGACCGCCGGTCCAACTTCCTTTATTTTCTTCCTGTCTCATGTTCTGTGGAACTAAGTTCTAAAAAGACTAAACCTGGCTGAATTTTAAATCCGTAACATTCAAGTTTAAAAAAAAATGTGATCAGACTATAAAAAATCATCTCACATTTTCATTCAGTCCCACACTATCCTCAAAGAGAGCCTCACTTCCAGTCCTGCCACTGAGGCGTTAGGAAGGCTGGCCTGAAACAGAGGCTGGACAGAGGTAGAGAATAAAAGTAGGCATTTGTTAAAAGGCCTTTAGGACACACCTTGGGCAGGACAAACTGGTCATAAAATGGGCCACCGGTCTCGAGGTCTTATATTTTTATAAGTTTTGATCCATTTGCATATTGGGTTTAATTGTCCCGTTATTGCTTCAGGTTGTGAGGTCCCATCCTTCTTGTTCCTCCCTCCAGCCCACCCTTGTTTGTGCTTTAGGGCCTCAAAGTTGACCTTGGTCCTCAGCAGGAGAAGGATTTGTTCTGTCTCCCTGCTCTGTGCAGAGCTGAGTGACACTGTGAGCTCAGAACTGCACCCCTGGGCAGCAAAGAACCTGAATTACATGGAAGATAAAACTCAAGGCATCAGGTGGTGGGGCACAGAACAGGCTCCCGTGGGAACAGTCACAGCACCAAACCTTCCAGAGTTCCAGGAGCTTTTGGACAACATTCCCACATGATGAGATTCCTGGAGTGTCCTGTGCCAGGATTTGGACGCAATGGTCCTGATGGGTCCCTTCCACCACAGGATATTTTGTGATCCCATGAAGATCGGGGTGTAGAGCTGGAGGTTCCAGCTGTGCACTGTGGAGGAGAGAAAAGAATTAAATCAGTTATGTAGAAGGCCGTAAAGAAAAAGAGTAGAAGCAGAATGCCGAGCAAGGGGGTCACTGAGACAGAGCTCACATGACAAAGGAATTGGAAGAATTAGACCCAGAAGGAGGGGCATACAAATCACAAGGAGTGAAATGAGAGAAGGGAAAAAATCTCTCTGGGGTAAAGGACAGGAGACTTACACAGTGAAGAGACAATGAAACAAAGAAAAATGTATGAGCAGAAATGAATGATTAGAACAGAAGTTGCAATTTTGCAGAAGAAAGGCCAAAAAAAAAAGAAGGTAGGAAAAAGCAGAGCAATTAATAAAAGGAACGAGACAGTAGGGATGAAGGGAGGGACGTGAAAGCAACATAAACCAGCACAAGGCACACACATTGGAAGAAACAAGCACTCTCTTATTTATTCATTACTCTGTATTTTATGTTATCTTCCTCGCAAGGATCCCAGAGCTCTATAGGTAACTTATTTTTGGGGGGGGTGGAGGAGTGTGGAGCAGGGAACGGGCTGGCATCACGATGGTAGTGGTGGATTTACTTCAGCCCTTCTTTCTTCTTAAATTGCTGGACGAATATTTATTGAAATTACTCAAGGTAGTGGCTGGCACTTTTTCAGAAATATCAATACCTTATGTGTTATTAAGTTTAAGTTCTTAAGTTACGTGAATTGTTTCCTTAACTAAAAACCAAACTATGTTAAACCATGACAGGAATCGAGAGGAAAATTTATTAAAAAACACCCAACAAAACCAAAACCAGACAAACATGATAAAATTCAGAGATGTGAGGGAAGGCATTGTTGTCATTTGTCAGTCCTTACAAGCAGACTGCAAATATTCAGCTCCTGTAGATCACCAAACACTTTTTGCTGTTTGAATGACATGTGAAATAGAACAGGGGTGTGATTTCTCTTTCCTGAATATTGCATTAACACCTGATTAACACTGCCTGATGAAATAAATGTAGAGGGAAATGAAAAAAAGGCATCCATTTAAAAATAATCTAATTCTGTCATTGTTCAGATATTTTTTTGGAATTTTTAAGGCTCTGAAGAAGCGTCTAACATTTTTAGTTCTCCCTTTTACCCCTTATCCTTTTACCAGTTTCTATCAGAATGATTTGTCAGAAAAAGAGAAAATTCTGTGAAAGCAAGGTTAGTACATCAGAAGGTTTTATATCTTATTGTTAATCACTCTGACAGATGGACTTATAAACCCAGGGACCATTTTGATGAAAACCAGAGCTGAAAAATGTTATTAGCTTGGCCAGCCATAATTGCCTACTAGCATCAATTGATATTAATTTTGGATTTATCTTTATGATTATTTCTACCTGTCTGTCTCCAGGGCAGTTTTAGAATGCCCAGAGCACAGCTGCCAGGTTGTTGTGTCGCCCAGTATCAAATCCTGGCCTTTCATTGAATTTATTTTTCCTTCAGCAAGTATTTGCTCCTGATGCTTAATTCAGAAGCTTCTTGATTCTGTGCTGAGAATAAAAATACAGAATTGGTTCTCCAATTAGCAAGCATTTTCAGCTGCAAAACTATCAAATCAATACCATATCCTTAGCAATCATTTTACTTGCAGAAGCGTGATTTTTTTTTTTCCAAGAGCTCTCAATGCCCATTTCTTGGCTAATTAGCTGCCTGTCTGCCTTATCCAAGTGGCAGAGTTTAATTCCAAAATTAAAGACTGGAAAAACCCATGAAAAAGACCTCCAAGAGCAAATGACTTGCATTCAAACAAAAATAAAAAAAAAATAATCAGTGTAGCCCTTTGTCCTATGAAAGATTTCTTGTGCAAATCAAAATTCAATGCTTAAGAAAATTTTGGAAGACATTGCTCTGGTGATGTTCTGCTCTTTCATACTGTTTATCCTCACATTGCCCCCCCTGGAGCACCTTGAATGAAGGCAATGAATAGCAGCAATTGTATTAATCTATAAGTGCTGCGCTTGTTTATAGCTACAAAAAAAAAAAGGCTGCTCAGCCACATCTGCCTCAGCAAACACTCTTGCAGACCTTGACAGAGCTTTTATTCACTCCATTGGCTGGAAAGCAACTTGTTTTACTTGAATGAGGAGGTTCCATCCTCTCGTTCTTCAGCAGTCCTGATGCAGTGTCCAGTTGTTATTTCCGTTCTGCAAGGAGCACAACATTGCAAGAACAGTAGTTAAGTCTCCTGCTGATGGTTGAATGAATTGCTATTAATGTCACATTTTGCAGTTGCCAGCTCAGTTTGATTGAATGAAGGGTTCTAACCCCACATTTTCACCCTGCCTGAGCACTGTTTGAGGATGGATTGCATGAAGTCCTGTAAGGGAGATCCATTAAGTGCTCCCAAATGCATGGAAATGCACAGAAATACAACCCAGGGAGCAGCAGCAGTCTGGGAGAGTAATAGAGGAAATAGCCACAGCTAGATTGCTCTGTGTCTGCTGATAGCGTATCAAAGGGCTGCCTGAACAGATTGTGCTGTCTAGCCAAGAAGTTCCTGAGGCTTTTTTAGATAACTTAGTGCACTACTCCATGTTTTTGGCAGAATGATCTCTTCTACAGTAATGAGCTGTGTTTAGAAAGTAGCCTCTGTTTTGTTCAAGGATAAAATAAAAGCAGTAGAGTAGGTCTATTTTTATCAGTGTATTCTTTCAGTACTGCAGCTGTTTTTTTTTGTTTGTTTGGTTTTTTTTTTTTTTTTTTTTGTGTGTGTGTGTGTTTTGTTTTTGTGTTTGTTTTGTTTGTTTATTTGTTTATTTTTATTTTTTTTTTCTTCCCTGGTCTTGGTTACCAACAATAATAACTTGGTCCAGATTTACAGTGGCATTTAAGCATTCAACTTGGTGATAGACGATATTTTCAAAAGTGAATTACATGGATAATGCACTTAAATCTGAATAAACTCACTGGCCAAAACATGGGATTTCTGATGATCCTGTCAGCATTTATCTGTATCTTTGCATGCCTAAACATCTCTGTTGATCTAATCTTTCATTTAGGCTTTACTGGAAGCAGAAAACTCATTCCTCTGCAACTCTTCTGTGTTATCTCAAGGATGCAGAGAAATGTCCAACACAATCTGAGAAATATACATAGCAAGCAGCAGAGAATTCAACAAACCTTATTCTGTAGTCTACCTCATTTAGGCGCATTACTATCACTGGACTAGAACATTTTTTTTTTAGCTCATGCATCTTGGGCTTCTGATTCCTTTTATTGCTCAGGAAGATAAAAAGGAAAATGTACAGTAAAACATGGGAAGAGGATTGGAACTAAGTGATCTTAAAGGTCCCTCCAAACCCAAATCTCTGATTCTATGATTAGAATCTCTCCTCTTTTTTGGTTATGAAAATACACTCTTTTAGCTTATTGGAAAATGACCATATACATCACCATATATATGACAATAATCATATTGTGATTCCGTCACAGGATAAGTAATTTTCTCTGCCTTCACCCCAATGGCACATAAATAGACACTTAGAATTTCTGTTTTCTTATTTTACTGAAACAATAGCATTTTGTAAAACATGGTGGGTCGAAATCCCAGAGCCACAATCTGCACTTTTCTTAGATGTCTGCACCAGGGGGAAGGGTGAGCTGCTTTCTTTGTAGGAAGATGATTAATGAATTGTTGACAGTAATAAAGAAGCAGACATCTTGGAAATATTATTATGGATCACATATCATTTCAAACAGCAAGTCTGCCTCCCTAAAACATTTTATTTGTTATATTGTGCAAATCGATTGTAATTTGCTACTGGCTTCTTTTCAAATACATTTCTTCATTGCTGCCTTGGTAAATAATAAATCACACTAACTATTACTTCAAAATTGAGTGTTCCAATTTAGTTATGAATGGTGAAAGTAGAGGTACTTCAGGGTATAAAATCTTCTAGCAGTTCATAGAAAAATAGCTTCTTAAGGATAACCACATCAAAAATCATTAGAGACAGACTAAACCATACTGATGCACGTGCATCTGTGAGCGAAGGCACACTGACAAGGTTATCCTAAATGAAGTATTTTCTTAATATTTGTCTTCAGACATAAATCAGAAACGTACATAGACATTTGCTTCTCCCAGATTACCAATTTGTGCTTTGTATAACAAAAAAGATTAGTTTCTCATGCTCAGCATGGACAAGTCATGATTTTCACATATGAAATAAACCTGAAGGAACAAAAATGATTCTGCAAAGTTAGTAGGCATTGATGGGTCAAGTACATCTCTGAAGTCTAAAGGATAATTTGTATTAAGATGCACTATTCATTTTCGTTTTCTTGCCTGGTTTTACATGATGTTTATTTCAAGACTCAACAAAGATCTATGCATCCAAAACACACTGTCATTGAGAATTTTTATATTTGAGAATATAAAAATATACTGAGAATTTTTTATTTTCCAGAGAAAATCTGTATTTCTTAAGTGTTTCTTAAAAGATTTCTCTTTTAAGCTACTTATCCTTTTATTTAGTTGGTTTCTTTTTTTTCCTTTTTCCCATTTTTTAACTAAAATATTTTTGACAAATACCACCTAAACCCAAAAGCAAAACTCTTGTAACTATTGATGTGGGCTATCTAGTGGCTTGCACCAGCTGTAGTGTTTATTTATAAATTATACAAGTCTACTTTGGGTTCTTCCTTTATTTGCCAGAAACAATTGATTCTTCTTTTATTCAAAATAAGTCCTGTCTATTCTTTGGGTATCCTGGAGGGATTCATAATCTCTCTGCTTACACATCTGGGATGATTTGGATGTGTTATCTCACTCCACACTGAGACACAGACTCTACTAGAGATAAATAAAGAAAAAATACAGATTAGATGAGTCAGCAACTCAACTTTACTGTCTGTGAAGAGTTTACTGGACTCTCCTTCTGCATGTTCAGACAGCCTACACTAAGGACTTCTGCAATTAAAGATATCCATGAAAAACATACCTCCATGAAATAAGGAATAATCCAAGCTATATTAGAAGGCTGCTCATCAGATTCAATTTTTAACTAAGTAGGAACATATTCCTGATTTTTTTTCCCACCTTTATCTTTTTCTCATGAAGAGGCAGTTTGATAAAGAGAATTTCCTGTTAAACCCTCATATTCAGTTTAGAAATGTTTGAGAAGAAAATATGGAAAGAGTAGTTGGGGGTAAAAAAAAAAAAATAGACCTCCATATACATAATCACTATTCTGTGATCTGTTGTGCTCCTGACATACATTAGGAAGATCCCTTGGAGAATGCTGTCTCCATTCATTATATCCCAAAAGAGTCTGGTTTCACTGACCTTGCTCTCAGTACAATGCCTTGTGTCCTACTGATTTAAGGAGTTTTGTATAATGAGTAGCTCGAAAGGGGTGAAATTAGCCCAGAGAGCCATAATATATGAAATGTTCTTTGCTCAACACTAATTAGTTTACCTGACTTCTGTCTGGTAGGTCTGGTCTCCAAGGTACAGAGAATGCTTTTGATTTCACATGTCATAACATCAGAAACTTAAGTTCTTTAGTTTCACATCCTGTTCTGGGGGTAGTAATTTTGTTTAAATAAAATCTTCATCAAATAAAAATGAATTTTTTTGTCAGACTTACAAAAAAAAAAAAAAAAGTGCAGCTCTTTTAACTTGGTGAAATAGATGATGAATTAGACTTTTTGAAAACTGAAGATTAATATTAGTCTGCTTCCAATCAAAAACTTCAGCACTTGAATACTGAACACTTGAATAGGGATGCTCGTTGACACAGCCTCCAAGACAATACACCAAAATAGATACAGCTGCTGAAGTGGAAGTTGCTTTCAGCCAATGAATTTCCTGCTTGTCAGATTTGTATGCGTGTTTGAATGTGAGGGTAATGAAATAACATTATAGATTTCAGAACCAGGGCAGCCTTTATTCAGATAAGGTTATAAGCAAATATGGTTTAGAATGAGTGCCTGCTGAAGTAATAGAATCCTTTCCCCACTTACTCTCAGGAGTTTAACTGTTTGCTGCAACATTTAAATACGCACAGAAATGCAGAAATGTGCTTTGGGGTCACTTACAGAGAGCTTTGTACCTTGGGCAGATAAACACTGCTGAGGTCACAGGGGCCATCTTCAGACTGCCTAGTGTGACTCTGTGTACATTTAACTCTTAATTCCCAGTGTTTCTTTTCATATGGGTATTTCTCACATCTTAAAGCCAGAGAATAGTGAACAAAGTTGAGTGAAAATTAATTGTAAAATCATGGTGAGACCCAAAGGTTATTTCTCAAGATAATTTGTATACAACACTGAGGTCAGACTGTCAGACACACACTGACAGATCAACACTGCCCGTTTATAATTCTAAACTGAACACTTCCAGTGTAAAGTAGGCAAAATTTTCAAAATCGCTTCACTGCAATGCAGATCTTAAATAATTAAAATTATACTGAATAATAGCTTAGAGTTTTGTAACATATTCAGTTTCTAAACCCTTCAGAGGGTTAATGTTAATGCCACTCTGTAAAGCTAACGCCTCTCATCTGGAGAAAATTCTCCTGTCAGAGCAGCATTTGCAGGATAAACTTTTTGAAAAGCCTTTGACACATCAATGAAAAGTCTCGTACCACCAGTATCACCGCACTGCTCAACAGAAATGTCACAAAAGCAGTTAAGTGGAGAGAGAGGGATAACAGCAATGAGCTGCTCCCACTCCCACCAAGCACAAAGTGAGCAAAGCACCGCATGCCTGAAAGAAATGGAGCAGTATCTTGCATTGGATCTGATGGAAATCCTCCAGTTTCAAATGCAATCTATAATAGGTTATTAAAATATTAAAGATAAAAGTGACCTCCGGTTATTGGGGTTTGTAAGTTTAGCTTGCCTTTTTTTTTTTCCCCCCCAGATCAGGAAAAAAAAGAATTTTGAGCAATTCAAAAGAAATGGGTTGGCAGTAGAGATTAAATTAAAATGAATAGCATGACCATGACAGAATTAAAAGTATGTTCTATAGAGCTACTGAAGATATTTGTTCCATTATGATTTCAGCCTTCCAAGGAAGTCTTTTAGCTTACTCTCAAAGGGCTGAGCTTGTGACCAAAATATTCAAAGCAAGGACCAGAAGTGCCCTGAAGAGTATTGAAGTCAGGGGATAATTTTTCTGAAGAACACGAGTAAACAGGCAAAGTGGAACAGCCGCATTCTGGGAATAATTATTGCCTCTAGTATTATTAAGTTATTCAGCACTAGGCTATTCAGCAGTAATTATACCACCCCTGGGCAAGGATGATTTAGTGCAGCTCGCTGGTGAAAGCTGCATAATGAAGAGAATGGGATCTGGCTACTGTTGAGCACACCTTTCCAAATGTTCCTTTGGTCCAGTTGGCAGGAGCCACGCTGGGCTGGGTTGGATGGCAAGGTGAGCAGTGTGGTTTGTGTCACAGTGGCTTGAGTGCCACAGAGTTTAGCACTCTCAGAGCCTGACTCTCAGAAGGTCAAACTGCTCTCCTTTAACTCTGTGCAAGCCAACCAGCTCACACACAATTGCATGTGTCTAATTAAAAGCTGCATGTGGTCTGCTGGGCTACCCTCTGATGTTAATACTTAATGCAGTTTAGCACATTTTGCTCTGGCTATGTTGAAATCAGGCAGAACAAAGCCATGTATGGGCTCTAAAATCAGCTGTAATGCCCCATATGCTTGAATAGGAAAAAAAGAAGTATAATTGCTTAAAAGAAAGAAAAAAAATTAAGATAGAAGAAACATTTTGGTGTTACAGATTAATTCCTTTCCCTCCAATGTGAAATGTCTATTGACTATTGTTCCTTTTTCTCTGTTGCTCACGTTGTGGGATTCATAGGAATGGGGAAAAGGAACCTCTGGAATGGTTATCCTGTTGGCACTAAAACACTCAAGAATCCCTTTCTATCCACATTCCTTACAGTATAGAAAATCAGGATATAAAGAGAGATGAGACCATTCCATAAGACTTAGGAAGTGCCGAGATATCCACAACCAATGCAGCCATATCTGAGTTAATGTGGCTCAGAACCCAAGCATGGAAGTTCCCACTGTGGGGCTCCTGATTTGTCCTACAAGCATTTGAGAGCACCTCACACCACTCAGGGATCTGAAAGACACCTGATGCAAGGCCATACCCCAAACCATCATGCTCGGGGGGTCTTTGCTGTGGCAGGAATTCTTTCCTATCCCCACACATGGAAGAGGATCAGCAAACATCTGACAGAGCCAGCGGAATCTGGAGCGCCTCCAGCCCCGGGACCTGGCTGCCTGCCCCGGCTGCTTGGCTCTCTCCCTGACAGCTCCCAGGACTTGCTTTACAAGCAGGAGCAGTGGCAGTTTGGAAAAGCCTCCAGGGGAGGTCATGGGGGGGACTGGCTTGGCTCCTCCACGTCGTTTGTCTTGTCTGAAATTAATTTGGAGGAAGCTGTTCAGCGTTGCTCAAGAATACAATTCGGTATTAGCAGTGGCCGTTCATTTTTCTGCTCAGGGTGAGGTAAGGGAATGCAACATTCAAATGCCAGGATTTATGTGTCACTCTGGGGAAACCTGTTCTGAGAATTTGACTTCCTCTTTTTTATTTTATTTTATTTATTTTTTTTTAACACTTCTCAGTTATCCTGTTTGATACAGGCATCACGAAGAATGGAAGCCTACAGCTCAGCAGAGTAAAAATAAATAAATCTAAGTTTCAGGAGGTCAGAATAAATGTAGGGAAACGTAACATTTCTGTCTCTTTTGTCTTAAAAGTAAAATCAATAAAATGTTAAATTTAAGGGTTTTTTTACATTCTTTTATTACTTACTTCTCAGAACTTGTACATCTTTCAGTAAGAAAAGTTGCCATTACTACTATTTTTGCATCTCTTGCTATTTTGCAGCAATATATCTCTGACTTACATCTGAAAAACACTAAAGGTATTTTGACTAAACTTATTGATAAAGTCACTGACTTAAATTAAAGTCCTCAAGGTTAAGCCAAGTTCAAAGATGACCCATGATCTCATAGCCCTCCAGACATCATCATCTATGAATTGTTTTGTTAACAAGAGCATCTCAGAATCAAACTCAGATTTTACCCAGCTTTCACTGTTGCCTTACCTCACTGTTATCAATCATTTATTGTGTATTTCTTCATTTTTTTTTTTTTTTCATTTCTTATCTCTTCTGGCTCATCGCAATTGGTGGTAGATTGCCTCTTTTTTTTTTTTTTTTTTTTTTTTTTTTTTTTTTTTTTTTTTTTTTTTTTTTCCCTTTCTTTTTTTTTATTATTATTTTTTTTTTTTTCTATGAAAGAAAAAAAGATTTTCCTGGGGGAAAAAATAAAACTGGAAAAAAAAAAAGAGCATTCAAATTATTAAATATTGGGAACCGGTGTCAGCTAGAAACTCTTCCATTCACATGCTGCTTTTACAAATAACTATTTTTCACACTGATTCAGGACAGAATTAAGAGCTTGGAAATTTTCCTAAAAGAAATTAAAGAAACTCTACTTTGCTCTGGAACAACAATGTGTCCACACCATGGGAGGCTGGGACAGCAACTCTCAGATGATGCTGCAGTCACATCCCCACGTTGCAGAAAGAGTAACCATTCATCATTTCCCTCCCTCCTTCAGCCTGCCCATCCCAAATTCCTCTTCCCACCCACCAAGCAGAGAGACGTGGATGGAGCCAGAGGTCCCCACACTGGGCAGTGCTGGGCCAGAACTACAGGATTGTAGGGTTTTTATCTTCTTCGCTTCTTGTTAGAGCCAGTGTTAAAGCACAGGAGATGCAGTTTTTCCTGTGTTCAAAAAAAATTCAGATGTTCACCAATTCTTATCTAATGTACAGTCTCACGAGTTGTGAGTTCCAGCTAACGAGGTAGAAAATGGCTGTCCCTAACCCTTTCCATGGTCTTTTAAGCACTAAGTACCCAATAATGAGAAGACACCTAAACTATTTATAGCTCCACCCCAATAACCAACCACCTGTGGTCCGCAATGCAGACCTTTCCATCCAATTACAAAAAAAAACACTCAAACCCATGAAGAAGAAGGTGGAAGAAGAAGAAATTAGCCGACACCCAAAATCCTCCATCTTGCTCTCTCTATATTACTATATACTAAAATCTTAAATCCTAAGTTTCCCACCCTGTGATATAACACAATTCCACCCAAACTACACACCCACAATTCACAGTGTCATCGCTCAATTTTGGAAGCCTTTTCCATGGCTTCAGGTCAAATGTAGTGCTTGCTTGAGGGTCAATGCCTTTTAGCACAGAATGCCTAAAATTCTCAGTTTCCAGAATTCCAGCAGAGGATGGTGCAATTTGTGCCTGGCTTTGTTTTAAAAACCACCCTAAAGCAGGATGGGAGCACACCTAGCAGGGCTGCAGGAAGTCCAGGGACAGGAACTTGTTCTGATTCTGAGAGGTGGACCAGCACAGGCTTGAATTTTAGCTTTCATGTATTTCAGATTCTGCACTGCCCAGGGGTGCAGTTCTGAGCTCACGGTCAGTGTCACTCAGCTCTGCACAGAGCAGGGACACAAAACAAATCCTTTTCCTGCCGCACACCAAGGACAACTTTCAGTCCCAAAAGCACAAACAAGGGTGGGCTGAAGGGAGGAACAAGAAGCATGGGACCTCACAACCTGGGGTTGGAATTGGACAATTAAACTCCAATATGCAAATGGACCAAAATTTATAAAACTGTGAGACCTTGTGACTGTTTGTCCATTTTATGACCATTTAGGGTGCATTTTGTGACCATTTTGGGTCCACCTTGGGTGTAGCCCTGGTCAGGCCCTGTCCTGCCCAAGGTGGATCCTGGAGGCCTTTCAATAAATACCTACTTTATTCTCTAGCTCTGTCCAGCCCCTGTTCCAGGTCAGCCCTCCCGAGGCATCAGGATCACAACACAGATGTGTCCCAAGAGCCATGGCCCCGTCAGGTTATCCTGGGAATACACCCCGTGCTGGAAGCAGTCTCTGGTATAGAGTCCAGGGAGGTGAGAAGGGAGAGGCAGAGCAAACTTCCTCTGAACTCTGTTTGCCACTCATGGATATGCTCAGCACAGAGAGAAAAACATCATACGTTGGCTGAAAAAGTCAGAAGTCACTTAAGGACACTGACTTTGTGCAGTGAACAAAATAACAGACTTGGTTCTTTCATCACTCTTTGACTTCACTGATGAGTCAAAAATCAAGCTCTCATTTTTAGCTGGTTGAAAACAAACTGTATAAGATACTGAAAAAGCTTCCAGAATTTACATCTGTTACCACAAATACAGATTAGATTCTGCCTCTGGGTGACCAGCCATAAGTTCTTCATGATTTGCTACACATGGGAGAATTTCAGCATCAGCCCACACATCCAGTCTCTAAAGCGTTTTTGAATTTTTAGGTCTCTAAGTCTGCTCATGCTTCTCCACAAACACCTGTTAATTTGAAAAGCTGCAGAATATGAAACAAAACAAAACAAAATGGAAAAAAAAAAAGCAGCTGCTTATGGCACTGGGGACAACAACAGGGCTGAGCTGAAGAAGCAATCTTTATCTCAGGGAAAGGCAATAATATTTGTAGCACATGCAGCAGCAGTGGTTTTCCTGCTGTAATGCATACTTTTAACTGGCTCTTTTCCTGGTCTCATTTTTAGCTCAGAGACTAATGCTCCTTGTTGCTAAGTCACATCAGTACAACGCTGTGAAAGGACATGTTCCATCGAAACGAACGAGTCTATATTGGCACAAACTATTTTCATCTGCCTTCCAGGAAATTATTTTGATCTGAAAATTTAAATTAAAGCTCATTCCTGGTCTTTTAGCAAGGCACATTTCCCTGGGAGCTTATGCTCCATGTAACACTTACTGTCACTGCTCTCTCCTCTCTTGGAAAACAACGGATGCTTAGAATTAATTCAAAAAGCTGTGGGAATGTGCAATATATCCACAACTTCAGGCTATGGCATATGTAGTGACACTATGTATTCAAGTACCAGCTATAATCAATATTTGTGATTTATATGCTGGAATTTAATGATCTCCTCCATACTTTTCCTCAAAGATTAATATAATTTTGACTCCAAACTCCCAACAGCCTCTGTGCACAGCAGTCTGTAACACGAGGGTTTTTCTTGCCACAAGTTATACGGCAAATCTGAAAATGTTTCTCATCACTATGGTGTAGTTTGCACTCTGAGGATGAGAGTTGTTTGCTGGGGCACAGCTGGAGCAGGAATCCCAGAAATGTGCTGTGTCCTCTCCCAGAGGTACAAAGCTGCAGGTTGAATTGTTGGCAAGCCTCACTGGCTCCCAGGTGTAAAGGAGGGGAGAAGGGGCAGGCACCCAGAGCAGGACACAAACACTTGCTGTGCTCCCTCCCGATGAAACCAGGGACAATAGAAAGGGACACAAGGAACTGGGCCTTTCATGCAGAGCCTGTCCTGGTGGAAGCTGCCAAGTGGCCAAACAAAAGAAGCAGTGGGAATACTCTCAGACTCTATCAAAAATGTTGGAGAATCTTCTCCAAGATCTTCACATTCCACAAAGATCTGTGCTTTAGCAGGCATTTACAATTTCCTTTCAATTCTCCTTACAAATCTCCAGCACATTTTTACCATTTCCAGCTGAGCTTTTACATATTTGTTCTATCTTTTTTTTTTTCCTCTGAATATCAAGGACAAATCTCAAATTACCCGACAAGGATGTCAAAGCTCCTGCCTTAAAATTAAATCCTATCCTATCCCAATGTGAACTAGAGTATTTCTTGAAAGTTCAGCAGACACAGTCCAAATTAAGTGTTCACTCAGTAAAAAGAGAGGTACCCAAGCACCTGACTTTAACTACAACAATAGCTACCAAATTTGAATACCACATGCTCTGGTTTTATTTTGCCAGTGAAGTGTGTTTTGGCTTACAAAAGAACCTGAAGACTTTGCTGCTGTGGAGAGAGAGAAAAAGAGGGAGAGAAGTAAATACTAAAGATAGAAGAATAAAAATCCTTTGAAGGGGAATTGAGTTCTTGCCTACTGCTTAAGAAAAATGCACTATAAAGCAGCTATTGATTTTTCATTCAACAGCACTGAATGTTTTATTGAAAAGGAGCAATGCTCAGTAATTTGAATTTTCAATTAAGGTAGCACGTTCCTTGGACACATTTACTACTGCACTCCAGTGACATTTATTTGACTTTTAAAATCCCTCTACTATTGTATTCGTGTTTGTATAGATCAAACTCCCAATACAGAAAGTGCTCGGATTATAACACTGCTGATTATAGACATGTCTGCAAGGCTCTGTGGACAATCTAATGACTTTATTTATAGGTAGGACAATGTGCAGTCAGGCACAGCTGAAGTAAAATATGGCACCAGGAGAGAGATTAGGCAGTTCTGCATTTCAGCTGAGAAATATTTACATTTTATTTGTCTTTATGGACAGTTCATAGATGCAGTGAATTTAGTTATTTTAAAAAGTTTACATTTTAGAGGATCGGGGCATTTTTACTGATTATAAAACTCATCAGCTACTTAAATGCATAAAAATTTCAGCTGTAAGATAGACTGCAGTATTTCTGGACTATAAATAGGTAATGGTGGCTCATACTGGATTCCCTTCTGGAGAAAAAACTGGCTGGTGATCTGCCAGCTTTCGTGGAGAGCTTGAACTCCACGTGGTCAATTGACAAACTTTATAGTTCTAGAAATAGATCTAGTTTCTCCTAGTCAAAGGTGTTTCATGTTCAAAGACCTAATAATCTACTCCTGCTAAGGAAAGGACTTGGGTAATCCTTGGGTATTTTACTAACTATGAGAGACACATTTTGGAGTCATCAGTAATTTATTTCATCCAAATTGCAGCAGAGGTTGCACAAATTCCCACCAGTTTATGGTGTGTTGTGCCTAAAATCTTATTCCTTGCTCTTGATATCTTGGTATGAGCAAAAGGAGCACACCAGATATGCAAAGCCAAGAAGTTGCTCTTACTTTACTTAAAGTCTAGGTCCAAAGGTTTAGTCCAGTTGCAGTGATGCCAGCACTTATATCTCAAAATAAATTGGGCTAAAATATCACATATTCAAAAATCAAGATTGTACTATGCTATTGTGCTTAGTTTTGCCTATGTTTTGTTTTTTCTCACCTCTGGAACTACTTGAGGCCATTCTGGAGAAGCGTAGCACCTTAATCCCTCCATAAGACCGAGCCAGCCCAATGTATTGTAGTGCTTGCAGTGCCTTTTTTTAATCTGTGTGACCCTTTAATCAGGCTGGACTCTACAGATGTACTCAGTGAAGTACTCCCAGCCCTGCTGCCATCTGACTGAGATTTCCTGTTACAGCTAATGAGGTTCTGCTCCCACTTAATCTCTAAATATGGCACAGTTCACGCTTTTTAGTTTGCTTAATGGCATGCTATTAATAAAGACGTGACCTGAACAGCTACTTGCATTTATTGTCTTTTCTTCCCCCCACCCTCTATTTTTAAAAAATTATGCTGAGGTAATTTAATTTTTTGAGACCATAAGCTGTTGTTTTGTCTGACAAGTTGGTTATAATCATCCAACACTGCCATGAAGGTGCTCACCAAGGTCAATGCATAAGCCAGCAATTTATCTGAAACATTCATCATGATATTGAAATGGCTTTGCTACTTTTCCAAGTTGTTATTATTATTATTATTATTATTATTATTATTATTATTATTGCCTTATTGACAGAGCACAATGCTAACCCATACTAAAGAAAGGTTGAGTCCTCTGTAATTTTGTGTATTTTCAAGCAATTTCAAGTTACTGAAAGCACAGAACTATGCTTAACTCAAACTTTGTTGAACAGTATCTATGCTGAACAGAACTGCTCGATATCTTGTTTTTCCAATGAGAAATGGCCCTAAAATAGGTACAGCAACTCATGCCTTTATCAAAATAAATTGTAATTGGCATAAGCACAAGAACCAAAAGTTTTTGTTGTAGTAAATGAAACCACAATGCAATTCTCTGATCAAAACCATTAACTGGCAATCTTAGTGCAAACGAGATTTTTGTGGTTTTGTGTGTGTGTAAGACTCAGATATTCAACAGCAGAGAATTAACTCTGCATCATTATTTTAAATTGAAACCAAACAAGAAAACAAATGTCAATTGCCTTTAATTTCAAGAACAAGAAACCTTGTTTGCATGAGTGAAACCAGAGCCCATTGATTTTTAATGGGATTTGAGTGTTTTCTTTCTTCAGGCTTGATTTGGTTTCATAATTTTTTACATGTGGGTTACTATTTTTGCTTCTAACAGACATCAAGTTGGCTAAAGACTAGTTATAGTTTTAGTTACAGTTTTATGTTCACAAATCTCCACTCCTTTTTTTGAACCAGACGTTACAAAAGAGAAAATTACCTAAATTATGCTGGTTTGGGAGTTCTTTTTGGCTTCTCCTCTTAAGGCTGGTCAAACCCAACCAGCACAGCCTGGAGAGCACCTTGCCTTCTCTTCCCACTCCCTCTGAGGGGATATTACCCACAAATCTGCTGACAGGGGACTGTGATCCAACATCTTGCCTTCAAGAACTGTGAATTCCTAAGGGATGCTACAAGGAAGCAGCTGGCAGCTGAAGGGTGCACTTCTGGCATAACCTCTGGTCCAGATAATTTTCTGTGCTCCTCATCCATTGGAGAGTAAAACAAATTTAAACATGCTTTTGGATGTTCACAACCATGTTTCAGCCTCCTTACAAAACAATTTTCACTTTCTACTCTCTCCACTCTCTTTCTTTCCAAACAAGGAATGCAGCATTGAGACCTACCCAAACAAAACTAATCGAAAACTGAAAATCAGTAGAAGAGAAAACTGTCAAGCTTTAGAAATCAAACTTAAGAATTAAATGCATTCCATATGCTTACAAATGATCTTCATTAACACCTAATTACAATTTATTTTAATTAATCAAATGATCAGCTGCATTGATTCTTATCAGCAGATCAACCCTAGTACTATGAACATTTACAAGATTGCAGTTGCAAATCAAGTTATCTTCAAGTAATTTGTTTTCTGGGCAACTAACAAGCAAATAAATGAATAAATAGGACAAAATTTTGCTTTCCTGCTTAGTAAAAAAAAAAAAAAAAAAAAACAAACCGAAAGAAGGAATAAACAGAGAATATAATAACATGGTCTGGCCTGCATAAATTTAAGTGTGAATTTGAGATTGCAGAGCCTCATTAAGTTTCAGAGATTTCAGATGGGGTTCCACAAACATAGAATGAGCGCTCTTTCTAAACAGAACTCGAACCATGGCTGCATAAAGCTGGAATGACCATAAATGACAAATGACTAAAGACAAAGACAAATGAGGACATGCATGGGGCTCTGGATTCCTCTATGTTATGGTTGAATACTTCTCATCCTGATAAATCTTCTCTTCATCAATTTTAATGCCGGGAAGGTTTGAGAACAAGAGATGAACCTGGCCTGACGTTTACCTTTTTGAACTACTACAACTTTTACAAAATTCCTTGGTGACTTTTCTTGCTTGAAAGGCACAAGATGAAGCCAGAGATGTTGGCTGATGAGCAAACTAAGTTTCAAAATCGACATTAAAGATCAAAATGTTACCATTATAATGAAAAATATCAGGAGATTGTTCAGTGCAGCTAAAAGCCTCTTCTTGGTACATACATGGACAATTAATAAAGGGGTCATCTTGAATTTGCCCTAAAGAAACTTTTTTGATGGATAATGATAGGGACTCCTCATGCACTTTTCTACTCCATAATATCTATGTATACATGCTCTTCTCTATATATACACATAAACACAGAATTAGATATAACCATCCCTTGATGTTTATTCTTACCTCCCAATGGCATCAGTGAGTTTTAAACTCCATCTGCAGACACTGAAAGTAAGTTAAAAATTCATTACCTCTATGGAACCATGGAAAAGTTGATGCAAGCAGTTAAACCAAGTGAAAGCTATTGTTATCCTCAACGGAATATCGATCCTGATCTAATCCTGATCTCTCTGCCGTATTTAAATCATTCTCTCTGGGATGAAACTACTGATATTGAACATGCAGAGTGGAATAAATCAAAATATTTTAATCCTCCTTTAAATTCCACATCTGTTTACAACTTCACTTGGGAGACAACTGAATCAAACCCAGGTACTAATTTCCTTTCCCAGCTCCCTCAGCCTTTCCTCCTAAGGGAGATATTCCAGTCCCTTCATCCTCTTTATCAACTTTCTCTGGATTCTCCCCAGGATTTCCATGTCCCCTTGCCCTGGGGAGCCCAGAACGGGACACAACACTCCCAGATGTGCCTCAAAGGGCTGAGCAGAGGGGCAGGATGCCTTCTCTGACCTGCTGGGAGTGCACTGCCTGCTGCAGCCAACGTGACCAGGTGCTTAAAGCATCTCTCATACAACAACCCCTCCAGTACAAGAAGGTGTAATACAAAAAAAAAAAAAAAAAAAATCTATTTAAACATAAGAAAAAAAGCAACTTCTTTAAGACCAGAGTGGTCAGGCAGTAGAGCAAATTGCCCAAAGAGGTTGTGGAGGGTCCTTGAAGATTTCCAAAATTCAGGGACATGCTCTGGTTGCTCCTGTTCTGGGCAGGGAGAGGAGACGGTACAGCCTGCAGAGCTCTGTGCCAGCCCCAGTGACTCTCTGGGAGAGCTTTTATTGCCAGGTTATGGGAATGTCCTGTGTAAAGCCCAGGAAACATTCACTTAAATCCTCTGCTGCTTTAGGGGCCAACCTTCATCTTCAAGTTTTATTTCCAATTGAGTGCTAATGAGAAAACCACTAGTGGGAAGCAGCACTTGCTGTTAGGTCTATTAAGCATGATTAAAAGAAAGAGGCTGGAGTGCAATTAAGGTAAATATTTCATTGAGTTTTATTAAAACTGCAGAGATTGTGTCCAAAGCAGACCCACTGAGGTCTGAGTGTCATTGTGTCAAATCCGATGAGAATGGGGCTGTGGGCTGTGGATAGAAGGTGGGAAAGGGCTTTACTTGTAATACTTTAATGGACATTATTACTTTAACATTTTTCAGTCTTTTTGCTACTACCATTACACAAAAAAACGCATCCAAGTTTGAAAAAAAAAAAAGGTAATAAGCAGTATTCTGACTCATAAAGAACAGAATTAGGCATACAGATACTAAAAGAATTAAATTTATCCCATGCTTCTCTGTTTAAAAAAGAGAGAATGTATAATAATGGCAGACACTGAAGTGTTAAATTCTTTTGGAGACAGTAGACAAACTTATTAATTTCTGAAACTGGCAGAAATGGAATGCTTAAAAAATGAAAGACTGTTTTCAGCAACACAAGGTGTTTTAATTTAGATCATATGTCAATAACCGCCTGTTTTTCCATTTTGATCTGCTTTTATTGCTTGCTTTCTTGGTTCCGCCTTATCTAACAGCTTGAGGAAATAACAATTTGTATCACAGATTTACCTCTAAGTCTCTCTGACCATTTTCTCATTCAGATGTATTTTCTATTTCATCACCTTGCCTCCAATTCACTAAAATAGAATGGAAATATGCAAGAAGTGATATTCAAAAACCTAAATATGATATACTCTATGCATTTCTGGTAGCACAATGGCAAGGTAAACTGCAGTAGCAAGATAAGTACACTTCTTTTCTCATCGGCTCTTTTATTTAAAAAGTGTAAGAGCTGAGATTCTTAATTGACTTCCTCCACAAATCAGGTGTTTGAAGTATCACACCTCCTCCCACTTGAGTCATGAGAAAAAAAACAAAAAAAACCAAAAAAAACCAAAAAAAAACCAAAACCAAAAACCAAACCAAAACAAACAAACGAACCAAAAACTCAGAGAGAATTGGCAGGAGATGTAAAACCTTTGACCCTTACGGAAATAAATATATATATATATATAGAGAGAGAGAAAGGGTTTATATTCACTGACCTAACGTCTTCAACAATTGAGATTTTAGAAACTGATGGTCACTGGCCATTCCTGCTGTCTCTCTACAGAACTGAGAAATCCGTTAATTCACGTGAAACAACAAAAATTAGTCAAGAAACGGGATTAACAGGAAGTGCAGAATTGGGTGTTAATTCTATCATCAACTTGGAAAAGTAACTTCGGAAAAAGTCCTGTAATGTTCCCCTGGAGGAAAAAAAAAAACCTACAGAAGACAGGATACATATAAAGATGCAGATCAAACCAATCTGCACATCTCAGCCGTGCATTATTTGAAGTTGAGGCTGGTTTCAAGAAGCTGCCTTGATCTTGGGGCCTCATAATCAAATGCATTGTCTGGTGCTGGAATGAAACCAATCTGCTTTGAAAGGCCTTTGCTTCATCCCTCCAAAAGCAGAAGAAAAAAAGTATACAGGGAAAAAGGTGTGATCTGATCTTCATCTCTAAGTTCAGAACAAAGATATTTTAAAGAAAGTCACTTGTACCTTGCTGCGTGCTGACAGAGAGCTCAGAGGCACAGAGGAAAAATACAGAATCGGTTTCAAATAAAATGTGGAAGGAATAACCTTTGTGCATCAGTAGGAAACAGATGAGAATCTGAGTTCTTGAATTTCAAGACTGACACAGTGGTTATTCAGATGACATTTCCACCCCGTGGCTCTGCCTGGCACCCACTGCCCAGTACTGGCCATGAAATCTTAAACGTTTCACCTTCTTTCCAAATACATAAAAGGGGGCTCTAAAAAGAAAGAAAGAAAAAAATAAATTGAGAGGACTAGCACGCAGTTACTGGCCATTATTTAAATATGATCATAATGAACTCATTTATTAACGTCATCATGACCTCTTTCTCCACAATTCAACAGCACACTCTCTGTTAGTCTTTCACATTGATTTTTCAGCCACCAGCATCACATTGGCACAAATAAAACCCCATCTAGCCCTTCTACACAGTTTTTCAGCCGCACTCGATTTTCTTAACAGTTTAATGAGATTTTTGTACACAATAACATGCACAAGTATTTAAAAAATACAGCAGCAAGTCACAGGAATCAGCTGTGTGCTCAGACTTCTCCTGTGGAACACTTTATTGTCCACAGAGATGAAAGATCTACATATGAAACAGCCATGGAAGTACAAGCATTTGGAAAGTTTCACTTGTAATTTAAGTACAGAAAAAAAAAAAAAAAAAACAAAAAAAAAAAACAAACAAACAAAAAAAAAAAAAAAAAAAAAAAAACAAAAAAACAAAAAAAACCCCTCAACAACAACAACCAACCAACCAATCAAACCCAAGCAAACAAACAACAAAAAAACCCCAAAAAACAAAACCAAAAAAACAACGAAACAAATAGGACAAATATACACTTAGTGATGACTACAGCCTTTAGTCCTGTTTGCATTTAACACTTCATTCCCTGAACTCAACTTTCAACTGAATGAGAAACTTTCATGCACTACTTTGGGGATCACTCACTCTGATCACTCACCATTCAGTGTCTGAAAGAATTTTCCATTTATTCAGACTGAAATTAGACATTTAATAAACAAGACCTGATCTCTAAAGAAAGAAAGAAACCCACATCAAAACAGTGATGGTCAGTGAAGTATTATTTAAAACTTCTCTATTAAATATTACCTTCCTCTGCCATCCCTGATGCTCCTCTTGATAAAACAACTTAATTGAGAATCAGATTTTAAAATGGAATATCAGCACATCATTGCTGCAAATACTTTAAAATATTGATTGCAGTAATAGCAATGGATTTGCTCGAGCTGTGACATGCTCAGGTCCAAGTCCCTGTTCTGCTTTTGCCCCCTGTGATGACCCTCAGCAGTAGAAGGTCTGACCATCAGGGCCTTGCTGCACAAAATATTGTGATCTTACAACATGAACTAGATCTTTAGGATCAGAACCATGGAGTTCAACCCCTTGCACCGCAGAGCCGCTCTCCCCAGTTTATTAAAAATTTAAACTCCAGCTGTGGACTTGCCTTTGTCATGCACTGTCAGAGCACCACCCAGAGGACAGAAGGACAGCAGAGATTGCAAATGACATCTTCTCCAAACAAAACACTTTAACTACCCACCTAATCATTTCCAACCACCTTTCCTAGATCTCTCTTCCACTGATTTTTTGTAAGGTCTTTGTGCAATCTAATGAAAGAGGAACATCTTTGAAATGTCAACTTTTATTCTTTGATTTCTCAGAGAAAGATGATTTCTTTCCTGAGTAGTCCTCACTTATTTTTTCTACAATCTGTGCATGATCCAATCAGAAAACAAGACCAAAAAAATGCATTAATTCCTGGAAAGGGAAGGTAAAAATCCTGCATTTGCAAAATGGATACATAAGTCCCTTCCACTGTTCAACAATGGAAAAATGAATCTATTGTCTGATTCCAGTTTTGGTACAAACTCACATCTACTAGCTGGCCCAAACAGATCCCAATCAGATCTACCGTGTGTGAAATTATTAAACCATTTGATCACAAAGTTTCAAACAGAAAAGGAAATAGATGAAATAAAAAATTGAAAGGGTTCTGGCATTAAAAAAACCCTCCACACTTTTGATACATCTATACATTATCAATATTCCAAAGTTGTTATTTTAAGTAGCTCATCGCCACACCAAATAAAACACAATTACTGCTCTACTGATGTAAGTTAAAAACCTTTTTGTTGTTTAATTTTTTAACTCCACAGAGAAACGCTATTATTTAACACAAAAAAACCCCAGTAAACACTCTCAAAAGTCTGATCCCGAATCAAACCCTAATGGCTGTGTCAAGTGGATTTTGTAGTGTTCTGTACTAAGGCTGAGCTCAGACTACAGCTGTTTCATCCAAACACTACTCTGATATCAATCCAAACAAGGATTCAGCAAATCAGTGGAAACATACTGACTTAGAGCCAAAATAGTTTAAAACTGCCCAATAGGTTAGAAATGTCATCAAGGAGGAGAGAGCAGAAATCTCATAACCTTTGTTTCCATAGGAAACAAAGCTGAAAGCCAATTGCCTCAGCTCCTCCAAGTCTTTGTCAACACCAAAAATCAGGTTTTTTTACTGTGGATGAAGGAATTGTGATGTTCAATCCTTCTCAATGACAGCCCATGAGTCTGCCACTCACCAGAGTTCTGCAGATTAACAGTGAAGATGCATTTTCACTGAGAGGTTTCACTTCCCAAAGACGTTTTAATGGGAAAAAAGCAACCAACAACCCCCTCAGAACCTCAAAGTGGATACAAAGGAAACTCAAATACATCTGAACAGTGAGAGCTTGCAGTCTAGATAAACAACATATGCTCTGCAACCAACAATATTTTTTTGTAAAGAGAAGCAAACAGTCTTCAGTTTACAGGTTTAATTAAAACCAGCCAGAGCATTTCACATTCTGATATAGAAAATCATGAAAGTAAATTAAGAACAGATACTGTGCTATTTTTTCATCTAAATTGTTCTATTTGTTTTATCATCACAGATGATTTTCCTATACATTTTACTTTTTCTTTCCTTTATGCAATTTCTAAAATGGATTTACAGCAGCCCTTCCTTATCTCAATACAAATAAACATCTCGTCAATGATTTCACATGGTTCTCTTAATGTCTACACAAACCATTGTACAAAAAACACCCGTGTATAACCTAGGGCTACACATTATTTCTGATTTCATATTGGAGGGCACAATACAACTCAGTCTAAAGAGAGAAAACATTATTTGTGAGAGGTACAAATTTAGGTGACTCCTCATATTCATACCAAAGTGTCTACACAATACTTTGCAACCTAGACCCTTATTATACAGATAAGTTAGACATTTTTATTTGACATACCTTTAAAACAACAAGTTTTCTTCTCTTGGAGAATGCTGCAGAAAACTGTCTGTGTGTTTATACTGCCATTGTTCATTCCTCTACAAAAAGGAATTGTTACTTACACTTTTAAATTAACTTTAAGTACACATCTATGTATAAACATGAATAAAAAGCTCAATGTAGTATCACAGAGGCTACATGAAATTACTGAACTTTTGTTAAAAATATTTCTAAGTGTAGCCTATTAATTTCTAACACACATTAGTCCCTGTGGTACCTCTTTGAGTCCTTGTTTTTGTCCACCTACCTTGTGGCAGCCTCTTGATGTCTGGGTTTTAAGCACTTACTGCTTTTCAGTTTCCTTCTGCAATAAATAAAAACAACCTCTTGGACTTGTTCAACCTACCCAGGGTCAAAGCCCTTTAGGTATTTAACCTTTTTTGAATTTAAAATCCAGGTGCTGCAAACCAAAGCAGTACATTGAAGGTGTACCTGTACAGCAGACAGAAAGTTAACTTTAAATATCTTACTTTGCTAAACTTAAATACTGGAATAAACTTACCATGTAAATATGATAATGAGTAAATTCTAACATATTCAGTCAAACATCTACGGAATCTTTTTGTGTCTTGCTTAATTAGTTACAGTTACATGTGCTGCTGTCTCTCATTAACTTTGTAATTCCTGGGCATGCATAGGTGGGTGCCTCACTAAATATCCTTTGATTAACGCACAGCATTCATATAATATATGCTAATTCCTATTTGCTAGGAAGTTAATTATAAAACTTTGATAATCTGTTTTGATAAATTTGGTTCAGTGGAAAATATGTGTTCCTAGAACAGAATTATGTTAAGTTTGTTTTGCTTTTGATTTTTTAAGGCAGTTACCTGCTACCTGTTGGATGAATCCTTTGCCTGCACAACAGGCAAAGCCAAGTTCAGAGTAAGATCTGTCATGGTTTAAGCCCAGGTGGCAACTGAGCACCACAGAGCTCCTCACTCACCCTCCTCACTCCACCCCAGAGGGACGGGGAGCAAAGTCAAAAGTAAAACTTGTGAGTTCAGATAAGAACAGTTTAATAATTGAAGCAAAGTAGAATATTGTAATGATAGTAAATATTAATAGGGATAATAAAAAGAAGAAGGAAAACAAACAATTGCTCACCACACCCTGACAAATGTCCCCAAACCCTGAGTAGTCCCACTCCTGGGTAACTCCCCAGTTTATGCACTGGGCACTGGTTTTAAGGTGTGGAATATCCCTGGGTCACCTGTCCCAGTTCTGCTCCCTCAGATCCTGTTTAGGTACCTCCTCACTGGCAGAACATGAGGCACAGAAAAGTTCTTGATTTAGGATAAACACAAGACATCAGAGTGTTATCAACGTCATTCTCACACTGAACCCAAACACAGAACTGTGCCAGCTATAAGGTGAGATTGACTCTACCCCAGCCCAAAGTAGGACACCATTTTTCTTCACGTTCCCACCCATTATGGTTTTGCTAAACCCTTCTGCCACAGCCAAAAAGACCTTAAGAGACATGGGAACAACATTCTCCTGTTGGCACTGAGGTCTTTTGGAATCCTTCTTTTTTTGTGGAATTTAGGTTTCCACTCTCCCTTCTTGGTTGGTATCTCTGACTTCCGTCCCTGTCTCCAAATCCAATCAGTACATCTGAAGGTTGTCTGCTGCAATGTGCCTTTTTCTTTTTCTTGTCTCTGGGAGCCCCACAAAGAGTAGCACTATTCCAAATCCATCATGAGAATACCTTATTCTTATTTCCTATTCTTTAAGAAATTAATTTGAATTCAACTCACAGCAACACACTGTGAATTGTAAAACTCATCTTAGATATAAAATTAATTTTACATGGGCACACAGAAAAATGATTGTCAGTAGATAGCAATGTGAAGCCATACCTGTATTTAAGCAAAGTTAATCTCTTGTACAAACAAAATGCTGCTTGCTTATTCAGTTTCCTTTAGGTAAATTCCTAAACTTCTAAGGACTTCAAAGAACTAGGCAGGAGCAAGATAAAGAGCTTATCTGCATAATTCTTATGCTAATTCACAGGAGGTGTCTTGACTAAAAGGATGTCTATGTGCACACTAAGGACTCACTAATTCCCTTCCTCTAAACCCTAAGTTATTATACACGTATTTAATTGGAATATATCTTACTCTGCTTCCAGAGAGTAGCTCTGGATCTGGTTCTGGATCCTGCTGGTGACTCCCAGGCTGACCTGACAATTTTTGGGATATCTGGAGAAGTTTTTGGGCCAGGTTTCTACCACAGTGCCCATGTACAGATCTTGAAGTACAGATGCTCACTCACTCCCTAAAGAACATCCAGCTCAGAGTCCTGCCCAGCCGCACAAGATTAGGAAGTAAAATATCTGCTCTTCATCCTAAAATTTGAAACTACTCATTTTCTCACCAAGTCCTCCCTTCCCCAGCCCTACACTCCCACATCTCCAAGCTGTAATCTTAGTCACTTTTTCTTAGGATAGAAACAAGTGAAATCCCAACATTAAACATTTCTGACATCACTGTTTCCACAAAATATTTATATCTTTGTAAACCTTTTAGCTCACAAAGACAAACGGAAATGATTTACGTTTACAAGAGGTAGAGGTTTCTCAAGGAATTTCAACTTTTTTATTAGTATGGTTTTATCACCTATTTAAAAATATTAATCATTTTTATACTATTTCTTCTAGTAATAAAGCATCAGTTATTCAAAAAAAGCCTCAAATGCATCATACACACAGAGAGACCATTCTCAACCTAATCAAAAAAAGTAGTACCACCATTTTAAATGCTTTTAAACAAATTGCATGCCGCAGCCTGAAGGAATTACAGCATTTTTTTAAAAGTTTTTTTTTTACGCTGTGCTCCTTGTTGTGTTTTTAGTTTAAAATGTTCATTTTGTGTGTTGGTTTGCTAACTGTGAGTGTGCAAATACATTCTCATTACTTGATAGGTGAATGTTTGCAACAGTGTTTCAGCAAAGAGATCATTGCTGCCCACAAAGAAATCCTACAACTATCTCCACAGACTTTTTATATAAAAATCAACTAACTGTTTTATTTTGTTTTTGTTTTTGTTTTTGTTTTTTTTTTTTTTTTTTTACTTAAAAAATAGGGTACAGTGCTAATTCACCTCCACAACAGCAGGCGGCTTTTCACTTTAAAAAAGGGAAGGCACACAATGCAAAGAAACATAATTATCTTAGAGGTATAAAACAAGGCCTGAAAGGTCACTGCTTTCTACTTAACGCTAATTCTTCCTGGAAAGCCATTGATTTAAATGCACAGTAAATAACTCATTATGGCAGCATCACCAGGCTATCTACCACACTATGGCTCATCAGGAGCTGCAGTGACAGGATCAGGAGGGATGGCTTCACACCAACACAGAGCAGGGCTAGAGTAGAAGTCAGATGGAAAGAGTGATGAGCAGTATTTTCCCAGAGAAACTGTGGCTTTCCTGTCCCTGGAAGTGTCCAAGGCCAGGTTGGACAGGGCTTGGAGCATCCCAGGATAGTGGAAGATGTCCTCAAGACACTCATGTATCTTGGTTTGGAAAAAACAGGTGTCTGCCAGGGAAAAGCCAGATATTCCCTTGGAATGGGGAATCTAAACCCTCTCCCTCCAAATTATCATAATTTTGCAATTAGGGTCTTTCAGGCGAAGATATGGGAATAGGAATAACAGTTCTTTACTAGGAATATTAAAAAGACAACTGTAGTAGTACAAAAATAAAGCCCCAAACAAATTTTAGAAAATCCTAGAAACACTGACAGAGTCAGATCAACACCTTACACCCTGTTGGTCAGGGTGTTGCGCGAAGTCGCAGGGGAACCCCGATAATGAAGGGAAGTCGGCAAAGCAAATGCAGGTCCAATCAATATGATTACTGCTACATTTCCCCTTTATTCTGTGTAAGATGGCAGGTTCTATACACTCTGTATAGTTTACAATTACAGATACATTTTCATTGGTACATGGCACAGGGAGGAATGCAAACACTTATTGTTTAATAAGCTGTTTAAGGTAGCTACTATGTCCACACCAATTATGATACTTACTAACTGTTATGAAACCCTTTGACCCTTGTTAACACCTTAAGGGAAATTTCTAAATGCGACACGCTCCTGGCACTGAATTACCAACTGTGCCACAACCTCTACCGGCCTCAGTGCCACGGCCTAGAGGCCTCAGCAATATGGCTCAGTCTGGATGATTCAAGTACAGCTTATCTCCTACAGTTGTGAGCAGTCCAATCAAGTCCTCCTGCAGTGACAGATGTGCTTCTATGGAAGCAGAGATGATCCTGTAGAAGGGTCCAGTGGTGCTCAGGTGGGTCCAGTCTTCCTCTGGGAATCCAGTGCAAACAGGCTGCCCTGGTGTTCTGAATCCCAGGTTTTATCCAGGTGGGAATGCTGGGCTCCTCCCCCTGGGTGGAGCATCTCCCAGTGGGATGATGGAATTGTATCAGCCATGCAGTGAGCCTCGATGGCCCATTAACAGCAGACATCCCCTGGAGGGAGGATGGGTGGTGGAAGAGACAAGAACACTGCCCCTGCTGTTTTTAACAGCTGCCCATTAACAGAAGGCACCCACTCCCCCACCTCTAGAGTTCTGAGGAATGGGTTATACAAGAGATAAAGAAAACACATATCCAGAAGATTTCAACAGATGGAAAATACACAAGATTTGGTTACATATTGCAACTTGAGACACCATGGCACAGATGGAACTGGATGGGCTTTAAAGTCCATTCCAACCCAAACCATTCTGGGATTCTATGACATCTTACACTGCTAATCATTTCCTCTGATTTTTGAAAGATTTCTTTCTTTTCCCACTTTCTTTCTCTGTAAATATACAGTCAGATTTTCCAGGATTCACTTTGAAGCAGCATACCAAAAACAGGAATTGTTTTAATACAGCGATGGTCTATAGGTTTATTAGGAGCTCTGACAGAGGAACTGCTGAATCAAACTCAGCTGCAGATTCTGGATAAGTCAAGCAGAACGTGTAGGTTGGTAACAACGTATGCACAATTGGTAAATGAGTGTGTTCCCACAGGTCTGGCATAATAATAGAAGTGAATAATTCATATCATGTGGGAAAAGACAATTATAATGCATCTGGAAAAACAAAATACACAAAATAGGCTTTGTTTTTTTCATCTTAGGCTCTTTCCTTCTGCTTTTTATTAGTGACTCCCTTTCTGCCCTTTGCAAACCCTGCTCACTTTGTGTCAATTTACACAATAACATGAATTTGAGCATATGGTGAAGGCACTTTGTGATGGTTTATTTCGATCTAATCAAGATGATTTTAAAGTCTCTTTCAACCCAAACCCTTCAGTGACTTTAATATTCTCTCCTGCCACTTTCCCTCTCATGGAAAGAGGAATAACTGGAATAGCAGAGGCCAGAGTGAAGGAGCTGAAAGCAGGAATCCTTTGTGCTAGGAAACATTCCACTTTTATTTCCAACTTGGTCCAAAATGGGAGCCACTGAAGGAATGTGTTAGGATGTTGAAGTGAGATAATTCCACATCCAACCTGCAGCACTGCTTGGTACTGACACTGGCAGCAGTAGCCTCTTAAAATATTTGCAAATTCTTTCCAGGGGATCTTTCAGAATAGAGCACAAAGTCACATTAAGTAATCACTCCAGCCAGATACTGAACTGTATTGGGGCATGGAGACTGTCATTCATAGCTAAATTACACGTTCTATTTGGGAGTCTTTTTTTAGATTCCTGACGCACGTAATCGAGTGCAACTGATGAATTTTGTCTAACAGTTTATCCTTTAGCATTGACACTGCAGCTCCCAGTCACACACAAAGTGTGCTGGAGTTCTGATACTGCTCTTTTGAAAGTCATAGGAAGTTTTAGCAGTGCTCTCAACAGCATTCCAGCCTTAGTTTGCTATTTGCCATCGAAAAATGCATGCAGAAACGGAGCCTCGAGTGCAGCCGTAACCAGAATTCTGGCACAGCACTCAGTGGAAACAGCAATTTAGCCACGTTTTAGTGATGACCTCCAGAAGTTAATTACAAATCTAGTATGAAAATGATGAGCATTTGCTGTACTTTACCTGTTCATTGTGAGAATAAAGAATGAAAAAACATATTTAGAGCTGGCAAATATTCTTTTCCCTTAAACAGCCACATAGTTCTAAAGCCTTTTGCAGAAATAATGGCTTAGCAGGCTCTAGTGTAGAAAAAATTTAAACAGGAATAAGTAACAGAGGTGAGAAGAGCTATTCAGCAGCAATGGCTGATGTCACCCTTACCCTTAAACAATCCTTTTCCTAAACCATTAAGCTACAAAAACCAAACTTACTCCTCAGTTCTTAATAGACATTAAGAAAATCTACATCGTTGTTGCCAATTGTCAAGCATCACTAACATCACTTTTATAAGGCATATTTTTCCAACATGTCCCTTGAATCTTCTGGATAACATGTCAGACAAATGAAAGAGCTCTGCTGGTGAGCTGGAGTTGTGTCTTTGAAGGAGCTCTGTAGGATAAAGCCTTTCAGTGTCCCGTCATTAGAGACAAACCCCATTTAGCTCTGCTGGTCTGACAGTGCTCTAATTTCATTGACTCCTGAGCTACTAATGAGCTGCTGTCACAGAGGGGGAAAAATAAACACCTGCTAAACACAGAGAGACTCTTTTCTGCAGCTGTATTTCCTTACAGGGGATTATAGTATCGACCAGACCAGTGGAGCCGTTCCCTTCTTGGGAAGAACTGAAACAGGAGATATGGCCCCGTAAAGGAGCCTGTGATTAGGCCTGATAAATCCTTCCTGATGGCCTGGAAGTTGGTTTGATGGTATCATCCAATTTCCAAGGAGGCATATCTGCCCTGCAAAAAAATCTGGGTGAGAGCTGGGGCCTGTGTTTGGCACTCTTAGGCAAAGACAATGGATCAGGGAGCAGCCATGGGAATAAAAAAAGTCTCTCAACTCCAGAGTAAAGTCAGGAAAATAACATTTTTCTTAGTTTTCAGACAGACCAGAAAGGAAAAAATGGGAAAAAAAAATTACATATATGCATATATATTTGAGCCAAAGAAAACCAGATTTTTTTCCGCTGACAGAAAATAAGCAACCCAAAATGTCTTAATTAAATAATTAAATATCCACTGTCCTTTTGATAATTAAGTTTTTTAAACCCTAAATTACTCCAAATTTTAGCTAAAGAGTAAGGATTTTGAGTGCACTATTTACTGAATTTAATTTAGAGAGCTAAAATTATTAATCTCCATAATTAATCTTTTTGGGGACCGATTTCCTGAAATGTGGTGAAAAATTGCTGCCTTGGATTTTACCTTAGGGGTGTTTAATCTTCCCAGGGTTTTTTCCTCCATGAGCTGGATTCCTTGGAAAGGCCTGTGGAGCTGCCCGCTTTGCTCTCTGTTATTTGAATAAAAACAATTTCACTCCTGAGTCTTTCAGCTAAACGTGCAAAGAGGGGAAGTTTTAGAGGAGAAAGTCAGGACAAGTAACTGATTTATCTGGGTAGCAGCTTTCTCACAATGTTTTGACAGAAGTGTTCTCAGAAATGTCTATTTTTAGTCCCACATTCTGCAATCAATTTCTTTGTAAACTAAATGAAAATCAAGAAACTGCACAGATACCTCAGAAAAAGGAGGATGAAAAACCACAGGATAATTTCTCTGCCTGAGGGAAGCAGGAGCACTCTAAAGTTCAGAATGTGTTATAATGTTAATAATTATGCTATTAAATACCAGCAGTCTCAATGCAGAAAAATACAGGGGATTTATTTGTTGGGTTTTTTATTAGTGGCTGCTTTGTCAGCACAAATATTCAGGAGGTTTGTTCCAGAGCTTCTGCTCTGGGGAGGATGGTCTTAACCTGAATGATTCCTCCACACCAGGAAGCACCCAAAAGGTACAAACGCCTCGAAAAAACAACTTCCAGAAATATGAGAAAAACAAATGAAGAATTTTATTCCACCTCAGTTTAAGAGGTGCATATAGCTTATAATGTATACATAAGGTTCCGGTGGGATGCTATTTGTCCAGCAGCCCTGGTGGGGTTCAGCCATAACTCAAGCACATCTCCAAGGACCTTTAATTTTCATTCTGTGTTTTTCTAAAAGCGCTCAGTTGAGACAATAATTTTAAGATGAAAACCCCACTTTTTTTTTCCACTTTCACTAATTTTAGACTGTAGTTTAGAGCACCCAAACAAGACAATTCTATGTCTTCACTGACTGCTCCTAAATTACCTTAAACATTAAACTGAAATTTGCATAAAAAACTATAAAGACAGAAGTAAACCTTAACCCTCTTTTTCTTTTCCTAAGCTAGTTTATAAATATAAATATTTATATAAATATTATAAATATTAAAATATTATAAATATTTAAATAAATATAAATATTTTCCCTCCTTTTTAAATTGGACTTTCATGTTGGCAGGATGAAACTTTCAGCTTTGAGCATTTAGGAAACACAGATAAAAAGGGTTAATTTTTCTTTATAAATTAAACTCCAAGTGGTGTATTTTTGGGAAGATCTGTGATTTCTATATTACCTTATTGTATAAGTAAGCTGCATTTTCTGCTATCAGGACATCAACAAAGTCAGTCTAAAAGTGTCTATGTGTTGTAATCAATAATATAAGGGGACATGTCACCAATGCTGGTGCACATGCAAAAATATATAAAAAATAATTTGTGTATATTTCCCAGTATGTGCTGATAAAAAACAGTTTGATTCATGTCTGCCCAAAATCTATTTGCATTTTGGTTCTTGAGTTCTGCCTGATGATTTTTTTTTAATAATCTAGAAATTTAAAACATGCTCTGAGTGAATGCTAAAGGGTAATGTTGAACATACCAATAAACCCATCTTTGCTAAGGGACCTGTCAATCCAATTTTCCCCCTCCTAAACTAGGGAATACACAATAACCCGTCTTAAGATCCACTGCTGTGCCAGTTTCATTTAAGATCAAAACGAAAATAATCATTTTACGACAAAGCAGAAATTGAGACAAACGTGAAAAGCTTGAAAGGCATCAGCCCACACAGGAGCAAGGATTCATTTGCGTTCTCTCTGAGGGTGGAACAGGCTCCAGAGCCCAGAGCAGAGTTCTGAGTGACTGCCCCAGGGATTGATGCTCCTCAGGGTGAGATCCTGGCTGTTTAATCACCTTGGATGTGCCTCTTAGGCAGGAGGAAGGTGCTGATGTGCATCAGGGTCACCTGAACTTTAAACATCAGGGCTCTGTCTGCTCCCCTCTGCCTGCCACACCCTCCAGCAGCTGGAGCAGCTCCTGGACGGGCACAGCCTCTGATAAAACCAAAAGAGCAGAAAGAGCTGCCAAGTTTCCAGGGCATCTTCATTGAAGCCTATGGCGATGGGTAGTTATAAAAGTAAAATCCTTTATTGCATGGCTAAATCAGCCTCATGAAGGCAGAGTTGTTACTGTCCAAGCCAGTGTGCATAAAGCCTCTAACAAAGTCTCTGAGTCCCAAGCAGAAACAGCAGCTACAGCAGCAGTGACAGTGTAGAAGATGCATCGCTGAAGGATGTTGGAGCAACAGGCAGCTCTTCAAAGTGCTGTTTATTGTATCAAAGATGTTACAGCAGTCCATGGTCCTGGGTGACAGAGCCATGCCTAAAGCTGCCAGCTGCAGCTTAGGTCTGCCTGAAGCCACTTTCGTTCTCGTTACAATGCATTATATAGTTTTCTTTGCAGATCATTTTTATACATAAAAACCAATCAGCATCATACACAATACCTTTACCATCACCTCCAGCCTATCAAAACGACTATCATTACCATATTATGTTCCAGTTTAAGCTTAAAGCTGTTTCTCTATTTTCTTGCAGTGGAAAATTCTTAGACCTCTTCTCTACGTGGTAAAAACATGTTTTTTGTTTGCCAGTAGCATCTTTTACTTTTCTTGCCTATGGTATCTTTTGCTTTTCTTGAGACCTCTTTCTGCTTGCTAAAAACACCTTTGTTTGTGGTCAAGATATCCTTTGCTGTAGCCATAAAACCTCCTTCCAACTTGACTTAACCTTTGCCTTCTTAGTTGCCCAGTAACAACTGGCTCAGCAGTCCTTAATTTAGACACCTTTTTTTCTTCTATATCAAAACTTGCTTCTATTTCTATTCCACTTTCAGGTTCCACATTCAGAGAGCCACCTGCTAAACTTGTGAAACTTTCTTGTCATACTTTCATCTTCCCAACAGTACAGTGCCCGTAGTCTGTGTCCCATCAGTGTCTTTGTCAGTAGCAGTCAGAGCAGTAGCAACAGCAGCAGCAGCACTGGTGTTTTCCTGAGTCTTGTGTGTGTGTGATCTCAAAGTAGTGCATTTTTATTCTATTTTTAGCCATTTAGGTACATACACGAATTTTCTACAGTCTTGCTGGGCCAATCCTAAGTTAAGATTGATGTGTGAAGGCAAGCACAAGTTCTTGCACAAATCCTACGTATATAATTCTATCTGTTCCATCTAGGGATTTTCAGCAAGGCTACATGATTTTTTGTTATGACTAAAATTTAACCAATTTTGCAAAAGGCAATGCCACTTGAACTTTAAACTAGGTATTGGGTCTTTTTCTTACTTAACTAACTCAGTCTCTTATTTGCTAAGGCACTTAAAAATCCTCTATTTATTTAAAACTAAACTTGCATTTCTACCTCATGTCTGTGTGGATTTATGGATTTTAGTTTTTCTGAAGGTTCTCATTCAACCCTCACATTTCTGGGGTCTCCTGGGCCTGTGTGGATTTGGGCGAGGGGGATCCTTACTCCAAGAAAAAGCCACTTTTGGATGTAGAAAAAGCAATTTCCACCATGGGGTATCCGTGAGGTTTTGCAAACAAACAGAAAACAGGATTTTCACTTCCAAGAGAGTGACACAGAATCGATGCTCGCTGGGCACACCCAGCCCAGGTTTGGATCTTGCCTGGAGCATTGTTTATCCAAGTATAAACAAATAACGTTGCCTTGGAATGATGTGACAGGCTGCAGGGTGGAGGGATCCAGCTGGAATGAAACTGCTGCTACAGTTTGCTCACCCCAGAAAAATCCGTGTATTAGTAGGAAAAGTAGTTTCTCTTTTGTAAGTGTTCGCCGTCATTGTTCTAACAGCCCTGATGCATGAGCAGCACTCTCCTCCCGATTCTAGGGACAGTGAGAACATATTAATAAAGAGGGGGAAAAAGAATAATCAAGGCTATTCTTAGAATAAACTATAATTAGTCACAGTTGTGAAATTTGTGTGATGTTCTTTGCTGTCTGGAAACAAGATGGGTGTGTAAAACGTCCAACTTCCATAAAACTTGTTCATAGAAAATGCTCTATTGACCTTATTTCCACTTGCAGACTGCTAGGTTTAGACATTTTAAAAAATATATGTTTAAAAAAAATCTTCCTATTTGCTTCCCTTGAAGTAGATTCCATCTTTCCAAGTGAAGAGATGAAAAGTAATTTAGGGTTGGATTAGTACTGTTCAAAAGGTATCCTTAACAGGGTGATATTTCAAAGCCAGAATCTGTACCCCCAGATTTCTCACATCCAGAATTTTCATGTCCAGAATTATCTCCAAGGTAAGGGCTGCTGTTTCAGTTCCCCATTTCTGTCAAATGCTGCTCAAGATGAAAGCACCACTCAAAACGTTTTCACCCACGTGCTGTGCTGGAGCACTCAACAGTGCCTGCTGAGTTTGTCTGGACCCCAGATCTTCAGCAAATGCTCACAGTGACACCCACCATCCTTCCTCTCTGTTACAGGAAGTTTCCTCTTCATGTTACAGGAGGTCACTCTAAAATAGGACCGAAACTCAAAAAAGCAGTTCCTGCTCTTACACAAGAGGAAATCACTGACTTTTACTTCTGGCTCATTGTAATAAAACCTCAAGTGATGTGATTCACGTTTTTTTCCAAGGGAAGGTGAGATGATCTTTGTTTCTAGTGGCACCATCAAAGCAAGAACAGGCTTTTATCAATTTAATAAAGGCTGAACAGATGCTGCAGTCTTATCATAAGTGGCATTAACAGAAACTAGAATGTAGTCAAATACAATACCAGTGCTTGAGATCACTTTGTCCTTTCCACCACTCATCCAGAAGCAGAACTGGGATTGGCAGCTGAGCCTCCAGCCTTCAGCATCATTTTGTCATAATGCAAAACCACCAGCAAAAATTTGCCTTGCTTCCCTTTTAAGCTACATCTGCTGCAATTACATATTTAAAAGGATGCCCTGATCAGCATCGCCAACTTTTGATTTTCAGGATAACTTATCTCTGATCTCATACCACTGTAGCTGTTATTATTGCCACAGATCAAAAGATTTGATGAACCATGTGTTGGATGGAATGCAGGAACCTCCTGCAAAGAGAGTGAACCTCCTTCTTTTCCTACTTCCAGTGTGAACATTCAGTGCTGTTCTTCTGAACTGGGCTTTTAACATTGCTTTGAAAGCAGCTGTTGATGCTTCTGAGCACAACTCGTCCAAGATTTGCATGAAGGCTGCTGATCTGAGCTGCGAACCAGTGCTGGTGGTTTGCCTGTAGGGAACATGCTGGGAAATGTCCTATTTTTATCATTTGCTGAAAGACAGAAACACAAAATGAACCGTGGAGTGGTCTGGTTTGAAACAGGACCTTAAAGATTATCTTGTTCCAATCCCCTGCCATGACCTGCCAATATGCATCCAACCTGGCCTTGGACACTTCCAGGGATCCAGAGGCAGCCACAGCTTCTCTGGGCACCCTGTGCCACAGCTCCCCACTCTCAAAGCACGAATTTCACCCTAATATCTCATCTAAACTTGCTGTCTTTCAGTTTAAAACCATTCCAAAAGAGGAGAACACCCTCCCCACCCCTGCTGCCCACACATTTTTTTGACATAGCCCAAGCCATGGGTGGTTTTTGGACTGTGAGTGTACATGGCCAGGACATGTCCAGCCTCTCCCCCAAGCCTCTCTCAGCAGGGCTGCTCTTGAAACATTTGAAATACTAAAATTACAGGAAGATCTCTTCACCTCTTGAACCAGATAAAGTCTGAAAAATTGATTATAACATTTCCTAGCCATCTGTCAGCACCCACAAATTTTGCTGGAAGGGCAACTGTCTTGGTTTTGAAAAAACAGGTGTCTGCCAGGGAAAAGCCAGAGATTCCCTTGGGATGGGGAATGTAAACCCTCTTTCTCCAAATTATTATAATTTTACAATGAGGGGCTTTCAGGCAAAGATATGAGAATAGGAATAACAGTTCTTTACTAGGAATATTAAACATACAAATGGAGTAGTACAAAAAAAACCCCAAGCAAATAAATAAAAAATCCTAGAAACACTGACAGAGTCAGAATATGACCTTACACCCTGCTGATCAGGGTGTTGGTGTCAGTCCAATCAAGCCCTCCTGCAGTGACAGATGTGCTTCTATGGGACCAGAGATGATCCTGTAGAAGGGTCCAGTGGTGCTGAGGTGGGTCCAGTCTTCCTTTGGGAATCCAGTGCAAACAGGCTGCCCTGGTGTTCTGAATCCTGGGTTTTATCCAGGTGGGAATGCTGGGCTTCTCCTGCTGGGTGGAGCATCTCCCAGTGGGATGATGTAATTGTATCAGCAATGCAGTGAGCCTCGATGGCCCATGAACAGCAGATATCCCCTGGAGAGAAGATGGGTGGTGGAAGAGACAAGAACACTGCCCCACCTGGTTTAACAGCTACTCGTTAACAGAAGGCACCTGCCCCCTCCCCCTGGAGTTATGAGGAATGGGTTATACAAGAGATAAAGAAAAACACCTCTTTAACCAGTTTCAACAGATGGAAAAATAGAATAAACTTTTTTTTTTTTTTTTTTTTTTTTTTTTTTTTTTTTTTTTTTTTTTTTGTTGCATAACCCAAGACATCACTGTGAACAGAATGCACAGTACATTGCAAAACCATCTCTGCTCCATTTCAAATTCTTACGAACTTTGCTGCCATCCTGGCACTGTGGCAGTGCTCACTACCTCCAGCAGCTGAGTGTGCAGCCAGTGCTGTTCTCACCCCCCGTTCCCCCCATCAGCAGCAGGTAATGCTGCAGGAGGAACAGAACTCATTACTCTCAGCCTCGAAGCAGCCCTGAAATAAAGGTTTTCTGTGCTTAGCTGTTTGTAAAGGGCTCAGTGCATATTTGACATAATGCTTTTGAAGTCACCGAAACTAACACACTGAAAAAAATCCCTTTGTTGGGATCGCCTGTGCAGTGTTGGAAAGTTCAGAAGAAAATTGAATATGCAGATATTTTTACTAGTAAAAGGAATGAATGTTCTCATAAGACAGAGAAAAATCAAACTCTTTCCTAATTTATGTATAAGAGTTTCTGTATTTTTATAACTAATAGAAGAAAACCTTATAGATTGAGGGGGAACCACAGGAATTTTTAAAAGGTGTGCAGTAGTGATAAGCTGAATTCAGCCATGGAAAATAGATGTCTCCTTCTCCTGTAATCCATAACATTAAATGCAATTGTGGGAACCTTTAGTATTGATTCATTAAAATAAAACAGAATTATTTTAATTAAAAAACCTTCTATTGAGATTGCCAGCCTTAGACACATATACTGAGAACTCCTCTGACTTTCACTGTTCTGTAAGGCTATGATCTCTCTTTTCTTTTATCTCTCTAAATTTGTGTAGGTGAAATTTTAATAGTTTCTTTTTCTCTTCTGTTGAATGTAGCATAGTAACACGCTAAATATTTATATTTTATGGAAGATGAATGTTCAACAAATAAGAAGCACGAAGAGAGGAACTTTTTTCGGTGTCTGTCTGAAAATGAACTGTCCTCTTGCCCAGCTCACAGTTGCAGGCTGCAAAAAAAGTATCAAATTCAGCTTTTTAAACAGATCTACAGGAACCCAAAATGCAAAGTCAAAACCTCAGGTTTATTTAGCGACCATCACCACCATCTGAAATGGAATGCACTCGTTAACTGAGCCCTCCTGGGCACTGCAGAGATGAAACCTCTGTGCTGCAAGTTGAATTTCAGGTCTCCACAGGCACTGGCCTGACTGGGGCAATGAACCACAGGGAAAACGTCCGTTTACTCCCAGAGGGGGCTTTGCAAACTGGGACACTTGGACATGAGCCAGGGAGTGGTGAAATTACCAGGACTCACTTCTCAGAGCAGGCTGGAGGACCCAGCTGAGGACAGAATTTCTTATCCAACCCCAAGCTGCATCCAGAGGAGTTGATCCGGTTGCCCACTCAATTCTGGTCTCTGCTATGGGTGCAGAGGCACCCATTCCATTCACACAGAACCTCAAAAAAATGCCCTAAAATATCCTGCTGCTCAGTGCTAATTTCAATCTGCATTTAGGATAATAAAATTAAAATAATAGCAGAAGATGATTAACCAACCAAAGGAGATTCTTACTTTTGCATCATAATCTTATTAACTCTGTCTAAAAAATATTATGATCCATTATCAGAGAGAATGAATACTAACATGTCTAACACAGCAAATGAACTCCTCTTTTTTAACAGTTCTTCTTTCCTGTGGACAAATGCTGGCATTAACTCAGTACAATTTACAATAACTTCTGGCTTTAAATCAAACTTGACTGTAAAACCATTTGAAAACCCTGTGCATAGACTCCTACAATTCCACCATTTCTCTAGGCATAGAGACAATAATTTTGTCTTGGGCAGAGAAGGTGACTGGTTGTGCTGGTTTGGGAATATTAAATAAACATTCAACAAGAGAAAGTTTTTACTCCTGACTTATATATGGGTATCCACCTATTCAACAAACACACAAGCAGAATTTCAGGGAAGTTTTTTATGTTTAACTTTCTGAAAAGTTATTTTTCCTTTTTCAACATGGTTTTCTTGTGAAATTTTGGATGATCAGTTAAAACCTGAATGCTTCAGTGAGGAAAACCTCGAGCTGCCCCTGGACTTGAGCTGACCTGGGGCTCAGAGAAAATCAAATATTCACTCTGGAACCCAGACTCTGAGCAGGCAGCAGTTCCCAGCAAGAGCAATATCAAACCCCTTTATCTAACCATCCACTGTTATTCACTGCTGCATTCTATTTCCTTCAAAACTCAGACATCCTAAAAGAAAAACCTCAAGGCTCCCATGTGCTGTCTGTCCTCCCTCAACATTTTTTTTGGGTTGTGTTCGTTGTTTGGGTTTTTGGTGGTTTGTTTGGTTTTTTTTTGTGTAAATTGAAAACTGCAGGAAATAAAGGAACTTCACATGCGAAAAATAAATTCAGATATCATGAAAAGTCCAACTAAATAAAAAAAGTCTAGAAAACTCAGAGCTGCTAGTGCATCCATCCTCAGAGTCCCCTGTTGTGGCAGAGCTCTGAAGGAGCCTCCAAACAGCATGTGATTTTATAGACCATATGATCTGCAATATTTACCATGCATAATGGAAATAGATAAGGCAAAGCAAACAGCTTGAATTTTGTATTTTCTTGCTTTTTATTTAGTCTAGGTTGTTAGCACCATGTGAATGTATATTTGGGAGTCTCTGTGTTTGTGTGTGTGTGCATATGTGTGAATATATAGGTATAAACAAACACACAGAGTCATTTCACTGGATTTCTCACACATCAGAAAGAATACTTTCTGAGCCAGTAGCTTTGAATTCCTAAGAATTCTTGGAAAAAAGAAAAAAAAAAAAAAAAAAGAAAGGCATTGTTTATTTGGTCAGAATTGGGGAAAAAAATCCAAAACAAAACAAAACAAAAAACAACAACCTCCCCCCCCAAACCCCCCCAAACCCCCCAAAAACCACATTATGCTAGTTTTTTCAGCTTCTGTGTCCTCTTGCTGCCCCTACTCTGTGCTCCTTCTTTGTGGAGCTCTTGAGTTTTAATAACTACAAATGTCAACACCTACAACCAGAATATTTGACCATTGTTTCATAACTTGAAAATGTTCTGCTACAAAGTGTTAAGCACGTGAGACTAAATGGGACATGAATTGGCTAACTGCACTCCTTTTTTATTTGGCAGTACATACAGGAGTAGGGAACAGAGGCTCACAGGAATTTTAAACCAGAAGAAACATTTGTATTGCATTGAAAATGTAAAGGCACACGCTTGAAAGCGATTCCTCCGCAAAGGAACATAGGTGCACAAGTCCTAGGTCACATTGGCAACATCTGGCTTGCTAGGCTGGACCTGTATTTGAAACCTCTGATAGGGGTGGGGCCAGAAAATAAATATTTGAGTAATTCAATGTATCAACACTTACCTGCTCTCCCTGTGTTGAGACTAATAGGGCCATTTAATTTTCTTTCATTATTTTAATTCTATCTCTGGAAGTTTGTGCCCTCAAGATTTCCCCCTGCAATCACTGCTCACTAGTATTTATTCCATGTACACCACCCAGTCTGCTTGAAACCTGCTCCCACTAATTTTTGCAGTTCCACATTTATCTACAGTTTTCTGCCAAAACAGTTGCATGAAGATCTTCTTGCCATCAATAAGATTAAGGGATTTTCTAGTTAGATCTTTTATTTCTTTATTTCAGTTTGATTTTTTTTTTCTTTTTTTTGGAGTTCTATTTTCTTTCTCTAATGTTCAGGAAGGGTTAGTCCTGAGTTTATTATAACACGTGTAAATTTACTTATTTTTAGAAAATGTCCTTTAACACTCTGGGTTCATTGTCAGAGTCTGTGGTGCTAATAGCTGTGTTAATAAAATTATTATCTACAGTGAAGAAATTGCTTTCCATACATAGAAATTTAATGAGATGGAAATTTTCAGGAACTGAGCTGATTCTCAGCAGTGCTTTGGTAGACTCTCATAACATCTGCCCGTGTGCAGGCTGCAAATACTCAAGGCTGGGAGAGATGTCATTAAATTAACTCTACTTTTGTGCTCCACAAACACACGCTCCTCCCCTTAATAAATTAACTTGGTTTTCTAAATGCTAAGAAATCTCTCTGTTTACTGATCAGATCTTCTCTCTTGAGTCAAATTAGGTTCAGGAACACTATAGGGTCAGGCTTTTTTATTGGTGTTATCTCCCTGGAGGAAAGAAGCACTGAGTCCATGTGTGCATTACACCCCAGTTGTTGGGAGGGTAGGGGAGATCTGGGAGATCTGGGAGTTGTGGGGAGGATGGGGGAGATCTGTAGGGAGGATCTGGGATATCCTTCTGTCCCTGTCCTTATTAGCCTGACAGGAGGACTTTATTTAGCATTTTTTGGTATTATCCCCCACCATGAAGCACATTTCCCTTACTTTGCTTAGACCCTCATGCCCTTTCCTGCCCAGCTATGATTCCTGCCCCACAGAAGCTTCAGCAGGGTATTTGTGAGCATTTGGGGATGTGAATTGTGATACCTGGAACTGTTTTCTTTCACTCTTTTTTTTCCTCTCAGCCCAAACAAGTGTTCTTCCCCAGGAAGTACAGGGGCACTGACCAGGTTTATTATGCAAACATTAAGAATAAAAATGTTCATCTTGTGTTCAGCCATACACAACATCCACAGACAAAGATGCAAAGGCTGTAGAGCAGGCACTGAGTAGCCTTTTGAGACCTGCTTTTATTACCAAATCAGTGGGAATTAGGAATGATGAAACTGAGCTTTTCAGGAAAGCACAGACATCAAGAGAACACACAGAATTTTGTTTCTGCCCTTGCTGGGTGAGTAATTTGTAACCTGCATAGAAATGCATTTTAATTTCATTTTTGTGCATCACAGAGAGGAGCAAAGCTGTCCCCTGCCTTGTTTCTGTGTGCCACCTTCATCAAGCTTCCACATCTTAAGCCTGTCCTTGCTTTATTCCTGACTGTTCCTTCTCATCTCTTCTCCAGACTCCATCTCCTGACATTCACGATTAAGGAAGTCTCCATTCAAAGCAAGTGTAAGTGACTTTATCATTTGATTGTAGATCCTAAGGAGAAAAGCCTCTAAAAGATTAAATATTTAATCCTTTGATCTGCCGTGCTGGTAAATGCCCTATCTATTTTATAAAGCAGGTTGACAAAAGAATTATGGGGCCTGGGATTTGTGTAATGAGGCAGCATTAAACCTTGCTCTCCTCTGTGCCAAAAAAAAAGCAGAATCACGTTTTTCTGACACACAATATTAATGCAAACTCACTATTTATGGTACTAGGGGCTCAACTGAACACAGATGTTATAGCAAACAGTATCGTGTGGTGATTTTAACAAGGCAGGTGGAGCCAAATCACTGAATATATCTGAAAACAACCATAAACAAGCTCTTCAGAAGTGAGCAAGTCCATCAGACAGAAAGAGGTGTCCAGGCTGCACAGAGCAGATCGATGCCTCTCAGGGTGAGGAAAGGAAATCTGGTTACAGGAGGCTGGAGAAGGTCAAGCCTGGTATTGAGGAAGAGGGCAGAGGGGAACGAGGAAACTGCAATCCAATCCACAGAGCACACCTGGGGAAGGTACCAGAATCATCTATTAAGCACTTTGAACACACATTGGCAAGGTTTTAACAAGAAAAAAAATCTATTCACAACTTTGGGTTTATCTGTAGATAAATAGGTTTTTATATTCTTAGATAAACTCTTAAACTGAGGCCACTTAAAGTTAGAAGGACAAGCAGAGCACTGGAAAAGTTTCAGCTGTAGCCACCATGAAAATGTGGAGAGAACTCTAGGCTCTTTGAGCAAGAACATATAAGCACAAAACCATTAAAATTTAAAATGCCACCAAGTAACAGGTCTGTGGCTGATTGTATGTTAACCGTATTAAACTACACATACACAGCCTTTATTTGCACCAGGGTTGCCTGTTGGGGTGATTCTGTGGGTTGGTAAGCCTTGAAATAAGTAACACAGAAACAAAAACAAAACAAAATAAAACAAAAAACAAAACAAAACAAAACAAAACAAACAACAAAACAAAAACAAAACCCTACAACATTTATTTAATTTTTTTTTGCAAAACAGCATACTGACATGTTTCAGAAATTATTTAGGTATAAGAGATCATTCTACCCTTCTTCTCTGTAACAGGCTACTGTAAAAGGCTAGTTACATTTTTCAGGACAGTTCCTACTTAAAATTTCTGTGTGTTACCCAGGAACTCTCTCAAAACAATGTCCTTGGGCAAGGATGTGACAAGCATTTGACACAGGCTCAAACCAGTGCTCCACACAGTTAAAAATTTCAGAGAATTCTAAGGGGAAACTCCTGCCTCTTGAGCAGATTAAGGAATCTCTGGAAGGGATTATCACTCCCCATTTTAAGATTAAAAAGGCTACATAACGCACTGGCACAGTTGCAGCAGACAAGTAAACCTTTGCTTTCCTGAGGTATTCGCAGGGCATCTTCGTTCTTTGTTAAAAAGAATCAATACCAAAATGTGATCGAAATCTTAATTAGCACCTCTAATTTAGAAACAAAGACAACCCATCGAAATTCACTAAGAAGCAGAATTTCCGGCCCTTAAAAACTGGCATGGAGTTGTTTAAAAACACTGAGCTATTTAGGACTGATGGTGCTGGTGGAAACACCAACTTCATTTCGTTTAAATTTTCAGCCAAAGATGGAAAAGGTAATGGTCAAATTTGCTTCTCTCTTTAAAAAAATAAACCAAACCGACCAACCAACCAACCCACCAAACAATAGCTTTTAGTCAGAGAGGGAATTGATTGCAAACTAGTCCCAAGAATTAATGCCTGCATGGTTTACTGTGCAATATAGTTAAAGAGCTGTCACTTACCAATTTATGCCTCCAATCTGCTCTATATTGCAGAAGTGACCAACAAAATAAGCAGAACTGAACAATGAAATAAGCTGGAAATTTATCTGAATTTGCACCTTTTCCCTGTGTCTCCAGCACTCAGGCCAGGCACAATTTGCTGTCATTCCTTTGAAAGTTTTATCTCCTCTCATACCTACCACTGTCAAACAGACTGAGCAGCAATTTTCTATTCAGACTGGGGAACCTTCCAAGGTGCCTCAAAAAATCTTCCTCAGGTTGTAACAGAAGGGAAATCCCATAATAACACAGAGAGCAGAAAAGGAGAAATATCTAATATTAGAGGTGCACTGTATGAACCCATCCACTGATGATGGCCTGACATCAAAAAATGTCTCTTTTCCCACTGACATTTAAATCTAAAAACATGAACTGGATTCACCATGTCCTTAACAAGCACACAAAAATTAATATTTACCCATTGCACTTGCAGCATATCCCATTATACAATCCTACAGCGCAACGGGTCAAAAAATATACACCTTGCCCAGCTAAAACCTCCTATTTCAAATTTTTGGGGGAGATTTCTGTTCTGATAGGCATATTTTTATGTAATAATGTCATCATCTTAACTGTCTATATCCTTCCCTGTGCTTCGAAATACTCTAGTGTTGTCAGAAATGTAGTCAGTTCAGGATATATCTGTACTGTGATGCAAAAGGTGTTGAAATGCCCCAATAACGCATGCTGGAGTTAATTTATTTCAATTAATTTTGATGTGGTTTTGAGGTCCATTAACATTTACTGCACATCCTTGTGTGCACACCCCAGTCTCATTTCTAAATGGGTGTTTCTCTGTAGGGATTAGCAATATGCTTATCCCCTCCAGTGCTGAAAAACAAGCAATGAAAAACCCACAGAGAAGCAGATATAGATTTCTTCTCGGGCTGAAAATACAAGCATTGCCCCAGCTCGCAACAATGTAATGGACAGTACCCATGGAATTGTGTCAGAGATGGGTGCAAAGCATCACCTCTGCTTTCAAATTCAGATAATCCTATTAAACCGGAAGTATTTGGGCTGCAAAATAGAAAAAAACCTCCATCACAGGACCAAAATTAGGGTATTTAGATATGGCCAGGACGAAGCTGGGGTTGCTGCTGCAGGAGGAGGGGAGCAGCCAGGGGGCTCAGCAGTGAGAGCGTTCACCTGCAGTGTGTGCACTCAGATCCCTGCTCTGCCTGTTTGAAGTGAGCACCACACGTCCTCCCGTCCTCCAGACTTTGCCTTCTCTCACAAGCATGGTCTCTCTCATGCAGCTGAAAGCTGAAGTGGCTCTTTGGGGACACCCTGGTGAACTCCTGACGCCTGACCCTGCTGCTCTGATGTGACCACAGTCTGGAGCCTTGGCTGCCTCCTCTGGGGCCACAGGGATTCAATCCACATCCCACTCTGATCACAAACGTGCCGCTGGCCACAGCTCTTTCAAACAGACACATTGTCACACACAGACAAAAAACCCCAACTCTAGTTATTTCCCTCACAGATTTTTTTCCCTTAGCCCTTGTCTTGGGTTGCAATGCAGGATGTATTTGATTCCCATCTGTTGAAACTGGTTGAAGAGGTGTTTTTTTTAAATCTCATAACTCCGGGGTGGAAGGGGCAGGTGCCTTCTGTTAATGGCAGCTGTTAAACCAGGTGGGGCAGAGTTCTTGTCTCTTCCACACCCATCCTCTCTCTAGGGGATATCTGCTGTTCATGGGCCATCGAGGCTCACTGCACTGCTGATACAATTACATCATCCCATTGGGAGATGCTCCACCCAGGGCGAGGAGCCCAGCATTCCTACCTGGATCAAACCTGGGATTCAGAACACCAGGGCAGCCTGTTTGCACCGGATTCCCAGAGGAAGACCAGACCCATCTCAGCACCACTGGACCCTTCTACAGGATCATCTCTGGTCCCATAGAAGCACATCTGTCACTGCAGGAGGACTGGATTGGGCTGACACCAACACCCTGATCAGCAGGGTGTAAGGTCATACTCTGACTCTGTCAGTGTTTTTTTTTCTTGGTGTTTTTTTGTTTGTTTGATTGCTTTTTTGAACTATGACATTTTTAATATTCCTAGTAAAGAACTGTTATTCCTATTCTCATATCTTTTCCTGAAAGCCCCTTAATTGCACAATCATAATAATTCAGAGGGGGGGGGGGGGTGCTTACCTTCTCCATTCCAAGGGAAGCTCTGGCTTTCCCTGGCAGACACCTGTCTTTCCAAACCAAGATAATTGCCCTAATCAGCTCAAACCAATCTCTCAGTGGTTGTTCCCTCTGCAGTTACAGCTCGCTGAGATGTGCAGCAACAAATTTGGATGGGTAAGAGGATGGAGCAACCTGGATCTACCTTTAATCCATGCATGTTCACAGCAGCAGGAATTCCTTAATAACTTCAAATTCTCCTGTTCGTACGCTTAAGATTAAGGACAGCTTTTGCTAGAATATTCTGGCAAGCCTTTTCTCTGAGCAGAGCTATGGTCACCATCATCCCGAACTGGCTCAGTTTGTGCCCTTCAGCTCAGTCCAGCTCTTCCTGAAATCCAAGGGCATCTCCAGACCTTGTACAGGATGCAGGTGCATCCATAAGGAGCGCAGTGACAGCACATGGAGTGGCAAAGGCAGATTAGAGAAGACTACAGGGCACAATGGCAAATAAATTCAAATTCATAGGAAAAAATGGATAAGAGAGCTTCACACAGGCTTTTGTTTCACAAGTAATCACCTAATTTGCTTTCTGAGATCTATTTTACATGTGCAGTTATGGTGTTTTCCTCAATGAAAGGTTTCCAATAAGTCATGGGAAGTTCAGTATTTTACGACTTTTATTAGGCTTTAATTTAACCAAATGCTTCTCTGCACCCTCCTAATGGCTCAAGGGAAATGAAGGGATCTGTTATAACCTATAACATGCTTAATTCTTCTCTTTCCAATCCATCATCTTTAATTTTGCAATAAAGGTAATCAGAGGTGTATTTTTTTTAAGAGCTGCATTGTTCTCTGTTGCCTGCAAACAGGGATAACCTTGGGGAAATCTCTGAGCACACTCTGGATGTGCTTTGCAAGAGTGGCTCTGTTAAGTGGTTTCTTTGTCAGTTCCAGCACAAAAAACTCTGGCCTGCTATTCTTAGTCTGGTTTGCAGGCCCTCTTCTTTGTGAATACAGATGACTGGGTCATGAAATTTAATTTAAATTATATGGCTTTCTAAACTAAATGGTAATCCATAAAGAAACAAACATTCAATCTGCAGCTGAGGATTTATCAAGCAAATGCTGTTCAAACTGTGTATGAACTAATAAAACTCTGAGGTGCTCTCTTTAATTTATTTCATTTTGCTTGTGAAATCCATTTTACATTACACAGGTTACATAAGTGAGTACTAATGAAAAAAAGCCATTTCACAATCAAAACCAAGCCAGGGTCTTTTTTAAAAGCTTCATGTGTGCAATGCTGCAAAATGCAAATAGGGCAGCAAAGCGTTACCATCATGTTTTGGTGTGATTTTAACAAATTGCTTTAAATAACCACAGTAAAACAACTGCAAGCTGCAAAATACACAAATTCAGGAAAACATCTGCTTGGAAGCTCAGCGTGCAACTGTGATCACATCAGTGTGAAAATCTATCACTGTTTCAAGGGGAAACTGAATTTGATTGAAAACACTCATATTCTTGACTGAAAGCTTAGTAAGTTTTTCCAGGTAGTATATGGAAAAGAGAATTATTTTCCAAAAAGAAAGTAACGTACATTGGTGTGATTTGCATGTTTCATTCAGAGCTGTCTCCTAAGCCTAAAAGGGAACACCAGAATTTTGTTACAAAGTTATTCTCTGGGTTTCAAAACTAATTTTATTTTTTTTTTTTTTTTAAATTTTTTTTTTTTTTTTTTTTTAAGACATACGAGCATATTAACTGAAGCCAGCTGAAAATTGGAAAACTTCATGGAGGTTCGGGGAAAAGTGACCTGACTATGGCTGATCTGGAAAAATCAAAGACTAAATACAATTAAGAATATTCTTGGGTTGAAATCTACACTGCTTTGGGACTATAAATACACTACTTGTATAAGCATTTTTATTTGTTTTAATAAATATTGTGGTGTTGCTTTTCTAACTAGGCTGTAAAGTAACCACATCACTTTCAACAGATGTTATATTTTCCCAAACCTTAACAAATGTGAATTTTTCATTGGGATTATTCTTGAGACTTAGCACCTCTTTGGTGCTATCTTCTTTAGCATTTGTTTTATTGCTAAGCATGTAATATTTAAGATTTAATTATGCAGCTAATTAAATAACCTTTTTCTTAGCCTTTAATTTTCTTCCTCACAGAAAAATCAAAATAAATTCACCTTGCCTGTATCCGAGCCTCAATAGCAGCAAATTAAAATGGCAGTATTTCACTTGACAAATTTCATCCATCCATCTGTTCTAAACTTTTCTGTCAAAAACCCCAAAAATATACCTGCTGTTTTCCTAATAACCAAGCACAGAGCAAAACCTGTGATGTGGAAATGAGCAGATGATGACATTTGCCTGCTGGCCTAATGTGTATTAGGGTTTGACACTTGTCTATCTTCCTTGTCAGCTCGGAAGTTATCTGGATTTGTTCAAAGATATTGCCACACTCCCAAACAGACAACATGTTTCTCTCTTTATCACATCTGACACACAGTGCTAGGCAATAATAGGAAGAAAAAATACCGCTGCTATTTTCAAATCTACTTAAATATCACTTCTTGCATTTCTGCCCCAAAGGGATGACAAGGTGAATTAATTTACTGGGGTTTGGAACCACCAAGCGTCCCCTGATACTTGAGTCAAGTATCATACATAATATTTTATAGGGAATTTTAGAGTGGTACAAGTTTGCCACGTGTGTCACCAAATCGAGGTCGGAGTGCAGCAATTTTTCTAACGTCAGGCCTTGTTTTTCACACAAACCTTTATGATGGTGAATTTCTACTGGATTTGTAAGGAGATTTGTGGATTTGTGAGGAGAAGGGGAACCCAACTACTGCTCTTCAGATTTCAAACCCACCCAAGCTGCCTTCAGGAGGGATCACCCCTAACCCCTCCAGCCTCCTCAGACACTGCTGAAACATCTCTGCAGAGGGACCAGGTTTGCCACACCAGCAGCAAAGAGAATACAGCTCTGACTGCAAGGGCTGTAAATCCCACATCCATGGGATGTGCCACCCTTCCCTCCAGCTAGAGTCCTGCTATTCACGGGGCTTTGTCCTATTAACTCCCTGAAACGTGGGGCTGAGAAATGCAATGTATTGGGTGAGACACGGAGATCACCTGCCAGGGGAATTGCTCTCCTCTCCTGCCATTTGCACTTTCACAGTTTCTTCTGCATGCTCTCCTCCCACTTCTGCTTGGCTTCCCAATTTCAGCCCATGGATGCGGGGAGCTGGGCACTGTAGCACTTGATTTTTGGTTTGTAGAACTCATAAGAAAATAAACTCTGTAATCCTCTGCTAAAAAAGGAGTACTTTTCCCAACATCACTTTTAGTTTGGTACCTTCTTGCCTTTTAAACAACAGAAAGAACCTGATTAAAAGAAAAGGTCAAGTTCCAATCTTCACACAAGTCTTGGCAACTGAGTGAAATAATTATAAATCCACAAGAAAACAAAGAAAGAAAACACTGAAACCATCTGCTCCTGGGGGAGGTAGAGGAAGAAAATTCTATTTTGAACAATGTATGTAAGACCTGCACCATTCAATAAGATAACATGTAATTCCTGGATCCCTGGAGCTCCTTAGAAAGGCTTTATTGAGAAACCTTTCTCTACTGCTTTAAATGTCACAATATTTTATATATATATATATATTCATATAAAAATGGTGTTCTTTTCCATTGTCCTTAAGCTCAAAAAGCACAAAAACTTTTATTCTTTAAAAAAATCATAAGTAACCCAGCCTGCCATAATTCAGTAGGACTGTTTTTCTGGCAAAATAAAACTCTTTAAAGTGTGTTGGCAATGTAAAGCAATGACAATTACACCAGTAGCAATCAATGACCATTATTATATGCAGCTTCAGCCTGCTTTGATAGAGAAGGTTCCTGATTTGATACTATTAAAACGACATTAACTATTCCTTCCTGGGTGTATTTCACACTTCACACACATTTACTGGAGAATCTGAGCACCTTATAAAGTCATTTATAATTTAGCTTCTCTGTGAGACACAAAAACTCTCTTAACCCTGTTCCCACTGAGAGGACTGAGGGACGTGGAGAATAATTCACTTTCCAATTTCACATGCAAAATTGTTTCCCAGAAAAGGTGTAGAAGAGGCAAGCAGAAGCCTCAGGTTGGTTCCACCCTCACTGACCACCCTTTCTCACAGACCTGCCACTGAGATTATGAAAATTTGAAACATACTTCAAACTGTACTGTTGTCTTTTCAGAATGTTTATGCAAGACTGGCATGAAAGAATACGAATTAGGACTGCTCCTTTGTCCTATCTCTTATTCCTTTGGCTATTTTTATTTGAATTAATTTCACAGTATAGCAATATTTTGAGGGCCATAATAAAGTGTTTGAACAGCTGTCACCTGTTCATTGATGTTTGTGAGACAATTACGGCTCAGTATTTTAGCAAACAGATATTGCAATAAGAGGTTTAATAATAGGGCCTTGTTTCCTCTTTATGCCTTAAATGTGTCTTCTCAGCTCCCCAGTTTTAGCTGAGCTCCAGATTCATATCAATGTAATCTTTGTACAGGAAAGCATTAGGTTTTTACTCCAGTTATAATTCAGACAGGGATGGGGGAAATAAATGTATATATGAAAAGGTATTAATAGCAAATACTTGCCAAAGAGATTTGAAGAGAGCAGAAGTAGTGACAAACACTTGTGGAACTGAAGTATAGGACCTGGGAGCTTTTCAAACTCAGAATCACACAAACAATTTTTCTCAGTGCCATGGAACAATAGGGACAAACCTTTGGGATGTAATCCTTTCCTTTTGCCCTCTCTGATCACTTATTCTGCATGATGGGCTGATCTGTCTTCTCCTTTCCTGAGTAATATTCCTACCACAGTCACATTCTGTTCTGCAGGATGATCTGTGAGCACTGCTTGTCAAATGGGCATTTATTATTCACCAGCAGTGCTGGCAGAATGGGAACCCCACCTCTCCTCATTCTCAATTAGTCTTTACCTGCAGAGCTTTGACAGAAACAGGCCTTATCCTATGGAAAAAAAGTCGTATTTAATCTCCATTTGACAAATTCCATCCTCCCCCCCCAAATCTGTTTAAAACAGAACCATTTCTGGTGCATAATTTTTACCTTTTCACTGAACTGAAAGTCAGGCAGCTTGTCCTGCTTCACTGTCTGCCTGTGAATGTTAAGGACAAGAGACATGCTAGGATCACCTGGTGTCACCTGCTGTAGAACGGGGGTAAAAAATATTACCCATTTTCTCCTTGTAAAACCAATATGTCTCCTTTGCCTAAAACATACCAAGCAGCCAATGATAAAACACTCCAGAATAAAAGCAGATACTTTAGTAGATATGGCTAAGAATATATGAGAAGCCAACATAACTCTCCTCCTACAGTCTTATTAAAGTTGTCTGTTATAGACAAGTGAAATGAGGGGATATAATTCCAGGAGTATAAATAGTCCTTCTGCTCTTACATCAATATTTTATGCTATTCATGGAGAATCAGTAAGGCATTATTAATTGCTTCTAGCAACACAGGTAAATTAAAGGCTGAGCTATTAACAACATTAAAACTTCAATATTAATTCCGGGAAGCCACAAAATGTACTAATGTCAGAGCTGAAAGTGGAAATGTTAAAAAAAGAAAGGAGGTGTTGGCTTGTTTAGAAGCAAGGGCTGCGCTGTGGTTTCAGGCACAGTCTTGAACAAAAGCCACTGTGTAAACTCTGCAGCAGCCCAGAAATAGCTTTGGGAGACAGCGAGCCCCAGGCAAGTTCTGCACTCCAAAGTCCTGGCAGAGCTGTGTAATGAGGTGTGATTTGTGCCCAAGGTACCTTTGCTCTTTGGGCAGACTGGCACACACAGAGCAAGCACCGTGTTCCTGCTGCTGCCAGGGCTGCTGTGCCCTTGGGCAGGCACAGGGCAGTGCCCTGAGAGCCACATCAGTGCGAGCCTGGTGTGAGCTGTGCCACCCCTGCCACAGCAGCAGCACCCTGCCAGCACAGCAGCTGCACCAGTGACGGTAATGCCCACCTGGCTCCAAAGATGGCCAAACAGGTGGCACTAAAGGTGATGCCTTGGGAAGGCTGACCTGAAACAGAGACTGGACAGAGCTGGAGAACAAAGTAGATATTTATTGAAAGGCCTCCAGGATACACCTTGGGCAGGACAAGAGCCTGGCCAGGGCTGCACACAAAGTGGACCCAAAATGGTCACAAAGTGGTGACAAAACGGCTGACCAGCCACGAGGTCTCACTTTTATAAATTTTGGTCCATTTGCATACTGGGGTTTAATTGTCCAATTCCAGCCTCAGGTGGTGAGGTCCCATCCTTCTTGTTCCTCCCTTCAGCCCACCCTTGTTTGTGCTTTTGGGCCTGAAAGTTGTCCTTGGTGTCCATCAGGAAAAGGATTTGTTTCGTGTCCCTGCTCTGTGCAGAGCTGAGTGACACTGAATGTGAGCTCAGAGCTGCACCCCTGGGCAGCAAAGAATCTGAAAAACATGTAAGGTAAAACTTAAGGCATCAAAGGGATGGACTGATTTATATCCTTCTGTATCATCAGCAAAAACATGGAATCACAGACTGGTTTGTGTTGGAGGGATCTTAAAGCCCATCAAGTGCCATCCCTGCAATGGCAGGGACATTTTCTACTGTCCCAGGGTACTCCAAGCCCTGTCCAACCTGGCCTTGGACACTTCCAGGGATCCAGGGGCAGCCACAGTTTTTTCTGGGCACCCTGTGTCAGTAACCTACCCTTCCAGGTTAGAGTCCTAGCACTACTTTTTCCCCAGCCCTGTCCATATTTGTGGGTGAACTGAAGGGTGCACTCTCATATTTGGGTGTTCTGTGTGTCCATGTCCATCTCTTGGCACCTGTGAATTGTTCAGCTCTGTCTTTAGCACGACATGCTTGGAAGCTCTGATCCAGTTAATGTCACACAACATTTTAGAGCCTGCTTGAAAATGGACTTATAAACCCTGCAGGAAATGAAGCAGAACCAAACTGATTCTCTTTGCTTTTCCAGTGACTCACACTATGGCAGATACAGTAGGACAACTCAGCAGAGTTGCTTGCAACAGATTTAAGTAATAATGAAAGACTGAAACAATTGGCAGATAAGAATTATTAAGTGGTTGTTTAGCTCTGTGACTCTCCTGTAGTGTCTGCCAGAGCTACAGCACATTTTTTAAAAAGCAATCTTAAGTAGAATTATTTGCCTTGAAATTTATTAATTACCTTTATACTTGAAGCATTGAAACAGCTGATGGTATAGCAATATGTTCATGGTATGGCTAAAATGTCTGTCTTTTTACAGAACAGAGGCCAATGTGCACATTTTATTTTATTATAATATATAATTTTTATATCTAATTAATATTTGGGATAAACCCATTTGCATCTTCAAGGAGCACCAGCCTCACTTCCTATCTAGATTTTGCCTTATCTCCTTAAGGCAGATAGGTTCACTCTGAAAATGAGCTTCTTTTCTATAGAAAGCCTGAGCCACAAGAGATGTTTGATATGGTTATGGCAAATTTGACCAGGTTTATGAAACAAAGAAACAAAAAGTAGACGTCTGTTGGGAAAGAAGGGTTGAAGTGTTACCTGATCCACACATTCTCCCCAGATTCACCTTCCATCCAAGCAATGCAGTCTGGACACCTGGATTCACTACAGGCTACACAGAATTACCCAATGAAGTGTCCAGGCACAAAAACAATGTATAAACTGGTCAGCCACAGATATTCCATGTTCACAAGAAGCATGGGTCACATAAAAAAAAAAAGTGCAAAAAACAAAAACCAAAACCACCCAAAAATAACACAGGAGAAATGGAAAGCTCGCCCTGTGTGCACACATCTAATTTTAAATGAATATTTCATTTCACAATAAATATTTCAAAGTATTTGCAACTGATGGGTTTCTGAGTTTTGTTAGTATAGAAACGATTTTTGACTCATACATGGTAAATGTGCCCTTTTTTTTAGTAGATTAGATGAAGGCTTATTTTGTCAAGGAGAGGATATATGTTCATATTATTCATGGATACATGCATGCAGGGGGACAAACCACAAGAAAATAACCACTGGGCCAGATGCCAGACACATGGATTTCATCACCTGAGCTTCAGCAGTGTTCCATGAACATTATTCAAAATAAGAATGCATACTTTATGGTTGCCTCAAAAGCATTCCAGAAGAAAAGACAAATAAGCTAGTGCCTCATGGCATGGAGAGATTTGTGGAGCCTCTTCTGGGTTTCTGCATATCCATATTTCTGAGAGCAGCTGATCAAACTTAATGATGGATTAATTCTGTGCTCTCTAAGACACATTTACAGGTGAAAAATGACTGGCCCTTCATTCCCAGGTACTCATTCCCAGCTATTGAGCTGATATTCCAGCAAAGCAACCTGTAGAATAGCAACCAAGGTGAGATATATCAAAGTAGGTAAAAAAGACAAGGGTAAAAAAATTTGATCCCTGTCCAAAGTAAATAAAAACCAAAGGCTTACTGTGACAAGGGGAAAAATAAATCAGATTGACATCTTATAGTGGAGTACAATTTTCTTGTAATATGTCTGTTTAAGCTAAGGCTATGACAAAACTGAAATGTTTATATGAAATCATGCAACTGTCACCAAGCTGTTCATTTTGATGGAAAGAACATGCAGTGCTTTCATTCTAATATTTTCTAAACAGACTATTTCCGTTTTTCAAATTTCCCCTTTTTTTTTCCACTGCCAAAGTTCCCATCAGACTGCAACAGAATTTTTATAAAAGCTGTCAATTTTAATTGCGGCACTCTTTCACCCTTCTTTTTTTTTTTTTTTTTTTTTGGTAATCCCTTGATTTTTTTCCTAATGAAGCAATTAGTGCCTGCTGAGGTCAGTTACAGTTGCTTGCAGAGAGTTTTCTAGCATGTTCTGAAGCAGGTACAGAGAGAGGGTCATTGTCAGATAAAATGATGCTGAAGTAAACATCATCTCCCACTGGTGCCGGGGGAATCATTGCACACAACAAGCAAAGACCCTGCACCACCAGTAGCTTTATAAAGTTTCTTTTCAAGCTTCTTAATCAGAGAGAGGCAATTAGAAAATATCCACACTTGTTTGTCCACTGTCATATCTCAGTGCACCTCGAAAACCTGTTTGTATTACCAAAGTTGTCTAAATTAACTGAAGTAATTAAAATTACTTTCTAATCCCTCCTATTTTTTTTTCCAAATATGTTCTGCCACACTAAAACAAAAGATGCTGCAGAAAAGCATTTTCTCAAAGACAAATGTAAAACCACCAGAACCATGTTGGATAAGGTAAATAATTATTTGGAAAGTCTAACAAATTAATTGCTTGAGGTTAATTTATGCCATTTGCAACAATCCAGAAATCAATTATGATGCATAATCTTTACTGAGGTCTGTAGAATTTACAGGAGAGTAAGCAGGACAGATTTAAAAAAAAAAGTAATGCCAAATGTTACATAAGAAACACTGGTAAACTGGTTCCATTTGCTACCTTTCAACAGGGAAGTAAAATGAAATATTTTTAGCATTGACTGCAGAGACAGAGATGTTCAAGTCTATTAGCACACAGTTTATGCTAATTCTGCTTAGGAAATTACTGCTGAGGCTCCCACAAAATACCCACAAGTTCAAGGGCAGGTTGGAAGGAGGTCTGAGCAGCCTGGGCTAGGGGTGGATGTCCCTTCCTATGGCAGGGGTGGAACAAGGCAGTTTTTGAGCTCCCTTCCAACCCAAAGCAGCCTGGGATTCCATGATTCTGAGAAGATGTTCATCAGAACTCTTCACCCAGTCCAGTCCAACAGGAATGTCCTGAGGGCATCATATTCCTACAGCCAGACAGGGCAAGTAGAATTTTGTTATATAAAATGGAACTCTGTGAAATAAACTGCTGCTTCTCAAACTGTTCGCCTTTTTTTTTTTTTTTTTTTTTTTTAATCTCTAAAACAATGGCAAAATAAGTTTCAGACTGGGTCATCTTTGGTATAAAAGGCAAAGTTGAAGTACATCCAAAGACAGGCTTCAAGGCCACCCTTTTCACTGTGCAGCACTGTAGCTCTTCAGTAATTTCCATCATTTTCCCATGGCACAGCACAACCTGCCAGCCCATAGCAGTGCCTGCCAATGACCCTGTGCTTCAGAATACCAAATTCAGACCCCACTCACAGCACGGGTGTATTTGTATTGTGATCAATACAAAATCCAAGTAGATTAGATATTAATCTAATCTATCTCCTTAGATATATGTACACGGACATCCCAGTAAATTACTTGTAATTCTCGTAGTAGACCATCCCATTTTGGGGCTTTTCTCAGATTAGCAGGATACCATCAAATTCTGATACTACTGTAATTTAGGTAAGTACTTCTTGTCAGGAGCAGACAGCTAGTACAAGTTACATCAGAAAAAAGAAATATATGTGGAGTTTTTTTGGGGGGTGGTTTTATTTATTTATTTATTTTATTTATTTTATTTTTTACTGCTGATATTTTTGCATGTAGGGCTGCTTTTCTAGGCCTCTGTTTTAATTTAAAAACCATCTGACAACTCTGTTGCTTGTGCTCTGTGTCACTCTTACCCACAGGATAAGTGACAACAATAAACACCTGCAACATCCATTCTTTTGCAGCTCAACCTTTTCAGACACCGAGAGAGATTATGGAAAATAACTTTTTGCCGAAGTAAAGGTTCAGCAAATAGTCTTGGGCAATGTTTTCAAGGAGTTGCCTTAACACTGGAACATCTGCTGGCAGAAAACACCCACAACTAATGCTGGCTCTAAAAAAGAGACCTATGATTTAGCTTTTCATATCTACTGAGGTTTTTGTTTTTTTTTCTCTTTAAGCACTCTGTCCATTTTTAGTCATCTAAAAAGTATTGCTGTCGGATGAGTTAAAGTCAAAAAGTTGTTTCAGCTCTTTTTGAGAATCAATTGAGTGACATCACCCCTGGCAGTCCTGGGACATACCTTTGCTTCAGGTCTGACAAACTTCTCCTCAGCTTCCAGCTTGCCTCCTCCAGGCTAGATTTCTCTCTTCCTAACATTTTCTGTATTAAAACCCCCCACCAGGTAACTTTCTTCCTTTTAAATGACTACTTGAGAGGAGTCATAGTTACAGAAAATCAATGTTTTAAATGGCATTGAACAATGCTCTCAGAATCTCAAGGTGACTGGTTCAATCTTCCCTGATTAAACATGACACAGTATCATCAAAGTAGAGCTGCAAAATTGTTCTTTGCCTGTTTTTTTTTATGCCCTTTCAGACACAGCCTCATACCAGCTCAACCAGGACCTCAGTCTGAGCTGCAAGAAGACAAGGGGAGCATCACAATGCATTTTTAAAAGAGTGGAAAGAATCAAATGAGTTCAGAGTCTGAGGATTAGCTATAAGACATGAAATACCTCCAAACCACTCAACCACTTTGGAAGAAATCTATTTGAAAGTATAAAGTGTGCAATAGGATATAATACCCATCTCCTCACTACCAAGCTCTGTGGTATTTTTTTGCAATCTGCACACTCCAGTTAAGCAAAAGGTTGAAGAGAGGAGCCAGGACTCCTTTATTAAGTGAATTTCTTTGCCTTCAGGCTGCAGGACAGAGCAGGAAGCAGCAAAAGCTGGTCTGGTCTTTTTTCCTCTCTTGTGCAGTGAATCTTTGCATACAGTTTTTTGTGGGGTGATTTTAGAAGCTGCCAGAAGAAAATGCCAACCCCTGCAGGCAGAGTAAGGATTATGGTGGGTTTGCAGATCCTGCTCACCAAAGAACAGGGTGCAGCGACATCTCTTTCACAGTCCTTTTGTGCTCATGGCTCAGCAACAAACCTCCCTGAATCACAGAAATTACATTACTGCATTTTCTCAGGAAAAAGTTCTGATCTCCACATATCAAGTGGACTTGAGTGTCTTTGAACACCTTTCCCAGCACTGGATTTTTTTGATTATCATTCTCTGGCATGACTTTTCACTGGCCAGTTGGAAAAGGACTGCAGATTTCTCCCCAAGGGCATAAATACTGACAACTGAAGGACCAAGACATTTTATTTAATCTAATTCTCTGCATCTAAAGCATCAATGTCTTATTTTTTACACACATTTACTAAGGCAATATGGCCGTTTTTAAGTCATTACAGTGTCAGTGACTGTACTGTTTATTTAAATGAAAAAAAAAACTTCTTCAAATAAAAATGACAGGCTGACAAGTTCACTGCTGAAAAATGGTATTTTGAAAAATCAACATGAAAGGAGCTACAATTATAGGATGTATTGTATTCAAATTTCTGAGTTTTGCAGTTACAACAACATATTCTCAAATGCCTCAGGTAAAGAGGGATTTATCTGATCAACATAGAGAGCTTGTGTGGTGCGAGGAAGAAAGCTTCAGTTATGTCCTACAGCTTTATTGAAAGCAATGTCTATAACCTCGAAAAGCTCTGAGTAGGAGAAACATAAAATACTCTGAGAGGATGTCCTACATTACAACAACATCCCCAAATTTAAAAGAACCTATATATATTTCATTTAGCATTGTAAACTCCTATAACTCATTCATGGGCATCTTGTATCTTCTCCTATTGATCTGAGCTCAAGCTTCAGATATAAAAAGCTTGGGAAACAAATGGGAACAAATTTGGCACTGGTGCAATCCTATTGCCTGCAGATGAATATAGGCTATTTAGTTAATCTCATTCCTACCTCTGCCTTTTCCCCCCTAAATAAATTCTAAAATAATCAGGTTTAGCTGTTCCTTATTCCATCATGCAATAGAAACGTTTTAGAACTTATTTTCTTGATGGACATGGATGCAAATGATTTTAAAATAGTTTGCAACTCTCTAAGTATTAATTCCATGTGTGCATAAAGGCAAAAGTATCAATTTCATATTTTAAACTCTTCTCCTATAACAGACAATAAGGCTTTTGAAGGCTCGTGGCAAATCAGAAGGAATGTATTTTCTACTTTCCTTTCAAACATATCTGGAATTTAGCTTCTCTTTTCTTTTCAGCTGGAACACAGATAAGCCTCAATCAGTCTCAAGTTTTCTTTAAGACAACAGACACCTCTGTCCATTTCTCTAGGTGACCCTTTCTGGGAGACTTTCTATATTTGCACCTCTTTTGCCATGGGCTCCTTTTCTAAATCTGATAAGACTTTTTAGAGGTGGTGTCCCATGGGCTTTTACCAACAGTTTTGCATCTGAAGCATTTTTAATCTCACCAAACTGGTTTATCAAACATGCTTATTGTTTAACACTTCAGGGAAAACTGTCTGAGGGGTTTTCTAAAGCAAACTCCAGGAATGTAACGGGAGTAACACAAATGATCTCATTGTCCACCTGTTTCAGCTCCATACAAGTCTTCACTGATGGCAGATTCTTCCCAGATAAATGTACATACACACGCATATATACACTTAATCCTTTCCTCTATATACAATCATCATTTATAAACCATCTAGCACAAAAATATATGGTCTACAAAGTAAGAAAACTTCCAGGCACTACAAAAAGGCAAAAAAAAAAAAAAATATAGCAGCCCACAAAAGCAAATGTGAGTAAACGCAAATTTTCATGAACATTCAGTAAATGATAAAAACTTAGATAACCTTCTCTACTTTAAAATCTCTTTCAGATGTCATTTAATATAAAAACATATTGGTTGGCACAAAATATGCCATATTAAGTTCCTTGCTTTGGCATGGTGAGCATCACATGGACAATATGTAAAGTTTGGCAGAATGCAGAAGTTTCCACACAGCAGAGGATCTTTTTTTATCTTATTTGGCATCACTAATTAAAGTTATAGTGCCCTAGACTCCAAGGAAGTTTAAATGATTAATATACTCTGATTACTTTTTTCCGTTTTTTTATAACATCTTCCATTAGGAATTCTCCCTAAAAAAAAAAAAAAAAAAAAAAAAAAAAAAAAGGAAAAAAAAAGAAACCATGAAAAAAACTGGTCTGGATTTAAATTATACGCTTTGCCCTAAAACTTTTTTCACCTCACCGAGGCAATTTAAATGCTGAGGACTCTAAGGGTGTTCTTTCTGCTTTGCAAGGCTGAGCCATCTTCAGCATTTATATTAATAACTCTCTTAAAAATGATTTATCTAGAAGAGATCAAGAATTTACAAAATCCAGACCAGACAGTGCTTTAGAGGAGCACTTTCTAAAACACCTGCTGAACAAAGAGGACTGAAATGTGATGGTTTAAAACATTTTATCTGATTTTTCCATCCTGTTGTGTTATTGTCTCCCATCATAAACTAAACACTGAGATAAAAGATTTTCTCCCTTCTGCTTTGATTCATTCCAGGACACTGATGATCAATTAATTCCAAATAAAAGACCAAAGAACTGGTTGAGGAATGCAGGTGCCAGGAACTAGATTGATGAAAAGCCAGACCTATTGCTTCAAAGGAAACAAAAAATACTGAAACCAAAGGTGAACAGCGCTTATTTGTCCTTGGCTAGAGAATGAAACCAGAAAAGGTCATAAACATGTGATGGTATTTGCCTACAGTACACTGGATTTTGAGCACTGGCCTTAAAGAAGGCTTAAGTCACATGGCTAAAAAAATATCAAGGCCACAAATTCCTTGCAGCACAGCCTTGGTGCTGCACACTGACAAGATCAAATAGTGTTTGTGAACAGTTTGAATTGGACTTCTCATTGTAACAATGTAGGCTGGCATTGTAATTGTCTCATTTGGTTTACAAATCGGAATGCAGTATGGATGTAGACTTTGAGACAGGGCTTTGTAATGGAGGTCCTTTGGGCAAAGGACAGGAAGAAAATGCTGAAAATTGTGTATCACACTTCAGTACTATAAGCATACTGTTATTTTTTTTTTATAAAATAGCTGGTATTGAAAGACATTATAAATCTTGGACTGTGGTTTGATGTTGCTGTAGGTAGAGCATGTCACTTCATAGGGAATTTGGCAACTAAATAAAGTATTTCCCTGTCCAATATTTTTATTACTTCTACAATATGCAAAAAATAATAACAACCCTATTAGAGGCGAGGTGTGAGTGCTGGCTGGTTCTCAACACAAAACCACAAGGAAAAAAAAAAATTGCTCTGGACCAAACATAAACCCAATATTTCAAACAACCTTCCTTACTGACGTGAATAAATGGGGTGAGAGTGATGGAGAACACTGAGGAGAAGCAGCCCAGAACTGGAGAGCACATCCTGGAACTGGAGAGTGAAAGAGCCCAGAACTGAAGAGTAAAAGAACATTTTTAACTCAGCACATCCTCCTGGGGAGCACCTAAAGGCTTGGAGTGAAATTCTCTACAACACAAAGCAGGGTCTGTGCCTCCCAGTGAAGGATCACCCCGACAAATTATTGATTAATACCTAGCAGACACACTATAAATGAGGTGTAATTTGTCAGGACACAGTGACAGAGTCTTTGCTTTCTTAAAGCTCATCTTCTATTCACTCTTCTAACTTGCTTTTGGCTAAAGTAATTTCTTGAGTTCATCTTCAGCCAAGTGTCATCTGTTCTCTCCCATAATCGTTACCCTTCTCGCTAATTAGTAAGGTTTAGTTTCCTCCTGTTACACACTTAATTAACTTCTCCACCTTTGGAAAAGCAATTTCCCCTGAACGAATTACCATCATGGCTGTTTCATACAATGAACTAGTTCTAAGTATAGTCTCCAAACCAAGCAACGCTGCTCAGGCAGACACTGAAAGGTGCAGAGGACTTTCTGAAAGTGAACTGACTCCACAGGGATGGCAAAGATAACCAGGATGAGGAAAAATCTCAATAGAAGAACACTCATTCACTGTGCCACCGTCAGCAGGAACAGGCTGAGTGAAGAGAGAGATGAATAATAGCTATTGTGTGTGGCAAATGCTATTCCCTAAAATTCATACAGGGCCTTCCTGTTCTTTTAATGGTTTTGGCTGCACAATAACAGCGAGCTCAAAGCCCCATTTGTCACCTGCTCCCTTTGAACAGGTACGTACCAATAACAACACTTCTGCTGAAATGCTGGACTTCATAGGCAAGACACAAAAAAATGAGGTGGCAACACTGCAATTGATTGAGATAAATCAAGTAGTCACAGCTTAAATGAATGGCAAATCTCTGGTACAGAGCAGAGTATCAGCCCCTGGATTTCCTCCTCCTCCAAAGACATGCTGCCTATCAGGACATTCCTTCGTATGGAATTTAGTACAAATATCAAGTTAATACTTTCTGTCAGTCATCTCTTATAAATGTAAACCAGAGGAAAATCAGTTGTGTTCTATTGATGTAAATTTAAACAATGGTTTATAGACTCACAATGTCTGGCCCAGATTTTCTGTGATGTGTTCAAACTCCTACTTAAATGGAAAAAAAAAAAAAAAAAAAAAGAAAAGATGGACATACATTTATATGAGTTTCCTTTGTAGGACTATGCCCAGTTTCCCTGTCTCATTGCTGGCACCAAAAGCAGGAAGCCACTAAAATCAGAAGATATCTAGATCATAAATGCCATCCCTGAAATCAGAGAAATCAGATCATAAATGATCTGATGATGACTTCAATATCAGCTGGCCAGAAAGACAGCAAATGTCCCTCCTTGTCAGTTGTGCTGTAGGGAAAGCACTCACGAGAAATGACAGAGGTTTTTAAATGCTGAGTCTGTTTGGAGGAATTCACATAGACAAATCTTTGTCTTCTTTATCCCAGCCAGGACTGTGGCTTTGGTTTGTGTCCCACTCATCTACCTCCTGCCTGGGGCCAATTTAATACTCACAATTTAAAGTAAATGAGGAAACATGATTGACATGATATTCTAATAAGTATAATCTCAACAGGAATTAGGAGCAAATAATGCATGCAAGACCTCCTCAGATGCACATATTAGATCATTATGTTTATTTTTCATTATTAGCACCTGTCATTCAGATGAGTTGGAAAACAAATGCTTCACAGAATTGAAATGCTCATTGTGAAGAGAGTATCAAAATTTTAAGTGCCTGAAAGATTTTTTTTTTTTTTTAAATTAGTACTTATCTGTTTCTTCCTTTTCTTCCAATCGGAGAATTCTGGCCTTCTATGTTGCTCCAATATCCATTGTTCTCTAGCCATTTATGAAAAACCATATGTGGAGTGAGTGATGCACACAGACACCAGGTAAAAATGCAGGTGGGTATTTACGCAAGCAGCATAGAGAGTGTAATTACAGCAGAAGTTATGAAAACAGTGATTATTTCACTCTCCTCATGGTCCTGCTGCCTCTTTTTCAAACATTCTACAAAAAAATGAGACTCATCTAAGTGCCTCCTCCCTGCTTTCTGTCTGGGAAAATTGTTGTTATCTGTGACTTTGTCTACCCTCCTAATCTTCTCAAGAATCAAATAAGCTTTTCTTGGCTTTATATAACAAAAGGAAGAGCAATGCAGCATTTTTTGGATGATAGTGTATTAAGATTTTCAATAATTGAGGACTGAAAATCTTCCAACATCAAAAGCAGAACCAGCTATTTATCATGATTGATTCAAACAGGAACTAAGACATATAATTCCCAGGGAGATGAACAGTGCCTGGGGAGATCACATAAAACCCCTGGGGTTCATATATACAAAAAAATATTCCCATTTGGTTTCTAAATATTCTCAAACTTCAAATAGGTTTAAGCTGTGAATGTACTGTATCAAACATATTCTTTAAAATCTCCTTGGTCACTGTCAGAGGCAGAATTCTGGGGCCACTCTCCTGCTCTAACTGGATGTTGGAAGCCTGGGCACTGAGAATTTTAGAAATTTAGAAATTTAGATAAAAACCCCAAAACTGGAGTTGCACATCAAAATTTAGAGCCTTTATCTTGTAAACTGTTGGAATTAAAAATTAGGAGTCTTTTCAGTGGAAGCACTCTGGTTCAGCAACAAATGGTGAATTGTACAGATGCCAAACAGTGTAGATTTAAATTTGGAATAGCCATGGACAGAAGCTTTATTAAACTGTAGAAAGAAGTATCCTCTGTGCCATTTCCACCAGGAACTCTGGGAGCTGGTGGCTGTAATTGGTGCTCTCTCTCCCATCTGCAGATTAAGGCTGTTTTTGGGTGGAAATCACATTTTATGGGGTAACTGCACATCCAGAAAAGGAATTATGCATTTAAATTGCCCAGTGTCTCTACAGCATTTGTCCCTTTTCCCTTAAAAGCTGTTGTCTGATAAATGCTCTGTGACATCTCACAAAGAACCCAAGACAGACAAGTCAAGACACACATTCAGCTTTTCAGCCTCCATGTAACTGTAAATGCCACAAATCAAGATACCCATCAGAAAATGAGTCTGGAGGTTTCAGAAAAGGCATCACTGCCATGAACATCATGATAATAATTCCTGCATTCCTCCTCCTGTGACACAGAACTCTGTGGGGATCTCACAGGGAAGATGTTTAGCCAGGGAGATTAGGAGATACCAGGAATATTCTGCATGGCAGTTGAGTGCAAGCTACTGGTCAGATTGGCTGCAGATAATTATATTCTAACAGCTTTAATTAAGGCAATCAAAATGTACAGCTTTCAACAAATTGTCATTTTATACAAAACCTTTTATCTCTACAGACATTTCCTCCTGTTTGTTCTTTGGGTCATCCTGAACATTACTGATTTTCTAAACCCTAGGCAGGTAGAAATCACCTTGATAAAAACCTAACCCTGGCAGAGTTTTTCTTCCTGCAATGCCAGCCATTATATATATTGATACTTAACAACCCCCATGTTTAATGAAAATAGAGGTAGAAGCTCTGTTGAAGCAAATGTAAAACAAAATTAATAAACACAGATGCATTATTGTTCTATTCCCCTTGTTTTTTATCCAGACACCAGAAAAAAGGGAAGAAAAAGGTGCCACTTATGAAGATCACGTTTCTTTTCAAAAAATTATGAGAATTCAAATAACCTTTTTTCCCCCCCCTTTTTAATTAAAAAGATACATTTGGACACAAAGCTAGAAATATGAAGGTTTAATTAATCACATTGAGTTTAGCTAATGATCTTTTACAACTCACTTCAGGTCCCAGAGTGTCCCACAGCAAGCAAGAGGACTTTAATAAGATCCATATGGATCTTGAGATCGTCACTGAAGTTGTTCCAGAATATTATCAGACACACAGATGGGATTTCTAGAAGATGTTACAAAGGCCTTTCCCTCTGCAAACATCCCATGGGGCATTTCCCAGCTGCAAAGATTATTCAGTAAAATGTCAGCTAGAGCTGGGCAGCTAGGAAATGCATGGATTTGGGAATGTCCTCCTCCCCTTCCCAAATAGAAACATAAATTGCGCTACAGGTCATGAGGCAGTGTCACCTGTTAGTGGCAAATATTTATATCCACAGAGAGGATTTTCATATATTCCAAAGGTTTGCTGGGATCTCCCTCTGAGAATTGGTCCTGGACTATTTCTCCTGTGTCTTAGTCCAGGATTTGATCCATTTTTTCTCTCAAATCATTAAATACAAGCAGGGCCATCGATTTGATGGCAGCTGTATGGCACAGAAATAGGTCCAATGGCAAGGAAACCTGTTCCCAGTGACAGAGAACCATTTATCTGGTCAATATTTGGTAGTTCTCTATATATATCAGAGCAAGCCAAAGAAGTTCATTTGTCAAGGTGTGGGGAAACTCTCCATTTAACATACAAGAGAAGAGTTACTTGTGAACAACTTGCTAAGAGCTCCTTCCTTACCACCTACCAGAAGAGAGATAGAACTGAAAATTTAGATTCTCTTTTTCTGTACTATATTGCACAGAATTTTCACAAATCATCTCCCAGAAAATGGTGAAAAATTCTACCCAATCAGACACGACATATAGGAATTGGGAAGAAAAAAAAGAAAAAATATATATTAAAAAATACTCAAACAGATATCTACACGATTTGACGGAAAAAAAAAAATAGCAGCTTCTACAAATTTATTGCATTTGTCTTCGAGGACTGTTATTTGTAGGTCCCCTCCTCTTTGCTGCATGACTGAACATTCAAGAGTGAGACCTTTAGACTCAAACATGACTTAACCTGATAAATTTCTAACTCAATTTACAGCAACGTCATGCATATGCTAAACCCCATCCAACATTAATATTTAATGAAGAAATAAACCTGCCACAAGAATAAATTTACAGCACATTTAGAGCACAGCATTTTAAAGGTGTCTGTCGAGTAGGTTTCGCTGTCGAGACAAGGTTTTAAACTGCCAATAGTTTAAAAGTAGTAATTTTTCATTGCATTTCATTCGTAAGCTCTGCTCCTTTTAAGAGACTCCAGGCTGTCAAGGTTAATTGAACCCTCAGGGCCCTCAGAATGACTGCACTCATTGGGGCTCTGCTGGCTCCAGGCTCAGCTCCCTGATTCCTTTGCTCTAAATCTTGTCTCCAGTGATCTTCTTCATAAATATCATTTCAGCTTTAATCTCGACAATTACGATCTGCTGATCTAATTCTCTGATTCGGCCCTGTGTCTGTCTGGCCAGACTAAAAACTCTGTCTTTCTGGCATCTCATGATCAGCTTAAAACACCAAATTCAAATAAATAAGGAGCAGAGGGACAGACAGCGGGAATTTTCCTCATGTCTAGACAGCACGACCTCCACTTGTGAGTGATGCACTCACTGAAACTCCAAACACTCACTAAAAGTCCACATTCAAACTTTCTGCCAGCAAACACCTTTCAGAGTGTTCCTTACAACAAGCCCAGAGGTATTTCAGAGCTCCTGGGCCCAGTTGTCTCGTGTCCACCCGTGACCAATGTCTGGTGACTTCTTTTTCCCAATGCCTTGTTTTGGGGGCAGATCAGCAAAACCAACACATTTTTAGGCCACCACTGAAACCTCGCTCACCAGTCCCAGGGGGATTTTTGCCCTGTTTGGAATCCTGTGGTCACGAAACTCATCAGTTTTACTAAAGCCAAGCGCTGTTATTCAGAGGTCGGGAGAAGCATCAAGGCAAAAAGAGATAAGGAACAAACAGGCTTTGCTTGTTCTTAGTCTCATCTAATTTTATGCTTCACTACAAACAAAATTAGCTACATTTCCCTGCTAAATTAGTCTAGCACCTCTAAACCAGCTTTAGTCTCCAAGCAAGTGCAGGTGCTTCAGTGTGTTTAGAGGACAGATTCTCCCTTAGGAAAACTGACTATAACAGAACTTCAGCTTTCCTTCTGAAAGAGAGCTTTCCAAAATGGAACTTATCAAGTTTTCTGTTGGCATTCCAGCACAATGAGCAAATGTCTATTAGGTTTTCTTTTTGTCATTCAGAAAGGAACAAACTCTCCAGTATTTTCTGTTCTGCAGAATAAATTCCAGCATCTGATGAATTATGTCCAATGGCTTCTTTTTTTTTCAGGTATTCAGCCTCTTAAGTCAGGATGATTGCTGATGTCCTTAAAAAGGGCACATTTGCTCTCAAATTAAAATTTTATATAAATAAATTCTACATTAGGAAGAGTCATGGAAAGAACATTCTAGCTTGAGAACTGAACTGGAAAGGGGAAAAGAAAACCCTAGGCATAGTGATAAAGTCATTAGAGGCCTTTCTGTGGACATAAGTGAGCTCAAGTGGGAGTCTAAAGTAGCAATCTCTACAACTTAAATTAACCACTCACAATCATTCCCATGAAATCAAGGTATTAAGAGCAGCTTCTAAATTCAGAAATAGTCAAGTGCCTAATCAAAATGTATGAAAAATCAGTGATTCCAACCCAAAGGAGAAACTTCCAAGTTCACTTTCCTTGCCTTTACATATTTACCCTTTTCAGCATTTTAATCTCAGCTTTTAATTTATGTGATATTTAAAACTCAGATAATTTTGTCATTGATGGCCGGGTGGAGGGATAAAGTCACAGATTTTTCAGCTTGATAGCAAAGTCAGGGAAAAAAACACAGACCAAAAATCAGTAAAACTCACGTTAGGCAATGAGTGATACCAGGCTGAACTTTCAGCTCTGTGGGTTCTTGTGGCTCAAGAACAGAAATGCAAATTGAACCCCTCCAGTCAAGGCAGCACATGTCCCAGCAGCGTCTTTGTGCCATTTTCTGTTTCAAATGGGAGAGGCATGACCACCAATTTGCTTTAATGTTTTTAATCATGACATTCCTAAAGCTGCAGCATGCTTGCAGAGGCAAGTGAGTCTCTGGATTGTAGAATAATTCTCAGAATATGGATTGCCTTGGGTCTACTTTCCCCTCAGGCAATCCTTGTCTGCCAAGGGATCAGCTATGTTTTGGAGATGTCACCACACAAAGTGCCAAAATTTCAGTATTTCCTCAGTTTTCTCAAATATTTATATTCTTTTAATCTTTTTCTTGCACTGAGAGCCATTCCAACTAGCGCTGACACAAATGTATTTCTCTCTACTTCAACTTTTCCTGATGAAAGCACTCCTTTCCTTTTCCCCGAGGAAGTAGTCACTGGAACTGAGCAGGGTATTTATTTTAATGCAGGAAGGCATCAGCATATCTGTTTAGAAAGCAGTTTCTTCCACTCTGCTTTGTGTCAGGATGGGAATGCTAAACTGCATCTCAATTACTAAACCCTACTATGGAAGATTCATGCAGCCTCCTGCACCCAGAAAGGCTACAATAATTAACTCCTCAATAAAGCTGTAATTAATTATTGACAATTTAATGTCCCTACTTTTAACCTTAAATAACAGGCAGGAATTGCTGGCTGTCATCTCTTCTTTAGCGCTGCCAGGTGCAGCACAGGTGTTTTCAATCAGGTCACCCCTGCTCCACCAGCCACTTACACCCTCCATTCACACTGCAGCAGCATCTGTCCCTGCAGAATCATGATGGATCCCTCATTTGAATAATTTATGTCTCAGTTTTATAACAGAAACGCATCATTTAGTAAAATGAACTGCTAAACAGACCCTAGAAGTGCATCATCTCCAGCATTTCCCACAGAAACGTGGTTCTCTGCTGCTGATAAAAACCCAGAACTGCGATATCTGATATTAAACTGTAGCCACTAAATTGGATGTTCATCTACACCCTTCTCTGAGCTTTTCCTCTACAGCCACTTTGTGTTTTGAGTCTATCTATTAATTTATAGGGTGTCTGCTGTTGTAGATAGCTGTTAAATAGTTAATAGGGATCTACTGCACTTTGTCCAGCAGCAGAACTGCAGCCCGCCTAATAAAACCCTCCTGCAGTAAGTAATGATTCTCTCTCCTTTCACACCTCTCACACTGAATTCACAGTTGTGTAGTTAAATATTTCACAGTGTACAGAAGAAAAAGGCTGTGGAGCCTCTCCATGTAAATTACTTTTATACCACAAGGCTTCAGAAAGTCTCCGAGCTGAATAGTCCTACCCTAGTATATATTTCAAGTACATATGTTCAAATATTTTAAAATAAAAATAAAAAATAACTCTTCAACACCAAGGTACTGCACTGGCTAAGGTAAAATGATCTTTCCTGAGCACAGGTACTGTTACTGCAGGTGTGCAGCCTAAGGCCTGAGGAAAGCCTTGAATTGATCCAGCTTTAATTGGCACCTGGAAGTTTCCTCCAAGACAAATCTTTTCATTGTGAAAAGTTGTTGCAGGCGTTGCTGGTCGTGGGCAGTGGAGAGAAACTCAATTTGAAAAGGTTTTTCCTACTGGTACAATGGCCTTATTAGGGACTACTGAGACCAAACTTAATTACAAGAACAGAAATTTTGCAGGACAGCAAAGAACCCAGGAGAGCCAAAAGCCACAGGAGTAAAAAGTACCAAAGCAGGTTCACTTTTCTCCTTGACTGTGTAATGTTCATTTCTGCCACCACACAGCACACTGACGTCCACTGCCCGACACCAAAACCACCAAAATCTACTTTCCATAGTTGTCTGAGAGAAGAAACACAGATTCATATTTGGGATTCAAGGAGTTTAAGGAGTTTCCATCAGCCAAAACCTACCTTTTTTAATAAACTAATTATTATATTGCTTTCTGTCATAAAATTTGAATTGCCTTCTAAAGAATGCAGTTAGGACTTTAAGAATAGGCAAGATTTTATGAAAGTACAGACAATGACTCTTACATTACAAAAAACTCATAAATGACCAAACACTTCTTATGATTTGGTCTTTTCTTGGTTTTTTTTTCTTATGATATGGTCTTTGCACAGCTTAAAGTTCATGAAGGAAATCTTAAAAGAAATTTTGTTTCACAACTCTAAATTTCAAGTTTCAAATTCGTTAATGACTCAAATATTTTATTTCAGAAATACCCATTCAGTGGATATCATGAGTGTACATTTAATTTTAAGCTCCAGTTCCTGTGTGGATCACTAGATGGCACATGCCCAACTTGGTGAACTGGTTTTACATGCAGAAAAAGATCTTTGCAAAGCCTCTTCTGCAGCTAAGGAATACCAGGAAAGTTAAGACACTGCTTTGCAATCTGCTAATTATCTGTCTATTCAATTCCTTATTTAGCATAAATGGTTTCAAAACAGATATGAAAACAAGGATGTCCAAAACAAGGAAGAGCTCTTATTATTTAAATGCAGCTGGGGAAAAAAATTTATAGGATGTCTCAAAGAGCTGCAATTTTCTTATAATTTCTCAGCCAGTTTTCTTGTCCTGATTGTGTATGTGTGCTTGAAGTACATTAAGTGGTTGAAATACAAAATGATTCACAAACCAACATTCTTTTTCATCTTCATTTTGGGAAATACATTTGATCTGTTGAAAGCCTTGTTTAGATGTAAGAGGTTATAGAGCCTTTTTATTATTATTATAGATATGTTCTGTTTTTCAAATGGAAGGCAAAGTAGGCAAGTGAAGGCTTTCATTTAGTCGGAGCTGTGGCTGGAATAGATAAAAGCATTTTGGGGCTGAGCATAACCCTGTTATTACACATCTTCCATGAGTAGCCCCCATGTTCTTGCTTACCAAACAAGCCTTTTAAAATATAAAATGCATTTCGTGATGAATGCCTGGTAATAGAAAAACTCCTTTGAAACGATGGCTTAATTTCTCATCTCCAGCTGTTTTTCCTCTAAATGTTTCTGCATGATTTTGGTGGTTGGCTCTGCCAGGTGGCACAGGGGGACAGGGAGAGTCCATGACCCTCAGCCTCCACCCCCATCAGCCTTAACCAACACCAACGAGCCCTCAGGTTTTCCACCAGCCCTAAACTTTACTATACAGCACAGAGTTTTGATTTTAACCTTCGTCCAGTGTGCACCAGGACATGAAAGTTGCCTGTGTGGGGACCTGACAGCTCCTCGTGCCAAACCCCTCTCATTCCCTGCAATCCAACACCAGCAGGACAGAATTTCCACTTGCCCCATGCCCAGCTTGAACCAGCTGCAGCGCCTGCACGAGAGCCATGCAGTTGTCACAGTGAAAAAAATCTGATTTCAGGGCTGTTTGTGTGTCCAGCGCGCTGCATACTTTGGTCACAGGCAGGGCACGAGCAGAAACATTCTTCCATGTGCATGGCACAGTCCTGCTGGAGAAATGTGATGGCATAAATCTTTGGAGAAGCTGTTATAGATTCCTCAGAGGGCATGTTGCTGAGATTTCTTTATTGAAGTCACAAGTTTCCTTTTGCTTGCACATATTCCCTAACACTTCCTGAAGTTTGTCACCTTCGGGCTTTCAGTGAACGCTTATTAAAATGAATTTGGCATCTCGTGCCTTTGATTTAATTCCTTTTATTTGTTCATGGACATCTAGAAGTAAAGACTGTGACATGGAAAAATAAAATTAAAAAAAAAAAAAGAAAAAAAAAAGAAAAAAAAGAAAAAAAAGGAGAACAAAAAAGAGAAGATAACACTTTTTTTGCAATATACCCACTCACCCTCCCCCAAAAACTAATATGCAACATCACAACAGCTCTTTAGTGCTTTGAGAACTCCCTATATCCTCTGAAATCAAAGAGGCTGTATGCAAAATAAAGCCCATTTCTGAGAAACTGAACCAGAAGACAATCTCTATCAGTATAAAATTAAAACAAACCATTTTAAGCAGTTATTGCAATGCAAAACAGATTATAGTGCTCTCCAATTCCTCATACATTGCATGGGCCAGACTGTATCCAGTCTGAATTATTTATAGCCGTAAAGCACTGTCCTTCTGCTTTGACCATTGGGGAACCACTACAGCTGCACAGGTGGTCTGTGAGTTTCAGTCTATGAAATTAGATTATTTCCTTTTATTTTAGGGATGAAACAGAGAGGGTATCAAGTAGAGACTGAGGAAAAGTTTTTGCCTATCTCATATTAAGTAGAAAGTAGAGGTCAGGCTCCATTTTGTCACACCTGGTACCTTTGGGACCCCATGGCCTGCTGCAGGGGCCGACAGATGATGTTTTGGCTGTATCAGACATTGCCCAACACTCACAAACCTCAGTCAGAAGGGTTTGCTGGCTCCTTCCACAGTCCCCTTGGAGCCACATGAAATCCAGCCCAGTGCCACTGGAAAGGGTCATGGGCACAAGCCACACATGGCTACGCATCTTCTGACTGAAGAAAATAAAACTTCTCAAGTGGGAGCTGGGGAGCGAAGTTCATATAAAAAAACCATGAGGGGAGGCAAACTGCTGCAGTCACACAGAAGAGTTTGTGTGTGGCAGACAGAAGGGAGAATGCAAAACTGGAGAAATGTGCAGTAATGCACCCCACACACCCAGCAAGTGTTTTCCGAGTAGGGAAAGTTTAAGGCTCACCCCTTAAAGTAAAGAACCTAGATTCTTCCATACCCTTCTGATAAGGATTGGATCAAGCCAAGTTATCCCTCCTAAAACCTTCAGTATTTAAGGAAGAGTACAAGCAAGGAAGTAAGGCTTTTTGGAGGTGTGTTAGCAAGGTGCAAGAGATTCCTCAGGCTCCTGTGAATGGCTTTTTATTTGCTATCTGTAACGTTTTCTTATTTTGGTATTTTTTCTTTATTAAACCCTTTGATTTACAAAACACCTTGGAGAAGCAGTCTCACTAAAATTAATCATAGCCACTTTTCTTCCAGGCTGGCCCTCAGAGTGTGGGTCAAACCCACAGAAAGGCACTTAGCAAGGCTTCTCTTCTGAGGGAATCTCCCACACGCCAAGCAGTCACTGCAGTCTCTGGTATGATAAAAATCAGCTGGCAAGAGTAAAGCCCTAAATGTGGCTGTGTCGTCCAGTAACAGGCTAAAAAAGGTATTTTGGATGGGCTGGGATTGATGTTCCTTGGAGCCCCAGACAGATCACTGGGCAGACAAACAATGACAGTTCCTCCCATTTCAGGCTGGGGCAGCCCTTGACCAACACCAGAGTGGTGGCCTGGCTTCACCAGGAAATTTGGGGCAGCAAATTCTCTCTTAGTGTTCGGTTTGCCATCTACTGCCAGCTAAATATTTGCTGGGGTGGAGGGCTCCAGGGAGTAGCAATCTAATCTTGTTACTCACTCTCCAAACTATTTGTAAATCCACCAAGCTCCCCTCATTATCACACAGCTGCCAGCCTGATAATGCCCCTGGCAGAGGTCAAGGTTTTGATAGCAGTAGTACATTAAACATCAAACGTAAAAATACATTAATTTTGAATGCAATTTGAGGCTGTTTAGCACTAATTCTTTGAACAAGCTTGTTTCACAGAGGAAATTAATGAAAAGTTAAAGGCCAAAACAAAAAGCTACAGGAGAGACTTGCTATTTTCATTAATAAGTAAAATAAATACTCTGAAAAAGCCTTTCTTCATTTTTTATTGCTCTCAGTGCTTTTAAAAAGGCTTCTCACCTGACACACAAAAGCTCCAATAGCACTAAATGCTCAGAAAACATGTACTCATTTTGTGCAAACTCGCAGGATGACACATTTACATTCATGTTAGGGGATGCAAACAAAGAAAACTCAATTCCAGCAACATCAGATGCAAAGTTAAATGCCAGGAAAAATTATTCCAAGAGAAAAAACACATTAAAGAAATATAAAATTGGCATTTCAGTCATGCGGATGATTCAGTCTACATTAGTTTGGTTTAAAATTCATATAATGGGTAAAACATCTGCACCCTCTGAACCACTGCCTCTATTATTTTCATGAGTCAGAAGAACTCTCAGGTAAAGAACCAGGATCAGAAGGACACAGAAGGAGCTGTTTTCCAAAATGAGGCTCATTCACAGGAGTCAAAATGTTGTTCCACATCCCTGCTTATGTCACCCACATCCTGTGGAGTTCCATTTTAATGGCACAATTTTACATGGCACAATATAAAACCTACTGATATTATTTTCTGGACTTCGCTGAGGAAATCGAGGTAATGAGGAGAAAACCATAAAAAAAAAAGGTGTAAAGGAAATAGATGTCAGGAGACGTATTCATGACCATTATGAAGAGAGGTGCACATCATTTTGTTCCTGTGACTGAGCTACGACTGAAATCCAATCTGCCCAGATTTCATTGGGTAAACCAGGTGAACAGAAAATAAATTTGCTCTAAAATAAATCAACTTTTCCATACTGGAGGAAAATCAAATCCAGAGCCGAAAATCAAGATTCAAAAAGCCTGTACAGAAGTGATGAAAAATTGGCAGGCATAATCAAAATAAAGCTTTGACTCATTTTGTTGCCACCGCTGTAAAGACATCTCTTAAAGCTGGTCCTCTTCTGCATATCACAAAAAGGAAGGTGCCAGCCTTTGCATGCTACCAGTGGCTTGTTTTTCCTTAAGTGTTTGTTGTGCCTTGCGAGCCTAATGAATTATGTTTATAAAGGTTAATTGGCTTTCTCCTATAATTCTACTCCAACACAGAACTATTGCATCTCAAACAAATCAGGAAATATATACCCAATTATTATTCCAAATGCAAGTCAGAGGAATATTCCAAATATCTTCTTTCTTTTTCCTAGTAGACAAGCTGGAATGTTTTAACCATTTCCTGCAGAACTGTTCCAATGCCATCCAGACACAACCCGTGGAAGACAGAAATCCTGATTTCCAGGATGACCACCTGGGCTCTGTCCTGCCCAAAAGAAAAAAAAAAAAAAAGAAAGAAAGAAAGAAAGAAAGAAAGAAAGAAAGAAAGAAAGAAAGAAAGAAAGAAAGAAAAAAAGAAAGAAAGAAAGAAAAAGCTTCAAATGCTACATTTTGTACAAAGAAATGTAAATTCCCACGGCCAGTATATTCCATATACATAATAAAAAATAATTAAGAGGTGCAGAATTATTTTTTATTTAAACACAGGGATTCTGAGCAGAAATTCTTCTTGCAACCCAATCCAGACTGGTCGCAGGGTAGGAACAACCAGAACAGTGGTGGAAAAAATGTGTTGAAGGAAAACTGAAACACAATATTCCCAAGATTAGAGTTCAAGTTAATACCATTAATTGAAAGCATTAAACACTCAAAACTATTGAATTTTAGCAGTAATCTCTCTTCTGGAGGATAATATTTTCTGTCTTAATAGAATAGCACATAAAATCCAACTTTTTGTTGGTGTTATTTCATAGAGTAAATTTTCTTTCTTCATGACTGGATGCATTTTCTGTATTTTTATCAGCAATATGCAGAAGTGTAGGAAGAATGGAACAAAAATTACTTCATGCAGTGGACAAATGGCATGATTGGGGTTTTTTTTGCCAACTCCTCTTCCTTGATATTGCTTAAAGTTCTACTCCTATTTCCACCTCCACGCACCCTAAAATCAACAGGTAACATCAAACAAGTCAGGCTAAACAATCTAGACTGCTCTCAGATACCAAAAGAGTTTTTGTCTCACAATACATGAATTACAAGAAAGCATAATCAGTTATTTGGCATAAAATGCAGATAATCTGTTCCATTACCGTAGAAGTATCTTAATCAAGATTCTAAAATTAATGCAATGATTCAGAAAACACATTGCTCCTCAAACAAAAATATTAAGCATCAGTGTTTCCTAAATGTTTTGCTAATTTATCAGCAGCAGCTCCTTCCCCAGGGGCTCATGGCACACGAATTTCCACATTTTGGTCTCTGGTTTGGAACCACCCTCTCAGTTTCCACAGGGCTACAATTTTTCTGCTCCACTCTTGACTTGCCATAATAAGACCCAAAGTGATGCACGTGGTTTTCACACAGCTCCAGAGCTGGTAAAATATGCATGTTCTCTACACACATAGCCCATGTCCTGGATTTTCCAGTGTCTTATAACACAGTTTAAAGAGATATCAATACAAGCTTTATTGTGATATGCATAATTCATGTATCATTTGTTTGGATGCTGCCTGATATTCCTGCAGGTTCAAGCCTTTCATACTCTGTGTTTGAATAGATGAGATCAGATCATGAACGCTGCGAAACTTCCATTAAGGAAAATAAACAAATAAATTCAGAGGTGATTGTGGGCCCAATCAAGGAGTTCTGCTCTATGGGCCCCCTTAGTGTCCAAATCCATTAAAAAAAAAAAAAAAAGGTAAGAAATGGTAATTTTAGTCTATTGTTTTTTGACCTCATGACATGAGTAAAGGTATTGTGGTTTACTAAACAATATTGTAGTCATACTAAATAATATAAGCATCCTTCTGCAAGGCTCTGTAGCTCAAATACTAAGTTAATATTAAGCTAATTTTAATCTTTGCAGAACTCCTCTCAAATATTCTCTTTTGTTTTCTTTCATGCTTCAATTTACAGCAGGGTGTAACCAAAAACTATAGTATTTAAATTTATATCTTCATCACAGAAATGTATAGAAACTTGCAGGCTGTAAGATTAATTTATCTGCAGATTGCAGCTTTTTCCCCTCCCATCTTTTCTGGCCATTTTAACAGCTTGGAAAAAAGCTGATTGGGATTTGCATTTTATTTTAGCATGATGATATATTTGTTTTTATAATTATCTATTGACAAGACACTCTGCTACAGTACCCCTGATCATGCAGTATCCTACAATCAAATCTGTAAAAGGTGTAATGTAAAAATGATGTAAAATGATTCTCTGTACTAACAACCAATAGAAATTTAGACATGGATTGGAGTTTTAATTGCTTTCTTTGAGTAATTTTCATCATATTGACCATTTGAGCTGTCTCAATCTACTTATTCTATTCTTTAATATAATTTTGTTCCTTGTTGACACAAATGCCCTAAAGCCAATTTAACCAGTCATTAGGTATATTTAAGCCTTACTCAGATTTAATGATCTAAAAATACACAAAACCTTGAACCAGTAACTAAACAAAAAACATAAGCAGGGAAAATATCTCAGTATGGTGAGGTTTATGTAATTTTTATGATTTTTAAAGCCATCCAGCCATGGCAGCATGGATTTATATGATGGATGAATAGGGAAATTAACACCCTACTTGATTCAAACTCATTCTAAGGCCTGCAACCTTGCAGCACAGGACATGGATTGGAGTTCTGCGAGTTCTCGCCATGAGAACAGAAGGTGTGAGACAGGCACAGCATTTTCTCACTCCTCCTTGGTCACCATGGACAGAGACAGGATCCTGGGGACTAAACAAACCTTTGAGTTTGCCCAGCACACTTTTTTTTTTTATTACTGTTCTCAGACAAAGTTTCTGTTAATGAATAATATTCAGTAGTTGTAGAAAAAATCTGAGAAAACAAAATAGGAAAAATAAATCTCAGGGGCATGCTGAAGCTATGACAGAGATCATCTCCTTTAGGATGACTTGGGGTGAGATTTTGTCTCTGTGAAATCCTCAGTCCCTGCTGGCAGCAGAAAGAGGCAAATTTCCTAATTCAATAGTTATCTTTGCAAACATTTTCACGTTTCACTCTCTGGATGATATTGGGGAGATTTTTACCGCTGGTGCTTGAGCTACCCAAAAGTGTCTCCAGGCCCCAAGTCAGAGCTGCTGGAAATCCAGACTTTACTGGGGCCTGACTTTCTGCCTGGGAAAGCACACACAGCAAACCTGATGGGAACTGAATGGACAAAGAATATCCTCAGCTGGAACGGACCCACTGGGATCCTCAAATTCCAGCTCCTGGCCCTGCACAGGACAGCCCAAGGCTCCCACCAGGTGTCTGATGGCTTTGTCCAAAACCTTCTTGAATTCTGGCAGGCAGGAGAGATACACAGAGGAGATACTCATAAGAAAACTTAGTCAGAAAGGGCATTATAACCTTCTCCTGGATTAGAAAGGAGAGAGAATTATTCCGAAGTTAAGTATTTATTTACCTCTAATAACAAGGCAGCTAATCTTTTCAGATTAGCAGAACCTGTTTATAAACCTCCTCAAAACTAGGGAGCTCTGAGCTCCAGGCTTTGTTTGGGATCTAACTCTGTGTACGATGAATTAATAATTCAACTTCCTAAACAAAGCACCCACAGCATTCATCACTGCTCAACAAACAAAGCATTGGCTCATCGAGTCAGGGCATCATGAAATACAAATCACCAGGAGAGAATAAGCACAAGATGTCCCTCTGCTCTCAGGATGTAGCTGGCTGGAAGTGTGCTATCCAAGTGAGGAGAGACAGCTGGTTTTTTTTTTTTTTTGGTTTGTTTGTTTGTTTGTTTGGTTTGGTTTTTTAAGTTGTTTGTTCATTTGTTTTTATTTAAATTTTTTAAAATTATTTTGGTTTTAATGTTCAAGCACCACAGCAAAGCTGGAAGGACTTGTAAAAGATAATCCATCTCAGTGAGGCAGCACCATCCAGCTCTGCTAAATTTGGGATATTCTTCTGACATATTTCTAGAGGGCACAAAGAAATTTTCTGTAGGGATCTCAGCACTTTATTCCATGTGATAAAGCCCCCAAAACATCAAATTCGTGTATAATTGCTCTCAGAAGAACAAAAAAAAACCCAAAACACATTCCTTTGCACCTTATTTTTACAAACTGCCTAAGAAAACCTATGGTTAACCAAATCTGCCTTTTTTTTTTTCCTTTCTTTTTTCTTTCTTTTTTTTTTTTTTTTTTTTTTTTTTTTTTTTTTTTTTTTTTCCTTTGCTTTCCATGGGTGCTGACAGGACACAAAATGAAATGTCAGGAATTTGCCACTGGTGTCATCCAGCACCTGAACATAATGAGATTGGAAAAGGAGATGGACACATCAAGACAAATGTGTTGTGGTAGTTTAATTAATCAAGTAGTTTTTCTGTATGAGAAAGAAATGGAAGGAGCAAGCAGGAGTAGGTGATGCTTCTGCAAGTAATGTGGGTTCAAGAATTGTTGAATTTTATAAAAGATATTTTCTCAGAAAAATAATAACTAGTCATTCCTCTAACCTCAATTGTTCATAAAACAGCTTAGCCTCTACTTTATTAAATGTTTTATAAAAATATAAGCATTTACAGAAATCATGTCACTATATTTTTATATATTTTTAAATACAATTTAACCAAATTTTAGTCCTCTATACTTCATAAACATGGACGGGAAAAAGTCTCTGCTTTGAGAACTAATTTACAATTCTTTAATTACATTTATGGAGCACATGGGATATTTTAAAATACTCAGACTTTATTTTTTTTTTAAAGACATCTCTGGCTAGTGTCTGGGGTTATTAAATGAACAACCGTGAGCATTACAATTCATGCAGAATAAAGTACAGCTCTCTACGGCTTCATTTATGCTCTTAAAACACAAAGTAATGGAAATTTTAGAATCTAAATAGATCTTCGGGTTTTTACGTGTTCAGTTTTTAATGTATTACTATATAAGGGAAAAAACATTTTTCTCTGGAATAAATCTGCATTTTGACTTCTGATGCAATGTGGTGATCTGTAAGGATTTGAGGGATAGCTTTTACCCATATTATGTTTTACCTATCAAAGGACAGTTGTTTAAACTCTGGTAGGTGACACCACCCACGTGAGAATAGCTGGTGTTGTGTAATTCGGGCACCAAATTCCAGTTGTAATCTAATAATCCACAGTGCCAGAAACTGGATTTGGAAGTATACGTCCACCACTCTGCTGATAGCCCAGTTTCATAATTTCTCATCATTCACAATCTTCCCCTCATTAGATCATAGTGACAAAAAAGACATGAGAATTAAAGCCTTTAGGAGAGAAGTTAGAAAATTACACCAGAAAATTATAATTTTATTTGTCCTCTTTTTCCTCAGTGCTTTTCATTTTTCTGACTCTGTTAACGAGTTTTTGCCACTGTCAGCACAGCATGAATGAACAAATATTAATCCCTTCCACAAGTACATTTCCTGCTCATTCCCAGGAATGTACAACAGCATTACTACACTGGATTCACACTGTGTGCAAACTCGGAGTAAACACATTTAAATTGAAAGCATAAACAACAAACAAACAAACAAACAAACAAAAAACAACAAGGTGAGAGTTCCATTTTTTTTTTTCCTCCTCAAAATGCATCAAAATTCAACTTTTTCTTCCCTTCTAACAAGCTCTGCCTCATCCCCTGACACTTCTGGCCATGAAGGGATCTTCTTATCAACCTGATCTCCTTTTATGACCAGGTGACCCACCTGGTGGGTGCAGGAAGGGCTGTGGATGTTGTCTATTTGGACTTTAGCAAGGCGTTTGACACTGTCTCCCACAGTATTCTCCTGGAAAAGCTGGCAGCCCAGGGCTTGGACAGGAGCACTCTTCGCTGGGTTAGGAACAGGCTGCAAGGCCGGGTCCAGAGAGTGGTGGGGAATGGTGCTGCATCCAGCTGGGGACAGTCACCAGTGGTGTCCCTCAGGGAGGTCTGTGCTGGGGCCAGTTCTGTTCAATATTTTCATTGATGACATGGATGAGGGTATCGAATCTTTCATTAGTAAATTTGCAGATGACACTAAGCTGGGAGCGTGTGTCGACCGCTTGGAAGACAGGATGGCTCTGCAGAGAGATCTGGAACAGCTGGGTCAATGGGCAGAGTCCAAAAAAATGAAGTTTAATGAGTCCAAGTGTCGAGTCCTTCACTTCGGCCACAATAACCCCCTGCAGCATTATAGGCTGGGGACAGTGTGACTGGGCAGTGCCCGGGAGGAAAGGGACCTGGGGGTTCTGGTCAGCAGCCAGCTGATCATGAGCCAGCAGTGTGCCCAGGTGGCCAAGAGGGCCAGTGGCATCCTGGCCTGGATCAGGAATGGTGTGGCCAGCAGGAGCAGGGAGGTCATTCTGCCCCTGTACTCGGCACTGGTGAGGCCACACCTTGAGTATTGTGTCCCGTTCTGGTCCCCTCAGTTTAGGAAGGACGTTGAGATGCTTGAACGTGTCCAGAGAAGGGCAACAAAGTTGGTGAGGGACTTGGAAAACAAGCCACATGAAGAACGACTGAGGGAGCTGGGTTGTTTAGCCTGGGGAAAAGGAGACTCAGAGGTGACCTTATCACTCTCCACAACTTTCTGAAGGGTGGTTGTAGACAGCTGGGGGTTGGTCCCTTTCTCCAGGCAGCATCTGACAGAATGAGAGGACACAGTCTCAAGCTGCGTCAAGGGAAATATAGGTTGGATATTAGGAAGAAGTTTTTAACTGAAAGAGTGATTAAATACTGGAATAGTCTGCCCGGGAAGGTGGTGGAATCACCATCCCTGGATGTGTTTAAAAGGAAACTGGATGTGGCACTTGATACCATGACCTAGTTGAGGTGTTAGGGCTGGGTTGGACTCAATGATCTTGAAGGTCTCCTCCAACCTACACATTCTGTGTTTCTGTGATTCTGTGATTCTCATTTTTGCATCCAGGTGACGAAGGCTCTGCAGCTTTATCTAACCCAGATAAACAAACACCTGGCATGAGTTAGCTCCTATCTGATAACAATTTCACAGTGATAAGGCTACAATCAATTCTCATCAAATCTCGCTCTGAGGTGGTTTTCAGAACCTGTGACACACCATCACAGAGTGCAGTCTTGCTGACTTTGAAAAGTTGGTTTAAACTGCTGTCCATTAAATTCTGATGTTGTTAAATATTTTTTTTTAATGTTCTATTTGAATTTAAATTAATTGTCTTTTCAGACAGGTACAGGATTCTGCACAGCAGAGAAATATTCTCTACAACAATTTTCAGAATTTTATAAATTAAAAAGCAATAAAACCATGATTTTTTTTTTTTTTCGGATCGTAGAAGACCTTGAGTTGGAAGAGACCCAGAAGAACCATCGAAGTCCAGCTCCCATCCCTGCACAGGACCCCCCCAAGGATCTCAACCTCTGCCTGGAAACATTGTTCAAGCACTTTTTAATTTTGGCAAGTTTGGGGCTGTGACCATTTCCGTGGGGAACCTGTTCCTGGCTGGATAGATGGACCTAAACATCACAATACTTTGATTTTCCACAGGTCCCTGTGCTTCCACAGAGCTTTTCATGACCTTTGTGATGAAGCCAAGCAGCCCAGCTGGGCTCCTTCAGCACTGAACTGATGCCTTAAGTTTTATCTTTCATATTTTCAGATTCTGCGCTGCCCAGGGGTGCAGTTCTGAGTCTCACAGTCAGTGTCACTCAGCTCTGCACAGAGCAGGGAGACAAAGCAAATCCTTTTCCTGATGGACACCAAGGACAACTTTCAGACCCAAAAGCACAAACAAGGGTGGGCTGGAGGGAGGAACAAGAAGGATGGGACCTCACAACCTGAAGCTGGAATTGGACAATCAAACCCCAATATGCAAATGCACCAAAACTTATAAAAGTGTGAGACCTCATGACCGTTTGTCCATTTTGTGACCATTTATGGTCCACCTCTGGTGTAGCCCTGGTCAGGCCCTGTCCTGCCAAGGTGTACCCTAACGGCCTTTCAATAAATATCTACTTTATTCTCCAGCTCTGTCCAGTCTCTGTTTCAGGTCAGCCTTCCCAAGGCATCAGAACGATTCCCAGCACCCCAGGTTTGCTGATGTGGTGTCTTTCATGGTTATCCCACACGTGGCAGGATCTTTGTGGCTTCATGGACACTTCAGGGACCTTTTCATGAAGAGCTGACCCAAAGTCCTTCTCAAAAACCAGTGAGCAAATGATCCTATTGGCAATAGCACTGTGCTGCTCCTGTGATCCTCTCCTACAGACCATTTTCTCCCTAGGACACCAACCATTAGCCAGGAATCCTCAAGGAGAAATGCAAGCTTGAAAGATGATTTAACTGCAGTCAGATAATTTGGGATTATTTAGGAGAGAGTTAGTGGAGAAGATACAGCTGTTCACATTAGAACCCAGGATGAAATACTTGTTTCATTACAACACTTCCCCAACACTTAGGAAAAAAGCACCCCTGCCACCAACAAATGTCCAGAAAAAGAAAGAAAATCTGCATATGATTTATACCGAAATTGAAAAGCGCAGTATGTTTTGAAATTCCCATATGTACATAATTTCTTATTCATTAAAGGATAACAAATTTTATACTATGCAATTTAGAACTAATTTATATTTCAGCGACAGAACTTTGATTAAGAGATACCACTGATATTAAAGCACTAGGGCCAGCTTCTGGTTCAGATATAATGCAATTTACAGGCATAATTTTATCTCAGACCAGGAGAGGCCTTTCTTTAGAGGAAGATGCTGCAATTATTAATTGTAGGGGCAAACCTGCATTCCTTGGAAATAGAGCAGCCACTGAAGACATTAAGAAAAATAGGAATTTTCTCCCTGGTTGTCTATTCAGAGTCTGCTACAGGGAGATGAGTTCTAAAGAACAAGCAGTTTCACTTGGCAACACAATATTTTTTCTGACGAGAGACCACCTCGGGTACCTCAGCATGAAAGCTGAGCCGTTTTACTCAGATGAAAAAACTTTAGAAAACTTAAGGAAAAAACCCCATCCTTTATAAACTGAACACTATTTGTAGTTAATTTTAAGTCTATGGTAGCATAGTTAGAAAGAACTCACTTTCTGAGTTTAAAACTGAGTTTAAATCCACAGTTATTAAGAAAGAATCCCATGTGTAATCACACCTCTGACACCTTCAGGGTGTAATTAAGGTTCCTCTCATTACTAAGCAGCTACTGATGGTGTAAAAGACACAAACATCCAGCTCAGGGTTCCTCTTCCTCTACCGCCCTAAAACACCCAGCCAGAAGCTGTTTAAAGAGCACTCACCTGCAATACCTAAACTGGCAAAAGGGTTTTTATTCCTAAAAGGAAACACTTGTTACTTCGCCTGATCTGAGGGAAATCACCAACAGAATGGAGACATCCACAACGGAGGATTTAAAATTTTGTTGCAAAGGCTGTTAGAAAGATAGTGTGGATGATGAAATGTGGATATTATTTAGGACAAAAGTGAGAAAAAAATGAGGACCTCCAGAGTAGGCAGGGAAGGTAGTTAATCCCATTAAACCCATTAATCACAGGCACCCTGCTCTCATGGAGGTCAATGTTAGTGCTGCATCCATTTCTGTAGAAATCATTGGGATTGGGTTACCTTTACAATTTCACAGTTCAGGACTTTCCTGAGAAAAAAAATCCCTCATTATTTGGACTAAATAATGGTTCTAAGTCATTCACTTGGTTATTTCTTAGATGTTATACTGATGAATAAACAGGAATCTAATGGTTTTCTTCTTAAGAGGGCAATGACACCTAATGAAAACTAAATGGCTTTCACACTCTCAATCCAGCCTTAGAAGACAGAACTTCCAAAAATGCTACACAAGCACATATTGTTTTAATATTCATACAATTAGTTTTATTAAACTAATCTTAGTCTAATACAATAATGTCTAAAATAAATCTGGATATCTCAGAATAAAAAGAAACAAATGAATTAAAAGTTCCCATTTGTGTAATTGCTCACCAAAATCTCCAGTTTGGGAGCAATTTTCTGTGTGCTCTCAGATACAGGGATCAGATTTGTCAGTAAATCTGAAATAAAGACAGAATTATAAATTTCATGAGCCAGATTTTCTTCAGTCATGGAAAAAAAAAATATTAATTCAGACAAAGACCCAGTAAAATGTTGTGTTGTGGTTGACTACAGCAAATAAAAGATCTGAACCAGAATATTCACCTTGTTTCTTGACATCAGGGAACAATAATCTACCAAGAGTAATGAAATCTATTCTATCTATTCTGTCTGCAAAACATGTACCCTTTCTCCATTTGAATTGATGGAATATATACGGCCACATAAAGGTAAAAATTGTAATCCCAAGCAGTATATTGGAAAGAAAACACAATTTTAACTGTGGCTTCAAGAGTAATCTGCATCCAAAATGAACAGCAATACCTTAGGCCCTTATTCTGTTCTAAGAAATGAAAATCTCTGCATATGAGCTTGTGAGTTAAAATTAGACTTGCTTCATGGATAGGAATCTTGGCTTTCTGACTTTGCTTCTTCACAGGTCTCCTGATCTGGATGTTTCAGCAGTCTTTAGGAGAGGGCAGAGTCAGCAGGCCTCCAGCCCCATCCAATACATATCCTGGCAGGCTAAAATCAATGAGATTTGTCTGCCAGCTTCTCCATCCTCACTCCCATTTGCTGCTCTCTCCCCAAAACCTCCTGCGCCTGGTGCTGTCTGAAAAATTTGTACTCTTCCAGTTTACAAACCACTTAAACCCCTCCAGTGAGAGGAAGAGAAGAAGTTCTCCTTCCCTGGCCATCCTAGAACCCAGACCTTGTGTCCAAGGAGCTCCTTGGCAGAGACCCTTGGAGTGGTTTTGCAGCTCCATCTGCTCCATCTGCTCTTGCTCTGCTGACAGCACTCCCAGCCAGGAAGGCTGCAGCTCTCTGGCCAGCTTGCCAGCGCAACTCTGGGATCAGTCGGACCAGCTTTAAGAGAAGTAAATCCTACAAGTTTTACATTTTCCTGCAATCATTTCTCAAATCCCCTCCAGAAAGTGTACACTTATACACATGTGTATAGCTAGACACAGGCATGCCTTGGTACATTTTTAACCCCACTGATTACTGATAAGCCTAAAAATGGCCTGACACTAAGCTTATTGGTGCAAGACATCTCTAAAGATCATAATACCTTGTTTCCCCACCCCCACCCCCCAAAAAAAACCCCAGAGAAATTATTTCAGGCACCAAAAATTTGCTTAGGATTTTGCAGTAATTTGAATAATTTGCTACTAACAACATGTGGGTGGCATTTTACAGGCACCAGCCAATACAATGGGAACCCTACATAGTTTCATATAAAGTTAGAGAATTATTTCCCAACTCTTTTCTATGCATACTTTGACTTCTTCATTGCTTTTGAAAGATTTTTCTATTTATTCTCCAGCTGTCCTATAGGCTAAAGGGAAGAACTAAATGAGCAACTGTTGTCCTGCAAGAATTTTGGGGTCTGTAATTATATCTAACCATTAGACTAATTTTGGCATTGTTTGAAACTGCTTGATGTGCCCCAAAACTAAGATTGGACATAAATCTGATCTTAAATCATCCTTTTTTACACCATTATCTCATTTTATACCGGCTGAATGGCTACAAACTGAAAGAGGGTTGGTTTAAATAAGATATTTGGAAGAAATCTTTCCCTGTGAGGGTGGGGCGCCCTGGCACAGGGTGCCCAGAGCAGTGGCTGCCCCTGGATCCCTGGAAGTATCCAAGGCCTGGTTGGGTGGGGCTTGGGGCAACCTGGGAGAGTAGAAGGGGATGGAATGGGATGATCTTGAAGGCCTCTTCCAACCCAAACCAATCTGTGATTCCATCCCTGTGATTTTATAGCTCTGTGATTATTTCTCAGGGTGTTCCCCACAGTTGCCATCTTTTATCGCCTTATCAGTACTGCCCTCCATCTGAGTGAATTCTTCTCATTTCCACTGGCATTGTTGTTTTAGTCTGAAATAATCCCAAATACCCCATTGCATAAAACCCCCAGCTCCAGAGAAATTAGACATATGGAAACAAAGATTCTCTAAGAGATTAAAAGTTGCAACCACGTTTTCCTCTGGAAAGGCTTGAAAACAGAAATATTGCAAAGTAACTGCTGGCATTTCAGGATGTTCACGGCTGTGTTCAATTTTAACAAGATTTTGCAAATTCTCCCTCCTCAGTTAGGAAATTCAGCTGAAAAGCTCTGTATCAATCTTTCAGATAGCTGAAGAATTCCCTAATTGCTCTGTGTATCTCAGGTAACAAACAAAAATGTTGCAGCGGCATGAAAACTTTAAAGCTTACAATCATGGCATCTACAAATAGCAGTATTATATTAGATGTGTTTCTGTCATTAGATTTCCTAGGGATAAATTGACAATAAATTATATTTTTTATTATTATTTTGGAGTGCTGATGCAGTTTGTCTTTCCCAAAACCTAATTAGGCTTCTGTAACATATACCACTCAAAACTGTTCTACCTAGCCTGGAATTAGTCTGATTTGTTCCATTCCAGGGTAAGTATTTTCCTTCTAATATTTCTCTTGGGAATCTTTAAGCAAGAAAGACATCATTTCCATTAGGGATTGCTTCACTATACTACTCACACCAAATGTTGGGTGTCAGTATATTCTTGTATATCATTGCTAGAGGTTCTGAAAAAAATAATGGAAAAAACCCCAATAAAATCTCATTACCAGATGAAAAAAATATAAGGTTTTTTTTTTTTCAGCTAATGCATCAGTTCTGACAACTTTGTTATTTATGAACAAGTTCAAATCATTTATATCAAAACTGAGACAAATTAAGATCTATAAAAGAAACCCCAGAGTAGGCTTTGTTATTTGAAACAAAAACCCCAACATAAATTATTTGTGTCAGGTACGCCTTAATGAATTATAACTCTTTGAGAGAGAATTATAACTCTGTTTGGAACATTTTAGAGAATGCAGCTGACAACCAAGAATATTTTGCTTTGGATTAACAATTCATTTGGTTGGCTTTTGGTGTTTAAGTAGAAATCCTCCATCTCTGTGTTGCTTACTCAGGTGAGAGGCTATATTTGTGTATCTTACTTTTTTATTCCATGCATTTTCTAAGGGTGCAGCTTTACTTCCTGGCATTTCCATGATACAGAAGATAGACACTAGAAATCCAAAGAGGCTATTTGCTGGAAGGAAAAGCTGGGAGCCAAAAAAAACCCCCAAACAAACAAACAAGAAACAAACAAAAACTCTTACAAAATTCTGAAAAGGTTAAAATGTTTCTTTGTGTTACAAAGAGGTGCCTTGATTCTTTTAAAATTCAAAACACGTCATAATTTTTGGTTTTTTTTCCAAACACAATGTTGTGTTTGGAAAAATCACCTTCCTAATTCTGTAGAATGCAAATGAGATTTCACCTGGTTTGGTATTCATGTATGTGGTTTTTTTTTTTTTTTTTTTTTTTTTGTTTTTTGTTTTGTTTTGTTTTGTTTTGTTTTGTTTTTGTTGTTGTTGTTGTTTTGTTGTTGTTGTTGTTGGTTTTTTTTTTTTTTTTTTTAACAGCAACTGGCAGCAATTGCTGGTTTTGTTTGGTTATGTTGTTTGTGTTTTGTTTTTTCTCAATTTTTTTTTAATGCACTGAATTGATTTCAATAGCTGTCCAAGCCCTTCAGTTTTTCATAGAACAATGAAAATACTCTGCCAGAAAAAGGCAGGCCAAATGCTTTCTAATGCACTTTAAACTCTGATCACAGAGCTGCGCTGGACCTCAGTAAAAGCAAAGGAGACAGGCTGAGATTTCACATTGCATGTATTCATGTTTATTTTCCTTGGATACAATGCAGCTGATGCCCCAAAAAGCGTGACTGCAGCATTTGATATTTTTCTTTCTCATGTTACTAAGAGCACACTGGTTCACTGAAACAAAATGTATTCATGAGATGACCACAGGCCAAAAAATTTCCCAAACTGGGAATGGTTTTTGATAACTGTGACCAGATATTATTAGTTCTTCTGCTGTTCGTTGTAATGATGGAACAATGAAGAACTAATGTGTTATTAATGAGGAGGTAATGCTCTATATACTTCACAGAAATTCCATTATAATTGGCCAGTCAATGTTTTACCAGTGTTTTAAATCATTAATTTGTTTTTTAAGAGTAAATGTAACATAAGTTAACAAATGTTGTTTTAAGTAAGGCTGAGGCCAGCGATTTTCCAATGACCTTCTTGACTCTTTTGGAAAGCTTTGCCAACTCATTCAGTGACAAAGTGAGAAGGCAGAGTGGTTTCAAAACAATTATATAAGCTGCCAATAAATTTCATTCAACTCTTCTTACTTAAACACAAGGTCAGCAAGGAAAAAAAAAGAGTCATTTTGAAGTCTTTTATGCCTGTTTTCCATTTAAAGAGCTCTAAACCACACAAACGAGCCTTGGATTAATGTGGGCAACTTGGGATCTCCCCAAAAGTTTTGAATTTTGAAGGAACTGTTCTTTCTACTGAAATACAGGTATTCTGAAGAAGCCTAAAATTGGGTACTCAAATCCCGTGGTATTTCAATTTCATCATTATTATTGTTATTACTGTTAAATTGTCCCGTTCATTTCAAGTGATCACTTCTGCTTTCCTCTGCCCTTGGTGTTATCTGTGGCCAGGACATGTAGTTACAGCTCCTCTGCTGATCCCACTTCCTCTCCTCCTGCCTTGGGGGCAGGATTGATCCAGAGCACACAGGCTGATCTCAAATATTGCACAGCAATTCTCTATTTTCAGCAGAATCAGGTTGGTTTGGGCAAAATTTTCAAGACTTCATGGTTCAGTGAATGCCAATATACACATTGAGCCAATTCTGCCTCCATGAAAACTAAAGATTCTGTGTCCATTCCACCCAGAAAACAAAAAAATACTCCTCAAAAGTGGGTTAAGAGACCAAAAAAAAAAAAAATCTGAGGAAAATACTTTCCTCCATTTAATTTTTCTTCTGAATTACACACTTAACACAACAAAAAAATTTATTCTAATCTTATGATAAGTTCTCCAGGGCTTCTCCTAGGGAAATGCCAGGGAGCCAAACTGGTGTGCCCCCCTAAGAGCTTCACCGGGTGTTGTATTGGCACTGATGAATAATCTTGGGTAATATTCACACAGATATTTTGAGCTTTAAAACACCAAGGGGCCAACTAAACTGTTTCTAAACTCTTTGGAAGCTTGGCTTTGGTCACCTTTCAAGGCAAAAAAGAAGAATGAGTAGTGTTTATTTTAATTTCTCAAATTTTTAATGAGCTAATGCAGATATTTTAGCTTAGTTTTATCCGCACTTAAGCAATCAAATTTAAAAAGAACAGGTCTAAAATGCTTGAGCAGTTTAGAGGGAGTTCTTTCTACTAACTTTAACTAGAGTTACAAGATTTTTTGGGTAATGTTGTGATCTAAATTGTCTCTCCAAAGAAAATGACAGTCTTTTAAGTTTGATATTCTAACAAATCTTACAAACATTCTACATAATATTCTGCTTAAGAAACCTACATTTGTCTCTCTCATAAAGCAGATGTAAGATTTTACTACCATACTAAAATTCTTCCTTATAACACTACCCTAAAACTGCCCAAAAAACACTTTGAAATTTGGTGTTCAAAACACACAGGCAGATCTTTCACTGGATGTAATGGGGGCTGTAAATTCAGGCTCTAAACCTTACAAAAAAATTGATGCACACATTCCTGTTAACCAATTTGGTTTGTAAAGTTAGCCCAGAAAGAAAAACCCCCAAACCCACAGACATTTTACACTCACATCTTCAGTGTAAAACAAACCAATTTCTGTTCCCTATATGCCTGAGAAGTGTTTGCATATTATATAGGTAAAAAAAACATCTCTCATGAAATCACTAAACATGGCAAAACTTCCTCTAGTGGTGATTTATTGTTCTGCTATTTCTCTTCAGGAAGGAAAAAGCAATTCATGCAAACTACAAAATATGCAGCCCCTTTAAAGTGACTTCACTTAAAAGAGCTGTAAGTGAAAAATAATTTTGTTTGAGCACATGCAAGCATTGATTTCAGTCTCCAGGCAATGCACTGCTCTGTGTATTTGTCACAATTCAATTTACATCCACAAGCAGCAGAGGATCAGCACAGCACCTCTCAGCTGGCAGGAGTCAGGAAAAAAAAATCCAGGGGAAGCCTCAGCCCGCCTGACACTGCAGGACATGGCTTGGCAGCAAGATTTGGTTCCCACTCAGTGGCTAAAGGATGATGCTGATAGAAAAGGGCCATTAAAATTGCCCCACACCCCACTGCCAATCAGAGCTGTAGGAAAGGTTGTTCTGGCTTTCCCTATGAAATTAAAATTCTAATCTTTGTGGGATAAATATATTCATTTTTTTGAGGGGTGTGTATTAATGTCTTCCCTACACCACCAAAACCCCCAAGAAATCAAAGATGAAGAGAAGGATCTCACACTACTCTCACCAAATCCCATTGTGCAGGGCCAGCCACATCCGCAATCTACACCACCCACTGCACACCCCTCCAGGCACATTTTTCAGAAAGCTGCTGTTTCCAGAAGCCAAAATGCCTTCACTTTCATGAACCACACAATAATCCTATTTTAAAGCCTCTCCAGTCTTTCATTTCCTTCTGCTTAATGGCCACACAATTTCAGTGCTGTTCCCACCTCCTGAGGGTGGAAGTGCCACTGCAGAGCGGTGTGACACCAGCAAAAACTGCCATATTTTTGTTTTCCCACTAAGCAAAACCCACTGAAACCAGCCACATGGACATCCTATAAACTCTGAATGGACTTTGCTTCGTAAAAATAATACATCATGCCCTCTCTGCTGAGCAGGTCACAGAGCAGGGCTCTGATCACACAAAGCAGGGGAGCAGCCAGTTCTTCCCAGCACCGCGGAGGGTTTGAACACAATTCCACCTCGTCCCATTCTCTTCAGCCAGACACTTCTAATCTGCTGCAGGACTTTTTGCTGGAAGATGGGAACACAGAAATGGATTTTCAGTTCTTTTCCTTGCACAAAAGCTGGGATCATGGAGAGCTGAGGAGGAAAGATGTGAAGAAGAACCCGCCCACCCTGCCCATGTTCCGTGTCCCACCTCCCAGGAGCTTCCTCATTGTTTCAAGGATATATATATATTCAAGCAAGAGCAAAGGAACCACGAAAAATGGAAACAAAATATGCATTTAATTCGCAAAATGTGGTCAAATGAGTATTTGGAGTTATGGCTTTCAACCTATCTCTAGAAGTATAATTGAACACTTCCAGACTAGAACTGCAGTTAAATTTTCTCACAATGTAAAAGTCAGCCAGATCCCCTAAAAGAACTTCCCCCATCAGAATTGCAACAGGAATAATAGAAAATGATCAGCATTCTCGACATCAGATAATTTAAAATCCCAGGGACTTAATATTAATTTCCTACTCCTATTAGGTAAAGCTGTATTAAATCCCTATTCAACAGCCTGTATTATTCTCAGCCTGTGCCCACCTAGAAAACAATTCCAGCATTTTACAGGAAACAGGCCCTAAACCCACTCTTTTGCTCTGCTAGCTGTGGCCATTTTTTATACTTGTTTTGCATTCAGGCTGCTACAAAAAGAAATACAGAATGGAAATCAGGCCCGTTACATACATTTTAAACACTAAATCTTACTTCTAGAAAATCAAGGTTATGCTTTTCTTCCTATGCACAAAATCCAGCTGCATTAAAAAGTTTCCAAGGTTTCAGCAACACCAAAATTACGACTAATTTATGAAAACTGTGTTAGTGCCTGCAAACCTTTGTCGTAAATTATGCATGCGAGCATGGAAATGCTAATGAAAAGAGGATTTCATTTACAAATGATTAGTACAAATTCAGCAGTCACTATAGTTATGCCACTCTAATTTATTTTCTTGTAGAACATGCTGTTTGCCAGGTTTGGGCCATTTATTTCTACACTGTCGAACATCAACTTTTCAGACTTTAACGTCACATTATCTTTTTTTATCCAAAGAAATGTTCATTTTCTTTCCAGGTCTTGGCAAAATGAAGTCCTCAGGTTCAAAGGTAGCTCTTTCGATTAAAACATTTGTAGGAAGGCTGCAATAAAAGTGATGCCCTTTTACACACAAGGAATTGCTGAAATTACTGTGGTCTGTACTGATGTGTTGAAGAAAATGCATATAATCACCTTCACTAGAACTTATAAAAATTCTTCCACTCAGCACACAATTTTAATTTTTTTAAAGAAATTTCCTCACTACGTACATTACGGTTTTGCTAGGGATTAGACCTCCTTAGAAAAAGAAATTAAAAAGCAAAAAGCCTCAGTGAGTCAGCATTCCAAAACCATTCCACAGGCCTTTCAATGAGAAGAATCCACAGTGAAAAGCTAAATCATTATTTTTTTCCCAAAGATCCATGTTGGCTGGAAAATCAATAATGCCTTATATGAAACATATCCAAATGGAAATGAAAACATGGGTTCTAGGGAGTCCTAAAAACATATTGTAGAAATCCCTTCAAGGTTTATTATTAAATAGAGAAAATGGATCTTTTCAGTGGTGGTGATGTTCCGTGGATTGTGTTAGAAGCGTTTGAGGTAGAAACAATATTTTCTTCTACGAGGGAATTTGCTACTTTCTGCTAAATCCTTTAAAATATTCTTGGCTAGGAAGTTTCAGCCCTGAGGTCCTGCGTTTAGGTGCAAAAATGAGAATTTTGTCCCCGTTTCTGTGGATTTTTAGAAGTTGGGCAGGAGGCTCACAGCTGTGGTCAAGTCGATAAAAATATTTGCAAGCCTGGAAAGCCTGAAGAATTAAACAACTTGTCCTCTAATTCTAGCCTGAAAAACAGGCCGCACAACCCTACAAAACCAACCTGTGAGCAGACTATGAAAAAACACTAAAGTTGTGGAAAACAGACTTTAGGCCTTGATCAGACAATGATTCTGGTTGCAGGATCCACCCAAAGCAAATACACCCATAATGTGCAGTGCACTTTTGCCTTTGACAGCTTTATTTGTTCATTAAACATTTATGTTAGATGGCTTTTAGCATCCCAGTCCATGATATTCATCTAAACTTGGATAGAAAATTAACAGCTTAAGTAGTCCCATATTTTATCATATTAACCTCTCTTTGCATTTTTACTGAGCAGTTAGGGTAAAAAAACTGGCCTAAACCACACATTTCAGGATGGAATTTTGAGAATGCTTTTGCTAACATTAATAGTTTGGGATTTTTTTTTTCATATGATGGAGTACAGCTCCTTTCTCTGATAACTTGGTAACAGCAAATTGATTGCAATCACTCAGCCTAAAATGGGATTTCTTTTATAAGCAAATCAAGAACACGACTATTGGGAAAGGTTTAGCTATCAAATTAACATTGTAACCTGCTTGGAGACTATTTCCTACCAAACAGTATGTGGAAAGATTTCCAGGAAACTCATGCTATATATAGGACTTTAAATAGCATTTAAAAACAATTATTCATACACTTGTAATTTCTTGTTCTATTAGCTAAATGCACCTCCTGCAAATCCAGCTAAGTGAAGAAGCAGGGATGAAGGGAGAGAGCGAAATACTTCCTATAATTTGATGATCAGAATAATCAGAAGTTATCCTAAAATAGGCCGTGATCTTAAGAAAGTGTAACGATTAAGTATTTTTCATTTAAAATTGTTTGTTTTATTAAATAGTATCAAGGAATTATTCAAGCAGATATTTTGAGGGTTTACATGCAGCGTGTGTGCCTGAAAACAATGAAAAACCCCAAATGGACCTGCACACTGTCCAAAAAGGATAAGGAACTGTGGAATATGTGGGATCTTCTACCAGGCTTGTTCCAAGGGCATCCTCCATTTCTTCAATGACATTCTGAAGACTTGCCAAACATTTCAAATTAAACTGGGTTTGCTGATCATTTTAAATGTCTTTAAGTTTAATTTAGTGATATATTTGCATTAAAACCATGCACATAAGAGGAAAAAAAATGGTGCCGGACATGGCAGTTTCAAAAGCAACAATATGCACCAGACATTTTCTGAGGCAGCAAAAACAATTTTTAGTGTTTGTTTTTATTTTTTATATCGACAAACTTTTCTTCTTGTGAATTTGCTGTCTGTAAGGCACCAATCACCAGTATCTCACTGTATCAAAGGGCAGTAAATACTAGGTTTTTGGGGAACTATTTTTTTTTTTTTTTCCTCAAGCAGTCAACAGGGGAAGAGGTAAGCAGGGGGATGCACAAAAAGCAGCACCAGGAAAAACCTGATCACCCTCCTGGCTGGCCAGGCACAGAACTTCATCATGCTCACAAATCTCCAAACTGATGGCTCAGAAACCTCTCAAAGAAATATTAAGACAACAAAAACAGGCTTGCAATCAATTATGAGAAGGTTAATAGAGAAAATGTGAATGCAGTAATAATTACTGCTCTAGGAGAGCACACCATCAGTCAGCTGTCAGTCTTTTTTACTGCTCTTTTCTCTGGAAATCTACATTTTAATTTCAGTCTTATATACCCATACAACCTTTTTGCTGTTGTTTGCTAAGAAAACAGAAGTTATCAGGTCTTATCCACATGAAAAAAATGATTTGTCTTCCAGTACAATTCATCTGCTTTGGTTCCCTGCAAATCAAATCCACTGAAGTTGTGAGGCTTCCATAATGACACAGACGAGTTGAAAATGTGGTTGTGATGTCAATAATTTCACACAAAATTGACAGTAACTTGATAAGGTACTGCCTTTATTAGATCTGCCCCATCGTTAACAGAAGCTGCCTCTGAGACAAGTCCACAATTCACAAAATCCCCATTTCTGTGCTCCCACCTGTTCAGCTGCTCATCAGTCACACGGGCTTCATCCCATTCTTTCATCGACCAACATTTTTGATGCACAATTTTCTTATCAGGAAGATAATGATTTTATCTAAGGGCAAACCCCATTCCTGACGTGCACGTGCTGTAGAGCAGCTGCCATTTCAGTTGTCAGGACAAGCTGGGAAAGGGGAGCAGGGCAGGAATCACTGATGTGATGTGCCAGGTACTGGACGTGCTGATGGTCAGCCAGAGCACCATCCCAGCCCTGAGATCTCAGTCCAAATATCCTTAATGGAAAGCAGAAATGAAGACATGGGGGAATGGCAGCGATGAAAATGATGGATGTGCAATGCACATCTCCTGTGTTTGTGCACCTTCAGGTTGTTTTTCACTTTTTTTTTTTTTTTTTCTTTGCCGCAAAAGATTTGTCATCTGTCAAATCTTTTGCTGCAAAGAAACTTCAGTCTAAGCTAGCAGACACAAAGGCTCCACCCCTCAATGTGTCACCAAATTTTGTGTGAGCCCAGCGTCTCTAGAATAGTCATGTGCATCTAACACAGAGCAGAATTACCTTCACTAGTGAAGGATTTGGGAAAGGCTCTTTTGAAGGGAAGGATCCAGAAGAGTTGTTCCAGAAAATGAGACATTAAAAGGCTTCAGGAATTCCAGCCCAGATTAGTGAGCATGACTTGACTGAACTGTGCCAGACTGAGTGAGCTGTATAGCAGCTACAAGATTGACAGAAAAGACATTTTTCTCCTTTTCTTCTCCCCCAGCCACCGCACACCTTCTGTGGGTAAGTGGCCTCTGTGACAGAATGCAGATGGATAATTGGCAGTGCACGGTGCAAATACCAGGCTGGCATTTCAAAAAATGGAGGGGGATTCTGAGGAAGCTTGTAATACTCACAAAGTTACTGATAAGTTTGTTCTTTCCCTATTGATATAAAAAAGGCATTCAGAATGACAGAAATGGGTGATGAATGAAATGTAAACACTCTGGTCAGCTATTTTGGCCCAACATTTCCTGAATTTCTCATACTTCAGCTCTGGCATGTTTAATATTGCACTTCTCCAGTGAAGCTTAACTTCTTCAGCACCAAGGCAGACAGAACAGCATTTATGATGGTATCTGATTGATTCTCATAAAACTTGTTATTCAACATAAACAGTTAATTTGAATTTCTGCTGCTGATGTGTGACTGCCAGAGAAAGCACCTTCTCCAGTTCTGCATGAGTTCCTGAGGTGCTGCTGCCTTCACTCCTGTCAGAGAAAACTTCTCTGAAGTACAAGTACAGTGATTTAACTGGGGCAACAGTGCAGCTGCTTCTCCTCAGTTCTTCATCTGTGTGCACATTTCATCCACAGCTGCAAATTGCACACGGAATTTAGAGGAAAAAAGAACCTTTTAGTAAAAGCCAATCTCATTTCTATCACTTTTCTAAGTAGGGTTGTGATCAAATCTCCATTGCCTATTGCAAGATCCAGGGGAAGCCTCTTTAGCTTCTATAGTGCAACATGACTTCATTAAAGACTTTATAAAAAAAGACTTGGATGAGAGTCCAATGCAATTTCTGATATAAATTTCAATAATTATACCCATCTGTCAATAATCAGCCAGGAAAAAAAGAAATGCAGCCCTGTTTCTGTTAATCTGATTAGCACAAAACCCTCCATAATTTTTCCATCTGTTTTTTCTAGTGCTAGGTTTTTCCATCAGGGAGGCCTTTGAAATTAATCTCTCTCAGAAGGAAAAAATCCAAATGAGAACATAGGTGGTGTCAGTTTTCCTTGGTGACCACCTAGGGTTGGGGTACGGAGAGCTGGCAGTGAGGCATCTTAGAATTAAGGATACTCAAAAAAGTGCAAGCACCTTTTATTGAGAGCTTTATAAAAGGGTCCAGCAAGATGCTAATCAATTCTATTCCATAGATAATCCCAAAACAGTATATATTTATCTCAAAAGTGTGCGTTATGACATTATTAGGGAGGGAAAAAATAAAATTACTGTAAGATTTTTTTCTCCCTAGGACGTTATTTTTTTCTTTTTAACACCTGAATCTAATGGGATAGAGATAAGAAATTGACTACTAAAGGAAGTTTCACAACCTCTTTGCTCCATGAGAAAACCTAATGAACTTGAATTTTAATCTTACTTTTTCATTAAAAAAATGTTTTTAATGTTTAATTTTTGCTTTTTCACACTAAATGACTGAAAGAGCCTAAAAAATTAGCCTAGCCTAAATTGGGAGCAATCACCATGTTTTATTAACTGTGAGGATCGTCTTCTGGAGAGCAATCACAAAACTATTGAATATTTTACTTTTCTCATCTGTGATCTTTTCTTCTGTCTCATTAGAAAACAACCCAGTGAATAAATCTTTCAGTGCCCAATTCTCTGTATTCAGCTCCCATTAAACACATTGTAAGGGATCTCAGCATCTCAAAAGGACTGACTTCTCATCTGCCTCATCTCTCCTGCAGCCCTCAGCCCCAAGTTCCTCCCAGTCTTCCTGATAAATATCCAAGTTGTTTTTTTTCAACTGGAGGTGCCTCTGTGTTCTTTTCCTGTGTTTCTTTATATCACCCAACCATGTGTGATAGATAAACATAATTGCAATAAAGGCGGCTGATTATCTGATACACAGGCTGAGACATATTTTCTGGAACTCCAAATTAAACATGAGGAGTAAACAACCAGAAACCAGATTTTTTTTCCCAGGAAAAGAGAGGCAGTTGAAATTTTCCACTGAAAATGCTCTGGGTTATTCTTTTAATGGGAATGCTGCAGTTTGCTCTTAGCAGGAAGAATTCAGAGCCTTAAAAAATTCTGTTCTATATTTTATTAGGGGAGAATTTAAGCATTATTGCACTAATTCTTATCACTCAGACAGCAGCACAAATCCCTTTGTTATTTTATCTTTCCTCCCTCCTTAGTTTTCAGAGGAGTTTGATAACTGATTAGCTCCTGGGCTCTTTTGTAGTTTGTGGTAGTGCAAGAAAGCATCTCTCCAGGAGCTGTGTAATCCCATTGTCTGTGCCACACGAGTTAGGATTACATGGAATCCCATTTTCTCTGATCAAAGCAGGTGCCAGGAGAGGTACACAACGTTTCAAACAGGAAATTGCGGCTGCAGAAGATGCTCTCTACCAGAGGTCTGTGCTTGATGCTCCCACTGCCCCCAGGTTTGGGGCAGAACCTTCTGACTGTCACAGGTCACCACAGAAACAAGTGGTTTTGATCAAGCTACACACACCTGTACTTCAGTAATTCACCATAGCTCTGTCACCCTTTGCTGCCAGTGACTCTCTTTCTCCTGTACCAGGGCCCTCACAAATGGCAAAGGATTGATAATTTGTGATTATAGACCACAAATTCCCGCCCAGCAAAAATTCCACCTGGCCAGAGAGCATTCTGCTGGTTGTCACATTTCAGTGTGACATTGGGAAACAGGAGCTGAGCTCAGAAACTCCCTCAGGTCTACAAATGTTCCTCAGAATAGGTACAAATGTGGTTTTACTGTAAACACAGGTTAGAAAAACAGGAAAACCAACCTCTTAAGTGAGGTGATTCGTTCTGTGGAAGGTATGTTTCTTTTTTGAAGTAGCTTGTAAAGCAGCTATGGTATTCTAAAACAAAACATGGATATACCTTCATATTAAACAGAAAAAAAGAATAACAGTTTTCTATCTTAGTAGAAAAGTAAGAAACTTTATTTCAGGCTAAAAAAGAGAAAATAAAGAAACATTAAATTCTGGAGATCCTATTAGGATTTTTTCATGATCTTGTCAATTTTGTCTAGCTTTCATCATGGGAGCAAATTCTATGGGAACATGATAGGAACTGCTGCTCTGATACCTTACAATGATTGACTTTGGTTTTGGTCTGAAGGAGTTGCCTCATGCATGAAGAGATTACCACAAACATAATGAACATTTGAAATATGTTTCTGCCATTTTAGTAGGTTATCTGTTTTTTAAGAGAGATGCATAAAAAGAAAGTAGATTCCATGTATTCAAGTTAAGTTTAAAGTAGATTTAGAGCTGCCATTTGCAGATTGCCAAAGTCCATTAGCCTGATGCCTAATTAACATATGGCCCTGTACCTCTGAGGGAGGATGAGCCAGAGAAGGGGCTGGAAGAATTAAGCCAAAAAGATCTAAAGTTTATTCATTGCGTACAAATAAACTATCCAAAAAAACCCCCTGAAACCTGGCTATTGAGAAAGTTAAACATTCAGGTAATAGTACAAAAATCTGAAAGAGGTGAGATATCTCCGTTCCTTTTGAAAATAAATCCTGGCCTAATGTGTTCAGTGTGGCAGTGCGGGGTTGAGAGCCTGATTACTTGCTCTTATTCTCTTGGTTTTGGGGGTAGAAGCAGCTGTGCAGAACCATAATTATCAACACATCCTCATAAAGCAAGTCCCAGCCTTGCACTGCGGCTCAGCCTCAGTGAAATCACTTTCTCATGCCATTACTGCCCCTACCACTCATTTCTAATGGTTTGTGGCTTCTTTCTCCACAGGTATCCTTAGCCCTGCCTTTATTTTTAGCCTTAAAAATACTACCTACATTTAAACTGAAGGGCCAAGATTATATTTAGCAGTTGTAAACAATGAGTTTAGAAGAGAGAAAAGCTTGCTTACTAAAATATTTTCCCAGATTTCACTGTATCCCATGGATTTTAGGATGAACAGAGAGCGTAACAACCCACGTCTGCTCAACAGGTCTACCAACCTGAAGTTGAACAGCTCTTACCTCCTCAAAGTACCCTGCCCCTGTCTCCCTGCCTTCTGCAGGTGCCTTGAGATAACAAGGCCCTGTTTATCTCTTGTCACTTTGCCTGGATCATCTGAAGATGATTCTGCTTAGTCTAATCAGGTCTTTTCTCCTTCTCACAATGAAAAGAGGGAGTGGGAGCAACAGCGGTGTAACTCAAAAGGGAAAAGCCTTCAGCCTTCACACGGATATCCAGGTGACACAAGGCAGGGAATTCCACTTCGACCAACGTGTGAAGAGATTTGTCTGCTGGAGGCACACTGGATCTGCCCCCTCATCCATGCCCTGTCCTTGGGAAAGCACACTATGGACTGAACTTGCTGTTTATCATTCATTAATAAGTAGCTGCTGCTTTCTTATCTTATTTTCTGTCAGAGTTGGGATTAAATGCTCGAGAGACGGTGTTTCGTCTGATGTTTCAGATGTTTATTAATTCTTATCTATAGCACAGTCTCACAAGCTGTGAGTTTTAGCTAACAAAGTGAAAAATGGCTCTCTCTCTCTACATGGCCTTTTAAGGACAAACTGTCCAATTAAGAAATGACACCTAAAGAACCAACCACCCGTAGCCCTCAATGTGGACTTTTTTACCCAATTACAAAATCCCACCCAGACCCATGAAGAAGAAGGTGAAAAAGAAGGACTCAGCCTCCACCCTAAAACCCTCATCTTGCTTTATGTATATTACTATAGTCTAAACCCTTAAACTCTAAGTTTTGCACCCTGTGATATCACACACTTCTATTCAAACTCCACACCCACAATCCCAGTGCTATCACTCAATTTTGGAAGCCTTCCTCACAGCCTCAGGTCAAATGCAATGTTTGCTTGGAAGTCAGTGCCTGTCAGCAAAGAAAGTCTGAAATTCTCAGTGCCCAGGGTTCCAACAGGAAGCGAAAATTATTGCAGGTTAAAGAGAGTACAGAGATATGAGATAAAGCAGGAAGAGAAGCAAAAATAGAAGAACTTAATACCAGTCAAAAGTGTGGGAGTATTTATGGATCCCAATGTAAATATGCACTCTAAAGCCAACTTTCATTGTTTTAAATTGTCATATTTTCCCCAGAGATGCTATGCAGCTGCAGGTAGGGAGCAGCAGACCTTTGTGAATCTGGATGACAGAGCTACAGCTGCCTCCCAATTAAGGATGGAAGGGAATCTCTCCATCAGGTGCTCCAGCTATTAAGATGCCGTTCACACCAGGCACGTCCCTGAGAAGTTTGCAGTCTGTGAAAGCGAAGGTGAAGGTCAAGGAGTAAGCCACAGAAACCCTGGCTACCTGCAGAGTCTGCAATCAGGATGTGTGGAGTTGATACATTCTCATATTATTCCCTGAAATGATGTCTTTTCTTCCCATAAACGTGGTCACTGCATTGCTGATCATCACCAGGGCTTTGTAGTGCAGCGTTGTGAGGCGATTTATAAAACTCATGCTTTCAAGGCAGCTCATCAGGGAATTGAGGCAGCTAAGATGTTGATAATCACTAGACCTGAAGCAGATCTGACAGCCAAAATACCAGTCTTTCTCAAAAAACTTTTTTCTCAGAGGTATCTGCTATAAACAACTTTGGTTCATCTGTAGTCAAAAGCAGTGCTGGTATTTGTTGTCTGGATATCACATTCCCTTGCTGAGCCCCCTGCCCATCACTCCCTTCTGGCTCTCAGGCAGGGCTAGAAAAGATTCTTGCCTGCCCAATAAAATATCAACAATATTTTCCATTTAAAAATTAATCAGCCACAATGTGATTTGCATGGACATTCAGCAGGAAATCCTTACTTCTGCTAGATTTTTATTTTTCTTTATACAGTGCCTTGTTTTAGCACATAAACATCCTCACCTCCATTAAATACCAAAAGTTTCAAATAATCATCTGAACACCACTGGAATAGGGTTTTGATCCTGAAGAACTAAATAAATCAGATGAGTCACATGAGACTGATAATTACAGCCACGCAATAATAAGGTAACCTTTTCAGTGAGCGCAGATCACACAAAGCTTTGAGTGAGCACCTTCCCTCACTGGTGGTCACAGACACACAGATTTTGGGTCACTGACAGAAAAGGTGCAATCAAAACTATCTAAAAAAAAAAAACCAACAACAAAAACCAAACAAACAAACAAAAACCCAAAACAAAACAAACAAAGAAACAAAAAACCCACAAAACCCCCAAGAAATAGCCAAAACTAGAGACTGGCAGGAGAAGTGCAGCAGCTCCAGGTATGCTCAGGAGGTGAGCACAGGCTTGAAGTCTACAGCCAACCACATTCAGTCAAACCCTGAGGCATTTGTTTTCTCTCAAACCACCTTGTTTTCCAGAAGGACCCAGCTTTTCATTCACTGGAGCAGCTAGGTGGTATTATTCCTTTCCAAATAGGTAACTCTAGGACCTGGGCACCTGGTTTCTACTCAGAACCTTTTTTGCTAAATAATTCCGCTGATTTCAGCAAGCCCAGAGCAAAGCAGGAATAAACAAACCAGAAAATCTCCATGTAGAGAGTCTGGTTCTATAAAAGAAGTCAACACTTCAGCCACAGCAAAAACATTCATGTCCTGGGCCCCTGAACAAAGGGAAATCAGCTCCCATTAAGCATTTTTTTTTTTTGTTGGCTTTCACCTTTGGTTTGAAAATCTGCAAATCACTCTGCTTTTGATACTGGTCCAGCTGCTTTCACAATCTTCATTTTCAACTTGTCTTTTCACAGAAGGGCTGGGAGGGAGGGCAGCAGGTTCTTTTTATTCTACATCCTACCTTGCTTCTGCCAGTCTTGTTACCACTAATGATCTTAAATGCTTCTTCCAGCATTTAATCAGGTATAGCATTTAATTGGGTAATCACCTGCTGAAGTAAAAATAATGTTTCTAAGCAATCCATCTGCCTCTGCAACGCTGGAAAAGAAACAGGTTTGAGCAGGTAGGTTCAAATGCTAGGCTTGTATTTTGATGATCAGCTGGTTTAAATGGGAGGTGAGGGGAGAGATTTGCTTCAAAATAAACCTTCTCCCTCTGCTACCTGTTCTGTTCTAGATCAGAGAGGTATCTGGGGAGCTACCTCTCGAGTAAGAGATTAAAAACTCCACATCTCTTGATGTTTTCATTCTTTCACTACAGCAAGCAGCAGTGTTCAATGCAGATAAAGAACATTTGCTGGTTCTGCACAGGCCACTCTCATCTTCAGCTGAATGTGGCAACTTGGTCTCACTTAACATGGCAAAGGTGGCCATACCAAAAGAGCAAAAAGCCATCTGGACTTTTTGCAGACAGACAGAGGGCCTTTAAAACCCAAAAGAATTTTTCAAAAACTTTAAAACAAGGTTTGTGCACGTGATAACATCTGAATTCCCAAAACAACCACTTTATACTACACAACAAAGGTGTGTTTAGTGTGAGGTACATTATCCCCTTGTGTGCTACTAAACTGGTAGGAAATAGGAAAAAACAGTTAAGGGGATTAAAAATGGGCAGAGAAACTCTGTGACGTTCCATTGGAACCCCTGGTATTTAATACATTCATAAGCTACTTGAAAAGAATGAAGGAAAGAATAAGGTGACAAAATTTGCTTAAAGAAGAGCACAGCTGAGGCTGCTTCAGCATGGGTTAGAACACTGCTGAGGGGACATAGGATGACTGACTGTATATTGATAATTCACCACACCTTGCAGCACAAGATCCATAGGGATGAGAGCATGTGGCAGCAGCTTGAACATAAAGATCAAGGATGTAAATCAAACTTGTCCTTCAAAATTCAGAATAAAAATGATGGAATACCTTCCAAAAGGACAGGTTGGATGTTAATAGGCAGAAAGATTAAAAACCTCTTAGACAAATGGAAGAGAACTCCCCCAAGTGCTATTAAGCAAAATGGTGTGGACATAATATTCTGGTGAAGAATACCGGAGATGAAAGTATGATAAGCCATACCTAGAGAAATATCTGTATGTTTGCTCTGCTCTAACACTTTTTCTGCAAACATTTGCTACTGCCTGTTGTGCCTGTTGATTTCTCCAGGGTCAGCTGGACTCTTGGACTGAGCTGTTGCTGCCAGCCCTTTGCTCTCAGAGCCCTCTGCCCTTCGCATGTAGTTAAGAGAGTTTCACCTCGGAACGCACAGACATCCAACGGAGCAGTTTTCCATCTTCCCTTGCAGCTACTCTGCTCAAAAAGGCAGCCTAAAGCTACTCATCTTCTCTGGTTCATGGAAGGAAAACCAGACAAGAGAGAAGAAAGGAGAAATCTAATGATAGTCGAGGGATACTGCGCAAGCCTTCCCAAAATGTAGAGGAAAAGCAACAAGCATCACATAAAGAAAAAAAAAAAAAAAAAGACCCAAAGCCAGAAAACAAACAAACCCCCCATCCAACAAGCAAAAAAACCAATCCATCCTACCCCCAAAATACTTACCTATTGGGTATAAAGAAATCAATTTCTAAAAGAAGGATTTTAAAAGCAGCCTAAGTCTGGGCTATATTCCCACCATTCCTTGATTAAGAGCAGCACTCAAGGATAACAAGTAGGCTTGTGTTGTACATGGCCTTGTAAATAAAGTATGAGGGAGATAAACTAACTTTTACAACTTTGCTGGGAAAGCTGGGAAATTAATGGAAACCACCTTAGCCCTAAGATAGTTTCTCCCAAATAACAGAGTAAATCAATTTACATAAAAGCCCCTCACTGCTATTGTTAGCCTACTTCCAGAGCTCCTGCTTCCTTGTTTAAAGTTAGCCTGCACCTCCAAACCACAGTGCAATTTCTATAGAATCTTTCCTCACTTTCCAGCACCATTAAGCCCCTCCAGGATGTGTTTTACCATCCTGCTCATCCAAGCCTCCCACAGCAGCCTCATATATCACCCCACACCTCGAGGCATGTGTTAATTGACCAATAAAACACACCTGTGCCATATTAATGTTCTAATAAAACACTCTCCATATTTCGTGAATTTTGTGTTATCAGTTCTCCATCAATTATTTATTGAGAGCCGGCATAATAAATTATCTGCTGAGCAAGGCGCAATGACATGAGGACAAAACAGTGCAAAAAACATTTTATCACCTCCTCACTGCAGTTCCAGTCTTTGTGGTACACTGCATATTTATAAGTGCTTGAAGTGACGTAAGATTGAACCCTTCAGCTCTAAAACTTCATACTCAATTCACCAAGAGATTGCTTTGTTGAAATTAATAAAAACCAGGGTTCCTTATAGCATTTACTTACACCAGGTTCTGTTAATCCTCATGTTAGTCATTCCCTTCTGCATAGAATCCACAGGTTCATCCTTTGGGAGTCCTCCTTAGCTGACTCTGTATTAGGGTTAGTTAACAGAAACATTTCTAACAAGACACTCTAAGTCCTTTCAGGAATATTTTTTTTAAAAAAAGATTTCAGTAGAGAATATGTAGAGTATCTCCAAATACAATTAGCACATATCTGAAATGAGGGTGTTCCATCCCCACAAAATTAGGGTTAAATTAAGTGTGGTCTTCGATGATTTTGTCAGTTTTCAAGTGGTGCCCTGCTTAGGTTGAAAATACTTTGGATTTCTAATAAATATTATGGTTAACTCCAGGTACAGCAACAGCCAAATAGAAAACAGATAAAGGCTTGGAATAATCACTAAACCATAACTTTTAAACAATTCCTGATTCTTTTCTCCAAGGGGAAGTTAAAATTCATACTGCTACAGTTTGAAGACTTAGATGATTAAAACACAGCAGATCCCGCCCCCCCCCCCTTTTTTTTTTTTTCTCGGTGCTCTTATTTATTGCTGTCTTTACAAGATAAATGTTTCATGAAGTTGAAAAGAATTAAAATAAAAACTTACAGATGTGACTGAAGTGAAAGAGGAAGGAGAATCAGCAAATGCATGAGTACAAGTTTAAGGATTTTTCTGTTGCCTCTTGTTCAAGGAATGGTCCTTATGTCAATGGTAAATGAAGGACACAGGAAAAAAGAAAGAGCTTAAGAAAAAGTTAAAGGGGAGAAAACTGCAGTCATTGTTAGTCTCAATTCATTGTGGACATCCACCTGAGAGCTCTCAGTCGCTCTAAAACCAGGTAAAAATCGTGGTATTATTCATAACCCTTGATGGAAAAGAGAATGTTCATCTCCATCACCTTCAATCCACCACACATTGTTCATTCCAATAAAGTGTGTCTTAAAATAAAGTACAGGAATGGCTGCATTGCAAACATTAGAGAAATAAAAGCTTTTCTGTTCTAGTGGCTATTCAAAATGCACCTTTGGGGTCACATTTTTATCTGTAATTTACTCAATGCTTCAATTCTATGTGATGGAAATTACTTTTGTTGAAGTTTTGCATCTGCAAAAATTTACCCTGCTCACGTGGCTCACCCAGACTCAAGAAACTTCAAGTGAAGAGAGAAAGTTACACTCAACACTACACACAAAAGTCAGCCTTGGCCTCTTCAGATACATCTGCAACAGGCTGAGGAATTTTATCCCACGGCAGAAATTGTATTAGATCATGAAGTACGAAACAAACTGTTCCTTCTTGTACAAGAGAGTTGTATAAATGTTATAAACCATGTCTCTGTTTATATCTATGTTATAAATCATGATCTCTGCCTAAATGATAATTAGTTTGAACCTGCACGTGTAAATTATCCCCCCAGATGTCTCCAGGAGGGAGAGATGCTCGAGAAGGCAAGGCTTCCTCACGTAGAAATAAGAAGGAAGATGATGTCCGACAAAATCTCACAGATATTTTAATTTGGTGTTGGTGCAAAGTGCTCGAATAGGCACAAAAAACCCTCCATGGTGTTCGGAGTGTTTTATGAAATGTCAGAGGCAAACATTAAATATATCAACAGTATTTCAGTGTAACTTTGTAAAACCGGCAGAACATTCAAAGAATGCCTCAAGAAGAAAGAAACCAAATGTTCTACTGTCATCAAAACAAGACAATAACTCATTTCAAAAGTGTAATTTCAAGGAGATGCAACAAATGCTCAGAAAACAATATTATGGGTTTTGTAAAATATGTGGGATACTTTCTGCAAAATCTAAAAATTATAATTTCCTCAGTAAAGGATAAAATTAGCATTTTCATTCAGAGTAATAACAAAGAGCTTCAATATTACATGTCAAAACAAACCTACTTTGCACATTCAACCTAATTTTATTTCCTTGTTTGTTTGGATTTTTCCCTTGAATATTGAAAATGCACCTATGAAACTTGTAATTTTTTTTTTACTGCATACAAAATAAAGAATCCAAAACAAATCCAGTCTCACTGTGAGTTATGACATTGCACACTGGGTCTAAAATTATTAAAGAGTTAACAATAGGGTAATTATTAGTTATAATTTTGAATAATATCTTAATAATATTATTCAGGAGGTTATAGGGTAGAGTTTAATTATAAGAAATAATCCTGAAGAACAGATTATGAATACTATCTCAATTCTGAAAATCACCTGGAAGAGGAAAAAAATATTTCCTCACATCTTCCTGATTTGGTATTTTTCCATGATTTTAAGTAAAACTGGGTAAAAAAACCCAAAAAACGAAAAAACAAAACAAACAAACAAAAAAAAACCCAAAAAACAAAACCCCACAAATTTAGCAATAATTTGTACCTTGTAAGTAATGAAGGTTTATATGGAAGTGGAAACTGAGCAAACTAGAGCTGCCTCTTTCTGTGACATTTCAATCTGGTCTAAAAATAAAGATTTTAAGTGTGAAATTCTATGGAGAACTTGCCCATTAAAGCATTTATTTTGATATTAGTATTTTTAACTTCATGCTTTCAATGTGCCAAGAATAGCCATTTTAGCTGAAAATAAATAATGGCCTAAATCATAGGATATGGCTTTCCAGATCCACAGACCTATTTACCCTATTGTCAGAGACCAATCATTCTGCAAATTAACTTATAGGTAAGTTAATAATGCTGCCTTATATCTTTCATAAAGGTTCTAATTCAAAGAATTTTATGTTTTCCTTCTATTTATTTGTGAATAATAGTTAATTATTAACAATTAACAGTTCTATCTACTTAAAAAACCTCTCAGATATCATCTAAACCAGGATCAAAGTGAAGTGACAAAACACAACTTTGAAATTAACAGCTGCAAAATAATTTGTTCATTTTCATTTTGTGAGAAAGATGAAGTGTGGAAGTGCAAGATTTGAGCTGCACCTCTTCTTGCAATTTCAGTCACTTTTCTGATATCCAAAGTACAGCAAGTAAGGTCTCCTTAAAGACATTTTTTGTCTTTCCCAAATGATTTTTCCAAAAGATTTTTCTTTGTCTCCCCCCCCCCCTTTTTTTTGTAATTATATCTGTGCTATTCTTTTGGAAGGTGCTCATATTGTTCGAGTCAAATACATCTGTTTCACCCCTCACACTTTTTTTTTTTTTTTTTTTTTTTTTTTTTGCCTTATAATGAGGATTTTTGATCCATTAGAAACAAAAGGCCCAGGACAGATTATAACAGAAAAAGATATTTATTTGCTCTGACTTGGCATAAAGTGAAGCATGTGAAATTAAATCCTGAATTAACATGAGAGTAATGCATGTCTCAGCATGGATTTGAACACAGTGGATCTCATATTTCTTTTGTTGTCAAATCCTTTTAAAATGGTATTTTAGGACAGCACATTTTAATGGGATAAAATGATACAGAAGAAAGAACATCTGAAATAAGAACAATGAAACTCTAGGAAAAAAAAAATCTCTGCACCACACAAGGCTATTTGACTTCTGGCTAATATTTATCTATTACTTCCATGGGTTGTAGAAAGAACCAAGTTATGAATTAATAACAGGATGATTATTTCCACATAAAACACATCTAGGAATCTGGAAAAGAACAAAGTCTTTTCTACATTCTGCCTGAATCAATACTGCCTTCCTTCAGACATTTCAAGAGCATTTCAATGGTAGTGGACATTGGTACAACACTGGACTGAGCACCAAAACCAACCATGAGCAAAACTCCTAGGAGAAAATGCACAGCAAATTCATCAGCACACCTATTCCCATTGAAAACTTCTGAAATATTGATTAATTCTTTCTGTTTGCTCTTTCACATCCCAGAAATGGAGCTCTTTCCCCTTGAGAACTGACCACGCCTTTGTGCCGAGCTGCCACGCTTTGGAGGGGAAGAGCTTTGCCTCTGGCAAGAACCCTTCAAAAGACTGTTTGAACCTCACCTGGATAACCCCCGTGGGCAGGATGACAAGGAAATCACATTTTACACAGCTCTGTGTATGTTATACATACAGATATAAGTACAAAATGCACCTGTAAATCTGAATTAGCGCTGGAAAGAGTGGCTGTGAGTGCTGACATCTGACTGGAGCTACCTGGATGCTGAGAATCTGTTCTGATTGTGATCTGTGGAGAGAAAAGAATAAAAGCACCTGGAAATAATGTCTGGGGTGAAATGAATGCCCACAGGAGGCAGGTGGAGCTCACATGATGCCATGAGTGAGTCCAGGCGATTAACTAAGGCAGACACCACCTCACCCTGAGTTGGGTTAAGAACCCAACTGAAGTTGAAACCAAAGTTGCTACCCTCAATGGAGTTCCAACATTAACACGTGCCTTTTGATTAAACTCAAGATTAACTTGCCTTTTTCATTTAAAATTTGGTTTAAAACCCAGCAGCTTTATTGTTCTACATTGATAATCAGATATTTTAGTGTTTGATGACAAGTCAGCTTCCTATCAAATAAGAAATTTTGGACTATCAGTACATATAAGATACAAGAGATAAGAATTTTTGGAATATCAGTGTATATAAGACACAAGAAATGAGAATTTCTGGAATATCAGGAAAAACAGGGATATCAGTTATCAGTACTTGAATAACTCTGCTGCAATCCTGTTGGGTGTAACTTTAACCGAATACTTCTGTGCAGGACGTGGGCTCAGTAGGAGCTGGGATGGACAAATTAAATATTAGACTTTAGGAAGCCAAATGTTGGATTCACATTCGTAGTAAGAAATTAATTAAAAATAAACAATTTAAAAATAAGAAGCATAGTAATAATCAAGAAAAGCAAATAGGAAAGGAACACCTCAGCTATTTAACAACAAATAAGGCTGTGTGAAGAAAACAAAAAACTGAGTGCAGGGGCAGTGATTATGGAATCCCCTGCAGGGAAGGAGCAGAGAGGGGACAGGCAGGGGACAGGCAGCACTTGGCCTCACAAAGCCAGCACAGCCTCAGAACCCAGCAGAAACTCTTCACCCATGTCAAGGGAACAGAGAGAATTTCACAGATTTTCAGAGAAAATAATCTGGTTTTCAGATGCCTCTACAAAACTCGAGCTGCCAGAAGGCTGCTGTGCTGGAGGTCTGCTGGTGGCCCCATTAAGCTGTGTTTGTATTTACTGCTTGATGTTTTTTCTTGGTCAAAAATGTTCTGGGGTGCAAACGTTTCTATGAATTATATTCTCTCAGTCTGCAGGTTTTAAAAAAATCCTCTTAAATAACATTCCCTTTGGCTTTCCTTGGCTGGGTGCAATCCCACTCTACCAAACACAGGCACAGGTGTAAGGTGGGACTTCAGTCCAAAAGTCTTCTGTCTGTTCTTGCCAGGAAGCTTTGGAATCAAATTCCAACTTTCCTCTATCAAGGTTCAAAGGAGAAAATGCGACTTAAACAATAATATTATATAATTTTATTATTGTTATTATTAATATTAAATAATAATAAACAAATTAATAATATTATAATACAATAAATAATAAATAATAATATAATAAATAATACAGTAGATAAAAATTATTTAGTGAAAATGTTAAACCAGTATGATGGAATGAGTAAGGCACATTTTTCTGTGCTGGCACAGTTGCATATTCCTTCAGAACAAAAATGCACTGCACAGCCTGTGGAATTACGGAACTCCCCTCACTGCCTCCTGAGAAAGAACCAAGATGTGTAAGATTCAGCTGGGCCTTAATCTTGCTTATATTTCCTTCCTGTGAGCAAATGGAGAGAGTGGGATTTTTCTCTCTACATTCACGTATTGGTAAAAGCTAAAATTAAAACGGATTTTGAGGATTTCTGCTCAGCGCAACTGGCTGTAATTCAGCACACCCTTAAATCTGAGACAGCTTCTCCAGAGTTCAGTCAATAAAACAGCTCCTGGCGAGCAGCAGGAACCTGCATTCCCAGCTCAGTGAGCTGTCAGGAAGAAATGGAGGTTATTAGATGCCTCTGTTATTAGAGATTACACAAGTGGCAGAGAAAATGACATCCAATTCATGTTGCACCTCAACTCTGATATTCCACTCTCTGCAGTCCTTGTGAACACACACAGATAAAAATTCAGCTGGCTTGGAAGACAAAATAAGGATTGTGAGTGACCAATATTAATGAAACCCAAAAAAAATGGTGAGACTAGAACCCCATTTCCCAATACTTCAATATGATTCTTTAATATCACATTTCATTTTTAATACAGCACTTACATTATTCTGAATCAGATTACCACATTGCATCTACTTTTAAGGCTTGTAAGAGGAAAAAAGGCTAGAAATGCCATTTTTTTCCTGTGTGCTCTGCTTTTTGGGATGTAGAAACACTTACTGAGCAAAAACAGAAAGAGATTTCTCCATATTCTAATGTAGTGACACCTCCACAGTCTCCTAGATTCTTTTCTGAAGACAGTAGGCAGAATGACTATTCACAAAATTTACTGAAAGCACGTTGTTAAAAAAGGCAAAACAGGAATTTTTGAGCCTTCTTCTGGCCAATGCCCTTCTCTCACCTTATTTTTCTGAAGCACCATTGTTTGGAAACCGCATCAAAACTTTATATACTTCTAGAGAAGGAGGCAAAAGCCAATCCTAAACCGACCTAAAACACACACACCACCTTTATTTCTGTGTTTTTACATAATTACACCTGGGATCCACTGCTGCATCGTTCTAGGCCACGTGGTAAGTAGATTTTTAAAAGCGAGCATAACGTAGGCATAACGCTGAAGGCACAACGCTGAAGGTTTAAAAGAAGAATTTCAGGAATGGTTTCTTTGAGGCCTTCTAAATTCAAAACCTGAAGCTCTTACTGAACTTTCTGGTGCAAGAATTGACACCCAGGTGCAAACCTGAATGCCTTTTTCCGAGTTATTGGCTAAAATCAAGCATGGGGAGGAGAGAGAAAAGGGACTTTTCTCTTCAAATGTAGTACCTGATTCATAACTCCAGCATTTCCTCCAGCTGAAACGTCTGAAACAGATGAGTTTGATAATAGCAAAATAAACTGCACTGAATGTGCCGTGGAAATAATGATACCTGTTGTCTGAGAAAAAGGGCAGTTTATGGGATTATGATTCCTGGATGTAAATACCTGTCAGAAAAACAAACAAACAAACAAACACCAAAAACAAACAAACAAAGGGGGAAAAAAAAAAAAAAAAAAAAAAAAACCAACCAAAAAATCCCCACCAAAACCAAACCAGCAGATGCTGCTATCAAATAAGAATAATTTGGTTGTTTCACGTGACATCAATCAGAGCACTTTTTAAAATACGCCAAAAGTAAACAGGGTAATGCACGGTGGATGTGTAAAAGATGATAAACTGCGAGGGAAAAGTTTGATTCTGGCCCTTCCTGCATGCCTTTGGAAAGGAGAAAAACATCAGTAATAACTGAGATACTCCCTTGGAGGAGTATAGTGGGGGCTGGGGCACTACTCTGATTTTTGCCTCTCTTCCCAGCCTGTGGCTTTGACAAAATTGTGAACACTTTGATATTAGAAAGAGCAGATAGACATAAAACATCGTAGAGGAAAAATAAAAATCTAATGTAAAAGGAAATAAAATAAGTAACTCAGTCTGCCTGGGGAAAATTATTGAATTAACATACATATATAAAGAATTCAAATCATGAGGAATGGTGTTTGTGCTTATTTTTGGAACCTTTCATCCTGTTATAAATATGGCCATGCTTAATTAAGTTTGAAAACACACTTATAAGGAGAAGATGAAGAAACTGCAGTTATTACCCATAATAAATTATTTTAGATGCCTAAAAGCTTGTAAGACCAATACAAAATTATGGTATCAGAAATTTTTGAGCAATGATTTGTAAAGAGAAAGTGAAGAGTTATATGGTAATAATCAAAAAACATTGTAAAGGGCATAATGCATATAATAAAAAATAAATGAGAAATGTATATTTGTGGGAGAAAAACACTGTGGAAAGAGAATAAAATGAAGGAAAGTTTTATCACTTCCAAGTTAAATGTAATTTTTTATCTGAATGAACAGCATAACAATAGTTAGAGACCATCACCTTTCTGCAGCCAGGTTGTACCTGATATTAACATAAGTTCACTCATTATAATCATTTAAGCAAAGTTCTAAAGTCTGTTCTTCAGCCTCACTGAAAAGTGACTTTCTATTTTGTTAGAGCTTATAGATCAGCATTAAGAGTAGACACAAAATTAACCTGTATGTTTGGTCATTTGGAAAACAGGTCAGACTTTCTTTTCGTAACCTGCACAGATGAGAAGAACCCGAGACCCAATAAAAGGGGTTTCAAATCGATCAGGAAGCTATTAATTAAATTATTGAAATGATTATTAATTACTTGTTATTATTAACAGATGCAGTGAACTGGCAGCAGATGGTGTGATAGAGTGAAAAAAGAGATTAATTTCATACATTCACTTTTGGCAGCCCTGTTGCCCAACCAGACCATCTGTGGCGCTTTAGAAACGTTCGAAGCTGTACCATACATATTGCAGAGAAGATACAAACCACTGGAATCTCTGCTTTTCCAGTCCAAAACCCATTCACCCCTCACCATGGCAGAGTTTTAAACAAAGAAGTTTTTACCATATGCATTCTCTCCTCTGATTCCATGGCACTGCAGAGATTCTCCAGGATTTCTGCAGGATTTCATCCAAGATGCGTTTTTCAGCATGTGAGCAACCTCAAGTTCTTGCTCACAGCACATTCTCTACTGCTAACAGGAGGAGTTTAAATTTACTAGCTGGGAATCATCTTCACTTTTCTCTTTCCGGGTGAAAATTCCTAATCTGTTTACAGAAAGCTGAGAAGGGGATGAATGTCGTCATCCCTGATAGTTCTTACAATTTTGGTTCATGACAGAATTAAACAGTTGGATGTTTGTTTTGTTTTTCTTCTGCTCTGGAGTTCTCTGTCATATTTGTAAATGATTTTTTAAAGACCAATGTTTCATCCAGCCACCATCCATCCCCATAACTCTCTTTCTCTTTGCTACAAACGTGTATATTATACACAGAAGATTTCATCTCTGTTTGCCTTTACTTAGGGCATTTTTAATATTAGAAATTAAATTTTAATGGACACACACACCCCTGTAAAACGGGATTTGGAGCACAGAAATACGCTCTGAAATTTTGATTTCCACAGAATGGGTTCATCCCCATAATGTGATCATTTTAGGGGAAATTTTAATTGACTGGGTAAAAGACTAATGACATCTGTTTCCAGTGAAATAGTCTGGGATTTTTTTTAGTGCAAGTCTGTATTCTAAATTGTCCTAGATAGTTTGTCCTAGATAACACACACAAATCCATCTGCCATGGCCATCAGAGGACCTAAAATTGCAACTTGTAAAAACAAGGAATGAGGAGCGGGATTTCAGTGACCCAAAATGTGCAAGTCACAAACACACAGGGATCTTCTTCTGCCCCTCCTCATTGTTCTTTCCATCCTGGAAGGGAGGAAGCAATGGGCTAACAGAGCTTATGATCATTTTGTGACTCTGAAATTTATTGCTGTGCTTCTCATGTGATTATTTAGAAATGCTTTCACGGAACCATCCAAGCAATGTTTCCAACTGATCAGTCTTTCTAAACAACAGATGAAATGAGCCTTTTGTCACTTTTTTTTTGCAGTCTTCCTGCAGTCTCTTCTCTTTACACCACATTTTTGCTTCATGATTTTCTGCTCCTCCCTCTTCTCAATTCAGCCCTAAAGGCTCAGCAAAGCAGCTCCCACAAGACTTCTGTGAATTCCTTGCCAGGAAGGCTATATAGACAATTCTATAGACAAAACAAGGTCGTTTTGTGTTCCACCCTTCCTTCCCCACCTCAGCAGGGGCGTAGGAAGTGGATTCAACACCTGAAACACAAACTACTCTCACCTGCTTTGTTCTCTCCCCTCTGCTTCGTGTACATTTAGCTTGGCAATGAGAGGCTTCAAATCAAACAAAGAAACCTCAGTCTATCTCTTATTTCTCCACTGGAAGAGTCAATTTTACAACCGTCCCTACTGTCAAAGTGGGACAAAGGAAGAGAATTAAGGACCATACTTAATCCATACAAAAGTCTGCCTTAGTTGAAGGAAGAAAGATGCTACTAAAGTGTAAATTCTAATGCAGAAGTCCTAATATTTTAGCAGCTTTGGTTTTATTTACCTCTAAGGAAAAAATATATTTTACATGAACTTTTTTTTTGACATGAAACTGTGCTGGATAAGGTAGTTGTAAAATTGCTTATCAGAATATCTAATTTTGTCTATTATATTAAAATTGACTGTACATAGTGGTACATCTGTCTGTTCTCCTATTTTTACTGTTAAGGAAAATTTGAAGATATAGGAGCCAAGAAAACAACTGAAAGTAACAAAGGTTTTAATTCTCTCCATACTATTTTCTGCTACTAACTAGAAATCAAACAAACAAACAAACAAACAAACAAACAAACAAAAAAAAAAAAAAAAAAAAAACCACAAAAAAAAAAAAAAAAAAAAAACAAAAACAAAAAAACAGGACTGCTCCGGCAGTCTGATCCTCTTTTTATTTTCAGAGCATTTCCAAGAAAAAGGCATTTTTTCCCGGATTTCCTACTGTGACAGGTACATATGATATATATAAGCAAATATGTGTTGAAGTTTATCGAGAGCTGTGTCCAAGAAAAACAATTCTTCCATGAAAGTGAAATATTTTTCACCCACTTTGTTTAAGAGAATCAAAACAAAATCTCACATAATGGAATTTTAGGTCCAACCCTAATTTCTCTTTGGATCTAAACCAAAAAATATAGTTTAAGCTTTTGTTCTTTTTTGTTAAATTTTAAAATAATACTATTTTGCAGCTTAAAGTTAATTTCAAAATGCTTTGAAATGAAACAGCAATATCAGACTAAAAGCACAATTCTTTCACTGTGTGCTTTCAATTTCCTTCTTCCTTCATTTTTGACTGAACCCATGTCTTGAATTCAGTTTGAACTCACAGATTCTTTTGATTCCCTTGAAACCTCCTTTTGTTTGCAAATTTTGCTTGCAAATTATGTGGCCCAAGTATAGAATGTATTCACTTAAGACTGCATTTCTCACTAAGCAATTAAATCTTTGTTCAGGGAAGCATCATGGCTTTCAGCTATTTCTTTTTCAGCACCTTCTTTTTAACTACACATCTCAAGAGCCCAGCAACTCCTGAAACACACAGCGACACCATCTATCAGCTATTTCCACCTCCTCCTCCTCCTTCCACTCTTCCTCCACGGATTCTTTTCATCCTTCAGAACATCTCTGACTCACACAGTAAACGTCTCCTTGACCTTGACTCTGTACATTGTCTTGTCTTCTTGTCTCAACATCCTTTTCTGGGTCATTTCATCTCTGCTTTCTGTGTTGTGCAGTGCCAGGACACACAAATGATAATGGGCTTGGAACCTGTGAACCTCACCATGCTTTTGGTGAAGCCAGATCAAGGTTTGATTGGTTTGGCACCATAATTATGTAAGGTGGCTGCTCTTCAACGACAAAATAAAACCAAACCAAACCAAACCCAAAAAAAAAAAAAAAAAGACGGAACAAATATATCAGGGATAGGCTCAAAACATTCAGAACTCCAGAGTTGCTGGAAACGGCCACAGGAAGGCCAGATAGCAAAATTTAATCCCCAGACATGGAGATATTTCACAAATAACCACAAGGACAATTTGCCTCCCCAAAGTCAAGAAAGTCACATTAGTAACAGCTTTTTTGACTGCTGGTTCCAGCTCTAACACATCAGTATCAGTAAACCAGTGCCATAAAAGTAGTTTACAGCTAGAGGTTTGCTCATTTTCCCAGTGATCTTTTTTAAAGTCCTACTTCTAATGCTGATTTTCTCAGCGCTCTTCTTTTCTGAATTTCTATCTTCTATCTGGCTGGGAGACTGCCATGCAAGCAGCAAGCACTGTCAGGAATTCCCAGAATCAAAGAAATGAAGTAATAAACGTGCAGCAACAAAACCGCTTAGTCAAAATCTGAGACCACAAAGGTGTGAAGTTTGGGAGACCTTTTTGTACTTTCCCTGCATAATTGGTTCCCTCCATGGCTCAAAAAAGGTGACACCACATCACTGTCCCTGTCCTACCTTGTCACTGGCCTTTAATGTGGCGCTTCACAATGCTTTCCTCTGGTAACAATACTGTTGGTTTATAACCCCAAATATCTGCTTTGTCAGTAATTCTGCAGAACCTGTCTGTAAGATTTATTTTCCAATTTCCTTTTATGTTAACCAAAAAGATGTCAAGTTGGCCACCAAGATACTCAGAGCCCACTGTGCCAGCTAGACACAAAATAATATTTCGGTGGTTTATTAGTTTATTCCATATATCAAAACTTATTTTCATTATCATATCAAGTTTCTGTTCCCAGTTGGTTCTACAACCATCAAGGAAACGGAATCTGAGCTAAATGAGTAATTGGATTTGACACAGCTGTCCTCATCCATTATATTGACATTAGTATTTTAGGCAAGAGGTACTTGTTAGGATAGTGAGTGACCTGAGCAGACTTGTCTCCCTTAGATAAGCTAAAATTTTTATATATATATATATAAATGATGTGAACCTATGCAAGTTTTTTTCCTGTTCCATCCTAAGGTAGCTGAGTATTTTGGTTGTAGCTTGGAACTATTCTTGAACAGATGAATAAGGAATTCATAATTCACTTTATAATGGAGGAAATCCATTTAGAGCTGAGACAGTAACTGGTACTGCAGGATGTATTGCTAAGGCAAGGCTGAAAATATTGCAGCACTACCAGCTGGGAAAGTATTTTTAACAAGTATTTTTAAAATAAGGCTTTAAGTCTTATCCTAATGGAGATCAAAGGATCAGAGAGAGCTCAACACCTCCTGTAAACTTTTCCCAGTTTGTCCTCCTTTTTCCTCCCTCTAAGGTTGGTTTTACTGCTTGGGGGGGGACACAAGGTGATGAGTGAGCTAGACAGAGAGCAGGGTCTGGGAGCTCAAAGTTTGGGACAGGGAGTTTGAGGAGCCTTTAGTCACTGCCCAGACTATTTGGCTCGTTAAGCTTTTTTTTTTTTTTTTTTTTTTTTTTTTCAGGGATTGAACAGGTTTTCCATGGAGGAAATTTATTCAGTAATGTCTGACAGCCCCCTCGGAGACCTGGTCAAGTTTTCCTCTTAGTCTTCGGAGAGAGTTCATTGCCATACATTCCACTAATAATTCTTCCCACATGCTAGTATACGTTCTTTATCTCCCTTCAAATTCCTCATTTTCTTTCAGTTATTTCTTTCCCACTCTAATTTCTATCCTAATTTTTAGAGCACAGACCTGGCTAGGCACAGAGATATTCACTTATCTTAAAACTAAGGAAATAAAAGTTCCAAAGGCACGAATGGATTTCATACCTGTGGTTCTTCCACATTTGCAAAAGCTTCTAAAAAAAAACTTCAGAGTGATGACTAGAGAAATTACTATGGAAAAAAAAGTTTGGTAATTCAAGGGAAACCAAAACAATTTCAAAAGGAATATGTACACCAATTGATTTCTTGTATTTTGAGTGTAGAGTTCATTATTGGCCTTGCTGTAGAACCCTGTTCTATGGTGATGTGAGGGTACTGTGGGATATAAAACCAGGAATACTGTTTCTGTCTCTAGTATCCACTGTCTGCAGGGTCCCACACAAGCAGCACAACCCCTGTGAAACATGAAAGCAAAACTGTACAACATGTGCACCTGAAAAGAAACAGCAGCTTAGTGGGATCTTTGCTGTTTGGATAAGTATTTAAAAGAAGAGGCAACACTCAGATTTTATTCCTTTTCTCATACGTGCTGTTCTCCCTCATCAAAAACTTCAAAAAATTGAAACTGTCTTCTAATAAAAACGTCTCCTACTGGGATGCTACTTTTTCTAAATGTGTTCAAAGAAGATCATTACCAAGTTTGCCGAAGGAAAACCTTTGTTAAGTTTCAAGATTTTATTTCCCAAGAAAATATATTTCACCCTCTCATTCTCAATCGGCATAGAAAGGGACCTTTTTTATTTTTTTTATTCTGCTTCCCTACACCCAAAATAAATTTTTTGAAAAAGTGAGAACAGTCAAGATCAAACAACAAACTTGTTTATATCCTCAACCCAGACTAGAGACATCCTCCATTGACTTCTAGTGTGAGGACAGCATTTTGATGGAGTTTTTCTACACAGGCTACACCACAACATTCCTGAACTGAGCCCTGACAACTGCAGAGGTTGAACATTCTAAATTTGTTGCTTTAGAACACTGGCAAAATGGCAAAAGATGAATATTGACAAATGACTCTAAACTGGAGAGCGTGTGCCATTAACATTTCTTTGCTGTTTGATAGAAATGACCAGGGGCGCACATTGTAGAAAAATAAACCTTTGTATCTTCAGGCACTTTTCCTGTTCTTTCCTATTTAGCACAAATTGACTTATTCCCTTACTACATAAAAGGAATATTTTTTGTATAATAAAAAAACTTGCTTGAGTATTTCATGTGCAGGTTTTTTTGTGTGTTGGTTTTTTGTTGGTTTGGGGTTTTTTTTCAGTCTTCCCCCTGCCAAAAAAAAAAAAAAAAAAAAAAAAAAAAAAAAAAAAAAAAAAGGAATAATCTTAAATCAATCATAAATATACCAATCAAGTGCAGTGCAATATACCAATCTCTTTCAGTCCTGACTTAGATGACATGAAGTTTAAATCTGTTTTGGTGAAGTTAGGCTGAAAGTTATCCTGATCCCCTTTAAAGCACAAAAGAAATGAAGTTGCTATCAGAGTTGTACACACCTAAGGTAGTCTTTTCTTGTGACGGATGGGTTCAAACTCTAAACATTCTATTATTCTGAGATGGCCCTTGGTATTGTGCAGCAGGCTGCACTTACAGCATCTATTACCACAAGATGCCTTTAACAAAACACATCCATCAAGAAAAAAGTGACAGAACTGCACCGAAGGATTCCCAGGATGAGAATACCTGAGGTGTCAGTATTCTAACAATATTTTTTAGGTTCCTTGAAATATTTTTCTCTTCTTAAATATCTGTTTCATATAAACAAGCTTTGTATCTTCATGGTTACCCCTGTATCTCTTTGTAAAAGTATGTCCTCTGATCTTACAATAATCTACCAAGTAGCAGATAATTTACGTGATAACTTTGCAGATATTCTAACTCTCTAACCCCTTCTTACAGTCATAGAACCACAGAACGGTCTGTGTTTGAAGGGACCTGAAAGCCCATCTCATTCCAAACCCCTGCCATGGGCAGGGAACACTTTCCATCATCCCAGGCTGATCAAAGCTCCATCTGGTCTGGCCTTGGACACTCCCAGGGATGGGGCACCCACAGTTTCTCTGGGCAGTTTCCTCTGTGCCAGGGCTTCAACACCCTCACAAAGAGGGATTTTTTTTTTTTTCCCCCATAAATCTAATCTAAACCTTCTCTTTCTTAGTTTGAAACAAAAGGCAGCAATGCAGAGATTAAAGGTTGTGGATTGAGTTTTCTGTTGTGCCTTTGCTGCTCGTGGTCTGCAAAGACACTGACTCTTGAGGTATTCATCCCCTCAGTTAATCCTGTTTCTCTTGGGGATTTGTGTAGGAGTTGCATGATCTGGCAGTTATATAATCTGGCAGCTACATTAAGAAGTAAATAAGATGCTACACCCAGTTTAGTGTAAGAAAAATTTTTTCACCTCCAAGTATCGAGAGGGTCAGGACTGATTTAGAGGAGGAATCAGGATGGTTTGAAAGTCACAAAGTAAAGCAAGGGAAGACTCATCGAGCAACCCATCCTCACTGGATTCCTTTATTTCCCAGCGAGTCACCTGTGCCTCTCTGTTTCTGACCAGTTTGATTCCTTACTCATTTTTATATCTGTAACAACATTCTTGATCTTGCATCTATTTTTTTCAGTTGAATGCCAGCCCCCAAATTAGAGTCTTTCCTCAGCCATCTCCCTCCCAGAAGCCTCAGGAGCATTTCGCCTCCCTGATATGCAGCAGAGGAGGGCGAACAACAATTGTGTGGCAACCCGGCACCAAGCACTGCTCTCTTTCAAAAGCAGCTTTCCAAACTTGCTGTCTTTGCAAGTGACTGCTCAAACCAGATATAAAAATGCAGAGTGAAGCATGGTATGAATATTAAAGGGACATTACTTGGCTGATAGCATTATTTATTAAACTGGTGGCTTTGGCAGACAAATTGATGTCAGGTTCAGGGATTGCTTGGACCAATCTGAGTGAGACTCAGGGGCCACCAGAATCCAGTGGGGATTCTCAACTTGTGCTGAGAAAATTGATGTCCAAGAATTCATATTCACTGTCAAGAATTCATATGTACTGTATGTGTCCACAATTAAGAACTTCAGACAAGGATCATCAACACAGGAACTCCCAAGAATATTTTTCCTTTTTTTTCCATAAGTCACCGTCAAAGATAGAGGAGATGGAATACATTAGACAAGCCAGAAAAAGAGGCAGTAGCTACAATTTTGGTTAAGATCTGAGTCTACCATACAAAAGCAGTGTGAAAGTCTATGCTACACCCAGGCAAGAAGAAAAAATAAGTTTCTGGCTTTTCAGATGCCAGTTCTCAAAGTTACAGTCAAGTCTTTCCCATGTTTTGCCCATCTGTCTAATGGGCTCTCAGCCTAGCCAGCACTGGAATGGAGTCAGTGTCATTATCCCCTTGCTGTAATTGGCATGGCAGGATGGAGCAGCATGTACAGCCTTCTCCTGGTGGGAGAGAAAGAGGGAAGAGAAACTGAAGCAAGTGAGCCAGATGTCACAGAGACCCTGAGAAGTGTGCTGGGATCCAGAGGAGGAGTGAACAAGCTGTCTGCTTTTGCTACACAGGAGCTGTTTCTTCCCATCCTCCACTGGTTTTGTGTTTTCCAATGCACATGTCTTTGTTCTTCTTGTTGGTTTTGCAGTTCTGACCAAAGGTGGTGTATTTTAGTGGCTATGAGCATGAAAGATTCCACTGCTGAGGACCCTTCCCCTTTTCATGTGCTAGACACTGATGTTGGCACTGACATTGTGAGGGAACAAGATGGTTTAAATGGAAATATAGGAGCATGAAAGAGAGAACATGATTTAATAAAAAAAAAATGAGTGACCACTTTCTTTTGACAGTTTCTTCATCTCTCTGGAAAATTTTATTTGGTTTATGTCTCTAAGAAAACCAGATCCTATAGTTGTAGAAAACAATTCATACATGGTCTTTAAACCAAAGAAACTGGTCCAAGAAGCAAGAAGAAGGAGCTAAATTCAAATTTGTGGGATGTAGTACGATATGGCCTTGATCTACAGAAGAACTTTGAAGGTTGAGAGTCCATGGTTGAATCAAACCTCTTGCTAAGTTGGATGAATCTTTGGGCTGCTTTCTGCTTTGATCTGTGAAAACCACCTGGCTAAACCCACAACTCTATCAGACCTACTGCTGGTTTTTACCTTTCTCACACTCCTTGATGTTGCCCAGGTAGGTCAGACTGTTTCCAGGAGCCCAGGTGGCACTGAGAAGTAGGACACTCCTACAGCAGACCTGAGCTGACCATAGGAAAACCCAACAAAACCCCCAAAGAAAGCAAAAGTAGAAATGGTATTGTGATTTCCTTGACAGTTTTGTACGAAACACTGCTGTTGGTTTCTTCCACTTTCAGATTTCAATTCTGGTGAGCAACACCAAGAGTTTGTTTCATATCCAAGAAGAAATGTAACATCCACAAACATTTAAGCAATTGCAGAGTCCTCAGTCCAGAATTTGCAGTGTTTCCATCAGCGTTTCTCCAAAATCAAAGGTGAAAGGGAATTAAATAGGTTCCAGATGGAGTGGACTTTAGCTAAAGAGGAAAAGTCAGAAGCTTAACCATCTGATAGACCTAGAGGCAACTCCAAAGCTGCCAGGAACTGCCTTTGGAGTCTGCCAAGGAGACAGATGCTCATGCCAACAGTGCAGAGATTGGCATCATTTATATCACATCAGCTCTCCTGCTGTCATGGTGCCACAGAGCAAAGCTCCAAGTCAGACAGTTAATATTTAGAAAAGAGCAATCACACTGCATACATTTAGATCATACATTCAGGAACAGTTTTCATATTCTATTTACCCTTTGGGTTCTTAAGAATGAAAGCGTGGTCTTATCTTCCTGTGTTCCCATAAAGCTCTCAATGAAAACGTCATGTGAGCATCAAAGCATGAAGTAAAACTAAACCTTTCTTTAATTTTTGTAGCAGTGCAAAACTTTGGGATAAGTAGTGTCTATATATAAATTATATTACTCTGAAAATTAGATCTTCCATTTATATATGAGTTACTCACAAGATGCAGAAATAAGTCAGAGTTTTTCCCCTCCTTATTTTCACTTTACAAATCCTGAATAAAAAGTGCAAAACTGAAGAGAGAATAAACACACAATTCTTACCTAAAAGCTGTTTTTTTTTTCTTTTAGTGGATTCACACATTGCTCCTAACTTCATGCTCTGCCACTTGGAACATCTTTCTGTCTGAAAATAAATTATGCTCTGTGTGGAGCATCCAGTCTAACCTTAGGCATCCAGCAACATACAACTGTACAGATGTATTACAGCAAACATTCACATTGCACGCTGGGGCATGGCATTTGAACAAGTGCAAACTCTTGCATGGAATTTTGGACACAAGCTGGTTCAAGCAAGCCTTGTTCAGAGATCACTGTGCTGAGACTTTGGGTTTGATCGCGCCGTCTGTTGAAAGCTCACATTTCTCTGAATGTACCTAATCATCATCTAAATCCAGCACTACAGCAAAAGTTCTAAACAAAGTGGGGTGCAAATGGATGGAAATCACTGTCCCGGCACAGAGTAAACAATGACTTCAAAAACAGAGCACTGCAGCTCTGAAATACTTCCACATCAGAAGGATTAACTTTGTTCTTTGCGAAGCCTTGCACCATAAAGCGTGTTAAAATCCACCTCTCCCTGATTGAGAGCCCGAATAAACATTGACAATTATTTAACAGCTGTTTAGGCAGCGTGTTTACATATCCTGGGGACTGTGCCATCCAAATATTGTGATTTCATTAAGGAGCTTTGCCCTCAAGAAGCTCAGGGATTGAGACTTCTGAGGGCCCCAGAGCAAGGTGATAATTTTCCTGCTGCGCTACCTGGCTTTCACAAGGGGTTGATCTCAGGCAGCCTTGCAGATGGTTTATGACTGCACAAGTCCTCAGCAACATGGCAAAACATTATGGTCCTGAGGAGAAAAAAACCCCATAAAAACAAATGTACCACCCCTCTGCCAGACACTGCACAAACAGCAACAGCATGGGGTTGTTTGTCTGAGGAGTTTCTGATGCATTTGTCTGGCTTTTTATTTTTCCCTTACCACCAAATACTCGTTAAAAATCCTATGTTCTCCATGCATCAGAAAAAAAAAAAAAAATCAGCATTTTCACACCAATGTGTTCTTGCTGAATGCTGGCATCCCCTTCACATGCCATGGAAAAAAAAAAAAACAAAAAACCAAACAAACCAAAAAACCCAGGTTTGCTGCCAAGTTCTCCATCTCTTCCAACAGAACTAGCTGAACCTAACCTGCTAACTCCCTTAAAAGCTCTAGCTAAGCATCTGCATCCCACTTCCCTCATGGCCAAACATTTTGCTCTTAAATCCCTGTACACTCCTGAGAGTGTTTTGATAGCATTTGAAATGTGATTTCAGTTCCTCAGACAGATCAGCACAAGCTCTCAGGGTGAAGTGTGACTGGAGAGCCGTGCCAGCTGGAGCCCAGATAAGGCCTTTGCTGGGTTTATCCACATTTGGGAGAGGCAAAGGGGTGGTCTCAAGAACTGGGCTCAGGAATTGGTGAGGTCAGAAAATCCTGAGCAAGGTGTGTTTGGGATTACTTTTTCTGGGATGAATGGCTCTCCTCATCTGCAAGCACAGATCTCACTTCAGACCCAATATATGTCTCACTTTATATTAAAATATAAACTCAGTCTCAGCACTCAGATTTTTTTCCCCTCAAGTCACTCGTTACAGCATGTGCACCATTCTGAATGTAAAAACTGTTTAAATCAAATCTATATTTTGCAAACACTGTAAATGTAAAAAATCTGGTTTTAATTACATATACATAACGTATTTGAAAAGAATGTAACATTATATTTCCTTAATCCAATCAATTTATATTCACCTCCTTTAATGTGGCAGAAGTTATAAATGAGTAGATTTAATCTCTCCAGAGTGTGCATTTTCATTCTTTGCAAATGATAGTGTCCTTAAAAACCACAATATTTTCTCCAGCAATAAATATGAAACTAATAGTCCTCTTTGCTAAAATTAACATCTGCTTTCTTCATGAAAGCAAAATAAAAAGCTTATTTGTGTTTCAGGAATTGTGTCTTTCTGGTCTCAAGCACAACAGTGAAAGGAGACATTTGGCTGTTACTCCATGGAAAGCAACTTTCATATGTCTCACATCTAATTCTGAATTACACAGCCTTTAAAAGTACAAATAATACCAAAAAAACACCCACCCAAACCTGTGAAAAACAGAGTATCTCCATAACAGTTTTGGTGTGGAACAGATCACAGTGTCATGGAAATTAAAAAGATACTAAAGAGGCAATTCAGGTACTTCTGGGTTTTTTGGGAGTTTGGTTTTTTTGTTGTATTTTATTTTATTTTAATTTTTTTGGTTGGATGGTTTGGTTTGTTTTTTTCCTGATTGCAAGGCTAAGAAGACATTAAATAAGACTGACTTAAATATAAAACATATGTATTTTGTTGGTTTTTTTTCCCTTCCATCTTACATCAGGTTTCCTGTGGAGCCAATTGCCATATGAGCCTGTCTAAGACCAGCTAGAAATACAAGTACATGTGTGTTCAAACAGGAGAGAAAATCATAATGGAATAAACTAAAAATATGTAAATTGATATAGACCCATGCCAAAAGATGTAAACCATCAGTCACTGACTACAAGAGATTTCCGTAGGAGGTTTTTGGTTGGGGTTTTTTTTGTTTGCTTGTTTGTTTGTTTGGTTTTTTTGTTTTGTTTTGTTTTTTTTTTTTTTTTTTTTTTTTGTTTTGGTTTGGTTTTTTTTTTTGTTTTTTTGTTTTTTGTTTTTTTGTTTTTTGTTATACAGTATATTTATTCTGAAATATAAAGAACTGGCCACTGCCAGACAAAGCACTGAAAGAGAGGCACTGCTAGTGGTTGATTATGTCAATTTAAACTGATTTTTGGGGGTGGCAAGAGGAAGAAGAGTAAGTGAAAGACAACAACTTATTTTTTTTCAGCCTCCATGTAAAGTCACAAATAATTTTCCTTTAGTCAGTAAGTGAAGCACAGTCTTTCCAGTGATTAAAAAACCCCGCATTTCAGTCTGATCTATATTTGACAATATCTGAAGAGAGGGGTTTACCCAGCTTCATTAATGAACCCTTCATCAGAGCAGCTTTGATCCGCATTCTTTGGTCTGCATTCTTTGCACAAACCTTCACCTTTACAATAAGCACCTGGGTCTTTGCTGGGGCAGGAAAAACATCTGGGGGGCAGGAGAAACAAAACATCTGCACTGCTGTGACATGGCCTCTCCTCCCTCCCCGTCAGCTCAGGGGCCCCCTGGGCAAGGCTGGGAGCCTCCAGGGACTGGGACTGTGGGGAGTGGATTTGTAGAGGATTCTTGGACCCTGACTGAAAGCTCATGAAGTCTTGTGCACCTGTATTCAAGCTTTGAGATAAAGTTTGCTGACTTAGAAAGGCCATGGGATAGGACTGACATTGTTGAGAGAGGAATTGAACTGGAAACAAGTTTCAAATGATGACCTTGCAAATAGACTAGGTATTTTAGAAAAATAGAACTATGAAAGATTTATTGTAGTAGGACCCAAGGGAAGTATTTTTGAATTACTGGCTTAGAACCATTAGTATCAGTGCGTAGCAAAAGCTGATAGGCCAAAAAATACTCACGATGTTTTGTAATTAAAAAATAGTTAAGCTTCTGATGGTGGTGGTGTGAATTCTAACATCTGTACTGTCTCACCTTTCTCATGAGTTTGTAAATAGAAGTCTTTAAAGCACCTCTTAGGAGCCCCGTCTCTGGGTAAAAAAAAGTCTTTTTCCAGCATGGGACCTCCTTGCTTCTGTGCTCATCTCTCTGAGCACTCTGAGCAAAGAGGTTCATGGAGGGTTTTTTCCTTAATTAATGCCCACAGATAAACCCCTGAGATGACTCAAATCAGAGAGGCAAACAAGTCTCAAAAAGTGAATTAAACGTCTCAGCCTTCTTCTTCTTCTTCTCCCCATCATCACGCAGAGAAACAAAAGCAAAAAAAGTTCTGACAGAGGCAGAGCCAAAGCTCCCTGAGCTCATTCTCCCTTCTGCACAAGCAGCAACAAAAAGGGGATGTCCTGTGAGGAGAGGGAGGCCAGCCCAGGCACACACAGCCCTTCCCTCCCAGGCACTCTCAGCCTCCAACTGTTTCCAGCTGGGAAACCTGCTGGGCTCCACATGATCTCTGATAACTCTCCCAAGACTTGCTGGGCATGATCTTGCCTGAGCTCTTCTGAGGCACCACAAACGTGGCCAGAAACCAGAAATGAGAGCTTTTGCAACTTCTGAGATGGCGGGGCTATAAAGCATTTGAGTGTAGGACAGAATCCTGGCCAAACTCTGCCCCTACCTAAGCGACAAGAGTGAATAAAGTAGGTCCTGCTGGCTGGAAAAGTCTGCCTGGTGTCTCATTAATTCTTGTTCTCACTGCTCTGTGTATTGCACCTGCAGAACGGTGTCCTCAGGCAGACCAAGAGCCCTCATGCTGGTGTGTATAAATCAGAATAAACCAGGTTTCCCAGACCTGCTTTTGCGCAATTATAAGGCAGGACCTCTAAATTACAGAAAATTTTCTCTAGTCTTAGATTGCTGCTGCCCAAGAAGAGGTTTAAACAGCGTAACAGTGCACATGTAATATAAATAAGTTAACATATTTAGAAGACAAAGGCCTTTAGAGAAGATAATAATTAAAAAAAAAATATTTGAGTAAAGTATTTATTACAGCAAAGACTTTTAGTCTACCATTACTGATGTGGAAGTTAATTCAGATTGAAGGGCAGTTCTGCTCTTTTACTGAAGAAACTAAATTCTACAAAACTATATATAAGTAACTATAAGTAGTTATACATAATTCTACACAAATTACTAGAAAGTTTCAGCTGCCAAACTATTTGTACAACAAGATATTATTTAGGAATTCCTAGGAGTCAAAAAAAGAAATTAAAAAAAACCCAAAAAAACAACAAAAAACCCAAAATCCAAAAAAAACCAAAAACAAAACCAAAAAAACTCCAACTAAAACCCACAAAAACAAAACCAAAAAACACCCCCCCAAAAAAACCAAACAAAAAACAAACAAAAAAAACCCCCACACAAAAACAAACCCCAACAAAACAAAGACTGTCTAATCAAAATATGAAACTCCCAGTAGGAGAAGAAAATTTCAACCTTCCAGACATAAAACATATTACAAAGCATTCACACTTGAGCAATTGATAGGATGGTTTAGAGAGACTGCCATGCAGTCAGCAGAATGGATAACCTTGGGGGAAAAGAAGTATATGAAATTTCTGTCCCTCGAGGTATTCATTTGCTGAGGCTGGAAGAGCAAAAAATCCAGAGCTTCACACCATTAAGAGTACCAAAAAAAAAAAAAAAAAAAAAAAAAAAAAAAAAAAAAAAAAAAAAAAGTGATTAGTTCATATTAAAAAAAGTTTGTAGTCTGTATTTCATTATTAATCTTTAAAAGGAAAAATCTCATTTTTAACAATAAAAACCACAAAATTATCTTATTTTAACTGAGGTGTTGCTGCACACTGTTAGAAATCGTGACTGATCTTTTCATTTGTAAAGTACAACTTGGTTTTTCAACAGATATTGGCAATTCTTTAGGGCCCAACCAAAGACAACAGCTTTTCTGTTGCCTCCACAGGTTTTGTATTAGGCCTTTAGTAAACTGAAATGAAACCAAATCCCAGAACACTCACACACGTTGCCGTTTATCAAACAGCCAACGAAAACTGCAGCAGCAATCAGAGTCCCAGGCTTTCTGTCATTTCCAGAGAAATAAGTTCCAAGTGGAATGCAGGATCAAATTCAAACACTCATTGTACAACAGAGGGAAGAAATATGACATACGACTGGGCATGCTATGAGCAACAGGAATATTAACTGTGGGCAGACAGGGAAAAAATGTAGCTCTCATCCTACATAAAACCCTCAAATGAACCAAAATACTTTCTGAGGGCAGATGCTGGCAACTGGATGACTGAAGTAGGATTGTTTATTTTTTTTTAAATCTCAAGGTCAGCCAATACATTTTAAAATGTAGATAAAATTCCTTTTTGATTAGCAAGTTAAATACTACTTATTGGGGGAAATTCTCCTTCCATGCTAATGCACAGATCATTTCCACTTCACTCCTGCAGGATTCTTGTCACCCACCTTTGACAGAAGAAAGGGAATCAATGTAAGAATTTAAGAGCAGATGCAAAACACAGGCAGGTCCCTGTGGGATAGCCTGAACACTTGAAGGAAGAATTATGCAGAGGCATGTGAATTTTCTCCATTTGAAGACAAAATTAAGATTTAGGAATGAAGACCAGATGCTACTCAGTCAGGATTCCTAGACTTGCATTAGGAGTCAAAACTTTGAAAAGAATCCCATTTCAACTTTTAATTAGGGATGGTTCCACTGCTCACCTGTATTTGAAACTCATTAGATAAAATATTTAATACTGCCCAAAGACAGAAAATGAAAGATTATTGATATTACAGCTAACTGGCACAGAAAAAGTTACACATATTCCCACATCAGCCAGTCTGTATATGATTCAAATCACTGAAGTTGTACTTAATTTTATTAGGAAGTATATAATAGAATAGTAAATACCTGCCGTAAAACAAAGATTTTCCTTGTTTTGGTTTTCAACCCTTTAAAAATTGTATTTAAATTTTAAATTTTATTTAAAATTTTATTGCCTAAAAGCATCAGGCTATTTGGATTCTCATAACAGTGAAAATCTCTTAATCTAGAATAGTTTTATAAAGCTGATAGAAACTTCTTAATAGTTTTTGTTTGCTCATATCTTCATTTTTACTCCAATAAAATTTTTACTGAGAAATTAAACAATTCCACTTTGTAATCACCCCACAGAAATCACTGGAAACAAATATCACTGCATTTCTGTTATAGAGTATTTGTAAGATCAATTAGGATTAAAATTTAGGATGAAATGCTACAAGCTAATTTTTTTTTCTCCCCACACACTGTGATATCTACATTATGATAAAAGTCCTTTTGCCATCCTTTAAAGCTGAAGCCTGGGAGAAGCTATTCTCTAACTCTGAGTTTATGAATCCAGAATAATGAAATCATGTCTTTTCTTGTTTTAAAGCCTGCTTGATCTGGGAGGATTGAAAAGGAAAATCAGCGGGCCTTTAGCTCACGGCTTTCAAAAGGAGACACGGAAAGCGACAGATCAGATGCTTGATAACTGGAGGATTGCCAGGGAAGCATCCATATGGCTCTCCAGATAATCCCTGAATGCCAGGAAAGTTTTCCTTTGATTGGAAAGCTGTCGGTTTTGGGCACTTCTCTTGCTGCCTGGAACTTGCTTTAATAATGATTCCTTGGGAAGGCTGACCTGAAACAGAAATGGGACAGAGCTGGAGAATAAAGTGGATATTTACTGAAAGGCCTTTAGGGTACACCTTGGGCAGGACAGGAGCCTGGCCACGGCTACACCCAAGATGGACCCAAAATGGTCACAAAATAGACACAGAATGGTCACAAAATGGATGACTGATCAGTCACGAGGTCTCACACTTTTATAAATTTTGGTCCATTTGCATCTTGGGGTTCAGTTGTCCAATTCCAGCTTCAGGTTGTGAGGTCCCATCCTTCTTGTTCCTCCCTCCAGCCCACCCTTGTCTGTGCTTTTGGGACTGAAAATTGTCTTTGGCCTTCAGCATGAAAAGGATTTGTTTTGTGTCCCTGCTCTGTGCAGAGCTGAGTGACACTGAATGTGAGCTCAGAACTGCACCCCTGGGCAGCGCAGAACCTGAAAAACACAAAAGCTAAAACTTAAGGCACCAATAAGGCTGAAATCAGAACAGGTTTCCTGTGCAAAACACGTTCTTGTAAGGCCAGGACATCACAGACTTCATCACAGTCCTCCAGGCCCTTCACAAGTCAAGGAATTCACCTTGCTGCAAGAATAAACTTGCCCTGGAAAAGCCATGGCGTGGGAGCAAGAAAGGTTCAACTCTGCTAAAACAGGATGGAAATATGTTCAGTTTTAAGCTGCAGTTCTGCAGCATTTTGGAACAAGTATTGATTTAGTTTAGAATGATCAAGTCTTAAATGACAGATCAAATGCATTGTTCAGTTCTGTAAGAGCAAACAGGTCCAGTCTGGCCCTGTTTGTACACTTCAGTGTCACGAGGGACATCACTGGAATTTGGGACTGCACAGAATTCCCTGTGCAGGAACTCCGGCTGGAAGGACGAGGATGTTTGAGGAAGCTGAGGGGATCTTTGGCATTACTCTTTATCCTGACCAAATCAGTTTGTGGATATTTTTTAAGAGCTCCAGTGTGCAGGCTGTCAGCTTAAGCACCTTGCTGTAACACTGGCCAATGCTGATGCTGTTTTACAGCTGCCCAGGAGGGCAGGGTGCTGATTTCCCACATTTTAGGAACTTCTAATTTCCAGAACAAACTTACCCTTTCCCAGATCACACTTTCATGCTTGGATTTTTAAGCTGAATATCCTGTCTTTTACCATACGTACAGATGTCCCAGAAGTTGAGACAGTAGCAAAGACTGGTTGTATTCCAGGCTTTTTTTTTTTTTTTTTTTTTTTTTTTTTTTTTTTTTTTTTTTTTTTTAAATTATAGGAGTAAGAATGCAGTACCCTACTTCAAACAAAGAGTTTAAGTGTGATTAAATGGAAAATTAATGAATGTAACAGCATCCAGGTGACATATTGACTTAAAATTCAACCCTTTTAGAGATCATATTTGAAAAATAAAGTCTCTGCTACCTCTAGCTGACTAAATTTATACTTTTGTTTTGGTTTATGCTTTAGATTTAGATAAAGTGTATCAAATACGATTCTTTTTTTTTTTAATCCAATCATTTTGTTAGAAACAAATCCAATTTGTTTATTAATCTCTCAAATATGTCCAATGGATTTTTAATTGAGAAGTAATTGCATTTTGCCTTATACAGTCTTTGTTGATTTCATAGGCTTATCATCAATCCTGTGGTGATTTCTCAACTGATAAAGAAATAATGTTATCTAATTAATCACATTGTGTAATAACAAATCTCCTATTTAGAGGTACAATAATTAGATTTTGGAAAATGCTAGGAAAACAAGAAAATTATTCCCCAAGGTAGAGGGATTGTGGGTTCTACTTGAAAGGAAGACACGCAGTTTGCAAAGTTGATTAATTAGTTTTAAGAGGATCTCAAAAAGCTTGGTACTTTGAAGTCTGCAATCAGTTTGGAAAAGAAAATATATCTGTGCTACAAAGATACCTTGTACCAACTTTCAAAATATTATCTGAGGCAAAACACAGCGTTTTCTTTGCTGTATGAAAAACCTGTTTTCACTTTTGGAGACACAGTATGATAAATTTTGGCAAGCTGAGTGATTTCCTGTCTCTGATGCATTTGGCAAGGCAGAAATGTTAAATAAGAAGCTTGCCTTGAATTTACATCCCCACTCCACACAGTTTCAGCTGCAGCAGCTGAGAGGAAAGGAGATGCTGGTTCAAGTGATAAGTCTTTTTGGGCAAGAGTCTGCAATGAATCACACTTAAAATACGTGGTCACTCTCCACCATGTGCATATTTTCATCATTCCTATTAGACAGCCAAAAAAAGAATTTAAAAACCTCTGTAGAGTTCATTTTTGAGACCTGTGGCAGAGATGAATAGAGAGTTTAAATGAATGATTTGAAGCTGACAACCTCAGCAAACTGTGGTTCACAGAAACTGTGGCAACACAGCTGTGGCATCATGCTGAAAATATCCCCCCATCTGAACATATGTACAAACCTTGAGGAGGAACGATGTCCTGGGGGGAAAAGACAGGAAAAGAACACTGAATCCTGACAGGGTATCTCAAAACTCTTTTCAATATAGATCAAGAATCCTCCTCTAAAAAAGCAAAAAATAGAGTCACACACAGAGTAGTTGCTGATTTCACAAAGCTGCTTTGAACTTTGATTTCCCCTTTCTAAGGGCATAATTTGAATAAACAAAACTTTTCTGCCTGAACAAATCAAATAAAACACTAAATGTACATGAAGAAGCATTTCAAGGTTTAAAATAAGTATCTGGAAGAGCAACAGAGCATTACATATCAGTGGTTTTCTATCATTTGCCTATTGGAAAAGGTCTTTGATAAAAGGATCCCTTATTTTGCCCAGCAGCTGGCCTCTGAGTTGAGCTAATCAGCAGTAACCACACAAAAAGAAAATGAGATTGCAGCTTATTTTTACTCTTTAATAACTTTTCAAAGACCTACTCTTTCTGCCTAATATAGTTAATTGAAGAATAATAAGCAGCAGCCTGAATTCCTTAGACTATTATTAATTTCATTATTCTCTGCTGATGTTTAAAAATCTGCCTTTTCTCATATCCAAAATTCTCCATTTTTTTTTTTTTTTTTTCTAACGTCTTCAGCTCTTTCAATGCAAGACCCATCAGCCCAAGCTGATCCTCCCTCATAAAGCAAGACCCTGCTCTTAGGGCACACAGCAGAGCTGTACGATTTATTTGCTGTACCTCTGGAATTTCCTTGCCTGTTCTCAGGATTAACCCTTCCTCAGCAGGAATTTCCCAGGCCTTTCTCATACCACCATCAAAGTGTTCACTATTGGAAACTATTTTCATCATCTGTCAAATGTCAATGAATATAAAATGGACATGGTAGAGAATTCAAGTTATGCAAGTGCTGAAGTCAGCCCAGCCCTCAGTACCCACACTACATTTGGGTGCTTCATTTTCACATTAATTAAGCTCTAGAGCTAATTATTTCATCCAACAACTCATCTTGTTTTTCTGCAATCCATTTCTGACTGTTTATGACCTAACCATAATCTTTCAACCTCTTCCATTTCAAGGGCAAACTCCTCAGCAAGATCATAGAACTGATCATAGTTTTAAGGTTAATTAATTCAGTATTGTCAGATCCACATGGAAAGTAAAATTCTTCTCTTTGATAAAATCTGTGAGTTTGTGGCTCACCACTGAGTGGAGGCCAAGCCTGCCAGTCACAAAACTCCTGACCTTTCTTCCATGCCTAGAAGAATTCTCCCAAGGCAGAAAAATGTTGCCATTAACATTCCCAGGCAGATGCCCATGGAATTGAGAGGCTCCATAACTATTTTTTATTAAAAACCCTCACAGACTGTCTTGTTTGTCCTCTAAAATTTACTCTTTCTTTAAAAATAAAGGTAGATTTGTCATTATAAAACATCTTCCTCTTCCCCCAAGTCATCCCTTAGTCTAAAAGAAACTATTCAAAATCTGTGAAATTCAAAACATGGCAGTTAGTTTTAATATTTTGCAGGAAAATCTGAAGAGTCAGAGATGCAATTTTTTCTGCTATCTGCACTCCTATCTGATCATTTCACCTAATTGTGAAAGTAGGAAAAGTATTTTAAATAGAAATTGTTTGAAAGGATATTTGCTTTTTATGCATTGTAACTCACCAGTATTTAAAGTCCTAAAGTGCCAATTCTGTAAACAAGGCTGGCCTTTAGCAAAACCTTTCCTCTCCTTTTCAACACAATTTTAAAGAAAATCATCTTTTCACTACTTATCACTGAGAAGGTTTATCTGTGAAATATTTATTCCGTTTCTTCCTGATTATTTCACAATCCCTAAAAAGAAGTATTCATGCAACATTATTTCAGTTAATGTAATCTGCAAATTCCTGCTATATTTCATTCTACCAAGTAAACATTCCTTGACTTTCCCTCTCGTGTCACACACTCCAGCAGCTGTGTCCTTGATGGAGCTGGATAGAAATTACTTATGATATGTTAGCATTCATCATATCTGCTAATTTTAAACTTTCCCTTCGCAATTCAAACAACTCTGCATTCAGCTATTGCTGATACCCATTTATTGGCAAATACAGTAGTCCCTGGCAGCTGGCAGAGGGAATTATACCTATTTATCCTAGGAGTGAACCAGCACTGCAAAATGTAGGGCTGGTTAAAAGCAGAGGTGACAGAGGTGACAGTGAGAACTGTAATAAGGGCTCAAATTTCTGGACAATTTATCAATTCCTGTTGGTTTCAGTCAGCAGAGTCTTAGTAAATGTATTTTTCTAAGCCTAGAGAAATAAAATTCAGCTCTCAGGCTCTCCATATGCACAGCTAATCCTGGTGTTCCTACTGTTTAACAGCAAAGTTTGTACCTTAAATACTCTTCTCAGTAACCTCCCACCCTCTCTACTTTAGTCACAGGCACTGCCCTCACCCCTCAGCTGAAACTGTTGAACATCAGATTTGAGGTCATGGCTGCAAGCAGGAGAGCATCATCCTCATCCAGGGTTGGAGTCTGCTCCAGGTTCTCCTGTGTGCTGACACCAATTTTAATAATAAATAGAGAACATTTCTTGTTTCCTAAATGTTTAATATGGACTGACTGCTCGAAGGTGCTGCCTTGTAAAACCATTTGCTTTCACTTATTTCAGTGTTTAAAAAGATACTTACTTTAATATTTGAGTAAGGATATAATGAAAATTCCTGCTCTTGGTGACAGATGCACCAGCAAAAGTTCATCAAAGTATGGAAGGCTCCAAATTCATTCATTTTACCAGCATGGCACAGGGTTGGAAGGTTTGCTTATGTGGATAGGGAGCTTTCCCCATATTCAGTGAAAAGACAGACAGAAGTTCTGGAGATCCAAGTCATTATTTCCTAAACCTGAAGTAATTAAATTCAGAATAACTGGACAAAGTTTCCTGGCTCTATTTTGCTGTAGAAAAGAAATTTTACTGTAAGGAATTGCCCAGAAGGATTGTTGGGGGGTTCTTAAAATAAAAAAAATCAAAGTGTTTCTAGAGATTAGCAATATTCTTTTGCTTCAGTACACCTTGTTACTCTTCTTATTTACTACAAACTCTTAGGAGTTTGTACATACTAAAAATTTCGCTGTTCATAGTGGAAATACACTATATCTATGAGAAAAAAAAAATAAATTGCTGATTAGTGTCCTGAAAATACTGAAACTTTAGAATCAACAACCTACTACTCTTGTGGAAATACATAAGGGAGATGTCTTTTTTTTTCTTTTTATTCTATCTTACAATATGCAATGAAAATGAAGTGTATCATATAGTAGATCCTGCAATCACCCCAGAGCTGCCACAGGTATATATATATGTACACATATGTGTATATATATATATATGTATATATATATGTATGTATGTATGTATATATGTATATGTGTATATATATATATATATATATATATATATATATAAAAATCTTATATAAATATATAAATATATATAAATCTGTAGGTCCAAAGAAAAACTTCCTGCTGTAAAACCATAGAGTTTGTTATTACACCCCGTCCACAAAACCCCAACACATTAATTTCTGAACATTGGCTCCTTCTTGACGAATGCTAAATCTGAATAAAATGAACATGGGCTTTGGAACTGCCACAATTTTGTTCCAATAAATAAAACTTGGGGCAAAGGCTCCTGGCCTGTGTTAAGGTAGATGTAGCCTGAGCCTGCATTAATAACCCATGCTGACAGGCAGCTTTATTTGTGCACACAGAACAAACCCTGCTGTATGGCATAAACATACAAATGGTTTAAAACTTTTCTATAGCCATGAGATACTATTACCTGTAATCTGCTTGAAGAAGCAGGTTATATTGTATTGTATATTATTGTATATATATATATATGTATATATTGCATGGAATTATTGTATAATTCCACCAAGCCACACGCCACAAGTGGCATCATTTCAGTACTTTGGAAAACTTATTAGCATGGGATACATAACCATAGCAAAGAAGATCTGTCTCCAGGTTTATCTCGCTGCATTTTATCTATGTATTATTATCTTCCTATTTATTAAAAAAAGGCAATTTTCATTTCGACACAATGTTGAGAATGAGACATATTTAAATATTATGATAGACAGCATCAAATATATTTTAGAATTAGTGCTGATCACTTTTCCAAGCTTGCAGTAGATGTTTCTAGGAATTTGGCTCATTGCAATCAGAAATTATTAGACATATCCACAGAGAAGTACATACTCATTTAAATAATGATTTGAGACAGATCTACTTTATTTTGATCAGAAATCAAACCCACTACGCAAATCCCAAACCACACCAGATCACACTTTCTTCTCTCCATAGGCCCGCTTCAAATTTATCACCCATTGTGTGCTTTACATTCTGGAAATGTACATTTACATTCTAACTCTTTCCACCAAATTGCCCAATAGGATGGTTTAGGGTTTGCTCCTCTTTTTCAGTAACTTTGTAACATGCAGTCAGGAATCTCTTAACACCCTCTTTCAAACAGAGGCCTTGCAAGATGCATAAATTATAGATTTCATGGCAGGGAAACAAACTCAAACCCACACAGCATCCAAAACCCATGGAAGGGAGTTTCTTCTCTATCTCCAGAATATTCCCTTTTTTGCATTAATACTCTCCCTAGAACAAGAAATGCTAATCCAGCCCTGACAGAGAATTTAGCACTTGTGGACAACACATTACGGATTGATTTACCCAATTATCCATTTAGTTCTAATTAAAACCAAGTTTTTCTGTTGAATTCTTGGTCTCTAAAGGCATTAGGTGAAGACAATTCTGTTTCTCCTGAGCTGACAAGACAAGCTCTGACTCTTTGGCAGCACTGAAAGCTGTCACAGACCCCGTGCTTTCAATTTTCCTTCCAAATTATGCTGCAAGAAGCACTTCTGCAATGCCTTGGGAAAAAATAAAATAAAAGTAGTGAACATCTGCTGATATTGATTGGGAGAATCTGAAACTTTATGAAACCATAGATGGGATGCATTTGACGAGCATTTTTCTGGAACATTTTCAGACTTAAACAAACAACATCTGTTAATATTGATTTTTGGGTTACGCTGAAACTTTCAGAAGAATTACAATCAGTGGGTGATTGAAAAATGTTGTGATATATGTTAGAAGATCAAATAGGAAGCAAAGGTTTAAAGGGTCTCTTTCTCTTTAGCTTCATTAATAATCTATGATCTCTCTCCTCTAGTAGAAAATAAAAAGAATAAAGTCTAGGAAAAAAATTGTTTTAGTTCACATACTAAAAGATCAGAGAAAAAAATTAACATTTATGAAAGTTGATAAGAATGTCTGAGGCAAAATGTTTCAGTTCTACAGTTGACACAAACATTTCCAAAGCTACATTAAAATAAAAAATAACTAAATACGTCCATAGAAGAGAAATCACCATGACAGATAGAAAAAATCTGTTTAGAAAAAGGCCCAAACAAACAAAAACCTTTCAAATAAATAAATATTTCCCTGATACTCTGCAGCTTTGCTTTTGAATGACTAATTAAACAAAGTAGTTCATTCACAAACTGGAAAAAGAAGGTTTCAAATTCCTTTTCCGGGTGAACATTCCAGGCGGGGTTTGATGAGGCCAGAGGTGTTTTTGTGCTTGAACTTTTTAACTTTCCTATTCGAGGGATATTTTCCTTTAAAGGTGGACTTTTGGAAACATAATCCATTTACCCACCATTCTTTGATTTGGTAAATGATCCATTGCAATTAAATTGCACACTGAAATATCAATATAATTTTTTTCTTGTCTCAGTTTTATAGTTCTTAGTAAAGTCCAGTTCTCCTGGGCAGTCAAATGTGTTGCATTTTCTGCAATATTAGGAATATCCAAAACATTATGGCAGAGAAAATATATTGGGAAGTAGATCAATTATGCACAATTAATAAAAAAGAACATAGTTTTTTTAAAAAAACTCTTTTCTGATGCATCTGGACTTGCCAGTTATTAAAGAGAATTAAATTCCCTTCCAGTGACAAAGGCAAGAGTCCCATGGAACAATTCTGCCTACCTCCTACATCCCTTCCAGTCCCAGATTAGCCCTGGATGTGAGCAGATAAAAATGTTAATGAATCAGTTTCAGCCAGAGGTCACACAACTCACATCTGCTTCCAGGCTTTGGCAAAAGGAATCTGAACACCTGTCTGAAAAAAAAAAAAAAAAAAAGAAAGAAAGAAAAAAAAAGAAAAAAGAAAAAAAAAAAGTCATTTATCCAGAGAAAATATTTCGGGGGACATAGTATTGTATTTTATAAATACACTCACTCGGATTTTTGCTGCCTCTCTGTCCTACAGAAATTCTGTTTGTACTTGAGGGATTTCTTGAAGTCAAATCCCAAGCATATGGAGGGAGCAGTCGGTTCTATTTATCTTTCGCACCATGTGAGGCACCACCAGCCAGTCCAGGGCCTTGCTGGTGAATCTGAGCAAGACATGGGCAATGCTGGTAGTCAGAAAGAATCACTTGACAGCCCCATGTGCTTCCTTCAGTGGAGAACATCTGTTTGAAAACCACCAAACTACCAAGGAAAAAATGCAGGATTGCTCGTTGCTGGCATTTTCCATGATTCTTGAAGTACTCTGTGTGTATTCATACATATATATATATATATATATAAATATAGCTACACACGTGAGCAAGCATTCTGTGTGTGTATTCAAATATGTCCATCTTGTCACAATCAGACTTCTCCAAATCCTGATCACTTAATTACGTCTAATTCATAATTATGAATTATCTGGGATAATTCATAATTATCCCCAGACAGGACCTCATGTAAAACAAGATTCATCAACCCTCAGTGTGTGAGCAAAGAGTTACAGACAATTATAGGAGGGAAGAAAACTGAAATTTGTATTTTATGGGGAAACTTTGCTTGCAGCCTCTAAAGACATTTCAAAGGGCTAATTTGTGTAAAAAACCTAGAACTAAGGTCCTGCAGTGAATGCTGGAGGATTCTGAGGAAACGGAGGCACGGAGCGTGCAAGAAATGAAATAAAGGAAGAAATGGCAGTTCTTAAATATTTGTGGAAATGCTTCCATGGTTCACAGTTCAGAGCAGCTCTGGCCACAGTCCAGGCTGTTTCTGAGGATCTGAGTCAACGCAGCACCCACCATCCTTCTGCTCTTCAAACAAGCCATCGGACTGGAACCAAACAGAAGAATAATCCCTCTTTTATAAGCCTAACTTTACAATGCAACTCCTGCATGAGTTAAGTGATTTCATGTGGAGAGAGTTGTAATGAAAACCGTAGACATACAAAAAAAAAAAAAATTTCCCAAAAAGTACATTCCCTCATGACAGCATTTTGCCCCCTGCTACAAAGTGAGAACAAAACAAGGCCAGGAGCATTCCAAAGAAAGAAAAAAAAAGGGCAGAAAATTCCCACCCACTGGCTAAAGCACAATGCACTGCAATGCCCTCTAAATATTACACATATACATATATATATATATATATGCTTATATTTATATACACCTCTATCCATCAGAACCCACGTAAATGAACACCCCTATAAATATATGCACACACATTTTCAGACAAGAAGAATATGACATGCTGTGGAATAAAAATAGAAAGGAGAGAATCAAGCAAACACTCCACGAGCTGACACTTCATGCCTTCCCTCTCATCCTTGGTTCCAAGCACAGTGACCTATTGGTCCAGACACCATAAAAATTGAAGGACACAACCATGGAAAGCAAAAGCATTCCCTGTCTGATCTTCTGCTTCTAACGCATGGGATTCATGCATTTTAGAAAGCAGAATTAATACTAATCAGTGTGTTAGAACTGGGGCTGCCTTTTTAAGCTAAAGTTTGTGTGATTCAAAAGTGACCTTCCGAATTCTGCGTTTCCACTGTGGATCTTATCTCAAGGAAAGGACATCTTTCCCCAGCAGAAAACCGAATTAAACTGAAGCCAAGAAGAATGCCTGTTTACTTAAACTGCTGCAGGATTTTTAATTGCATTTGTTTGGGCTTCTATGGAAATGAATGGAACAATGTAGCCTAAAAAAAAAAAAAAAAAAATAGGGCTTCAAACTGTTTTGTGCACTTTGTATTAAAGGGTTTCCTCTTTGGCTCCAGAAAAGTGGAAAGCCTTATTTTAAAAGGCTTCCTAGAGAGTAATTAAAATGCTTCTTGTGACTACTTTTGTCTTTCCTAACTGCTCCAAGTGATTAAATAAAGACACTGAGTAGTTTGTAGAAACCTTTTTAACACCAGCACAGGGAATGTTCAGCCATGTGCCTTTTCCAAAAGCTGTACGCAAACTTCTTTCTCCCCTCAGACAGGCCTAAAGGCACTTCAGAACAATGTGTTTTGGGGTTTTTTTTCCCTTTAAAAAATTATTACAAAGCACTAACTTACATAACCATTCCTTCTGAGTTCTCCACATTTATGTACATTTTAAAAGCTTTAGCAGTCATTAATTATACCTGTTTTCATACAACAAAATTCATAGATTGCTTGATCTGCTCTCAAACTTGTACAAAATTGGACAGACCCTGAGAAGAAATTAAGTTTTTTCAACACCAAGAGTGTTTATCTGGGTCGGGGGAGAGTGTGTAATTCAATTTGTCCCATAACATTTTAATGTTTTGATTTATTTTCTTTTAATGAAGAAACAAGTCGCATCAGGCTGCCATTTATTTACTGAGTGCCGCAGCACCCAAGAGTAAAATTAATGGGGTAAGAAGGAAAGCATGATCTTTTTTGGGAAAGGAAGTCAGCTGTAATTCCTACTGTCCAATAAGGATTAATTTTGAGATTCCCATTTTCCTTAAAAACAAACAAACAAAAAAAACCAAAAACAAACAAACAAAAAAAACCCAAAACAAACCAAAAAAACCCCCAAAAAACCAGAGGTCTAAACCTTCTGGCCTTGACAAAATGGGAATCTTAATTCAAAACACTTTTCCAGAAGTGGTTAATAACTGCTGAGGTTGGAACATTTAAGGATGTGGTTATCAATAATCACTTTTAGTTAGGGGATAAACTAAAGGGAAAAGGTCAAAAAGGTCTGAAAAGGTCAAGAAACTCCTTTGACTGTTGTGGAGTGAAAAAATCTTATTTTATTTTATTATAAGCTTGTTTTAGTTGAATTTAGTAGATTATATAGTACAACCAAAGACAAGATAAAGCATTATCTAGATTACTGCTGCTGACATCTTTTAATCAAAGATTTTTGCTTACTCACCTGAAACTTCAGGCTTTCAGTCAGAGAATATTTGCATTGGTGAGTTTGTCCTACCTGGCAAGAAGACAAATGCTGGTAACTCAGTCCTTCCCCAGACAGAACCCTGGTCCTTTGCAGGGCTCTACCCAGAAGTCAAGCAGGAGAAATGCAAGTGGCATTTAGATTCCTGCTGAGGGCACTGTGTTATCTGTCACCGAGATTAATACAACCTGCACAGGGCATTGTGCTGCCTGGCACCTGAGATTTATAGAGTGTGCCTAATGAAGATATACACTGGCTTTAAATGCTCGTGGACACTGCTTCCCCTGCTCATCTTCCTGTTTTCCCAACAAGCACAGTTGGACAATTATTTGAAACTGATACATCTTTTAAGGAAAAAAAAAAAAAAAAAAGAAAAAAATTAAGAAAAAGAAAAAAATAAAGATTTGAGCCACATGCCATTTTTTGTCCATTCCAAATATTTCTTTTCCAAGACTGCTGGCATCTGCATGCTAAGTGCAGATATCCATGGCGTCGTTTTTAATTTCACAGAATCTCCCTCTATACTCTCTTTAAGGAATATAGTAAAAATCCTCAACTGATGAAGCTCAGCAAGACCCTGTTTTCAGCTGGGAGACATCTGGCAGTTTGCAGCAAGAGGACTCTGTATCCTCACAGTTATCATTTCTCTGCAGCTTCTTGGTGTCACCAGGCAGAGTTCTACTGAGCTGTGTCAAAAACAGCCCGGAGATGTCCCAGCAAACAGCCTGAAATAACTGCACACCCCTAGATTCCCACTGGGAAGTGCCTGGGTGTTTTGTAGACTCAAAAAACATGGAATAGCTCATACCTTGAGTTCAACACACATGGATGTGCTGGTTTTGCGTTTATTCATGTTTGATGAGGAAGACACCAACAGAAGTGACTTTTCTAGGAAGCTATAGCAAAACCCAATCAGTGACTAAGGTTGAAAATTGATATCTGTTTAAACCAGTGGAAAGTTGACAGGCTTCTGAGAATATGCATGTTAAAATCAGAGAATTCCAGGAATCTTTCTCTTTTAGTCTTACTATCTTCCAATTCAAACACCTACTGTGCCAGAGCAGCACTAGATTTTCCATCCCATCTCCTCATGTTTTCTTGGAGAAACTTCTCTCCCTAAGAACTGATGAAAGACTATTTTAAAGTGGTAAAACTGACTAAAACCCCCCAGGCTTTGTCTCTTTAGGTTGTCAGTGGGAAAGTGAATGGTTGTAGGGGGAGGAGAAATGTTTTGAAGGTTTTATTTTGATTCTAATTAATTTTGTCTCTCTTGTAGTTTTGTTAATAAACCTGTCTTTACACTTTTAAGTTTGGAGCCTGCTTTGCTTTTCTCCTAATCCTGTCTCGCAGCAGAAAGAAAGTAAATGGTTCTGGTGGACACCAAACCACTAATTTGGGAAATACACCCACTAATTTGCATGGATACCAAAATACACTAATTTTGGGAAACAGAATTGGTGAACGTGAAACCACTACAATGAAACAGGTAAAGGTATAAAGAGTCTCTTTGTGAGGCATGCTCTGCCTAAGAAAGCCTCAATATCTCAAAGTGTTAAATTATAAAACAGCGCTCATTAATATCCCTTGATAAATGTGCAAAATAATTCTCACCAAATGGAAAAAATATCCACTCAGAAGAATTGTAATCCATCGCTTCAGGTTCACGTCAGTTTCAGGCACGTGCCGCCCTACACATTCTTATTTCCATGTTACACATCAATAAGAAATAAAATCTTTTTTTAAACCCATAAAAATCAAACGAGAAATTCTTTAATCCACTGACATGTCTCTATTGCAACTGTGGAAGGCAGTGTCTTTATACAGAAACTTTGGAAAAGTACAGCAAAAATGAGCTCCCTAAAATAATAATTAAATAAAAGATAAATACTTTGCTATTGTATAACTTCTACTGAATAAAAGCTCTCAGAATGACTGAGAAATGAACACTATTTGTGTCTTACAATATCCTTGATTTCTCTCATTTTTCTGCTGAATAAGAAACAAAGGGGCCAAACATTATTGTCCAGAGGTTTACATTTAGGTACTCCCTAAGTGATGTGGATTTTAAAAATGTTGAACTGCAAAGGGGTTTTGGGCACAGGTGTAGGAAATTTAACTTAATTTTACATTATTCAAACACTTTTCAATTCATTAAATCATATTTTTTAAAAAGCTCATTGTGGTCTCCCAGTTGTTCTCAATACACCCATCCTTCTCTCTAAATACGGATTTCATTTCACAACTCAAAATGCCTTTGTTCAACATTTCATTCAAGTGTGATTTTGACAGGACCAAAGAAACTGATTTCATCAAATACTTTTCTAATCTTGTCTGGATTCTGCTGTTACATGTTTCTTTCACAAACTGCTCATCCAGGGTTGTAATTTCTAGTGGCACCTTACCCAAGGAAGCCCATTTCTCCTAAATCATGTTCCAACTAAAACACCCTTATCGAGGAAAATTTGGGGTTGAAAGCTCTTTTTGAGTATGTTTATCATTTAATTATATAATGTGGTGAGTTTACCATCCCCATTCCAAACCCTTTAAGTGCCCGTCACCCCATGACTGTATTTTAAAAAGTGAGGCATCAGATCAACTTTCAGTTGATTCTTTTATCCTTTCTCCCTTCCTGATTATCCTTGACTGCTGAACTTGGATTTTTTCTTTTTGTTGGTAATAAGCATTTGCAAAGGACAAATCACTTAGGAAATGTAAAGAGAAGATGAACAAGGGGCAGTGCCAATTCTAACAGAAAAACAGAAGCAAATGTAATCAACCAAATACAGAGCAGCTCCAACAAAAGCTTTTGTTGTACCTGGGTGACATGTGAGGAACATTTTATCAGCTATCAGAAAGCGGTTCAGGATTGAACCCTGTATTTTTTTGAACCACAATAAAACCTTCCAGGCTGGTTTTCCTCTTCGTTTCTAAGTGATGAGCACATAATGAATGTCTTTCAAAGCACTTGGAAAAAAAACTACCCATGCAGACAGCAGCAAATTGTGTCCTTTCCAACCTAGAATCTCAAAGCCTTTCCTGATGCTTTTGTGCTTTAAGGGAGTTAAGGTCCTTTCTATAAAGAAAAATGAAAATTATTGTTCTTATTAAACTATATTCAACTTGCCTAGTAAAAGATTTATTCTATTCAGCGCTATGAAAATGACAAAATTTTGTTAGGTATAACATATCTGGAAAACAGCTCTGCAAGATTTTAAATTTTTTTTTTAGATAATTGACATGGAATCTTATTTACCTTTAACTTGTTAATGTTATTCTCTTTAATGAAGCTATTACATTCAAATATCAGGAACATTTTTATCAAAACAGACAGAAATTGTGAAAAGAATAAAGCCTGATGTATTTCTGAGTGGGATATCAATCAGCAAGAGTTTTTTTATTCCTTGTCTGAAATTTAGAATTAAATTTACCTGTGTATCATCTGGTTAATTTTTTGCTTTATTTACTAAGTACAATATTATTTTCTAGAATATGACATATTTCATTTTTAATATAGATAAAAAAATGAGTGGTTTACTTTACATCACGTACGCATGATATATTTGACTGTCTTGTCTAGGCTATGTTTTGGTTCAGTTTATTTTTTTAAAGGAAAATGGTATTTTGAAAACAAATAATGTGATCAAATTTTAGGTGTTTAATCACATTCAAAAATCCCCCAGTGCCATATTAACATCTTAGTGTTCCATAAAATACTTTTTAGGTTTTAGGAGAGAAATTGCATTTTAATCAACTACTGAATAAACCTAAAAGAGAGATGGAGGGGAAGAGATTCCCTTCCTCAAAGATCTCTCAAGCTGCACTTTTTCCCTTCCAGTTTGAACTTCCTATTTCTTGGTTTTCCTACTCAAGGTTTGTCTCTCATGCCATACTATCAGAGTTAGCTAAATCTGGAAGATATTCAGTCATTAAAACTGTCTGAATGTGTGTGTGTCAGATGACAGATGATAAGGAAACAAAGATCAGAGTGGATGAGAAAAATTTTATGTGATTCGTGGTATGAAGTCTTTGTTATAATAATTCGTATTGCATTATTACTTTGAATTTTCATTTTTACTGCTTTAACTCCTGCTATTGCCAAAAGTCCAGAATTGGGAGGGAAATTCTCTTGGCAAAATCATAAATTATCTACCAAATGCAGCAATTAACAGGAGTAATTAATTCCCCACTGAATGCTTTAACTAGGAGAGGAACATATGGAGCTGGTATCTCCTATTTCAAATATTGATCCACTCACTGAGCCTATCTATAAGTAAATAGTTATGCAGAAACTATAAGCATTATCTACATATCAGCTGTAATTCATCCAGAAAATGCAATGTATGTTCCCTCGCAAAAAGGGAAGAACTTAATCAGACATGAAATTCAAACTCTTGTGTCATTGATGCAAGCAATGAGACTTTAGAGAAAACAAACCTGAGGAATTATCAAAATTGTTCTATATATTTTCCTGCAGGGTATTTCATGTCAGCCATGAGTTCTGATTAAAAATCACTTTTAAAATTATTATATTTGAGTATTCACTTATAATTTATCATCTTGTTCATGGAGATGCGTGATTAATGAAAGGAAACTGAAAGGTAATTGAAAAGTACTAATAAAATTTTATATATTGGATCTGTTATTTTTAGTTTTCCGAAGGATCGTCAGAAAGTCTCTTATAACTTAAATAGAGTCTCTTTAAATGACCACAAGATGAATATTATGGGCTTCAACCTCTATCAGAGTTTTCAAAAGGAAGCAGGGCCTTACATATGCAAAAGTCCTGTCAAGTATTTGTCTGCTTCTGTCTTTTGCCCAAGAGAGCCCTTTAATTGATCTCAGTCTTTCCTTCGATGCAAGATTAAAACCCAAAACCCCCTTTTATGTGAACTGCAATACCTTGCTCATTTAGCATGAAAAACCAGAAGGATTTGGAAGCAGCTCTGTTTATCTTTTTAAAGCAAATTAACTTTTGTTGGCGTCCATTTGCAGCAGTTACTTTTTCTCAGACAAATCAATCTTTGTCTCTTGTTCCTGTGGAAGTCTGTGCGCAGACCACGCAGAGGTGGAAGGGATGCCTGAAAACAGGAGAGATGCTAGGCTGTGTTTTCTTCCCTGTATCAAACATTATTTCCAACCAGAACACCCTGAATGGCTGGAAGAGGCCTTTGGAGACACCACAAAAACAGCACTCCTGTGTTTTTAATTGCTCAGCAGTCGCTCCCTTTAGAAATCCATGAACTTCCATAGGTGACAAATAATGGCCAAGGGCAGCAAGCAGAGATGAGCAGCTGGCTCCAGAGGCAGATCCATCACAAAGGGAAAGGGATACAGAACAAAGTGTGTGGGTTCCACTGGCAAAACACACATCAGAGCATGACCTGGCCCCAAAAAGGAACTGTTCCATCAGCAAGAGCAACGACCATTTGCATTCTGAGTCATCAACCATCACAGTTATCTGTGGTCGATCAAAGGCGTTGGGACCTGAATGGTGGGGGATTATGTATGAGCAGTTAATTAATTAATGCTCTGAGTCAGAAACACTCCAGCCTGAGTCAGAAACACCGCATGTTTCCTCACAGGAACAACTTTCCTTAATCTGTGCTGTTCAGAGGTCTTTTTCTGTAACTGCCACACCGATGACTGTGGTGGACAAACACAGGTCTGGTGTCAAGAGCAAATCTGTTCTGATTAGGGCTACAGGAGGGAGCAGCAGTGTGGAGTCAGTGCCTTTTCTCTCCTTTCTTTATATACATATTCTATAATTACAGAGGAGCTGGGCAAGAATAGCTCAACGACCATTGATAAATCCTTCCGTTTATTCCAGCTGAATTATTTCCATTTTAAATTTAGCATCACCACGTGTGAAGCCTCAATAGCTGAAAAAACTTTCTTCTGAAGCCGTATTTGTCCCGTGGTTCTTCTAAATTCTGAGGTCGATATTTAGAATTAGCTTCATATTTACAGGGTTTGAAATGTGCTTGTGTGTGACTTGTGCAATCAAGATGCAATTTCACACAAGCCACTGCAAACTAATAATGAGGTTCTCAGTGATGAGAAGATTCAACTGTCAGTTCAAAGCTTTCATTTCCGAGCTATTCCATTCATTAGGAGGAAAAGCACATTTGGAACAATGTTTGTAAGCTGAATGATAAAGTATCCTGAGGGATCTGAGAAAAAGCAGTTAACAAAGAACCCATCTACTGAAGAACTTGTGCTGTTTGCCACGAAGGCACAGCAATGCCGATCTCTAATAGCAAAAAAGTTAATTTTTTACTTCCTCAATTAACATCACACAGCTCTACACAGCTTATTATCATTAGATTTCAAAGCACTTTACAATGTCTACTGTCATCAGCCATCAAAAACACAACCCTAATTGTTCATTAGGAGTGGCTGTTGTGTTTATGTGCTGCCTTGGCAGTGGAATTTTTTCCACATTGTACTTGTGGCTGCATTCATCCCACTTAATGACACCAGGCAATAAAACATGGTCCTGCATATAGTTAAAATCATCCAGGGAATGCTTCTGACCTAGACCAATTTGCATTGTCCCAGATAATTCTCAAGTCCAGGAGCTGGAGTTTTCCAGTGATGACTCCCCAAGAGCCATTCAGGTGCAGGCACCCTGTTTGGGCAGGGACTTGGCCACAGAACAAATGAGGTTGGGAAAAGTCTCTGTGATCGTCAAGTCCAACCTGTGCACAGGGCTGAACTGTGACAACTGGCCTCAGCATCTAGGAATGAAAACTTAACAGTGTCTTTTCCATTAGCCTGATATTACCTATTTGAAAACTGAAAACAGTATTTTGTCCTTTTATACAGAAATTGTTTTTTTTCTGTGAAGGTTTAGCTTTTGGTTAAAGGGTAATTTGGTCCCTACTGTTAATCAGGTCTGCTCTGTTTTCCTCTTCTAAATGAAATGTTAGATGAAAATGTTATCAAGAAAATGATGTTTCAAGAGTACATCCTGAAGAAATTATTGTAGAACCTTGCTTTGTTTTGCTGCAGTTTTTCCAGGCACACCCTGTTTGTCCAAACTTTACATGATTCAGGAAGTTACAAAGAGCTGAGTGAGTATTTACAGAATTTAGCAAACATCGATCTCTGCTAGGTGGGCAGAGGGAGCTCAGTCCAACACCCTTTTCTCATCCCAGGTTACAGGTTACATAACCTTAGAGATTCTTACAGAAATTGGGTTACAGTACCTTTCCACATCAGTCTCAACCCCCCCATGATTCTCACTGCCTCATTCTTTATTTTATGCAAAGCAAAACACCAGATGCTTCTCACTGAATTAATTTTACTGATTAAAAAACTCCCTGGAAAGAAAGAACATGAGTGGCTGATTTTATTGGATTTTAGGTACCAAACTTAGTTCTCTTGTTTGCTGACTGAGTACCCTAACTATGAACTATTTGATGAGAAGAATATAACTTTCTGCCCCTTTTATCTCCTTTGATTTCCTTACAAATGCTCAGAGGTAAAACAATCCACTACACGGCTAATGAGACTTTTGCTAATTCGAAAAAAAAAAAAGTATTAAAAGAAAATTTAGGAAGCAAAAGCAAACTGAAAAATGTAATTTCAGCTAACATCACTTTTCTCCCAAAGGCACTTTTCCTCTTCTTCCTCTTCAGTACTCTAAGGTGACAGAATTAAACTTCCTTTCAAAACAGTACTGAAGTTTTAAAGGAAATGGATCTTTAACAATAATTTAAATTTCTAGAACAAGACAATGAGAAATCCTGAATAAGACTAAAATCATAAAGACCACCTGTGGATTTATTTTCTTTTTTGGGTTTCAAGCACCATTTTTACTTTGCAGCATTGATCCTCAAAATAACTCCTGCTAACATGTGGTTCTGAGTTGAATGAACTCAGATCATCTGCTTTGATTTAAATATTGATTCTTTGTAATGTATGAGAACAGCTGCCTTTTTGAATTCCTTTCCATCCTCCTTATTACCAAAAACATCATCATTTTATCTCTGGGATTTGGTGCTTAAATAGCATTTCAACTATACCATCTAATGAACTCACTCAGAAGAGATTCATCCGCTGACATCTGAGGAATACACAATCCAGATTTCCAAACACTGACTTAACAAAACATGGTATCAGGAAGTTGCTTCATATTATCTTAGGGAAAGTTGCCTGTCTCTTAACCTGGAGCCAGAGTGTATAATTACATTGATAAAGAAGTTGAATAGGTGAGAAAAGCTCACCTAACCAGAAAAAAGACCTTTAAATAAACTGGAAAGCACAGTTATTTCCCATTACACTCCAAGGAAGAGCTTGATGCCTTCAGTGGATTAAGAGGCAGAATCAGCTTCCCTAGCACTGGGACTCTTCCCAGAAAAGAGTGAATTATATGGATGATACTGGAACATCCGCTTTTCAGCTCAGATTTGTCTCGTTTATAAAGGAATCATTTAAGCTAAGCTGGTGTTCAAGATTTCCAGAGCTCAGAGGTACACAAACATCTTCCTCCATATGAAAACTGCAGCTCCAGTTTTCTCCTCTATTTCAGGAGAAGGGCTTGATGGCTCTTCAACAAGTCTGCTGAAATATGCCCCACCCACTCATGATGATACATATATTAAAAAAAAATAATTAAAAATCCTATACATTGTTTTCTCTGAGAAAAAAGGAGGAGTGGATCAGAGACGTGTCTTTGCCTTTGCTTCCTCTACCTTGAGACAAAACTCTAAGTACTGTGTAAAGTGTACGATTTTCTTCTAAACCAGCAAGATGACGGAAGGACAATGGTCCTTGACACTGCTGACTTTCCAAGCGTCACCTCAAGCCACCTAAATCCACTGGGCTCATTCTGATACAAATCTGAGAGGGTTTTTTCAAAGTGAAGGAAAGGTCCAAGTGACTTTCCCTTGCCTGTCCTCTCTGCAGACACACTTTTGGCTGTACCTGTGGAACTTTGCTTCAGTAAAATACCCCAGAAGCACAATACAAGTGGAAAATGTTGTTGGTATATCAATATATAACTCAGATCAGATGTTGCTCTCTGATGTGTATCCCTTCTTCTAACATGCATCACTCTGGAAGCAGCTGAAGTGACATTGAAAATTCTAGTTATTTCAGAATAAAAATATCCAAATAGGCAATTTCCACTGAAGTTGCTATAGAAACTGTGAGAGTGGGGAAATTAATTCTAGCTCTCTAACAAGAGTCAAGAATAACCACTTTCCATTACATATGCATAACCATAAAACGATGTTAGCTCATATAAAATAATAATTATGAAAATTATTTTTTCATGAAGAGGATTTTTATTTTTAAAAGAACCATGAGCAAGCAAGATGAACCAAATTTTGAAAAATTACTCTGCACAGTGAGCTAGTTACCTCACAAAAAAGTTTTGAAAAATGTAGCACTTTTTTGAAAATCTCAGAACATTTTTGGCAATACCTCTGCTTTCTTCCTTTCTCCCGTGCCTACAGATTCCAGCAGACAACCAGGGTGGATAATCCTTACATTCCTACATGTGTCACACTCAGTGCACACACAAGGGCCATTCCCAGAGAACGGAGCAAGAAAGAAATGCATCACCAAACTCTCAGCTGGCAGATATTCTATCATGTGCGTCGTAAAAATACAATTTTAAAAATGTTATTTTTTTATCTATCATTTATTTATTTATTTAAATATATTTTTAAAAATTTATTTATTTATTTATTTATTTATCATTTTTAATTATTTTATTCGATATTCATGTGGGGCACACAAAAGTGCCCCATGCAGGTTTATGGTGTTCCACCTGGGTACAGTCCCAGTGGCTGGGGGGTTTTTGGTAGGATGTGGGATGTTTAGAGCAAACCTTTTGCCTCTTTTTTTCCTTTCATTTTCACTTTGCTGCCCAAGTGCTTTCCCTCTGGAAAGAGGAAAAGACATCCACAGGAAGTGTCTGCAAATCCTCACAGCTTAATTGCTTTTGTCTGGGGACTTGTTATTGTTAAATTTAATAGACATTGGGGCATTCTCTGCTGAGACCTTTAATGTGTTTGGGGCTTTTGAGATCTCTGGGAAAAAAAAAAAAAAAATTGAACTTCTAGAGAGCAAGTCAATGGTCCACTGACTAAGGAAAATCATGCACCTGCTAAAGAACATCTTTCTTTCAATATTAGACCACGTATTTAGGTCCTAAAGGACCAGGGACGACAGGGCCAATTTAAACCTTTTAGTCTTGCTGTGATTATAATATGATGTCCAGCCTGAATATACCTATTATTCCTTGGAAAATGAATTGAGGGCATTCTTTCTTTTCAGATTTATGCATTTCTAAGGAACAGACACATTCACTATTAAAAGTGTGCGGGTTTAGGAAAAGGAAAGTGTGCAGGAAAGCACACAGCTGAAATTCCTGTTCCCTTTTATGATATCAGTGATTTTCCTATGCATGTGAAGGTACGTCAGGATTTGTTGTCACATTTCATCCTTTTTAATCTGGATTTCAACACATGTTTTGATCTTTTGGGATCTCAATCTGTCTCAAATCAATCCCTAAATATAAAAATTAAGGAGAAACCCTGGTGTTTCAAGATTTACAGATTGATTTCGAACCTAATGAAATTAGGTCAAGTTGAGTTATGCAGTTTTAAAAGTTTATCCATAGCAAAAGTTTTGAGTTTTAGAGTAATAAACTATTCTGCCTGGCAGGAATTACTAAATGGACCATTTAGTAGTTTTTCTGAAGTGAAAAAACCAAACAAACAAAAAACAAACAAACAAATAAAAAACAAAACAAACAAAAAAAACCCCAAAAACCCCAAAAACTCACGAAAAAAGCCAAAAAAAGAACAAAAACCAAAAAACAAACAAACAAACAACAACAACAACAACAAAACCAACAAAGTTTTTTGTTGTTGTTGTTCTTTTAGCCAAATACTTGGTTTGTTTACATAGTTGAAGGAAAATAGAATTTAAAAGGTTAAACCAAAAAGTGCAAGGAGAAAACCTGGGTATGGAATGAAGAGATGGTTTTTCAGATGAGAGGAAGAAGCAGATGGAAAGCTGATGAGGCAAGGAAATGGCAACCTGGGACTTTATCAAGCCATGCAGGTGGCAAAGAAAAGTGGGCTTGATTCAGCAAGATACTGAGAAATTCTTGAGGCTGAGTTCCCTGATAGTCCCTCCAGATGAAATATTACAGCAGGCAACTAATTTGTACAGTAGTTAAATTGTTTTTTGACCATAGCTTGCCAGGAGAAATATCACACCAGAACTTTTTGGGAAGCTGGGTTTCTTTAGAGTGTATTGGTGACAGCTTTTGAAAACTCCATGGGAAGGAGGCTTGGGTTTGACACTTCAGAGAGTGAATCTGAGTTATATTTTAATAGCCCTGATGTATAAATATCATAGTATCTCCTTCTAGAAGCGAAAATAATTTATAAGACTAACATTTTGATAAAAGCTCCTAGTCAGTCTTAGATGAGAGAGAGAAAATAAAGGTGTTGAGGACCTTTTCACTTAGAAAGAAAAGGAATTAGTGTGAAATACTTTGTATTCTAAGGGCTGTCATCGGTAGAGACAGATTTTATCAGAATGATCCTGTCTTAAAAGTCTCTGAACTCCCACATAAAATAGTTGCCAACGCTTAACCATTTTCCATGGCCTATCCCAATTTCCCGTATCCACTTTTGCCTTCCCACACCTTTATAATTGCCAGACTGTGACCTCCCTGCACGTACAGACCACAGGAAGAGGGGTTTGGGCTTTTTTTTAACTTTTCTCCTCACGGCTACTGGTAAGGTCACACAAGTTTAGAGAGTCCTAAGTGTGCCATAAAATTGACTATGCAGAGAGCATCAATCTCTGCATGCAGGATGATCTTATCTGTACAGCAACAAGGGAGACATAAGTGACAGGCCTCATTTGGAAGGCTGTAAAGAACTGGGAATGCTGAGGAGAAACCTTTGGAATGTTAATGGAAATGAAAGTAGTTTAGATGTGATTAAAAGAAAAAAAGATGTATTAGATGAGTAATTAAAAAAAAACTGGAAAAATTACTTGTATTTTTATGATCAGATTTTTAACTTGCCACCTATGGGAAAACCGTGCAAAAAAACCCAAAAGAAATTTTTTTAAAAAATATTTTGTGAAAACATCAAATTCTACTGAAGCCAATGCGTGCTGAAGGTACTGAGAGACACTTTCTATAACAGAAAGGGTGAAAGGCAAAGTGGAGGCAGACTGGAGTCCATTCCATCAGCTCTTTGATCCCTGCTGAGAGCCTTCCCACTGAGACACCATTATTTTTGCTTAGATTTATTTCTAAAGTAACAGGAAGCTGAACTTTTTGTTTGTTTGTTTGTTTGTTTGTTTGTTTGTGGCAGGGTGAATTTTTCTTTTCTAATTTTCCCTTTCTTCTTAACACATACTGAACCAGGAAAGTGGCTCTGGGATATAGATCTCTTGGGGAATATGTATTCATTAGTAGCTTAACTGCAATGCTAGCACAGTAGAAACAGCTGCATTTCAGTTCTCCCTCAAGAATTGTGTTGTCTTTTGTCCTAGGAAGCTAAGAAAATACAGAGGAAAACAAGTGAGAAGTGTTACAGAAAGATTCTAGCAAAATTGCATACAAATGGAAAAGATTTCTATCAAAAACGACCACTGTGAAACACATCTTTAAAATATGACTCAGTCCTTAAACAGAATAAACATCAATTTGCCAGTTGTCATGTGTTTTAGAACCATTTGTGCCATTTATTCTGAAGCAGCATCACATTTATTTTCCTGACCTGCTGTGAGAAAGGGTTCGAGATGTTACTGCCACAGTTGAAATATGTTGCTGTATTCAGTGAAGACATTCAGCACTGTGCAGCACATAATAAGCTTCACCACCCATCTGACAATTAGTCATGTTGACACATTTTTATAAATTAGACCAAGCGATCATTTTCAGATGAGACATTTCCCCTGCAGAAGGAATCCTCCAGCTTTGCAGGGCGCGCTCAAAGTCAGGCACTCACCACAACGGGAAGCAATCTCTGTTATGGGAAAGAGAAAGGTGCCTTTTGAACATGCCAAAAGGAAAATGAAATGTGAACTAAATTTATGGTGGCAACAAACCCCCATTTTCTTCAAGTGAAGAGACGTTTCACATCGCCTAACACTTCTCCTGGGCTAATTGTTCAAGTTCTATATATCAGAGCGTAACCAGAGGTAAAACAAAGCAAAACAAATTCCACTAATGAGTGTGGTCCAGATTCTCAGAGGGCACAAACCAGCTCAGTTACACCAAATGCCAGAGCCAGGCAGCTATTTCGGAGATGCAGCTGGTGCTGCAGAGCCTGAGAAAGAACCAGAAAGTGACAGAATAATATTTCTCCTTCTGCACGTCTGTTTTGACTGATGGATTTCTGATGAATTTCCATTAAATATGAAATACTGTGCTAGGTACATATTTTTAACTGCCTGGTAGTTAATTTTACAGTTTGGAGCTGAAAGACCTGGAGCTCTTCAGTGAAGGATGTAACTACAGCTAAGTAATCTGTCTGGTTAATTATTCCTCTCCTAAACACTGATAAATACAAGTTTGAGAGAGCACCGCAGGCATCTTTTTAAGCAAATACTTTCCATATTTATGTATTTATATACCCAGCCTGAAAAATTACTACAGAACACCATAATATGTATAAGACTGTATTTTCCACCTGGAGAGAATACAACTCCTACAGTCTGAAAAGGCTTTAAAAAATTACACATTCCCACATCTGGAGACTTTGTGTTTGTGAAGGTCAAGGCACAGATGTTCCACTCCCATGTTCTGCAGCACAAAGCAGTCACACCTGTCAGCAGTGCAGAGCTGTGTTCCTATTCCAGAGTGGATCCCAGCAGGCTCCCTTTTGCCAGGGGCTGGCTGTCTTCAAAGTCTCCCCCACCACACAGAAACGTTCCAAAAAAGCTCTGGCTGTAACTCTAGCAAGTGGTGATGGTGATGGATTCGCTCTCGCCAGCCTGCTTGGTCCTGCCCTGACCTTGCTGGGAGAGCTCCACAGAAATCACTGCAGAAACCTTTTCATCAGCACCCAGACTTTGCTGTGCATTATGCAAGGCAGAGTCTGGAGCACTGACAGAAAGAAACTCCACCTCCCTTCAGGTTTCACACTTAATTTACATCCCCATTTGTTTAATGGCATTAAAGACAGCTGAGCGTTCAGGTTTGACTGCGGTGTCACCTGGGTTTAAATTTTTTTCTTGTAAAACTTGCAAATTCTTGTTATTAACTTCCAATCTTTTGTTCTAACTCTTACATCCCATCCCAGAATAATGAATTCTGCTCCCCAGGCAGCCCTCCTAGCCATTTTTTTAAGTCTATCAACATCCCCAAGTATATTTAAACAGCCTGGAGTGTGACAAACTATGCAAAATGATCAAAGAACTTCAAAGTGTCATAGCACCTCACAAGGCAGATCTGTGCAAAGGTATCAATTCTTACTTTGCAAATATTTGCAAGTAAAAAAAGAGATTTCCATGAATTTGTCAGAAGGCAAAAAATGTCATTTCTCCCAGTAAATACAACTTTTCATTATGACAGCAGTAAAAATATAGAGTGGTGTATAGGTACTCTGCATACCTTTTAAAAATGAATGAGAGCATTATAGCAAAATCACAGGAAAATAATTATGGAAACGACATGATTTTAGTGAGGCTTTTCTTTTTTTTCTTTTTACTTTTATCACATACTTTTTGGTATACTGGGATATCAACTGATATAGGTTGGTCATTACTTGTACAATTTTGGAAAGAGTTCATTATGATGTTCCATACATTTGTGATGTGGAACCTTTCAGCAACATGGCTTCTAAACTGGAGAAGGTATACTATTTATAGTGTACCATGGTGATTACCTTCTTTATTGTTGTTGGTTTTGAACTAAACATATCTCTTTTTTTTTTTTTTTCCTTTATTTGAGCTTATTTTTACCTCTTTAGTTTGGTGCCTGTGAAGAAATTAAGAAAATAGTTTTAAAACTTCATAAGAGACATTTTAGGGAGAAAAAAAAGCATTTAGTGCTTAAACAGAGATGTAATTTTTATCGAAAAACTAGAACTGTTACTGAGAAATAGTCTCTTAAAATCTTCTTATATATTTGTACTTCTCTAAGTATCAGAGCCACTGTAACACAGAAAACCAAACACTCATTTAAGTCCTCAGCCTCCTGAAAAAATCAGTATCTACAGTCTTTGATGTCCAAAGATTTGCTTACATTTGTCACCAATAATTCTTTGAAAACTACTCTGTCTTTATGTGCATGCACCTCTGTGTGTTCATCTCCCAGATCCCCAAATTAAATATTTTCAGACTATTTTTACGTGCAGACACACTGTTTCTCTGAGAGACCAGAAGCAAAATGACTGGGGGCTTATTCACTGAGGGAATCTTACCTGCATGAAAGAGCAGCATTTTTTTTTCCCCTTCTATTTTCCATTTAAAACAAAGCCCAACATGCATAATAAAGATGTCGAGTTTCTGACAGATTGGAAAGAACACAGGGAGCAGTCCTGCGAGCCCCAGAGGTAAGCAGAACAATTTCATAGGAGATTTCAAATTGGATGTGCATTGTGAGTCATTTCAACGCTGAGAGAGATTTAATGTCAACATCAGTTGATTCAGAACTGACATAATCTCAGATTTTCACCTCTTCTCCTTTGGGAAGAGCAACTCAGCCTCTAAGTTTATTCCAGACTGATTTTTTATTCCATGAAAACAGTCACTGAATAATTGTCAATATAATTAGAAAAAGCCCCTATGTTAATCCACAGAGTGGATTTCAGGCTAATTCACTGAAGAGAAGAAAGCAGACATTAGCTAAAAATTCCTCTGGCTACACATCCCTGCCATGAGTTCTCACACTAATAAAGAAATCAGTTCTAAAGATTTTTTTATTCTCCCATCTTTCTCACCTTTGTTCCCTCTCTCGTGACTCCTTTAGGAGTCTGGCCATCATTTTCACTACTCCTTTATATCCATTGGTCTTCAGTTTCTGATATTCCACTCTGTATTCCTCCAGTTTTAAACAAAATCACCTCCCCCAAATTGCCTTGCCTTCAAGAAGCTGCTCAGTTTCCAGCAGAAGGGATGATGTGCTAGGAGTGTAAAAGTGCTCCTTTCTCCTCTAAGCCCAGCAGTCCTGGGGCAGTTGCCAGAATTAGAGTGGATTTCAAGTGGAGTTTACAAAATCAGGCTGGTTCCAAGGCAGTGTTTACTGCTCCATAATTTCATCTAATCCCCACAGCTCCTGACATAAACTAATTGCATGTACACATATGATCCCATTACGAGTGGTGCAATCCAGATGGTGCCAATCTGGGATTGCAAACAGAGTTCCAGTGCTGTCAAGTGCATGCCAGGCTTCCCTGCTGCATTTACATCTCTATCCCTCCTTTGTCATAGGAATTTCCTGCTCAGCTGCTTGGGCAGCACAGTAAAGCCAGGGAGTCAAAGTCCCCATGGAAAACATTGTCCAAAAGATGTCCCCAGAGACTTTGAAAACACCAAAGTCTGAAAAGCTTTAGATTTTCCTTTAAACCATTTTGTCCCTACTATTACCATCGCTAATACCATCATTATTTATTATTAATTCAGCAAGCCTTCGGAATTGCTGTGGTTGGCAAAAACCTGCTTGCCATGGAACCTGAAATCTCAGCTATAAGAAGACAATTCATACCTGAAAGAACACCTGGCATGTCCTTATTTAAGTCCAAATAGGTTATGCAAATTAACCATCCACATAGCATGTGGACTTTTCCTATGTCATTTTGCCAGATGTTAAAATACAGTTAAAATGCACCTACACCCCAAAAACCCCACCAAACCAAACCAAACCAAACCAAACCAAACCAAACCAAACCAAACCAAACCAAACCAAACCAATAGATTATTTGCTCTTTGTTTAGAGGCAAATAGATATTGGAATTTCCAAGTGATGCTTGTCCTTCCGAAAAAGGAGTTGGTTCTAAACTTATTTTTCCATAATTTAATAGAATACTGGTGGATAGTGATGGAAGGATCTTAATTTGCATGGTGATACTGCATGGATATCAGATCCTGGACACACACTGAAGATTACTTTTTAAGTTTGGGAAACTGTGTTTCCCAAAAGTGGCAGCAAGCACATTGTCTCCTAAAATGTGCTATGTGTTTGTGACATGTTTAAAGCCATTTATTTTGATTCTCCTCCCACCTTTTAATTCCATTGATTCTTGAGACGTTACCCTGATTAACATTAGCTCCACTTCAAGTGAAGATGAGTCCACTTCTAGCAAGAACTCGTAGCACTGAAGTTTTCACTTTCTATCTGCTCTCACGGAGGTAAAACAACTTTCACAGGAAATCTGAAGTCAGCTGAAAGACCACTAGCCTGGCTTGTGTGAATTCAATTCAGAATTCAACTGGATATTCCCCAGCTCTATTTTGTTGTTGTTGTTATTTATTCAGCCCTGTAAAACAGTAAACACAAAATGCACAGCTGATATGAGCAGCCTGAATCTGTGGAGATCTGAGGAGTCCAATAGTTTGGGATGTAAATCAGCCTGGTGGAGACAGTGGTCACACACCAAGGGCTAAGGCGCTGAGTGGTTCTTGCATCAGTTCTGATCCTTTGTGTGTTAAACTACAAGTGCGGATGATTTTATGATTGTTATTATTGCTCTTCATATTATTAAACAAACAGTTCAAAATTACTGTATTCAGTTTGAATTGCTTCTCACAAAATCACTAACAGAAATCCTTTCTGAACATGCAAGAGGCACTTCAGTATTTCATGAAGTGTTAAATTGGCAAAACAACAACACGAGTTCATTACTGCAGATTCTTTCCAGATGGAACCATAAATGTTCTGTACTTCACTGAGCGCCTGCGCTACAAAGCAAGAGTTGACTATTCTGACCACTTTTTTGAGGACTGATGTTTCTCACAGTGATCATCCATTTTCGCAATGGAGACGCTAATTGAAAGCAGAGCAGGGAAAGGAAGATTCCAGAACAGGCTGATTTATTTGTATCTGGTTTTCAGCTGAACACAGCACAAGGGGAGAGTCGAACTGAGCCCTTCTCCACACACCTGAGCCCAAAAGCAGAGGAACCAATTGTGCCTCCTAAATCCGATGAGATTTCCAACTGACAAACCCAAAGGAACATAATTCTTGGCAATTTAAACTAATGACTGCACATGCAAAGACAAAGTGAAGTGATTTTAAGTTTTACAGTTGTATTCAAGAGGAACTACTGAATACTCTTAATTTTCTTCCCCCTAACTATGGCAGGTCTGTTGTTTTTTCTTGGTAGTTTTTTTTTCTGGTTTTTTTTTTTTTTTTTTTTTTTTTTTTGTTTGTTTGGTTTTTTTTTTAAATTTAATAATCTGTCCATCTTTTTATTTACATATTCTTAGAATTTAAATATATATTTATTTGCTTATTTCAAAACATGACTTTAGTTCAGTCTTATCCCAATGTAAATCAAGGATAATTCCAATGGTGCAAACCAAACAGGAACGGCACATACATACAAATATTTAAAATTTAATCACTTGTATAATATTTAAAATATAATCAGTTTTATCTGTCCACCATTCTTTGCCTAAAGGAAAAGTCACACCAAAATTTTCAAATTCATTTAAAGATGATATTGATATATTTTTGTCTTCATTTTGAATAGGCTTTGCCCCAAAGCAGAATAATTTTATTAATCTAGACCATTTCATCCTGTGGATTTGCTTTGTTCCCACTGTTTTACTGGAAATTCCAATCAATCTATTCATCCACTCCACCTGAGCTGCTTTTTAAACAAATAATTTAGATTTAATTATCCCCTTGAATACATCAGCATTTTGATAACATTCATTTCTGATTAGATTTTTTTTTTTAATAATCTTTTCAAATGCCTGAAAGATGTTGCTCCTTTTTTTTTTTTTTTTGGAATTCCAAGTGTAAAAATAAATATGGAAATAATGACAGAGGAAACTAACAACACATTAATCGTCTGCTTCAGAAAGGCTGTGATATCTTCAAAGGAGCATCCAGTAGGAAATTATGTTCACTGGTCCCCAGAGATTTTTTGAACAATCGAACTCCTTAGAAAATATTAATCCCAAAATTTTCTCAGTTGACTTCCGTGTCAGGAACCTCATCTCACTCCTTCATGCAGTGAACTGCCCCTATTACACAAACACATCAATTTCTCTTTTATTAAACCTCTGCTTGTGCATTTCACAGCTCAAAATGGAAATTTCCTTAAATTCCAATCAAGAAACTCATTGCAGTAAAATGATATTTGCCCCAATTAAAAAATAAGCACTACTTACAATGTGATGAGAATAACTTTGTGGGAAAAGTGGCTTTTATACATTTACTTTGACTTTAGCTTTTGTATTGAAATTAAAAAAAAAAAAATAGGAGAAGCTCTTAAAATTCTTTATTGAGTAACTTTTTTTAGAAATTAAAATAAGCTCTGTGGTACTATCTTGTGTTACTACAATAGCTACAGCTTTCCTCTAACACTACCCCTACTCATATAATTTTGGAATGTCTGTAATGGCACTATAAAACTTGGCTGTGTTGATAAGACACTTTATTAAAGTCTTTCATCCCAAAGAAATGATGAAAACTTTATTGCTCCTGACAGAGCTGAGAGACGGGGAGTGATATCCTGATTTTGTGGCATCTTCTGGATAAATTCCGAAACCATGGTGCTGCTGAGGATCCTACATGGTCCAATACTCTGGCATTAAACAGGGCAAGAGCAGAAACAAACTCCACAGTGGTAACAACTCCCATAAATATCCACAGGGTCACACCTCCAGTCCTTGGGCATCCCACCAGAATTCTTCTCAGACTCAGAACCAATTAATCTGTCATCAGGTGAGCAGATGAAGCTGATTTAAATGAATATATAAATTTCCATAAGCCAGTCCAAAAGTTACAGTTAAACTCTCCAAAAGCAGAACCATTGACAGTCCTCAGATTTCTCTGAAAACATCACCTGAGACCTATCTGAAATCACAGAGAGTAATCTGAATGAATATCCCTTATATCAACATGCTAGCGTGTTAAGAAGGAAATTAAATATATCCCTTTAAAGGCTAACTCTTGAGAAAATTCATATATTTAACACCATTTCAACAGAATATGAGGACAAAAAAACCCAAAACTATATGCTTGATCAATTTTACGTGTGGGTGGATGTCTGTTCTTATCTCTGTGTTCACTAAGTATCACCCAGATAATGCAATATCCCTTCGTATTAGGGTGGAACGGCCCAGCAGATTGAACATGTGCTTTAAAACTCTTGCCTCCAGTAGATCAAGTGCTTTATTTATGGATTTTTGTGTCAGGTTTTACACCAGCCTCGCTGGAGAAGTTCCTTAACCCATTTGCCTACATCTCTCTAACAGCAATAATGTCAAGCTCCCTCTTTCTTCTGGAGTCTGATAAAGAGGAATGAGTTACTGCTCTGAAAAGGCTCCAAGGAGAAAACTATTCCACAGTCATTAAACTGTGCTCTCAGAGATAATCAACCTCCAGAGGGAATGATGGCAAAATTACCCTTTTTTTTCTGCCCTGCACCTTTGTATCAAGTCAGGTTTCTGGCTTTTTTAAACCTTCTGAAAATTATCTCTTTTTTAGCAGAGCCTGACACAACTGGGCAGAATACCCAATAAACACACACTGGATAATCACCAGCAGAGAGAAACAACTCCTCCATAATGCCACATCTTTGCGAGAGGTAGGAAAGAACAGTGTATTTTTCTGATTTATACACCAAAGTGATTCCCACCAATGGGAAAGTTCATGCCCATAACTTGGGAGCACAAATTCCACTGATGAAGTCTCAGAAATTAATATTCCCCCACAATATTAATGGCTGTATATTAGATTCTCTTACGGAATCATCTCCACTCATGAAATCACCTTCACTCTGTCACCTTAGAGCATAAATGTTTTAATGAACGGTCACATTTCATACATTGTCTTCAGACTAATAATTTTTATTTTTTTTTTAAGTAGACCATGGAGATAGCTGGTGTGAAAAATCAACCATTTCCCAGGATCTGGCTGACGTGAAACCCATTCCATAATCTCACAAACCCAGCAGGAACTGTCCTTGTACACCTGCGCTGCCTGCAGACACCCAGAGTGAATCTAGAGCTTTTGTGAGACACCTTGAAATGGTTGTAAGAGATTCAGGTTATTGAGTGGCCTTATTTTGCATACCAGTAAATATGAATTTCTCTCAGGTTTCCTAGTAGATGTATCTTACCACTGTATAGTCCTTGAAATGTTTGAAATTCCTTTGTGCTCTTTCAGATTACTCTCAATAAGTTGACAAGCCTGAATGCTTTCTAAGCCACTGTAAAGAGACTGACAACCAACACAATCTGAAGGCAGATAAAAGGAGATTTTTGATGGGCCTGAAACTTATGAGCAAGGCAGAGAATAAATCTGTTTCTTGTAAGTTACTTTCTTAAAGGGGGAAAAAAAAATCTGGAGTGTATTTCATCTAGGACCTGTCAAAATAATAGCTTGGTGATGTGAATTCAGAGCATGAAAGTGCTCCATTAGCAATCAACAAGAGACAAGAGATGCACCAATCTTTTCTAGTAGAGTTTTCTTATCAGACACATTTGTTTTACTTCATGAGATTGTTCTAAATGCATAAAATTTACATACATATGGCTGCATTGTTAATTCCTGCTCTGAAACTACTTGGAAGAGTTCTTATTTTCTGCTTAGGAAAGGAACTTCCCAGCTGAGAAAGGCAAGAGAAGGATGTTGGATGATCCTCTGATCACATTAGTACAGTTACACAAAATATGGCTTGATTTCTATCCTCACAGTAAAGAGAAACTACAGGAATTGCAGATATTTGTAACTACATATTAGGAGGAGTAAATAACAGATTCTGACAGCATGAGCAAACTATTACAAAAGTCACCTAGTCAACTTTTTTAATTCCATTGTCAGACATCTGATTATAGACTTTCTTTGTAAAACACAAAGTTTTTTCCTCTTTCCTCCTTTCTTATGTTTCAGCATACCAAGTGAAGTCTACAAAAAAACACTGTTTTGCAATAGGCTAAAAATGAGGTTTCTATTGCTTATATGAACAGAAGCAATTATGAAATACCTGCTCAGATCTGACTTTCCTAAGAAAATACATCTTATCATAGCTTCCAGATACCTGTCTTGAAGGAACAAAATTACAGCTGATAGTTAAATTTATCTAAAGTAAAGGTTCTGTGAAAGAGGTCACAGAATAAAAGCATTTTCACTCAACAACACCTGGGAGAAAACATTCTTCATTCCTTATCTGGGTGAAATTATATTGCCCTAAATTAAATTCCGGATCAGAGGAATCCTAGAATTATCAAAATCATGAGCTTCCCTTTATTTTCACAGTGAAATTAATCAGAACTTATTTTCACAGTGGCACTAATCAGAGCAATTATTTTCACGCACTGAAGCAGAATTTGGCTTCTTAGAAAATGCCAAAGTGATGCCTTCCTGTGCCATGATCAAAAGCAGTAATTATTATCAGGTAAATCTGTGTTTCAGACCTGTTCAAATATTGAAATTCCATCTGGAAATCTTCTAAGAAAATAAAGAGGCATCATTTAAGTCACCTTCTGTGAAAAAAAATTATATTTATGGGCAGCCACAGCTTTTCTGGGCAACGTGTGCCAGGCCCTCACCACCCTCACTGAGAAGAATTTCTTCCTTATATCCAACCAATACTTACCTTCTTTCACTTTAAAACTGTTGCTCCTTGAACTGTCACTACAGGCCTTGGCAAAAAGTCTTTGCCCATCTCTTTTTTATAAGCCCCATTTTTAAATTGAATGATAAGACTAAGACAAATCATTTGAGGATTTATTTTCCAGGGCATAAAAATGAATGAACAGGGCAACAGGGAAAGACATGCACGAAGGGAAACTTCTAAGATATTCTAATGGTTCTAATTTTAAAAGCTGCCATCAAATCTTGATGGATTATGAAAGTATGTCTTGTTAGATAAATTATAGGCATGGCACTTTGGACATCAAGAATGTGCCTTAATTTATTAAACAGTGACTAAGTGCAAGTCTTGTGGCTCAACAATGAAGTGTGCTAATGGTAAATTCAGCTAAGGGTGTTCAGAGGGGGTGAAGATGGATAGAGCAGTGGGAGCTCTGTTTTGGAGTTTATTCACAAAGATTTAAGGTTTTTTTTTTTTTGTTTTTTTTTTTTTTTTTTTTTTTTTAAGGAAACTATCCCAATGTGATGTGCAAAACATGCAGCAGAGACACAGAGAGATCAGCAACAGGATATTCAGGATGGATATTTATTTAGCTGTATAAAGATACTGAATGATTCTCTAATGAATTTTGTATTGCATGCAGCACTTAATGTTCAGCCCTCACACTGCCAGTGTTAAATGTTAGTTATTTTGTCTGAATAATCAGAAAATAGATTTATTGTATCCTTAATCTATTCATTTCTTGGTGCTAGCTTAAAAGAAATTGTTATGCTCCTCTGTGGAAAAATAATTTATGATTTTTTAAAAACTCAGGTTTTACACCTTACTTATAAATACAAAAATGACACTTTGTGTTCCAAGGCAAAGAAATTTGCCAGTCTTTTCATCACAACCCGAACTTGACCAAACCGCTGGATTCTGTTTTCCCCTCTGCTGAGAATGGGATTACCTGACTTGCACTCTCCCTCTCACCACCTTACTTAAAGCTGATACAGAAACTCTGACAAAAGTTGCCAAGTTCTCCCCAACGTGGATTCTTGTCCTGTGGCCTTTATTGACATATCTATTGTTCGTTCCACTCTTGCAGGAAGTGCTGTTTCCAAATATTCCTCACAAAACTCATTTCCCAGCAAATCTAAAATTGCTTCTCCACCACTGCCAGAAACATCCACTCCATACTGCTCTTGTCATTACCAGCAGTTCCAGAGAATGTGTGAGGAAAAAGAGGGGAAGAACAAGCAATAATCCCCCTTTGCATCTCTGTGCAGTGGTTAAAGATTTCATTTATTGTTACATGAAATTTACCTGCATTAAAGGATGAAGATCTCCTTCCCCACACCTGCTCTGCTGTCCAAGGAAACAGAAAGGTGTAAGCGTGAATTTGGATTCAGAGCAGATTGTGGCAGGAGCTCGGCCATGTAACCTAGAGAAAGAAATGGAATCTGCAGGTAGAAAAGAAGGACTGAGATTTTCCATAACAACTTTTAAGGTTGCATGTGTGAGTCCCAGTAATTTCACAACAAGCAAGGAAAATACAAAAAAACAGGCACTGCCCTAAACATGAATCTGAGTCAATTGGTTCTACTCTGGCTGGAGGGCTGGCTTTACTTGTGATTGGCCCTAACTTTTATAAAATAACACATTTTAGTTTTGGATGGTTGCAGTTCAGAATCAGTGTTGCAGTAAAACTTAAATAAAGGATGTTCAGTTCTATTTGCAGGGTAAGACAGAGGGTTAAGTCCCTTTCAAAAATAAACTCACAGCAAAACCTCTTCTATTTTTCTTTCCTCCAGCATTGAGAAAGGCCATATTCTGAGCTGGATTGGATAAGGCAGGCAGCACTTTACCCTTTTGTGTGTGAGATGGAAAAATTTCTTTCCCCGCTTTCCCTGAAAATGGGCAAAGGCAGAGCAGAGGCTGGCAGATGGATTTGGTATCCCTCATCCAGTGAGGCTGGGCCAGCTCCCAAAGGTGACACCTGCAGCTCTCAAAGAAGTTCCAGCAGAAACTCTGACAGCTCACACTTCAAGGAGAGCTCCCAACAAACTTTAGCCCAGACAAAAGGAAATACCCACAAGGATGTGAGTTTAGACACGGCAGCTGTGGGTTTTACAAGTTTTCCTGCAATTATCCAACTCATGAAACACTGAGACATCAGTTCTGGTTCATTTCTGTGTTGTCTGGGGTATCCCACACTGCGCTGCTTTGAGTGACAGCCAGGATATTTTCTTTCCCCTTTTTGAGGGAGTGACTGTTGATCCAGGATGGAAATGTGGAATACCTTTGCTCCACTGCAGTTCAGCTGAGGGAAACACAGCCCCTAACTTTTCAGTAACAAATGAAATAAACATTCTCTTTGGAGATGTTCCTTATCAGGCACTAATTCTGGATTTGGGTGATAATTTTATCAGTCCTGTAAGGTTTGGGAATCTCTCTGAGGTTCTCAATGTTCAGCCATTGGTAAATTACACACAGTAAGACACACATTCCCCAAATTCATCTCCAGCACATGTTTTATGAAAATAAAACTAATTTTCACTACAAGTTGATAAAAGCAGATTAAGATTTTCACTATCACTCATTTTCCAATGATGATTTCATTTTCGTATATGTTTTTCTTTCAATTGATCAAATATGACTGTTCATTTGGTGACTTTTTTGTTTTGTTTTGTTTTGTTTTTAAGTACTTGAATTACATTTCTACATAATAATACATCCTTCTAGGTAATGCTTCTACAAAGACAGGAAAGTAAATTACACAAATGCTGCCCATCTATCAACTGGAAATATTAAATAAAAGTGTTGTTTAAATGAACATGTATCTTATATACAGTCTAAAGAAACTGAGTTTATGAACCAGTATTCATTTAAATCTCTATAAATTTTCCATTATGACATTTTTGTGGGAGGGGAGTCAATAAAGGAGGATTTAGAGAAATGTTGCCAAAGTCAAATTTTTTATTAAAAAAAAAAGAAAAAAAGTGTTTTATTCTTAAGACTCATTGCAGGATATGTGAATTGGCATTCACATCGAAAGGTTTTAGGTGGTTATAAGATGAGCATTCTCTTGATTGATCAAAATTTTATGCATTTCATATATTCCAACACACATCAGGATGCTAATTACTGAGGATTTTCTAACCCCAAATAACCAAGAGAGCCAAGTCACATGATCCTTGTTTTTACCAAAGAAGCAGATTTGGGTCAAACATCTACGACTTTCTAAAAATCCAGATTAAGTGCATAGGAAATTTAGGACAGATCTAAAAAAAAAAATTCCTGCAGACAGGAAGGAGAAAGAAATCTCTGCTTCCATGAGATAGATCAGTTCACCTGACAAAGAGAGGCAACAGAAATAACACAAGGGCAGCATTAATGGTGGACCACAGAGGGAATTCCATATACATATACATATACATATACATATACATATACATATACATATACATATACATATACATATACATATACATATACATATACATATACATATACATATACTCTATATATTTATTCTGTATACCTAAACTCTCTGCAAAGCTTGAATCACTAAAGAAATGTATCTAGATCGTTACTGGAAATGTGAAATATAGAGATTTCCTTCCTGAACAGTGTGTGAGTGACATAAAACTCGATTCCTGCATTACCATTAGCCAACAACATATTTTCCAGGGCTAGAAGAGAAACTGGAAAATTGTCACACATCAGGTTCACTGGGAACAATGTTGATTCAATATTTCTCCAGCATAGGCCTTTGTGACTCACAAGGGACATCAGAGCACTGTGTAACACTTTTATTCCTGCCAGTTTTTCCTGCAGGTGCATATAGTCAATCTACTTCCATTTCCTCTATTGCTCTCCCCAAAGAATCTACCTTTATTGGCTCTAAAAGCAAGTGACAGATTTCCCCCTAACTGAACAGTCTCAGGCACTTTCTTTATAAATAAGTTATTTCGGGGATGTTTCTGTATGTGATAAACTGGAACAAGGCTGTCTAATCTGTGGCAAGGCAGAAGCTCCAGTCTCCAGGAGTTTTCCTTGATGAAGCTTTTGGGACCTGTATATTTTCCTATCAAGTGAAAAAGCTGCGGGTGTGTTGGTACAAGCAGGAGCAAGATTCATGAAGGCTGATAAAAGTTACTGCAGAGGGGAGACATTTCCAGAAATAATCCAAAAGGGTAAACACCAAAGGAAACAAAAATTCCTTCCTGCCCAATGTTAAAAATGCTGATTTTTCTAACCAATTCCATATATTATCTAATTTTATGCCATTTGACACAACAGATGCTGTATTACCTGAATCTGGTTTCTGGAATATACTGAATGCAATGGGTACTAATTCTAAAGCTCAAAATCATGCAATTTTTCTGCAAATAAACGTGTATTTCAATACTGAGTAAAACTTGACTCAGGAAAAGCTATTCAGGTGCATCCTGAGCTTTTTGAGACTAGAGGCAGAATTACAGCACCAAAGCCTGAGCTGGGATAAATGAAGCACTAAACTGCACAGTCATAACATGGCAAAATAGAGTCAGCGAACAAAATAAAGACATCCCCAGAACAAAAAGTAGTATTGGAACCGTTATAACCAGTGCATTTAGGTTAAAAAAAACCAAACAAACAAAAAACAAAACAAAAAAACCCAAAAAACCAGTCCATACTGTTAAAAAAACCAAGTTAACATTCCTCAGTACTGCTTCTCCCCTGAACAAGCTCTGAGTTTCCTTGTATTAGCAAAACAAGATTTCCTATAAATGTTTTACTACTAATTCGTTATTCAACAGAAAATCAGACTCTGAAACAAAGCTGTCCACCTCAAAATATCTTTAGACAATAAATATTGTGCGAAAAGATAACAATTAAACTTCTCACTTCATTTCCTAAATGTATATGAAAAATGAGCTCTAAAATATTGTTACTGTTGGTGAGATTAAATCAAACAAGGAAAAAAGATAACCCAGAACTCTTTGATCTGAAACATGCAGAACCATAAAATGTTTGGACACGATAAAAATTTGACATTGTGGATAAGCCTCACATCTTTTATTCTTTTTCATAAAGAAGTGTCAGACAACTATATAAAAATAATAGATCAAATAAACATAGACACTGTTGTACACAGAGCATAAAACCTTAAAAAACACTGAATAATTCAGGGGAACTCCAGCAACACTTGTAATTTACAACCCTTGCAATTTTTCATAAAGCAATACTTTTTCTAATTCTCGTCTCTTTTCTTGCCGGTGCCTCGGGAAAGAGAAAGGCAAAAATGGAAACCATAACTACAAATATTAAAGTGTTTGCTTTTAGTATCAGTGTAGTAAATATGTCATTACTCTTAGATGGTAATGCAATATGCAAACAGTATTTGTCCCAGATCTCTACAGTAAACAAAATTTTCAGAGACTATAATATTTTTCTCTCCTGCTATTTGCAAGATTACTTTGGGAAAAAAAAAAAAAAAAAAAAGAAAAAGAAAAAAATTTTCTAATTTTTGAATACCTTCCTAATACAAGGTACTGGGAAAACAGCATTACACAGAGAATAAGAGTTTTTATCTCTTCTTGGGAAAGTGCTCAGGTTTTCAGCAATGTCTTTAGCCTGGGTGTAGCTGACTTTATTAATTCTGCATTAATTTGTGGATCTCCCCATGATGTGACTTCTGTCCTAAGGAAATCAAAGATCTGGTATCACTGTTGCCTCTGATCTGATCCTGGCAGCTGCTGTGTCACTTTAAAATAAACATTTTTTCTCTTTCTTTCCCCCTAATCAATATCCTTGTGCCCAAGTGTTTATGCACAGGGGAAAGAAGACCTCACCAGGAAAATCAGAGACACTCAGAGAGTGACCAAATTAGGAGTTATATATCACAACTTGATTTGGAGAAGGAAACATCACATCTTCGTCCCACCTTTACCTCCTGTACATATCTTTTCTGTCATCATACTTGCTTGGTTTGGTATTAAGATTTTTTTTCCAACTTTATATATGTTTTCAGAAGTTTTAGTATGTAGAAAACATAAAAGATTTCTTCAAGCTGAAATTTAGCTTGAAATGGAGCCTACAGGTAGCAGTCAATGTGCATTTGTGTAACAAATCTCCTCATTTAAGATGTTTTAGGCCAATTTAGAAAAAAAAAAATCCCAACAGAAAGAAAGAAAGAAAGAAAGAAAGAAAGAAAGAAAGAAAGAAAGAAAGAAAGAAAGAAAGAAAGAAAGAAAGAAAGAAAGAAAGAAAAAGAAAAAGAAAAACCAGAAAAAACAAAGCACAACAAAACAGAACTTGATATTGGACTCAATGCCAAAAGATACTCTGCTTTTCAAAATCATAAAAAAGTACCATGAGTTAACAAAGCAATTCTACCACTCTAAACCTGCTTGGCCACTCAACCTGAAGCACAGAATGTACACAATACTCTTATTTTTGGCTAACTATCCAAAGAGCAGACAAGTAGTGGAGCTACAGATCTTCACAAACCCCACAGCATTAGGTCAAAAAGCACCTAAACAAGTGGAAGATTCACCTGAAGTTTTTCTTTTCTTTTCTTTTCTTTTCTTTTCTTTTCTTTTCTTTTCTTTTCTTTTCTTTTCTTTTCTTTTCTTTTCTTTTCTTTTCTTTTCTTTTCTTTTCTTTTCTTTTCTTTCCTTTCCTTTCCTTTCCTTTCCTTTCCTTTCCTTTCCTTCCTTCCTTCCTTCCTTCCTTCTTTCCTTCCTTCCTTCCTTCCTTCCTTCCTTCCTTCCTTCCTTCCTTCCTTCCTTCCTTCCTTCCTTCCTTCCTTCCTTCCTTCCTTCCTTCCTTCCTTCCTTCCTTCCTTCCTTCCTTCCTTCCTTCCTTCCTTCCTTCCTTCCCTCCTTCCCTCCCTCCCTCCCTCCTTCCCTCCCTCCCTCCCTCCTTCCCTCCTTCCCCCCTTATCTTACCTCCTCTTTCAAAGGATACACCAAATTATTTGGTAGAATTTAAAGACTTTTGAAGCATTTCCACCTGTTTTCACTCCTTCATACAATTTGCATGGATAAAATTAAACACCAGGAAGAGATTGATTAATCTTTGCATGTCCAATAAATCATTTCCCTCAATAAATTCATTTCTCTCAATAAAGAAAAGTGTAATTAATGATAGCATTTTCTCCAAAATGTAGTTTTTCTGGAAGGGATGTGTTTTATTTAGCACGAAACCTTGATGCTGATGAGAAATCCCTCAGAGAAATTAAAGCTGGGGGAATATTTCAAAAGCTTCCATTGGAACTGTTGCTGTTCCTAAAACTGAGCAGGGCAGCCACGTAATGCCTCATCACCACATCACACGTGTGTTGGTTTCTTTTAATTGTTGTTGAGAACTTCCTCCCCTCAAATATTAAATTTTTTTGGTGTCGCTGGATGTAACTGAGCTACACGAAGTGTGGAGAACAACAAAGCGATCTCAAAGCTCTGGGCAACTTATTAAAAAACCTGGTTAAAAAAAAAACAACAGAAGACAACAACAACAAAAACACCTATAAAAACAAACAAACAAACAAAACCAGAAAAACCCAACAAAAACAAACAAGCAAAAAACAAAAACAAAAACAAAACAAAAACCCCCAAAACAAACTAAAAACCCACTGCCTGTCCTCAGCCAAAACAGTTCTCACTTTAATAACCCGGTTTCCACCTTCACCTTCCTGCCTGCAGCCTGGAACATCCCTCCCAGCCCAACAATCACTGCATTTGTTGGATTTGCAGGGATTTTTTCCTGCCAGAGGGCTGTCAGGGCTCCCCATGTCAGCGACACCTGGCATCCTCTGAGAGTGTGCACAGTTTAATGGCAGCCAGGGAATTGTGATTGTCTCCTGCTCCAGTGGGCCATGAACTGAGGAGTTCCTGAGCAAGCCTTGGCACAGAGCAGCAAAGCAGCTGTTGCGCCCTATTGTTGTGGAGAATGTGCATTTTGACAACTACTAATCATGTATTTACTCTGAACAGTGAATAATCTTATACATTTATTATTCTCTGGTTGTATTTACCCAACAAGTAATGGCAGCTCTAAATGAGTTTCTTATGTCCTGGAAGGAAAACACAAACAGCAATTAATTAGTTTATTGTCATTTAGCAGCAATTTATTTATTTATTTCCCCGAGCCATTCATCAGATGCATCAAAGATAGAATGGAAGGTAGCTTTTTGGGGCATTTACGATTATCAAGTTTCTGGCAAAAATTCCTTCTGAACTATTCTAGGGGACCTCAATTGTGCTTGAGAAGAGATATCTAATTTTGTCCTGAATTGGGAACAATTAGAAAGAACAAAAAAAAAAAAAAAAAAAAAGGATGGAGCAAGTCACACAAGCTGGTTCAAGTTGGTGGTTATCTGTTCTGTGTTAAAAACAAAACAAAAAAGGAAACAGGCAGATGACACTGAGTTGTGAGCTATGCAAAGATAGAAAGCAAGGAGTCATTTAACTTTTTCAGACTGTTTGGGCTATAAGAACAACGATTCAGCCCAGTGTGGGTGAGGCAGGATAGATCAACAGACAGACATCAATCCTCAACAGGGCATCTGATTAACAGTTATTCCTCCTGTTACAGAAGTCTTCTTTTACAGAAAGTACAAGGTTCAGTGACGGATTCTGTGAGTGACCACACAGAACCATGGAAAAAAACCACAACTGCACTGACGATGACGGATATCATTAATTATGAAATTAATTCATTAGAAGCACATGGGATGCAGCCCCGGTGTTCATTTAAATCCCAAATAGAGCATAAGGACATGCAGGTCAGATTCTCACCTGCACAAAACCCGCTGGCAGGTCCTTAGCAGGAAAGAGTGTGGGGCTGCTGGTCCTACAGCAGGGCTCCTGGAAGGGCGCTTGGAAGTCATTTTAATGAGCTGTTAATGGCAATTATTCCTCATTGTACCACAGCTGAATGAGAGAAGCAATGAGGTACAAACCTTAACTGCCTTAGGATAAGCCTGGGGAGATGTGTCTTAAAGAGAAGAGGGAATCCTTGAGAGCTAAGCACAGTTAAATTCAAGATGCTACAGGCCCAAACTGGCCTTGGAACAAAATGCTGAATGAAAACACTGATGTTTATGAATGGCTTCAAAAGCTACTAGTTTAAAATGTTGTGATATAACATCCAAATGATTCATTTTGTTTGCTTATTTTTAGCCCCAAATCCTTTCAGTCACTCCAACCTCCCCTTCTGTCAGTAGCTGGAATGTTGCCCTCCCCCACAATCTAAAAAGAGATGCACTTTATCTTCTTTAGGGACTAACAGAAACATTCCAGGGTCTGTTTCTCTTGAAAGGACTATAATGATTTGTGTTGAAATAGTTGATTTAACTCATCATCGAAACGTTTGGATTTGCAACTCAACCTAAATTTTCCATTTTATTGCCCATAGCCTCAGGAGCAAACTGAGACAGTATTGTAAGGGCAAGCTGTATGGATCCAGAAGAGTTTTTTTTCTATCTTAAAACTACCTATGATGCTTATTGTTACTTTTGCTGCTTTGCCTGCTTCTCCAACCTCCAATTAAGACTGGAACAATTTATTGAATTGTAAGTTCACTAATTGAATAGATATATAGACAGTTGAAAGCACCAGGATTCTCTACAGGGTTTGTTTATCAGTGTCTAAATCTTGGTTAACAGCTTGCTACCCTTCTAAATATACAACTATTTATTTAAGTATTTATGTACAATGTTTGTTTACCATGGCAACTGCTATATCAACTTGACATACACAGGAGTAATTTTATTCACATACATTTACCTCTTTGTTAGAATTCATCCATATTTTATGGTACTTAAAGGGAAATAACAACAAATTCTCAATATATGTTTCAGTTTCTGTGTTAGAGGCACTTGGCTGTTTTCTTGCATACTGAATATGACTGAAAGTGGCTGCCAACAAGTGGTCAAACAGCCAATTAAATCAGCTGGGAGGAAAATCATGGAAAGCTTTGAATATTACTTGGCCTGTGGGGTTACAGTTAATAGTCATTTATTTTACTTTTTGAATTTATACCTTGATGTAGTTTTAAAAAACACAATTTTTAGAAAGGCAAAGAAGAAAAGCATATATATCCCTGCAAAAATACAAGGCCAGGCTGGCCAGGGCTTGGAGCAGCCTGGGACAGTGGAAGGTGTCCCTGCCCATGGCACAGGTTTGGAACTACATGGACTTTGAGGTCCCTTCCAACCCAAACCCTTCTGTGATTCTGTGATTCTGTATTCTAACCTCCCTCAGAAATTACCCCTCTGGAAGTCCAGTCTGAGCACAGCCTGAGCCCAGAGTGGCAGAGAAGGGGATACTCAAAGCCCCTTTCCTTGTCCCTGCACTCAGATCCGATGCCACCAAAGAAGGAGGTGACACAACTGATTGGGATAAACCACTGTACCTTCAGAGAATGGAAATGCTGGGCCATGTCCTTGGCCACTGAAGAGACAGGAGCCACATCCTTCCTCATTTGCATCCACAGAAATGTCCAGAATTGCCAATTGCCATGTTAGGTTTGCATGTATGGACCACGGGCAACGTAAAAAGCAGAATTGCACCCGTGTAGTTCACAGAAATATAAACCTCCTGCTCAGAAACTCGACGGGTCACTGGTGCCCTCCTCCTGCTGGACCTGTTTCACTGAATGCCGCTGACATCTGATTTGCCAGTGAAATCAGAAAATACAGCCCTGGAAGTGCCAAAATGAAGGCAGACCCCAACGGGAGTTTACAGGGTTAAAGAGAATAATAACTACAGCACGAGTGGAAAGGCAACTGGATATAATGGGGTCTGTAATTAAAGAAAGTAAGAAATAATTCAAGACTGCAACATCATGAGAGTACAGTACCAGGAGAGATTAGAGGCAGCAAGAAATAGCCTGGCCATGAAGTATTGTATACACTGTTGAGTTTTCAACAGGGAATAATTCACTTCTGTGATTCAGCTCTTTCTCCCTCATCACAGCCAGAAACCGCCCTGAGTTAAACAGAGGACAAAATTAAGAGATTCTGTGAATTCCTCGGTATATTCTGTACCAGCAGCTGTACTCCACTCCCTCCTGCAGTAAATGACTAATAATAATGATAATAGTCATAATTAATATTAAACTCTTAGTGAAGGTTTATTATCTTCAAGTTCCATTAAGTAATTAATGAATTCATTAAGATTGCTAGTGTAAAAGCAAGCAAGTTACAAAGAGACACACCCTGCAGGTCCAACATTTAATGATCTATTTTAACAGTAGCAAAAAAAATTCACATTTATTTCTTAATATGGTAATGATCTAAGTCTTAGAGTTATGCAAAACACGGCTGAAGAACACTTATTTTTGGAGTTCTTATCCTTTCAGAACTTGCTGTTGGGTTGTACAGTCTCAGCTGGGAAAGCCTGCACAGGAATATGTTTGTGCTTGCTTGAGATAAAAGTCTACCCTGCAAATCCAGAGCGGTAAACCCACAAATTCTGTGAGACAAAGCAGAGATGGACACGGGTCTATCCGTTGCACACAGTCCCAGACATCCCAACACATTTTCTGGATTCAGCAGAGCAAATCCTGCAATTGCTCAGATACAAAACCAGAATAATAACAGACAAAGAGGTCACAAGCAACAAGGAAAAGTCACTAAACCAACGGCGCCGTGTCCACATGTCCCAGCTGCAACTGAAACAGGCTGCAACACCTGACATTTCATGTCAATATTCTCCTTTGTGTTATTAAATTCACTTTTATTTTGAAAGGGCTCCGGATGGGTCATCTTTACACAGTAAAAGAACTGGATATATTATTGATATCATCTGCACTCAGGCAGTTGGCCAGGGGAAAATAAAACCAAGTGGAATTTTATCTTTTCTGGGAAGACTGAAATGCGTGTGAAGTTCAGAGTTCATGGAGACTTTTATTTTTTCTATTTTTTTTTTTTGCATAGTACTGAATTGATTATTGTAATGAGCCAAGCTATTTTCTGCCCAAACATTTCTCATTTTTTAATTGGAATGAATGAATTCTTTAGATCAGATCTGAGAACTTTCATTCCCATTTTGTTACATTCAGGTTTCAAACACAACTTTTGCCTTCATTTTATCTTGATTTAAGAAGACAAAAAAAAAAAAAAAGAGCTGTGTTTTCTCTTATTTTACATTTAATGTTTTTTGTAAGGTCAAAGCTTTCTCTTCTTCAGGCTAATGAAAAGCAGAATGTCCTTATCTGAGTGAAACTGGTACTGCTGAGAAAGGGGGAAAAGGAAACATCTTCTACAGGGGGGGAAAAAAAAAAAAAAAAAAATCTGCACATTACACTTTATTTCCTCCTTTCATTCACTCAGCTTCCAAAACAAGCCACAAAGAAAGTTTTGCCTGCCTTGCACGTTGGTTCTCTGCCTGAGAAGCTCACCTCTGGAGAGGCACAGAGCTTGTAGCAGGCAGTGTTTTAAGGCTGTGTTTCTAATTAAGTGAACAGGTGGCTCCAGCCAGCAGGAACTACTGAGCAAACAAACCCAGGGAGAGCTGGGACTTGTTGGAGCAGATGGTGTGGTCTTTGTACCTCTTTAATGAAGACTGTGCCTGAGCTCTCTGTTGGCTTTAATCGAGCGCTTTCCTCGTCGTTCGTGCGACTGCGTTTACACCAAAATAAAACAAAATTATTTCTGGATTAGAAAGGAAATACATTCTCTGCGCCCTTCAAACGTGTTGGAGCATAGCCTGATGTGCTAAGTTGTATTCTGCATGCCAAAATTCAGGTAGAAGGTCAGTGCACACCTAGAACTGTTGTCTGTACCCATTTCCACACTATAAACTGGTTTAATACTTGCATCATGCCAGCAATCACGTTGTAAAACTTTGCACAGATATTAAATCGTTAAAGAGCAGGTAGGCATTAATAGATTTTTAACATTCCCTTGCCAGCCCCAGTTTCTAAATTAATCTATCAATGATTTAGAATACATTTATTAAATTATAACCTTTCCTTATAGATTTATGTGAGCATACTCCAAATCAGAGTTCATATTAGGAATGGAAAAATTTGTTTGAATTTTTTTACTGAGGATCATGATTCTGTTTTGCATCATCCCATTTACATAGGAGAGGGTGATCAGAAAGAAAAGCAGTTTTATAAAAAGAATTCCAGTGGGAAAATGACCATTCCATCTTGAGCAGGGATTAAACAGGGAGCAGAAGGGGGGAAATTTCCAGTACAAACTCAGTAATCAAAATCAGAAATTCCAACAAATTACAATTTTGTGCAGACCTGTACTATCATAGGGAGCTCACTAACTTATCAAGTATTCATACACACGGTCTTACATTCAACACCTCCTAAAATTCATCCATATGTAAAACACCTCAAATACCTTCCAAGGGTGAACTGCAAACTAAATCAGGAACAGATGATGTCCACCTGAGGGATTAAACTCCCCTTTGATTGTTTCTGGGGAGCAGAGTCAGCTTTCCAGAGCACAGCTTTGGGGATATTGTTGGGAAGTTACACAGGAGCAGGGGTGCAGGAAAAGTTACCCAGGGAGTAGAGAGGGAAGGAAAACAACCCAAAAAGTGTGTTGACCATCAGGCTAAAGAAACACCCTGAGCGTAGTGGACGGAACCTGATAACTTCCTACCTTGCATTTTGTGGTTCTTTGTTTTTTTGGGGGTTTTTTTTGTTTGTTTTGGTTTTTCTTCTCTCAGAAAAATTATGAGAACACATTTGAATCTGATCCATAAATCCCCACATTGTCAGAAAAGAGAGAAAATGATGCAGTGATTTCAAAGTTATGTAGCTGTCTGGTAATTTTTTATTTTCACAAATTTTGTTCTATCATTAGGGCAATTAATATCCCTAGTGGCCAGCATATATGGCAGCTGAAGGCCAGGCCAGGTGCCATTTATCTCTAAATGCACAGGAAAATTATTTTGGTTTTATCAAATGGAGAATATTTTGGAAGGATGAGAGATTAAGACAGCAGCTGAGTGTGCCAGGTATTTTTATTACATCTTTGTTCCTATTATTTTAATTTCTACATTTGTTAACATGCTGTGGTGTAGTTTGGCTCAATGATCTAGGTTTAAATAAAGACATGGACACTCATGGAAACAGAAACGATGGATGGACCAGAAAATAAACGTGGAAAAGTACTATTTTAGCTCCAGCACTTTTAGCACAACAGCTACAAGGTTGCTATGATATCGCTTGGTAATTAACTGAAAACCACACTTTACCCTATCTTTGTGAACAAATTCAATTGATAAGGAAAAAATAAGATACAGCGTGGCCCCTTCTGTAGAGAAATGCTTCACTATGTAATAATTTGGCTGGAATACTGCAAGACTCATGGTACACACAGCTCATTATTCTTACTATTCATATCACTGAACTTGTCTTGCTAGCTTTATTTATTTTTCACTGGAGTAATTCTATGGGGAGCTTCAAAGCAATTAGTTCAGGAGCACATGTTAAAGGGTGAAGGGTTTCAATGTTGCAGCAATGTAAGATAACTACAGATCACAAAATCTGTCATGGAATAATGCAATCAAGAACAAAGCAAATTGAAGCTTTGTTTTCAGAAGATAAGAATGCAATGGAATGCATCAGTAGCTCCCCTTGCTTCTTGTGCTGTCTACCTAAATGAGACTCCCTGCTTGCATATTTCAAAGTCATTGGTTAATTATCCTGGAGCAAAACTGCATTTTGGGTGCTCTGATTTGAACATAATGATGTGACTATAATTCGAACAAATTGGAAATATGCAAAGTTGAATACTTGATTTCAGATATAATCCAGTAATTAAAAACATAACAAATCATTTAGCAGGAATGTTGCCATTGCGGCTGACGAAAACTGCTAATTGCAGGGCCCATGTCTCCCCATATTTGCAGTGTTTAGCTCCAATCACAAATCAAAATCTAATGGCAAAAATGATGAATGACGAGATATTTTCTCCAGGCTTTTAAACCATGCAGACAATACTGAGTAAGAAAGGAACAAATGGACTAAACAGGCCTCACTTGCAGTGTCAATTTAATTTTTGCTGTGCACTCCCTTCACAACGCAAAATAATGTGCCAATGTGTAAAGTTACACAGATAGCAAGTGTAGTAAATATAAGGAGATCATCAAACACAAAATGAATGTTAAGGAATATTTGTTTTAGGAATATGCTGTTGGTATTATCCTGATAATTTAATAGAGAGTCTTTTTTCTGTCCATTCACCCAATTATGACATATTTCTGGTATTTTTGATAGTGTGAATGAATGATAGTTTCCCTTAACAGAGGGCCATGATTCTGGCAGCAGGATTTACAAACACTTGTAGGAGCTGTCCCTGGGGCAGCTGCTCCCAGGCACTCAAGGTTAATATCACTGAATGTTCTTTCACTGCCAGACCAAGCACGCCTGTGAAAAAGACCTGCTCCAAGCATGCTGCAAGTACATTGAAAATAAATACATATTCAGCAGTTCTGCCCAGCCATGAATGCTGTTCAACAGTGACCAAAAAGAGAGGATGAAGGGTAGGAATGTTTTACAGGTCAAGTCTGTGATGTGAGGACTCAAATGAAAGGTACCTTTCCTATTTCCTTGTTCCCTCAGCAGTCTGTTTGATCACAGAGGGAAACCTGTGCTTCCACATGTGGCAGTTTGCCTCCAGAACTTGTTTCAGTGCTGTCTATTTTTCGACCCCTCCTGCTACAGGGAGAGCATAAAATCCATATTTCTTTGAAATGCAACATGGTGCTTATATGGGAAAAATATTATTTCCTATTGACAGGGATGCTCACATCTGTGAGTGTTTTTGCCTCCTAGCAGTTCAAAATCTGCTGCTCTGGTGAGACCAGACTTAACATTCTAGTAACAAGCACTGACATCTGCTGAGGTTTTAAGCACAGACTGAAGTTACTTTACAGGGATGAGTTGTTTGTACAGATAATGATCCACAGACTTCGAGTGAATCCACTGATGCTGACTGACCCATCCCCATTTATCCTTCTTAAACATCTCAGTGTTTTTTTCCTCGATGTACAGACCAGACCTCTGCTTCAAGTCCCCAGCAAGTTTCAGTAATTGGTGAGTGACATAAAAGCACTAAATAATATTGCATTCTGCTTGTCATATTTGATGGGACAAATTCATCAGCCTCTGCCTTACCTTATTTTTGTCAGTGTGACACAATTTTGCAAATTGGTGAAATGCCCATGATAATACCTTTTCTCAGGTTAGTTAAACCTGCCAATTGGTAATTAGCTATTAACATCTGTGTTTTGTTCAAGCATTTGTCTCCTGTAAATATTCTTTAAAAGCTGAACCTTTGTTGGCAAAGAGAGCAGGAAAAGGGATTATGGACGTTCCATTTGGCTGGGAATCGGACTCTGTATTGCCCATCAGCTCTCCTTTCTTCAAATAAAAAAGGCAGTGTTGTAGCACAATAGTTCAAGGCTACAGCATTTCTGAAACAGCAGTACTTTAAAGTGACTTAAATAATGTGGACTATCTAGGGGGAAAAAAAATCCGAAGAAACCTAGGTGTATCATCAAGAGAAGTCTTGGAGAAGGCAGTATAAACAGAGGACTGACACAGCTGATTGCCTGGACAGCACTGGATTTACCTCTGATATCCCAGATAATTCACATTATGTGGATCTTCAGAATGATAGACTGAGGTGCTTGGAGAAAGTCTAAATGCATCAGGAAATGAAGAAAATAGAAGTATTTCTAGCACATGAATCTCTCAATTATTTAGCACTCTAAGGCATTAATCATTTTGTTAATTCCAGATTAAATACTGATCATTTGACTCCACTCTACTGTCCATAGATGAAAGTGCATTTCAGTATACTGGTGAAGAATTCTTAAAAGGTAAATATCATGCTAAGATAAAGGAGAACCAGTAGTGAACACAAATGAATGGAAAAACTACCCAAAGTAAGAGATCTGAAAATAATTATAGCACTAAAAGTCAGTCACAAGAACACTAATCAAAAAACAAATCTGCATTAAACTGTTGTATACAGTGCACATGAAATAAAGATATTTGTGGGCAGGAACTGGCTCAAAAATAAGAAGGCTGACTGTTCAAATAAATTTGGAGTGTCTCAGCCTCTCTTATTTTCTAAGAATTACTATTTGTTATTTATTTTTCTTATTAAGTAGTTGTACTGAACTTCTAAACTCATATGCACTGGACTCTAAAAAGTTCAGAGTCCTGCTATTCTCAACACACCATGATACGTGGTAGTTAATTTTTCTTTTCCTTTCTTTGAATTGCACTTCAGCACGATGCCACTCTGGAGGTTACAGAAATTTTTGTTCATGCCCTGAATATCTGGTTAAACAAAAATCTGTGATTCAAATTATTAACTAAAGTGAAAGGAGAAAAGATGACAACATAAAGGGTCTTATTTTTAATTCTCTTTGCAAATCTCAGCAGTTAAAAGCCAGATGAATAGAAATCAGTTAAGGTTCATTACTGCTACAATCCATCCAGAGAAAGGGAAAGAGAGAAGCTCTGGTACATTAACTTTTACGCTTGTGACCCGGTAAATAATGTTCTAGTTAGAGCTGTGACTTCTTTCAACCCACAGCTCATGTAATTTCTATAATAATATATTAATTTTTTACACTGCTAAGTGCTGCTAAAGGCGTATCTGAAGGGTATCAAACCAAGAGCACTCCTTTAAAAATCACAGATGTACACTCAAAACGTTTTAGCCGCAACGCGGCTCTTTAAATAAATGAGAAAACGAGTCCGTCTGTCAAAGCCAGATGAAACCCCAAATTTATAACGAGCCTGACACAGATGACATGATTCCATTTTCTTGTCACACATGGCAAGTAGTGGATTTCCAGCTCGCCGGGATCATTTAACCAATGGCTCGATGTTGGAATGCCAGAAACTTAGATTTAAGATTTTAGTATATAGTAATACATATGAGACAAGATGGAGGATTTTGGGTGTTGTCTTTGTCCTTCTTCTTCGCCTTCTTCTTCTTTCTTCTTCATAGCTTTAGGTATTTTTCTGTAATTGGGTGAAAAGGGTCTGCATTGTGGGTCTTGGGTGGTCATTATTGGGTCAAAAACATAAATAATATGGGTGTCACCTTGGTATTGGGTAATTATTGCTTAAAAGACCTTGGAAAGAGTTAGAAGCGCTCCATTTTACCTCATTTCTCTGGCCTGCTAGTTAAGCTCAGGACTTGTGAGCCTGTAAATAGATAAGATATAAAAAAAATCCAAGACTGAACTAGACTCTACGTTTCTCATGTCATTCATCCTGACCTCGGCAGAGATAAAGAAATCAGAACAGTAAGAGGTCTGGGGTTGGGATGCCAGAGCTGTCAGAGTGAGGGTGGCTGCCACACGACTTTTAGGCTCCCTGATATTCAGTGCTGAAGAAGGAGTTGGTGCGATGGTGTGTACGAAAAGTAAAATCACTGTATAGGAAAATAAAATAGGGACAGTGCCCAGAAACCACATCCTGTAAGGACAAAACACCAAAGAGCAGAAATGAGGGGGGAGTGGCAATGTATAGGCTTGGGGACAGAGGCTTCTAGAAACATGACCAAATATGGAACAGGGGTAACCAATAGGGGAGCAGGACTTGGGGTTCATTGACATAATAACTGCAAAGGCTCCTGGGAGGAGATCTCTGTCTCACCTTCAGTTAAGCAAATGCCTCCCAGGGCTTGAAGCGAAGGTCTGGATTGCCAGGGGTGAGATCTGGGTGGCCCTTTGACACTGCTGTACACCACAGAGACACAAGACTCTGACTTCAGAAGGCTGAAAATTACTCTTTTATTTTTGGGATGTTTCTCCCTGTTTTATACTGTTCAACACAGACCAATTTGATTGGTGACAAGAAGACAAACCTCATCAATTACATTGGTCAGACCAGAGGGATATCAAGAAGTCTCTCCTAGGGAAAGAATGTAAGCATAGGTACAGTTTACAAAAACATGTCTCCTGTTTACAGAAAAATCTCTGGGAAAAGAATTTCAGAAAACCAAAACATCTCAGGCACGAAACATGCCAGTTGTGGCCCAGGAGAGCTGAGACTGTCACCTGAACAGACAGCAGAGGCAAGAGCTGGGATGAGGGAGGGACTTTGACATTGGATTTTTCCCCACAAAAGGATTTCTATTGCGTCCTAGTTCTGTTTCACCTGCAAGAAAGAACGAAGAAATTAATTCAAATGCAGCAAGTGATATCACAGAAAGAATAAATTATATTTATATTTATTTATATTTATTTATAATATAAATAAATGACAATATAAATATATGTTATGTATTTGTTTAAATTTATTTATATTATTGTTAAATTATATTTTAATGGTTAAAAATTCTTTACCCTGTGGTAGTTGGGTTAAAAATGATTCTCTTTTGATGAATGTGCACTTTGGTTTGGGAGAAGCCCAAACTGTTGAATACAGAGAAGCTGTCAAAAATACAGGGGACCTTTTACTCTTGATTAACCAGTAGCATGGAAGCTGCACAGTGGGTAACCCAATGACTGGAATATGACTGAAAGTGGCAATTAGATGTTAAAAATCACTGCCTGTCTCATCTGCCAAAGGTAAGTGTCATATGTAGGCAACAATTAATTTCTATGGATAACATATCTGAGGTCTTGCAAACATCTCAGTTACAGGACTTAAAACATTTTCAGTGGAAAGAGTCCAAACCAGAATGATGGGATTTTCTCTGGTTCAAGATAGAGAACTTCAAATTCTCTTACGTAAAAATAAAAAAATCAAGATAAGCAATGAGTATTGATGATGTCTTCTAGTTTCTTCTCCTTCCTCTCATTTTTAGCATTTTAACAATGCAAGTTACAAGGCTCCCCTCCTCACCTCCAGAGGAATTTGTCTCTAAGTGCACTGTGAATCTCTCCAGCCTGATCTTGGAGCCTTTCGTCCCTGTTTTACTCTCTTCCTCTGTACAAAAAAGTTGGCCTCACTGACTTTGCAACTTTTCTGACACAATTTTGAGCAGCCTGATGCCCTCTGGGTGTCATCCTCGCCAGACCACAAACGCCCCATGCTCCATATTTAAGGTCTTTCCACTTTACAGTACCCTTCATGATTTCTGAATCCCAAACTCAAATGTAATATTCCAGATATCACCAGCAATACATTGCCCAGTTGGGAATAATTCTCAGGCCCATCTGGTTTGATGCAGGGTATCAGATAATTGATAACTTTATCTGAGTGTAAATTCCTTGCCTAGACACGTTTTTCAGACCCAAAATCAGCAACCTGCAGACGGATTTAGTGTTTTCATAGCAAAAACATGAGTTTTCTGAGTTCCTGAGGGGCTTTCTGTGCCTCTCTCTGAATCACTGAGACCAAAGCCTGAGAAATCTCTTCCTCTTTACAGAGGTCCAAAACAGAAACATGTCAGAACAAAGGCAGACTACACCTAATCCTATTAATGCTGTGCAAAATCAATCTCCCAAAGCTTTCTAGGGCTTGTGAGCAAGCAGTCAAGATGCCTCTGGTGATGGACAGAAATTGCAGGGCTTCCTCCTGATTTCGTAGCCATTTCTTATTTTCGTTCACTTTGCTTTTGCAGAAAACTGATTGACTGTAAAAGATCTGCTTCAATGTCAGCCTCCTGTTAACAGCTGGGAAGTCACTTTGTCTTACTCTCAGCCACAAGGAAACAGGAGATAATCACCCTGTGACAGCCAGACCCAGCAGACAGGAAGAGAAGCAAATCTCCTTTTGTTATTCTGCTCGGCCCGTTTCAGCTCTTACCGAATTTCCAAAGAGTGAAAGGAAGAAGGTTCCCTTTCAATTCCCTTAGTGGCTGGAGAGACAGCAAGAAAGCTCATTTTCAGCTCATAAAGCATATTTTCAGGATAAAGTTTTTCCCTTCTCTGCTACTAAAAGTACAATCCACAGTTTTCACCGATTTCCCCAATTTTAGGGGAAATAATCTCTTCACTTTCTTAGCTGAGTACCTCAGAGTACAGTCGAGCTAGACAAGAGTACTCCAGGCTGAGGAATTCAACAGGAAAAGACTGTACAAAGAGGCAATGCTGTGACACAAAAATCTGGAAGTGAACAGCGTTAATGCAATGTAATTTAGTTGCTAGTTTCTATCTGCACTTGAATGTAAGTCAGAATTTCTACTGGAAATGGATTTTGTGACGAGAAACACGGGGAAGGAAGCATAAAAAAGACAATCTCCTTTCCCTTCATTGCCTCTGAACTGTTCCTTGTTTCCATAGGTGCTGCTTCTCATTTAACAGAGACATTAGCATAGAAATAATCTGCATCAAGTCTGTCTCAAAGCTCTGCTCAGTCCCAGGAGTTTTGGCTGCCTAACTATATTAGGATCACAAGCAATTTGAGTCATTATATTTTAGATTCAGATTAGCTACGGAAAATGCAACTTAATTTCTATTAACAGATAAACATTACAAAAAAATGATTCCCCTCATATTCACGTAATATTGAGAGCTTTCCACTGCAGTTTTTTCAAGGAGCCAGGAAAAAAGGCATGAAAGAAGTCTCAAACACCAGGAGGCTTTTTAGTGGAACTAAATCATGCCCAAGTCAGACCAACTAGCTACAATCTCAAATTCTTCCTGGCATGTTACCTGTAAAAAAACAGCTAAATATATTTTTTCTCAAGTATGCCAATAAATCACTGGTAATTACTCAGAACTCTATTAACAAAAACAAACCAAACCAAAATATTCTGCCCTGGAAGCACTGTTTTGCAACTCCCACCATCTCAGAATCTATTATGAGGTCATAATTTCATCTACGGTAAAACAAAACAAAACAAAACAAAACCAACCCAAAAAACCAAATCAACCAACCAACCAACCCAAAACAAAACAACACAAAAAAAACCAAAACCAAACCAAAACAAAACAAAAAAAACCCCCAAGTTTGGCCAAGATCATTATAAAATTAGCAACATATTTGAAATTTTATATAAAGAAAGGGCAGCTTAAGGATACTTTGCCACCTAGTGTAGTTATTTGTTGAAGCCTTCAATGTTTATGAATTTCTGCAAACCTAAAAGCAATAAGTCAGTCAGCCAGACACAGTGTTCCAGAGCCATGAGCCAGTCAGGAAAAAGAATAGCCAGTAATGAGCATGATGTATTGGGGAGAGCAGATACTCCTAGATCCTTTATTTAGCTCCGCCAGCAATTAATATCTGACCTTGAACAAATCAGTCAGCTATAAAACAGTTTAAGGTACCATATTATACTAAACATAGATACAAATGGAGTCTAAATCTCACCAATTCTCAAATGCAAATAGGTATTTCAAGTTTTCTTGCATTTATATGTTGTTTCTTAAAGATCTTTTTTTTGCAAGAAAATAAGAAATAGAGCTTCCACATGGAGCTTCCACACCTCCTTACAAGGAATTTTTTCTAGCACCTTTGAGAAGGCATCAATCAACCTTTTAACGCTACAATATTTATTTCTGCTGCGTCTGTTATGATGGTAATTATTATTATTGCTTTTGTTTTACTATTATAATTGTTTTTTGTTTTAATTTAGTATTTTATTTTACTATTATTAATGCTTTTTTTTTTTTTCGGTGCTGTAGAGCAGAGGGTTTGCTATGCAGGGCCATTGCAGAGCCGTGTAACAGCAGGAAGCAGGACTCAGATATGGAGCCTGAGCACCTCAAACTCCTCCAGTGTTGGAAAAACCCAGCTCTAGAGAGATGGGGCAACTGAGAAGTGTTTCAAATATTTTATTCCATTATCAATCTTGTAGAAGGGTGAGACACAAGAGATGTAAAACCTAACACCATTCTATCAGAAGCCAGACTATTACTTGTTTACGATACCTTACAAATGTTTGTCAGCCTATCAGCTTATGCCACACAATGCTGCTAATACTTCTAACACCAGTCACCTGTTATTTTACCCCATGTGGCCTTGCTACAATGCATCTTTCACAGTTCTAATTCTCCAAAATGTCTGGTCTGTTTGCAAGGCCATCCTTTGAAACTTGTCTCCAGTCCAGTCTCTCTCTCAAGAATGTTTCTCTCTCTTCTCTCTTCCATGGTCTTTCCAAGTCAGCACACCTTATCTCAGAGTTTGCATACAGACCTACAAGACTTTTTAAGCTTTCAGTCAGGCTCTGAGAATCCTCTACAAATCCATTTCTCACACTCTGGAGCTGCCTGATGGCCTCTGTCTGCACGACGAAAGAGCAGAAATGAGGCCAGATCCGTGCCCTGATTTCAGGGAGCAGCGAGGAGCAGCAGCTCCAGGAGGGGAGCTGGGCCTGGGGCAGAATGCAGAAATAAGGGGTGGGTTTGCCACAGCAAGGGCACAGAGCTGTAAGTCCAGGACAGGATCAGGGCCAGGTGTTGAATCTAGTATTCAATAATGGGACAGGGCAACTGAGAGATGTTCCACGAGTTTTTTATTTCATTATCGGTCTCAGTGAAGGTAGAGACATAAAGGATGGTAAAACTTGCACCATAACAACAGAAGCCACAGTTCTCTTTGTTACAAGGCCTTTTATAAGTTTTTTACCCAATAGGCTAATGCTGAAAGTTTACAAGCATACATTTAAGCCAATCACTAAACACTGTGTGTATACCTTACAGCATATAAGCTTGTTCTATATTTTTTTGGAGCTCAGAAACTCTCCATGCTCCAAATATTTCAAGGCCTAAAATTCAACTCTGTTTCAATCCTCTGTCAATGCAAGCTTATTTCAATGCTGTGAAAATCCTCTGCTTTTTCAGTTCCCACAGCCAGGGACAGTGTCCAGGATTGTTCCCAACCCAGGGGTTACCTGTAAAGTCTCAGCGCAGGGCAGGGTAAGGGCAAGCCAGGAATCCACCAGGATGAGCCTGGGCATGGATGGACCTTTTGTGCCTGTTTCACACAGCTCCTGCCCTGGGACACAGCAAAGGGGCTGCCCTTGTGTTGGAATCCTAGAAACTTAGAGTTTGGGGTTTTAGGATATAGTAATAAATATGAGTCAAGATAGATGATTTTGGTTGTTATCTTTGCCCTTATTTTCACTTTCTTCTTCCTTCTTCTTCACGGGTTTGGGTGGTTTTCTGTAATTGAGAGAAAAAGGTCTGCACTGTGGGCCTTGGGTGGTCATTATTTGGTCAAAACCATAAATAATATGGGTGTTACCTTGGTATTGGGTTATTATTTCTTAAATAACCTTGGAAAGAGTTAGCAGCTCTCCATTTTACCTCATTTCTCTAACTTGGTAGTTAAGCTCAGGACTTGTGAGTCTGTAAATACTGTAAATAGATAAGATATAATAAACATTCTAAGTCCAAACTCGAGGTTGGCGTTTCCCCGAGTATTACTCATCTTGACCTTGGCAGAGAGGAAAAGAAGCCTAAACCTTTGCACTCTTGGACTAAAGTCTGATTTAGCCAGCTGGGCTCAAACAGGGACGTGGCCTCCAGGTGCTGCTCAGTGTTTGAGGGGCAGGAAAAGGAGAGCTCAGTGCTCCTCCACCAAAAGGGAGAGGGTCACAGCAGGTCATGGCAGTGCCACCTGTGGATGCTGAATGCCAGAAATCAGGCAGCAGCACAGTACCTGTGTGAAACTAAGACACACCATCTTCTCACACTGGCCTGAGAAATCGTGGCCTGAGAAATTGTGAAGAGGAATTCAAACAGTCCTTGGAGAAAGTTAGACAACCCTTGCAGGTGTTGTTTGTGCCCCGTTGTTCACTTGCAAGAAATGATGGAGGGGTGTTTTTCCTAACTGTCCAATGATGGTGATGTGCTGGTTTGCTGCCCAATGTAACTTTATTCTCTCAGAACTGCTTAAAAAAGAGCAATTCAGAGAGCAAAGAATGCTCTCACTTGCTAATGAGCTGGAGAGTCTTGTGTCGTTTCTATCGCTGTTCCTTATTACAGCGACAGCCACCAAGAGCTGTCACCCCTTGGAGCAGCTCCTCAGGGCTTAATCCCACTCTGGGCTGCCTCACCCCAGTGCTGAAGCAGAATGAAGCTGGCTCAAGCATCCCTTCCTAAGGCTGCATCCTTGCGGGGCAGGAGATTGGATCCAAATCCCATGGCTATCAGCAAAGCCACTGGAACCTGCTCCTCACCTGCTCCTGGTCAGATTTGAGTTCCACAGCTCTGGATTTCAATTCTGTTTTATTCAGTTTTGGAAGGTTTGGAAATCCCAGTCATGCTCCTTAACAGATGTTCTCCCAGGACGTTCCAAACTCTGGATGAAGAGCCTCACATGGGCATGGAGCAGCATGTGCAGAATAGTATTGCTATTTCACACTTACATTGTTATCAGACCCTCAGAAATTCTGTTTGTGGTATCCAGAGAGGAGTCAGTAAGGTCACCATGTGCAGATGAAATTAGTTAGCATCGCTATAATTAGTCCAGAGGCAGCCCTCTCAGAGGGATAAAACAATCTCTCTTGCAGCTCCTTCTCCTGATATTCCCTTAAGCCCTTTCTGACAACAGACAAACTCACTGAGCTTTCTATGGCTACATTTCCTCATCTACTAGAGAGGAAAAAAAAAAAAAATCAGACAGAACCACACTAGCTTTCTCAGCATGCCTTTGTGTCCATGCTTGCTGGGTAACATGATATACATTTTTTTTTTCAGATAACACAATTTGTTTCTTTTCAGCAAAGCTCTATGAGGAGGTATTAAGGTGACATTGATTAAAAGTTACAGAATTAAGTTATATTTAGAACTTCATTTAAAATCTTAAAAACACCCCAAGGCCAGCACTAGGAATAGAAAACATAATTTTCTAATTCATTTTACTGGAAACACTTTCAAATTTTATTTTACTGAAGGGGAACGGAATTTGGAATTCTTTTGCCGACTTTCAGAATAAAAAAATCACTTTTGCAAATACAGTTAACCTGAACAAGTTTTCTACAACACCGTGTTTTGTACCACCCTTTCTCATATTTCCCTGTCAATGTTTAGGGAAAACGTATTTCCCAAGATTTAAGTTTTAAAAAGATTTCAATACCCAAGGGGAAATATGATGCGAAATCAAACATAAATAACTATCAGATTTTTTTGCTTTAAAACAGGCATTCCCAAATGTCTGTTATAGGAACAGAGAAAATAGAATTTTCCCAACTCAGCCAATCTGCCAAAAAAAAAAAAAAGGTACAAGAATGCTAAAAAGGAAAAAAACAAGCAAAAAACCCCCCTTAGAGTTATTTACTAGATGATGGTTATTGAAGAGAATAATCCATTTAAGATAAAATGACTACTAGTCTGGTTCAAATATTACTTTCTTTTCAAGCCATTTAAATCTGTTTATTCTGATATTATTATCAGTCCAGTCTTGTACAATGCAAGCCACATTAACCTTTTTTTTTTTTTTTAACTTGGATATCTAAATATTTAGATACAATTAAAGATGAAAGAAATGTGCATGAGGATTATTAGTCCCTCTTTCTGTCACAGAGTGGAGGTGTTGGTATATTTTTATGTTTTGTTTCCTGCTATCTAGGGCCAATAGCTGCAGTTACTTATCAAAGATGAGAGAAAGAAAAGAAAGAACCACATTCATGCTCCTCCAGACTTGCCAGGGCTGAAACAAGTTTTAATAACACCAGTAAAACAGAAAAATCTCAATTACACCTCACAATTCATGGCCAAATGAGCAGTGCCAGCCCCTGAACTACCTGAAGTGCAGGCTGCAATGGCCATGAGCCTCCCAAAGTGCACCAGCTACAGGAGAAAAGGAGAGGAATTTTAGGGGATAGGGCTGGGCTCTCTAACTGAGGGCTCTCTCTGAGACCCTTTTCATTTAGGGCAACAATATTTGCCTTAATTTCAGTGAGCCTGCTTGTTCATGAAACCCCCAAAGGGATAAGGGGTCAACTTGAAACAAAATGAAAAAATTAAGTAGGCTGTTGGAGAATCATAAGGGGTTTTTCTCTACAAGCAATTGCTTTACCCTTTAAAGTTTGTTTTTATCATGAGTGTTCGTGCAATCATATGAACAATTTGTACATTAAAAACCTACTCTTGTTTCCATGTACAACAGCGTTTCAGCTTTGCCCACACTCATCCATCCGTGGATAGATGCAATACTGTGTGGCTTATTTGATCAAGCATACCAAATTGAAAGTATTAAATAAAATCAGTTCTGATATATTCACTCATGCCTCTCCTGCAACAGCCATTTTGAAACAAGATAAATGGTGAGAAAAATGTGATTTTTTATTTTTTAAAGCCATTATGTTATGCTGCAGACTTCACTTAGGGTCCCCCAAAACCCTTCAGGTACCTTGACACCACTGCAGCATGGTCTCAGCTAAACAAGTGCTCAGGATTTCAGGTCCGAAATAAAATATTCAAGTTTGGTAACACAATATGTGTGTAAAATGAGTGCCATAAATAAAACTAAGAGGGCGATCAGATACATCTTTCCGGGTTTTTTTTACAGAAACGTTATAGAAACGCTAATTTCAAATAATTTACCCAAAGCAGTAGAGGACTGCAGGTGTAACTTCCAAGCACTAAGGAAGTTTTTAAAGGCTCATGTGATGAGCTCTAGTGATGCTAAAGCACATCCCTATAATTAGTTGTGTCACTTCCATGGTGATCATAAACACGTGTAAAACCATGAATAAAACTTTGGGATGAGAGCTTAAAAGACATCCACATCACTCAACCAAGCTCTTGACTTTGATGCACTCACTCTATCAATAACACACGGCCCATTCTCCTTATTAAAATGTTCTTTTTTCTGGGTTTCTGCACCACACACTTCTTTACAGCTAATGAAAATATTCAAGCTAGCTAAACACCCCCAAAATAACTTATTGTTTTCTCATCTTCACGTAAAATGGATGTTTTTGATAGTCCAACTTTGAGGAGAAGGTATTTATAGCAATCTGACTTAAGCCCCAACTTCAAATAATCAGGTCGACATGGAATACCACTGGTGCTTCCTTATTTTCCAATTATATTTTCTCATCCTGAAGTTAATAAAACTTTATGCAACTTATTTCAGTAGGGTCTTTTCAAGGCTCCGGTTTGACATTGCCTCTGAGATCAAAAAGGAACAATTCAATCCAGTTCAAACACATTTCAGAAATGGGATGTCAGCATTGTAGGGTTGACTCTAATGAGCTGAAGGATAATCACAGCTGACTCCCATTCACTCCTTCACACTGGAAACATTTATCCCGAAACTTTCTCTTAAATGAAACTTTGCAATCCAGCAGCAATATAAGGGAGGAATGACAGAATTGTTCAATTCTGTCTTGTTCATTAGAACCTGGATTTTTTTTTTCCCCCTCCTTTTTTAAAGAAAGGATGTCTTATGATTAAAATATCATTATAAATGAGATGGTAGCCTGTCATGTGGAAAATTGAGATTCTCTGCTTCTGGTGAGCTGCCTACCAGCCTGAGGGGTTTTAGCTTACTTAAGTGACAGGCCCTCCTGTCTCACTAGTTTACACATTTAATTTTGCATTAGCTGTTTTCATGTAGACTTTTTATTGTTTAATGTGCTCCAAGACACAAAATGTGCTGGTTGTCTGCTTGCTTTTATTACCATGCAGTCATATGTATCTGTGATCTTATAGAGAGCTTCATATACAGTAAAATTTCTTGAATGAAGACATTAAAATCCATAGACATAATCCCCACTGCAAAAAGAGTTTATTTTTCTCAAATTACTAAAAAGTAAAGGAGCTGCCCAAGCACTAGATTTTTATTTTTGAGGGCTGTCTTGTTCTTGGATGCCAATTTTCACCTGCTACACTGAACAGTTTCATTAGTGCACCTATTTTTTTTTTTTATTTTTTTTTTTCAGTTCTGTCACGATTTTAACATAGATTAGATTGACAGTAACCACATTTTTCCTTCAGGGCAAAAATATATGTTTTCCTATTAGATTTTGAAGGGATAACATCAATGTTTGACCTCAATTTTGGCAGACTATTCTACTAACTGCACTCCTATTATATTAGCCAATCAGTTAAAGCACTTCTGTCAGACCCAAGTACTTTACCTCTATCAGCTGTGATCAAAGGGGGTCAGGTCCTCTAATTTTAGAGGAGGGTTTTTTTTTTATTTTATTTTATTTTTTTTTTCATTTTTTTTATTTCTTTCTTTCTCTCCCAGGAAGATATCAAAAGAGCACATTTTAGTGACTGACAGTCACAGGACAAACATACTCCATTGCGCAACCCAAAGGAATCTCTTGGTACAGAAAGGGAGAGAGGAGCAGCAGCAACGGTCGCTTCTGGGATATCCACTCAGCATCAAAGATAAAGAAGTTTCCTGAGTGTTTGTACCTTTTCCTAATAATGATTGTCTAAAATGGCACAATGAGTCATGGAGCCCAAGCTCCAAGTCAGCAGGCAAAAAGCAAATCTCCCTGAAGCCAGAGAACGTTACCCATTAATGTCAGGGTAAATCAGGTCCTTGATGTCTTTTCCTTAGCCAGGCTTTACTAAGATTGCTAATTGAGCACATGCATGAGGGCACCTAACTTTGTTTCAGAGAGATATACTTGGGTGAAGATGGCATTTCTCCATTTAGAGAGCAGAGAGAACTGGGAAATAAAAGAAGAGAAGCGGGAATTAGACTCCTTATTGTTTTGAAGATAGAGAATATTAAATTCTTTCTCAATGCAAGGACATTGCTCTTAGTTATTGGAAAGCTTCGTTTCAGCCAGGTACTGAGGCAAATGTCAAACCTGCCTGTATTTAGCAAGATGTTTAACTAATGAATAGGAATGCATTAAAGGCAATGAGGTAAATAGTGCTATCACAGAATTTATCTGGTGAAACTGAAATAGTCATCACAACTCAAAAGACTAAGGAATCCACATTTCGCAGAGATGCTTGAAAATGATCCATAATTTAAAATGGGGAAGAAAGAAGTGTTGAACCTTGTTTGTGTATTACTTAAGAGGATAAATTAATGGGATAAATTATTTATTCTGAAATAGTCACTGTGCTTTACTAATTGTGGCAGCAAACACAATGCAGGGATTTCATACATTTTAGTGTCACACAGAGATGTGAGGACATACTTGGAGATGCTCTGCTGGCCAAAGTGAATGGTAAGAGAGATAATTAAAGATGCTTTCATAGCTTTTCAAAGTTGCTAAGATACTGTCAGGGCGCATAGCACATCTCGGACAGCCACAATATCCAAGACTGTGTTCTAAATATTCATTTCCTGTAGCTTTGCTTTCATTTTGCCTTGCCTTTCTTTTGCCTTTCCTTTCCTTTAATTTATTATTTTTTTTTAACTTCCCTGGTAATTGCAAACCTCTTCAGATAAAACATCCCCATCTGACAGGAAGAAATATTTATGTTTGGGATTCACTACGTTCATTTGGCAATGAAGGAGCTTTTACAGCTTTTCTGACTAATAAAAAGCAACACAAATATAAAGACAAAATTATCTGCAAAAACATGACTTGTAGCAAAGCAGGCAGCTGCAATGATGTAGGTTTACCACTTCCCATACAGTAGAGAAAGTACCAGGAGATGGAGCCTTCTGTGAGTCTCATACCTGGATTTTTAAACCAGCAGAACCCCTCAGTTCTGCAGCTGTGTAATTGAAAAAAAAATCCAAAACAAACCAACAGAAACATTGAGGGTGTTTGCATTAGACACAAATGAGAAGATGGAATAATGTGAAATAAAACAGCTTTGCAGATGTGACATAAAAATAATAATCTCAAATAAACAGTTCTGAGCTCTCTACCTGCCTGAAGCTTATGCAACAGAGCAGTTGGAGTAAGAGGGAATCAGCTAATATAATAATAAAACATAATAATATATATAATAATAGTGGATATTGAATAATTTAGGTGTTACTTCAATCCTCACAACAGTAGTATTCAGACAACTAAACACAAAGGCTTCACCACTCTTAACTAATAACACCTCATCAGTGAATAAAGGTCTCACAGCAAACATTCCTCAAATTAAAATTAAAAGCTGAAATACTTCAAAATATTGAAAATTCACTTCAGCACTGATTGCCTTGACACAAAGCTGGATGGAAAAAATTCTCTTCAGCCTTGCTTTGGGTGTCCATTTTTTACCACGGAGATGCATTTCACACTTAAGCAATGTCTGGTTCTTTGAAACGAGAATGACAAATGCCTGCTGAACTTTTCTCTTAAAACTTAACACCCAAGATCAAAGACTAATTCAATTAATTCTAATCTCTAAAGTTATTAGATCTGGGGACTTTATTATTAACATTTTTTAGGCTTTTAATCCTTTATACAATGACTTATGCAGGCACGTAATATCCCAAATGATAATCACCATGTTGCGAATTTCAATAATTTTTTATCTGGCACAAATCATACATAAAGCTGTCAGTTTAGCTCCTTCTCTGTAGAAAAGAAAAGAGAAAATCCTGCACACGATGGAAACGAGGGGTGATAAAGACTACAGATACCAGAGCACTATTTGCAAGTAATCATTTATTCAGAGATCAGGAATTGTTTCCAGGCAGACATGGGGGCAGTTCTTGGCACTGAACATGATCCCCTTTCAAGCGACTTGGAGTGAAAAAGGAATAGAAAGCATCCCAAGGACTGTGAAATGCAAAAATAGCTCTCAGCTGCCTTTTCTCTCTACGTTGTCTGGAGTCATGAGAGGCAAGCCCTGACCCCACAGAAGTCAACAGAATTCCTGTCATTGCTGGTAGCAGGACCAAGCTTTATCACTGTTTTTATTAATAATTCATTCTTTAGAATGATTTTATGTGTATTTTGACAGTGGCTTTGATTTTTCCATTGAAGTGAAAAGATGATAAAAGATTTGGAGAATGTTACCAGCTCTGATATTAGAATAAAACTGATTGAGAAAAAAAAATCAGACCATGCTCATGTTGAGTCCCTACTCTGCCTAGCTACTAGCTCAATTCCACTTGAACTTTTAATTAAAACAGTGTTAGAAAAAGAGAAAGAAAACTTTGGTTTAAGGCGGAAAAAGAAAGCATTTAGAAGACTGTCAGAGACTGACCCAGAAGGATCATGATTAAGGTTTATAATTAAAGCTCATGATATCATAACCCTTCCTACCTGAGATGCTCAAAGACAGCACTCTGAGAGTAGCCAATTAAATGAAATGGAATCTCATGACATTTACATGAAACACACTTGCATATTATAGAAAAATATGGTACTAATGTGATACTAATAATAGCAGGCAATCATCTACTCTCTGGTCAAGTCCTGCACAGCCATTTTGCAAAAAAATCTCCCGTATCCTCTGAACTCTTTCTCAGCTGAGAGTGTTTGTGCCCTTCCTCAGCCAAGTCAAGGTAGATCATAATAATACTGGGCACACCTGAGCTAATTTTAATGCAAAGCAATTTTTTATCCATGATTTTGTCGCATGGAATGTTGTGAGGCCCTGGCACAGGGTGCCCAGAGGAGATGTGGTTGCACCTGGATCCCTGGAAGTGTCCAAAGCCAGGCTGGATGGGGCTGGGAGCAGCTTGGGATGGTGGAAAACGTCCCTGCCCGTGGCAGGGGGTGGCACTGGATGGGTTTTAAGGTCCCTCCCAACCCCAACCTGTCTCTGATTTCTGTGATTTGGTGAAATAGAGCCCAGCAGAGTTGACACCACATGGCTGTGCTGAGATCTCTGCACTCTCACAATCAGTGCTGCCAGCACCGATTGTTACACCACCACAGAGGACAAAACAAGCACAATACATACATTTTCGTGTCTATTGGCCTGTCAGGGCTCAATCCTGAGCCCTCAGCAGGGTGACTCCCTCTGTGACATTATTCTGTTAGTTGCAAAACACAGCATAATTCCATTATTGAATGAAATGGATTGACCTGGATAAGAAGAAAACCCTGTTCAGTAGACAACGTCTCAGTGCAATGAAAAATCTGTCAGGGGTCAAAACAATCAGCTTCTAATCTTTCAGAGTACAAGATCAATTCATGCAACAAGTCCACTCAGTTCCTGGGTTTGCAAAGAAAAGAGCCCAAGGCTGGAAGATGCGTCTTGAGTTGGGAGTTGGATGTTGATGATCCTCCCTTCCAACCCAGAATATTCTGTGATTCTGATTCTGACTTGACAAATTGCACAAGGACCTTCATTATTTCTTTGCATCACAATTCTTATTTTTAAAGCATCACAAAGAACTTACACATTTTAGAATGTAAAATTACTATTAAAACCAATGTCGATTAGTACAACAATTATTAGAATATCAGACCAACCAATGATTATTTTTAAAACAATTTGAAATACACTGAAAGTCTGTTAAAGAATCTGACCCCAGCATACTGATATTGGTATTTTGTCAGTCATGTATCAGTCTACCAGAGAGATGCTGTTAAATTATATTTGGAATATTGCATACACTGTTAATGGATGTATGAATGGAGGTTTAGGAATTGTGTGCTTTCATTTCGACTTGACAGTTCATGCTTTAGATAGATGCTGGAAAGGATTTCTCAGAAATGAGAGAAACTGATGACAAATTCTAGACATCATCACAAACTCTGGACATAATGTGATGACACACCAATATTCTCATTCTCCTGGAGAGAATGCACACTTCAGAATTTTAGAATTCAATTGCTTCAACCACCTGATGCTGTTGAAGAAAACCCAACCAAACCAACCCAGGTGGAAACAGTTCATGACCTTAGAAACTGGGGGGAGAAGGATGTAAGGAGCAGTTTGCTGTGGTCTCATCGATACTAAATGACATCTCAGTGTCAGTGAAGTTTAACAACTCTTTTCCTATAATAAAGGAATTTCCTACGGAAAATATCAATAGTTCACTTAAGGTGAAATGTGTAAATTATTTTGGAGGCAGCAGAGAGGACACCAAACTCCTCTAAGTCTGCACAAGCCCTCAATCACCTACACACCCAGTCAGACTGAACCAGCTCCTCAGAAGTGTCGTTGAACAGTGAATTCCCTCCCCACATTCACCTCCAGACTGGGCTGTGATATTGAGATATTATTGCTGCTTCCAAGCTCTTTGAAAGCTGAGTCTTAACATCCACAGTATGACTTGCTTAAACACCCCAGTCTATAAAGTAATTTTGGACAGATTTCTAATTCTCTTTTAATTATGGAAGTAATATAGCAAAGACAAAATTAGATGCATTTTATTTGGAATGTTAAATATCGATAATACTGGCGAATAGGGCAAAGAATTATTGACTAACTGTCAAGGGTAGTTGGTAAATGGTCTGTGTGCTTAATCAATGAGTTAGTACCCTGAAGAGAGTGATCCTTAAAGCACTTAGCCAAGCCTAGAGATTGATAGCCTTCTATTTTATTTTCAACTTGATAAGTATGTGTTGTGCATAGTGAAAAGTATCCTTGTCATTGGCCTGAAAATAAAACTTGTTTTTGTGGATATATTATGTACTTACAGCTGGCAACAACCACTTCACACTTGCAAATTAAACCAATCCCTGTCAAGTGACTGAGAGTCATGTTGATTTCAGTGAACCCGGAGAGATCTGGTAAACTGTCAAGATGAGTTTGGTTAAATGCTAACAGAGTTCAAAGGGAGAATCGAAAACATCAGTTCTAGTGAATTCCAGAAAGTAATCTGTGTCAGGTTTACTTGAAGGGAAAAAAAAAAAAAAAAAAAAAAAGAGAGAAACAGTATTAAAGCCCCAGAGAACCCTACCCCAAAGTTCTGCACAGTTTTTGTCTGTGGTGTACCCTGACACTGAAATAGGTGTATGGAAAGCTCTCCTAGAAACCACTCCCTGCCCAATGGTTCATAATATTTAATAAAATAGGAAAATTCTTCTACTCCATTGCACTAGGCATGGATTGACAAACGAGAACCACAAAGCACTGACCTCACTCTGTTTTCCCATGCATTCAACCAGAATCCCTTCATTAAGCTCAGCACTGTCCAGCGTGACTTTACCTATTTTCAAAGTATCTTACATGAACTTCAAGTTTTCTTCAGTTTTCAACACCAGCTTCATGTCTGGCCCGCACCACTGTGAGCTGCACCTTGCACACAGCAGGAAATTCCTGAGCACTGCAAGCATTTTCACATCCATTTGATATGTACAGTGCCAAGCAGAAAGAATCACCAAAAGCCCAGGAAGAGGTCTCCACGCCTCTTATTCTCTCAGTTTCCACATTAATTCATGCAAACTATTTTGAGGGCTTTTTTAGCCAATTTACATAATGTGCACCCTGCCTTCCTTTTCTTTTTACATACGATATTTTTATATTCTGTTTGCACAGAGCCTCAGTGATACACAGATAACAGAGAGCCTGCAATGCCTCCAGCATGCATTTGTGTAGCTTACAAGTACAGAAAATTCCTTGTTCCCCTGGTTACTCTCACTAGATCTGCATTATAACATAAGAAGAAGGAATGACAACTTCCTGGCTGTCACCAGTGAACCCAGCTATTAAGCAAAGATTTTTGCAAATAGACATTGTTTAACATTTTAATTTCTGCTTTGAAAACAAGTAGGTAAGGAGAGAGCAGCTGTCAGCAAACAGGCAGTCTAAAAGAATTAGAGTCTCTGGAAGAGACTTTAAGAATCTGGGATGTTTTGTGGCTGACAAAGGCAACTGGGGAAAGATAATGTTTGTAAAACCATTTGCTTAAGTACACTTTGAGAAATGAGTGGAACACAGCAAGCTGAGATGTTAAACTCAGGCCTCGCTTGTTTTCAAGATCCTGACAGAGCCAAGCACAGGGTAAGAGATCTGCAGATGTGCATTCCCCTGATACTCCCTGGCAGTCAGAGTTTGGGATGCGAAATTCTGGTTTTCAGCGAGGAGCAAGAAGCATTTACATATAAATGTGAAATGTGATTGAGCTTGTCCTGAATTTCTAGAAAGGGCTGAGCCATCTGTGGGAGACAGCAGATCTCCAAAGTTTGGTGTTGTCCTTGCAACAAACACACTCATCTTAGCTGGAAAGCAGCTGCCGTGCAACAGAAATGTGAATATTACAGATCTGATCCAAAGGAACCACTGCACTGGTTCCTGCACAGCACTTCCCCTATGACATTTTTACCACATTTGCCCTACCTGCCCTTCTACTCACAGATTCCTTACTCCTCCAGATCAGTAATGTGGACATCAAGCTGCAGAACATTCAGGAACATAAACCATGTTTCTGGCACACTGTATTATTCTACATCACTTGCTGTACCTCAGATCACATTACATCATGTCAAACATCCTGAAATTGAAATAATAGTACATGACACAAGACATTTGTTACATAATGTGATGTGACTGTTAAAATTTCACCAAAAATATTCTCCTGGTCCATAGACTACTATCAAATCAGACTGGAGTTAATAAATCCAAATTGAATTTGGCACAGAGAGCATGAAAGTAAAACGAGAACAATTTCGTGCATGCATTATATACATAATCCTGTACTTAATATAATCATGTTGAGTTGGAGATGAGGATTTTCTTGTTTGAAACTGGCAGGCTTGTGCAGGAAAAAAATGTGGTTTTTTAATTTATTTGCATATAGATGTATTAATAGAAACCTGCAGTAGACGAAAAATGTTTTCTTGCGCAGTACTGAAAATAAACTTTGTAATCTTTTTAATCATCAGGTGTCCTGAAAGGAAAACATTCGTGGCCCACGCAAGCTGCTTATTAGGAACAATTAAGAAATAATTTTTAGAAAATTTAAATAGTGCAGCTTGTTGTTTGTGATGCTTCACAACTCTTTCCTGGTGGACTTCTTTATATCCCATCCTGTTATAACCCCATCTATTACAACCAGTGTCTTAATATCTTAATTAGTGATGCAAATTTCTAAACATCAAGCCCAGACAGCTGACATCCCTGCCATGGCACAGAGCTCAGTTCAGATAAGTATTAATTTTATTTTTGGTGAAAATGGCCATGAAACCCTAACAAATAGCAGAGAACATTTTGTCAAATAATTTTATCTATTTATGTCATCAGAAAAACACAGGAATCATAGGTAACCCCAAATGTTATTGACAGTGAACATTTTGAAGCAGTGAGTTTAGGGTTCTATCCTCAAAAAATACCCCCAGTTTTATTAACTCCACTGCCTGAAAACATTTTGCTTCCAGCCCCAAGTGTTTTCTGGGTTGAAATACCAAATATGTGGTGACTGAGTAATCAGGTAAAAATGAAGTTGAGTTCAGACAAATTGATACAGACAGCAACACCTTTGAGACAGTGAAAGTGTCACCTGAGTGAAAGACACCAAGAACTGTGAATTCATCGAGTGAAAGACCCAGTGCATCACCCAAGAACACAAATGAAAAAAAAAAAAAAATTGTTCCAAAGTAAAAATTACTCAATCTGTCATGATTTCTCCTTAAGAGTAATTTGTCCTAAATTAACAAAAACTACTTGCAACTTCTATCTTAAAATACTGTCAGAAAGAAATATCTGTACTAATAAAATTGTCAGAAGATCACCCTAAGAGATAGAGGAAAGAAGTAGTGACAATTTGGAGGCTCAGTATGGGCTGCTCTTTTTAAAGGGGCATTCTTTTTACACACTGTACTGGCAAATGTTAAAGAATGCACAATTGCTATATACATATGTTACATATGTTATATATGAAAACAAATGTTATATATGAATACATGTTAACATATATGAATATGTATAACACATATGAATACATTATATATGAATACAAATGTTAAAGAATGCTCAATTGCTACTTTGGGTAATTCATAATTAAAAAATAATTTTAAAAAAATTTAAAAAAATCATAATTTAAAAAATCATCCACCTCATGACATTATACTTTGTAAATTAAATGACTGCAGTAGTGATCATAGAGTTTCATTTTTAATGAATTAGCCATTTATTCTGGTGAACTCGGCACATGAAGTGTGAGAGGTTGCTCTCCTCAGTTTAGCAGGACATTTAGTTCTAGTTCGACATCTTCACCAAATATATCTCACTTGTGATTAAACCAAAGGGAAAAGCATACAAATGAAGTGCTGTCATTGGTAGCCCCAGCCAGCAATGAGGTAGCAAAAGAAAAATTGCTTTCTGGAGGAAAAAGCATTTCTACAGTGGAGCACAACTGCTGGAAATCAAAGAAGATTAACCTGTCTCTCTTCTGTCTTCATCCTTGTAGTGGAAAGAAGAGATATCACTTGACTCTTGTCCTAAAGCAACAGATTCAAAAGCAAAATCACATCTGTTTCATGACTAGAATCAGCTTTCATCATACTACAGAAAGGTGGACCTGGAGAACTGAATTAATTTATCTTCAGAAGCCAGTGCAGGACTCTGCTTAAATTACCCCTGAAAACACCTTTTTAGTCTGCTCCTAGGCAGTGCAGTGACAGAGAATCCACTACTTCCCCTAGCAATATTTTCTATGGTGCAAGGGTTTTTACAACTGGAATTTTTTTCCTGATGTCTGGTCTAAATCTGCCTTGCTGCTGTTTTAATTCCACTATTCCTTATCATGTCCCCAGGAGCAATGGAAAACCAATCATTCCCTTTCTGTTTGAGGCGATTTGGAGACACTTGGAGCTCCATCACATTCTCCTCCTCATTTAGATGGAGCAATTAAAGCTCTGCCTGGCACATGGCTGAGCCTCCCTCACCACCATTGCCTGGCCCCTCCATCAGGGTAAAGCGCAACTGGTAGCGGTGGAATTTAGGATTACAGGTGAAAAATAAGCTGCTCATTTAAAATGTTTGTGTATTTCCTCCCCCTAATATCAAGATTGGTGCCCTAAAGCTGGTATTGCCTGCCAATAAATTAAATTCACCAAGAGTTCTCCAAGTCAAAGGCCGTTTTACCCATGACACTACCCACACAGAGTCCTTTTAACTCGCCTCTCTGAGCTGTGCTTTATTCTTTTCCAAACAACTTCTGCAAATTCTGAAGCTTATTTTGCACATCTATCCTATCAGGAGTCTACTAGCAGAATTCTAGGCTTGGGAACCAATTCCAAAATGATCCATTCATTTTACAAACGAGTTGAAAGAAACAATTGCAATGGAAAACAAGAACAAAAGGTAGAACCTTCTAAATTTATACGGGTACTTTGTAGTGACCAAAATATTACACGTGCTTGCACACACAGGAGTACTGTACAAGGATTATATTGATGCTGCAAGTTCTCTGTGAGTTAAAAGTTTTTCTGAAATATTCTAAGTGAGTTGCTGTTGAAGGTTATTTTCCCACTGGGTTTGTCTCATCATTGTTGCTTCCACACTTAGAATCAGGAGTGGCACATTCACAGTGGCACAAAAATCGTTATAATTAGACATTTTCCTGGTTTTTAATGTTTCTTATAAATACTACTGAGTATCACCTAATTTTGTTGTTTGTTTTTTTTTTTTTTTTTTTTTTTTTTTTTTTTTTTTTTTTCCCTCATGTAAAAGAACTGGGAAGAATAGTCAAGAGAGAAAGAGAAAATTTGCTTGTCACATCATTCCCCAGTACTCTGCAGCTCCATGCTGAAAATGTACTTCAATGATTCAGGAGCTGTGAAAATCCAGGCTGTGATCACCCAGGCTGGAAGAGGAGTGGGGGCTGATTTAAGGAGGGAGGTGTCGCTTTTTCTACATGTTTTATTTTAACATAATGCACAGTTGCCAATATGAAAAAGAAAAAAAAAACTTCATATGCTTCTCATTCTGCATCAGAACATGCCATGAAATATCAGCAAGCCTCGTTACATAAAGTAATAAGTGATGCACCACCCACATCTCTTTTTTTTGCTGTTGTTGTTGTTGCTAACTTTTGTTTGTGATTTAAACCAATAATCACACTAAACACTTGGAAATAAATTAAGCCTTTTCAGTCTGATTAAATTGGCTGAATGACTTTAGACACGTGACTCTAATCATCCCAGGATAGTCTGGGAGTTAATCATGCAAATGTCTTTAGATATTCCACTTTGCAAAGCTGAGTTTTGGAGCCTGCACTCTCCCAAAGCATCTGCATTCTGCATTGAGAACTGCAACTGCTCCCTGTCCAAGCCATGCAAAAACTTCATAACCATCAAAACAGCAAGTCTGATCAAGGAGAACAATAAAAAAAGTTTGAGTAAGGGAAATATAAATGCAGCACTGTAGGAGGTAAGCCCTGGCTGCAGGTAAGGGAGTAAGGAACATGGGGTAGTTCCAGAAAATTCCAGAAAATTCCTCCTATCACTCAGGTAGGAGGGAGTAAGGAACACGGAATAGTGCCAACACCTCAGCCTCACTGCTCCTGCAAACCTTCAGGTTTGTTACATAGATTTTCTGGAATTATTCTTTCTTTGTGCCCACTGCACAAGAGGAGATAGATGGTGTTCACAAATGATCCCTGCTCCCTCACCCTGTTTTGGATATTGCACTTCCACTAACGGTGAGACTCATTTACTACTCATAGTAATAATTTTTATTTTCCTACCTTTCTATGTGAAGGAAAATTTTAGGGTGAGTGAGGAGAGTCATGGATTCCACCATTCAGTGAAAACTCTATTTTATTTTAACCAGAATCTGAACTTTTCCTACCATATTTTCTTTCCTATCTCTGAGATGATTGAAAAAGATTGCATCGAGATCCCACATTTTGATATTACAGCTGACCTTCTTTAAAGCTCTCATTTAACAGAGCAGTTGGAAAATGACAGAATATGGTCAAAGAAACACCACAGTTTCATGAAATTAATTAACCAATTAATTTTTTATAATTTATCTCTCCTCTACAGAGGCAGATATTTTCATTTCCATTAAAATATATTACCCCTATTAATAAAATTTAATATATATGTCTTACTTTATGTACCACCTACTGGCTGGGTTTATTCCTTGATTAACCCACTCAGACACTGCTAAAACAATTAAGGGTAATGAAAGCACAGTAACTTGGTACAGAAAATAAACTTTTGCAATAGTCTCAAACAACTTTCAGAAAATATTCCCTGGATTTTAAATCCTGGCCTGTAACCAATGGACAAACCCAGTTTTAGTTCAGATTTATAGAATGCAGCCAACCAATCAGACCTAAAACCAGTAAATTAGTGAAGGAGATCAAAATTCCTCTTAGGGGTAAGACAAGGAAGGATCAAAAATAGAAGTTTGTCAACTCCTGTGTGCAACCAAAAGATGTCAGTGATATCTTGTCATTTTATAAATGGATAACCCTGATTTTGCTTGCCTAAGAAGAGTGGGAGTTCTGATTCTGCAACACAACAAAGCATTAACTGCCTCATAAGGCTTTTAAGGGTTGGAAACAAATTCCCCAAACCATGAGCAATAGAACGGATTGGATTTATAACTGACACTACACAGTATTTATTTGTAAAATTTAAATGAGTTGGCTTGCCGTGCCTGGGAAGAAATACAAGACAAATCTAGGTCTTATAAATGAGTTCCAGAACCAGTTTGTTTCTTCCTCTGCTTTCTTCCCACATTCAGGAAGAGCCTTCCTCAATGACATTAAGGTTATGATGGAAAAAATGATTCCGCTAGAAGTCTATAGAGATTTTGTTAATATGCCTTTATGATGTGATATTATGACGGCAATTCAATTTCATTGCAGGCCTAATGAGACCGTGTTACAATGTCAAAATGAAAGGAAACTATATTAATCAAGTTATAGTACCCCGAGAGAAAGAAAAACCTAAAGAAATTAACCCCATTAAAAACTCTTTTAAAACAACATTAAGATTTAGTGAATTCAGAATTGCTTTGCTTTTGTTGGTTTAGTGCTTCAGGTAGGAGCTAAATTTGGCACTGATTTACAACTCATTAAATATATTGACATCAGGGGAATCAATGGAAGTTTTAAGGAAGTACAAACAGAACAAAATTCAGACCAACTGCTGTGATTATGCAAAGCATTGGGCACAGCCTGATTAGTCCTACAGCTAAAACATCTTTTCCCTTCAGTGAGACCAGAATTTCTACTTTTCTAACATAAATGAAGCTGGCAATTTGGCCACTGTCTCAGAATTCAGGGTTTTTTGTATCTCAGCTCTTTGATAGACTATTGGAATTCGTACTGAACACTGTAGAATTAAATTCCCAGAATTACAAAAGAGAAACAAATTGGAGTGGAAAATTCATACTGATCTTCTTAGAAACAAATAAGCAATTGGCAACAATAAAGAGCTAGTACACACCCTGAAGACAAGAGGAACCTTAGTTAGTTCCTAAGTTGCCAAAATTGAGACTAAAGAGAGAAGCCACAACTGTTTTGTAGCAACACCTTTGAAATCCCCTGTAAGGGAGATTAAATCAGAGTTAAAAAAAGAGTTTAAGTCTAAAAATGCCTACATTAATAAAACGTTAAACAAACAAACAAACAAAACCCTGGATATATTTATTTTAAAACAAAAAATCAGATTTTTGTCAACATAGACCTTTTTGTGCACATTCTGTTAATTTTACATTGAGGATTTTTGTCCTTTCCAAACAACCGTTTCTTATTAGGTGCAGAAGTTTGAGCTGCAGTATTGATGAGAATTTGATGAAATCTAGCACAAGGATTCCATCTAAAATGTGCCACTGTCATTTTCCAAACTATTTGTAAAGTTCTGCTCTCTTTAAAATCTTCCACCCACTCAAACAGGTCACAGAATTCCCAATGCAACAGGCAGGGTGAGACTGAAATATAGAATATTTTAAAGAACATGTAGATCCCAATTTTCAGCAAGGTACTTATAAGCATCAGCTCAGCAAGACCCTAGCAGCAGACATTTTGAACATGCACCAAAATATTGTAACAAGTCAAATCCTACTCCTCATTTCAGCAAACACTGAAATTTACATGGCACCACGAAGAAAGATTTGCCAATGCATGAGATTTCTATTGATTTTTTGGTCCTGTTACTGTCAGACATGCAGAGATGTCACTTTGTCATTACAACGTTGGGGAAAATTGAGGGAAGCAAAGTATGAGCCCTTCCTGAACTCAAAATTCAAGTTCTATTTTTGCTTCTCCTTTCTGGACATACACAAACAGACATACCACACAGACACAGAAAAAGCTTTTTGAAGAGAGTTGGCACATAATAAATATTTTTATTTTTAGCTATCTACAGTAAAATTTGAATAAAAATTTGTTTTGAATGTCATTATTTAGTACATAAAATTCAATATTGGCACCTGATGTTCTATTTTCTCAATATTTGCATTTTCATTTTTATAATACTTACATTTTTTGTCAAAATAAAATTATTTTGACATATATATATATATGTCAAAAATATAAATATTATATGTCATAAAAATATAAATATTACTGGAAAAATGCTTAAGAAATCATACCTCAAAAGGCTGGATTTTTCCTTTTGCTAGGTTTGGGTTTATAGCAAGGGAATTCAAAGGCAAAGCTCAAGTCATATTCCCAAAGTCAGATCTTGTGGTTCCATTCCTTACCACAGAAATACAATATCTTTTATATTAATCATTCGTATCTCCTGATCTAGAAGCAGAGATAAACAGAAAATATCAACAATACTGTTTTTCTAAACCTGCAGCCAAATGGAATCAAGGAGCTGATAAGAAGCTTCTCCTACATACAAGAAACCTGAATATTCCTGTCATGGCTCTTGGCTGTTTCTTGTCCATCTACTTTTACCTAAAGAAATAAAGTTGTTCCATCTAAAGGCCTGAAGATTTTAATCTAAATTGGAATGCTCTTGATAGCCCTAGACCAAAAGTCATCCAGGCTGAGATTTATTTTGACTTGTTTTCAGACATGCATGAGAGTGTTTGTTCTAAGATTCAATAATTTTCATTAGAAAAGAAGAGCAAATTCTTCCTGAGGTCACCAAATATTCAGGGGTCGCTGGAATCCTGCAGTATGAGCTCTCACAAAAGAGTTTAAATATTTTTCAATCTTTGTGGCTGAAAGAGAAATCATTTGCAGAAAGAAGAATGGCATTTTTTTATAGTAGATTCAAGTGTTTGCGTTCATGTTTATCCAGAAAACCTTAGGCCACTCCATTTTTTTTTTTTTTTTTTTTTTTTTTTTTTGTAAATTCTAAGAGCACTTTGACTCTATTTTATTATATATTTCATGCTTTCACTGAGCCATAAACAGGTTTCCTTGCTGTAGGCAAAGAAACACAACACAGCATGAGTTGGCAAGGCCTTGACAAACACCAGCCCAAGAGTTCTGCCACCACAGTTAATAACAGCCAGTCAATAAAAATCATACACCACCAGCTCTCAGAACTGAGACATAATCTCTGCTTATCTCCAGCCCTTTAACTCCTAGAAAATAAAATTTTCTTCAGCATTTTACTTATTCTTTAGCAAGATTCCGTAGTAAATGTTCTTATTTTACTGTCTCAGTTAATATCATATTATTTAGACTGAGGCTCTACAATCATTTCTGAGATTTGAGCTCATGCCTTTGTGCAAATTTTATTGACACCATCAAGTCACAGGGCTGATGGCACCCTTAGACATCAGTTGTTAACAACTATGAATTCCTTGACAACAAGTGAATAGGAAAATAAAGCTACACTTGGATAATCAGAATGGATGGTAGAATGCTTGGAACATGCAGCATTTATTACTGTGTCTACTGGCTCTGTAATGTTGGGTCGTAAAACAGCAAAAACATTTAAAACAGATTTAAAGTTTTATTCGCTGCTAAATCTACTCCTCTGTTTAAACAGCAAAAAGGGTTTCACTAAAAAAAAGAGATTATTTTTTCCTTGAATTTATCCCTGATGCAATGAATGTTTAGTTTTGAGGTTGGAAGAAAGAAAAATCAGCCTTGTTTGTTATATTCAGAATATTAATGAATTTTTTGCTCAATGTAAAGCAGTACAAAAAATGCTGGTACTGTTTTCACCTTTTGCTAACAAGAGGCCAAGTCCACAAAAAGGGGTTTGTTTATAAACTCCCTGGCAAAGTTTTGTTGTACATGTAATTCTCACAGCAGAAGGGGTGTGGGAGCAGTGACCCTTGCCAATTAAAGCATATGGCAGACAAAACACAAAAAAAGATGCGTTAACTGCTGAGATACCTTTTCAAGGTGGGTCTGCTCCTTTGGGGTTAGATGGATTTTCAGTGGCTTTTTGGTTGAAATAGATATATATTTACAGTTCACTTCGAAGAACTGGAATTTTTTCTCTCATCAGTTCTGGGGTTTTCCTTTCCACCTTCTCCATCCTGTGATCCTGGCTCTGCTGAAACCGCTCTTCTTGCTCTGTTCTCTCCCAGTCTCTAATTCCTGTTCTCCCTTTTCCTTCCATCAGTATTCCTTATAGAAAATAACATTTCTCTGCCGCATTTGTGTCCCTCTAATCCACAATACTGAGCCCAGAATAATGCAAACAGGAAAACTTTATCTTTGCTGCAGAGATATATTGACTCTATAGGTGTCTCTTCAGACATAGGCACCTATCAACCACTACTAAGCAACAATGTGACATTCAAAATCTTCTTTTCCTCAAAATATTATTTAATCTCTTTCCCACCAAGGTGAAAAAGTCTCCAAGTGGGAATCATGGAAGAAATCAGAGTTTTCTCTTCATGGTAGGACCCAGCAGAGACTCCATTAGAGAGTCTCTTGTGATGGTTTGTTTCATTTCACAAGAAGGAAGAAAGAGAAATCCATGAAGCTGTTCTACAGTGAAGGGAAATAAACTCTCATATGTGTACCACATTTGAAATTCTTTTCCTTTTTTTTTTTTTTTTTTTTTTTTTCACTAGTGGCAGCATGCCAAGAACCAGAGTTAAACATTTTCCCAGCTCAGTCTTTCATCACCTACCACCATATAAATCAATTTATTACCAAGTCTACACGAGGTTAAGTAAGTACATGCAACTTGGACTCAGGTGTGAGTGCAGATGGATTTTAATCCATTTCATAAATCCAGCCACAGCTATATCGGTTTCATAGCCTAAAATACAACTCAGGAGAGGTACTCATGAAAGACTACATTTACTGGTTATCTCGTTTCTTTAGTTCAGTCCGTATCATCTCCCTCACATCTTCAGCTTCCATCAAACTAATCAAGATGCAATAGAAAGAAAAATAAGCATTTGAGACCTGCTCCCAAAACCTGCAGGCCCAGTGGAGACACAGAAATGTCGACACTCACTAAGCAAACCATTATTCATAACATCTGCCTATCCAGTGCAATGTGAGCTCCTGTCACTCAGCATTGACATGTCCAGGACTGAGACCTGAACAGAATGCTTTTATCTCTCATGAGAATATGCTAATTCCTTTTGTACCACTGATCCTCTGACATTCACAGCATGTTCTGGTGTGAGGCATTAATTCGAGATTATAAAAAAGAAAGGACAATGCAAAGGCAGTGGTAAAGGTAACATATATCTGGTAATAATTTGATTAAAAAATGAAATCGTTCTCCTAGTAAAATTATTTTCCCTATACAACGACATAATTTTTCTCGTCGGTCTCACTGGTGCCAAGACTCTACCTGATACACAGATTTTGGGTTATTAATTAATAGCAAGGCACATTATTAGCTGTGTTACTTGTGGCAAGTAAAATTTTAAAGGATTTCATTTTCCTATTGATTTCTGTGGAACACATTGACTAATAAGCAAAATAACTTCTCTCCAATTCAATTACGATTAAGTGTGTGTTATCGGATCACACTACACAAACATTTCTGCCAGCATTTTCAAGCACTGACTGACTATAACCACATGTACTTGACACACATAATTACAACACATTATTTTACAGCTAAGAACAAGCAGGGGGGACTTTCACTGTGCCTTGTTATTATGTTTTCTGCAATAGATTCCTTCCTTTTCACGTTTGACTTCTCTGCCCTTCACCGATGTGTCCTCAATGATTTCTTTCACCAAGTGCTTCTCTACCTCACCTCCCCTAATTAATTCTCAACTTCAGATTCTCCACTGACCCCCACGTAACTCTCAGTAGATACAAAAGCTTGGAAACTGAAATCCAAGAGCAAATTCTGGCCAGAGAGCTTTTCTCCAGGCTTCTACAGCTTCCACTCCGATCACACAAAATGTGTCCCCAAATCCTGCGCGGAGCAGCACGTGACACTGCTGTGCCTCAGTGGCATTTTCCCATTGTTGGACTCCAGAAAAATCACAAAATTAGGCTCTGAGCGTGGGGATGAACCTGCAGGCTCACTCTCAGCAATGAGACTTTGCAAAGAGAGAGCCTCCTGCAAATCCAGTTCTTGAAAAAAAGAACTTTTTTTCCTTCACTTGCCAAAAGAATCCTCCTCCTCCTCCAGCATATGTGTAAGCAGGGAATACAGAATGAAAAGTGCTGGAGTCCAAAACTTCAGTGAACAGATTTCTAGTTTTACTTAGATATCTTTAAGAAAAGAACTTTAAAAAAACCCCAAAAAACCCTCAGGTTAAGGGGAAGTTGAGAACAGTTGAGATAGACACAGTACCGTAAAAATGATAGCGTGAACAAGAAAAAGGCATTACCCTCTCTAATCCTGCCTGATTCATACTCTCTGTCATTCCCGAATTTAACCTGTTGTACAAAAACAGGCAGCTGAAATTGGAGACAGCTTTTGAATGGTGTTTTAAGGACCTTGGAATCAATCAAAAAGGCAAACCAATCCCAACCCAAACAAAATCAACCAGCTATTAAGTCTACATAACCTATGTCCAACGTTAGAGTTCAACAGACACCTCAGGGAAAGACAGAAATATTTTGCTCCCAATTTGGTCTCTGGGCACTGTCATATCTCGTATAATATCTGACTCTTTCAGAAATGACATTTTCATGTCATAAAATCTAATTGATAGGCACTTTCAAGTGCTATTTTTAGATATAACATCCAAGACTAACCAATGCAATATACTAAGAAGTTTTTATGAAGTTAAATCAAGCTGTCCTGTTTCTGTTCAAGTCATGCTCTTCTTGACAATGATACACATTAACAGCAACATTCCTTAGACTGGAAGTTTATGACCCTCATCTTTGCCTGAACTGTGCTTTCACTTGAAACAATATTTACCATTGACTTAAAAGTCCAAAGTTCTCCTGTGCCAGGAGAACAAAATGTGTGTTTTGTTTGGTTATCCTGCACCCCCCGATCTCTGGATTATGTATCATTGTGCAGTTGATACAAGATCAGATCAGTCACATTTTCTGTGACTTCAGAGTCAATCTTTTCATTTTGTTTGGAGGAGCACACCAGGCTGAATAAAGAAAAATGCTATTCTGGGCTCATTTCAGTCTTTCACCTTTCATGGGTTTATCCTCGCGTTTTCCGTCAGATTTCACCTTTTCTCACATTCCACCAGAAAACTTTGATACACAGTTTTTTTGCTTTTTATCCTCAAATGACTTCAAAAACCCTGAGTACAAGTAGTCTTTTACTACAAGCCTCTTTTCTGCAATACAAACCAAAAAGTGAAGTAGCTCTGCCTCATTTACCCCCATGTGGTTCAGGTAGGTCTATGACATTCTTTCCTCTAGAAATCCAAGGTCAAGGTTCTCTCACGGGTTTTTTTTTTTTTGTTGTTGTTGTTGTTGTTTTGTTGTTGTTGTTGTTGATTTTTTTTGTTTTTTTTTTTTTTTTTTTTTTTTTTTTTCTCATCTATCTTTCAGGTTGCATTGTCGGTGGGGTTGTACACCTGTCTGTAAGGATTCCTTGCACAGATTGCAAAACATCTAGTAAACAATACTAAGCTCTATATGTGCCAGATTTTAAGGAAAGAGTTTTTTTCATATTTTGAAAAATTAAATGAATTACAAAAAATATACTTGCCGTGAAGCGTTTTCTACTCTAGCATGGCTTCACAAGCCATCCCTCTGAAATTGCCTTGAACTTGAATAAAGGAATTACAAGTACAAGCAAATAAACTTTTCAACAAATTTAATATGACCAAATTTAAGCACATTGACTTTTGTTAAGTAAAGAGTCAGTCAAGTTCATGTCAAGTCAAGTAATTACACCAAGGAGTCAGAAAATAATGAATAAACTGATCCTTGTGGATTTTTTCTTGCCCTAAGTATTTTTAAGACATTTCAAGTACATTAGTATTCATAAGAGCATCAAAAGTGGGCCTTGCAATCTGATCACTTTGGGAAGGTAAACAAAATTCAGACTTTTTTTGTTGTTGTTGCTCCAATATTGGGGATTTCCTCATCCACTTCACACCATGCACAAAAGACATCCTGACAACTTTTATTATTTGATTCACTGGGAAAAAGTCCAGATACTCCTTTGCTCAACAGGCATGGCACTTTTCAGGGAGCCCTCATCTCTTTGGAGGTGGTTGCACACAAGATCCCCAACTTCCCAGAGGTCTCTGTCCCACAGACCAACAAACCCAAGAGCATTAGAAATGGACCACCAAGAATATTCTTCCACTTCCTTCAGTATCCATGTGTCTTCAAGAATATTGTATCTGCATCATCTCTTCTCCATCCCAGCTACCCAAAATGAATTGTTAAAGCAAAACCCTGCTTCTCTCCTCACATAAAAATGCACGTGGGACAAGAAGGGACATCCCGATGGCTCAGCTGGAGTTCCGGAAAGCAATTTCCATTTGGAAATACAAGATACTGATGTTAGTGAAGGTCAAAATCCATGTATTCCTCAGCAACTTAATAATTCCTCCCAGACTTTATTGGAAACAGGATTCAGAAAAAAAGTCTATTGAAAGGTGAGATGCAAAACTGGTTTTAGAAGTTCTAATCACACATCCATAGCAGAATACATGACAAACAGCACATTGTCAGGAAAAAGGACATCACAGTTAAATTCCTATTGACCTAGAATACAGTATTTTCCACCAGAAGACAGTATGAGCAGTAATTTTAAGTCAAGTTGACAGATCTAAGTCCATATCATCACAAACTTCAATCCCAAGTATTTAAGGGTTATGTTAAATATCCTCAAGAGCTATTTAATCTCAAACACCTATTTTATGTCTCAAACACCTTCATCCCTCTTCCAATCAGTAAATACACTAAGGGGAAATGCTCATGCAAAATTAAAATTTAAAAACAAAGAAAGGGCTTAAATCTGCACATTATTCTGGAAAAATAAAAAAAAAGAAAAAAATAAAAGAAAAAATAAAAGGAAACAAAGTAATGAGGATAAAAGTGTCAAAAGTAGCCTGAGGTCTGGCAGCTGACAGTAGTAACCTGCAGGGAAGTCAGTTGGGAAGCTCTCCAGAATCATTCTGGCGCAGAGCACTCCCTTTAAAATGGCAATTCACCCTAACTTCAGCCTTCCAGCCAGTAGCTGGAAACATTTATCACACAACAAGAAATAAACAAAATTTTACTTAAATCAACATGGATCATTGAGAACAGCAAAGCTGCAGTTCATAGAAGACCCGGCTACCAGATATACAATTTTTTCTGATGAAATGGGGTGTATCTCCCTAATGCCTTGTCAGGTGCTCTGCAGTTCTGGCTTGTCTGAAATTCCACCCTTGGGACTGGCTGTGAAAACAAGGAATAGACTTGTTTTCAAATAAAATCAATCTTTGTTGTGCTCCAGCTCTTCCTTCGGAAAGGTCAGTGCCCTTGCAGCATGTTAGTTATGTTTTTAATTTGTTAGCACTGCTATTAAAAAAAAATAAATAAATTTTAAAAAAAAATAAAAGCAAATTTCTTTCACACAACTGCACCAACCACCAGAAATAAAAGCAATAAACAGATGGCAGAGCACAGTCTAAAGGGTTTGGTTCAGCTATTGTACATGTAGCTATCTCCATTTTACATAGATGTCCCATAAAGTTAAAAGGGGTTAGCTTGAATTTAAAAAATATTCTGTCGGCAGACATAAAACTCAAGATCTGCTCAAGATCCAAACTCTTCAGAGCCTTGCTATGCGCTTGCTTGTTATTAGTTTTAGTGCTGATTTTTGAAAGAAGTAAGGATGTAACTATGGGTGAGAGGAATCATCAGAGCACATGAGTTTCAGATTGCAAAGCTTGCCCTTGATGCTCTTAGAGAAAATTCCATTTCAGCTGGATTCCTTTGTACTAATGCAAAGCCCCCGAGACAAACAGAATTAAATATACACAACTCAAGAAACAATATGATGCTATTATCCTAATTTGAAAATGAAGCTGTCAATAAAAGAGAAAAAAAAAAACAACTGGGATGAAATCAGAGTAAGAAACAACAAATGAACTCCGCATTTTTATTTTCATCGACTCTCCTCTGGGGTAAAAAGTGTGAGAATTTCTTTTATTGCAGCTGGAACACTTTGATAAAAGTGTTTTCACTTTCTTTCATTCTTCTTCTTAAAGGAAAATATCCATTCCACTGTTGTAAATAACTCAGGTTTCTCAGGTCTCCCCCCTGCTACAAATTTTTCTGCCCTGTAAGTTCCTACAGCTACAGATATAAATGGACACAAAGAACTTGGATATCACTGAGGAAATCTTCACTGTTCTGTGTCAGCCTACTCCTGGCAGCCTCTGGGTGTGCATCACTTTACATAAAGGGAATCTACAAAAAGGAGAACAGAGATAAGAGACACAAACTGAAAATGCAGCACTGGAGAATGTGAATTACAGATTTTATTCTTCTAAGAGTCACCTTATTGGCCACTGCTTTGTATTCAACAGCTTGCCCATTAACCCCCTGAAAATACTGTGTAATAAGGAATTAGCTTTGTGTTTGCCACCAATTACTGCAAGCTGGGAGCAGAAGCCTGTCAGCAAAATCTGTGGGTTTTTTTGAAAGCATAAAACAAAATTGCAATGGTCTTCTGTCTTCCTGAGATCAGCTGAGTCAGTTCAGCTATTCAAGGCCTTTTACCAAGGTTACCTTAAGAAAAAATGACTAGAGTAGCCATAAATCCCAACAAGATCAGCTCATAGTGGATGTACAGAAGTTGTCTGTGCAACTGGAGTTCAATTCAGCCCAAATTTTTTAAGGAGATATTTGGAATTCCTTCTGATAACCTACACCATGTGCACGCATCTACTGGGCAAGCTTACCACAAGCAGACAATTAAAAACACAGCAAACTTGCAGGATCAGCCTTCTATCCAATCCACATTTGAGAGAGGTCTGGGTTTGTGCCTGGTCAGCACTTTGCTAATTAGCTGTATTCTGACTATTCTGCAGAAATGATATTTTGGCTTGTAACACCTCAGATGAATATTATAGTCAAATAAACTTACACTGCAGAATGGTAAAGACACTGTCAGTCTGCTGCTTCCTACCCTGAGAAAGCTCAGAAGGAGCCCAAATGTTGATTATATCAATATTATGCCCTTTCTCAATATGAAGCCATTGTACATGTACCAGAGTTTAGTATTTCAGTATTTGAGCACACAATGAGATCTCAAACCAAGAAAATTAAAATACAGGTGTCTACTGAGAGAAATTTAATTAATATCTCAGGACTAAGACACGTTTAATCCAACTTTCACTGTGTTGCTCTAGCAAAAAAGCAAATTTCCAATCTGCTTAAAAAGGAAGATGCTTTGTGCTTGCAATTTCATGTTATTCACAATCAGAAAAGCAATATTCACTGGACTGGTGCTTGAAGCAGGTCCTTCAGGACAGTTCTTTGCAAAACTTAATGTTTTTTGCTTCTTCTTCTATTTTATTGGCTCAGAACAGAAGTCAGTACATAACTATGGATGTTTTCCTCCTTTATCTGATACAGTCTCTAAACATATTGTAGTCTGGTTGTAAAATAGTTCTTCACCCAGTGCTACTGGATTTGTGTATTAGGATTCTGTGATAAAAGTTCAGGATATAAAAGGTGAAAAGAGAATTTCTCACATTTTAAAGCAGCCCAAACAATATTTGGGGCAAGCTCGTGCATTCACTGAAAGCAGAAACAAAACCCTGACACAACAGAGGGGCTGGAAGCTGAAGGATAAATTATGCTTGCTGTGTTTTTCTGAATTGAATCCTGCCTGCATGATCAGCAGTATTCAGACTCTCAGCAGGAAGTCTCCAAAAGAGAGGGAAAACTAGGCAGGAGGCTTTAAAGAAAGCACAGAGAAATGCACTGAAGGAAAATTCTGGTTGAGAAGTGAAATTGGTTAAATTGCCCACAGCAAGTCTGTGCAGAAGAAGGGTCTACACTGATTTCCCTGCTTTGAGGGGTAGAGAGAAAAGCTTTGCAGAGCATGAAAAGCAAAGCCTGTATGGAGAACTTGTTCATTATGGACAATTTCTTCACAGATAATCTGCTTTAGAATGAGACAAAATAAGGGAGACACCAAAGAAACCACTGAGAACAGAGTGAAGGGATGTATTTGGAGGAATCAGTCAACAAAAGAGTCACCAACTGCTGCAAATACAAGAACAAGCTCATGGGAACAGAAGAGACACCCTTTTATCTTCTGAAAGCAAGGATTGGGAATGGCAGAATTGGAAGATTCTTCCATCACAGAATTTACCCAAAACACAGGAGTCATTTCTGTTTCACCATTATTAGCCAGTAGGAGCTTGATAATATTCAAGGTTGGATTAGTCATGATTTTTTAAAGTCAGATCATGATTGGGAAGTGGGAGGAGTGAGCTAAGCTCAAAAGCAGCTGCAGAAGGAAAATGAATTTGCAGTTACTCAGAAAGAAAAGCAGGAGCTGCATTCTGAGGCAGCTATTTGTGGATTAAACTGAGCCTTCACCCCAAGACTAGCTCTGATGCTGGTCCAGGCTTTAATGCATATCCCCATCCAAGGGCAATTTTTTCTTAAATCAGAATAGATGGAACCTAGGAGCCCAAATCCTTTAACCTCAGCCTAACTCCTTTTTAGAGGTGTTCTGCTCCTTCCTCAGGAGCACACCACTGCCTTCCTCTGCCACAGAACCAGGGATTGCTCTCCCCAGACATCAGGACCATTTTTCAAATAGTAGAATTTTAAAACACTGTCTTCCAGGCACCATAAAAATGTCAATCTTGGTGTAAGGCACAATCTGACCAATTTGTCTCTAGGCAGTTCAGCTGTACAGAAAGGGCAGAACAAATGCCTGGGCCAGGGCACACGAGACAAAATACACTTAAGGACAGACCACTGAGCTTCTCAGATTTGCTTTGTCTTCTGCACAATTTCACTGCAGATCGTGGGCTTAAGGATAATGCTCAGATGTGCCGGAAATCACCCATTAATTTAATGTATGACACTCACCAAGGGTGGCTCTCTTCAGGATGGAGACACAGCTGTGGAGACAACCAAAGCTTTAGGTTGGACCTGCAACTCAGCTGTAACCAGGAGTGCTCAGTTTAATTTTTAAAAGACACAGAACTCTTCCTTGTGTAGTGCACAGACCTCACTGCCTTATTAGCCTGTTTTCCAGACGTGCTCTGAACACTGAGAAATAACTTAAATTCCACCATGTTTGTGAACAACTCTTCAAATGAAGGAAAAGCTCTTTTTCCAGGGTCGGACATGAATGCCATCAAACAATAAACCTGGCCTTTAAAGGACTACTTTTTCCAGCATTATCTCAATACTGAGATACTTCTAGCCTGTTTTTATGCCTCTCTGTTTTGACGAAGAAAAGCAAGAACAAAACCTGAAGAATGAATCACAACTGTGTTTGAATGTAAAGATGTCACCTTCTACAGAAAACATGCTTACTTTTAAAATCGGCTCCTTTGAGAGAAGATAATAAGTTTCTAATGACCTAATTAATTTTACACTAAATGTGTTTTGCAAATGTAGAAAGTTAGACAGCAAATTCCTGTCTGTGCTTTGGCAAGAAATGGCTGTCTCCAAACAAATCTCTAAACCCAACATACAGTAATTCATGCTGACAGTTTATTCTAATTACAGCTGGATATAATGGTTCAGCTGAGATGCCAAATTTCACTGAAAATAACACTTTGCTAGACAGTAAATAAAAGAAAATGAAAACAAATTATTGATCCAAAGTATTTTAGCTGAAACTTTTTTTTTCTAAACATGAAGCTGCTGAAAGGTATAATGTAACTGAAGGGATTATCTGATTCAGAAATTTAGAAGAAAATTTTTTTCAATAAAAGTAACAGACATGTTTATTCACATCAACACAGATGTCATAATATTGACACTTTTTTTTTCCTGGATTCTCCGAAATTGTGATGGGGAAAATTATCATCAACTGAGAAAAAACGGAGATATTTGTTCTTCCCTCCCTCTGAACATGCAGATTCTGGCCTGGAAAGATGGATTTCAGGTGTTGGTTAACTCCTGGTTCAGGAGGTAAATTGTCTTTATGCATTTCTGTGTATCAAAAATTCCTTTTACCTCTCTTTTAGGAGCATTCCAGGATGCCCCAGCAACACAGAGACATCAAAGCAGAACTACCAAGAAACGCAACACCTCAGACAAGGGGGTTTTTCACAAGCAGATTATATGAAAATTATATCTTTAGGGCAAAGAGCTGAGCTGAATGTTAAACAGGTGTTTTGGTTTTGGTATTTTTTGTTTGTTTTTTTTTTTTAATTGTCTAAGTGAACTGCAGTCCAACTAGAAAAAAAGTTTTGGAAAACACATAAAAGTAAGAATAAAATATATATATAATAAAGATGTAATGCACACTAAGAAAGGCAAAAAGGAGATTTTATGTGTTAATAGCTTTTATGGAAACAAACAAATATTCCACAGAAACATGTTCAATCATAAGGAGGAACAAAGATTGAGCTGTTTTTTCTTTGTTACTTTAAGGGTGACTGAACACTCAACATCTGTGTTTGAGATATTTTAAGCTTTAGAGGATTCAAAATATAGAAACTTTGAAATCAATGTTTAAATTAATAAAGCCATGAAAATAAAGGGACAATAAAAGCCAATACAAAACAAAACTATGCAGAAAATGCATAGTGTAAGAACTGGTTTCCAAACCAGCATGGGTTGGAAGTATAGGAAGAGCACAACCATATTTATTTTAAACATTAAAAAAAAAAAAGAAAAATCATTCAACACAGGACAAAAGCCCAAATTCTCTACACTAGAAGAGTTCCCTCTTTTTCATACTGGCACCCTGCAAAAAGAACATTCATTATAAAAAGTCCAAAAAATTCTGTAGGATAATATGAATGGGGCATGTAGTTAATCTACTAAGATACCATTAAGAAGTGAACTGATGTTCAGCCAACTAATTATCCATTCATTAATACAGAACCATAAATGACATTTCTAGAATACTACAAAATCCTTCTGTAGTAATATTTTCCCATCTACATCTATTCTGACATTTATATTCGATGTCTCTTTCATAATTATTTCAAATAATTCCTCTGACATATTGAGGGGAAAATAGCTTAAAAAGAGATTACTTACCACCTACCAACAGCTCACAAAAAAAGGAGCAGGACAAAGTAATTATGTTGGGGTATTAATTTAGAATTGATGTGCTTGTAGTCCCTAATAATCACTATGGTGCTTTAATTTTTCCACGGTGAAAATTTTAAGGTGCTTCAAGCTATTTGCACACACCTTTAACTCAAGATTTGTCCTTCCAAAAAATAAGCAGATGTGAAACTCACTCATTTGATTCACAGAAAGGGATACAGCACTGATAAACTGGCATTAAAAATAAACAACTAAATCCAGAGCTGGTGTTTTCGTGTCTCAGTTTGCTGTTGGTGGTGCAACAGCTGCTGCTGTGCTCACCAGAAAAGGGAAGAGGAGAGAGGGGTGCACAGACACCTCCAGACAAAAACAAATCTGATTTCAACCAAAGCAGAACTTGATACTCAGTACAAATTGATATTTGTTGTGTGTTCACTCCCTGAGCCTCTCTGGCTGGTAATTAGCAAAGCCACAAGAGCTGACAGTTTGCTGGAAATGGTACAAGCTCCGGAATATTTAGGTCAACAAAAATCTGCAGTCCTCTTAAGGACTTAGGAGGGGCTTATTTCAGCAGATTTTTATATCAAGATTTTGGTATAAAGATTATTTCTTTGCTATAACACTGCCACATTTTTAATTTCTTATCATATAACATTTCTCCTTCACCGATTGTTCCATGCTCTGCCTTCCAAACTGCACTTTGTTTGAGCAGTCTTTTCCTGTCTTTATCCCGCTTCCACTACACATTTTTCTGGCCTAACTTCTAATTCGTATTTAAAATACATCAAAATTTGTGCTGGTTGCTGGTCCCAGATTTAGTTCCAAAAAAGAAAACTTAGTCAAAAAACAAAACAAAACAAAACAACAAACAAACAAAAAAAATCAAACAAACAGCAACAACAAAAATCCCAAAGAAACAAAAACAAAAAACCAAACAAAACCAAAGCAAACAAACAAAAGCCAACAAAAAGGAAAAAATCAAAACAAAACAAAACAACCACCAGCAAAAAAAACCCCAAAAAACTTAAAACCAAGGCAAAGCGAGCAAAGTCAGCACACATCTGATGAGATAACAGCTTCTGAAACACAAAATAGATTAAGTGGCCCCAACACACGTTTGCAGCCCTGCAAATGTTCTCAGTGCCATAAAAAGAAAAAAAAGGTGGGATGCCACGGTTTTATCGTGTGCTGTTTGGGGATAAAAGAAGCTCCATCTGAAGCTACAGCTCACACTGCATCTACAAAGAACTGACCTACATAACCAAGAGAATGGCTCATCTCTCCTAAAGATCCCTTTCCTTTTATTTTATGCCATTACCAAACTCACATAAGCCAGAAAACAGACTGGTCAAGTGATTGCAACAGCTGACACGTCCCTGGATAGAAAAATGCCCTTCCTGACACCACTTCAGCTGCTCTGGTCAGCACACACAGGAATTCAGGAGGCTTCAGCCCGGCTGGGCGTGGGACAAAGCGTGAGGTTTCTGCCAAATGCCAGATTTAGTCTGCAACCTGGGCTAAAGTCAGCTCCCTGTCTGAAACACCAACAACCAGGTAGGATCACAGGGCAGATGCTAGAAAGAAAAAAAGCTCAGCAAGCATATGGAAAAGAAAGGGGGGAAAAACAAACAAACAAAAAAGTCTTTAGATGCAAAAGGTGCTAAAAGTTTCACTTCCCAAAAAAAGTAGGTGGGATTTCTGCAGAAGCACCTGACTCTGCACGTCCTGACAGTGTACCGTGCACCCACTGTGGGAGGAACACAGGACTAGGTCACCCAGGCAGCTTTGTCATCCCATTCTTTCTGCCAGCTGGGTTTGTACTGCTGTGGTTCTGGTTCTGGAGCAGTTATTTTAAAGTGCTCAAGGCTAGGCAGCCATTTCCCAAATTTTGCTCCAAGCAGCCAGCTCCAAGTTCCCTCATAAAACTGATGCCTTGGGAAGGCTGACCTGGAACAGAGACTGGACAAAGATGGGGAATAAAGTAGATATTTATTGAAAGGTCTTTAGGGTACAACTTGGGCAGGACAGGGCCTGACCAGGGTTACACCCAGGGTGGACCCAAAATGGCCACAAAATAGACACAAAATGGTCACAAAATGGCTGATTGGTCACAAGATCTCACATTTTTATAAGTTTTGGTCTATTTGCATATTGGGGTTTGATTGTCCAATTCCAGCTCCAGGTTGTGAGGTCCCATCCTTCTTGTTCCTCCCTTCAGCCCACCCTTGTTTGTGCTTTTGGGCCTGAAAACTTTTACCAGTTGTCCTTGGTCTTCAGCAGGAAAAAGATTTGTTTTGTCTCCCTGCTCTGTGCAGAGCTGAGTGACACTGACTGTGAGCTCAGAACTGCACCCCTGGGCAGCGCAGAATCTGCAAATCATGATAGCTGAAACTTCAGGCATCACTCTCACCAACACTTAACAGCCAAATATTGAACCTCCCAAAACAAACACAAACCTCCAAGGTTCATTGACTGACCTGCTGTCCGTGTTCAACAGTTCATTTTGAGGAAAGTTTCTAAGCTATACAAGCATTAAGAAATCCACACTCAGAATGGACACAGATGTGAAAAACACAAAGGACTTAATCCTGAATTAAAGTAATTAGACTTGTCCAAAAAAATCCATGAACAAACAAACAAACAAAACCCAAAAACCCCACAAAAAAAAAAAAAAACACCACCATCAAAAAACAAAACAAACAAACAAAAAAACCCAAAACCCAACCAAAAAAACCCCCAAAAAACAACAATAAGAAACCTACAAAAAATCCCTCCAAAACCTACCAATTCACAACCCAAAATCTGTAGTTTCCACCATTAAAAGACCAAGGGGAGGCACAAAGGCTTTATAGTAAAAGAGCTTTGTTTGCCCTGCTTGTATACTGTATTAAATTAGATGCTAAGTTAGTTCTGGCCAAGGACAGTATATTGGTGACAAGAGGGAGCTCGTAATGTTCCTTGATCTCCTATCTCTCTGTAAAACAAGAGAAACATGGAACCAGGCAAAACCTGTTCCATTTCCCTCATCCATCCCAGGGGATGGAGATCCAGGACTTTAAGGTGCATTCTGGATTAACCTGAACTAATCTGAGAAAGAGGATACAGATCAGCACTGTCCCTGAAAATTCTCCTTCCCATTCAGAAACATCCAAAAGATTCATGACTTTAGACAGATACAGATACTTTAAGACATCTGAAGATAAAATTACAGACAAGTCCCTCAAAAAACTTTATGAAGAAATCTCTGAGATTTAAGCAATGCTTCACAATAATTTGTAATAGGATTATTCTCACATGGATTTTTTTTTCTCCCTGAAAAATATTTTTACATTGGGTTTAACATATTTATAGGTCCCCACATAGACATAATTCATTGCAACATGCTAAGGGAGCTTTTCCTGTGAAAAATGGGGTGATCAAATGTTTATAATATGGGTCAGGATCATCCAGTGGTGTGCTTTCATTTCCTTGGTGGGAAACTCTCACCAAGTAAGGATTTCAGAAAGAAACCATTCTGTGACGAAGTCACTAATATGAAAAATAGTCACAGTGTCCTCTTTAGAGCACATGGCATTTAGTTTGCATTTTAATTACAGAAAATTCCACCACAGTAATTTAAAGGAAAATATTGTACACATTGTGCATAAGTTTGGGGTTTTTTTTCCCCTCGAATTTCATGTTTTGACACAACCTCACCAAGAATTCAAGAACGGCTCTCTTCGAAATAAATTGGTACTAAACAAAACGTGTTTACTCCCTGTGTATGAAAGTATATTGTTGAAAACAGAGTGTGAGCAACTTGGAACAAATTTTAGAGCAGATGCACGGGGTAGTGCTGTTAAATAGCGACGCTTTTAAGGCTCTTCAAAGCACCAGTCCGCAGGCAGTGGGAATGCAGCACCAAGATAAAATACCTATCAGTGGCACTACAGTTTGCAGCAAAAAATAATTGATGGGGAGTTGGGCAGAGTGGATTATAAATTGCAGGGTGCAGGCAGTCATTTCTGCTCTGGTCAATGTAGATATTAGATATAAAGACAGTTGCTGGTGGAATAGAGGGCAGAATAGCCCACTAACTAGGAGGATTATATTTTATTGATTGGTAAGAGATAAAACACCTATATTATCCCAAATTAGTTTTTACTGCATTAGGAAGAAAAAAAAACCTCTTTCTGCAAACCCTGCATCAAATATTAATCAAGCAATAATTAAATGGGATAAAGAAAACTGTCCTGATATCTCACTTGCAATCATTTTCTTGGTGTGTAAAATAAGCCAAGCATGACTGAATAAAACTGCAGTACCCTAATACTGGATTTTTTAAATTTTAATGTTCTGTTTTATTCCTAAACCCTTTTTAGAAATACCACTTTGAACTGGTAACTTCTGGCAGTCTATGGAATGAGAGTGTTGCTCATCCACAACACAGCGAGATGGGAGAGAAGGACCAGCACAGTAAAACAAGGCTTTAGATTCCTCTTTGGTGTTACCTGAACCTGTTCCCTTTCACTGCAGGCCTTTTAATTATGTTTCTATGACAGAATACTGAGGTCAGAGAGAGCCAGATGCAAGACAGCATTTACCTCCCCACTCAGTCAGCAGTTACACACATGCTTAAGCACTTTTTAAAGGCAAGAACTTCTTAACCACATGCTTGAAGGATTCCTGGCCTGCTGAGGGGTGCACAATTAAGCAGTCAAGATGCAATTATGAACTCGGGTTCTGCAGCCTCTGTGCTGGACTCTGCCAGTGGCTACTTCATTACCTGTTAATAAATCATTGCAGGTACAGTGGGTTCTTAGATTAATTGTGGTTAATGGGAAGTTCATGTCTGACATCACAACAAAGAGAGATCTTTAACATACGATAGATAAGGTAATAAATATCAGGAAAAATGTCTTTAAGAGATGCAGTTTTAATTAGCCTCGATCCTTTGATTTGCACTCCGGAATCCAACTAACTCCTCCTTCTAATGTTCTTGCCAATGGTACACACCCATAGACTTAATTTTGCAGATCATGTTACCAGAGAAAAAGCAAAGTATTCATGATTTCAATTACAAATTCTTTTGAAAGACTCAAGGACAGAGAAGCTCTAGCCTGTTACAAGTAGGCTGACTGAGAGTGGAGCTCTCAGGCTGGTAAAGAAGTCATGGGCAGCTTTACATGTGTTCCAAGCATCTGATTTGAAAACTAAATATATGAACTACTTATGCACTTAATCCTCTGCAGAATCAGGATCTTAATACAACAAATACCTTAAAAATAATTTTCAGAATTATTTGTGCTGAAGGAAAAAAAAAATGTGCCATAAACATGCTTGTTCAGTACTTAGTTCAGAATTCATGTTGTTTTCAGAGATCACAATTGATGGTCAGCACAACGTGTCCTGGCTAGCCTGCACTTCAAAGACAATGCGAGTTTCGTTTAGTTTGTACTCACTGTACTAAATTTAAATAACGCATAAAACTTACATGCCTGAGAAAAAGCAGAAATGAGGCAGCAGTGAGAGCCAGAGGGATCCCTGTTCCTGGGGGACTCTGCTGGCTCAGAAGCCAAAGAGACCAACCCTGGCTCATTAACAGCCAAACCGGCTGCCTGACAAGATCCTGCATTTCCCAGCTCTGCACGCCTCCATCAGCCACTGTGGAACTTTGTTGCCCAGGGAATTCTTACAATTTGCCTTCCATCAAATCACTTCTACTGTGAAACATCAAAATCCTGTGAAACGCGGAGATTATTTTCCTCCAGACTTGCACCAGCTCTGAACTTTTCCACACATGACACCTTGTTCCCACCTCTGAGATCAAACAATATTGTGTTTGGGGGAGAATCATTCCAAAATTCTGTTCTGGTTGCAAACAGAGGATGTCCATGGAGCTGAACAAAGCTGCACCTGCTGCAGGGACGCACCGGCACTGCAGAGGGGTTTGACTGGGGATCCACTCAGGCCAGGAAAACTCTGTTATTTCCCGCTCTGGTCAGCGGAAGGAAGCCTGCCCAAAAAGCAGAAAAGTTCCCTTTGAAAGAACAGGAAAAGAAGCAGATGGCCCTGAATGAGGATGTCATACTTCAAGAAAATGAAAGTTATTAAAAATGAAAATTGTAGAGTTAAATCTGAGGAAATAAAACACTTTAACTTCGCATGGATGTAATTTAAAGGCTCCATAAAAGACCTGAAACAGACGTGGAGCAGATAAAAAAAATAGGCTCTTTAACCCAGTGACCAGAAACCTTCTCTATCTACTTTCAGGGCACTTAGTTTGTAGCACATAAAATATTGAGCTAAAAGAGAACTATTGATGTAGATGTAATGGATGTGTAAGCAAACTTCTTTTTTGTGTACATCTTAAAAGTAATTTAGAGCCTTATATGTCGGGAATTGCTGAGCCTAAGTTTTAGCCTGGAGCAAATTTTTATAGCTAAATATCAAACTCTAATGATAAAGGTTTCTAATGGTCAGACTTAAATACTTTTCTGCTGCCAGGTATTCTAAATATCCCAGCCTACCTTTCCTAGAGCTGGTTCCACTAAACAGGCCGTTCACCTTCTTCACATAAACTCTAAATTTCTACAGCTTGAAATTAGCCATTATTTGGAGGCATTTAAATCTCATCTGTTTTAATGGAGAGCATGTGTTCATTTTCTTTCAAACTACCTTTGAAAGGATCACGAGCAAGTAATTAAAACTATTAGTTGACATTTCAATTCTCAACAGCTCTATCTAGACTAAAATTGTTCTTTTTAGAAATGGCAAAGATATTCAAAACAAATAATTGGAAGTTACTGAGAAAATCGAAACTCTGAGTGCTCTTCATTTCATTCACATAAAAATAACTTCTCTTGACCTCTCAATTTAAAAACAACAATTTTTTTTTTAATTGATAGAAAATGAAGTACAAAAGTGCCTGTGCTTTTAATCAAATGCAGGCAGAAGTGCAAACATAATTTCCTGTGCCTAATAGAAACCAATATTCACATTTCTGGTGACCAACTTGGAAGAAAAATGCTGCTATTCTCTGGTGTCACTCATTCAGAGAAAGAAGTCTTTCAGAAACATCACTATGAAAACGTTATTAAATTCTTGTTGTCCATTCCACAAGGAGCTGTATTCTTTTAATCCTGGATGGGTCAAAGGAATTGGCAATAAATCAGGGACAACCTAGGAGCAGTGTTCTGCCTTCTGCAGGCACAAAAAGACAAAATAACCCAACCAGGACACACACACACACACACGCTGCAGGATGCAAGATTTCCATGGATAGCAAATCTTGGCTTTCCCTCGTCTTTAACGTGGTGTCTCAGGCCACGGGCAGAACAGGAAACACACCCAAGATTTCCTCTCTGTCACTTGTGTCACACACAGAACATTCCAGGTGTTGCCAGCTGATTGAGATATTCTCTGAAACCCTTCCCTGAACACCCAAAAATTGATTAAAAGCATCAGCACAGCAGTCCAGAGAATCAGCTGGCATAAATTGGAATAGAATTCTTGGGCTTGCATTCTTAATACCTTTTGATTTAATCCAACCTATTGAGCACACAGAAATTACTGCCTCAATTTTTCAATTAACTGCTGTGGACTAATTGCACTGCTATGGTTTATAATCAGCAGAAAGAAAGAGTTTTAGCAGCAGTATGACAGAGTACAGCATTACACCTCCTTAACTCTTGAAAAGGAAAGAAAAATAAGAAAACCTAATAAATTATAAAAGGATTGAATGGCATATTTTTGATTTAAATGGTTAAGATGATAAATCACTGAAATCCAATGTTAACTAAAAAATATTTTTTTTTCAGAGATTTAAGTGTGTTGATTGCAGAATTAATTGTATTTGCATAGTAATGTTTAAGTACTAGAAACTGCAAAAGGAAAAATCCTGAATATCTATTATGTTAATTATGATTGCGGACTATTGGGAGAAATGAAAAGATCAGTCTTTTTCCCCTTTATTTTCTTTAGTATGTGCTTTTCTGTGCACAGTGGTAAGATGAGAGCTTCAGTTGCTATAACAACTTAACTCTCTATTATAATCAACAATCATCTGAGTTTAATTGCCATCCTGCCCTTCTAAACCAACATGTTCAACAGCAGTTGTATGAATTCCATTAATTTTGCTACTATAATCTATCCGACATCTCGAAACAATCTGGAATATTCTCACCCATCAGAGTTAGCCTCAGGTTGTCCTTCCCTTCCTTATTGTGGCAATGCACCATTCCAAATGCTTTACTCTGTCCACGAGGACATATCCTTGGACACTCTGATTAAATCCAAAACAGAATATGAAACAGAACTGCAAGTCTATGAAACAAAATAAAATAGCAATTCAAAATTTAAAATATATTGAATATTTCTCTTTTTTTTTCCCTGAAATATATTAAATATTGCTTCTTTTTTTTTTTTTTTTTTTCTGACATATAAACATCCCTACTTTGTGCACAAGAAATTCTAATTAGGTTACAAGAAGAGTTAAGTCAGACATAAAAAAATATAGTAGCGGAAGAGAGTATGGAACACTCAATGAACTTTAAAATTCATTGTTGGTCTCACTAATGCTTTCTTTAAGTAACCAACAAAATCATATTTGAAAAATGGGAAATTTGAAAACATTTTTCAAATGTTCTGCAACTCAGGCCCAGTGGGCTCAGAGCAAAAGTAGCCTGATCATTTATCCATTAATTATGATGCTGAGTTGTATTAACAGGCCTGGTACGTGGCAGCAGAAACAGACAATCAGAGGAAAAAAAGGAATCAACATCAAATAAGCCACGGTTAAACAGAAGCTAAAAGAGGTTTTTTTACATAAGGTAGGAAAGATAAACAAATGATGCAGCATTAACAGAGATAATTGATTCTATCTGAACTAAAACAAGACAGGCTCAAATTGTACTCAAACTCATGGACTTTTGCATTCCCTGTTTCCTGCCTCGTGCCCTACATCCCTTTTATAGTCCAGAAACTTGGAAACAATGCAGCAGCAGTCCAGAGCAACACCAAAAACATCAGGTGCATGACCTCGCTTTCATTTATAGCACAAGCAGAGATCCCAGAAAATTATTTCAATGCAATAGTGGAAGTTAACCAAAGTATAAAACTGGTTAGCACAAATGATTCAGCCCTAGCCAAATCTTCTGGCAAAGTATGAATTTGTTAACTACACCTCTGTGAGTGTCTCATAGTGAAGATGCAGCAGATGCACGAGAGAAATCAGGAAAGATGTTTTGCCTGCAAAAATTTTGCTTGCAGGAATTTGCCTGCAAACAAGGGGGTGGGTACAGCTATGAGAAAAAGAATTTCCCACTGTGTGATCCTATCAGGCTGCAGAGCAAAGAAAAATATAATGGCATTTAATGTCTATTCAAGCCTTTTTGTCTCTTTTTTGTCTATTTTATTCAATTATAATGCATATTTACAATTAACGAATATTATTCATACATATAAATGCATAAGGATTTTATCAGGAAGTCACAGCACTAAAAAAAAACAGATTGTGCTGAATTTTTGGACAGCGACGCAATAGCACTTTTTATCAGAAATCAACAATTCTAAAACATAATAATGAAATAAGGACAACTGATAGTCTTTGCTGAGGCCCACTTTGCAGAATTGCAGCACTGAAGAAACACGATGAGCTTTGACTTCTGCTCAACAGCTCATTTCATAACACAGCAAAAACTGCCTTTCTTTTGATCTTAGTTTATTAGATCCAGATCAGAGACTAGAACGAGCTATTTATCTTTTAAAAAAGTAATATCTTTTTGATTATATGTCACAGCAGAAACCTTATCTTTGTCTGGGAAGTCCGGGACTAATGACGACAACATCAGGAGCCTCGTGAACCTTGACAGTGGCTCAGCCAATTATGGGATGAGGGATGAAGATGGAAACTTCCTCACTCCTCTGCGACGTTTCTGGCAAACCATAATTCTGCAAATCTAAGTGGAGCCATTGCTTTTCGCCCCCGTGGGCAGAGCCATAATTCCTCACATCTCCATTCTAACTGCTCTTTCTAATGGCTCCATTCATTTCTCAATCTCCCTAATAAGATTGCCACAGAGGACAGCTTGTCTCTGGCACATTTCTCTTCCAAAAAGGACAAAAAATCATCATTCAGCCTCTCAGCGTCGCATTTGGGTCGTCAGGACTTGTCAAATTAAACAAACTAATACTGCAGTTGGAAATGAAAAATGGAAAGAGGCAAAAGGAGGATCTGTGCTTCCTGGAGCTTCCATGCTTGGTAAAAGTCAAGCATGTTTGAAAAGTAGCTCCTCACCCCTGAAATACAGAGGAACATTTATTATTATTAGACTGAGATACTTGGGACTCTCAATTCTCGAAATCCACTGTCTGGTGTGAAAATTTTCACATTTAGAACTAAAAATTGTAACCAGCTAATGAAGCACCACTGCACGCAGTAATACTGGAATGGAGAAAATAGTACTCTGAATTAGCACAGGCAGTTTTGAGGCAATTTTTCCAGGCGAAACAGAAGCCAAAAAACTCTCAGTTGAAAAATAAATAAATAAATAAAAACCAAGGTTTTAATAGTCCCAAAAAGGCTACAGGGGAAAAAAAAATAGTAGTGCAGAAATTAATGCATTTTCCAGTCAAGTCAGGTATTCTTGATTACACCAACAATCTCTCACTACAATATGTGATTTTTTTTTAGCTCAGACTAGCAACAAGAAATTGCTATAAACTTTATTTAAAAAACATCAAGTGAGAAGTTTGCCTTAATTATGTATGTATGGGAAATACCTCTGTCATTGCATTTCATTTAATTATTCTGCATTAACAGACATGAACCATCCACACACATTGGTTTAAAAACTGCATCCCTCAGCAGAACTAAAAGAAAAATCTATTAGAAACCTAAACCTCTATAACAGCTTTAATTCAGAGACTGAGAAACCAACATTAAGTGGGAAGGATCTTGGTGTAATTTTTCTGCTACTCTGTCAATATATACATTTTCCTCTTTTAATTAGATATTCCTAGTCATTTTTTTTCCTAATTCCACCAAATGTGAGCGTTATTAAAGCTAAATTAACATACTTTTTGCTGTAGTGATTTCTTCTTAAAATTTTATTTCTTGTTGTGTCCAAGGTGCCCATTTCAACCAACTCTTGAGGAAAAAGAACATTATTCACATATTCTGCTACCTGCTCCTACCATGGCAAATTCAATTGCCTCATAGTTCAAAGACTGAGAAGAAAAGAAATCTTCAGATTCATTGTTCATTTGTAAAGAGCAAATGGAAAGAGAAACAGGAGAGAGGACTTGGATTTTGATGGAGTTGACTTTCTTTGAAGGAGAGAAAATATCAGAGAGTGCAAATATTGCAGTGAGTGAAAATAGGGTCGACATCACAAGAAATGTTTGTTGTCTGATAGAAAACGTGCCTTTGAAAACTTAGCAAACAATATCAAAAGCTCAGGGTTTGTATCCAGTGCAGTGTACAGCCTGGTACAATCCAAACCATCCAGTTCTTTTAAAACATTAAACCCCAATTGCTCGGAATCAGAGGCAGTTGACTGCAGCTCTTTGCATTGACATTTGCTGGCAAGCTTTAAAATGAGAACAACTCCTGTTTACTGACATTCTGCAGTATCCACAGTCTGAGTGGCATCTGGAACTGAGAGTAGGGCTACCAAACAATGGAATTCCAAATCCAGTTCCTCTCCACTGTTGTGGATTCTCAGACAGAGCCAAGGAACCAGGCTGTGCTGGGAGAACACTTCCTTAAATAACTTATTTTGAACATTGCCTTGATTTTAAACTTTTCTTTCAATGTGGCTTTCTTATTTAGGCAAATACTGATTGGAAAAAAATCCAAGACACCGACTCATTACTTCCCAGAGGAAGAAAAAAAAAATTTCCAAATGGTTTAAACAAACAAACAAATAAATAAGTAAGAGTGAGTATAAAAAGCCAGTGCTTTTTTTTCATGTGCTGTTTGATAATTCTGTACATGACTTGTGTATATTTTTGGACAGATGGACAAGAAGCAGGAGGGTGCCCAGGCAGGCCAGAGGGACAGTCCCTGCCATGGCACATCATGCCCAGCAGTCACCAAAGGCTTTTCCAGAGTCACTCCTGCTCAAGGACAGGCTGAGCACCAGTGTCCCTGGGGGGAGTGGCAGTCACCTGTGTTTTAATTTGTTTTTTTAATTCCTCTTTATTACACTTTTCCTCTTCGCATGAGTTTTCTTGCTGTTCCCCTTGTATTCTCTTCACCACCCTGGGAACAGGGGTGAGGGGGTGGCTGTGCCATCCTTGGCTGCTGGCAGGGGTCAAGCAAACCCCTTGGAGCTCCTGCTGGGTAGCACATGCCCCTGTTTATGTTCTTGGGGTGGAAACCTCTAAAAACTGCCCCATCCAGGCCAACTGTCTCAACCAACTTCCTCCTGATTTGAGATCCATGCTACAAAACTCCTCCTAGTAAAGCAAAACCCATGATAAAGTAGTGAAAGTCAGTATATGCACAATCATAAGAGCCAGATCAACATTTTCTTTTATGTTCAAATGCATATTTTTAGAGGGAAATGTACTGATTAAATCTGGAGCTCTGAAATAACACCTTTTTTTTTTTTTTTTTTTTTTTTTTTTTTTTTTTTTTTTTTTTTTTTGCTTTGCTTTGCTATATGCATTTCGGTGCTTTTGTGTAGCTACTTCACAACTTGACAGCTACCTTCATGATATTTTTAATTAAAAGACATTAAACACTTCAAAGAACAGCTAGCCACACTGCCACTTTGCAGCTTCCTTTGTTCTGCTCGAGTAATGCCAGAAACTGCACAGCACTGACACCTTCCTGGGATGCAAATGAGTGGTTATCTGAAAGCCTCCACCAGCTGCAGCATTCTCCCCTTAAATTACTAAATTTAAGCTTTTGGTGATTTTTGGCTCTTCCATTTGCTCTTGCTGGCACCAAAAGGGGCAGCCTTCAGAAAGAATTAATTATTGGGTCGAGAAACACAACTGCATCAACACGGGCATTTCACATGGTAGCTCTCACATTAGTTCTAGTTTTTGAAGAAAAGGGTTGATTCTCTCACACAAAATACACCTCTTCAGTCATCAACCATTTGATTCGCTCTCAAAATGAAGAATCCTTTGACACATTTCTCTTAAAGCTGTCTTAATTCTTAAATCTTTCTGGCAATGGAGCCAGTCACCAGGAATTTAAGTTCTACACAGCAAATTCTGCAAACGGCAAACTGATTTTAGACTCAAAGTCCAAACTGCCCAGATATTGGATCCCCTCCTGCCATTCAGCTTTCTCAGGTTTGAAAAAGCCATTTAGAGAATATTCACAATGACCATGGGGATAACAAGAGTATTACCCCAATAACACATTTTGCCCAAAGGTGAAGGAGGCAGTTAGTATACACCCAGGTGAACTGCTTTGAGTTTTGCACTTGGAGTTTTGTGCCACTTTTGGCAAGAAAAGTGAAGTCATAATTTCAAACACTTTTTTTGTTATGTATATTTTCACCAATAATAGTTTATTGAAGTATAGGATTCAATTTCTGCCTTCCATTCTGGCTGCAAAAAAAAAAATCTCATAATTCTTAAACTACATTGTTCCTACCCACTGCGTGCTAAAACCAGGTTAAGTGAGATTAGTACCGAAAACAAGTTAAAAATAGATTTCTCCACCAGGGAGAGATGGATTTAAATGTTATATATTCTGAAGGAGGAGCATGGGGAGAGGGGACTAAGAGGTCTCACAAGGGGGATTAGACTTTGCTACTTAATAAAATATTACGTGACAATCAATCAAACTGGAATATGAGGGAAGCACAGTTTTGCTGAACTGCTCTTTTAGGATTTGTTTTCTTCAAAATTTGCATTCCTTTCTGCATGCTTTGGAGACATACGTATTTTGGCTTTTTACTGACTAGAAATGGCTTTGATCTTGACTACTTGAAGGAACATGAAGATATAAATAGTGTGAGTGGATATGATTAATCCCAGTAATGACAAACAGAACAAAAAAAAAATCCAAGATAAGCTTTTCTGAAATTTTCAAATACACCTTAGGATGTTCAGCCTTAAGCTCGTGCCTTTCCTACAGGAATGATCTATGGGAAAGGTCAGGAGCACATCATGTTCAGGGCCCCAAAACACCACCAGTGCCAGTTTATCAAAGATAAGAAATCAGAAAAATCAGTTTTCTGCTTGAGTGGCTGCCACTTTCCTTTGAGATGGACGAGGCAGCAAGAAAGTGTCCTTCCTACTGCAACATACCCTGCCAAAATACCCAAATAATGTGTGATATTGAAAATAACCCACTGATAAAAGGAAGTGTCAGCAGGACACTGTAATTTCCCAGTGGCCAGGGCTTGATGGGTATTGGTGAGGTGTGAATGTGGAACTCTTATTGGAGGAATTTTTATCCAGACAGCTTCAAAAAGTGGCCCTAAATTGTCACTAAGATGATGAAATTTTCTGCATCTGGGTGAGAGGGCAATAAAGTGAGATGAGAGGAGCAGCTGTTATAATTAAAAGAAGAAAATTTTTAAGGGCAAAATTCAAAAAAAACCCCATGAAAACTCTACAAGAAAACACCTTCGTTGGATCTTGAGATCTCGTCTCCTCAAGTGCAAGAACCCAGAGCTCCAGAAGATGCCTGGCCCACAAAGTGCTAACTTTCAAGCTCCTTTTGTCTTGGGACAGCATTGCTGAAACCTGAGCTCACAGCTGCTCAGGGGCATAACATATGCAAATATGAAATAAAATAATATAAAATAAAATACAGATGTGCATATATATATATATATATGTATATATATATATATATATATATATCTAATCTGACCTAAATCCTCAACCTGCTTCTTTTTAACAGCAGCTTTGATGCATGAAGTTCATTACTTCCAGTGAAACTATAGAAAACTAATTATCAGAATTAAAGGAAAAAGAATGGACCGCATGCTCCAACAATTAAAGCAAATATTTAGAGAATTCTGCTGCATTTCTCAGTGTTCAATTGACCGAAGGGCAAGTTCTCCTTCCTTCCCTTATGAGCGACCCTATTCTTCTTCATGGATTCTTTGTATTCAGGGGCTATTCAACTAAGAGAAAATTAACTTGCAGACTAAGTACAATATGGCAACAAAAAAGAATTAACAAATCAGTAAAAAAAGTTCAAAGCTCTTACTTCAATCAAAACTGCCAAGTCATGGAAGAAAGACAATGTAGTGCCATAATGAATATTTTTAGTAGTTTCACAGCAAAACACATGAAGACAAAATATTAATTAGTTACTTTACCTTACCCCCTTTCTACTTGATTCTTTTAATGTATTCCCATACCAATGTCTTGAATTTTAAAGAGAAAACCACAAAGTCTACACCCCACTCCTCATAAACTAATGAATGTGTGGATGAAAACAATTTCATTTCTTAAAATAAAATAAATATTTGGATCATCCCTATGCAAGCTATTTGTTAGACAAGCTCTTTCACTAATTGCAGTTTGAAACGAACATTACACAAAATAGCTGTACTGGGTCTTGTTACCCAGGGAATTCTGTATTTCAGTGATATCTTTTAATACTAACCATGTTTGTACTCAATGCAGGAGCAAAATCACTTCATTAAGTTATTTGTGCAATCTTTAGATATCTCCAACAAACCACAAAGCTTTGATCTTCTGGAAAGCACAACAGATAGGCAAATAAGATGCTAATATTATGGGATTGTTGTTTTCAAATCATCTGAGAAAACTTCCACCCACCCTAAGTGCACATCCACTAGAGAATGCTGTGTATACAAAATTACAGAGTTCAGCATCCCATTGAGAAGATGCTGGAATACAAATTCCTCTGGTTCACTCCTGAATTCCTCTGAAGACCAAGCAACACTTTTAAATTTTGCTGTAACAGTTTCTTTAGCTTGGGAAAACAGGAGGAAGGTTTGTCCTCAGTATGATGCACCCCTAACTTTCTCCTTGTTATTTAAATTTCCTTCCCAAATAGCTACCTGACTACATTTGGAACAGAAGAGCCACTTGGTAATAAAACTCCAAGAAACACAAACAAAATCAAAGTTCCAAACCAAACAAGTATGCAAAACAGAAAGCTGAAGGGCCAGCAGAACAAACAGACAAACAAACAATCCCAGCAGCTTTATTTGAGCAGCTCTTAACTTGGGCCAACCCCTGGAAACATCTGGAAGCTCCAACACAGGGAGTGCTACAGTCCCTAACCCTGTAAGGAACCTTTCTCTCTGATCCACATCGCCAGGATTTCCCTCAGTTTTCCTGCTCCCAGATAATATTCCTCATCCATCTGGAACTGTCTCTACAAAGCCCAAAGGATGCTTCACAACATTATAAAGGGTAATTAAAAATATTCACCCAAACAGGGATATCCCTTTGGGAAGCAGGGTGAGGGAGAAACTTTGCTGTGTGCTGTGCTCATAGGCAGAATTATCACCAGCACAGGCACTGCCAGCACCTAGTAGTAATAATAAAAATCCTTCTAATAAAATAAGCATCATTTACCAGAGGAATAGACCAATTTGCTGACCCACACATGGACCTGATGAATTCTCTAAACCTAAGTGAGTAGATAGAGGTGTAGCTGGATGGTGTTTGAACATCCTATGACAGTGGGATAAAACCAGACTGATAAAGGAAACTCAAAGACTGCATTTAAGTGAGATGATGGCATATATGTGCAATTTGTCTGCTGGAAATTTTGAGTAAATTTGAAAATACTGAAATAAATATATTAATAAGGCAAGCCCAACAAAGGAAAAACAAAGCTGCCAGCACCTCCCCAAAAAAAACACCTCTCAAAACAACATATTATATAAACTCAAATATTTTTTTTTCTCTGAGTAAATGAGCTCTAACTCTGTTCAGGGCACAGCAGAGCAATTTTACTCTGATGGTGACAATGCACGGTACTTACCTGGCCTGCTCTCAGTCTGGCAGAAAGCCCTGCCTGTCTCCTGCACTTGGCCTGAGACTTAAAATTCCCCCACTGCATTTTACAGCTTCAAAGACACGAAAAAATAATCTTTGACAATTTGGGATTAACTCTGCTGCTCATGGAAGGAGAGGTCATTGCATGAAGGGTACAAACAAGGCACATATTATGCACATGGTGGCTCTCTAACATTAAAAGAAAGATTCAAAACTATATGTTTGTGTATCTCCTTGTTTGTACTCCTTGGGCTGAGGATTTCAACTATCTTTTGCAATTAAATCTATCAAACTTCAAGCTCCCAATTAAAAATTTTCAAATGCATTATGCTCCAGGGTGTCTGAAATTAAAAACCACTTTACATGTTTGTCAAGTCCTCTTGTAATTTTTCCAGTGTTGCTCTTTCTGCTGTGATAAGTGCTGCCAAACCCTTTCCATTTATGCGCCATGACAGAAGACAAAATAAACAAAACTCCTTCAAGACAACTCATTCTGAAGGATGAGGTTTTGTTTCAGGCTGCTCTTACCCTTCCCAGACATCAGTTCTCAGGAGAGGGACAAGGAGGAATCAGAGGATGTCTCCATGTGGCCATTGCTGCTACAGCCTCAGGAGGGAGAAGCTGGAAGCAGGAACAAAATAACTTCAGCTTTCTTTTGTTCCACATTCCTTGGTGGAGAATTGATTAAAAATGGTTCTGGCCTGCAAAGAGTGCTCATTACAGGGTCTGGATCCCTGTGTTTTCCTTGAGCATGAGGATACAGCCAGTTCCTATTTTTTCCTAAGCACACGTGGAAGAAAAAAACCCCACAACTAATTCTAAAACTAAGAAGTCACAAAAGCTTTACAGTTTGTTTCCTCAACAAAGCCTTCTTCTGGATTTGAATGCCTCCTACAGGATGGTCCAAGTAAATATGTCTATACCTAAAACAAGTTTATTTCTGCTGTTACTACAGTATTCCTGAAATAAACTCTTTCCTGAGGATTTTGTGGCATGTACCCTACCATGGAAATGAAAACAAGCTTTGGGTCTTGTGCTCCCCGTCTCTCACTACTGATCAACAGAAGAGAAAACCGAAAAAAATAATGTGGTTTCTTAAAGAAGGCCATGGAAGGAGACAACCATTCAAATCCATGATTCTCAATTCAGATGAGTATAAATTTACAAAAAAAAAAAAAAAAAAAAAAAAAAGGAAAACAAAAGTGACCAATGTTGTTTAGCTACCAGTGGACACTGAATGAGAAAGTTGCAGTGGGAGATGCTGAACTGATGGGTTGGTACTGCAGGTGCTGCAATTCTCTTTTTCCCTCCAATGGCTTCACTCAGCTCTAGAGAAAGATTAAAAGACTTCAAAGCCAAACCACTGAGGATAAGAGGGACAAAATGATCCAGCTTAAGTTTTCCTTTACTGTGGAGTAACTCTGTAGGTAACATGTTTAATTAACCGATTCCATTTCTGTTGCCTTCAATGCCTATTTTATCTTTAACAGGAAAAGAGAGAGACTTCAGAGGACCCCAAACTGGCCTCTCCCTGTAAATGCAAAATATTGTGTACATAGGAGACAAATAGCAGTAAAAAGAGAAATAAGAATGAAGTTCATATGAAAATAGTGCAGTACAAGTGGAAGTCATATAGTGGGCACAAAAGGAATATGCAGAGCCTTAATTATGAATCACACTCGAGTTGTAATGCTAGAGGCAGATTAGAATTCTTTATTTTTCTCTTTCCATCAATTATATGAGGGGTATTTTTCCCCCCAACACAAGTTACATTTTGCCAGCAATGTTTACAATGTGTCTGTACTATGTACTACTTAGTTTTGCAAAACATCCTGTTTTGATATTACATTCTTATCACAGGCCCTTGGAAATTAAAACATGCTTGGAGAGAATACTAAACAGATTTTCAGATATCTGGGCATGACTTTTCCCAGTGAGGACACAACTGGGAGGGATGACAGGAGGAAATGACCTGTCAGTTGCCAGAAAAGAACTTTAAACCAAGCCATGCACTTGCTGTGTTTATTATGACAGGTCAGTTGTTCCTTTGGGTTTGAGGGATGTGTTTTTTTTTTTTTCCCTGCCACCAAGAGACACATCTTGTATTTTAATGTTATTAGACTGCATAACACAGTGCCCTCTCACTAGTAAGGGAATTCATTTCCTGAATGCAAACTAGATTGCAGAAGAGGTTAATCAGCAGAGTAGAGAATTATTCATTTCAAGTAGGCTATGAATTTAACAACATGCACTTGTTTTTCTTTTTGGCTCTTATCCAGTTACTCTTCTTTGTGCATAAAACTTTGGTCCCCAGCACACCAGTGAATTGTTGGAGAAAACACAAAATGTTCTGAAGCCTCATAGAAAGAGAGAACAGCAGCAACAATTAGAACACACTTATTGAATGATCTCCAGTAGGCCTGTTCCTCATAGAAACCAGTTTTATTTCACTTCTAGCACGACTCAAACACAAAATGACTGATCATCGCACCAAAAGCTGTCCAAAGCACATATTGGCCAGCTAATCCAAGGCAACCCACTCTACATTTTTATCAATATTCTATGGCATGATGAGCACACTGTCAGCCTCGCTCTCTTTTCTCACAGAAATTAGGGTAGTCTGGGTAATTTTGATGAGAACTACTCTGAAGTTTAGGATTATGTTCCGTGAAATCCAGTCACATCAAGCAATGGGAGAAGTCTGGGGTGAGCTGCTGGAGAGGGATGGAGAGTGAGTCTGCACTGGGGCACATCATGAGAGAGCTGAACTGGAATTCAGGAGGAAAAAAAAAAAAAAACAACCAACTCCTACAGCACTTCTCTGTTTCCCCAGGAAAGGCAGAGAAACAACACGTATCTGAGGGGCCTCCACATGCTGTGCATCCAGAAACACAAAGAAACATGCACTTCCCTCTCTCTTTAAAAAGATTCAAACAATTTCTTTTTTATTCCACGCAGCTGAGGAGTGTTAGAATTAAAGCAATAGCTTTTTAAAACTCTAAATGCATTGGAGAACACTGGGGCCTGAAAAGCACCATATCCTTGAAGAAGGGAAAATAAATCCAAAGCTTAGGAGCAAGGGAATATCATCAAGATGATGCTATCTATTTTAACCCAGGTACAAGCAACTTCTCTTATTTATAACAGATAAACACTGAAATCCAGTTTTTGAAATGGTGATTTAATTCCAGCTGTATCCAGTTTTTAAATCTCACCTCTTCAGCTGCTGATTTGGGATTTCAGCACTGCAGAGCAGCCAAGTTCAGGCAAACAAGAGAACAAATGCTTTCAAGACTTCCTGTTCTGCTTGACTCGCTCACTTGGAGAAAATTCAAACCAATAAAAGAGAACAAAGAGGTGCTTTGCTTTCTTTTTCCCAGGCTATAGTTTCTCTGTTTGACTGATTCCTGACCATCCTATTAAGAAATCTTCCAAGCTCACCAGCAAATGCAATAAACACCACTACTTCAGGAATTTGTCCTACAAACTTCTGGTCTTAAAAGTTTATCAGTAGTCCCTGGGTTGGGGAAATACCTTCAGTTTTTTTCATCCCACATTCTTTGGTGGAGCATTGCTTAAAAATGGTGCTGGCCTGCAATGCTTGCCCATTACGGTTTCATCTGCTGGTATTTGTGGTTCCCTTGAACATCAGGCTCACCCCCTGCAAGGCTTCTGTCACTCCCCCCTCTCAAAGCTTCTGCTGAGAGTTTTCACCTCGGTGCAAACCCCAGAACCAGCACCTGTTTCAGGCAGGATTTCAGGGTGGCCCATACTTTAAGGAACAAAAGATGCTGTTCCAGTCAGGCACAGTGATTTGGTCACACATATATTTCACAAAATGCTTCTCTAATGGTTGTAGCAAGATTTCTCTGCAGGAGCACATTCTTCTTCAGCCTCCAGGAATTTAGGAACAGCTACCAGTGGCTAACCTGCAAGCAGAGGAATTTCCCACGTCCTGCTTGATATTCCCAGAGTTTTTAGATTTATTGTCACAATGAGATGTTAATGGTCCTCCTGGATGGGAGTTGCTAGGAAATATGTTAACTGATCTCATTTAAATAAATCAATACTAAGCACTTAGGTGAAATTCCTCTGCATAGTTAAATCACAGAAGAGGAAGTCTGGTGCAACCCCCTGAAGGAAAGCGGCCAGGGAGAAGCCTGGAGCTAACAGGCGCAATTCCTACAAAATCCCAAAGGTTCAGGTAGAGACAGAAGCATCCCAGACAACTGGGGGCTGCTCTGCACCTCCTGCAGCAGCACAACCCTCTGTCCTCCTAGAAAAGTAGCAGGGGGAATGCTTTTGCTTATTTTGCTCCTGCCACTCTTCAAGGAAGGAGACAACATCCCATTCCTTCAGAAAGAAATGAACTGCAGTAAGAAACCCCCCCCAGCTTGCTGTCACAATTCCTCAGCCAAACAACCAGCATCTTACACGAGCAGACAGGAATATCCCTATCTGAGATTGGTTTGAGTCCTAAGGGCCTTCCAGGACCCAGTAACTTGTGACTTTCAGCAGGTTTTCTCATTGTGGGGAACAAATCTCCTTGCTGCAAATACTCATCTTAAAGAGCTTGCAGGAGTTCTAGTTTCCAGGCTAAAAGAGAAAAGTGACATTTGACAAGTTATTCCTCAGTGAAGCATAACTGGCAGGGTTAGTCGGTCACTGGTGAGCTTGTTCCCTAATTGCACAGGGGACAAGGTTTGTGCTTCTTGAATGACAAACTCGCCAGCCTGTCCAACATGATCTTTTTTCTTTAGGATACAGCTCTGCCCTGAAGAAAGCACCAGTAAAACACAGAAAATCTGACACACAGAAATCCTGAGACACTGGGTAGATTAAAGTGACCTATTTGCTCTTCCAGCCCTGCGTCATTCTCTGTCAGTGGAACATCTGAAAGGTAAATCCTTCCATGGGAAATTATTTCTTTTGCCTTTTGGACAGAAATAAGTTCTTACAGCATGAAAGAATATTGCAAAATAAGAGGGGGGTTGTTTGTTTGTTTGTTTGTTTTTGTTTGGTTTTTTTGTGTGTTTTTTTTCTTCTTGTACAGAAAATACCATATTTTGTAATATTTGCTGTCATCTTCAGTGGAATCCCACCATGGATACAGTCCTTCACAGGGATGTAGTCTACACTGCCACCTCTGATGAATGACAAAGCTGGCACAGCAAATCAGAATATTGCAACATCAAATGAAAATGAAGAGGAAGGGAGACATATCAGAGGCAGTGACACTGTGTTGTAGCAGATTAAAGCAGCAGTTGAAATTAGTAGCTATGTAGAATTTATTTGTACTATTTTATCTGTTCCTAATTATCATTAACCTGAAAACTACGACGTGTTTCACTGAGTGAAAAGCCATAATTAAATAGCTGCTTCCTCCTTTAAGACTGACAATGCCATATTAAACAAACAGGTTTTAACAACAAATGCAACATTTAGACTTTGCAAGGACATGAAATGCATTCAGTTCTTACTTCACATTCAAATGCCTCCATGCATAATATCCATTAGACTGAATTCAAATGTCCATGCTGGGTGCCAGGTCAGCTGTGCTTGCCTTTGAAGTTCCCCATGAAGAATAACAACTCCAGCTTTTTTGTGTGCCTACCAGACAGACTTCCCAGCACCGCTGTGCCAAGGAACAGCTCCCAGAGTGCCAGGGGCTGCTGAGTGTGACCAGCACAGCCTGGGGAGCAGGTTGGGAGTGGGTCAGAGCCCCTCAGAGCTGCCAGAACTCTGCAGCTTCAGCAGGAGCATTTTCAGGTGGCTCCAGCAGCTCCTTGGCCAGGCTGGCAGGGTGTGAATGGGCTCTGGAACGTAGAGCTGAGGTTCAGCAGCTGATCAAGGTGGGTCTGCCCTGCAGAAGCTGAGAATCGTGCAACAAGGTGTGATGGCATCTTGCCTGGGGCCAGGTGTGATAAACCCCAGGGTGGTCCGTCACCTCTGAGGGGCCTCACAGAGAAACAGCTTAAAATAACAGTGAGACCACTCTTCGTGGGTGTTTTGTAAAGCAAAGGGAATAAATAAGGGAACAAACAAATATTGTTTGCTATTTGCCCTTTTAATAAAAGGGAAAATAACAAACAATACAGAAACAAAAGAAAAGCAAGCACAAGAGTCAGAGACACCTCGCTAAGACACCCTATTAAAATTACTTGAGCTGTTTTGTGCACCTTTGTAAATACTTAATGGTTTAGGAGGGACAACTTGGCTTGCTGCCAGCAGAAGCAGCTACAGATGTTGAGAAACATTTCTAAAGCCCAACTAGCGCCCTTGTGCTGGCTCTGGCCCAATTACAATTAGAAGGCTATAGAAAATTCTAGTTTAACTTTTCTTGCACGTTCAAAGCTAAACTGAAACTTTTTTCCCTTAAATGGAATCATTTGCTTGGGTGTGGAAATGGATTGCAACAAAGGTGAGCTGAGAGAATAGTTTCTTTTCCAGCCGAGGCAGGAAGGTGGGACAGGGATGTGTGATCTGAGCACTGGGCCTCCTTCAGCTGATCACTCACATTCCTGCAGCTCCTGCCTGCTCTTTATGAGCCTCACGAACATTCTTAGCCAAGCGAAAAAGTGCCATGAATCAGAGGAGGAAAACAAAAATTATCTACAAAGCTGGAGGCACTGCCATCAGAAAGCATCAGACATGAGTGAGGTTACAGGGTGAGTCACAAGCTGTTCTGAGAGGAGGGGATAGCTGCATATTTCTGTCCAGGATCAGAAAGGGACACAAAATTTAAAAATTTCTTTGTGGTTTTCAGAAAAGTTTATTCTGAACTCACCAAGGCCACCAAAATGTCACAGCTGTCACAAACTGCTCAGGGTTTATAATGCTCCTAAATTTCACAGGTAAGCTGGGTTACAAGAGCACTAACCCCTTTTTCTAACTTTGTACTTCGTGTAATAAGAGTATTATCTTCAATCTAGTTTTGACTGGATTCTAAGTTTTCTGTTATATGAGCCTTTCATAGTTGAGTTGTGTATTATCAGCATTCTCCTGCCCCTTATCACCCTTTTATTCCCAGTAATATTCACTAGAAATTCACAAATAATTTGGTGACATTTAGCAAGCCATCTCAGCATCAGAGTGAAAGTTTTTTTCAAGAAAGCGGTTGAAAGAAAATGATAGTGGAAGGTTATCAAAAGAGGAAGAAAAGTGCTTTCAATATCCAAGAATACACAAAACATTTCAGTCCAAACGTCCTAAAAAAATTGAGATGCTAGAGATCCGTTTTCATGTCAAAGGAAATTGGACAAAAAAATTTGGATGAAATGGATGGACATATTTTAGGAAATAAGGGATTTCTGGGGAAACTGGTGAAAGGAGGAAAACAACAAACTATTTCTGCTAAGAAATGAGCTACTGAATCTCTGTTCCATTCGCATGCCTTTAAATAATGCTGTCCCATGCTCTCTGCTTCAACACAGGGCTAAAAAATTACTCAGAATGCCTGAGATAAAGAGAATGTTTCCTGCCTTTTCTCTCCTGTTGGTCTTGTGTTAGTTCTTTATTCATTTATTCTCCTTTTTCTGATTCAATTTAAAATAAAAGCAGCTCTGAGAGAAAGAGTGTTTGCTCAGAGTAAACCTTGTATCAGAAACTTGGAAGGTTCAAGGGCTGAGAAGAAACAAAGGCTCACAGGAAGTGAAAACAGTAATAATTCATTTAATATGTGCTCCAGATCCTCTGCACAGAGCATTAATATGAGCCTTTTAAAATTCAAGCAATAATTTTGTATGTCTTTTCCCTTCTAGCCTGTGTGAATCATCACCCCCTTTTGGACTAAGAAAAGAAGGCAAAGAAGGCAATATTATCCACACTTTATAGGTGAAATACAGAAGATTAAGTGTCATGCCACAAATCAAACAGAAGTCTTCAGAAGAGCTCCTGAACCAAAGTCTGGCACTTTAACCACATGGTAATTTCCCTCTGCCAGGCATTTAACTTTTATCCCAGTAGCTCAGGAGTTCCCTTTAGTACAGAATCCATTCCAGCACCTGTCACCAATGAAAGTGGGAGAGATTAGAGCTCGTGAAGAAGATCCCATCCATCTCCTCATTATCATGTTTTCTCCTTATTGAGGATGGGACAGGGTTCCAGAGCACTGCTGAAGGAGCAGAGAGCATGAGAGGAAGGGAAAGAGAAAACACCACATTGCACAGGCCACAGAGATTTCCAGCACACAACAGAGGAAGATTTTGTAGTTTTTGCTTGGCTCTGCCTGACACAGAGCCCAGTCTGGACCTTGGAGATAATGAGTGTGAAAGACTTGAGGGTGAAGAAGTCACAGGATGGGTTTCTGGAGAATTGCCACTTCATCTTGGCATGCATTCATCAGATTTTAAACCAAGGTGACAGAGAGCATTAATCTGTGTTTCTAATGTTTTTATTTTCCATTGCTGTTTTCAGGCACTGAGTTCTGAACTGTGCAACAACTGCCTTTGCTTTCCATGCTTGCACTGAGATTGCAGATCTTTTAAAAGTGAGACACCTGCCCTGTGCTCAGCCCTTCAGGGGATGTGGGTTGATCTCACCCAGGTAAAAAAAAAAAAAAAAAAAAAAATCTCAGCAAGCAGCAGCATAAAATGTAATATTTGACAGGGATCCTGTTAAAGCCACACAGGGGAAGCCCAGGTCCCATGGCTGCACGTTGCTCTGAGGCTTTTCTCTGTGCTGGTGTAATGATGCCACTCCAGGGAGGGTTTTGGAGCCTGCTTGCAGATCTTCCTTGACACAAGGGTAAAGGTGTGAAATACGATCCTGAGAAACCCACTCTTCAGGTATCCCAAGGTATATCTGCCTTGGAATCAAATGAAAACCAAGTTAAGAGATTTTCCTGCAATATTATTTTGTTATGAGCATCATGTTGTTTATCTGCTACTGAAATAATCCTTCCAATGCTGCGTGTGGATGCAGGAGGTGGTGCTTCTGCATTTTCCACAACACTGTTCCTGCATGGCTGTGCCCAGATTATTCACACACCTTTCTGCCTTGCCTTCTTCCAAGTCCTGTTCCCAGTTTTAACCTGTGGATACTGATCATATTTGCCCTATTAAAAATCCTATTAAAAATCCAAATAGCTTTTTGAGTCCATACAGGTAAGGTTGATCCCAAACAGAAACTTCTGTTTCTTCCAGAAAGATTTTTTTCTTCCATTAAGTCCAGTCTTTAGAAATCAGTTTTAATTTTTGAAAATTCATTTAATAATTCTCACCTGATTTAAAAGGAAAGAAAAGTAATGTCCTGATTAGGTATGTGGTCACCTCAATGATTACTTCCATGATGAAAAAAAAAACATCAGGGTACAAAAACAATCAGCCATGGGAGTTAATTTCATATTCTAAGCAAAAATTATTTACAAATGTTGATTTATAATCTTTATATAAAAAGGTGACCAAAGTAAAAGTCAGAACTTCAAAACTGTTGTATGAGGCATAAAGGTAAAATCTAGAATTCAGATATATTGTCTTCATAACATCCAAGTCTCTACTGTACTCCTTTGAATGTGATTATGAATTATCAAAGTAAATTTTGAAAACTTCACAGCAGCATAACTAGTGGCAGGCAAAGTAAATTTCAGTCTTTTGTAATATTCAGGCTTGAAACTCTGAGGTATTTTGCCTTACTGTTGTTATTTTTATTTCATGATTTTAAGGTCAGAAAAGACCATTATCTCACCTGATGCAGCCCCTTCAGAGCTGAGCTCCCAGGCAGATCTCTCTGTGAGGAGCTTTGAGAGGCAGCATCACAGCTCCCACAGAAATGTCAATGCCTGAGCTGGCAGGAGCCCCTGCAGGGGATGGAGCCTGATCCTACAGGGGATGTGCCTGCAGATGGACTCACAAATGCCATTCCAGGATGGGACTACAGTTCCAGCTGGCTATCAATCAGGAAAAACTCTTCCCTGGCCTTACCTTCCTTTATTTGATTTTTGTGTGTGTGTTCAGAACCATTCCAAAGATTTACATGTAGAGCTATGTAAGTTGTTTAAAGAACACGTTCGTGTTTTAACAGACAGACACATGTGCACGCGCCCAACCCAATAAAATCAACATATTGACACAGGAATCTGGCAGATTCCTCATTCTGACTGCGCTTTTCTGAGATAAAATTAGGTGAAGTTCCTTAAAAGTCAAACAGAAACCTCAAGCGTGCTTGCAGTGCAGTGCTGAGGCTCCAGAGTGGTGGGGGGCTGACATCCCCCACTCCTGCTGGCTGAGCAAACAGCTGTGGAGTGTTAAGCTGTGCTTCCCCAGCTGTTCATTATCATCAGCCAGATGTTCCCATCCCCGGGGCAGTACATGGAGCCTGTGACATCACCTTCTCTCCTCCTGCACTGCCTGGTGCTTCAGCACAGAGTCACTGCCTGTCACCTGGCGTGAAGGGTGAGGTGACATGGCCCCCATGCCCTGGTGATCCTTTTTGGGGCTGCCTAAAAAAAGAGGCTAGATGAAATTAGGGGAATATAAAGCAGTTATATTTATTGGAGGGCCTCCAGGTACATTTAGGGCAGACAAACCTCCCCAGGTGCTACACCCAAAAATGGACCACAGGTCACGAGTTTTCACACTTTTATAAGTTTGATCCATTTGCATATTGGGGGTTAATCTTCCAATTACAGCTTCAGGTAATGAAGTAATTTACCCCCAGTTTGCTCCCCCCAACTCACTTTTGTTTCCATCTCTCAGGGCCTGAGGCAGTGAGGTGCCCTTGATCCCCAGGCCTGGGGAGGAATTGTTGTGTCGGAGCAAAATGGGGAAGCAGCAGCTCACCCTGTGTGTGGAGTTTAGAGTTGTACACTAAAGAACTGCAGGATTACAAACAGATGAAAAATGTAAAAGCTGAAATCTTAAGGCATCCCTGGGTTAGTTCACAGTGTCAGAACTGGTCTGACTGGAGCTCCACAGGCAGATCCCTGATCCAGCTGCATCCACAGCCTGCTGTGAGCTCAGCCATGCACAGGGAACTGAGCAGGGATTTTTCACCTGGATGAGAGGGAGCTGTGCCAAAGCCAGAGCTCACAAGTGGAATTTGGGGAGACGTCTCTGAAAATCCCAGCCTCTCTGGCTGTACTTAACTGTGCCTTCACGCATGCAGAGACAACACTTGCTGCTGAGTTAATCTGTTTCCATGCAATTTTTAGGTGGGTTTGTGCAGGAGTTTAAGTGAGCTGAGCAGGCAGCTGGAGCCTTTCAGTAGCATAAACCTGCTCTGCTACATGCCATGACCTTGGAGAGTCTTTGGGCTTGGAATTAAAGTAATGCACTAAAGTTAAGTACAGCCAGAGAGGCTGGGATTTTCAGAGACATCTCCCCAAATTCCACTTGTGAGCTCTGGCTTTGGCACAGTTCCCTCTCATCTACATGGGAAATCTCTGCTCAGTTCCCTGTGCACGGCTGGGCTCACAGCAGGCTGTCCCTCTGTGGATGCAGCTGGATCAGGGATCTGCCCATGGAGCTCCAGTCAGACCAGTTCTGATGCTGTGAACTAACCCAGGGATGCCTTAAGATTTTAGCTTTTATATTTTTCACCTGTTTGCAATCCTGCAGTTCTTGAGTGCATAACTCCACTTTTCTCTCTGCTCCAACTGATGGAAGGGCCTGTGTAAAGATAAGACAAGGTGGGTGTTTCATGAACTTTTACAGAAGTTATTTGTTCTAATACCAGTCTCCGTGGACAGCAGGCATTAGACATTTCCAGATCAAAAAGTTATTTTTAATCTGGTAATAATTGTCTTCTCAGCATACCCACAAATAACAAGCACAGTTAAAATCTTAATGCCAAGGTATTACAGAATAGGCCTGCCCAGATCCCTCCTTGCTCTCACAACACAAGCCCAGTCTTTGAATTGCTTGATCCAGACTTAGTGATACTGATACAGGTATTACTGGGATACATCCTCCAGCCTAATTAATGCAGATTACTGGTCCACAATATCCTTCCCTTTTCTTGACTATTTAGCACCCTAGAGCAGCAGCAAAATCAGCAGCTTATCCTGCCATTAGCTGAAGGCAGACAAGCAGACTTATCTTACTTATCTTACTTACTTATAGTGGACAGATTCCACTGTTTATGGCAGTGAAGCTTTCCCTCTTTTGAGGGGTTTGTTATAACATCAATTAAAGTTTAGATGGCCTCAGAAAGAATTCAACAGAGAACTAAATGCCAGACTTAGGGCAGAAAATGCCAAAACCCATCCAACGGTTGAGAGGAAATTTGGTCATTTCATCATTCCTGTGCACAGTAACAAATTTAATACTTGAAATTGCATTTAATAATAATTTTTAAAGGATATAAAAAGGATAGAAAAGGATAGAAAGGACAGAAAGTTTAAAAGGATAGAAAGTTCAGGGTGTGTCACAGAGCAGGCTGCAGGTCAGAGGAGCATCTGGATTTAATATCTGAGCACACTTATGAATGTGTGACAATGTCCCATCTTCCGAGGGAGAAGGGACCTGGCAAAAGTAACACCAAAAAGTGCAAAAAGAGAAGTAGGAAGAAAGGATTTGGTTGCCTGTAAAAAGGAAAACCAAATTAACAGTACTGAAAGTGCAGGAGAGTAGATGGGACTGAGGCAGGAGAATTATTCTCCCTGTAGCAAGAGGCGAACACATTGCAGATTTATTCATACTTAGGAAGGGTTCCATACCCAAAGTGTTTGGGGCTTAGCTTGCATTTACCAGCTTGCGGTACCAAATATTAACCAAGATTCTCCCCCCTCTGAAGGCATGAAGTTTTGGGTTTTTTTGGGTTTTTTTGGGGATTTTTTTATGGACAGGATGGTAAAAGAGAAGAATAAACATTGTATATTATATAAACAACCACAGCTGGAGCCGTTTCAAATTCAGAGTGAAAATAATTGTTTTTAGTTATAAATAACCAGGACACCTCCATCCACACTGGTCTGTGGATGCACACAAATAAAACACGCAGAGCACACTCATCAGTGGAAAAAAGAAAAGTACTCTCTGTTCCAGGCATATTAGAAGATGAAATCAGAAAAGCACTGCAAGAAATATATTGCTATAAAAACCCAAAGGCAATTGTTCCACTTTACATTGAAGTATATCACTTTAACACAGAGAACATCAGCAACATCTGAAGTTTTCCAGATCACCTCAAAAAGTTCCTTAAAAGATGCCCTGATATATTGTAATGAAGAATGACAACATCTCCATTGCTGGCAGGAGTGGTGCTGAATATCTGCTGTATGGTTTTGAATGGAAATATTGGGATCCCATTTTTCACCCATTTTCTGGTGAAATGGGTTTCACCCATTTACTTTTCTGTTCAGATTTTTTTTTTAATATGGAAATAAAGAAATAAAAAAATTCCAGTCCCTTAGCATTATTTTTAACTCTATTTTCTACATACAACCTTACTCAATGCATGTTACTGTGAGGACTGAAGATTCTGAGGCAAGGGCTTGTCAGGGAAAGACAAAGGACATTATTTTTTGAGGGAAGAGCAGCACTGTCCTATTGGTAAATTTGAGATTCCTGCCCTGGCAAACAAACTGTTGCAACAGAACATAAATAACTTCCTCAAGAGTTCTTTAGATATGTCCATAATTCCATTAATTTAAAATAGTAGGAATCACCAAAATATTTAAAACTTTCTAGAGTCCCAAAAACAACAGCACTGACAACATTCTGAGGACCTGGAAAAGTAATTTAAGTTTTTGTAGCCTTTCAGTCGTTTTAATCCCATTTTATCCACGTGAGCACTGTGCTGTTGGACACATACACAGCAAGCACTGCACTCCTGGGAACAGTTGATGCAGGAAAGGTTCCACACACACACAGACCCAAAGGATACACATACAGGATTAAATTCAACAGCACAAAGGAATAAACAATTACTGGGACCAAAACTCAATTGTCTGTACTATGAAGTTGCTAAGGCAGTTCTGGTAGAATTATAAATAAATCCTGTATCAGAATTTAACTCAGTCCATGGACTATTCCCAGTAGATAGTCTGACTTTTTTCAATCTGTTCTGGAAGCTCAGTGAACTCGATACTATGAACACAGTCTGTTCCATGCCTCTCATTTATTAGTAAAGCACCAGCCTATCAGTCCACAAGTGAGGGTAGAAGGAGTGGGGTAATGAATCCCAGTAAATGAACACTCAGGTGTGTGAATGCATTTCACTTTACCAGGCACAGATCTGGACACATCCCGTTCAAAGGCAGCAGGCACCCACTGCCACCTGCCCCAGCACACATCCAGCACAGTTACAGAAACAAGCAGCAAAGCCCATTTAATGCTGCAATAAAATGTCAGGCCATGCCAGAGGAGCAGGATTGTCCAACAGCAAGAGAGCTGAAGAAACTGTACTCAGCCTGGGATGCACTGAGATGGCCATGGATGGGTCCGGTTAAAGCAAGTTATCAGTGATAAAGTGTGGTCATTTGTCACCTTCCACTACTCTCTTCTTTTTGAGGGAATCTGGAATCATCACAGAGTGGCCTGGATTAGAAGGGATGTAGGAGATCCTCCCATTCCACCTCCTGCCATGGCAGGGGCACCTTCCACTATCCCAGGCTGCTCCAGCCCATGCCTGGACACTTCCAAGGATCCAGAAGCAGCCACAGTTCCTCAGGACAACCTGTGCCAGGGCCTCCCCACTCTCACAGGGGAGAATTTTTTTCCCAATATCCCATCTGACCCTGCTCTCTGTCAGCTTGAAGCCATTCCCCTCTGCCGTGTCCTTCCAGGCTCTGGCCAGAATTAGAACTCCACAGAGCTTCTCTTCTCCAGAACAATCCCAGTTCTCCCAGAATTTCCTGACAGGGAACGTGACCCATCCCTCTCATCCCCTGGTGACTCACCTCTGTCCTCTGTCCTCCTTTATTGGACCCTTTCTAACATAAAGAGTTTATTTCCTGACTAGGAGATTTCAGAATACAAATCTCACTCTTTGTTGAGCCAAGAAGTCTCTTAACAAAGAGAGCCTGGCTTTAACATTCTGCAGAATCTCCTCTTAATCAACCTTTGGCTGCAGCATGCTCCTCTTCCCCCAGCCCCGTACACACTGAAAGAGCTCCTGTGCGCTTGTTGGCTCACGCGTCTTTTTCTTTCCACCTTCACCATTGTTTGCCAGGGTCAGACTTAATTGGGTGAGGAGGCCCTTACAACCACAAATGGAATTAAAAGTCACCGAGTTGCATTATTTCTATACATTTCTATATTCTGTTACACTCCTGAAAAAAAAAAAAAAAAGTCAGAAAACAAACTTAGAGTCATATTTTTAGTTCAAAATGTATGTGAGGCAGGGACATATGCTTGGAAGCCTTTTGAAAAACTTAATTAAAACTGTTATATAAAAATGTGCTTGACAACTAAATCAGCATTAAAATAGTTTCTAGGAGATAAATAATTTACAGATTTTCACAGTTAACAATCTGCTTTCTGGAAATAAACTTCACAGTTTACTATAAAATGATCAAAGAGGGATTAGGTAACTATTCAATTTACTGGAAAAACGTTACACCATATCAATGAAATTGGGAAAATTACTAAGGAGCTGAATATGTTAGAGAAAATGTAATGAATCTAAACAGTAATAGAAATTCACTGGGTATAGAGTCATTAATGTTAATTTTATGAATATTTAAATCACCAAGGGGAACAAATTTGCTGGCACTGAAGCTGATAATGTCTAAACAGTCCAAAAGATTTAATTTCTTGGAAGTTTAACAGACCTATTTTGAACTCTGAATTTGCACATTCTCAGCAGTGGCACTGAATTGACACGGAGTAATAATGTTCAGATTTATGTTATTGTAGTTCACTACGAGAAATCCCACGTAGTGTCTAAATGACAACTCCCCTCATTTGATCCCTCCTGGCCACCCCAGGAAGAAATTAAATAGAGAAGAGCAGGCTGTGGGTGTGGTCCATGTACAGAAACACCAAAGGAGATTTGTGAGAGCACAGCTGATTCCATCCCAAAACAGCTGAGTGAATTTACAGTGGAAAGAATTAAGAATATTTTTTTCCTTTCGATTCCAGAGAACTCAGTGCTATTCTCTGAAGCAACAAATAATAACTGGGAAATCAGAATCCTCTCAGTATTCTGTTTCTTCTTCTCCATCTTGAAACACAGTGACAGCAGGAGATTTGATGCACTCATAATTCAAAATAGCTCTTTTACACCTTAGGTTTCAATACTGTTTTGGAAACTCCTTTTAATATGAGTTTCTCTTCTTTGTGGATGTGGATCTCAACAATAATTTATCACTTATAATGTCACCTTTGGAAAATTATGGTTTTATCCCCAATTATCTTGGGTTTCTTTAGGAAGGATGTTATGTCTAGGTGATCATCAAAATCGTGCTTGCCACGGTAGAGGAAATTTGTTTCTTGATTATGGAAGTAGAAAGGAATTTATATCAAATTTATTAATATACATCCAAGGTGTACTTGGCAATCAGTCTTACCCTGAGAAAATGATTACTTTAGAATCTCAGAGGTCATAAAAAAAACAAATTTCCACCCCTAAGCTGCAAGCTGAAAATTAAACAAGCACAATCTGAAAATACAGGACCAGGAAATATTACATATTCACACCAATGCATATTTTAGGATGTGTGGATTGTGAATATTTGAGATGGTGGCTAGCAGTATGATTAGTACCAACTTCAGCAGTAGCAAATTCATACCCCCTAATGAAAAAGGAGATTCCAAAAAATGCCACTCACCTCTCCTGCTATTTGATGCTGGGCACTACGGCAACATTTCCAGACAATTTACACAGTCATTTTTTGTTACAACATCTGCTGTCATCCTTGATCCAAAACCACCACAGGACTGAAGGATCTGATGTCTGATCACAAGTCAAAACTTCGTAATACACTTTGCAAATCAGTGGTTGTGGACCAGTGCCCTAATATTTGCCTGACATTCCAATTTGTGCACCTGGTTCCTTGGAGGAATGGATTTACCCATTCCATGCTCACTTCTTCCCATCAGCTCTGATCACCCCTTTTCTCTCTTCCTAAAGAATTTTTTAGTATCTCCATTCACTGTCATTAGTCATCAAGCAAGAAAATTATTACTATTATTACTTCCTGAATAGAGATATTTGGAAATTGCTTTTGAAGCCTTATTTCCTGCTTTTTAAAACTTATTATAACTTAGAAACAGAAAGAAACATACTGAAATTGAAATAGCGCCCACTGAACTGTACTGCAATGCCATGAAAGTTTCTTGTTAAACCTTTAATATTCTAAATTTATGCCACTAAAGTGTCTGCCTGCTTTCATTTTCCCACATCTTCTACTTGAAGACAAATGTGGGAAGAGAATAATTAGTTTCTATTGTAATGAACTGTAAAATTTATAGTGGATTATTAAATTGAGAAGCATAGAACAATATTATCATTAAGGATTTATAGGTTATAAAATTCAAATTATATATATTTCATAAATTCTCTCTGATTTTCATCACTATTATGACTTTACCAAATGTCCTTCCTGTTTCTTATTCCCATCTGGCATCCTCTCACAGGTTGAGGGAATCTCTCAAATGTTGCACGGATTTAAGGAAAGAAAGAGGACTTTTTACCTAGTTCAGGAATTTTTGCTGGTTTTGGGCAATTTTGTGTTGATGCGGGTGAGATCTGCAGCTCAGGAACCAACACCTGCCTGTGTGTGGAACTCCCTCCTCAGGAGATGTGATTTGCAGTGATCACAACGACAGGCACCTTTTAGCAGGGCACAGAGAATTATTTCCTCCCGGGAGAGAAATGTCTTTTGGAGCACTCCGAGTCCCTGCTCTGCCTGCACCAGCTCTGCCAGGTACGGTGCAGGAGTGGAATTTAGCTGAGCCCCCTTTTTCAACCCCAGCCCTTCCCCACCCCTCCTGGAACACAAACAGCCTAATGACCCCTTCCCAGCAGCTCTGACACCTCTGGAGAGCAGGCAGCCACTGGCATCACCCAGTGATCTCCTAAATTGCCGTTTTTCTTTTTCAACTGTCTCTGCTATATATCTTCTTGAGAGAAAACTACCATATGAAGTGCTTCTGAAGTAAAGAAATTCACTTCAGAGGGTTAGGAGGTGGGTTTTTTTTCCTCCTATTTTTTCCTCAAACTCGTGTCTCTAAAAACCACTGACAGTTTTGATGGAAGAGGTTGCTGCCAGCGAGAAAACAGATGCAAAATTGAGGAAAATGTGTGAAATATTGAGAAGAGTAAATCAGTGCTTCATGTCAGAATCACTATTTCATTATTCTGATGCAGTAGGCTGAGCAAAAAAGATGAAACATGTCAAAAGTAAGAACGAGGTTAGGATTGAAGTTCACTGAGAAACCTCCGCATCTAAGGCTTCTGCTTTGTAATATTTATAATTATTCCCCAAAATCCTTGTGCTCCTCTGACTCATCTCGTTTTTGATCAGCATACCAGAGCATTTTACTGCAGTATTTGTTTCACTGCACTCTGATTTCACCCAGCTCTGCTGAATTTCACCACTGTAAAGCTAAAGCTGCACTGCAATGAATCAAGCCTGACAAAACTGCTCCCTTAAAAGTACAGAACAGGTGATGCTGAGAGAACGTAACGTGTTTGGGAAAGTTGGAGAGAACCAAATCCCTTTTAGAGAAACATCTAAAACATGTTGGCTGCAGCAGGATTGGATTTACTGCCTGTAAATCAGACCCCACAAGGCTATATGTTGTTACAGATGGGTGATTATCTGTTCTGTAGGAGAGGATGTGCATTCCTACCTTTATTCCTGTTTTGTTTTTTTTTTTAATTAACAACATTATCATTACTTTTGCCTCATGACAGAAATAATCTATAGAAGACCAAATGAAGGCTAATTTAAAGGGGAAACCATCACCACAGTCCTTGACTAGACCAGAAAGTGAATCTTCGGCTGAGCTCAGCACCACCTCAGTCACACTGTACCAGAGAAAAAGTTCATTTTTGTCCAATTTACTTTAACCCAACATCTTTCACTTTGATATTTCCAGCAAGAAATTCTTCTGAGAGGGGGGAAAAAAGAGTAAACTATAATCTACCTGATCATTTATAAGATCTGTTATAACCTAAATGTCACTGCAGTTGCGTTTTGTAGTGTTTTGTGCAACTCAGTCTTTTCAAGGGGTAAACCTTGATCACTGTAACCCCCTAAAAAAGGAGTTAATTTTGTTTAGAGAGGGTGTCCATGAAGTGAGTTCCAAAGCCTTTGCAAGTTCACCTCAGGTTTTTAAGGTGTGTACCCCGGAACGCTAATACAATTTTTTTTTCCCTACAAAAATGACAGAACATTTCATTTTAATATTTTCAAATTAGTCCTTCTTTTTACTGTCATTTATCCAACTCTTTTCCTCATATCCAATTTCATAAAAAAACAAACAAACAAACCCAAAAAAAAACCCACAAAGAACAACTCTAATAATGAAAATATTTTAAAAGTATAATTAGTTTGGTTCTGAACATCAAGATTTTTGTATAACTTGCCAGAAAACAGAAAAAAAATAGGATTTTTTTGCTTATTCAATAATCTTAACCTTTATTAGACATCATGGCAGAAACACCTCAAACAACTGAGCCACATATTCAAGAAAAAAAACTCAGATTCAGCAATTTGCTTTTCCAGACCTGCTTGGGATTCTCAGGAATATTCCACCCTTTTCCACCTCAGAGACGAAAAAAGGAATATTCTTTGTGCCTTCCCTGCACTGTGAGTGAGCCAGGGGAAGAAAGGGATCCCGAAGAGCCAGCCCAGAAATGATCTTGCTGCTTACAGGGATAACAGCTGCTAACGACTGATTTCTACCTACACCTCTCTCTTAAATAAGCGCCAAGTACCATCATTTGTAATTATTGTAAAGTTTTTTCACCTTTTGCCTGTTACCCAACCAACCCCTTGAAAATCCTGTAGTTTTTTGAATGATGTCTTCTTCTCCAGCCTTAGTGGCAAAGTCTGCACTGATCAATACATTTTATCTATCTAGCTAAATGAATTTCCAGGTATCTCTGAGTGCAGAGGTGAGGCAGCAGCTGGAACTGAAAGTTCTTCTGACTACTTTTCCTCCCCAAATAAGCCTTGGTTATCCTGAAAGATTTCCAGCCTGATAGCAACCTCTCAATCTCCCAGGCTGTTTCTTTCTTGTGAATTAACAGTTTAGAGCCGATATTGTGCATTACAATTTTCCAATCCTCACTCTAGACAAAAGAGAGGCATTTATCATTTCCAAGAACAGTGTGTTTTATGCCAGTTTTGAAGAGAAGGGCCAGTGCCATCCTCAAACGAGCAAAGACAAGTGCACAGAGGAAGGGAAGATGAAGGCAGGCTTACAAGAGACATAAAAAAGACATTTTTTTAAAGCATTTTCTCTTTCCCCTTGATCAATTTCTTTTCTCAAGGTGCTTTTTAACAACGAGGCAGGGCAGCATATTTGGCTCTGTCAAAACCAACATTCCCTCAATGTCACTTGAAGAAATAATGATTTTCTACAGGAGGAAATCCTGTAGAAAGGACTCGACGGATAGTCCAGCAGATGCATTTTTCAAGGGGGACAGACAGGCCTGCAGTTTTATATCAATTTTTGGAAGGCAGCTTTATACCATGAGAAGCAGAAATACAACAGCTCAGCTTAAAATTTGACCTCTTGTCCTGGCGGGTCAAAGTAGCAAGATTTTGGAAAGAAAAGAAAAAACAAACAAACAAACAAACAAGCAAACAAACAAAAAAAAAAAAGAAAAGAAAAAAAAAAAAAAAAAAAAAAAAAAAAAAAAGAAGAACTAGTAATGAACAAAATCCAGGCTGGGAGGGTTTTAAAAAAATTGATAACAACTGAAAAGCTGCTAGAAAACTTTCAGAGACAGAACAATCGTTTTGCTGTTCAAAGCCTCTCCGCCGCCTCGGCGTCCCGGGCGATGCCCCTGGGTTCACCTGGCGCAGTGGAAGGAGGAAATTGCTTGAACAGCAGTACCTGCTCCTCCAGGAGGAAAAAACACCTCCCTTCCTGCTGACCTTCCGTGCTCCCCTCCTCCCAACACCTTTTTTTCCCCAGGAATCATCACAAGGAGAGGCAGGCTGGCTCCCTGCCCTCCCTCCCGGGCAGATCTGGGGGCACAGGTGCTAAGAAGGAGATTCAAGGAGAAACTTTGACTGTGTCAGTGCTGAGTGGTTCAGCTGCTCCAAACTCCAACAGCCGCTTCCACCACAATGGGAAGCACAAATGAATGAGACAGGCTTTGTCCCTGGAGCAAGGCAGGCTTTCAGAGCTGGGTTTCACAGCATTCCTTTTGGGCCCTGTGGTAGTTTGGCAAGGAAGTGATTTTTTTTTTTTTTTTTTCTTTCTTTCCGAGAAGGTTGTAGCAAAACCAATGTGACTAGGCATGGAAATTGACAGCTAATATAGCCATTAGAAATGTGATATGTCTCTGTGAACACACAGGCTTAAAAGTCAGTAGAATCCGGGGAAAAATCTGCTTTTTTATTTTCTGTCAGTGTTTGTTAATAAATCCATCTTTTCACCTTTTAAGATCTGGGCCTGCTTTGATTTTCTCCTGATCCTATCTCACAGAGGAAAAAAGGTAAATGATTATGGTAGACACCTAAACCACTACAGGTCCAGGGAAGGTGTGACAGCCCTGGCAGCATGTACAGCTGTATGAACAGCTGGGCCCAAACGGGAGGGGAAGCTGCAGCAACAAAAATGAGTTTTGAAGCCCACAAAGAAACATCATTCCCTGCCTCAGGCAGAGCCCAGCCCAGCCCTCAGGAATTGGAAATCAGGGTAAACCACGAGCTCTCCTTTCCAGAAATGCTCCAGCTGCTCTCTGTGGGGAATACCAAAGGTAAGGTGGCTTTCAGAAAGCAGTGAAAGCAGGCCCCAGAAACAGAAAGAGCAGAAGAACTTGGAATTAGCTTCAGCTGCAAAGTCTGAAAGTAGGAAAAGTTACAACAGTACAGCAAGCAAGGACATGAAACAATAGTCTGAGTCTTAGGTTTGGCCAGGATAGACCTTAAGGCTGCAGAAAAATCTGCTTAGCTAGACAGTAGAAGGTTTTAAGGTTAATAATGGAATATTGTGTATCCTTAATAGAAAGCACACAAGCAAGCATTGTTTGAAGCAGGTGTGTGTGTGCTTTCAGTGACTGGCTACAACAATTGTCTGTGAGCTTTAGCAATGTGCTATTGGCTGGAAAACTTTTAAAATGCCCTGTGGCAAAGAGATCTTTGGCTGCTGCTGGCAGACATGAGCTATTGCCATCTTTCAATTGTCTCAAGCCCTTTTATGAGGCTGATGTTGCAATAAAGGCTCGAGGAACATCTCACAGTGGTCTTGTCCTGTTCATGCACAAACCTTCAACATTGCTCTCTTTACTCTGCTTGCCCTCCCCCAAACCACAATGTGTTTCCCTCAAACAGCAGTTTGAAGTCAAACTGTAACAAGACACTGCCTTGGCTTTGGGGTTATGACTGTGTAAGGTGCACTTTGAACAGATATCTCTGCAGCTGATAGTGAAAGACGTGATGTCAGTGGGTTTATTTATGCCAAATTTAAGATTATTTAAATATGCAAAGCTTCAGGGGGCACAGTAGGGCTGGCGCACCTGCAGAAAACACACAAGGCTTGAGGAACCTTTTTTCCCCCGACTAAGGAGTTCCAAAATTGTTCTAGAGGTGAGTTGTCCCTATTTTATCATGAAGATTCAGAGAAATCTGTCCTATATTTTGGAGCATTTTTTCTTTAATATATGACCAGGTTAAACATTGGGTGGATGTTGGGTTGGGTTGGGCTGACTGTCCACAGCTGCTGCAAATAATGTAACAAGCATCCTCATGATTCTTGCTGTAGGCAAAAAATTCATTTTCTGCTGTTTAGAAGTAATGATTCTTTTATTATTTCCTTTTTACAACAATTTAGAAAAAATACTCAAAATAATGTTTCTAGTGAAATATTTTATGGAGGAGAAAATGCCATGAAACTCACTCCACACCTCATTCCACAAGAATCAAGCTATGCCAGATACTCGGCCACCATGGATTGCAAGTTCTAATAAATGCTAACAAAATCTATTGAGATTTTGATTATTAGAAAAGTGTTCAATGCACAAAATTCCCTACACAGAAATATGTAAAAGATTCCAATTTACGCTATGCTGTCTTAACACTTAATTAATATTTTTTGCTCTAATTAACATTTACTGAATACCCTATTTAAGATTTTTTTTTTTCCTCATCCGATATCCCCTTTCTCTCTCTGTCTTTGAAGTATCAAACACTGATATGGAATATCAGCTTTCTGAACACTTAGATAAAAAAAAAAAAAAAATTATTGGCTCTATTTTGCCCAACATAACCCACCAAAGTCACAGTTGCTTAGTGAATTTACCCACCTATATTTTCAATTTAATAAGGAGCTTTTATGCTCTGAAACTCTAAAGGATTATCAACCAAAAAAGGTTAAAAGCTGGAATATACAGGATGCTGTTATGGGACAACCCACAGTATCTCCAAGTGGTGTTTGTCTTCTTTGGCACAACAAAATTTAAAGAGTGTTTTGGAAACGTTGCTTTTCCCACACTCCTGTCCTTATTAAAACAAACAAGCATTCACAGTATTGAGAACACTGTAATTGGAAGTCATGCTCTGGTTGCTCCAGAGGTATAAATCAATAAACTCATTGAACTGATAGGGACAATTCTGTATCAAGTGAAAAATCCCGATAGCAGAAGTACCTATGAAAACAACGGTGGTTTATATTGCTTGTATCTGCTCTTACTGCTTTCACTTTGAAAATATCTTTAGTTTTCACTGACATTTTCTTATGTCCATTCTGATACTTTGAATACATAGTCGATAAAGTTTCAGAAACATCTTTAAGGTGAGGAACGTTGGTTCTGCAGGGAATGAACAGTGCAAGTTCTGCTCCAGACCCTTGTCTTGGGTTGCAAAATGTAACCAAAAATGTGTATTCTATTTGCCATCTGTTGAAACTGGCTGGGACATGTTTTTTCTTTATCTCTTGTGTAACCTGTTACCGTAGAAACGCACAATCACAGAATGATTGTATGCAGGTGCTTTATTGAAAAAGAGCTCTGGGAATCAGGGGTGCAGGACATAGCCAAATCTGACTCAAACATAGGTTCGAAATGGACTGGTTTTTATACTCTTACATTATGTAACTATACATGTTAATTATTAAATTCACATTGTTCTCTTATATCCATTGACTTTATCCAAGCATGAATTTTGTAAATATCGATTCTCATGATTCTTGTTTAAGATAATAATCATATTAAATTACCAAACAATCATTACAATTATCAATCATTTCATTTATCATGTGGTGCATTACAAGTAACAATTGTATGATGATTATACAGGTGCAATTTCACGTGACCTTAGTAAAGAAAACCTAACTAGCTTTCTAGGGCTTATGTGTTAACTAAGAATTACACTCATCTGCCCTCCCCTGATTTATTACCCAGGCAAAGCCATACTTGATTTGGTTAAGACAATAACGTGAAAAGAGTAAGGCTAACATTCTGTTCCTTGCTGCCTGGAAATCATTTTAACTCTATACTACCAAACCTATTCCTCATAATTCCAGCAGGGAGGGGGCGGGCGTGTTCTGTTAATGGGCAACTGTTAAACCAGGTGGGGCAGTGTTCTTATTCCTTCCAGGATCCATCCTTCCTCCAGGGGATATCTGCTGTTAATGGGCCATCGAGGCTCACTGCAGGGCTGATACAATTCCATCATCCCATTGGGAGATGCTCCACCCAGGGGGAGGAGCCAACTGTTCCTATCTAAATAAAACCTGGGATTCAGAACACCAGGGCAGCCTGTTTCCACTGGATTCCCAGAGGAAGTCCAGACCCCTCTCACCACCACTGGACTCTTTCTAGAGGATCATCTCTGCTCCCACAGCACCACATCTGTCAGTGCAGGAGGACTTGATTGGGCTGACACCAACACCCTGACCAACAGGGTGTCAGCTCATGTTCTGACTCAGTCAGGGTTTCTTAGATTTGTTTGTTTGTTTGCTTGTTTGCTTTTTTGTACTACTACATTTGTCTTTTCAATATTCCTAGTAAAGAACTGTTATTCCTATTCCCATATCTTTGCCTGAAAGTCCCTAATTGCAAAATTATAATAGTTTGGACGGGGGAGGTTTACATTCTCCATTCCAAGGGAATGTCTGGCTTTTCCCTGGCAGACACCTGTCTTTCCAAACCAAGGCAACCCTCTTTCCCCACAGTCTGTGCCTTGTGTCCACGCAGAATTCCAGAGGTCCAGACTCCAGAGAGTTTTCTAGAGCGAAAGGATCACAATTTGATCCAAGGACTTCCCAGTGACCCTGCCCAGAACAGAAGGAGCCTATTTAAGGAAAACACTCCCAGTGAATGGATTGGGCTGGAGTGGTGCCATCCCTGTGGAATGCAAAGCCCAAGGAAACGACCAATAATTCTGTTGTTCTAGGCAGAATAAAAGAGAAACAAGGAGTTTTACTGTAGTTCCCAAGTTATTTGTGACTGAGATGCACCTGAAACATTGGTAATTAGTAAAGGAATTTGTTCTTTATAGGGCTCTTGAAAATCCCATTAGGTCTGTATTTACTTAGCATTTTCTCTAACTGCTTTCTTGGAAAATCAGGCAGCAGGAGTTTCCAAAAAAGTAATAGCAGAATAAAAGCCCATTTTCCATTCCAGTGCCACAAGAAGGAGGGGTTGAATACCAGGGTGCCCAAATTAAAACTGGACAGACCTAGTGACACGCATTCCAGATTCCACCACAGAACACAGGCCCAGAATACATTCATTACCACATTCTTTACAAATAGAGCTGTTAACTGCAGACAGCACAATCTAGCAACACCTATCACTTCAGAATTTTGAAACTATGAAAGCACTGATGCATTTCAGTGCCCTCTGTGTGGTTCAGTGCAATAAGAAACAGTAGATTTGAGTCTGTACAATTTAGAGCAAGCAGGCACAGATTCAGCCACACAGCTCTCCTTGATGTAAAACCATAAAGTCACCCAGAAGTATTAGAAAAATGCAGGACTGGAACTTCAGACCAAAGCAGAGTAATCCACTTTTCAAAGTTCCCTGATAAGAGCTGCAGTCTTTTGGATTTGCCTTGAGTTTCAGTTTGAAGATCTACAAAAAGATATTTATCTCTAAAGGACTCTACTCAAGAAATGTCAAACGTAAACAGACTTTGAAGGCGTTAAACAACTGTTTCCAGAGTAGCAATGATCAATATTGATGCTTATTTGTTGTTTTGGTTTGATTTCACAGCAGAGGGAGGAGACCTCAGCACAGAGCAATGATATGCAGTGGTGTGGGAAGTGCAAAAGTGTTTGGATGTTGCTGGTACCATCATTAATTCTGGGGTAATGGATGCACATAAAGCCTTTTGCAGCTGGATTCATTCCCACGTGGGAATTCATGGTGTAGATGTCCTGGCAGCCATGTGGCAGGACAGGATCCCACCTCTGCCTGGCATCACAGCCAGGTATCAGACAGATAGGGAAAGAGGCAGCTTCTTTAAAGGGGGGACCAAAGCGGAAAAAAATAAATAAATAAATTGAAAAGAGTTGCTTTTATTCAAAAAGCAGCAGGACAGGGGGAAAACAGGCCTTTAAAGAAGAACTTTTCATCTCACAGTGCAGCCTTCGAAGACAAAAATGCTTCCCAATTTTCATACATGAATATCTAAACTCAATCTGCAGACAAAAAATTGAAACAAGAGTGGCCTGGTTTTGCAATATACCAAATATTTTCAAATCTTATGCTGTCTCTTATTTTTATAGCATGCTGGTTTCTCAGCAGTAGTAGTGCATATTGCAAGTTTGTTGTGTGTAGTGTTCAAATCCACCAGAAGTGAGACAGGTGAGGTTGGGTCTAAATGATGGCTGCTGCACACAGAATTTTATCCAGGACTTGCTGTTGTACTGGCTGAACTTGAAGATCTCTGGCAAGCCAGCTAAATCACAAAATTCAGAATTGCATCCTATTTACACCTGTACATTGCTGATTAAAAGTGAAATATAGCATTTTATTCAAATAATGCATTTAGATGAAAAAAATCAGGACTGCACAATGGAAAATTGTTGTCCTTAAATGCAGCCTAAAGTGATCTGATGGCTGATAGAGAAGTGAATACATTGCTTTTATTTTTAATGAAGCAAAATAAATTCTTCTGTTCCCAATGTCAGTACAATTAGCTAATATTCATCTCATCAATGTCAGAGAACCTATCAAATCTCCATATATTAACAGAGTCAGCTGTGGTAACTATGGCACTGCACTATTCTATACTCTGAGAGAAGAACACCAGGTATAATTCTCTAAAATAAAACCTCCCAAGCTCATATCCAAGGCTACTGCCAAAGCCAAAAACAGGTTTGCTTTCCAGCAGACAAATGACTGACGATCATTATTAGACATTTTCTACAAGATCTACAACTTCAAACCTCTCCTCTGAGAAATTTCAAAGATTGTTCCCAATGTTCCTGAGACACACTTATGGATAGTGTATGACTCTCAGAGAAATTGCACCTCAGGATTTTGTTTCTATGACAAGAAATAAGGTTTCAACTCTTTGCTTAGCTTCAGCAGACATATTAAGGGTCAATATAGTCTGCATATTTAGACCTCTGGAGAAGGCAAAAAGTGAAAAGACAAGTAAATCATGTTTAAAATACTAGAGCCCAACCATAAAAATCTATTGTTTATCTTTTGCAGTGATGGTGTTTTACCATCCAAATAAAAATCCCAGCTCACTGATGAACAGAATGATTGAAGTAACACTGTACCACACAGTTTTAATTTCAGGTATTTGAAAAGATGATACCATAAAATGATCTGGAGTATTGTTGTGGCATAAATCTCCCAGCACTTTCCCCGTCCTTAATGTTCAAGCCTAAAATTGTTCCATTCTTTAGCTGACAGTGCACATTGTAAAAGTTGCAGTTTATCACTTTCCTTTCATTCTCCCCCAGCAGTTACATTACCACGTTCTTTTTTATTGCAATCACAGGGTGTCACTACATAAGTGACATCATGAGGGGAGAACAAGAATTCGCCAGGAATAACCGGAATTGCTCCGCAGTGCCGGAGAGCCCTGACTTCAGAGGGAAGGGACAGCCTTGCATTTCAGCATGCTGAACATGTGCACTCTCAAATCTATTGCCTGTCACTGGAGTCCCTTGGACTGGAGGAATTATATCCCACAGTTGGGTAGTACAAAGGTAATTCTGTTGCCATATGTTGTGCCAAAGAGCTCACGCCGTGACAGGGTGCGTTACGGATTATGCTTTCCCCATGTGATGCCAATTTTCTCCTTCATCTGTGAGGGATAAACCTTGCCTCCATTCAGATTTTAAAGTAGCCGAAATAAAACTGTACCTCCAACGAGCTGGTGGTGCAAATTCTGCTTTAAAATAAATAAATAAAAAAAAAAAAATGCAGAAAAAGCTCAGCAATTTTTCAGATGTAGGAAATTGCTTTCATTTTGCACCCAGAATTCACCGTGCATCAACCCCATGGGAATTCCAGCCCCAATTCAGGAAAAAAAATGGAGCCAAGAACACTTTGATCAGACTCCACACATTCGCTTTATCAAGCACTGCATTTTTTTTGAGTTTCTCTGGTTGGTTGATTTTGAATGCTGGCATGGGCAGCAGCTCACACAGACAGAAAAGAAATACCAGGAGAGTAGAAAGAAAATAGGTAGAGCCCCCCCAGAGCATGTTTAAGAGATTTTGCTTGTCTGTCCAATTTATTACTGGATTTCATTACTTAACAGCAGTGAATTGAAGTGGTTGATAACATCCCACAAATGATTTCACCCATCAGCATCTAGCTCAGCTCGGGAGAAATCAAAAGCCATTGCCACAAGCCTGAGTTTGGGCAGAGCAGGGAAATCAGATGTACCTGAGGATTTCATCCTGGTGAGGCCATGGCGCAGCACGTGAGGAAAAGAAAACCCAGTGAAGACCAGGGCCTCATGTCACAGGGCAGAAATGGAGACTTTAGGCAGAACTGTAGGCATAACTACAAAATAACTCCCAAAGAGAGAAAAAAGGGCAGCAAATCCCTAATTTTCCCAGTACAGAAACTTCCCCCTGAGGTAAGAGGCTCAAAATGCACAAACACTTCCCATGTTCTTCAGGAGTCAAAGAAGAAACTACCCCAAATGCACAGTGAGGTGCGCTCACAGTTCAGTGCTTCCTCCTTTCGGTTTTGAAACTCTTGGAACAGAAAGAGGCAGTCAGAGCGGGGTCTGCATAACAACAGCCTTTGGAATTCAATGGCTTGGCAAGGAAAGTCTTCAGGGGAAATTTGCTCAGGTGTATAAAGTCACAGTCACATCAGCTCCCCTACCCATACAACAACAAAGAGACTGAAAGAGGATATCTAGGATTTTAAGGATCAGGCAGGAGTTTAAACCTCAGGCCCTTCTGCAATCATCAGGAATGCTGCTTGCAAACCCAGGACTTGAGTAATTCTCATCTTACCCACCAAAAGCAAGTCTAGGCATGATAGGATGCCCACACCCTGGGGATCTCCTGCTTTTACTTTTTCAAACAATGAGTTTAGGCATTTGTTGCGCCAGTAGGCAGCCTGTAATCCTCACCCCAATTTCAAGGTTACTAGAACAAACTCCTTTTGATTTAAGGCCTTTTGCCTTCAGCTAAAATGGAGCTTATTGTAATTATCTTCATTATAGCACACATAATTTGGGGCTCCCATGGGCACTAAGGGTGTAACGAGGATGGCATTTCACATCCACTGACCTCTAAATTAGTGCAAGCTTATTTCACCAGGAGAGGGTACAAAGTAAAATAAATCCTTTGCCTTCCACTCAGTTTACAAATGAAATTTTGTGGTTTGTTGTGTGAGGCTCTGTCATCTGCATTCCTGTTTCTCTGGCACTGCAGATGTCCAAGGCTGTTTTATGTGCCACTTCCACGGCCAAATTGCTGTAAAGCCCAGGAAAGGTTTACAGCCACATTAAAGAACATTCTCACATCAAGCCATCCAACTTTGTCACTAGATAACAGCTCCTGAGCACCACCCCCTCTGTAAGATTTAGAGGAGACCCTCACATGCAACCAGAAGGCCCAAAAAACATCAGCTGGTCTTTTGCCATCAGGAAACACTGTGAAACCTTCCTTTGTTTGGTTTGTGGTTCCTCTTTTACCCTCAGGCCCCCAAGACAAAAAAAACCAAAGCAAAACAAAAGCAACAAAAAACCCCCAAAAAACAACAACAAAACAAACAAACAAACAAACAAAGCAACAAAAACCGCCCAAAAAACCAAAAAAACAAACAAACAAACAAAAAGCAACAAAACCCCCCCAAAAAAACAGAAAAACAAAACCAAAACAAAAAAAAAAAAAAATCCAAAAACAAAAACAAAAAAAAGGGGGGAATGGAAAGAGTAATAAAGGTGGGGAGAATGGAGAAGAATCATTGTTCCTTTTCAGCTGTGAGACATTCTAAAGGAGAATAGACTGTTCCTAGGTGTGTGATCTGTCCTAGCAAAGTTGTCTGGGGTCAGTTACCACAGTAAATAGTGATGGTGATGGCACCACTGAAAACACCTTGAGATAAATAAGAACAAATCACATTATGTTCAGCAAATGCTAAATTTATAATAAATCAACATATAAAAATCAGCTAATCCCCTGTTGAGTTACTTAAAAATGAATATTTACTGTCCAAAACCTGGACAGGGGTTAGTACAGTTATTTCACAAATTCCCTCAAGACCCGCCAGACCGCTGTAGTTAAGGAGATGCTGTAAGTGAAATCGGATTGGATTTGTTTTTTCAGTATTTCTCTTTCTCCTTTTAGCATGCCCCACTAGTTGGCAATTACTGCCTACTGTACAATCTATTAAATATTCATGTCAGATATTATTTGCATAGAGCAGCTTTTCTCTGATAAAAAAATATGTTATTCATTCACTGCTTAGAAGATTGACCTCAGGTCCCTACTTTAAACACACAGTTATATTGATTGTGAAAATACTTCAGGAAAATTATGTAGTTTATATGCATGCATTATTTCTACTGAGTCATCCTGAAGCTTATAATTTAAGCCTCAGTGTTTCAGGTAAAATGAAATTGCTTCACTGAGTAAGGCTGCTTTGATTTCAGCTTTGCTCTGAGCTTTGCCAGGCAAGCAGAAAATCTTCATAGTATGAAAGGTCTTGTTCATATGGAATGTACAGTCATGCCTTGGTAGAATCGTGTGCATTCCAAACACACCATGCCTTTGTCCAGAGATTGTTTTACAAACCCCTTTTTTGTTCCTTGGGTAAATAATCCCACGTCTCATATTAATGGAAGATCATCATAATTGAACAATGAATTTAGGCTTCCAGAGCACTGCTGTGACTATTGCATTATACATGGAGCACAAAAAAAAAAAAAAAACTCAGAAAAAAACAAAACCAAAAAACTAAGCATCTTGCTTCAAACAGGAATAAAATCTCCAAACTGAACCAAAGGAACCTCAAGCAACAACAGAAACATAAGGTAACTGGGGTCTAGCTAAAAAGAAAAATACTCCTCATGAGTGAGGCCCCTTGAGGAGGAAACACTGAAATATCCCACTTTTGAAAACATTATCTGTATGTTACTATTCTACCCCTCTCCCAAGACAGAAACAGTTTAAGAAAATAAACACAATAGGAAATAAACGAAAAGAAAAAAGAGAAAAAAAAAAAAAAAAAAAAAAAAGGATGGGCACGTACTTTGCCTTCTTTTCTCTTCTGGCCTTTTGCTATTTTATTATATCCAACTCCTGTATTTTCCACATTATCTCTCTCACCTCCTTTCCTCTCACTTTGGTGTCTTTTTGCTCGTCATTTCAGTCTTCCTTTCAAGAGAACATGACCTCTAGTGTGGTTATCCATCACCAGAAAAAAAATACCAAAAAACAGAAAAATTAGGAAAATTACATTTCAACAATTAGAGGAATGACATTACCCTGGCACTGTGGTTTTTTTTTTTTTTTTTGGGTTTTTTTTTTTTTTTTTTGGTTTTTTTTTTTTTTGTTGTTGTTGTTTTTGGTTTTTTTTTTTTTTTGGTTTTTTTTTTTTGTTTGTTTTTTTGTTTTGTTTTGGTTTTTTGGGTTTTTGTTTTTTTTTTTTTTTTTTTTTAATGGCAGCAGAGCCATCTCCCAGTGGTGCCTGTTCACCTTCCAAGCCCCACAGCTCAAGGCAGAGTTCAGGCTCTCCAGGAGCCTTTTCTTAGCCCTGTGCAGAGAAACTGCAGTCACTCTGCAAGGCCATTTCACCCCAGAACTCACAAGGAAGAGATGCAAATGCCATAGAAATGCTGAGCTAAACTGTGGGTTTGAAGGACGGGCTCCCCCCTGAAACTTTGGAATAGGCCTGATGAGATTTATGCTTGTCCAGAATAAGGAGTCCAGGATCTGGTGTTCTACTAAATTATAAAACTAAGAAAAAAGTTCTCTGAAGACAACTGAAATAGCTATCCTGGGGTACACAATATTCTGCAAAGTCAGCCTGATGTGTGCCCTTCTGTATTTCACCCAATGTCTTCATTTAGTCCTCTTCAGAAAGTGAAAACTTCAACCTCAGTGGAAGCTCTGGCAAATTCCTGCTGAGCTTCATTACCTGGGAAACACCCCCAGCACTGCAGGGGAGCCTGCCTGGCTCTTTCATTTATCAACAGCAAAAGGGTTTTCGTATCCCAAAAGAGATGCAGGTATTAGGGAGCCTTTTTCCTCTCCAAATCCATCTCTTCAGTTCTAACACTGAATTCCCATGCATATACCCTTATTTTCCCTAACCTCCAGTGATTATTCAATTTTATTAAAAAGCTGAATGATCTAGGGAATGCAGAGACAAATTTCAATCTGCCTTTATAAATGCAAGTGATGCAGTAAAGATTTGCCATAATTTGAGCTTGCTGTGACATGATAGAAAGCCAATCATAATGAACCAGGCTGGAAAACAAATGCAGAGACTATTAAAGGTCAGCATGGAAGAATAACAGGTAATAAAATCCTTTACCTATTGACATATTGCAGTGTGAGTGTTAAAATTTATAATTTATTATAATAGAAATTTTGTGTCAAGACTTCTTTCTTTTCTTTCTTTCTTTCTTTCTTTCTTTCTTTCTTTCTTTCTTTCTTTCTTTCTTTCTTTCTCTTTCTTTCTTTCTTTCTTTCTTTCTTTCTTTCTTTCTTTCTTTCTTTCTTTCTTTCTTTCTTTCTTTCTTTCTTTCTTTCTTTCTTTCTTTCTTTCTTTCTTTCTTTCTTTCTTTCTTTCTTTCTTTCTTTCTTTCTTTCTTTCTTTCTTTCTTTCTTTCTTTCTTTCCAATGAAAGGAGAGAGAATTAAATCAGTTCCTGTGTGGAACCCTACTGATGTGAGTGTGGTAAAAGTCACCCTGACCTGTGCCACAACCTTTTCCAGTGCTCATGAAGTGCTCTGTACAAACAAATCAATTCTTGTAATACCTATGTAGTATCTTCTACAATGCCCAGAAATAGTCAAAAGTGAAACTAATCTTCTGCTAATTTGTTCATAGTGTTTTCCTTTTGGCCAGTAGATCATCCTTTATGAATTTTTTTAATTAAAATGATTCAGTGCAACTGTTTCCTGAACATGGTCATTCCACAGGACACTCTGCTATACTCAAACTCTTCCTAAAAGGCTTCTCCTAAACGGATCTGAGGCTTTTCCCTCATATTTTTATTCAAGCCCATTTAATAGTGAGAATGGATGGTTTTGCCATATGGAAACGTGTCCCAAGAGTTAATCTCTAGAAATAAATCCATAGGAGCAATTCACATCTCATCCTAGTGAAAATCTGGAATACTTCCAATACATTTCTGACATGATCTTAATGTACAGAAGAAATAAGTAAGAGAAAATACAGAGCCTTTTGTCTCCGAGGTCTATTGCTATACAAATAATTAATTTGTGGAGCTGTGTTGTGGGCCTGCCTGTCTGACCACTGAGCAATTAAATAAAGTGATTCTAGTAGCTACAAGTGGTGGCTTCTGGAAAACAGAGCATCTTTCAAAACAAGAGAAAAAGCATTCTTTGCTAATTCAGTTTCTGTGTAATTATAACCTAATCAATCTTATACAGACTTTTTGGCATCACTATTCTCTTATTGTTACAACATTTCATAATTTAGTTGAGCTGTAGCAATCTTAACAACAAAGTTTGGACACGTTCCAGGCACAAGGGCAAGGGACAATTTCTTCCAGATACATTATACATTTTACCATTACTTAATATTGCATGTAAGAAATACACTTAGAGAGAGAGAGAGAGATTTAGATTTCCCTCAGAGAAAACTCATAGGCACTATAATCATTAGCTAAATTTCCACCAACTGCATTAGGGAATACATCATCATTTTGATTTCCCCAGAAAAAGCCTAAAATTCACAAAAATAGGAATACAGGATCCTTACTTATGCTCTGCTGAGAGAAGGAATTGGGACTGCAATTCAACAGTTATCAGCACACAAATAGAAATGCAGTTTGTCATCAGATATTTGGATATCCTGTCTTCAGGATCAGATGAGAAAATTCTAATCAGAATGGTTGATGAGAGGTTGCAGAAAACTGAATTTAATTCAGCCACCTGGAGGCCTCTGACCCTCTCTGGGGGTTCAGCAGGGCAGAGGGATTATGAGCACATTCCAGATTAGCACATTTTACCCTGTATCTTTGTCTCAGGCACACAAGACAGTAATTGAGAAAAAGTCTCAAGCAGGGAGCAGAAAGGACTGTTTCAACACAGTGTATGGTAGTCATTTGAAAGAAACATAATAAAAATCTCAGCAGTTGGGCAGACTCCACATATTTGCTTGAAGATTATATCCTGAAGGATCTTTTTTCCTACTTATATTGAAAAATCATGTTTAAGATTAAATGTGCTTATTGCAAATCCTGTGATACTGTATAAATATCAGGGCCTTTTGTAAATTTTCCATAAACAGCGACATTACTGACTAAAGCTGGCAGTTCTGAAAAGTTACAATTTATAAAGTTAGGATTCCATTACATATTGCACTGCAATTCCAGCTGATCTTTCAGCCACGATTCACTGCAATCATTTCCAGGGCAGAAACATGTAGGTAGCGAGCAGCAGAGGGAATCTTTCCCAAGGAACATAATCAAAGCTGCTCCTTTGGAGCCACCTTCACCTGGAAATGTGTGAGGCGGGCCCAGGCGAAGACTGCAGGGGACTCCCCATCAGTGGATTCCTTGCCTCTATCCACCCAAAGTGCCTTTCCAGTCAGCACCTGGGAACATCATTATCACTGTTTTCAGGAAATATTATCACCCCTAATAGCTGGAATACTCCCAGGCCAGCCAGGGAAAATGTTGCATCTTTTCCTGAGGAGCTGCAGGGCTGCTCTGAGGTGATTGTTCATCACTGTGAAGGGTTTGTTTTGCAGCCACTGTTCAGGCAGGGGTTCATCAATCCTGTGCATATTAGGTTTAGAAAATCCCCTCCTCACTGGGGAGTGCTTAGTGCAACTAGACAAACACAGATGCTTTCCCAGAAATCCCCAAACACTCCCGTGTTCAAAGACTCACATTTTTCACATCGACTATGCTAATCTCTGCTGTCCAATGGGTTAGGGCTTGTCTTCAGCAGGATCAGTTCTGTTTAGATGTAATTGAAAATTATGGTCATCTCTGCAATCCATCTCTGCCACTGAACTACTCCTGTCATTGCTCCCAAGTAAAAGGCTGGAAAATTACAAAGGAGCAGTGTGGATTGAAAAAGAAAAAAAGTCTGAAAATGCAATAGAGAGAGGACTGTTTGTTCAGTCTTGTAACAATTACCCATCTTCCTCCTGCTAGGCAATCCTCACAGATTGTAATTGTCATTCCTTGTCTTCACCGTGGTATTTTGATCCAAACTCACATTCTATTCTTCTCTCTCTATGTGGCTAAATTCCATTATTCTTATTTGTGGCCTGGAGATTTTCAATGGTACTTGAGATGTCAAGGAACTTAAAAAAAAAAAACTTGTCCATTTTTAATTTTGACCAGCCGAGGATCCAAAGAAACCATATGGCAACAGTGAGGAGCTGCCATTGCTTGCCTCTGCAGACTCAGAAGACTCTGCTGGGAGTTATAAAAGACTCTGCTGAGAGCTATTTACCAGGTCAGAATTTTCTTGTGGAAATGTAACCATCTGAACTTAACGTTAACTCTAACCAGATTAAATAGTTCTTAGGTCAGGCTTTAAGTAAACCCCCTTTTTTTTTTCAATTTTTTTTTCAAAGTGTAATAATAGTTATTATCTGCGTGTTGAAGCACACCTGGAGATTGGAAACTTCAGAATTCATTCACAGCCATGCCCTCCCTGCTGCCATGAGGATGCAAGAGCCTGTAACCTATTTATCCCATTCTGTTAGAAGGTGTGAATTGAGCCTGCATGGGTTTTTCTTCCCTTTTAATAACTCTGGCTTTAATTTCGTTACTCTCTTGGCTTGAATAAACAGTTTCAAGCTGTTTGGAGCATGCCTGTGAAAACCTGGGCAGTGAGGAGTTAATATTAAAATTAGACCTGCCTGGGAAGAGGGGTCAGTACAAAAGTAGGGAAACACCTTTCTGGAGCCAATTCTCCTCTTCAGGACAATGCAAGAGCAGAAGTGGTGTCAAGGAGTGGGTAAGACAAACAAAGAGGGATGGAGACCACCAAAAAACCCTCCAATCCCCCCAGCAAATTCCCAGGAAGATCCAGAACCAAGTGCAGACACAAACTCATTGACATGAGGGTGAAAAACATCATCCCAGGGCAGTAAAAACTTATCTATGAGAAGATAGCCCCACAAAACCTGAGTGATGCCCACAGGACACTGAATGTTCTAGCAGCTGGATCGATGCTACCCCAGGAGAGCTGATCTCCCCACCTCCCTCTCTCATCTCCCTTTTACACTCTCCTTCCCTCTTTTAGATTATTCTTTCATTTCTCTTGCAAGTAGAAAACAGGGTCAAAACATACCAATTTCCATGCCACGTGTGTCATTTGGTAATAAACCTCGTCACCTTTTTATTTTTTAATTTTTTTTTTTTTTTTTGGACCCTTTTGGCTTTTGCCATTCTTTTTCACCCGCAGATCTCTCCAAATCTTGGATGCAGCCACTGCCCTGAAAAGCACATCTCAGCTCACTCAGTAGAAAAAGAAGAACAGGAAGGGTAAATAAATAACCACTGTTGCATTCTGAGGAGGTGTGCAGGTATCACTGACTACTAAAAAAGGTCTATAGATTCTGAATTATTCAATGCCAGGCGCTTTGAACCCTAAAAAGCACAGTGCACCATGAAAGAATTTGCAGAAGTTTGGAAAGGTGCTTGTGAATCTGGAAAAACAAAATAAAAACAGCAGAAGACTCATTTTCTACTGGCTGCTCCATAATCATGTCTTGTATAAACAAAGAAATGGCCCAGTGTTAGTTGTGGGAAAACAGAATCCACCCTGCTCTGTTTTGGCTTGAGGCATGTGCTCGTGGTTTCCAGCTAATCCCCTAAACACTGATGTGAAAATTGCTGGTGATATATTCAGGAAGGATATTTCAGGTCCCCAACACTACTTCATCGTCTTGGATTTAAAAGAACAAGCTCAGCTTTGAAGAATAAACAGTTAACATTTGACGTTATATACTTAATTGAATTTAGGATAATAGAGTGATATCTTTATAAGATACTTAATGAAAACGTCCAATAAGTGACACAGGTGGCACGGGGCTTCTCCATGGCAGGATCTCTGCTCCTGCAGTGCCACTGCAAGAGGACCTGGATTGCAAGCAGACATGTCCCAGGGGTGATGAGCAGGTGTGGGAGGTGATTTTCAGCAGGCAGCTCCCACAGATGAGAGTGCACAGCATTCTGCATGTCCAACAAGTTAATTTCTGTGGTGCCAAAGCCCTGCAGAGTGTCTGGGGTGAGCAGGACCTTCCCTGTCTCCCCAGTGAGCACAAGCAGGCACAGCAGTGGTGCCTCTGCCTTGGTCCCTGCCTGCAGCCCTGGTTTTGTGCCTGAGGTGTTTTTGTTTCCTGAAATTCCTTTCCCAGGGGCTTTTCTGTAAATAAAAGAAGTGTTTTTGTAACTGTACTATGTTTTTCATTCCTTTTCCTAGGAGGGACATCTTCTTGATGTCCCTGTGGTCTGACCAATGGGAAGAAAGAAGTTTGCCTTAGTGTCACCAACCAAACTGGTCTGTGTAAAATAGTATATAAGAGAGACACATTCCAAAAATAAGAGTCATTTTCAGCCTTCTGAAGCCAGAGTCTGTGTAGTGTAAGACAACGTCACTTGCCCAGCCAGAGCTGCCAGGGACTGTCAGAGCCCGTGTGAAATGTCCAGCATGGCCTGAGAGTGCAAGGGGAACACTGGGCAAAAATCATCTTTGTAGCTGATTAAATACAGCTCACTTCTTAATGCTTAGTTTCGTTCTCCGAGCTCTCTCTTGCCTCCAATGCTCTCAGTAAATGTGGAAACCATTTCAAAGCACCATATGCTGGTGTTTTCTAAACTATCATTTTCTGCAAATTGCCATTTCATAGAAATTTAGGTGAAAATGCTTTTGTTCTTATTTGGATGAAAACTCATTTAGGAAGATGAATAAATTCCCTGAACATGAAACCCCTGACATTTGGCTATGTCTAGCAGAAGATAAAGCTAGCAAGTCAAGCTCATGATTCTCTGCTAATTTACCTCATGTACGGCATATTTTTCAGCACCTATGCCTAAAAAATTAATGCACCTTTAAGAGTCATCATTATTGCTATGCCATAAACAAGTTCTTTTGTTGGAAACAGTAATCTTCAGAATTTCTCTCCTAAGAAAATGAATTTTAAAGCTAAATACTCTGGAAAAAAAAATAGTTCATTGTCCTTTTGTCATAGGGCTTTTAGATAAAGCAGCCACAGATTAATGAAACAAGTTTGTAATTTCTGGTCATTTGATTCCTTAATTGAATTAATTAACTAGCTTTTGCAAAGTTTTTACAGGTAAGCTTAAATTTTACAGTACTGTTGGAGCAGGTCTCAGAGCCTGATTTTCAGATGGAACATTCCACCTCCTCTCACTCCTTCACTTGTAGTGGATCTGCAAATGCTCAGCACTTCAGTCAGCATCAGCCAGGGTGGGGTTTTAACTAAGCAGCAAGAAGGGAACAAGGAGAGCAGAAAAACAGGAGAAGGTAAAAGGATCACCAAGATCACAGCACGTGTGACCTCAGATAAGCCATGACACACTTGCCTAGAGATCCTGCAATGAATTCAATGGCAAAATTTGGCTGTGAGCACCAGAGACTTTTTTTTCTTACTGGGCAAAGGGAGTTCAGATTTTCGGAGTGAGAATCTCCAGCAGTTAGTGTCTGTCTCACCTTGTGTCATAAAGGTGTTACCTTGTTCTTTCCTACCCCAGGGTAATACTCTGGTCCATGATGTTGTTAGAGGGAAACATTCCCCCCGAAAGTCCAAATGAACCCTTTAGCTCTCCTTCACACAGATATCAGCAGAGGACAAAAGAATTTGAGATAAATCCTGTTAAAAAATGAGAGGAAGTTTGGTGACACAGTGCTATAACAGCCTGGAAATTCCATTTCAGGGTTAGTCCCACCCCGCTTGACTGTTCTTCCACGCAGAAGAGAGACTTGCAATCTCTGCCCCCCATTTGCTCACCTCTTTGGGCACAGTAATGCTAAAGGATTGTCTCTGAAAAATCTGAATAAATAATTTCTAGAGTATTTGTGATTAGAGCAGTATAAATCCACAGGACCTGATCAAAGCCACCCTGTACTCATGAGAAAAAATATCCTTGATTTTGGTGCCCTTTGGATGAGGCTTGAAACTCTGACACCTGGCCTGCTCCAAATGCAGCCCAGTTGCACCTGAGGACAGATTTTCAGAGTAACTTGGTTGAGCTCCAGTCTGTGATTATTTAAACCCTTATTCCTGACTACCTGAGCTGTTTGAAAATCAAATTTAAACATAAAAATTGCACTCTTGTACGATGGAAGAGAATTAACGATTGAAGCAGTTGTGCAAGATAGGGCAATCAATGATTCTGTGTGGCTGCAATAGCTGAGACAATGAACCTCAGACCCACAATGAAACAATATTTAGTGCTTCCTTTTGCCATATGTTCTGATATTCTATAAATTTTGAATTGTGCTCTAAAATATGTTTATATATATATAAATATTCCTGGCTCTCAGACTCTGGAGCTGGTTCCTCAAAAGCTGGCCTGTAGTATTTTTAGTTCACAGAAAATGTGAAGAACACCAGAATAACTGTCCTTTTAATGATCATCTGCTAAGTTACAATGTCTCAAGAAACAACATGGTATAGAAATTCCTGCTGCAAAATTCCACAGGAGGTACATTTCATTCAGAAAGACTGAATTACATGCTACAGCAAGGCCTGATGGTTTGAAAGAACCCACTGATTTTCAGTTCTATATCCTTAGCACAAATACTGAAAATTTGAGAATGGCTTCAGCTGAGAGGAGCCTTCAAAGACTAATTTAAATGTTTGGTAGGATGGTGATGTAATTTGATAATACAAGTTTTTGTTTGCTTTCTTAATGACTTTTTAATTGCACTGCATTCTTCTCTTAGATAGATAGGTTTGCATTATGGAACACAGTAGAACAAGAAAGCTGAATGCTATTAGTTTTCTGAATTTATACACTTCTAATTCCATTCAACTGCTCATTTCTTCCAAAATCACAGTCATTGCAGCTGACTCAGAGGGCCAAACCCACTGAGGTGGCATGAACAGGATTCACACCTTACATTAAAATACATGGCCTTTAAATTTTTCTATTTAAATAGTTTGACATACTAAAAAGCATCCTTCATTCCTCTCAATTAATAAGAAAACTGCAACACACTCTTCTGTGTGTACTCTCCCAGAGCACCCAACAGGTATTAATTTCAGCGTTTGCTAACTCTGCATTATTCCAGATTTTTCTCTTTAGTTGTTGATCATTTACCAGACCACGAAGCCAATGGTGATTTTTTGGGTGGTAAGTACAGAATATTGAAATTTTGAGGTTTTTATCACTGAGTCAGTTGCCTTCAAGAAAAAAACAAGTTGTTTTCTTCAGACCGTGATGGTTTCAAATATAACTGGTTTCCAGAAAACGTGATCTCTTTGGGAAAAACAGGAGGAGCACATGTGCATGAAGTGCAATGGCACTGAGAGCTGCGCTCACTAAAACTGCTCAAGGATCCCCCAGGACAAAGGCAATGAAGTGGGACTCAAATTTTTTCCCCAAAATCCATCTGGGATTTACATCTGAGGGGAAGAAAAAAAAAAGTTATTTCACTCCAAAAAGAGCTCAGCAACGCAACAATGAACAGGAGGTGGAGTTAACCAGCAGAATAGGACAGGGATCAAGGCAGGGAGTTAAGGCAGACAATAACTGAATACTGACAGCTCTGTTTAGTTTCCACCAAAGAGTTATCCAGGACAACGTTTGTTTGTTTTGCTGGAGCTTTTTTTCTGTTAAATACCATTAAATGGGCAAACACTTTGCCCCTATGTCAAAGGGGAGAAAAGCTATTTCCATTGCAAATATGAACTCTGCCCCACTTCGCGCCCTTACAGAACACTTTTTGTACCTGACAATGCCTCATACCTCCTGGTAGAAGGCAACAAAATGCCTTCAATTATGATTTCACAAATTATGACAACCCACATTATAAACTTTTGCTACAATATTTGCATTCACACAATTCTTTTGTTCTGAGCTGGTGTCTACAATGTTGTAAAAACCCTCATTTTCACTCACCTGAACGTCTTTCACAGTACAAATGAAGGTCAGTGATTTTATAAGCTTTCCTCCTCTGTAAGCCCATAATACTCTTATGACATTAAGGTATGTACTTAAAGACTTGATTGCTGGCTTTCATTTACTTAATATCTTGGCAAGTTTGCTGTACTGCCATGAAATCTGTTTAGTAGCAAAGCACACAACTGTTCTGCTTTTTAAGCTAGGCTTATTTATATAAATTTATTCCATAGCCTGCTCATCTTATTTTAATGGCCAGATGTTCTTTTCTCTTCACTTCTTAATAAACAAATACCCTTAACTAACCAGACATTCTCAAAGTTCTTCATCCTAATGGCTTTGATGTTTCCAGTCTTGTTTTTATAATTCTGGTTTTGGTTTTCTTTTTTTTCTTTTTTCTTCTCTGTTTTTTTTTCCTTTTTTCCTTTTTGGCTACCTTCTTCTATGAAGAGTTCAGGGCACTAAAGGTATTTCCAACATAAAAATATTCATTTGTAAGGGAAGGACAGAAGTATATCAAAGTCCTCCTCTCAGAAGTAGTTTACTTCAATATTGAACTGCAAGCTCACCACTTTTCCTAAAGTGAGCCTGACATCTGTTTTTGTTTACCATTTGGTAATGACATGAATTTGTACTAAGAGGATGAAACAAAATTTAAATATAAGTATTCCCTTAGATGCACTGGATGGAGTATATAGCATTTTCAAGACTCTATTCATCTCCTAACAGGGTACATGGAGGCTGCATGATGGCTTGGTTGTTTTAAAAACAACAGTTGGATTTGCTGCTGGTTTACAGAAACAATGCTGTGGAAAACATTTTGTACAAAAAAACCCCAAAACAACAAACCCAAAAAGCCACAAACACCCCCTTCCTCCCCCCCCCCCCCCCCAACAAAAAACAAAGAAAAAGCTTTGCACTTCTAATGCAGGATTTTTGACCAGTTTTTGTTCTGAATGTAAGTATTCTTTTAAGGGCAAGTAAAATGGCTCTGCTCATTATCAAAGTCAGGCTAAACCCCACCAGAAAAGAGATAATGCTCATGTAAAAAACAATGCAAAAAGCAAAGACTCATGTCAGTAACTGAGCTTCATGAACCTGCTATCAGAAAAGTATTGTCAAAATGCCAAATAAAATATACTGGAAATATTCCAGCACTGTATTAGACCCTATATTACATGTTTATGCAACCCAGAGTGTGTTCTCCCTCCCTCTAAATTTTTTCTTTGTGACACTGCACTGGGGTACGTGGGTGACTGAGGCTGGGGTGATTCTCTTCCCAGCCTGGTCATTCTGCCTCTGAGAAGTCTCCAGCCATTAACACTCACAACGAGGATTAAAATTATCTGTAAGATGTAGATTAAAGCACCAGTAGTTCTGTCTAAATGGCACTGTCAGAAACAGTCTGTGTTTTGCTGAATTATGGAAATTTACCACTGACAACACATTTGTAAAGTTCCTTAAGACAACACTATTGTGTTGTTCTTTTTTACATGGAATTAAAATGGGAACTGAACCATCAACACAAACTGATTTTATTTAGCATGATTCCTCCTGTCTTGTTTCACTTGCACATGAACAGTGAATAATTTTTAAAAAAACAGCAGCCAATACCATCTAGACAGAGCTGCCCTTGTCTGTTCCAGCCTTGCAGGACCACAAACCATTTCCAGTTCCTAAAGCAAAGTGGTTTGTACGAACCAGAACTGGCCCAGGGGCAGCAGCACCAAGTGCCAGCTGCAAGTCCCAGATTTAACAGCTCCGGCAGAATCCCAGACAATGGAATTGTTCAGCCTTTGAGGTGGGAGGCTGCCAGGAGTTTGGGCACTGACATTCCCAGAGCCTGACTCGCGTGTGGCAAAGCTGAGAACCACAAGATGCCACTCACCATCCCTCTCATCCCCTTTGGCTGCGGGGAGGGATGAAAGGGAGGCGAGCAAGGAAATAATGAACCCCATGCAAAAACAGCGAGAGCAATTTACTCCCATTCGAACACTTTTTTACATCAGAAATAGAAGGCATTGTGCTCTGTTCAAAGGTGCTGATCACACAGCCCTGGGAATCAAAGCCACTGATGCGCTTGGAAGGTATTAAACACCCAGTTAAAATAGAATTTCCAAGTGTCTTTTGGTGTCTGAGCATCAGACAGCCGTAGGTTGAAGCAGGGGGTGGTACCCCTGAAATTAATAACTTTCCTTAACCGTAAGATCTCAGTATAGTAGGTCCTGATTAATGATTTTGGAGCTGACAAGTCAGGAAAGAGTTCGGTGCAAAACGAGTTCAGATGAGTTAAACTCAGGCTGAAGGACTGAGGAGGGTTTGGATGGCCTGCAATTGGTAAAGGAGCTACCAGGACATCACCTAACACCAAGGACAGCAGAACCCCAGGCTGGGAATCTGCAGGGAGCTACGTCCTTGAAGCCTCTGAAGGAATACAAAAAGGAAAACATCAAGGAGGACAGGAAGAAGAACTAAACTGTTGGATTCTTTCTTTCATTTTGACAGATAAATTTAAGGCAACAAAAGACTAACTTTAATATTAGGCAAAAAAAAAAAAAATAAGAGAAGGATATTGCAATCATAGAGGACCTCAAGCACTGATTTAATTCTCAACTGTAATTCTAATTACAGACTTTATAAATTAGTTTTGATTCTTCCTGAAAAGTTCTTCATGGACTGTGTTCTGAGGTAATAATATCTGATGTAATTTATAGTGTTAGGAAAATTCCTTTACAAGTCTCATATGATTGCCTTCAGTGAGAGTAATTATTCCCTTCTAAATTTTTGATTTACAGGTCTTGTTTCAAATGAAGGCTAAAAGGTTAAACCCAGGGCTGAGATGGTTCTGTCTCTCTTGAACACAAAGGAAATGCTCTAGTAGTCCTACTGAAACAGTCCTGGATTCCCACAGGGAGGAAAACTTTTCTTAGTTAGATTTTAGAATTTCCTGGGTTTGGTTCAGGAAAGAAAATCTATCAATAATTTGTTGATTCTCTCAAGCCCTGAATTGGTAAATCTAATAGTTAGATTGTGATTGTAAGAAGGGGAGTACAAAAATCATAAATTCTTAAAATGGTTTGGGTTGGAAAGGACATTAAATACCTGCTGGTTCCACCCCTTGCCATGGGCAGGGACACCTTCCACTGTCCCAGGCTGCTCCAAGCCCCAGTGTCCAACCTGGCCTTGGACACTGCCAGGGATCCAGGGGCAGCCTCAGCTTCCCTGGGTGCCCTGTGCCAGGGCCTCCCCACCCTCACAGGGGAGAATTTTTATTGTAATATCTAATCTTAATCTCACTGCTTTCACTTTAAAGGCAATACGCTTTATCCTTTCACTGCATGACTTTTTACAAAGCCCCTCTCCAGGTTTCTTGCAGGCCCTTTAATTACTGAAAAGTACCAGAAGGTGCTTCGTGCTTGAGCCTAAGGAAGTGTTTGGGAGTTCCTGCTAAGATGACCACATTGTTTAGACCCCTACAGACTTCTCCTCCCTGGACACAGGTAGATTCCCAAAGCTTGGTCACATTTGAGTCCTTTTCCTGGATCTCTGCCCTGCCCACCAGCCTGCCCAATTCTGTATGCTCTCCCTGAAAAGTGAGGGTTCAGCAGGATGGATTCATGTGCTCCTTTATCTCCAGACTGCTGATGTTACTGGGAAAATACCAGAGCTAATTCTCTGCTTACACAAATTGTCCTTTTCACTCCTCTGCATCTAACTGATATGAATGTAATTAACTCCATTAACTTGCACAGTCATATTCTCTCCCCTCCCCTTCCCCCCTGCTCTTTTTTTTTTTTTTTTTTTTTTTTTTTTTTTTTTTTTTTTTTTTTTTTTTTAATTAATACAAATGAAAGGGAATTTGGATCCCTGTGTTGTGAAGCCAGTGCTGCAGAGATTGGTGCTAGGGAAGGCACCTGCTCTAGGAATACACTTATTTACAGTGCTGCCCATACCAGGAGAGTTTGACACACTCACACAGACAATCCACAGTGCATTTTAATTTAGATGAACCCTTGCTTTTGAGAGGATTTAGACTATCTCAGCGATGGCTGATTGACATAAAATTAAAAGGGAGAAAGAGTGGCTTTGAAAGTGGTTGTGAATATATTTAACTTGGTGGTGTACTGGTGGAATGAATGGACTGCCTCTCCTGACCCATGTGGAAAGGCAGCAGAATAAAAATGTGGCTCCGCACTTTGCCTCTTCCTTTTTAATACCTGTCACGTCTCAGATTTGCCACCTTTAGATGAATTGCTGTTCCTCCCATGCATAGTGTGAATTGTTTGATGTATCTTTCAAGGAGCTGTTAAATCTGGGATACAGTAAAGTTGTGTAATTTATCCTGAGTCAGGGGTGACATTCCTCTCCACTGCACCTAGCAGCAGGACAGTGAGACACAGGATTTTCAGTTTTGTTTATGGTTAAGGAGAAGTACCTTGCTCCATTTATTTAGTTAGAATAAATTATTTCCTATCATATGCCAAACTATTTATTGTAGGCAGCAAAAAGAATGAGAGGCAAATTCACAACATCTACTGGCACTTAAGGGAAAATATGTCACCCGCCCCTTTTCTTCTCATATTCAGATGGATTCCGTCTCCACACAGAGATGTACAAGAAAATACTGGAATGCAGCTGTCCATGAGAAAGGGTTTTCTACAGGGTTGCCTTTAGAAAAAATACAAATTTTGCCCTGGTGGGAAATTCGAAGTGAAAAGACACCACAACACCAGAGATTGTGACATAAGGATGTTCCAACCAAAATAGTTGCTCCCATGGTAATTTTCTCTTTGACCTTAATTTTCTCTAGTTCTTTTCTTCAGAAACTGTGCCTCTTGAAACAATAGTCTTTGTACAAGAGCTTGCAAGCTGAATCTAGAAAAATGTGCTGAGTTATTGATTTTTTTTTTTTTTTTGATATCTGTTAATATCTGTGCCTGGAAAGTGAAAACAGTTCTGGTATTAGGGGTGGATTGGATATTGCCTATATCCAGAGTTATATTTTAGTGCTGAAACATTCTATTTTGTTATATTGTAAGTGAAAATAAAATAAAGCTAGAAATTTCAGAACAGTGCATAACAAATCTGTAAAGATTATAAATAGATGAAGCTGACTGACACCTGGGTGAATTCTCTTTTCCTGACTCATCTATTTTCTCTTTACATAAAAACAGCCAAAGAAAAACTGGAGAGGGTTTTTATCAGATCCAAAACATTGATATATAGGACAGAGAGGTTCTATATGATACATTCTTTGACTATTATCGAATCCTGCAGAAAAAGCAAAAAATCCAATGAGGGAAGAGTGCCCAGCCATTTCACAGGAACACAGAGGGATTGTACCAGTTCATGTTTAAAGAAATGTCATCCAGTCCTCTCCTAATATTGTCTCGTGAGGGGTGGGACATGATATTTATAGACAGAGCAAACAGGAATGGCCATGCTCAGGAATCACCCCTGCAGGACTGGCAGTGGCAGAGGAAAATGCCCGGAACCACAGAACTGGTCCAGTACCACCAGTACCACCCATCTGCACTGATACCTTAGGATTTTAGCTTTTAAATTTTTCATCTATTTATAATCCTGCAGTTCTTTAGTGTATAACTCTAAACTCCACACACAGGGTGAGCTGCTGCTTCCCCATTTTGGTCAGACACAACAATTCCTCTCCAGGGCTGGGGTTCAAGGACACCTCACTGCCTCAGGACTGAGAGATGGAAACAAAAGTGAGTTGGGGGAAGCAAACTGGGGGTAAATTACTTCATTACCTGAAGCTGTAATTGGGAGATTCACCCTCAATATGCAAATGGACCAAACATATACAAGTGCGAAAACCCATTTTTGAGCGTGGCCCCTGGGGGGGCTTTGTCGTCCCTAAATGCACCCAAAGACCCTTCAATAAATAGAACTGCTTTTTATTCCCTTAACTCTGTCTGGCCTCTGTTTTAAGGTACTCCCAAAAAGGCCTCAGTAGCAGTTCCATGGAGATGTTCCAGTTCCTCCAGTAACAGCCATCTGTGCCGGTATCTCACAGCTGCACTGCCATGTTCCAGCTGTGCACTGGGAGAGCTGAGCCCAGCACACATTTAAACCCTGACTAATTGTCTCAACAATGCTGTCACCTCCTCAGCACAGCTCCCTGGATATGTCCTCTGACACAGACGGTCTTTCTGAAAACCTCAAAGTGAAAAATGCAGGATGTAGCAATCCCTTCAATGTTAAAAGCTGTAGTTCTGAGCCTTTCATTAGTATACAGAAGGTGAGCCTTTAATTACTAATGTTTCACAGTCTGGAGCACCCTAGGGCTTCCAAACATCCTGGTGAAGGCAGGAAGGATATTTCAGACTTAATTTCAATTCCCTGAAACTTTTGTCAACACCTCATTGCAAATGGAGACTGCTCAGTGCTGCTCAGCTGTGCTGCTTCAGCTGCTAAACCAGCCCAGCCCTGAAAAAAACCTGCCCTCATTAAAAGGGACGGGCATGAAATAAGACTCAGCCTCACAAACCTCTAAACTACTGCAACAGTGAAAGATGAATATAAACTTTTGGGGCTTTTCTATATCATAAAGACATTTGGCCATAAAAATATTTTATGTGCCCTGTAGCTGGTGAACGGGAGGAGAGCAGTGGTGTGGTGGATGTGTTTGAGTCCCTTGCAGGGCTGCTCTGCGCACTCACACCCCAGGCACACCTCTGGGGCTTGCTAAGACCTGCAGGGAGCCTTTCTGAAGGCTGCTGGCAGATTTCAGCCACCAGAAGGAAACGCTCCTCAAAATTCAACAAATCACAACACAACAGGCCATTTTTCAGGCTGGAAGTACTTTCAAGCTCCTTGCTGCTGTGATGTGGGTACTCACCTGCTTCCTTTCACACTCCTTAAAAGGTTGGGGTTTGGGCACGATTACAAATGCCCTGAAATCTCAGAGTAAGGTTCAGCCAGACTTAGAGACAATCCTGCACAAAGCAGGGCAGGTTTCACCGGCCAAGTGATGGATGAACCACGTACAGATAATTGATGGCTATTCCTAGGAAAGACACCTTGGATGATTAAATGATAGTTCTACTTCATTCTTAATTCAAAGCTGATTATTACATGTGCAGTTACTCATGTTATACTTCCCAACTTGAAAAATGAGGGTGACGAGGTTGAAAACCTCTTTAACAATGCCAAAGAAGAGATGCACAGGTATTGCACTGGAACCATGGGAAAGGCATCTGTTCTGAGCCTTGTGTTTTAAACTGGGCATTCAAAACATCTTTACTCATTCATCCATGTTGACTTCCAGGGTGAGTTCTCAAAATCTTATCACACTGCAGCCATTCAACAGAGACAAATCTCTGTCTTGTAAAAGTCATGATATACAGTGTGGCTGCATCAGAATTAGCTTCCATGGGCTTGTATAATGCTTCCTGGCATTTTATGAAGCTGTGCTAATTAACAGCACAGAGAATTGTAAAATCTGAAACCAGAATTACTTTGAACTTTTGGTTTTTACCTTTAAAATCCAGTGAAATATTTCACAGTTGCATATGATGATGTGTGCTTAAAAAAAAAAAAAAAAAATTAAAAGGTTGGAGTTGTTTCTGTTTGTTTGTTTGTTTGTTTGTTTGGGTTGCTTTTTCTTTCTTTTTTTTTGTTTTGTTTTTGGTTTTGTTTCTTTTTGGTTTTGTTTCTTATTTTTAAATTAATACGAAAAAAATTACATTGGATCGCACAGCCTCTTGTGTCAATGAGCTGGCTGATAAAACACCATTGACACTGATAAGACCAGCAGACCAATGTGTACTAAGCTTCATATTTAGTGCTCAGGGAAAACATGATCTGTAGCAGCTCTAAAGAGTAATTCTGATCTCTAGAGAGGAGTCTCAATGATCCCATTAACATTGATCATGTTTGAAGAAGTCTCAGGCATAATACATTATTAATATGGGCCCCTTTCTGTTTGTTTTTTTTTTTAATGGTTTCAAAAGAAACAAAGAACATTAAATAGAAATGTCTCCATTAAAATAACGTAAGTGGTCGGGCTAAAACCCTCCAATGACAGGAAATCACAGGAAATCCAGAATTCAAAGCTGCTGCTCCCCCTGAGTGTCTCCAGACATCAGCTGAGCTTGTGTGCAATACTTTGCAATATTGAATCCTGGAATAAGTTCAGAACAAGGTGACTAAAGACGAGTCACCTCCTTCCTTGCAGGTTACATTCAAACCTTAATGCATTTTTTGTGTATCAGAGCAGTAACAGTCTCCTGGTTCTCACTCCCTTAACACATGGGATTGTTCACGGGAATTTCATCTTCCACGAAAGACAAAAGCATGCTAAGAGTAAAGAAATAGAAATTCTCAAGGGGTTTGATGGAAAGACTTTGTTTGGGATGCTCATCTCCCAGGCTAGATGTAATCTTAATGCAAAAATATCAGAAGTCTGAAAACCAGAATATAGAACCCGACCAGACTTCTTTCATGTAGTAGAAAGTAGTTGTAAGGGACCAGGTCTGCTATTCCTAAGTTTAAATCTATCTTCAGGATCCAGAACAAATACTCAACTAGAACCACACCTGTTCCAGGTTTTCCAACACAGTATTTTTTTTTTCAGTATTTCAAAAGAAGATGGAATTATCCATTTCTATGCATGGAGCCCTTTTACCATGCAGAAATCCGAGTTTGAGGAGGAGCCACATTGCAGAGATCAGCGCAGCAGTGAGCTCTGAGGTGAGGTAATCTGTCAGAGGGAGTCATTCATGCCTAGGAAACCTCTCTAACCTGCCCCAGAGGGACAGAGGCCTTGACTCCATATTCAGTGTGTGAATATAATAGAATAGAAACCTTTATCACAAAGAACAGGAATTGCTATTGACCCACTGCCCCCCTTAGCAAATACGTGTTAGAGTTCACACAAACGAGTGCATGGTTCCCTTCCTGCTCATTCCACCCTGCATCCCTCATGGCAGCACTTCCTTGCCCACAGACTGACACGGAAAATCACTCCAAAAAGAGGGTTATGTGCTTTGGCCACTTCTCTAGGAGCAAAACATGTCTCCTAGCACGTATGCTTTTAAAGGAGTCACACATGTCAGTCCCACAGAAACCTGAGAGCAAATCAGCAGAAAGCTCTCGTGGCCACAGGAGCACAGAATTAATTGTACCTGACAAACAATCACTCATAAATTCCTGTCCCAGGTATACAACAACATGCACTTCACGAACCATGAAGATATTTGCAAAGGATTTCTGGTCCCTTTCCATGGGTGTGCAGGAGAACAGCAGTGGCCTCCTGCCAGTGCCAGGGCTGCTCTCAGGGGACCAGGTGGGAATTCAGGAGCCAGCACAGAGGAGCACTGGGGATCCTGCCCTGAGCTGGATCCACCTGAACAGAGCCAGATTGCTTTCACAAGCACCCATCTCCAAAAATGGAGATGAAACAGGCACGTGTTGTCTTTTTCAGGACAAAGATGCCTGATGTGCTATCACTGAAGTGATCAGGGTTATTCAAGACGCAGTGCTCACATAGCAGGGAAGAAAAAAATGCCTCATGGAAAGGAAAGTGTCGAGGCAATCCTCCCCATATGATTCTTCCCCTCTGAAATTTAAAACATCTAAGGACTCTCAGCCAATGGACAAACCTGCTTATTCTATTTTTATGGCCTGAGAAGGGCAGAGTCCTGTCTTAGTTTAAATAGACAGGTATCTGCCAGGGAGGGTTGGAGTCTCCCTTAAAATGAAAGCCCCTCCCCCCCTTTTCCAAATTATCATAAATTCGCAATTAAAAGGCTGTCAGGCAAAGATTTTGGGAATAGGTATAGCAGTTCTTTACTGGGGATATAAAAATACAGATGTTTTAGTACAGAAGAATAAGCATACACATAAACAAACAAGAAATCCTAGAAAACCCTGACAGAGTCAGAAATACAACTTGACACCCTGTTGGTCAGGGTGTTGGAAGCAGTCCAAAGTAAGCCCTACTGGAGTGGCAGATGTGGTTCTGTTGGAGTAGAGATGGTCCCGTTGAAGAAAAAGGGACCAGTAATGGTGAGATGGGTCCGGTCCTCCTCCAGGGATCCGGTGGAGAAAACTGGATACCTAGTGGGACTATGGCTGCTTTTTATGTAGGTTAAGATGGTTTGGCTCCTCCTCCCCGTGTGGAGCAGCTTACAATAGTGCAGTGTAATGTGTAATGTCATTGATGAGCTCTTAATGGTCCGTTAGCAGAAGACATTCCCATGGAAGTAGTGAAACAATGAAGAGAGATAAGTAGCACTCCACCATCTGATAAGTGACACTGACCCATTTGAGCAAAGATAAGCAATTCTGCTCCACCCAGATGGAATAGAATAATATGCTCTTTACAAAACCCATGACAAGCCCATAACACCACAACAAAGATTTGTAGGTTTGGGGTCACCAACTGGAACTGCAAAACTGACTGCAAATTTTTTGCAACTGCTCCAAAGTAAAAGATCACTCCGGCATTGCTAATAGGTTTACTGAAGGAGTTTACTTAGCTGACAAATCAATACAAAACAGCAAAAATACCTTTTTCTTTTCTTTTACCAACAGCAAACCTTCCTAGTGGGAATGACACTACTCACAGAATTATATCTGTGCAGGTTTTTCTGAGCACAGTAAAGTCTTCAATTCTCTTTAAAAAATGATACTATAGGGAAAAGCATTCCTGCTTTGTTGTAACATATTTCCTTCCTTTTTTTTTTTCCTTTTTTTTTTAAGGTGAACCTTAAAAGATTTCCACCTAGCATTTCTTCTAATATGTACAGGCTCATCTAGATGATTTATGGCCCTTTGTTATATACAACACAGGAAAATATTGTTTAATTTCCAATCAAGCCTCAATGATTTGGCTTTCAGTTTTCACATCTCTCTTTGTTGAATGAAAAGCAGCTTATATATGGAATTATTCTTGTGTACCCCTTGATTTCATATCTGTATGCATAGGCACACAGGTATCTCCATACACATGTATACATATATATATATATATATATATATATATATATATATATATATATATGTCTAAAATCAAAGGAATGTGCTTGTTAAAGTTTCCTTTCGGAGAACAACAGCAGAAACAGCAGGGGGCAAGCAGCAGCAGCAAAATGGGAAGAGCTTTAGAGTGCAGAGCATGAAAAAATCCCAAACACATTAGAAAGAGATTTGTGTAATAGTATTCCAGCATTAGGGAAATATCTGTTTATGTTGCCTTTTTAAGGTGCTTCCCTGAGCAGTTGGTATCAATTGCTCTGGCAGGTAAAATTCCAGTTCCATCTTTGTGCAGAAACACAGATTTCATTCTTCAGGGACGATGTCGTCTACTTGCACCCACCAAAAACTGTTTTTTGAAAAAAAAAAAAAAAAAAAAAAAAGAAATTCACATCTTTTTTGAAAATGCAATTCAAAACAAAGTGCTCTTATTGATAAGTAGTTTTATATCTATCATCTGCATGTTAAACTAATTACTATAGATAGTAGATGCTTCCTTTAAGAAAACTCAAACCTTTTATCCAGCTGAATCTCACCAGGCATTAGAACTGAATGCAGTGAAAAAAACCAATGAAATCCAGACACCATAGATGATGACAAAAAAAATTTGTAGTGGTGTTGTTATTTGTAAGGGTGTGAACTTGATTTTAAAAGAAAAAAAAAATCGAAACAAGGTTAGTTGTGTCCTATAGAATATTAAATCCTCTTGCAAGTCTTTCCTCTGTAAAGCCTTTTGGTAGCTGTGGACACAGCTCAGGAAAAGCAGCCTTGCCTCTCTCTCGTGAGGAGAGAAAGGACAAATAATGGCATGGGTTACCGGTGCCTGAGGGCTCTGGAGTGATGCATCGCCCCAAGGGAAGGTGCCTGCTCTGCCCTGCTGGTGGGTGCTGGAGAGCATCTCCCACATTAACCTGGGAGGGTTTTCCCCTTCTCTGCTCTTCTCCCTCAGCAGAACCTTTCTGTCCATTTCAGAACTGAGGGACAGCTCTGTTAATAAGCTGTAAACCCCTCTTTGTTTAAAGGCAGACTAATTTAAGTACTCAAAGTCCACACATCTATTTGGAGTTTCCTGACATTTGATATTTGCTCTGGAGTTCAGCAAGATTAACATTTCGAGGTCAAAGTCATTCAAGGCCTCAGAAAGTAATGCTTGTAATAAAACCCATGCCTGCCTTCATGCCGGTAGATGTTAATTATGTCTTTTCTACAGCACCAGATATCAGAACAGAACTAGAGCATTCTTCTAAAATGGTCTTGATCATTGAACACCTACCCAAATGATTTTAAATATGGAAAATTATGCTTTAAAAGGAATTTGGCTCCCTAGAGAGCTTCTACAGCCTAGGTAACACTGCTTGCCCATCCTCCTGCCACCAAAGCAGTTCTTGTTTGTTGATGAAGAAGAAAATAATCTGAGTATTGAAAAGAAACCCTACTTTAGCATTAAAAACACTTCTTTTACTTGGGAACAGACTGGGTGGGGGTGATGGTGGTATCTGTCTCCCCTCAGCTGCATTTGAGCCAGAACTTAGGAGGAGGAAAATGTGGCGAAAAACCATCACAAAGTGTCCTCGTCGAAGTTTTTCAAAAACTCAAAATTACACATGCACATAAACACATGGAGGCTGGAGAGGTGCTGCTCTACAGAAGCTTGAAACAATCCAAGCCGGAGATGGTAATTTCTTTTTCCCCCTCACCCTTATCCCTACATCTCCATCCCTGTCCCAGTCCTGCCACCAAGGTGTATTTGGGTGGGTCACTAACTGGTTCAGAGAGCTGAGCAGATGAATAACTCCCAAAAAATGATGGGAGGAGGCAGCTGTCTGTGTGAGCCAGTGCAAGTTCAAGGTTGACAGAGGAAAAGGAACAGAACCACGGCCTCCCTGAGCTGAGCTGGGTTTCTGTCTTTTTTTAGCGGCTCCTTGCATTCCGACAGCAGTTACAAGAGTGCTGAAGCCTGGAACGGATTGCTGACCTTTGCCTGGACATTTGGTGGATACACAGCTTGTGCTACTTTAATTAAATGCAGGGCTGATAGCCTGGACCAGTGGTCAGAAATTCATTAAAGTAATGAGAATGCCTTTGCAGCTACCTTCCAGGCTATCTTTGTAAACTCTTCAGGCAATATTAGAGATTGCAGGGTTGAGAACAGGCCCAAAAATCTACTAGAGGAATAAATGATGATGGGGACTCATTATCAGATGAGAGAAATTAATCCAGATGGCTGGGAATAGGGAAAGGGAAAGTTCATCCTAGTTCTGTTTATTTCAACTGAAATTTTTCTATCCCTAGCATATCAGGGAATAGAGAGAATGTTTGCATAAAAATCTTATTTATAGATTGTTCTGAAATGTCCAGGGAAAGCATCTGATTCTCAGACATTAAGATTTAATTACACTTCAAATTCAGTTAATAAGATGGAAAAATCTGAAAGACTGGACATGAATCTAAATCTGAACTTTTCCCAAACCTCCCTTCCTGAAGTGCCTCTCACCAGAGGCTCCCCCAAGATGAACATCCTGAGTATCCCTTCCCTCACATCCTCTGTCAAAACCTCCAAAAGGCCAGAACCTCCAAATACCTCCAAATACCTCCAGAAACCTCCAAACACACAGAGCCAGAGCTCTGAGATTCCTGTCTTCAAAAATCTAAGAAGGTGTCTCTCCAGTATTGCTTTGTAGCACAGAGCACAGGCACTTGTTAAACTCACAGTGGAACTGGCTTTATTAGAATAAATTGCATCAATCTCACAAAAGCCTTTGCATTAGCATTTAAAACTATATTGGCAAAAAGGCTTTTGAGCTTCTAGTGCCTTAAATTTTACAAACAAGAGCGCACAGCTCATCAGTCCAAATGTAAAAAGTTTGCCTGGTTGATTTTATTTCCCTTGGCATCTTTCCCTTGTCTCCTGACGGAAGACAGCTCCATTGCTATGCTTGATAAAAGAGCAGCAGAGCTATATGATACAGCCACCTCCATCAAAAATCACTTCCTTGTCAAAAATCTCTATATTATTGTTGTAGCTGAACATGGCTTTGGTGTAGATTCAAGGGACTGTGCTGCCACACAGCACCTGTGTTTGCACTGGGCCTTTGCTGTGCTGGGGCTGATAATTGTTTCAGGCACAGAACCCTTTTTTATTTTGTCTGTGCTCTACTTGTCAACAGCTTCGTGGGCAGACTGTTGGGAAAACCGTGGTTTTGAGAGCCTGTTTCCGAGGTAATTAAAAGTAAAGATTTTTCCTCTTGTCTTTTTTGCTGCCCCAGGATTTTTGCTTTCGAGCAGAAACTCCCCATTGGAGCCAGCAGCCCTTTCAAGGATGACATCTCTGGTCAGCACAGCTGCGCTTGTGCAGCACAAATTTTATTGTGCAGTGCTGTGTTTGACCAGCTGAGAACGAGACAACAATTAGAATAAAGCTCTTGTAAAGTACCTGCATCCGGGCAGACGTAGCAGGCTCTTTTAAGAGAAAATGTGCCTCAGAGAATGAGATGGCAGGATTGGGCTGAGATGTAAAGCTCCTTTGAAAAATCCCTGTCACCAGTTCAGCCGTGCCCGTGGGTGCCAGAGCTGCTGTCATCTCAATAATCCCACAGCGAGCCACGGCAGCGCAGCACAGCTCCTGTGGCAGAGGTACAAAGCAAGGCAGGAGTTTCAGGATGCTTCCTCTGGCAAGAACAGTTTAAATTGGCCTGTTTCATACTGAGAGCAGCCCTGCCAAGAAGGCCTTGGGCGTGCTGGTGGGCAAGAGGCTGGACGTGTCCCAGCCCTGTGCCCTGGGCTGAGCCCCAGCATGGGCAGCAGGGCTGGGGGCATTCAGCCCCTCTGCCCCACTCAGGTGAGACCCCACCTGCAGAGCTGCCCCAGCCCCAGGGCCGGCACAGGAAGGACTTGGAGCTGCTGGAGAGGGGCCAGAGGAGGCCACCAAGCTGCTCCTTACCATGGAAACAGGCTGGGAGGGCTGGGGTGTCCACCTAGAGAGAAGCTTTGGGGTGACCTGACGTTTTCTTGCACTACGACGACGCAGACTCTGACTTCAGAAGGCTGAAAATGACTTTATTTTGGGGATGTGTCTCTTATACACTATTTTACACAGGCCAATTTGATTGGTGACAAAAGGACAAACCTTTTCTAGTTACATTGGTCAGACTAGAGGGACATCAAGAATAAGTCCCTCTTAGGAAAAGGAAGGAAAAGAAAGTACAGTTTACAAAAACACTTCTCTTGTTTACAGAAAATTCCTTGGGAAAAGAATTTTAGAAAACCAAAACACCTCAGGCACGAAACCAGGGCTACAGTGGCCTAATTATGGCCTCCAAGTACTGAAGGGAGCCTGCAAGAAAGATGGGGAGAGACTTGGGACAAGGGATGGAGTGATGGGGGAATGGCTTCAAGCAAAAAGAGGCTGAGATCAGATACTGGGAAGGAATTCTTCCTGTGGCTGCCCCTGGATCCCTGGAAGTGTCCAAGGCCAGGTTGGATGGGGCTTGGAGAGCTCTGGGATGGTAAAAGATGTCCCTGCCACAGCAGGGGTGGCACTGGGTGGGCTGTAAGGTCCCTTCTACCTCAGGTCATTCCGGGATTCTATGATAATATCGTTCCTAGCTGGATAAACAACCTATTAGCAAGGTTTTATTTGCTGAGACAGTAGGACCTGAATCAAAAATGTTAATAAAGAGAAAAACAGGAGTTCATAACTTTACCCTGCGCAACTCTTCATAGGTGTTTCTTGGACCTTTATTCTTATTTTTTCCCCTATCTTTTCTACTTTATATTAGGCACTAAAAAAAAAAAAAAAAGGCTGTTAAAAAAATAGAGCTGCAAATCTTCTCATGGGCTGGCCTCCCACCCTCTCCTCAGAACAGGGTCAAGATCCAGTGGTAAAAGCACTCAACAGTCACCTCCGGAATGTCTTCATTTGTAACTTTGGGAAATGAGGTCAAGAACAAGTTTTTCAAATTCAGAAATAAGTTTTCAAATGATTGCAGAGAGGTTCAAGTGTGACACTTGGAGGTCAGTCAACAGGCTTAATAAGCACTGATCAGACACTGGTATGCCAGACTGAAACCCATCTTTGTCTCCATGAAATTAAGAATTTAAGGATTTGGGGAAACACTGACATAACATTTCCTTTGAAAATGAGGAAAAGCACATTTAGTATCTTCAGCTATACTTCTGTCACATAAAACAGCTGCAGAAAAGTTTTGTTTTTAAATTTTGTGCCTTAATTTCAGCTTTTTTTAAAAAAAATCTTTTTTTAAAGAATATCAAGTAATTTCATACCAACACAAGTCGGAACACTCTGAATTAAAGGTCAAGGTATTTCATTACAGCCACCCCTTTGCAGTAGCAAGAAGGGAATATCTTTCAAACATCTTTCAAACTGTCTCTCAAGTCCTCTGTATTGCAAATGCCCTCTGCTGATCTTGTTTTGGTTTTGATGGGCTTAGAGAAGCAGCAGGAAAATTTCGGAGTTGTTCTGACATAAATGTTTGTTATTGGCATGTAGATCTACAGAAATTATTGCTTAGAAAAGCTGGAGCCGTATTTTTTGGTGGTTAGAGAGAAATGACAGACTGATGTTATTTGTTACCTGCCTGATAAACTTAATTTTGGTGAATAAGCTGACTATCATGCAAGTGAAAATAATAAAACAGATAAATATTGATACTTACAAACATATCAGTATTTAATAAAATTATTACTGACAAGGAATATAAATATATTTATTTTATATAAAGTTCCAATCTCAATTTGATGTGTCTGTATTATGTGTAGGAAATATATATGTGTGGAATTAGGGATATTAGTGCTAAACTAACAAGCAAATGTTTAGCAAATTAATATATAAAATAAATAATGTTCAAAACACTACTTATGGAGTGATTTGTAAAGTAAATTTCCTCAGGAATCATACTGACTGCAGACCTTCTGACAGAGTCAGCTTAATGCAGGATGTACTCATGGATATATAGTTATATGAGTAAAAAATCAAAATAATGTTGGAGTTCTTCCTGAAATAAAGCTGTTTTTTCTACTCTATTCAGAGTGACTGGACAGACACAAAACTAACCAAAACAAAAACATTAACAGACCACATTTAATTCCAAAATAATCCGATTAACTATCATAATGACTTACAAGATTGAAGTTGTATACAGATAAAATACTACAATATGTATAGTACTGTGTATATTCTGCTTGTATTTTATATCATGTATTTCTACATAGGAACTCATGAAATAGCTTAGAAAATTTTAAAATATCTTTTTAAAATCATATATGCATCAGTATACTAAAACCTACAAACATCTAGTAGAAAAATTATGGACATTCAGAAAATGGAGTATGGAAATATTTAAGAAGTTCCAGATATTGTTCACAAGAATTGTCACTGAACTTCATGTTTAAGACCTTTCTAATTCTGACAATTTTGCTTCATTAAAAAATGGACATGCCTGTGTAAGCAATTGAAATTCTGTCTGAAATGTCAGCTTTAACCCTAAATCATTCTGCTGTCACAAAGCTCCTGATCCACAGGAATATTTAACATATGCTTGGAAAACTTCCGTGGACTGGAGTGGTGATGTCAATAAAAGAGCAGAACCAGACAAATGACACCAGTGTACAAGAAAAGCTGTGTTTTCAGCATCAGACTCACTCAAAAATTAGTTGATTTTAGTTAATGGTTAAGAAAAAAATTGCATAACTTAATTACTGATGAAATAATAACAAGGGCTTTGATGCTCTAAGCACCTTACAGTTATTTCAGTATTAGTAATTTTGATTGCATGTTGTATTTGTAACAATTGTAACCTCATACAAATATCCTTACACCAACTTCTCCTTGTAGATGAGCCTAAAATTTCAGCACCTAAGCCTGTCTCAAAAATCAGCAACTGGACTTTCAAAGACACTGAGTACAGAAGCAACTCATAGTGCAGTGAAAAATCAGTTACTTTGGTCAGGCATGCAAACTTTAATAATTTATCCCAGTCTCTGGCACACCCTGCAAGACATCTCTCCTCCTTTAAAATTCATTTCAACTCAAGCTGCATTGGTCAAACATGACATTCACTGTCTAAAGCTGAGATATTTCTATATATCCATTTTAATCCCCATGCAATGAGGTATGAATCACTACAGAGCTCAGGCAGTTCTGGAGTGTGGGCAGCTTGATTGATCCATCTTTGAGAATGGTACAACATGCTCAGATACTGTAAATATCCATAAATCCAAATCCGTTTCGAGGCTTTGAAGCTGGCTGAGACTGGAGCACATGATTTAGAATTGAGTAGCTATGTGCTATGGAGTTTGCACAGAACTTCTAATAAATAACATTTTCAAAAGTTTAAAAAATGTCAAGAATTTAAGGAAACGAGAAAAAAGAGACAAATAACCGTCTCTGCCAAATATCAACTCCCTATTGGAAAAAATTAGCAGTGCCAAGTTTTCTCAAAGAAAGAAACCCTGTGGGTCCTTTCTGTTTCAACTGCAGCAAAGAACACTTTATTTCCTTTCCTTGTTCTGGTACATGTGCAGAGAATTTTTGATGCTTTCTGAAAACAAAATAAAGAGGAAATATTTTCTTGACCTTGATGCTTGGTGCAGAGAATTGTATTCGAAATTGTTGGGATTTTGTCAAGTCAGGATACAGGTAGGCTGACATTAATAATGAACTGACAATTGCAAGTTCTGAGACCAACACAGGATGGTCCATTGTAAGCATTTCATACCCTGGTAAGCAAGACCATGTTTTGATATTTTAATCCATTCTCATTTTGGGTTTCAGTTCATAATTTTTAGTTTTGCAAGTGCCTGAATACAAGTGAGATCTGCAGACAAAAGCAGCTGTACATCAAGAGGGGTAGAAATACACAGGGAGCCTCATCCTAAACTCCCTATTCCAGCAATATTCCTAATGCCATCTGTTGTTGCATTTGAATGTTGTTAGTCTTCTAACATTAGCTGATTAGTCTTTCCAAGAATGGAAATGTCTCAAAATACATTTTTTTTTACAGTAGAGACTGCACTAAATGGAGAAAAAAATGGCAGACAATCAGTTCATTCTAATGAATGGCAAAGGAGAGAAAATAGCTAATTTGGATTTCTTAATTATTAAAATGTAATTAAATATTTTCACTCCGGATTTTTAATATATCATTTAAATCTTTACGGTGTGATCTTGTAGGTATGCATCCATCATGTTTCAGCATATATGATTTACGGGCACACACAGACACACTTCTGGGGACAAACCAGGTATTTCTGTACAGGGACAAATGCAAAACGACTCAGCACCTAGAGATGCACCAACAAAGAGAATGAAGCAGTAATTTGCTTCAAGGCAGCTCCAGTTAACTTTGCCTGCTGCTGGGGTCCAGCAGGGCTTCCCTGGCAGGGATCCAAACCCTTTTCCAGCCCTGTGGATACAGTTCTTACTCCATGGCACAAAGCTCTCGAGCCTTGCTGCAACAACCCCTCCAGAGGAACTGGATGAATTACCCTGAGAAAAGTACAATATTAGCACTTCCAGCTGCACTGCCACTGCTCTGCTTTGAGAGAGGCTGAAGGGCTCAGGAGCTGAGGGTGGGGAGCTGGTGTCCCCATGGTGGTGACGGTCACAGTGCCATCAGGGCACTCCATCCCTTCCAGGAGCTGGGCTATGCCTGCAGCTCCACTCTGCAAGCAACAGAAGTTCTGAGAAGCTGGGTCTGTGCCCAGCAGCTACAAGTGTGCCCCGAGGAAAGAAATGTGTGTGTGTGTGAGAATGTGCCCTGAGAGAAGCACTGAGAGAAGCAGTGAGGGAAGCAGAGATTAATGCTGGTCAGAGTTTCCTGACAAAGGAGTGCAGCAGCGTTTGGGAGTCGTGACCCTTGCACAGAGAGAATGGAAATGGGGCTGGAAAGACCTGATTAAAAACAACAACAACAACAACAACAACAACCAAAACAAAAACAAAAACAAAAACAAAAACAAAACAACCAATAAACCTCCAACCAAAACCAACAAAACAAACAAAATGAAGAAAGCTGCAAAACCAAAGCCCTGTTTGAGAACTGCAAAGGCACAGACAGAAGGGTGCTGTGGATTTTTCCAAAATTGGCCACCCACAACTTCAAACACTCCTGGAATTCCAGTAGTCTCTGTAGATCAAAGCATCACATCTTTCTCTGGAATTCCTGGTTCTTGTGACTGGTAACTACAAGGAAATAGGAAGTTCAGGAAGATTTCTTTTCCCCCTCAATATTTTGAAAGTTGGAATTTTCATTTATCATCTCTCTAAACTTTTGACTATAATTATGGATGATTCATGTTATAACACTGAGTGCCTTGGCAGATAACCTACAGCACAAGGCATCTTCACCTCTGGATCAATTCTAATAAACATAAATATCCATAAATTACCTTCTCACCTGAAGGAAAACAAGAAGAGACAAACAATCTTGTTTAAGCAAACACTACCATCTTTGCCACGTGTGCATAACTTGCATGCAGTCTATGGGAGAATGAGAAATACATGTAGGTTTTTAAAGTATATTCCCAAAATTTACAGAAAATATAATTAAACTGTTAGTAATAAACTTTTTAAATTTTTTTAAGAGAATGTTACATTATCAGCAAGATTATCCTTATTTTCAAACAGTGTAAGTCAGATTTGGGATTCCTTGAAATATAACTGTTCTGCATTGGTCTTCTTACTTTGAAAGAACCTAAAATGTATTCATATGGTAAAACTTGTTCAGGGATCATGCAAAATAAATGCATTTTCTTGAAAGATCCATTTCAGTCTGCTGCATACAGGTGTACTGAAGTCAGGCCATGCATATTAAACCTCCACGTAAAAATAACATCAGAGAAAAAATATTGCTATGCCAGCACTTTCTGCTGTTTCCACAAGTAACTGGATGTGCAGATGCACAGGATGCTTCAGCAGGAGCAGGAGAATATTTCCATTATTCCTTTTCCTCCCTGCTTCCTCTTGTAGCTCTCAGCATACAGGTCTGATGCTATACCTAAGAATGAGAGAGAAGAAAGAACTTCACAAATTGTGCCAAATAACATTAATCCATTGAAAAGGACATAAATTAATCCTCTCTTTTTGGAGAATAAAAGCTTGATATCTGTGAGCAAGTATTCTAGGAGCTCTTATTTCATTCCTGAGTTGAGAAGCCTTCATTAATTTGGGCCATTAATTGTGGAGATTCATTACTGGCATATTTTCATCATTTTAGTTTCCTTTTAATGTATTCGTAATGAAATGCTTCTATTTTCACATAGGCCTTCTATAGCAGAATTAACTCGGGCAGCTTTGCAAAAGCTGCACCATAAAAAAGGCAGATGAATGAGCCATGAGCTTATCATAAACCACTGTGATTTACTAATAATGCTGAGGCACTTTGGTATCAGGCACTGCATATAGTAAAGGCTCTGTGTATTCATTGTTTTCTATGCTGTGACAATTCTGTCCTTTAAAATACACAAATCTGTGAACTCCTGGCTTAGAAGCAGCCAATTTCTCTCCTGGGTGGTAAATACTAGTTTCAGGTGCTCTTCCCTCAGCTCTGTTTTCCTTCCAAACCCCCACATAACTCCCATTGGCATTAATGGCATGTGAAACGTGGGCAGTGCAGAGAGGGAAAAAGGGCTCCTGCAGTGGGAAAGTGGGATCCAGGAAAACCTGGATGAGCAATATGTTAACGACATATATTAGCATGTTACAGACATTCACAAAATATTAAGTAAATAATAGAAAAAAAAAAAAAATCCAGACAAACATACAGCCAAATAGACACATGGAAACGATACACCCACACTCAGAATGCGCACGGCCTCTTCAGGATTCTGAGACAAACGTCTAACGAGATTAATTGGACTGAAAACCCTAAGTTATCTACAAAAACTCCTTTCCCATTCTCTAGACCCTTCCCTGTATGCCTTTATTAGGGTGATAGCAGAAAGGAATTCAGACTTTATTGAAGGGCCCTTCATGTGAAATTGATGATTGCAGGTGTGCAGCACTGCTCACCTGCTGTTGCAAGGTGTGCACTTTGAGTCATATCTATCCATTGTTTTCCCAATCTTACTGACAAATTCAGCTTACAATTAGCAGAAAATACTTTTAAAATGAACTTTGTTTAATTTCCCCAATAACCATCAATTTGTTTTCAAATTTAATTTCAAATTCTTAGCTTTACATTTCAATTACAGAGAGAAATATAAAAGTCCTCATTGAAAACACCTTTGGCACGTCACTGTGACATATTTTACAGATTTTTTTTCCCTTCCATGGGTACATTTTTTAGGCATCAGGATATTAATTGGATGGATGTTTTCAGAACTTAATTCTCAACAAACTTTCACAAGTCACACTGGTAAAGGCCCGAAATTTGCAGCTTTGCAGATTTCAAACAATTTGTCTTTCAGCAAACAAGACTGGCAGAAACAACACAGTGTTAAACACATTTTTGTATGAAAGAAAACTATATTAGGAATATTTTTGTGCTTCACCTTCGTGCCATAACATTTCATAATGCTGTATTCCTTTTGGCACAAATGTCCTTAAATGTCATCAGCTCATTAGTACAAACATACTTACCCCTGCTTGTAATTCCAGGTTACCTCTGATTAAAGTGCATTTTTTAAACGGTACCTGCTCGCTGAGGATTGATTAGAAGCACCTCCTTGAGGAGTTAGTTTCTAAAAGCTAACCTCCACCAGTATTTGCACATAACAATCACAGAGTTTAAATGATGAATTCCAAATTATTTGCGGTGGAACTTCACATCAGTCTAGGTTACTAATCTTCACTAACACCTTATATATTAAAAAAAAAAAAGAAAAAAAAAAGAAAAAAAAAGTGGGCTGTGTTATGTGTCCTTACGTGGAAAGTTCTGTGTTCTTCCATAGAAAAGATAAAGTTACCTAGAAAAGATTGCGTAGGATGGAAAGCCTGAATTTAAGTGGAAAAGAGAAGACCACAATCTTCCCAAGTGAGAAGATGATGGGTGTGACTTTTTCTGCAAACAGTGACACTTCTTGCTACTTTCCAGAAGCTATGGGATTTAGGAGTGCTTATTTTGAAAAGGGCATTTCCCATTATTTCATCCGAAACCTCAATGAGATCCATCAAAGCTGATCTAAAGTTCTTGTTTCTGAAGTTCTTATTTAACCTGGGGGTTTTTTATGTACATCCAACCTGAACTGATAAAATTCCCTACAGACAATGAAACTCCTGGCAGCTTCCCAGCTTGTTGGGCTGCACTTGTGACTTTTTAATTCTGCAAAGCACATTCATCCCACTCCCAATATGATTTCAGTGATCTGTATTTTTCCCTGTATTGACAGAGTTGTTTATGGCACTCCTCAGGTATAGGCCTTGGGTCCCATCCTACATTTATCTGCTCCCATTAAGTGGTGTCATTAAAGACATTTCGACAGCTCTCTTGGCACTCTGCGAATGTTTGTGACATTAAGGTTTGAATGTCTTCAAATTTCCTACAGCTAAATGTTGACAAGCTTGAATTCTTATTTATTGGTTCCCTGCAGTAACAAACAGCATGTTCCTCTTTGACAGTTGCTTTCATGATGAGCTCTGTTCACAAAAGGCTGATGTTTTGAAGCAACTTTTGAGCAAACCCCTGCATTTTAAGGGCCAAATTTACTGCAGCACTAAAAAATCCTTAAAAACACATCGATATAAAAGGATATAATGAGATGTTTAAATGGTATACTGAATCATATGGGCTTATTTCAAGCAAACATCTCCATCAGAAAGCAAATTGTGGCTTTTGTTTTAATACGGGATGACTACTATCCTCATAGAAGTATCTTAATTCCCGGCTGTGCTGAAGATCAAGGCTCCCACAATCATAAATTAGCAAATGCAAATCAGGATTTTATATCAGTGTCCAGCACCTACAAGACTCTCAGAACTTCCAAAGTAGTTTAGTTTTCATGTTAGTTCCTTTTAGATGCGTTCCACTAACAGTCAACTAAACAAGTTTAGCCAAGAACCTGAGCTCAGGGAATTTTTCCCCATTTTATATTAAGCTGAACGTCTTAAACAATACAGAAAAAAGTAGAGTAGTATTTTATTTTGTTCAGCTAAAGAAGAGTAAAAAAGGTCCGTTTAAGGTACAACTCCTTATTATATACAAGAAAAATAAAAGCCAAAAAACCTAGAAAAAACTATGGCCAAGTTATCACAAATTCAGAATCTCCATGTTAAGCCAACACATAAAGTCAGCATATACAAAAACATAAATGTTCCCTAAGCAGGTCAGAGATTTTTAATATAGACAGTGCATTGGAATATTTGTTTACATGGAGCCCACCAACCCTGTATATACCAGCAGATAAAAATGCAGTGATATTGTATCCACGGCTGTGTACTAGAAATGTCCAAACATGGACTAAAAGGAACAGATAATCGAATGATAGTGCAAAAACTTTGTTCTGTATTCATTCACCCTTTGAGCATGGATGACATGGAAATCTTCATATCCTGTGCCTGCCCATTTCCTTAAGCCTTGTGCTGCTGTACTCAATATTCAATCCTGGGGAACGTTTTGCACTGGAAGCATAAATCACTGTACCTACAGATGGCAAGGGCAAGAAACAAGGTACCCAGGAGCCAGAATAAGTAATTCACAAAAGCCATAAGGCCGAGGTAGGAATGTGTTCTCCTTATTTTCTGTGCAGCAATACTTTTCCAAAGGTTCAGAAACAGGTATTTGCAAACAAGAGTCAAGTGACTTGAATCTCATTTTTTTCCTGTGGTATCAGCAGGATAACATTGATTTATTTGGGGACAAGTTCAAGCCCAGCATTTGTTCTTTGTAGACTGCCTCTCTTAAGGTGAGACTCATAGTTCAAACCTTATACACCGAATAAATTCCACTTAAATCTACTTTGATGGCTTAATTGGGGTGTATGACTCGCGTTGGCCTCCTGCAGAGTGCTGAATTTCACTCTATGTTATTTGACCTTATTGTGAGAGCAGTGTTGCATCTTTCACTGTTTGTTTTATTCATGATCCAGAGGTGAATACAATAAATAAAAGTTTGAAAAAGCATTCTTGAAGCAATTCCACTGTTGGAGGAAAACATTGTTTACCTTACTCCTGGGTGAGTGATGGGTCTGCGAACACCAGCAGTGCTCAGGTGAACTGCTCATTCTAGAGACATGGTTTGACCCCATTTATGATTTTACCATCACCCCAAAATCCCAGCCTCAGTCTGGGTGTGGCATGAGGTGCATGCAATACAAAACACAGAATACTCACCAAAGGAATTTCATTCTTTACCGAAAAATCCTGCCCAAATTTTGGGAAATGGTCACATCCAAGCAAAACACAGGGAACAATTTCCTTGCTGGTGACCGAGTAGGATTTTCAGATGTGTACACAAAGTGCACATCACACTACATTTCTTCCATCAGCATATAAACCACCTTTTGTTTGCTCTGCTGTGTTCCAGTAGACTGTCAAGTGAACCAATGTGCGAGGAGAAAACCACCTTGCTTCATTAGAATGCAGCTGTGCTCAGAGACCAGCATTAGCAACATACTGGTAACAGAGGCTTATTTTCTGAAACCAAATTAATAGGTTTAATCTTTCAGATATGGCTTGCTCAGCTGCCTCTTGGAGGGTTTCTAACTTGCCCACCCTCAAGATTGCATGTGTTCCCAGTGAGGAGAGGGACCCTGGAGCAAGGTGTTTGGAAAAGCACAGTCCATTGGCACAAACTCCACACCAGGATGGCTCCAGGGCATGGATTTCCTCTGCCTGCATTTCACCATTTCCCCTGGTAGTGCAGAATTCCACACTGCTGCTCTGCACCAGCCCTGGGGCTCCGGGAATGCCCCCGTGGCAGCCAGGACTCAGCCCTGACATGAGGCTGGACCAGCAGCAGCAGGGAGCAGAGTCAGGGTGCCCCAGCCCAGAGCAGAGAAGTGCAGGGATGCGCACACATGAACATTCCACTGCTGAAATACACCCATGGCTTTTGCCTAGAAGGGGAAATTACTCAAAACCTCAGCTCAAAAGCTTGAATGGGCTGAAACACAGCCATGAAATCCTTGTATTACTCTATAAACTTCATGTTTTCAGAGTGCCTTCTGCTGTGCAGAAGGAATTGTGCTGAGACATTGTTTCGCAGGTGCGAAACAAACCTCTTCTCTCTCCTAACACTGCCCTCAACCCCACTGGTCACAGGCCCTTCAGTATTGACCCAAATTGGGCAAAGATACATGGATGCATTTGGAAAAGCAACGTGACACAGTCCTGCTGAAAGTAATGCAGCAGAGAGCTGTCGAAACTCAACCTAAAACTGCTCCCCTTGGTGCCACCACTCACCTGCAGCCCCTCACACACAGCCTGCAGGGAGAGTGTAACCTTGCAGGAGCAGGGAAGGCTCCAAATCCCCTGATAAAAACCATCCTCATAAAACAAACACATTGCTGCCCTTTAAGGGAAATGACAGCCCGTGACCCCGTGTTCCAGGAGCTTTTTTGTGTCTGTTACATTTTTTAAGATATAGATACTAAGTCTAGAGCAAAATGTCAGCCATTCATATACTTTAGCAGTTTAAGGAGAAGAATTAGTCGATGAAGAAGAAGAAAAATCCCCTAACCTTGCAGTTTTACTCTATTTCTAGATATTGATTGCGCTGAAGCTCATAATATCCACTTTACCAAGAGGAGAGGGGCAATAGCAGCAATTACCTGTTCAAAAAGGAAATATAAAAGCTCTACCAGGAGCAGTGCCTGAAATTAATTTAGCACTAGATTTAGATGAATTTTTTAGTCTGAAATTTTTAAGAGACTTATAAGCTAAATATGAGTTTCATTAACTATTCAATATTTCACAATACATAACGAGCTCCATCAAAATTGTTGAAAAAAAAATATATTTCATCTTGATGATGCTAACGAATTGTCTTTAGTCTTCAATACAAGTATTCAGAATCCAGTAGTCTTCAAACAAGATCTCAGACTTCAAGGTCAATTTCAGAGATGCCCCAAGTTCCTACCTGATTTTGGGGTGTTTTTTGGTTTGATGGTTTTTGTGTGTTTTTTGTTGGGGTTTTTTTTGGGGTTTTTTTGAGGAATGAACAGAATTGGATCCAAAGAGTAATAAATATTTCTACACTATAATATGACAGGGAAAAAGAAGGAAATGCTTTCTTATCATGAATTAGAGTTCTCCATCTGAATGCATTTTATGACCCCTCAGTTTGACCTGGAAATCAACTCTTCTTTGCTAAAACCTAGAGAGCACATGCACAGCCTTGCTCCATCATGATTATCCCAAAGGAGGAGAATATCCAGGACCATTCCAATTTTGTTTTGATCACAGATACTGGACGCTAAGTTCTGAAAACCTCTGCAGGAAGAAAAGGAGGGAATAAACATTTTTTCATATCATGGACCTTGAATTCCAGTCTTAAGAGTCAATCCTGTTTGCATTCACACTGCAGACGGCTCCACAGAGCTTCCTCCCTTCTGAAAATTACTGACGAGCTGTTCTGGTGCTGTCTGATGTCCCACCAGCCAGGGAGGAGCACTTCCCACGGCCTCCAAGGTGAAGCAGCACCCAGGGAAGGTACCAGAGAAATCCCTGCTGCAGCAGAACAGAGGCAAAGATGTTCCTCAGCTGAGCAGCAAAACACATTTCAGCCTAGGCCTAATAATTCATGGGTTTAAAGATTCTACTGCATCACAGTTAACACCCAGCTCCCTGGAAAGTCTGCTGTAAAGAGTCAGGGAAAGTCAGATATAAACACATTAAATTCTAGCAAGGAGCTGCAGAGCCACTGAGATCACTGTACCTCAAAATCACTTATTAGTCATACTAATTTAAGGTAACACTCTAAAAATAAGCCTGTGCTCCATAGGGCTAAGCCATGAATCACCATAATATATGAATCATAACTTCAAATGCAGTAATGAAAAGACATGGGAAAATAATATGGTTTGTTCAGGAGAGTGCTTATTATTCCATTTCACAGAAGACTGAAAAAAAGCTGGATTCATTATTTTTATATAATCATTCTAAATTGCAAAGTCCTCCACACATCCAGGCTATTTAAATACCATTTTAACAATGTAATTGCTAGAGATATTTCTCTCTGTCTTCTTTTGGAAAAAAAAAACAAAAACAAACCAAACCAAACCAAACCAAACCGAAAACAAAAACAAAAACTAAAAAAAAAACCAACAAAACAAACAAACAAACAAAACCACAAACCAAAACGAAAAAAAAAAAAAACACAAAAACACCCCCACCCACTACACCAGTAACAACATCTTAATTTATTTTCTTTTTCATTATTTTACGGGGCTGACACCTGGCAGAAACTGTTTTGTTTATATTCCTTCCTATTGGGATACTCAGCTGGAGAAGGCCCAAGTGAATAATTAATTAATCAGTGGAAGCACAGTGCACTTCCAGCACAGAGGAGATTTTGGGATTCCCAACCTGTGACAAGGATAATTTCAGATGCAAGCAGGAATGTCTCAGAATTCTAGATCCTTAAATGCAAAACGATTAAATATTTGTTCCAGGCTTTGGCTGTGGCTGTCAATCTTTTATGCATTTAATGGCTGTGGACTATGCTCATCTAAGCTTTTATTTCTGCACCAGGGATACAGTGGCATGAGGAATTTAACAACAAACTTTACAATAAATTCCACCTGACATTTGGTGCCACCTCCAATCCAGTGAATCCAATCCAATGACAGCTCCTGAACAAACATTATCCTCTGCACACAGGAGTCAGTGGAATTCCCTTATGCACAGGAAGTTACATCCTTAAGCCATAATTTTATCCACTTTTCATCACATTCCTTTGAAATTTGAAAAGCTTTGTGTACGTTCTTGATTCAAACTCCAATTCCTGCCTAGAAGAATTTTTTTTTATATATTTATTTATTTATTTATTTATTTATTTATTTATTTAATTCTAACCTCTCCTTTCAGGGACAAGGTGTCCAGGGACTGGAAGACTGGAATCAGAGGTGTTGAACTTGATTTGCTTAGGCACATTGTGACCGTCCCTATGAACTACACAGCTATTACACATATTATACACCAGATCTTGGGTTTTCACCTTAGGGCCAAGCACTTAGAGGTTGGACATCAAACCACATTTTCAGGTTTTTCAGTCTTGAGCACACCCAGTCATCATTTTCAGACAAAGGATGTATGCTTATACCTAAGTTTTCAACAATTTCAGGGCAAGGAGGAGCAGCACAGAGCTGCTCATCTGTGCCTGCTCTCAAGCAACTAATGTCTTGATACATGAAGAACTTCCTTGAACATTTTACATTTATGTCCCCAAAGTATTGTGATTAAAAACGTAACTAATCTTATGTTATAAGTCTGGTCCAAATGCTATCAATTACCTTTTGCTTAAGATGAAGCTGTAGCACCTCTGTGGAAGAAAAATGAGAGGAGATGGTGGTTTGTGGAGGCTCTCTGTTGATAAATGCACAGAGAGCTTGGAATAAACCAACTTCATTGCTGCTCCAGACAAATTAAAACAAATGCACTCCTTTGTATTTCCTGAACTGTACCCTTTCTTACCCCAGAGACTGAATAAATGGACTTTAAGCCTCCTGAATAACGCCAGAGATGGACTAATGATCCATAAAATTTTCATTGTGTGTTTTCCTGCCCTTTTGTAACATGTTAAAAATATAAAAAATCAGAATACTTCAAATAAAACCTCTGCAGAACTTGGTCACCACTTCCTAGGTGCCAATAACCAAGGGGTTTAGTTTTACACAGTACCAGATTATGTGAGGTTGAAGCTGATGAAACTATTCCAAGCTAGACAGAAATAATTGATTCAAAAATCAAAGTTGTAAAGCACAGTCCCCTTTTGCCTCTCAGAAATCATGTTGAACAGGTAGTAACAGGTTGCATCTGAAATTTGTGCTTGTTTCTTCAAAAGATATATAGAAACTCCACATCCCCCACAGCTATCCTCTGTGACAGCTAGAGCAAAAAATACTAGAAAGAAATGAAAAATAACACAGCAGACTAGAGGTAGTTGCCTAATTTTCTAGTCTGGTATGGTGTAAATGTAACATTATTTTTAAAGATACCTTAGTAAAGAGGCAGAAGCCAAACCTTTGCACTCCTATTCACATAGCTGGAGTGCTGACTACTTAAAATAATGAAATTAATAACTCTCTAAAAGTGCAGTAGTAGAAAACTTCATGAAGGCAGTGGGGAAAAGAAAACAATTCTAGACTAATCAGTGGAAATGCACAGTGAGTTGGTGATCCAGAAAAAAATCCTTCCCTTCTAACAACACTGCAAGGAGCATTGACTAATTTGAAATCATAAAAAATGTGTGCAATCTTCAAATAATTTTGATTGACATGAATTACATTCCTATCTTTTTTTTTGAGCTTCTGGGACAAAACACTGAATTAAATAGATACTCTATCTATGACTGTAATATTATGCTACATACACGGGAGGTTGAATAAATTTAATTTAGCAGTGCATAGACTGAAGGTTGAATACATTTGATTTAACAGTGCCCCTTTTGTGTTTGTCTGTCTGGCTGAATGTTTAAAAACAGATTACTGGAAGAATATTTTGACAGAGTTTTTTATTAGCTAGATTTACTTGTGAATAAAAGTTTAGAAATGAATTAGCTCCAGATGAAAGTATCACAGATGATGTATTACAAAAGCATCACAAATCCAGTCCTTTAAATTAGGATACTCTATTACAAAGTGGCAAAAAACCTGCTAAATTTTAATTTATACATGTAAATAAGCACCCAGCAGGTGAGTTTGCTGGGTAGGGCCACCTCTCCCCTTTCACTGACTTATGTCTGTCAGATTTCTGAGTTGCCCTGAAAAACTCATGAGAACAGCAGTGCAGGGCCAGCACCAGGACCTTTTCTGTTCCTTGTGGGCAACTTCCAGTTCAGGGTACTCAATGATTCTCTCATTTTGTTAGACAAGGCATCTGTTCAGACAAAGTTGCAGCCCCAGGAAACCCTTTTTTTTTTTTTTTTTCTTTTTTTATCTGTAATGTTCATTGTTCCCCCTCATCAGGCAAGAATGATGGATGGTTCAACTCTGAGCCACTCCAGTCCAGCTGCAGCCCTGGCAGGGACTGCCATCAGCTCAGCCCTTTTAGCCCCAGAAATAACAAAAAAATAACAATAAATTACACATCAATTGTGTTCTTACATGTCTTCGACTCTTAAATTGCAAGATTACTGGAGAATTATCTTATACTTGGGTCAGGCTTTGGTTTTAATTTGTTAGAAAAGAGAAAATAATGGGTGTTACTCACTAACTGACATTTTCCATATTTTTAAGGCTAACTTATGCTTTAGTTTACAATTCTTCTGAAGCCTCAATTAATAAGGAACTCCCAGCTAGAGCACCTTTGCATTGCACATGTGAAATACCATTTTTTTGTACATGTAACACATTCATCAAATGTCTCTGGTGCCTGCACTGGTCACCTGCCAGTCCCCACCACTGATATTGTTTGGGATGTCACACCACCGGGGTACAGATTGGAACCCTGAAAACCCCATTCCAGACACAAGGATGCAACTTGGAGGAAAGACTTTAAGGCAGAACCTTTTGCCAGTTTTATAGTTTTCCTACCTCACTAGGATGACACTGGGTGCTTGAAGCAAGACTCCCTTTATTGGTAGGGGGTAGCTTTGCCCAAAACATTTGATATTTTCTTTTTAGATGGAATTCAGTGTATTAGTGGAAAATGAGATATGGCCTTCATATATTTAACCATAAATACTGTTATAGTTGTGATAGCAAATACAGGACTTATTACAGCTTTTTGGATCATTCTTTTTTCTCCAGCTCTCATAAAATCAAGATATTTAAACATGAAAGGGACTTAAGATCATGTCTCCAATATTAATGGAGCTCTTCATGCCCTTCTAGAAACGCTGTTGGTCTTTAAATTCAGCCAGAAATCATCACTCTTTGTCTTTGCTAAATTTAAACAAGGGGAAAGTCACAGAGAGCAATACAGGGAAGGAAAAAAAAGGGGAAAAAAGGAAAAAAAAAAAAAAAGTTTGTCCTGAATATTTTTAAACTATAGCTAATATCAGAACAACCTATGCAATATGTAGATTAGTTTTTTTTTCTCCATCTTTTGACTGTCATTGAAATGAATTCCAACTGGAGATCTGAAAAGCTGGCATAAAGCTATTTTTCCCCCTTGATTCTTTTATACCCTATACTGAGCTCAACTGAACTGGAGAGAACAGTTATGCATATTACAGTGGAAAAAAGAGCTGAGGATACAAAATGCAGATCTTTCTGGGAAAGAACATGATCACTCTTTCCATGCAGAATACGAATTTGTCTCCTTTTGGCATCCCTCTCCACAGTGGGACTCTAGAAGTTTAAGGGGTTTTTTTTATTATTTTTAGTTTCTTCTCTTCACACCAGGGGAAGTATCATCTCAAAATTAATATAAAAGCCCACACTGGTGAGGAATTTGAGGACAGCTTAACTCCTATCCAGAAGATTAATTTTGCAAATAATTTGCATCTGGACATGATTTGATCCTTTTGGAGAAATTTTGGATGTTTGTAGGTCATTGGTGCCATGTTTGTTATTTCCAGAATTGACATGGAGAATGCAAATACTCTACAAATATCAACATGAATTTTGAGGGAAGTGCAAGATCTGAGAAAGCTGCAAGCATTTCAAGTCTTCCCAAATACAGTTCAGAGCTGGCAACAACCACAAACCAAGGGATGCTCAAGTTTGGGATTCGGTAATTACTGAAATTCTGAATTACACCAATAATTATATGCCTGAAAATTGTAACTGCATCCAGAATCTAATGCTTATGGCTCAAACTACAAAAGAAGTAACTCTGTATTTGCAACAAGTTCAGAAAGCAGAATTTTTAAAGCAATTCCATCACTTTTGCATTTAATTGTAGCCTGAATCATACTTTATGCACACATCTCTCTCTGTTCCTTGCAAAGAGAGTTAAGCTTATAATGAGAAATTAGATCTCTGTCCCGTACTTCTGCTAGATGTCCACATGCCCTAAAACAACCAGTGATAACACCAAAATAGCATCTTCACATGTGTACACTTATAAAAAAAAATATTAAAATCATGCAAGAATGGTATGTTTAAAAAGGAATTAAAGCGCTTAATACATGGATAAATGCTGCACCCTCGTTGCCTTGCCAGGAATCCTACCTGACTGAAAACATACATCAGCTTTTGGTAAAAAACTCGAAGATGTGATTCAGAAAATACAGGATATTTGCAATCCAGAAAGAAAATGTACTGTGTTTTGTCAACCTCAGAGGAATCTTTTAAAGCTTAAATAGGACCTGTATATTTTTCATAGTCTGCAGATTTATTTAAAAAAAAAAAAAAAAAAGAAAAAAAAAAGAAAAAAAAAAGCACTGTACAGGAAGCTTAAAGAACTTAAAGAACTTCAGGACTAGTATAGAATTGATGCATATCTGATATCCCTCTAGAAATATCAGCTTGTCCTTTGTAGGGGCTTCAGTTAATACTTAATAAAATTAATAGATACAATTTAATTAAGATTCTCTTCCCCAAAATCTGTAGGTCTCCAGATTTACAAAGCCGCAGTTGCCATGAAACGGGAAGAAAACTGGTCAATATCTGTCTTTTTTTAAGTTCACTGGGTTTTTCATTCTGACATCTGTGGTTAGGTCTCCTCCCAACAAATCTGGTGAGAAAGCATGTAGGATAAGTATAGAAGCAGGAAAACAAAGGATTTATGGAAAATGGCCTTGCAAAGGGGCTGGGATACACTTCCATATTGAGAGGAGTGATGAAATGAGACTTAAAAAAACAAGGAAGAAAGTGCCAGCTTAAAAAGGCAAAAAGCATACTAACCAAAATTTTAACCCTATTTCTTTTCTTCAAAAGAAGAAAAGGAGAAAGAAGTGAGCAAATGAGGAACTTTGACAGAACTTTTCTAATTTTCTCTAACTTCCATAGGTTTTTTTCCCTTTTAATTCTAATCATTCACCTGCACTGAGAAGCTATTTACAGTTTCTTGCCAGTTATGAATAAAAAGTAAAAATAAAAGACTACGCTCTGAAATATCTATTTACATCAGTATCTCTGCAGACAACATTGTTATTCTTTACTTGAGCTATTTCCAATTCAGATTAAAGTGAAAGTATATCAGGTCCTCACTAGCAATTTAAAAATCCTCCACTCATATGTGCCAGGTTTTATATATTTTGGAACATATGCCAAAACATTGCTGCTTAAAGACAGGGTGCTTTAGGAGAGGGAATTGTGTGAGAAAGAAAATGAATAAAACAATCACAAAAATATTTTATTCTTCTGATTGAATTTTTATCTCATCTCATTTCCATGCATTCTTTTTTTTTTTTTTTTCCTTCCCTCTCTAAAGCCAGTGACACTGAATGCTGATAAGATTACATTGGTGCAGCTCCAGCCCATCACATTGTTTAAAAAACTAGCACACATGCGCTTTCAATAAATAAATCTGTCCTGAGAATATTTCCTAACTGGGCTAAGGACTCATCTGAATACTACAAAACACTTTAGAAAAAGGTGGTTGGTGTGAGGTGATGAATTTCCTGATTAATTCACTGTTCTTGGAAAGTTTTCCCTTAACCCATTGCTATTCTTACTTGTTGGCCATGCTCCTGTGGCAATGCCCAGGAAAGTCAAAACCTTAAAGGCAAGCATGGAAAATAAGTTTATTGAACCAGTGAAACAGTGATCTGAGAACCAGGGCAGGGAAAGGTTTTCTTATCACCCAGTGATAAAATCTCTCCCAGTCTCTATTAAGGTTATTGACAGTGTTCTGAGCTTCTGGAAAGCAAAGTTCACTGTCACTCAACCAGCTGAAAAACAAGGAGGGAAGATTTAGAGCACTTCAGATCTGAATTTTTTAGGTTTTTCAGCTCTGAAAAGCTGGAAGATGTATTGTCAGGGAAAAAAAACCAAAAAACAAACAAACAAACCAACCCACCCCCCCCCCCAAAAAAAAAAAACCAACCCAACCAAACAAAAAAACCCTGAACCAAATGAACCTTAACTCTGTCCCTTCAAGTGGCCACTTGTAAGAGTCACTGCATCATTATTGCAGCAGAGGGTCAGGAGGGATCTGCTGGAGCAACTTGCCAGGGCTGCATTGAGAAATGAGCTCCAAAGACCCCTGAGGCTCTGATTGAGATAGGGAGAATCCATATAAAAACTCTTACCATTTTCCCTCACCAGACTCGTCTGTGCCAAGTGAAACATATATTGAAATGAGATAGCTGCATCCTGACATACCAAATTTACTGCTTTTAATTTACTGTATTATGAGAGTTTAAAACACCCAACAAGTATTCTTGGGAAACATGTTAGTCTGTACATAAAACTCATACTGACATTATTACAACTATATAGAAATATCCACAAACACATTATATGATTTCATGTTGCTGATTGCAGAAATCTACAGTGATATTAAATGATTGCATCATTTCTGTTGGTGAGCTGTAGCAGGAAAAACAGTAATCTGGTTTCAAAAACTTTGTAATGTAAATCACCAATTCGACCAGAAGTACAGCTATTAAAGTTTGTGCCATTGGGAATCCTCTAGAAGTAATACAGGGAGACACTAAAACAAAAAAAAATTTACACCAGAACTGTTCACACAGTTGCTCAAAATGCCTGAAAACACAGCAAAGTCACTCACTCTTTTATTTAACGAAAACAGACAAGAATTTACTTCTGCAGCTAAAACATTCTCCGCAATTAAAGGAAATCTCTACATGATATGGAAGCTTTTTCATCTTCCACTCACTCCATATTTTCTGCATTTAATTTTTGTGAGCCCCTCAAAGCTCCTTTGAAACCATACAGTTTCTGGGTCTGAAAGGATTATAAATTCCATGGGTCAAGGCTCCCTAACAAACATGCTGGGATGTGTTATTGTCATGTCACTTCTTCTTACATTGAAAAGTGATGAAATCTGGGTGTGCTTCCCCCGGCTCTGATCCACTGCAGCTTCTAAATCACAGACAGGAAAGGCAGCTCCTTCCAAGATACAAGTCAGGGTGTGCTAAGACCTCTGAGGATTCAATGAACAAAGATTTACTCTGATTCATAGGTGTCACTACTATTTGTGGGCCGTTTCTGCTTTTTGTTGAGACACATCCTATATAGCTCAATAGCTACATTACAAGCAGAAAAATCCTGGAGCCTTAATCAAATTTAGGAATACTTTGTTCAGGATTGTTGGTGGATGTGATATAGGTTAGCTGAATTGTGCTTGTCACAAAAAAAAAAAAATCAAGAGTGGCTCAAAAGTATAGCTGTATATCAACTCAAAATAAGCTTATTTCTATCACAAATAAAAGTGGTCCAGAGGATTCTCTATTTACAGCCACTCACTCCTGGCTCAGGGCTACTCTGTGAGATCAGGGTTATGGGCACGCTGAAATACAATCTCTTTACACTGGTCACAAGTTTCTGAACTGAGAAATCACAATGGCTTTCACCTCAGGACCACTGGGACCAACAAGGATTAGCAGAGCCATGAGAATGACTGAAGAACTGGGAAACCAGTCTGGATGAAAGATTTAAAACTTCAGACTGTTTATCTTGACAAGGAAAGTTTAAAAGAAACTCTGAATTTTAAATATCCAGAACGTATCTGAACCCAAACAAACCAAAAGCAGAGTTTTCTACATGTATACAGAGTACACAGCTGAAAAATCGTCACCTACAGGCACAACCACAGTTCCCCAGAGACAAAACTGGATTTTATACTATGTGCAACTGCTTCTAAAAGGTAACAAGTCAGACTTGGGCGTAAACAGCAATATGTCTATAAATAATGTGGAGAAAACCTCCCCTTTTTCTGCTTGTTGATAAATCCCGGGTAGGGCACCACAAGCCAAGGAAAATTATGGGATTCCTCAAGGGATTAATGCAAGAATGAAGAGTGTGAACACGACTTTCAACAGGTATGTTAGGGAAAAGCATTTTTAAGTCTAATCCATTAAGGTTCTAAATTTAAAAGGATCCTTACCACAAGCAATGCTCTCATATGTAGGATTGCTGCCATGACAAACAGGAGCTTTTAAAGGACCTGTGCCTTGAAAGATCCATCACACTTCTTCCCCCATCTGACATCAGCAGCCAAATGGGTACAGGAGAAACTCAGCACTCCTAATAGGATGAGAGTCAGCAGTGCTAGGAGATGATATTCACATGCTATTAATGAACCTTTAGCTGGAATTTTTCTCTTTAGAGCAGATCAGAAGAAATGCCACCAAATTATATATTCTGCAGCAAGGGAGATCTGTATTTCTGGATGATTTCCATTACTGGGGTCTGAACACTGTGGATCATTACAGGTTTCATTTTTCATAAATTTCATTTTTTAGTTTGGCGGGAGATAATAACATCCAGCGAGCTGACCCAACCTCAGATAATTGCTATCAAAATTGGTCCTGCAGCCTCAATTGAAAAAAAGTTTACTTCTTCACTTTCTGCCTGAAACTACTGTGCTGCATGGGTGCATTTCAGCAGGACCAAAATAATTACACCAGATTAGAAGACTGAAGAAATAATTCACTGAAAATACCTCTATTTATTTTTTTTTTTCTGAAATACTTGTTTCTGAAATAATGGTTGTGAAATATTCAGTAGTTATGCTGTGTTTGCATTTGTTCTTGTACTCACTTTGATGACTAATCACTTATAACCTCCATTATTGAGGATGGAAAACACAGTGTTTAGCATCAATGGCCACGCAGTGGAATCTACTTCCACTTTTAGGGCCCAGACATCCCCCCAAAATTTATAAATATTTTTCCACTGTTGATACTGAAACAAGACAAACAAGGTGAAACAGGTTCATATCCAAACAGAATTGGGACTATTTAACAGAGATTTTAAAATGCTTTTCTGGGCTTTACCCCACTGGACTGCCCGAGGCAGAATTTCCAGAAAAAATGGTGACAAATTTCCTGAGACTGCCAGGTTAATTCAGCATGCAAAGCATTCCCATGCGGACCAGGAAAAAGAAATGTCATTTCAGTAAACAGTTTCAAAAGTATTCCCAGGATCTGAGGACTACTTGTGAGGAAATTTCTGAGTTTTTCAGGATATGCAACTTTTCTGTTTCCTGACAAGTGGGGAGCCTTTATAAGCACAAACCAGATCGACCACTTTTTTGTCCTGAAGTGTGGATGATTATTTCACTAAAATAAAAATCTTTAAAGAAATAGAATGATTTAAAAATGTATGAAGGCACGCTAGAATATCACAGCCAGAGTATTTGGTCTGCAGGTCAGAAAAAGAAAACCTGAAGGGAAAAAAAAAAATCCTGCTGACAAGACATTTTTTCTTATTCAGGTACGAAGTGTGAACACATTATTAAGGCTGTGTTTGCCACAGCCCAAAAAATCCTTTGCGTCTCACAGTTCTTCCCCAAGAGAACACTTTCAAAACCCTGCAGAAGAAATTGCTGAGTAGCACTGAAGTTCCTGATGAAACCACAGAAATAATTACTCAACAGAACCAGAAGGGTGCTGAAAAATAAAAATGGGTCTGGAAACAATGGATTCGAAATAGAAGCAGTGAGTCAGTCCGGAACATTAATATCAACTGGCTAATTCTTAAACAGCAAACGCCTTGATTAGGATGTCATAAAAATGGGTTTGAAAAAATTGTAGGTCTTGGTTGTGACATCCCTAAAATCCACGGCAGTGCAGAGACAGACTTGGATTCCTTTTCCAAAAATGCTGGAAGTTTTGCCACAGAAGTGTCTCCGTGTATCCTCATTCAAGCAGACTCCAGGGTTTCTGTCATTTCCATGAACAGACACTGCATTACTAAAATCTTCTCTGGAACTCACTGGTGCCTGCTTTGAAGTGAATATTAAATCAGTCTGCAGATGACTTGCAATTGCTGTTGAATTTCAATTGTTTTCCTACCCGGGCATCCAGAGTGCCATGGCACTCAGGAGGCTACTGGGAAGACCAGGAAAGAAAAGCAGATTTGCCCAGCTCATCCTCAGTGTTTTCCCACAAGGATTTCTCATACTATAAAGCTCATGGAGGGTGATCAAAACATCACAGAACGCTTTTAGTTATGGCACTGCTTTTGAATGAACTAATTTTTGGAAGAGATTAAAATTGGAGATGCTCATTAGAGATGGCTAAAGAAATGTTGAAGGAGTTGGAGGAGACCCATAATACAATTTCCATATGTCTAACTCTTTGATGTAGACAGCTGTGAGTCATTTGACATCAGAGCACCAGGACACAAAGGATCTTGCAGATCCAAACTACTTTCATCTTAGAAGGAACCCAGCTATAAGGAAGCTGTAGTGGAATATGAAAAATATTATCATAAAACTGTTTGGATTTTTTTTTAATAACTTCTTCTTCAGTGCATTTCTCAATTCAGTCATGGTAGAAAAATTAATGGACAGAAGATCATGTAAAGTTTTAACTTCAGATCCAAAATAAAGATGCTACAGGAACTTTCAATGCATTTGGAAGACATATTCCAGTGATGAATTTGTTTCTAGTCAACAAAAAAACAGAACTGGAAAAGTGTAAGTATGACAAACTAGGCTCACACTGAGGATGAAAGCTTCTAATAAGTTCTGAAATTTTCAAAGAAAGAGAAGAGCCTTTTTTTTTTTTTCCTTTTTCTTTCTTATAAATATCATGGTTATCTTCCTCACTTTAAAAGCATAATTTCATTGTGTGCCTCCCAGAACTGGAAAACTACCAGGAAACCAAACTGACTTGGTCAGTCAGTGCCAGCTCCATGGACTGCCTCTCCCATTTACATCAAAGCCTGTAGGTTTTACAAAAGCCATTTTTACTGTGCTGCCAATTCAGCTTTCAGTGCGTGAAGTCTTGGGTGTATTGATAATCCATACTGTCTCCCCTTTGTTGTTTCATAGATGTAAAACATACAAAATCCTTTTCCACGTCAGGCTCATCAAAAGAATCTTCATATTCTTCAAAGATAGTTCGGCTTTCAGATAGCAGGGCAGAACTGATGAGGTGCATGAGCAGCTACGAAAACTCCAAGAAAGCCGGTAATAATTTTTGGCAGGCATCTCCATTAAAAAGGTTCTATCTGGAACGAAGCAGGGGCCAAGGAAATCTGAATTTCACTGCTGATAAGTCAGTCTAGCCCACGAAACATACTCATTTTTTGGTTCTCAAAAAGATAAAGGGCTGTTCTCTGGGACTTTTTTTGGCAAGCTGCGCTGGAAAGGTATTTTGGCAAGGATACAAGAGAAAATGCTCATTGAGTCTGAACATACCTGGAGATAAGCAGGATCCATCTCCCAGAGAAGTCTTTATTCATTACTATCAAAACGTACTTGGCAGAAGTTCTCAGTTTACTTCAAAAGTAATGAGGGCTAGAACATATTTGAGATGAGGAATAAATTAGCTGAGACACAGCATTTTTTTCTCAATTTTAAGCTCTTCATTATGAAGGCATATTTATCAACTGCTACTCTTTCTCAGGTTTTGACTGCCATTAAAACAGGCAGGATGAAGACAAGAGACAGGAGCTGCTTCCTTGTTCAGGTCAGGATTGCAGAAGAAAAATGAAGTTTAGCCAGAAGATTTCCATGCTACAACTCCTGAGATGGATATTAAGGCAAAGCAAAATAAATAATAGAGGCTTAACCTTCCCATTGTTTTATAGATGAAAAGATCATTCCAAAGCCAAAGGTGAGAGTAGTGGATATGACCAGCTCTTAAAATTAACTTGTGCAGAAAATAAATCCTTTCAATAGAAACCAGATGATAAAATCTAAATGTTTTCATTTTAGTTAGTGCTTTTTAACTAATCTGAAAGCCTTTTGTTGCAGCATATGTGCTGCTGCATTTTTTAGTCCAAGCCAAAAAACTAACAATCCGTTTCATATACAAGAGAAAGGATGGGGCCTCTCCAGCAGCCAGTGCTGGTGGATAGGCTAGAGGGGGGAAACCCAGACAGAGGAAAGAACCAAATTAACAAAGTTTGGAAAAAGAAGCAGAATCTACCTCCTCGATTCTAACTTTGTGCTCTCTGCCCCCTCATGCATTTATTTGCAGGGCTATTTTTCTCTGAACGAGTCTTCTTTCTGAATGAAAAATTGCTTCACCGATGAAATTGCTTCACATTCCACGACAAAAAAAACAAAAACAAACAAAAAAAAAAAAAAACCAAAAAAAAAAACCAAAAAAAAAAACCAACCAAACAAACAAAAAAACCACCAAAAAAAAAAAAAAAAAAAAAAAAGCCAAACAAACCAAAACAAAACACACACAAAAAAACCAACCAACCAACCAAACAAACAAAAAAACCCTTAAAATTCACAGTCTCTCTAATTTTCAGAAGCCTACATTTCAAAACTTGGTCCCAGCAGTGAAGGGATGATGGGAATTCCTGTCCTGGTAACTAGCAGCAAATACATAGCTCTGTTTGGAAATGGCACGAGGAAATAAGAGAAAAATTCCTGCATCAGGCCAGAGATGCAGCAATTCTGCCCCCCCGGAGTAGCTTTGGTTGGTCTGACTCTTGGAGCAGCACTTATTCCACATGTCCCAAGAAAGGACCTCACTGTCCTTCACCACTTCTGTCCTTTTGAAGAGAATTTGGTTGAATCTGTCCATTTGTTGCAACTACATTCAGCACCACTGTTTAATTTTTGAGATTTCTGTCAACTTACCCCATCTCATTGCTTGAAAATATAGGTTGTTTTTGTGGTGTCTTTGCAAAGAGCATCTCACAAAGTCAGCAAAGAATTTAAATGTCTTATCTTGTTTTAAACTGTAACTTTGATGCTTCAAGGGGAAGTTTGAAAAGAATATTTAATTATAACAATTTCAGGAAAACCTGATGAAAATGAAATATAAAAGATAAGGACTTTTTGCATTTTATAAAGAAAACGTCCGGTTAAGATGAAGAAAAGTGCTTTCCTTTGTACATTTGATAATAAAATAACCTTTCCCTCTTTCATTAGTAAACCTCAGCAGGGTACTTTTTCCTAACACTTTTTAACCTTAAATTTTTTATGAAAAGGATTTTATAAATGTCATGGACAGCTCGGACCAGCTGACAGCAGGAATAATGAGGGGTGGGTGCTGCACAGAAGCTGCTGCATTCTGCACTGCTGGTGCACCTTCAGGATGACCTGTGGCACCTCTGCCTCCCCTAAATACAAGGCAACAAAAGAAAGTGTTATTTTCAATTTAAAATCTCTCTTCAGAGCTCTGACCAGTACAAATACAGAAAGGCTGGCTGGTGACCTGTGGATGTGCTGCAGAGCTAATCTGTCACCAGCAGAGATGAACAAAGCAATCTGAGGGCCACAAGCCAAAAATTATATCTTCTGCTTTGTCCACAGCTGCAGACACAGCGCCAGCTGTCCTTAACAGGATCAGACTGGGGGGAGAGATCACCATTTGTTTCTTGGTGTTTGTGTCTCCTTCAACAAAAATAAACAGTAATAACACAGGCAGGAGCTTTGCTGCTGGAAAGTGCAAGGGATCTCAAGGAGGTTTGGGAATTGGGATGTCTTTAGGAGGTCTTCCTAAAACACAGTGGCTCTAGAAAACTCAACAGATTTTCAATGTGTGGGATCTCAAAAGAGAAGGAGAGAAAATCTTTCCAGACATGCTGTAAAAGCCCGTTACACAAATAGAAACACTTAGGCTGAGTATTAAGAAGCAGCTGTCCCTGTTGAGGTTTTTTTTTTTTAAATCATTAATTTGACTGTTGTCGTGATGCATCCACAGTGTTGAATGACCCTCAGATATTCAGTGACTGCTACTGCAATCAAAGAATAAAACAATACAGAGACAGAAAGAAGATGAAGTAGTACAATTTGAAATTTTAGAAAGCCTTATTATGTTTAACGGAATAGATCAATTCTGTGCCACCTCGGGAAAACGTCCTAGGAGATACTGATTAACGCCAAAAATTGCCAAGCAGATTAGAGGCATTCAAAGAAATATTTGAAGGATTCTGGTGTGAGTGGTGAGAAGCTGATCAAGGCTTCTTCTTGCAGGACAGGACCGCTCAGAAAGGGCAGTAAAGAGAAAACACTTCCACAAGATTGCCAGCCTGGATGAGAGCTCTCCCTAAGGAAAAAATGTCACATAGATTCATGGGCTGCACCTGATTCACTGCTGATAAATCAGATTTTCGCCTGAAAAGCAAAGGAGGAAGCCAAATGCAGAGACCTGTGGGCTGGTACACAGATGCCCAACGAAATCTTCATCTGGAAAATGCCTCCCTGATGCCCAGAGGAGAGCAAGGCAAACTCTCAGTGTGTACTCAGAGCAACCAGGAAGTGAAAGTGGCTTGGCTTTTCCCACTGACAGCAACTCAAATTAAAACTGTACTACATTTATTACCTTTTCCATCACGCCTAATAACACAACGTGATCTCAGTATTGACAATTTCCCTTCAGTGCCAACAGAATATTCTTCACAAAATCACTGGTAAACACGTTCAAAAGGAGTCCAGAGCCATGCAAATGCATTTGATGTGGGTATCTGAGTTATTTTGCCATCACTGGAGAACAAGCAGTTCTACAGCCCTGACTGTTTGATCACTGCACTGGATACCACGGAGTGTAATTGATAAATGTCAGATCTGCTTTGTACATCAAGAGTTTTTACTGTGAAACATTGCTCTTTGAGCTCAGGACAAGAGTTAATTAAAAAGTTGGTACCAAAGATAACATCCTCAGCAGGGAGCATCTATTGATCTCTCCAGCAGCGTAAGAGACAGACTGATATGAGATTATAAAATGTGCACACGGAACGAGGCTGATTTCCACAACTTTTCCTTATCTTATAAGCTCAAGACTGGATACTGCAAAATATTAAAAGTATTAAAAGTGTGGCAAATTATCAAGCAATCAAAAAAACCTCAAGACAACTACTGTTTGGTAGTTTCTACTGTTTCTCCAAGTTAAAGTGTCATTTTTCAAAATCTGTATGAAATTCCCATTTTCTTTAACATGTTTGTCTTCCCCTTTCCTCCTATAGCTCTTAATTTCAATTAAAGATTGGAAATTTATTGAAGGGTTTCACTGCCTTGTGAGGCCTTATACTTCTTCCCACAGTTAATACTTGGAGACCTGACACACCACTGCATATCTGAGCTTTGCTTTATTTCCTGTCCTATTCTACTGCTTAGGAACTGAAAAAATAATAAAAAAAAAAATCTGAGAAGAAATAATATCAATTTCTTCTCTAGATTGTGCTATTTTATTTTCAGGAGCAATTTCTTGGCGTTCTTCTACTCATTAATATTTTTTTTTGTGAAACTCAGTGTACGGATTGCTCCCCCAATACCCATGTTATTGAATTTGGGCACTGACGCTTGTGTAAGAAATTCTATTTTTTTGCAGTTTTTAAAAACAAAAATTAGATGTTAGTTTCACTGCTTCTGTGATTTAAAGTTTGAAAGAGCTGCTGAACTGCTCCAGTGGGGCTTTCAAAAGAACAGGTCTCATGATTAAGATTGATCTCTCCATTTTTTAATGGTTTTATAGTCCTGCAGGTGCTTCTGAACAGGAAAGCTGCTCCTGTCTTGCGGGCTCTTGCTGACCTCGCAGCTTTCTTGTAGCATTCAGGAGTATCCAGGGCTCCAGACCAGCACATCCCATCCCTCCACACCCTTTTGAGTCTGAGTTTGTTTGAGTTCTCCTCTCCCTTGATTTGGACACAAGCTCAGTTCACTCCTGTCAAAGGGTTCTGCTCCCACTCAACAGCCCAAGGTTCAAACCAACATCTGTGGGAAACAGTAAAGATTAAAAGCCTTTCTGATGCCTGCTTTCACAGCTTCTGAAAGTCTTCCTACCTTTACTATTCCCCACAACTCCACGAGCTTTATTGCAGCATCAGTCTCATTACGTGGTTGAGACAATTGAAAGATGGCAACAACTCACATCTTGCCAGCAGCAGCCAAAGATCTCTTTGTCACAGGGCAGTTTAAAAGTTTTCCAGCCAATAGCACACTGCTAAAGCTCACAGACAATTGTTGTAGCCAGTCACTGAAAGCACACACACACCTTCTTCAAACAATGCTTTCTTGTGTGCTTTCTATTAACAGTATACAACTTTCCATTATTAAGCTTAAAACCTTCTACTGGCTTGCTAAGCAGACTTTTCTGCAGCCTTAAGGTCTGTCCTAGACAAGCCTGAAAACCCAAACTATTGTTTCATGTCCTTTCTTGCTGTACTATTTTATCTTTCCTAATTTCAGGCTTTGCAGCTGCGGGTAGCTCTAAGTTCTCTGCTCTTTCTGTTTCTGGGCCCTACTTTCACACCTTTCTGAAAGCCCTCTTACCTTTAATGTTTCCCAGAAGCATCAAGCTCATCAAACACCATCAGTCACACGCTGCCCATGCATCAGAAGCCCTCAGACTCTTCAGGAAAGCTGAGTGTCAGAGCAGCCTTAGCCCTGAGCTTCCAGATATTTCCCAATTTCATCCCATGGCGATTCCCCAGCTATAAACCACACATGCCCAGAGCAGGTCTGGAGTACAATTATTAGGGCTGGCAATTAAGGCTGGCAAAAAAGGGTGTTTTTTTGGTGTGGTTTTTTTTTTTTTTTTTTTTTTTTTTTTTTTTTTTTTTTTTTTTTTATTTCCAGAGGGTTATAACAAATGCTTTTACTTTCTGGGTCAAGCAAGTAACAGTTGAAGCAACCTGAATGAGGTGGATCCGGATTCAAACATACTCCTTGTCCAGGGAGAGCAAATTCTCCTTTCTGCTACATTTCTGTCATTCTCTTGAAGAACTGTTGGCATCTTTACATGAACTGGATGAGCCCTTCCATTTGTGAGACCTTGCATTCTAGACTGGGCCTTCTTGGCATGCCCAGGGAGGTGCTCAGTTCTCTCCTCTACTCGAAAAGTCCTGCCAAGCCCCTACCTTTTCACAGCAAATTGCAATTATCTCACATGGCAGGATCTTGGAGCAGCATTGTTGCAGCTTAGTACTTCTATTAATCTAAATTAAATTACCTCCTGAGCCTTCCAGCTGGAAATCCCTTATTATCCAGGACCTCCTGTTGGAATTATGGTGTGAATCAGGAGAAAAATCAACCCAGATCCCAGAGCATTGTACTTGTTGTGTGTATCACGGCCATGTCAGAATGGGGAAGAGGTGATCAGCCCTGAACACGGCTGGGGGATAAAGCACAGACAAACTGGTCTTTCCTGGAACTCAGTCTGCATGTTCATGGAACCAGGATAGAAGGGATCAGCACATTTCAGGATCAAGACTGCTCCCCAAGCAGACTTAACTCTTTTTCACCAGTTAATTCAAACAGATTAAAACTCAAAGGCAGAAACCATCATACACAAAAAGAAAAGGAAACGGCCCACTTGCTGCATCAAAAATAAGTAAGACAAGCCCATTTTTAGAAGATCCCAAATATTGAGGGGACTTTGCTGGTTTTCAGACAGGGTAAAGGAAATCCTGCAAGGGATGTGAAGAGACAAGCTGGCAGAGCAGCTAAAAGGGCTGCTTGGAAAGCAGGAAAGGATCACAGAGACTTTTTATCGTTGTTGTTTGTCTGGTTATGCCCTGAAAACCTGACTGTCTTTTTTTTTTAACAGAGCATGCAGACACATTATGCTAAAAGACAAATGTAATCAGAATGACATAGTTTCCTGTTTTCTCCTGTTATTACTAAAAATGATGGTGAAGTGATTTCAAACGATTCCGACATTGATCACAGGTTAGATCACTGTAGTGGCCTTTGCTACATACTTTTGATGTCCTCACAGGCAAAAGACTTTTTTCAGGGCTCAATCTCTTAAAAAAAATGCCACAAAATGCAATCTCTATGGAGTGTGTTAGGATATTCCTAGTCCCCCTGTCGATGCTCTCAATTAGAGACCATAAATAATTCCATTTTTACTATCTTCCTTGTGCATTTTTGAATTCCCTAAGGCTCTGGTTTGAGTTCTAAGATTTTGTGTATATACATGCATCCCAGGGGTGTTATTTTCCAACAACCTTGCTTTAGTTTTCATTGTTATGCAGATGACATGAAAAAACAGGTTTTGACATTTTCTCTGATCACTCCAAAACTATCTGCCCCCCCCTTCTGCTTTCAAGCTCTGTCATCCACCTCCTTTTTTTTTTTTCCTTAAATACTGATAAAACTAAAACCATTTTTACCACCTTTCTTCAACTCACAGTCTTTTTCCTTCTCTTTATACTTTTTTATGCATTAATTTAAATTTAAAAAACACCTTCACCTGTGGACATTGGATTTTCTGGTTCCAGTTCACATTTTAAGTGACCAGACAAAATACCTTGCAGTGCACCATCTCAGCAACAAATTTAAATAACTCTCTGACACAATTTTGAAGATGCTGTTGCTGTCACGCCTTCGCAAGATATCAAATTAAAGTGATTAGTTTTACTCCCGTGCCCTGGAGGCAGAAGAGACCCATGGATTACAACAGATGAACTGCACATTTTAGCCATCCATTGATCCCAATTCAGTGAATGCCAATCAAAAATTCCATCCCTTGCTTTGAGTGATATCTGACAAGGTTCATGAAGAGGTCTTCAAAACAGATTATTTCTATTTGCCACAGAAATTCTGGTTAAAGACTTACCACCCCATTAAAGGTGCAATCCAGCTCTAGAGAGATATCAAATGAGATATCTTAATTCACAAATCTTAATGTTTATATAACAAAACTTGCCAGGAAAAAGACCCCAAGCCTACACAAGCAGGCAGAACTTTCAGAGGTGTAAAGCACCAACTCCCACACCTGCTGTGAAGCTGCAACCTGAATTTTCACCTGCTGAAAGCTTAGAGAATTATTCACATGGATTAAAAAAGCTGGGTTTTTTTAAGACTGGTTTAATTTTACAACCTTGGCACCATGTTTTGAATGCAGACATATTGTTACTGCTGAATCATATTTAACTTATCTCACAAAGGAATTGCAATGATTGACATCCAGAGAATGACATAGAAAACACAGCACTTTTCTCATTCCTCCTCTCTGTTGTAATTTTTTTTTGTCTGTCTACTACTCAGAATGCACTAATGACAAACGAAAAATCTTAATTTAAAAAAAAAAAAAATTAGAGGTGCCTATTCTGAGCTGTGTGTAGATTGCTTAAGTACACAAAAAAATAATACCCAAATGCATCTGTTATGGCAAAATTCTGTACCAGGAATTATTGCAAGGGATATTGAGGGATGTAATAATGTTTTAAACACCAGGACACACGATAAAGTGTTTCAGAGAGATATAATCCAGCCATAATGCACAACTAGATAAAAAAAACCTAATTGTGCATATATAATCAATAATGTGATATGTGCCAGTTTTATAGGACATATAAAATCTTTATGTTTTCTTCCAAAGTCTCACTTTAGAAAAAAACACAAGCCACATTTTTGCTAAGCTTACCAAAGTGGTCATTAAACATCCTCAGCTTAGAAAGATGCTGTATTTTACATAATATAAAGAAATGACTCAATTACGCCATTCTTCACAAGTTTTCCCCCACATAATTTGATCCAAAATTATATAAAATGTTTTTTTAATTGAAATTAATGCAACAAATAAATAATTTGCAAAGTCTGACAGAAATGCACGAGCATTTTTTCATTTCCCCCTCTGCTCCCTTCTCTTCAGGACCCCACTCCTCCCTCATAATTCCCTGGGAGATCAGGGATCCTATGAGAATGTTGCTCAGAAAGGGAAGATTAAAGCAAATCTGCCTTAATATATAGGACAGGAGAGCCAGTGGGTCCCTTTTATCTCAGACCAATTTCAGGATCCTCCTAAGAAACCCAAATCAAAGACATCACTGAATAGCCTCAATGCTCATCTGGGGACCTGCTGGCCTCAGCTGTCCCCTACCATAGACGTGCCTGTGTGGGGACTAATTATGGTTTAGGAATGGCCCTGAGTCAGAAAAAAACCCCCAAACATTTACAGTGATCTGGTAAAAGGACTTGGAGGATTTAGGAATCATAGCGATTTGTGTTAACCCTTTTTGATTTTTGTAGCTAACAGTTTGTGTCGTGTGCCTGCTGGAGCAGAGTGGAGCCTTGCACACAGAAAGGCAAAGAAAGAAAGGCAAAGAACACCAGTACCCCACAAACTCTGCTGCTGGTGGCTGATTTGCTCAAAACCTTTGATGACAGCACCAATAATACTTAGCAATAATGAAAATATTAATAACAATAACCATAATAAGAAAAATACCTGCGAAAATGCTAGCAGTGGCTGTTAAGAAACTTTAAGCTGTAACGCCTTTTGGTACCAGTCTGCTAAAAAAAGAGGTTGAATAGAAGGGTGACCCTTAAAAGTGGTAAAGGGAGGAGAGCTCAGCATCATTTTCAACTGGACACAATCACTTCTCTAAACTGGAGGAAAAAAAAAAAAAAAAAAAAAGACAGGACTCTAATTAGAGCCTCTGCTTTGGTGGTAAGGACAGCTAAGCACGGGAACAGATGGGCTCTGGAATCCCTGGGATCTCCATCTCGGCCTTGAGAAGTGACAGGCAAACATCCAGGCTTTTAATTGTCAGCAAACCCCAAAGCAGCTTGGCCAAGGCCAACTCTGATGCTGCCACAAAATGCCTGGACATGGTTTAGGGGATTGCAAGGACTCAGAGTCATTCACAACTGGTGATTCCAGTCAGGCAATCCTGTTTCCAGACCAAGAGAGTTTGGCCATCTGGACCTAAGCCATGAAGTACCATTTCATCTCAGGCCCGGAAAACAGAGCCTGGATTATTTAATGCATTAATACAAATGCAGTTTCTAAAGTCCTTCACAGGTTGGTTTTCCAACAGTTCTGTTGTATGTTTAATGCTGTCCACTAAAATGCAGCCGTAGAGCAGCATTACAGTGAAACCCATTATGTGAATTTTGAGAAGAAATTATTCAGTTGCTCAAAAGAGCAGAAACTTTCACAAACAATTAGGCAGAGGCTTTGTTCTGTTCCTCATCCCTGTTTTACACCTTGGAATGTGAAAGGGCAACAGCACAGAAGGAAGATCTGAAGAGCAGTCAAGAGGAACAACACAAAATTGTTTGGGCTTGGAAAGAGTTAATTTTATGAAGTAGGGTTTATTTATAAAAATACCTCGATTTCTCCAGAATTTCTTCCTTCCTCCCTAAATAATTCAACCAAAGTTCCTGTTGTTGCTGTTTGTTCAGAGTCAAAGTACATTACACAATTTCCTTCTGTATATGTTGAGGTTTTGTAAATATATGAGTAAATATACTTCTAAATGGAAAGTATTAACAACAGATGAAACCCACATCTAATACTGACAGTACTGTGTGAGACTAAAATGGTAAATTTAATAATGGGAGCAGTAGAACACAGAATCTAACACAGGGTGTATAAAATCTGGATTTTTATTCTTTTAATGATGTGTTTGTCATGCCTCCAGATATGGACAAATTACGCCACCAAACCAAATAATGCAAAAAAACCCCTGTCATTAGTTTGAGAAGTTTATTTTAAAACAGAAGAAAAAAAACCCTCAGCATTTATACTTTTCTGTGAGGGGGAACTGTGGGCTACATAATATCACTGAAGCTGTGTCAGAGTGGCTTTTGCTCCTAACATGCTAAGTGACTGGCTGAAAGGAGGGCAGCTGGAATGAAACCTCCTGGTTTTTGCCCAGCCGGGCCAGGCTGTCACGTCATGGCAGAGTAACTCTGAGTGATCCAGGAGAATATTTCCTGCTGTGGTGAATGGCAACATGGCAGCAATGAATTCTCAATTCTCAGTTTATTCTGAGTTGAGCCCTTTAAAGGCTTGGGGAGGAGTAAGCTGTATCTGCCTGAGTGTCCTGGGACCCCTGAGGCTCCTGCCCTGAGGTACAAAGCACACCAGGTTTCAGCAGTGTGAGGATAAGAAGGCACCAAGAACAAGGGCAGCTGTCAAAAAAGCAGCCCCAGGCAAACGTCCTGTAGGGAGAAAAACAGAGATGCCAGGAGCCCAAAACATTATCCCTAGGATAGCGTAGAGAAATGCAAAATTTTCTATTAAATTACAGTCAGAAACGCTGCTTTTGCTACTGGCTTTTTCCTGGAAGGAAATGGCACAATTTGTCCCTTTTATTTGGGACAATAATCAATCCTGTGTGAGTGTGCCCAGTACAAATGACATTCTAATTTAAGCTCCCACATATCCTGGCGAGTCAGCTTCCAGTGATGGCCCTGGTTGTGGGGATGAACTTCTCCAGAGGATTGTGTATCCTGGAATCCCTCTCAGCCATCCCTTAATGGACAAATGTTTCACAAGAGCACTCAATGCCACCTTGAACAAAGACTGGTGATGCCCAGAGTGTCCATCCGAGGGAGACCAAAGCTGGGAGGAGAACAAAGGCCGGACAATTGCATGGCAATGCAGTTTCCATGTAATTAGAAATCCGATATTTCCTGCCATGAGTACCTGTCAGGCAAACTTCTCCTCTGCTTTCAGCAAGAGCATGGCTCATGTGCTGTACTCCAGCCAGAAACCTGCACGTTCCTTGTCTTGGAATCACACGCAATACAAACAGTCAGGAGTGAATGTCACATTCCTCAGGAGATTAATTTCTTTCATATATAGCCTCACTTAGTTATCATTTATAATATCTCCATCTTGATTTGGAGTTATTAAGAAAAATAAGAGTGGCAAATAAGTATTATACTCCACAACAGTGCTTGAGACTGTCACGGCTCCAGATACTCTTGATATTGCTTGTGTACTATAAAATAAAAAACTATCTCTCCTCAACAAGAGGAAGGTGTCTTACAGATTTTTTTTGATGTATTTCCATCTATTCAAACACTCTGAGTTCACAGAGCTAGCCAGAAGCAGCATGGCAAAGAGCATTAGAGAGGATATTTATTTTTTCTTTCAAGATCACAAAAAGGGACAATGTTCTATTATCAACATATTGCTAAGTCTGCATTGCCAAATGCATGAGGACATCAAATATTTCTTTTCTGTGGGATTATCTGTATTTTCCTTATAGACAAATCCCTGCTGTATCAAGTTTTGTGCTCTCCAGCAGGCTGCAGTTCACCTTTCACACAAACATAGCAAGATATATTTAATCTTCTTGTTCTCCTCAGAATCAAGAAACAGTAAAAATCTTTACACACTGCATTGTTTAAGCTGTACCCAAATAAAGACTGAATTTTTACTCCTGCTAATAGAATGCATTATTTTATTTCCACTCACCTCATTGAAGTTTTTGGGGTTTTTGTATCAGTTTGAGATTCTGGCTGGAACATTGTGAGGGGTTCTTCATAATTCAGAATGCAAACTGATCTACTGTCAGCTGGAGCTACTGTGCTGCTGGGTCTGAACAAGGCTTTGTTCTCCAATAAACGTCTTCAGTACCAGTCTTAGGCTCCAGCAAATCCTTTAGATCTGTGCAGCCAACACAGTCCTCGGGGAGAGCAAAAGGTCTGATGTATTATTTATGAACTACAGCAAACAAAGGAGAGTACTAAATTCTTGTCACCTGCAACTGGACTAGATGACTGCCCTGGATAATCTAACAGAGAAGGACAGAGAAAAGTATTTATCATCTAAAACCTGTGAATTTGGGCTGTAATAGAACTGGGCAGAGCAAGGCAAAACTGGAGCCAGGCACTAAGAGAGGTCCTGCACAGCTCCTTGCTCCTCATACCTTCCCAGCACCCCTTCCAGTAAACTGCTGCTCAAACTGAGCAGCCAAACAATGCTGCAATTCTGGAAATTAAACTGAACTACAGTGGGACTGAATTCATTTGCAGTTGTGTGTCTCTTTTGAACAAGAATTTGACAATAGCTTTTCAGAAATAAAGAGCTGGAACACCACCCACCCATTTTGTAGCCTCTGCTGAAAGAAAACAGAGCAAAACAATAATAAAAAATTCCATCCAAACAGAGAAGCAGAAACTCCTGCCATAATTAAGAGAAGGGAAAGCCCTGTTATTTCCCAATATTCTCAAATCAGAGGTTGCCTTTGCAGGAGATTTGATGGACTGCTTTTGATACCACTCACCTCATTAATGAGGCTTAATTACTGCCTTACTGCACAGCAAAACTATACCCACTACCCATTCCTGAGCCACAAACTATGCCTTAGCCTAACTTAAAACAAAAAATATTACACTGAGAGAGCTTAATCTGCATCCCGCTATTGGCTTTTCCTCCACTAAATAATTCCAAATACTCTTAGAAACAAACTACGCCTCCACAGAGGTCTTATGTCTTTTGCCTTCCATCATCTTTTTCTTTGCCATCCTTCTCTCACAGCAGGTTTTCCAGGCAGATGCATGTACTCAGGAAGTTTGTTTTCTAAGTCTAAATACTTAAAAAAAAAAAAAAAAATTAAGTGTAAAATCCAGATGGCACAGATGTCAATGTCAGTTTCACAATGCTTTCTTAATTTTTCAATAGTTGTTCACTCAGTGTATTTTTGTACCTTTTTTCGTATCTTTTCATAAATTAATGCAATGTCACGTTGCAGAGCTTCATCTCAAAAGACTGTCCTTCAATTCAAAGGATAATGTGAACAACTTACAAATGACTGTAGGAAAAACTGGGGTTTTTTGGCATCTCGTAGGTCTCTGACACTGCAGTGAGGTGACAGGGACACCCTGGTAAAGGTTATACCACGGGGAACAGCAGGGGATGGTTCCAGCTGCAAATACAGACAGATTTTCAGCTTTATTTTCTTCACTAATCTAAAATGTGATACATAGAGCTTGTCATTTTTGACAATTCATGAGCTTTCACCACAACATCATTTCATAGAATACCAAACGCCAAATGCCACCATTACCTTTGTCACGGTAAATTAAGATTTTTGGATCAGTCAAGAACAGGAAAAAAGTGGCATGAAGGTTCAGCTTCCTAAATACCAGCTGACTGTTGCTGTTCCCATGTTCTCAGGTAAAACTCTGTGTTGATAGGGAAATACTGAACATTTTGAAAACCCACATTTTTTTAAAACACTGTTCCCTTTAAATTAAAGTGATTCTTCATTCTAGGTTTTCTGCTGATAATATGACACCTTTCATTCCAATCTATTAAATTATATTTACTACAATTACTATTCCTATACAGTTTTTCATAGCACATCACTTTCTTGCCATCACAACAGAATTTAATAGCAGTTTTTATTAACTTGTTTATTATAGCGTTCATTAAAGATTTAAATGAGTATTCTAAAATTACAATATAATGTGCAGAAAACTTAGAAACAATTATCACCCTCACCAAAAAATTACCAGCAACTCTTCATAAAAAACAATTCTTAAAAAAAAAGTACAGATCATTAGCATACTCCCTGTGTCATGTCTTAATAAAAGCTAACTTAAACTCATAAATTGAAAGAAAGTCACTTAAACACTTCTCTGATAATATGAATTTTCAGTTCAGCCATGCTCAAATATGTTTCTACTCAAGTTTAATAGTCATCATGTCCCTCACTTCAAATGAACACGACAAAATAGGATTCTCAGAGCCATAAAACATTTCACAATAAAATAAATAGTTTTACACTGAAGTGACTGAAACAATTCTCATTCAAGTGCTCCTTGTGTCATCCACAGGGCTCAATACCCTCAGCTGAGCTGCTGCACCCCACATAGAACTGAGCAGACAATAACAGTGATGTTAATCTTGGTGGTGCAGCAAAAATTCACACCCATAAATCCCCCTGCAATCTGTGACAGGATCGCTGCATTCACTGTGGGAATGTTCCCAACAAGAGAAGCAGACTCGTGCTGTGTCTACAGACCAGATACCAAAATAATCAATAATTTCAAGGGGTGTGACAGTGGCCATCTTCGGGGCGGGAGAGGAGGGGGAAAAGGACTACATCATTTATTTACGTTCTCTCTCACTAATGTGTCTGCCTTTTTTTATTTTCTAGGGGTTGTCTCCTGAACTTTCCTTAGAAAACCCACAGGTTACATCCTGACACTGATCTACAGGCGGAAGTCTCCAGTGAAAGCAAAGAGGAACTTTGTTTATAAGTGTGTGGTTCAGTATCGTCAAAAATTCGGAAAAAAAGCTTCTGAATTTCCTAAAAAACACTGGACAATCTTATCCAGACTTCTGCAGCAGGAAATGTGTCCAGCACATTAAGGGACACTGAAGAAGTCTTTAGGCCTGTTTCTCACACATTTCTGACACCTCTAGCAAACAGATTTCTTGAGTGCTTTGATTAACTCTACTTATCAATTTCACACAGGGCTGCACATGGATGAGCTGCTCCTGTGTAGCCAAAGGGCTGGGGAAACTCACAGCCACACCAGAAGGTCCCTTTCCTTTTTGCTTCCAGGTCCAAAACCCAGAACAGGATGGCAGTGGAAGCATCAGAGTCAGCAGAGAAACTGCACAGCTTTAGCTGGTGCTGGACCTTACATAAACAGGTGAAAAATGACAGGGAGGTCAGACAAAAACACAGCAAAGAGATGGGGCTACAAACACCTGAAGTGTAAAACCCTGATCAGTGGATGCCAGCTGAAAAAAAATGCAGGGTAAATCTTCCTGATTGCACTGTAGAGTCATATAGAAGAAATAATTATTTCCTGTAAAATCAAGTAATTCATTCTAACACAGTTTGATAAATAAATTTTCCTGTCAGCCAGCATTTACCTTATGCCTTAGGTCCTTATCCAATCAATCAATCAATCTATCAATTTTTTAAAATATTGAACTTGATAAAATTCCTTAAAAAAATGTACACACGCAAAAATCATACCCAAGTTTTTAACTGGAATTAAGTCAGGTTTTGAATAGCAAGTAACCTTTGAGATTTTGCATTTTGCAAGGTCCAGGAGAAATGCCGATTTCCAAAAGAAAGGCAAACAGAAAAGAAGATCTGAAAACAAGAGGCTTGCCATGCACTGAATGCTCTGTACCATTTAAATCTGTGGTGAACTCCGTGCATTACAGCACCTTGCTGTGCTCAGTGGGGAGGAAAAGTAATTTCAGGCCTCTTCTGGGACCACTGCATCCTGGGGTTTCGCTGCAAGTCCTGAGGAAGAAAGGACAAACAGCATCCATCACATCTGCTCCTTTCCCAAAACTCTGAGCTTGAAACTTCCTCCAGACACTGAAAATAGAGATAAATCTGGGAAGAAGAAGAAGAGGCAGAAAAGGGGAAAAAAAACCCACCAGCTCTCAATATTCTATAGTGAGGAAAAAGCAACTATATAAATCAAAAGGCTGACTTATCAGTATAGAGATTTTTAATAGGAAAAATATCAAGGGGAGCACACCATATGGATCAAAGTGCTCTCCACATATGTTACTTTTTTTCATTTGAAAAGTAACATATGTGAGGAGATGCAGAAGAAGTCCGTTCTGAAGATCTCATCTGGCTTCTTTTTAATTGGAATTATATTAGATTTTCTGTTTAACTTAATAGCAAAAGACAGTTGTTGCTTCACAAAGTATTTCTGTCAGCTACAGATTGATAGATAGGGATTCTATTTTCTTGAATATGAAAGTTGGACTCATGAGTAGCTAAAATAACTACAAAGAAAGGAGACTCAAGACTACACAATACGAAACACACAGAAGTCACAGAATATTGCATATTTATATAATCATAATTTTACTGGGCCTTCAGACTCAAAGGACTTGAGGACTTCAGCAAGGCCATGAGATATATAATCAAAGATACACGTTTAGAAAGTCACAGCTGCATGTCTCCAAGCACAGTAGCTTTTGGGTATTTTTTGTGAATGCACGGAATGGACTGCAAACTTATTGCCAATGAATCTCCCAGCCTCCAGACCTGAAAATCAGTGTCCCTTTGTCATTGCGTCAGAAACTGGAAGCAGGACCTACACATCAGCTTCTGGCTTTGTTTCACTCACACGTGCAGAAAAAGTTTATTCTCTTTATTGACAAGGTGGTGATCAGTCAAAGGTTGGACTCGATGATCTCAGAGGCCTTTTCCAACCTAAATGATTCTGGGATAAGCCAACAGTTTTCATTTACAAGTGAACAATCCAGAAGTTTCTGCAAAAAGAGAACTCTTCAGATCAAATTATACCCAAGATTTTACTTCTGCTGCTAATCAACCTGAAAACATTCTGTGTCAGTAAGGCCTGTCCACATCACAATATCAGGGGCCTCTTTAAAAGATGTGGGGGCTTATGAGAAAGTTTCAAAGATACTACTCAGGCAGGTGGCTGCAAAAATCTGACTTAACGCATAATTTGTTTTTTGAAGAAAAACCAGGATTCATGTTTAAACAAAACAAAACAAAACAAAACAAACTAAAAAAATTTTTTTTAAAAAAAAACACCATTATGAAATATGGTACTTCGGAAAGGTCCTAAGTCAGGTGCTGAGCTGAAACCTTAACTAGGCTGAGAGTGATGCCAAGTCACAGCACAAGGAGTGACTGGTTCCTGTGAGTCAGGGTCTGGGCCAGCTCAGTTCCATTAATGTTTTACTCCATTATCTGAGAGCTGACATCTTTTCAGTAATTACTGCAGATGATACCACCTCTAGTGTAATTAAAGAACGATTATTTAGAGTGAAGTGAGCCAAGATCATCCCCATCCTCTGTTTAGGCCAAAGCCAAAGAAGGCCTTGTCAAGTAAAATGGATGTTCTGCATTAGGGAGCAAAAAAAGGGTGATGTAAAGAGTCAAGTAATTTGATGGGCAACGCTGCAGTGGAATTAATTCAATATGTTCAATAGGGCCAGTTCCATGTGCAGTAATACTGGACAGATGGGGATGATGGCTCTGCACTTCCCCTGCCTTTGCATTAGTGATTCAGGACTTACAAAGCAAACCTCAGACAGTGCCTGGCTGGCTGCCCGGCCACAGAAAGACTGGAAGCAAAACACATTAAATGCTCCTGCAAATCTACACCCTCTGCAACCCCTCTGCAACGAGCCCCTTGCAAAATGACCCCTTGGACAGCAACCAGAAAAATAATCATCATTGTCACACCAGCCCATGAACTTTGGGGATTAACGGTTAAATAATAACCAACGAGAACTGAAAGGAAAAATTCACTTTGTGTGAATACTAATGAGAGAAGGTCCTTTGTTTTTTGATGGTAACTAGGTAGAAGGACTAATTAAAAGTCTTAATGAAAGCATAAATTGCATATTTTAAGGAACTGCTGAACAGAAGAATTGAGTTAATAAATGCATTCTACCAGACACAGGAAGGTAAAAGATCACATCTGACCAACACATCCATTTCCTAATCCATCAGGGTCAGTGTTTACACAGCAAAGGCCACCCTTGGTCAATAGACAATAACAAGTTTTCCCATCAGGAGGTGGTGGAAGGACAGGTATTCCCAGATTTATAGGCAAGTAAGTTTAGCTCCTTGAACAGTGCGACCATATTTTCAGGTACTGAACGTGGCCCTTGTAAATGCCATCCACAAAATGTGGCCAGGTTCCCTTACTCTGAAAACCAATATGCCATTATTAACATTTAAAAAACAGGTGTAAGAAGAAATAGAATATCATCTGGAACCCTGGATGTTGGTGGCCTCACTGAGATAGTTGGTTCTCCACTGAATTACTGGACTTAAATAACTTGTATTTAGAGCCTGCTTAATTCATCTATCCTTACTTTCAAGAGATAAACAACAGATGAGAAATACTGTTAACTTTTGACCACTTCATTTCTGAGTTTGTTAAATTCCAGAATAGCTTACTATTTTTAGTGGATTAATTTTTGTCTTCTAGCCTCATGTGAGGAAAGACACTGCGAAAGACAGTGTGATATTAAACTATCAAGCTGTCTCTCTCTTGTAGCAAAATATTGAAAAAGTGGGCTTTGCTTTGCAATTAAGATTCCTGAACTGAAAGTTGGGCTTCTGCTTCAGTTATGTGAAAAAAAAAAAATTTCAGAAGTTGACGGGAAAAAAACTTAAAATTACTTAAAGAATTTGCAGATATCAAAGACAGAAGGTGACACAGTGAAATGAAAAAATACTGACACTGAATAACAGTTCTGAATGGGAAGGAGGATGTGGCTGATTACCAGCAGCCTTCCTGAGAGACACCCTCCTTTCACCAGCGTGACAAGCTGCAATTCCAGTGCTGAGAAAGCCCCGAGATTTGAGGCTGACAGTCCACAGAAAGGTTTCTGGAAGGAAAATTGAGCAACCACCTCTGTCTGTTTACCAAAGGGACACAAAGGCACTGAGGAACACTGAAATGCCCTCTGTGAAAAGGAGAACTCTCCCTGCTCTCCTCAAACCACAGCAGGACTATTTCCAGCAGTTTCTCCTGATCCCAGGACTCATGGAGCAGCTTCCCTCAGGCAAATCCCTTCAGCAGGGAAGGGAGAGCAGCACACCCAATGTCCCTCCAGCCCTGTGGCTGAAGGAGCACAGGGAGGATGCTCCCCTCTCTCTCAGCCTGAGGCAAGAACAGAACCAACGCAGCCTCTCCCATCATTTTTGTCTCTCAGCTATTTCATGAGGAGAATGAGAGGCGGCTTTTATCTGGAGTTTATTCTGCTCCATTTGCCTCAGGAACGGGCATCAGATCAAGCAAAAGCACAGAAGAGCCTCTAGACTACAGAACCCCATGAGGCAGGGCCTTTTATTGTGCCAATCCTACAAACAAGTACAGAACAGCTAAACTGAAGGTAACTGTAGACTCTATGCAGCAGCTAGGATCATTAATTTCTAAATTTGGCCTGTAACTGCCCGTGTTCTGTCTGGGTGATGCTGCAGACCTTGAACGTGTCCTTCAAACTGCATAACACAAAAATTGGGCCGTACCAAAAATCTGAGTTTAAACTGGGACAACCTAGAGACGGTCACCACTTGCGGGGCGTACTTTTTCTTAAATAATTTTATCTGTCACTGCTGCTTTCAGGGAACAAACAGCAGAGCATGGAAGGCAAACAAGGCTCTCTGGATGAAGAGCAGGCAAGAGTCAAAGCAAGCAGTGCATTTTGTCTTACAGCCAAACACGGGAGATGTTTTGTACGAGAATGTCTCAGAGCAGCACTTGCAGCCATCCAGGATCCCATGTACGTGCACCACTTAAGGCAGATCAAAGTCTGGTGTCAAAGTTCTCTGCATAATACATGTGCAGAGAACAGCATCCTGAGAAATAACACCCAATGCACGTTGCTCTTGCATCAATATGATTTTAGTGCGTGATTTACATTGGTTTATTTAAAGCAGCATCATCGTGTATCTGGTTTGTAACAGCACACGGCAGCTCTCAGTAGGCAATGAAAAAATGTATGACCTCAGACAAGAATAATCATTCACAATATTTTAAGGAAATAATGCCTTAGGTGCCCCTGTGCTCTGTCCTGCACAGGAAATTAACTTTGAGATCATTGCTAGATATCATTAAAGATAAGAATTGCAGTATGGAAATGAAGCTGTGTCATTTCTGACATGTGTGCTCCTGTTCCCAATAAGGTGTGTTTCAAATACAGAAGCAAAAGGTAGACTTTAAAGGAATCTAGAAGCCTGACGATTTTTGCCATTTCCATACCCAAAATTAACATGATAAACAAAATACAGCGCAGATTCTCTGTTTTAAGTGGAATGTCAAATTTGAATGTTGTTAAAATTGAGACAGTTAAAATGTTGCATTGTAATTATATATTAATTTGTAATTGTCAGAATCAAATGAAGCAAATTACTTCAAAATTGTGCATGATAACTCTTCTAATGCCTATACTGAACTAAGCAAAATCTTACATATATCCTTCAAAGCTCTCAAAATATTCACAGCCAGCCCTAAATACAGCAATGGTACAAGGATCATGCAGCCTCATCTGCAAGTATCTACCTCAGGCTTATATTTTTCCAGATGAAGGAGAAAAGATACCCCTGATATCCCCCGTGATTATCATGGAAATGATTGGCGTGAACAGTTATTCACTGGGAGTACTGCCAGAGTAGGATTTATAATAGAATTATTATCATTTCACACAGTGAGAACCCGTGTGGATCAGGGACTCAGCAACCCAAGTCCTGCAGAAGACCCTGCAGCTGCAAACAGGTTGCTGCTCATGGATGTGTTTTTCCACTTGATGTAAAGACCCTTCCACATCTGCCCTCCCTGTTTCACTGAGACACCATGAAATATCTGCCTGCACATCTGAAACAGAACAACAGGAACAATAATTTTGGGAGTGGTGGGAGTACTGAGGGCCTTTGTCCCACTTTCTCCCCGTCCTACCAATCTCCAACAGGTGACGAAGACCTCCACAGGCCATTCCAGCATATCCAGACATCTCTCTGGGGAGCTCCTTTACCATGTCTAGTCAGTTAATGGTACAAAATTTCAGAAACATATTTTCTTAATAATTATGATGTTTTAATGTTCTGACGTTTCAATGTCATCCAATTTCCAATTTAAAGTCACATCCCAACTTGGCTAAATCCTGATGTAAAGTTTTGTAGGAATTCACACTGGAAAGCTTGTTTACAGCTTACTTTTAAGGTTATGGAACCTTTAAAACAGTAGCATTTTCAATATGAGCCTTCAACAGCAACATCATCCTCTACAAGCAAATTTCTGCTTTATGCAAAGTGAAAAGTCGATGCTTCCTTAGGCTGTGCTTCTTATTTAAGTTCATATAGGGCTACACCCTAGAAGAAAGTTCCCTTTCTGAAATGTCAGAATAAGACTAGGATTAGGGGATGACTTATTTTCTGCCTGATGCCATCTGATTTGAATTTAAACGAGCAAAACCTCAGGAGACTGGTATTTTTCCTAGAGAATCGTATGGTGCTTCCAATGAGGAAATATTTACAAGAGAAATGCAGTTGGAAAGGACTGATGTTAAATGCTAGTGTCACCAGAACTGCTTGGTTTTGTTCAAACAGTTGTGCAAGTCTTAAATAATTATTCCTCTTTGTTGATCTTCTTCACATTCCATAGGAGGAAGTTTATACAGCAAGTAAACAAAAAGATGTTTTATTATATAGCAACAAAAGTATAGATCTGGCTTGGAAAAATAATTTCAGTGTTTTAAAGCCTAAATCAGAATCAACATGTCCATTGTCACTACCTCTTCCTCATAGAGTTCTCTTACATCTACATTCCACTAGGGTAAATAATATATAATTAATAAAAAAGGTATTTATAAAGACCTGAATTGCTGTGGTGGTCAGATGCTTTTCAGAAGAAAATGAAATTGAGTTTATGTAAGAACACAAGTGCATTTGGCAACCACTTGGCATCATCAAGGAGATTTCAGAGAGGAATTATTTGCTGCTTCATGTATTAGCAGCATAATTACCAGCTCAACCTTAATTCCAGCAAGATATTTCTGTGTAAAAGAAGCAAGCTGGGGGCTCCTCATGCCCCAGGGTTGTGGTTATGTTGCTGTCCCCCTTGGCTGGGAGAGTTTCATGTCCCCAGGGCTGCAGCTTGCCAGGGGAACAGGACGTGTCAGGAGAGGCCACGCTGCTGCCTCCCACTGCTGTGGCACATTTGCTGTAAATGGTAATTTAATAAGTGCTTCCCTGATTACTCACTCAACAGAAATACCAACTGTGATTGTGGACTGCTGCAGCATTTCACCCTCAGCCTGGTAATCAACTCCACACTTTGCATGTTTCTTGAACGAAAGCTGAAGGAAGCAGCAGATTTCCATTTCAATGAAAAGCAAAATCTTTTAACTGCAAACCAGCTGCAGTGAGTGAGAAAGAGATGCAAAGTTTTTTTTTTTGTTTCCCATTGGAAACTCTCTGCTATCCACAACAGTGGTCTTATTCCTCCTCGATTTAAAATTCTATTCTAGCAACCAACCATAAATACACTTTGCAAGAAGCTTTGGAGCAGCTTCAAATACATATTTTATTTTTTCCCCAGTTGTGCACCTCTTCCAACTATTAAATATTAAAATTTTACTTTGCCACTCAGGTCAGTTCCAGAAATCAAATAAACTCCATGGAAAGTATCCTGGTGCGTTTTTTTGTTTTGTTTTGTTTTGTTTTGTTTTTCTAGTAAAGCAGAAGTCTAATGTGAGAACTGAAAAGGATGCAAGGGGTCAGGACCATAAAGATTCTATTTGAATAGTGTTTTAGTTTGTTTACTGACAGTTTATATACCAGCCTACCAGCATTTTGAATGCATCTCTGTACGCCGTGGAACTCTAAAACACACACACACACACACACACACGCACAAACACAAAAATCACAGCACATGGGCAGGAAAGGCAGTATAATAACAAACTTTAGTGATACTAATGATAGAGTAAATCTGAATATCAGTATCTGATACTCGCCAGGGACTGGCCCTGGGAAGGATTTGTTTGTTCTCCATCAGGGCACATGAGCACAAGCAGAGTCACAGTGACACAGTTCTGCATCTTCTGGACTGCATGAACCCAGACCCCAAGACGAGCAGGAGATGGACCTGTCTGCAGCTCTTCATTCCAACATGCCCCACCTGGGCACAGGAGGTGGATCTGGATTCTCTGCTAAGAGAGGTGGATCTACGTTGGATCTACATCAGAAATGTGAATATTTCCCTGTAGGATTTTTTTAAGGATAATGCTGTACCACTAAAAATGAAGTCTCAATACTCAGTGTAAAATTCTACTCGGTTTTTACACAATAATCAGACAAAGGAAAAAGCCACAAAACAGTGGCCAGTTATCACTATTTTTCAACACGTTTAAAGTTCTTTCCACCTTCCTTTATTAATTCTGAATTTTCTTTTTTTTTTTTTTGTGGTTAGTTACATGATCATGGTAGTGAAATGAAGGCTACCAAGCAGAACTTTTTTGGGTTTTTTCGGCAGGTGGAGGGGATTTGGTCATTTTTAAGGTTGTATTAACACCATTTCAAATAAGGCCTCACAGTTTCCATGCCTCTGTGAGCTCCAATGCAAGCAGGAGCAGCGTGACTTCCTTTTGGAATGTATTTTCAGTGCACAATCTGGATTGCTATCAAACTTCAAAATTAAATCAATGGAAAAGCTTCAAAGGGGCCCTGTGTCAGATATAACTAAAATTATGCTACTTCAGAGCTAGAACTGCCTTCTGTGTTTCACTAATATTCCAAATATCAGACTGTACGTTTAAGCTAATTGAATAATATTGTAGTCAGTAAAGAGTTTCTCAATTTAATTATTTTTAAAATCAGAAGTTTTTTACAAGTGAAACAGGTTGATCAAGAAGCTGTGTCAAGGTATTTTCAACATTGCTATTAAACAGCAAATGCCAAAAAACAGTCCCCTGAACAGAGAGAAAAGGGCCTCTCACAACTTCCGTAAAACTTTGACTTTTTAATCCAAAATTTAGCCACTCCCAAATCAAAGCACTTAATTGCAATTCAATTTAGCATTAACCTGCCTTGACAAGCAGCCAGAGTGCCCTGTCAGAGGTGCAATTTATATGCTTTATCCTCCTTTTCCAAGGGGGTTCCTTGGCTTTTGGTGATGAACTGTGGTGATGCTCTGACCCACAGGTGTCACTTCAACAACCCAAAACCATCAGGAGCCCAGAAATTCAGCTGGGAACAAGGTTCAGTGCAGAGGAGAAGTCAAAGGAAAAAGGAAGATTGTGCCTTAACCCAAGGACTAAGAGCCCATTAGAAAAACCATCAACTCCCATTAGGCTCAGGCACCATAAGTACTGTGGAGCAGTGAAAGATGCATTCAGATTATTAAACCCCAAATTGCTTAAGTGATTCAGAAAAGAGGAAGTGTTTTGTGCAAAAAAAAATGAACTGCAAACAGTCTAGTACTTGTTTAGTCAGAAGAGAAAAAAAAAATTCTGATTATATTCTAAAAGGGAAAAAATGTCAAAATACACAAATCATCCGAAAAGCCATTAAAAACACTAAGAATTAAATGTTGCTGAGGTGTTCTAATTTTACTCTAAGCTGTACACCTGTAAAGACCTGGTAGAAGAAATAAGAGAACAAGATGTAATTCTAAAAAGTTCAGAAATGATATCTAATTACAGCAAATCCAACAAAAACAACAACAACAAAGCCTAATCAAACTGAATGAGTGAAACAGACATATTTATCATTTAGTCCACCAGGAATTTCATTAAACATCGAGGCGCAGACAAAACATAAATGAGTTTTTTCTCAAATAAAGGTGTTTCTCTCTGACTGTCTCACCTGTGATGATTGCCTGCCATTTCCAATTAACTTCAACAGGGAAAGATCCTAAACTGAGCTTGTTGAAATGCTAGAAATAGCTGCAGGTACATAAAACCCTGCCCATGGGTAGCTGTTTACATTCACTCACATTCCGTTGGATTACAATAGATCCGTTTGATACAATATGGATTTTAGGGAGACATCCTGCACAAAAGATCCACTTCTAATGAAACTTAATTCCAAACTGAATTATGGAATAGCTGATATGCGACCCAGCAGATTAATAATTTTAGGGAAATATGATTGTTCCTGCATACTTTAAGCAAATAGAAAGCAAAACGCAAAACAGAGAAGGCATGAACTAAGCTGAATAAAGGTAACTAATTGAAGAGCCTTCAACCACAGCTGTAGAAGTAGAATTGTCACCATTTGCTTAATTGGACAACAACCATCTTATCTACTCCCTGGTAAATGTCACAGATCCACTGGGATAATTGAGATTTTGGCATTGAGTGGACAGGCCCTGAAACCAAAGCAGCCTGGGGAGCTCAGGAAGGTGCTCAAATTATGTAACATTTCCTTTGAGACAGCCAAACACAGTCACACCTTCAGGAGGTCCCAAGAACGATGATTATACCACGACAGAGACTGTCCGGCCAAGCAATGGCTCTTGACAAAACCATTGCAATTGCAGGGAGTAACATTCCAGGGGATGATCAGCCAGGATGGGAGATTTCAACAAATTCAAGAGGTCTGATACTCTCAAATAGCAGGCCAAAAAAAAAAAAAGAAGCAAGCAAGGCTGTCCAGGACATGTTCTGAGCAGCCATTAAAACAAAACTTAAACATGAGAGGGTAGAGGTGTATTCCAGGAAAATGGCTAAATGTCAGGACAGTATGCATAGGAGGACATAGCTCACCACGCTTTATTTATCAAAAAGCTGAAGGTCAAGCCTTTGAGATCAGCTCTTGCTCTGGAGATGAAAAATTTGGCAATTGGCTCAGTCTACCAGACAGATATATGAGATTAAATGGCTGGAAGATAAATTAAAAACAGTCAAAGAGAAGGTTCAATTTTGTAATAGTGCCAGCGTAGGGGCAAACAGAAGATTTTTCAACACTAATCATCTTAAAGATGCGTTGGTTTCTTTTTTTCCCCCTCTAAGATCTGCACCAATACAAACAAAAATTAATTCACGAAGTCAGACTGGCTGACAAAAATACTCCCTTCTGGCTGCATAATCTATTACCTAGCTTCTCATAGCCATCAGTCTTTGCATCTTACATAAACAAATATTTCATTTCATTTTTTAAACTGTGAGTTAGTTTGGGAAAAACCCCCCCCTAACTTAGACTAACTTTTTCCTTTAATAATAATAAAAAAGTCTGTATTATAACTTAGCTGATTTTTTTCCTATATTTCTTTTGTTTCAACTTACAAAATTAAATGTAAACTGTTATTACAAATGCAATACTTTCTAAATTTATTTTTACTGCTAAAGTCATCTTTTCATGCTTACATTTTTCATCACGGTATCAATATTACTTTTGACACGATTTATGAAATATCAGCAATACAAACCCTCGTTGGCAAATGCAATTTTGTATTGTGATTCGACTTTTATTTTATCCAAATGAAAAATAAATTATTAAAAATTAAATAAAAGGGATATAGTAAGAGTATTGCAGGCAGCATTAACCTGATCATAACATTCTCAGAATTAATCCCATGCTATTCTTCCATGTCACTCCCACATATTATACTGCCTTATCATCTCCTTTCTTATGTGCCACTATTAATATTTAACTATCAAATGTCTTTTACTGGAAGATGTTTAAAGATTAGATGACGAGGAAATAACCATTGCGGGAGCTGCTACAGACAAAATTATATTCCCAGCTGGAAAGCTCTTCTATCCAAATAGCAGATCTGCACACACCTTTGCTAGATGCAATATCTATTCACACTTGGGTTGAGGTGTTCTCCGGAACAGCTCACTCCAGCACCTGGCAATAATATTTAAAGGGTGAGTTTCAAGTAGTCCTACCACCTCCACAAATAAAACATTAAACGTGCTTGGATAATTGGTTGAAATCTGAACTTAAAAAATCTTGTCCTCACACATATCACAGGGTTTTGGCCACTTGTGAAAATCATATTTATAGATTTCAATTAAACAGCAGTAACTTTAAGCAAGGCTCTGATTAGGCAAAGAATTAGTACCTCTGTAAGCATAAAATAAACCCGAAATTTACCCATAGTAAGGAGGATCATGGCTTCATTTTCAGCTCTGCATTGCGATGTCTTAGCGATTCCTTTTATTTAAAGTGCTATCTTTAATTTTCTGTTTTCATTTTTAAAAATTTAATTTCCTATTTTTCTGACTAAACAACTAGCAAGGACATTCCTCCGCTTTTGCAGAGGCTGCACTGCTTGTTTGGGAGGAGAGTTGCTGTCAGGCTGATTTACTCTTTGGTCTCTTTCCAATTCACATAAAACAAATAAATACTAATGAACTCACCATCCTCAGCACAAACACCCCTTCTGCTCTCACTGATGGAAGCATTTTCAGCTGTTTCATTCTCCTGCTCTCGATGTTGAAGTTGTGTCTTTGTGTGCCAGTCCTACAGTGCCAACACTGCAATGGTGACAGAAGTTAAATGGGTGACAGAGATGGAGCTTGTGATTCTTTTAAGCACATCGGAAGCTTCCAAAAGTGTTAAATCAATCAATAAAACCAACAGGGCCATAATCTAATTTCAGGTTTATTTCCTTCAGAAGGTCTGTATATGAAATTACCATCCCGTCAAAAGTTGCTTTTGAAAAATTTTAGCGACTCGTGAACACACTGTTACTTGGCATTCAGACCTGATGGCCCTTCTAAAACATCCGTGCAATCACTCAGCCAGCTCTTCCTCTGATCATTCCAAGCATAATTGATATTAGCCCCAATACTGCCAGTCAAAAATTAGGTCAGTGTTCTCACCGCAGTGCTTTCAGCACAAGTACTGGCTGATCATACAGGGCATTGTATCTTTCACCAGTGACACCAAATCCCTCAGGTAAAAAGATGGAAGACTGAAAAGGAATCCATGGTAATTGTGAGAATAGAGCTCTGGATTCAAAGACTTGGATCTACGACTTGCCAAAAGAGACAAAGGAATGTCCTTTTGGCAAACCTGGCACCGAAGCAGTCACGTGGTAAAAAGTGTTCATTCCACTGAATCACAGAATAACCCAAGTTGGAAGGGACTCACAAAAATCATCAAAATCTGACTCCTGTCTTGGCTGAGGACAACCTCAGCAGTTCCAGCAGGAGCCCAGGAGTGTTCCCCAAAGGCTTCCTGAGCTCTTTTCAGTGTTTTCTGCCTTCCTGAGGCAGGTTTGGTGCAGTGCCCATTCCCTGGGAAGCCTGGTCAGGCACCCACCATCCTCTGGAGGAAGAGCCTTTTCTTGATAGCCAGCCTAAACCTCCCCTGACCATAGCTTCATGCCATTATTTGGGAAATATTTTATTGGCATTTGGCTCTTTCTTCTTCTAATCCGGTTCTGTTTACACCACCAGGCATAAAATCCTTGCACTTGGCCAGAAATCTATTCCCTAAAAGTTTTCAGAACCATCTGCTCCCTGGAGATTAAAAGCACTTTTTCTTCTATCTAGGCAACACCATAACAAATTCAAGCTGCAGAAATAAAGTACTGAAAGGTTATCCTTTCTTCTCCCAAGTAAACATTTGAACCAATCAACATGACAGAAGGTGCACATTAGACAGTGTTTCCATCACTGAGGAAAAAGCTACTGAAGTAACGAGATCCAGATGTTCGACCAAAAAGAAATTTATCATCCTCAGAAACCCCCAAATTGTGTCTGATGTTTCGTGCAAAGATTGTCTAATTTACTAATGTGCATTTTCTTGCAGTGTGAGAGAAAAAAGCACACCTGTCAAGAAACCTGTTTTGCACACACATTGGAATGACATCTGTAGCAGCTCAGCATCAGGGAAATCCAGACACCATTAAATTAATTTGAGCATGCCTACCTTTGTACAAATTCCTCTGAAAATCTTCAAAGTGAACAGAATAAATATGCCTAATTTGTTTACTTTTTTACAACGTCTAGGGGTAGATTGAGGAGAAAAATTTGCTGAGGAAGCTTTTTTAAATAATACCTTCATAAAGTGTTTTGTTTTGGTTTTTTTTTTTAAACATAGCTTAGGTTTTAATCTCTGCAAGTTTTGAAGAATAAACTCATCTGTAGAGCCACAGGGCTGGACAGTCTGGTTCAACATCTGAATTCAGTATCACTTATGGTCACCTACCACATATATGGAACAGCATCTTTCTGAACTTCCCTGGTGAAACACGGCCTTGTTATCATCATAAACTCCTGCAACAGAAATCTAATTCTCTGCTAAATCTGTTAAATGCCACAGAGTGATGAGAATCTCCTGAGGAGTTTAATTTTCTCTACTAAAACCAGTCTTATTTCAGGTGAACATTTTCAAGCTTTGCAATTTGTTGACTTGAGTTTTTCCTCACCATGGTGAAGGAACTGAAAGAGGTTGCCCAGAGCAGCTGTGGCTGCCCCTGGATCCCTGGCAGTGTCCAAGGCCAGGTTGGACAGGGCTTGGAGCAGCCTTGGATAGCAGAAGGTGTCCCTGCCCATGGCAGAGGGTGGAATGGGATGACCTTTAAGCTTTTAAGGTCCCTTCCAACCCAAACCATTCTCGGATTCTGTGATTAAGGATTGTAGAGAAGGAGAAAAGAGCAGTATATGCAACAGTAAAAATAAATTTATATATATATATATAAATTAGGTTTTCTTACCTAATGACACATTTTTACTTGTGAGTGATGGAGCTCTGAAACTTTCAGAACTTCCCTCTCACAGTGGCTGCATTTCTGGCTTATTTTTCACTTTAATGTATAAGGGACTGCCACCTGCTTTTGTGGAGACCTTCTCAGCAAGATTCACAGGTTCTTTCTCTCAGGGACATCTGAACAGACCTGACTTTTTTCACTCAATACTCAAGTTTGGAGTAAGAGGCTTCTGAAGAAGAAAGTTGATCTAATGGCAGAGTTAAGCACATCTTCTAATTATCACAAGGCATACGATTTGTCATATACTTCTTCCCTTCTCATAAAACTGCTGAGATGTTAAACTTTAAAATGCAATGCAAGTATTACACAAGTGAATTATTTTACTTATTTTCCATATATTACAGCTGAATAGCAGTTCACTATAGCTACGGTTGAAAATTGCTTACTGCTTAATATAGGGTTATTCCAAACTCTCCACCTGCTGACTCAAATGTTTTAGAATTATTATGCCTCAAGGTGGTGGCCAAAATATTGAACAATTTGGAAAACAGGTTCTTAAGACACAGCTCCCTTCTCAGATGAGTTTGTAATTTTTTTTTTCTTTTTCTTATCTGTTTTTCACAAATTCAGAACTGAAGTGATGGCAAATGACATTTTCCTTGTCATGGAAGAAATGCTGTAAGATAGGTGAGGCGAGCATTTATAATCTAAGCATAAGAAAATGAAGCATAAAGCAAAATATATCTTTAAATTAACCTAGAAATGGTTCAGCTGAGGTTTACAACTTTTTCTAGTGGCAGAGGGGATGCTCATGAAGTATCCTGGATGACAAGATATTGCAACCTATCAGTACCAGTTTTCTGGGGGTGTTGTGCACGTAACTCAGCCTGAATCCAAAAATGTTTTGCCTGAAAATCAAATTTATGGTTTCAGTGTACAATTTTAAACACGTGATTTCCCTCAGAGCTATTGCAATGAACATTTATTATTTATGGAGGCGATAAGGAGAAGCAGTCACATGTTTTGCATGACTGAACTGAGTCTGGCTAAGAGAAAGAAAAGACCTAATCCATTGGTCAGGTTATCAATACAACTCCAGCTTGAGCATGGCTTCTGTTCACTTTTTAAGGGCAGATGGCACAGCTCAGACACAGTCAGAAACAGAGGGAAAGAACTCAAGAATAACACAGGAGGAAGCAATGAGAGGCCTGAATTGTCACATCCTCATTTTTGCAGAGAATACCTGCAGGCTCTGCATGTGATGGCTCACACAGAGCCAGGCAGCAATTCCTTGCTCTTGTGAAATGTACTTTTCCAAATTTAATACAGCAACTAAAGAACTGATAAAAAACAAACAAAAACCAAACAAACAAAAGCAAAAATGAAACTAAAACAAAAAACAAACAAATAAACAAAAAACCCCACCCAAAAACCCATCACCAACCTTTAGATTTTCTTCATCGTTTCCTGAGGAATCAAAAGACATTGAGTCTAAAGGAATGCACAGGAGTGGACACATCATCATTGTGTGGTGAGAAGTCAAGTACTGAGTCTTCTGTGACCTTCCTGGCTTTCGTGGCAAAGGCATCCACCTTCAAATTTCCTCTTCTGAGTAACTTACACTTTAAGGATATTATTTAGGTAAAAGGGACAATGGAGATTTTCTGATTACAGAACTCTGATGGACACATCAACCCACAGCTGTAGCCCAAACATAGAGAAGGCACAGCCACCAGAGGACTAGAGCAGGTGTGGAAATCCAAGATCAGGGTGAGGAGCTGGGGACAGACACCCTCAGTACACTCCACATTCCCTCCAGACATGATGTGACAGCTCTAACCCTCTAACCCTAATCCTGTTCCCACTTTAAAGTTTCAACACAGCTGAGTTTGGTTATAAAGTGTAAGACTTCCCCTCGCTGATCAACATCATCAATGGGTTTGGGGTACTTGGTTTATTTATGACTTTTTTAAACACTTCTTCAAATCCTACACAGGACACATCAACAGCCAACTCATCAGCAAAAAATCAACAGGAACTATTCAAACACATTTATATAATTCTAGCTATAATAATGACTTCAGTTACAAAAAAAGAAAAAAGTGACAATTCACAGCTAATGGTGAGGAGAGTCAGGGCCCCTCTGCAAGGTCAAGAAAAAGTGGGAACTTAATATGCAACTCTGGCCTGCTGTGGTTTGGTAGAAAAATGCAATCCATAGTAGATTATTTTCTTGCTCTACAAGTCTTATGTAAAACTTATTAAACAATTTTCATGTATTTTTATGATTTGAGGAAAAAAAAAAGTCTTACCTCTGAAGAGAAAGAGTTAATAAATTTTCTGAGCAAACATCTTATCTGATAATGGTTATCTAATGCCTTATGCTATTCTAATGTCTCTTATAGAATATAAACTTGTACAGCATAGAAAATGCCTTTAAATTAAACAAAATATTTAGATAGACAATTGGGTTTTATCTTTCTTAATGATGCTCTAGTGGATTACAGCTGATGAATAGTTTCTATAATACTACAAATCAAATATGCTTTGTTGGCTTGTGAGTCTGCCTTCAAAAATACTCACAAATATGGTGTGAAAACAGTACTGCAACTAACTCTCATAAAGCACCTAGCAAATAAGTAATAACAATTTAGTGGTTTTAGTGAATGTGTTGTATTCCACAGGATTCAGTTAATTAAACAACAACAAACCACCAGCACCACCACTGCAACCCCTAAATCATTTCTATCTTTAACAATTCTGAACAGTTATTGTTAGCTGACCCTACACTGAGTAGGATGCTGGACTGGAGATTTCTTTCAATCTGAAGATCTTATGATTGCATGACTCTCAGGAGAAAATTATTTCCCCTAAGACACTATATAATATCAAATGTATAACACTGAGCAGAGAAAAAGAATGAAATACTAGTGGCAATTTCTTGGAGAATGAAGTGACAGAAAGGAATAGAATGAACAGAGCATCATGAATTAGGGCTGCAGCACCATCATAGCCATTAAGCTGAGAAATGTCCATTTACAGGTTCCCTAGTGCCACTATAGAACCACAACTCTGTCCTTTAACCACCTTGTGAAAGAGGATGGTCATGTCTAAAGGTGTTTAAAATAAACTGGTAGCATTTATGATAAACCACTTCTATGACTTAGAGTGACATTTTAGAATGATTTATTATGAAACTCTAAGACTACTTAGGTGTGTTCATGTTTATCTTGAGTTCAGATGGTGAGAGGTTGTCTTGGTGTCTCTGTATTGTCTCTCAATTGGCTAAATGAACTTAGCAACAATTCTCTTAAATTATTCATTGGAGTTCAATATTTCATTACTTTGGAGAACAAACCAGAAATAGAAGGCTTCAACTTACAAGATGCCTCTAAATGATATACTACATGAATTAATGCCACTGGCAATAAAACCTTTTCCTCCACCATGAGCACCTTGAGAGGACAAAGAATCAGCAACTCATCTCATCAGAGAAATGGGAATCAGGCTGAAGAGTGTTGAATTAAAACAAGCATGGTAACTGAAAGTTCAGACCAGGTATTACCAGCTTTGAGAACTGCACATTTGGAAAAGAGACATCAAAGTACAGATACACCAAAACTCTCTTGATACTAGAAGACTCCAGATGAAGTTTCTCCCACCCAGGAATGCAGCACATTCATCCCAGAAATAATACACTGCATCTTCTGGCTGACTGAAAGAAGTTATTCCACCCTTCGAATCCACAACTGTGAGTCAGTAGCAATCATCCCCCTGTTTTGGGTTAAACCTCACCCCAGCTCAAAGAATTAAAAAATGTCTCCTACCTGATGAGTTCCTACACAAATGCAATCTAACAATTTTGTGAGTGGAGGTGAGAACACGAGGATGTAGGAACTCCAGGATGTTGTTTGGATACCCTGCTGAACATACCCAGGTGTGAAACCAGTTCTGAGTTGTGAGATGAAACTAATAAATAGAGAGGCTGCCTCTCTGAAAGGAGAAGTCAGGACTGTTCTACTTTTGCTTAGTCTTTCAATATGATTTACATCTAAGAGTATCTATTAAAAACCCTGTTGCTTTTCTCTTTGATCTAAAGGTGTCAAAGAAGCATAAGTTCTAACACAAGGCTTATTATTTCAAAAATCTGAATTTCCTTTGAATGCAAAATCAGATAGACTGACACCTTTTTATAATGTATGACAAAAATGCTGTATATTAGGAATTAAAGAGATCAAGACAATCGACAGTAAGGCTACAAAGGACTGGTAAATCAATAGAGTGAATTAAAGATATGAAAAGGAAAAAAAAATCCACTATTCTGCTTAAACTAAAGTGACAGACAATACAGCTGGGAACAATAGAATAAGCAGGAACACAATAAAAAGGTCACTGCACTGTTAAAGAATGAAAACTTTTTGGGTATCAATTAATGGACAAGCATCATTATCCAAAGTCAAATCACAGATTTTATTTTACTCCTAGAAGTCTAGAGAACAAAGGAAGCCTGATCAAATCCAAAGATCACTGGAATAAGTTCTTGCAGGCCCAGGTGAGTGAAGATTTATTGAGGAAAACTGAAGGAAGAATGGAGCACAAGCACATAGACATCACTGTCACTTAACAGTGGAGAAGATAAAGTTAAAAGCATTGAGAGTTTATAAGGGCTAATTATTAAACTAATGCTCATTAGACAAAATTTTAAACAAAAGGCTTCAACCAGAGCTCATAAAATACCATCAAAAGAAGTTTAAAATTCTCCCCTGACATCCTTCAACTTCCAGCGTTTTTTTTTCAAAGTAAGCTCAAAAGTTTAAATTCCATTGAGAGACTCTGGGGAGTCAAAAGATTATTTCTAACCCACTGAAATTAGTGCAAGTTTGTCACCAATGCCACCCAGAACCAAAAAGCAAATGCTTGACATGGTGCCTTACATATTTTTCCTTCCACAGGATCCTTCCACAGGGTTCAGTACACTCAAATTTAATATTGAGGTGTACACAGTGCTCCTGTCACTCAGCAGAGTAAATCAGGCATGTTTCCAGCATTCCTTCTGTTATAAAAGATAAACCAGAACAAAAATCAGGAATTCATCTTCCTAAACTGGAACCAATGTGATTTGGAGGATATAGAGGAAAAAAAAACAAGTAGAAATGCAAACATTTTTTTATTATTCTCATACTTTTATTTATTTATTTTTATATATATATGTGTATATATATATATATATATAATGTAATATATATATGTAATATATATGTAATGTTAAGGTGAGGATGACTGTTTTACACTACAACGACACAAACTCTGAGATTCAGAAGGCTGAAAATTACACTTTTATTTTTGGGATGTGTCTCTTTTTTACACTATTTTACACAGACCAATTTGATTGGTGAAACAAAGCAAATCTTCTTCAATCACATTGATCAGACCAGAGTGACATCAAGAAGTGCCTCCTGGGAAAAGGAATGAATAACATAGTACAGTTACAAAATTATTTTTCCTGTTTACAGAAAATTCCCTGAAAAAAGAATTTCAGAAAACCAAAACACTTCAAGCATGAACAAGGCTACATGAGTCCACTTGAAAACTTACCTCCATTTCATTGGGTTTCTTGACACACATTACAGATATGTCTGGGTTCTGCTCATCCTTCCTCCACTGCCTCCACACACACCTTGCCTGTCCTCCACTGCTGTTCACTCATTTGGGATGTGACCTAAAGTTGAACATTCTTTGAAAAAAAAGATTCCCCCAAAGCACACTCACGTACATATAAGGAAAATACATTTTTTCTTTCATTACATCAAGGCCTGGATAGTTCACCTACAAACTAATAACCGTTCTTTCCCATGGCAAAATAAATAAACCTGGAGATACCAGGCAGAACATTCCCAGAATAATTGAACATTTTTTTCCCTTTTGAACATTTGTCAACAAGCAGGATTATTGCACAAAATAAGTTTCCTTGACAGAATGATTTCAGCTTTTGAGAAAATGTATTCTGTCAACAAGACAGAGTAAGGACTTGACAAAATAATATGTCTGAACTACTGAAGTGTTTTGCGTTTCCTTCTCAAGCATAACAATGAGAGATTGTGTGTGCCTGCACAAAGTCAAAAGTAACTCTTTTGACATTATATGCATGTTTTCTCCTCAGGTGTCAAAGTCACAGAAAAGGTCTGACAACCTTTCTAATATCTTCATATAATGAGCAACAGCCAGAAACCAACAGCATTTACAGACACTGACCTCAGGACCCTCAAAGTCCCCTCCAAGCCAGATAATTACCAAAGTATTAAACAGCAAAGCCAAAGGACAGCACTGCCGCTGTATATAAGTCAATAATTAATTCAAAACAAAGCAGAAATACCTGAACTTTGCTCAGGAACTGTCTTTAGGCTGAAAAAGGGAAGAGTTAAACCTTTGTGCTAAAAACTATCTGGAGGTAGAGGCACTCCTGCCTTACCCAGCCTCCAGGGTCTCTCTGAGCAGCACTGCTCATGGTTGGTGAGCTCTCACAACAGCCAGGGAATTTCTACTGAAGGTGAAGCACATTTTATGGAAATCTTTGCTGGAACAGCCACGGGGACAGAGGGGGGAAAGGCTCCAGCCTAGGCTTTCCAGTCTCACTGGTTTTTAACAAATTCAGCCTCTCAGTGAGGGAATTCTGGCAATAAAATGTAGCACATACTTCCAAACCAAAGTCAAGATTTAAATACGTCACTGTTGTGCTCACAATCAGATCAATAGGGTGTGCCAATAATTTATAGATACTGACATAAAAGTGCTCTGATAGAGTCAGCACAGGAGAGAAGCTAATAAAGAGGTGGGGGAAAAAGAAGACCATTATTTATAGCAAGCTTTGCCTGCACTGGAATGCAGTCAGGATCAACATTTTTCACTGGGATTTGTGCTGCTGGATATACTGTATATTCTCCTGAGTTCCAGTGAGGGGAGGAAAAGAATAAATAAAGAAAATCAAAAAGCAGATACTGCATCATCTCTCAGCTGTACACAGAATCTTCTGGTTTCCTACTGTCTTAACAAAAAACTTTTCAGGAATTATCTTTCATAATTAATTACCCAAAATGATTTTGATACCTAAAGGGGAAATTTTTGTTTATTTGTGGTGTTACAGTGACCATATATTAAGAGTCTCTCTAGACTATAAGTTACTTGTCAAAGGTTATTGATTTCTCCACTTCTGCCTTTGTTTAGATGTTAAATATTCATTTCCTATTGGCCACCTGCAAACCTGGCTTTAGATTTTTTTAAGGTCTGACTTTTACTTTGGAAATTCCTGTACGTACTAATGAAACAGTCAAAATGAAATAGATTTTTCCATAGATATTCTGGCTCTGGTACAAGGGCCATTTATGGAGTCCTCAGTGGATTTTTCATGTCTTTTGTTCAGCTGAAGTAACTGGATCAAATAATAAAATCATGACAGGAATATGTGGCATCAAAATCCAGGTAATGACACGTTTTATCCCGGGGGACAGAGTCTTGCTATTAATTTCTGCTTTCAACAATCTTTTCAAAACTTCCTGCTTGGTAACACAAGCACTGGGACGTCATTTTCAAAGACAGGCATTGGGCATAATTGACATGACTTGAACAGTTGACTAAAATGAAATTATATAAGTCTCTCTTTTTGGAGAAAATCCATGATAGACTTTAGAATTCTCCAATGCAGCTGTTGTTCAAAAAATGTTGATAGCAGTAAAACAAGGCCCAACAATATCATAATGGTGGGAAATCAATTAAAAAGTGTCAGGCTCTGTTTATACAACTTCATATATGACCCATCAGAGTAAATTCAATATATGCAATTTGAATGCTGAGTCTGTGAAGCCCTGGTGACAGTGCTGTAACCATTGTTGTGGGGTAATTGAAGAATTCATGTATTCTATATAAGAAATCAATTTGCTTTTTCTTGTTTCCCCTACAGGGTGACAAGTAAGCGCTGTGTGTGTCCTTTTGTCTGGTTTTTGGTGTAACTCACCAAAAGAGAATCTCTGCTCATGGGGTTCTTCTGCTCTGCTTTGTGTTTTCCCTTTTTCTGCTGGGGTAATTGGCCAAAAAACAGTGCTAAACCGGGAATGTTCCACCAGAGCTCACAGAGGTAAAAAATCATGGTCGTTATGTCGCATAAATAAAATGCAAACTACTGCCTGGAATTACTTCTTTAATACTGGGCTTTCTTGTAAAAAAAAGTTGTAGTTATGGTTGCTTTGATAACAAAGTGTTCAATAACAACTTAAATTTTCTGTTGAAAGGTTAATAAAGCTTTATGTCTCATGTTTCTGTGCTCCCATATGGCACACTGAAAATTCTGCTCATACATCTGGAGGGACATAAGTCAAACATCTCCAACACCCACATTTCAACACTAATTAAATGTGAGCAGGGAAAAGTTACATTGTCAACGCTGAATAACTGAAATGGTCTAAACGCAAGAAAAAACACAGCCAAATAATGGAGGTAAAGAAATCAGGGAGGGAAAATGTCGACAGATCACCAAGATGTTTTCTCAGACACTCAAAAGCCTTGTGGAGCTAAGCAGGAAAAAAAAAAATACAGGAGAGTGTGAGGGTGGTGTGAAGCCCCTGACAAATTAGAAGCCAGAAAAAAACCACAAAGCTTTAGAAAAGTCAACACTATTAGTCCAATTTCAGCTCCATAGTTCAAGCCCTTCAGGCTCAACTTTTAAAAACAAATTCAATCCAGCTTTTCAATATTACACAAAATATTACGCCAAGCTAAAGTGGAGATGGCTACAAAACCAGAGTGTGCACATGTATGTGGAAATATAAATATATAGAGACTCGCCAATCTACAGAAAAAATAAGTGTATGTATGGGATATACGTTTGAGTTATCTGTCTATCTATCTATCTATCTATCTATCTATCTATCTATCTATCTATCTATCTATCCCCCCTTAAAGCAAACTTATATTTGTATCCTTGCCATAGATTGGAAATGGTTGATTTTAAAATCCTCTCTAACCCAAAACATTCTATGATTCAATGATCTTTGAAGAGATATGTAGAGATAGATAAATCTATATCCAGAAAGGCCCCTTTTATTAGTTTATAATTCTTCTTGAAGTTTAGCATTTAGCGTTCACTTCCTTAAAGGAAAAAGCCCCAATGAATTGCAAATTCAGTAAAAGCACGTTATATAGTGTTCCTGCATATACAGATGTGACATCTGAACCAAAATAATAAGAAATTTAGTGACGTTTCTAACTTTTTATGTAAATATTTTGAAGCAGGCTAAAACTTGACAGAGACAAAAGCCAACATAGAATCGCTCAACTCTTCTGCCAATTTTTTCTTGTTGTTGGTTTTGTTTGTAAAATTCCCTTGAGTTCCTGGATGTGGCACTTTGGCAGCCCGTGTTCTCAAAGCCCCCCAGGTTCAAAGAATTTAAGATCAAAAGATCTCTTAAAGACAGCAGGTGCTGGAAGCTTTTAATATAAAAGACAATGGAGACATTAAATAAAAAAAACAAAAACCCACACCAAAAACCCAGCTGCTTTTTCACCCTTTCCAGCTCTCTATCTCCAGAGTCCCACGAGCAGGTTAATCTTTGACACAGCCTCGAGCTACTTTTATTGTAAGAAGTTAAGCAAAAAGTACAACCTCCCTCACACCAGCCTGGGGTGTAGAGTGGTTTGAACTACAGCAAGCCACGGCACATATCAGGATTTCCATTAAAAATAAATAAGGGCTCCTCAACACTTTTCTCCTTAAGACGGAGCAGCAGAGGGTACAGACACAAAAGTGAATATTAATCTCCTGTTTTAGCTTTGTACTAAGACTATGCCACAGAGCAAAGGAAAATAATGAGAGCTAGTGCAATCAAATGGGTTTAAACTGGCACAGGGGTGGCTCCTTATCATTCCAGATCAAAGGATTCACCCCCTTGGATCCAACCATGGGGTGTGTGATGCTCCTGAGGAGTCTGACATCCATGGATTGCACATCCAACCAAAAGTGTCTCACACAGGAGCCCTTGGAAAAGTCCATTCTGACTGACTCAACACTCCTTGCCATATATTCTACAGTCTCAGTACAGACTGAGAGTCTCCTTTTATTTGTTTTCAATTTATTTCCTTTTGTACTCCTGGCACATCTTTGCTCTCAAAAATTTCTGCCCCAGCACTGCAGCCATTGAAAAAAAAAATTCGAAAGCCAAAACACAGAACAAAACTGAGCAAAACCTCTCTCTGACTGTTATAAATTAAACAAAAAAACAAACAAAAACCCCAAACCCAAACAAAATCCAAAACCAAACAAAACAACAAAAGACATACAAAAAACCCAAAAAAACAGAAAACCAAAGAAACAAAAACCTAAAAACCAAAACCAACCCAAAAAACCCAAAACAAAACAACAAAAAAACAACAAAAAAAAAAGCCAAATAAAACCCAAAACCAAGGAAACAAGCAAAACCAAAAAACCAAAACCAACCAAACAAAAAAACCAAAACAAACAAGCGAAAACCAGTGGAATTGGAAATCTGATGCCACAAGACCAAAACAACTCAACTGTTATCTATGAAAGTCTTAAACACTCCACAAGAAGCAATTTTTTTTTTTAAGACAAAGCTTCTCTTTGCACCATCTTTGTACTTTGCAGGGTAAGCAAAATCATATATTAATAAATAAATAAGTAAAATTTCTCCAACATGCACAACAATCCCTATGCTAAGGTAGCTTTCCTGTACTTTTTGTTTTAGTCTAACATTTTGCAGTATCTATTACATCTCTCTGCTTCACAGAGAGATGACACCTTGTGAGAATGAGAAGGTCCAAAGGAGTATTTTACATTACCTGTAAGAAATAAAGCAACAAACAGAACAGCAAACAATAAAAATGCTCTCCAATAAAAGCGTTTCTCCCAGGTGTTCCCAACATGCAACTCAAAGCAGAGGAAAATAGGACAATTCATTCAAAAAAAGGAGGACAGCTACATGTCCTGGATTATACACCATCTATAACTTTATGTTTCCAAAAATCTCTGCGTACAGCAGACATAAATCCTGTTCTTTTATTCCAAAGAGAGGAACACTTGCACGTAAAGATCCTCTCCTCACCATCCCATCCAAAGATCCCTGTCACCATGCTGCAAATACTTCTTCCCCCAACAGCTTTTTTATTTTTTTTTTCCCCAGGAGCTGGGAAAGCACCTCAGCTATGAATCAGCACTAAAAATCCTCTGAACTTCATAAAATAAAAAAAAAAAAATCATTTTAGAAAATCCACAGAATATGAAGAAAATATATTTTATTTTAGTCCTTCTGCTTGACAGCTTTCCTGAGCTGGCCATCTGCATCAGCTCTGTGTGCCTGCCAGCTGACAAGTTCCATTTGTTGAGCAGATAATTGTGGCTGTTTTATTTTCCCAGTAACACACTATCACCAAACACAAGAGCGTTCAGCTTACTTCAGAAATGTTCTTCAATATACAGAGGGCAGTGAATAATGGTGAAAACTGTTTAGGCTGACAAGCAAAGCATGAACGTGTCACATCAAATACTTTGTCTTGCTCAGTGTTCCTTCAGAACAGATAACATTTGGCTTTCATATTTTACCAGAAAGACTTGCCAAGACAGCTACGAATAGGTTGCATTTCAGGTACAACTTATTAAAAAGTTTTCTTCAAGGTTTTTAAACTTCATTTCCTAAGTTTTTAAATCTGTAATGAAATGCATGAATGTTATGAAATGAAGCTTTCAGAAAAGAGCAGAAATTTGAATATTGAAGGCATTCATCACTAGGAGGTTGTGGTTTTCTGAGCATAAATACTTTCCCTTTATGAATACAGCAGTACTTTAAATGGGATATTCCAATATCAGTATCCCTAGAAAGGAGTTTTAATCAACTTGTATTCAATTTATAGAATCACTGAATGGCTTGGGTTGGAAGGGACCCGAAAGTCCATCCAGTTCCTGCCCTTTCCACTGTCTCAGGTTGTTCCAACCTGACCTTGAGCACTTTCAGGGATGGGGCAGCCACAGCTTAGTTTGCCTTTTTTGTCAGTTTGCCACATAACCTGCCAGCAGTGTGACTCTGCCCATTCCCAGCCTAGATTTTATTGAGACAGCAACCAGCTGGTGGGTTTTCTGTCCCCAGCACTCCAAACTGAGGAGCAGAATTCCATCTGATCCCAGGGAGGACAATGCCTGCAGGAAGCAGTGTGAGTGCCTGACCTGAGCAGGCTGTGTTACCCCAGGTCACAGCCCAAAACCTCTCCTGTCCTGTGACCACCATAAATGATGGAGCCCAAAGCCTCAGGCTAAATGACCTCAATAATTTTGTGGGCATTTAACAGATATTTCACAGAACCAAGGGCTAGAAGTCTTCTGAGGGCTGTGCCACAGTCACTAAGCCAGGCTTAATACTGACATTTGCCTTGCCTGGTGACATTTCTTAGGCATTGAAGAGCCCTTGCTCCCTTATTATTATTTGTACAAGCCCTGATAAACCATTTTAGACAGATGAATTATCCCCAAAATGGTATCTTTTTCCATAGAGTGGGGTTTGTTTGTTTGTTTGTTTGTTTGTTTGTTTGTTTGTTTGTTTTCCCTGAGCCCTCTAACACACTTAAGAGGCATAAGAGTCAGTGCAGCACAAGGCAGGAACACAGGGCTGGCAGCAGATGGGAGAAACAGACCCTAAAAATTTGATTTAAATCAGTTTATATTTTCATTTATACCAAAATCCTGATAAAAATGATTTCACATCAGACTGTGAAGTGAAAACTAATTTTTAAAAAGTATTTTGAAACTTATTGTAGAAAGACTTAAGTCGAAACAGAAAACTCTCTATTTGCGGAGCACTGAAGAAAAAAACAAAAAAAACCAGTCAATCTATTTGCTTCTAGTACTGCTTGAGGACCATGATACAAATATGCCAGGGCAGGAACAGTGCAGATCCTATTATTCCAAGGTCATTCAAGTGCACAATCACAGTTTTGTTCATCATAATGGGAATACAATCAATACTGCACATGAGAAAGTTTCGGTGCTGCGCAGAATGGATTTAAAGACTGCCCTCAATTTGGGCAGCTCATCCTGGTGGTCACTTGGACTGCTGGACAAAGCAATTCTTCCTCCTTCAGCTTTGATTACGTGTGCTGTGGAATCAACATTGGCAGGGATGCCAAGGGGCAGATTCTGGAGGTTTAAATGCTGGGAGCAAGAAAGAATCTTTAAAGAATAAATCTGAAAATGTGCTGGAGCATTCAAAATTGCAGCTTGTCACTTCAAACGTGGAAATCAATAATTATTCAATAACAGTTCCATACTCATGGGGATACAAGTCCTGACCAGAATGCTGGATCTCAAAATTCTCTATAAAAAGAGAGAAAGATCTGATCTGAGGGCTCTTAATGTGTACTGAGGAGTAAGGAGAGCTAAAAGAATCAGATTGAACTGCTGCACACACAAATGTTTAGGACAAGGAGGCAAAAGAACACCCAGTTCTGGATAAACTACAGCTCTAAAGCATGAGCTACAGGTCTGCCACAACACTAAAGATTGAAGCAGCCCCCTGCAAACCCTTGCTTTACCAGTGTAAATCTCCTTTCCACCAGTTCTGTCCCAGTACAACCTGTAGGATCAGTGTGTGTGGCTCACGGCTGCCTGGCTCCCTTTTTACACCAGGGTAATTTAATTACCAGGGTAATTTAATTTGCTAAAATGATGTGACAATGCCATTAAACCAGAAATAAGATTCATTATGCATAAGCATTTAGGCTTATGTCTTCCCTCACCTTCCTAAAATCAATGCAAAACTTTATCCACATCTTTCTGTCAAATACTGTTCCATTCAAACTCAGAATTCAATTTTAAAAATACCTTTTAAGTCTGTATTTTCTATTTTTTTCTTTGATAATCAATCATTTACACCCCAGTGCTATGCCTTTATTATCCCATTATTTCATCTCCACTGATTAGTAAAGTTTCACTTTGACTGCAAAGAGAAATTGTTGGCATCAATTATGCAAAACTTTTAATTTATAGTTTTGATTTTATTTTTATTAAAATTAAACCTATCATGAGTTAACACATAGAATTCCACATAATACCAGCTTAACACTTTAATCCTGAAGTGACTAAAATGCAGGTAAAGAGATTTTTTCACTTACATATTGACAATTTCATGAGCCTTCTGTGAAAGTCTAAATATACTAATTTCCTAATTTTTACTAGCACAAACTTTAAAAAATCTTGTTGAGTAAGCAATACTATACTGTGAACATAAACATGACAAAAGAAACCTTTTTTATTACCTTTTTTTTTACACTTTAATTACTTATTGTAACTTTTTTTTTTCTTTGAAGGCAGAAATAAGTGAACCAATTGGATGGATTATTATGATACTAGGAACAAGAAACACAAGAGATAAAAGCCTTCCTTCAAGGGCAACAAATACAGGATTAAGGCCATCCTGATTCTCTCTCCCTTTTTATTTCTCTCCTCCCATCCCTTGCAAAGTGGGTTACACTGGTAGGCAATTAAAGCTAATAAATCAAACCAGCAAGTTTCACAAGTTTGAAGGGAAAAAATAAACCTGAATTCTTGAAAATGACAGGAGAAAGAGCTGAACACAAAATGTATCAGAGAAAAATTTAAGTATTTATTCAAACTTTGACTGCCTTGCTTTCCTCCTTTAACATGCTTCTTTTTGTCTGTAAATCTGGGGATCACTGCGTATCTACATGAGGATTTCTATTTTCCTACTGAGAATTTCTGTCACGTCAATAACTTTGATGTTTAAACCATTTTTTTTCGTAGATAAACATCATTAATTAGGGGGAAATGGGTATTCTGGAGTAACAATGGAATTTTAAAGAACTATATCTTTAGCTTTAACAGGATAAATATTTTGTTTCTAATGAGCAAACACCTTGAATAGGGCAGAAAGGAAACAGAAACAGGGATGCTAAAAGCCTACAGGGAACTGACTGTTACCTGGCACTTCTGTGGTCCAAAAATTGTTTCCCCGAGGAAGGAAAACATGCAAAACTATTTAATTTTTCATCTTATTTTTAATATTTAAAATCAAGCTGTCTCAGCTCCTCCTAACAAGAAGAGACCTAATACAATCTAAGTACAATATTAGTTTAAGACAATAAACTTTGCCAAGAAATGCTTGGCTCATTACTAGTCTATATTTAATCTCTTTACATACAGAAAGTCAAGGATAAAGATGACCTTTTCAAGTCACTTTAATTGCAGAGACATATACAAAGTTAAATAAATCTAATAGCATATATGCAAAAAATAAGTGTCACAGTTACAGTAATTGCTATTCAGAAAAAAACTTTGCAAAATTTCAATAGAAGTTCACTTTCTTCTTTGACTGTCACCTAGGAAATATATTCAAATTTCCTCAGCATTTATTTGCTGCTCGAATGGTTGAAAATATAAATATTTGTTGTAGAGATGATGCATATTAATAGTTATTTAATTTAAAACACCAAACACTGGAATTGTGGCTTTCCAGCACCTGAAGGGAGCCTACAAGGTACAAGGAAGATGAAGAGAGACAATTTGCAAGGACAGAGAGTGACAGGACAAGGGGGAACGGCTTCAAATTGAGACTAGATTTTTTTTATTATTATTATTTTTTTTTCCAGAACTATTTACCGGGGGGGGGGGGGTGGGGGTGGGGCTGGGGAGGCCCTGGCAGAGTAGCTGTGGCTGCCCCTGGATCCCTGGAAGTGTCCAAGGCCACTTGGACATCAGGGCTTGGAGCAGCCTGGGACAGTGGATGGTGTCCCTAACCATGGCACTGGAGGAGCTTTAAGGTCCCTTCCAACCATTTTATGGCTCTTTGGGTCATGGCTCAGTTTTGATTTAAAAAAAAAAAATATCATAAATAACCATCAGGACAGAGAATGAGGGTCACATATTTTCCTCCCAGTGTGACTAAAACTGCCACAGAAAATTCTCATTTTAAAGGCACTTCAGAACACACTTACTTTAGACTTGCCTATTAAAATCTCTATGCACCTGGACAAAGTTTTTAGTTTTGTTTTGTTGGTTTTTTTTTTTTTTTTTGCAGGGCCAGTGCCAAACAAAAAACACAGGAAAAATACCAGAACCCCCCTTTTCCACCATATGAATTGTGCATAGGAGTCCGTGATTTAAGGATCTCACGCTTGCCCAACACTTTCACAGGCTGATAAGAAATCTGTGGTATTTGGAGAACTCATGCTTCCTATGAACAACAGCACCACAGCCGCCCAACAAACTCAGATATCACAAACTTTGCCTTTTTGATGTTCCTCCAGCCTCCACCCAGAATGTGTTTGCTGTGACACAGAAATCCTGGCACGTTCATGCTTTGCAGCCTCCCACGTTTGCAGGCACAGTCAGCAGGTATGTACAGGGTCAGCCTGTGTTCATGGATCTGTCACACGTTTCCGTGCAAAGCTGGCAAACATTTTTCCTGCAGACCTCTCTGAGGTGCCCGAGCACGTTGCAGGGGCTGGTGTTTAAAACTCCCTGCGGGTTTTGCTAACCCTGTGAGGGAATTTAGGTCTGTTGGACACGTCAAACACATGAGGAAATCATCACCTGGATGAAGACAAAGGCATAGCACAGCCACTGAGAAATAACAATTTTGAGAATCTGCCTTGTTATTTCTAATTCACTTTATAAATTATGTATCTGTCTAATTAATTCTAATTTACTCTGCCAACATGCATCGGTTTTGTGCCTTCTGTCTTTGGTGGCTAAACATGGATTTGCCATTCCTCACTTGACTATAGATACTGCAGACAAGAAAAAAATAAAAAAAAAAAAATTAAAAAAACTAAATTAAAAAATCCTACTTCCAATGGCAGATATGGAAGCTGAAGCATTTCATACACATTAATTTTGTTGACATTCAAACACATTCCTATTTGAAATTTGTATTCCTCTTCTACTTTTTTGAGACCACTTTGCCAAATGCTTCCTTAGAAATTTATGTGAAAAAAATTCAGTTAATGATTTCAAAATAGAAATGAGAAATAGTTTATAGCAGATTTATAGACTGAAAGCATTTAAAAACTTTTTGAAATAAAACATTTTCCTTACAATTGCTGTTATTGTTATGTAATAAATTCTAAATTTCTGAATAAATTATCATTGTCTTTATAAAAACAAAGCATAACTGGTTTTGTCTAGATCTGCTTTGGAATCAAACATTTGGTGCACTGCTGTCAGTAATAAATGGTTACAGGCTTAGTCTAAACATATGGTGAATTCAGCACAACAGAAGAAAGCAGAATTGTGAAAACAAGAGATTATTCCAGCAGGGGGAAAGCGCTATTCTTCTCATTTTTTGTGACCCAAGGAAGACCTTTTCATTTCTTCCCATTCAATTGAAACCTTCATAATAATTGTTCATTTTGAAATTCAAAGGAATTCCAAAAATTTCAGGACACTGGCAAGGAAATAAATCTTTTATCTGCTCTCTCCATTGGTGGCTCATCTGTACCATTCACCATCAGAAAAGGAAAAAAAAGCAGTGGCACCTCAGTCTGGGGTTTTTTGAGGACCAGAATAAGACAACTTAATGGCATTCCTCATTTGTCACTGAAACATGATTGGGAAGTATAATATTTTCATTTTTCTTTATTTTTTTAAGGTAAATAATAAGACATTGCTGAAGTCCTACGAAATCAAACTTAGTCAATTGTACCACAAATAAAAATTCCACTCTTTAGAAAATCATATTTTAGAAAAAAACAGATTAGAATAAATTTTTAGTCACTGATTTTTTTTGCTTTTTCCTGAATATTGATAAAACTTTGGCAGCATAATTTTAAACTGTTTTGTAAACTTTTCACTATGCTCTATTTCAATTTGCTAATAAATCCTTGTTAAGTGAACAGTGCAAACAAAACTCGACAGTCAACACTAATCATTACCAAAGTGTGAAAATGAATCCTTATAGTTTCAAGTATTTCCAGGCAGGACTTCTGACAAAACAATGATTTTCTCTGCTGAAGGAAGATGATTATACAGTCATGGGCGTGAAATCTCTCCATAGCCACGACAAATGCAGGTTAGCAACAGCAGAAAAATGCCTCAAAGGTCTAAATGTCCTGTTCCCCACTCCAAAAAAAAAAAAAAAAAAAAAAAAAAAAGGCTGAAGACTGTACTATCAAAAATCTGATTCAAATCTGCACAGCTGAACAGAGGAAGCCAAATTAGGACTTAATTTGAAATTATTTGTAAAATACATTCTTTGTGAGATACAGGAAAGTAAGCAGCCCAAAATCACATACAGTAAGGGCTGGCCTGAAGAGAAAATTTCAATCTTTCAGCATTCTTCTCCATTTAATGTATTTCCTCCTACTAGAGGACAATCATATTGAAACCTATCTTAAAATAAACCAAGACACAAGTAATAAAGAGTAAATCAGAGATTAAAAACCTTGGGATGTTTCCAAATGCTTGCTCTCAATCAAACAGAATAGAGCTTGGAACAAGGGCTGGTCAGCACTATTCTGACAAATTGTTTCATTGAGAAATGCTGTCTCAATGAAAAGGCAAAACTGCCCTTGCAACATCTCCATTCTTCAAATGCTCACTGTTATTAAAAGGCTTGTTTCCCAAGGAAAACCTTCTCTAATTCAAACCAACTAGATTTTAACCCAGACTACAAAAAGAAGCAGCATAACAAAGGTATGTGTGCCAAGGCTGAGGGTGTAGGAGTTTCTCTTTCCCTGCAATAAGAGCTCTGAATTCCCCCAGTCACTGAAAACGTCACTTTTTTTCTTTTTTAATTTTTTTTTTAAATTTTTAAAATTACAGTGCTGTATTACAGGGGCAGGAAAAAAAAAAAAGAGAGAGAGAGAAAGAAAAAAAAAAGGTGGCATATTAGGATTCCATTAAGACAACAGTTTAAAAAAAAAAAAAAAAAAAAGTTTGGGATACTGGGGCACTTTTTCTGGTGACAAAGATCCCTTACCTGCCTTCCTGCCTTGGTCGATGTACTGCCTGACAGTTCCATCCAATGCAGAGTCACTGCACTGGCCACTGCAGTTAAACAGAAGACCAAAAAAAAAAAAAAAAAAAAAAAAAAAAAGAAGGCCAAATGAATGTGTCCTCTTATTGCAAATAATAGTGGCAAATCCAGCAGCCCACGTGATCTCCCCAGGACCTGAGCAATGATTTCAAATTGCAATATTGGTGTCAAAATTCAGCTCTGAGGACACCGTTTTAAGAGCTGAAGTACTCACAGAGTCTAAGTCATTTGTAAAAGCCAACAAATTACACTCCTCTACACCCATAAAACACTTCACACTCTCGAGAATCAAATTCCAAATTCAGAGCAGAGTCCTACACTTTCAATTATTGCTGCAATTTTATTAAGAGGAAGAATATGACCAAAAACGGTACATTCCATTTCATCTGACAGTCTGGGATCACAGTTCAAGAAGTGAAATTATCTAGAATGGCTTTCCAACTCTGTGTTCTAATTCATACTTTTAATTTGAAAACTTCCCACGGCAATTCTGAGGCAGGAATCTACTGATCAGTGTTTTGCTGATAAACTGTAAAGGCTGCAAACATTTAGCAAAATGATATTTCAAGGAACTTACTTAGTAGCTTTCTTCTGGGACAGAAGTGCACAACGGTCTCCTGGAAGAGCTTGTTGCGGATTAAGATTTTTGTCACAATCTGAGCCTCTGAGGAAAAATTCAGATATCTGAGTCTTATTACCTAATCTGTGTTAGAATTATTTCCTTGGAAAAATTACTTTTGGCCATATTAAATTCTAGACCAAAACTCTCTCTACTGTTCCATTTATTTATTTATTTTTTGAAAAAGAACAACAACCCCACAACACTGGAGAAATCCAAGAGCAGTACCTTTTATTTCATTTTGATCTGAAATCCATTCTTATGGAAAATAGCTATAAAATTCAATTTGCAGACTGTAATTTTTAATTTGAAAGCAGTCTAGAAATTTTTACAGCAGATATAGAATTTTCTATTAGATTTCCTGGGTTTTTGAAGTTTTATAGATTTCTATCCAAACTCTAGAGAAGACTGCTGAAGACACATTAAATGGTTTTTACCTAAAAGGCAGGATCATAAAAATTCAGTTTTGGCGTGGTTTGGATCATCAAAGATTTTGTCTTGCATATCACAGGCAACACAAATTCTGATCCCATGGGAGAAAAACAAGAAAAAATGTAAGGGAAACACTTTGCAGCACGAATTTGTTTATTTATTTATCCCTTTATGGCTGCAGTGATGCTGACTGGGGTCAGCTGGGGTAAGTGCAGGCTGCACAGCGACACAAGGAGCTGAGCTGCTCTTTTTTTTGGGAAAGAATTTGTTCCTACATAAACTGCAGAGGGTGGAACCAAGCTTACACCTGACGGGATTTTTGCTGGGGTAACAGCTGAAATGGAAGAAAATGACCGTGGCACATTTACAACACAAAACCCCCGCACTTCTAAGGGAACAAAACATTCACGAGGGCATCTTCCAAGCAGTTATTTAGTGGGCTCTCATTGCGGGTTTGCTACTGACAATCAGCTTTCAAAATCCAGACGGATTTGGGGAGTAAACACACTTTCCACACAGAGCAGAGAGAACCCAAACAAATAGAGTGCAACTTCCAGAAAATCTGGCCTTGGGTCATGTAAGCACATGTCCCTGTTATTGTGACTTTTTTCCTCTTTGACTGGAGCAGCATTAATCCTTGCTAAGGCACTAAAAGATTATCAGACAATGCTGCTGACCATTGCTATTGCTTCTGATGTGCAAGTGTCCTCTTGGAAAATATTTAATCAGTGTAAGTTCTTTTTCTGCAGCCTAATTCTATTGGCAAAATAAGAAGGTTGCAGTATATCTATTCTAATCCCAGTCATTTTAACAAACATCTGTCCTGCATGATTTTGGTGGTGTAACAGCTGGCCACATACAGTCCACTAGAAATTAAAGCATTTCCTCAGTAAAAATATTTCTTTGGGCACTGTAAAATTTATTGAAGGACAGCTATTCCTGAAGTGAATCAGAGTATAAATTCCAGAACGAGACAGATGACTGTACTTTTCATTAAAAAATAAAAGGAGAAAAACCAAAAAAAAACCCCAAAACCAAAACAACAAAAACCAAACCAAAACAAAACAACAACAACAACCAAAAAACCCACAAACAAACAACAAAAAAAAAACCAAAACCAAAAACCAACAAACCTCAAACAACAGAGTAACCATCTCCATCCTCCCAAACTTGGTGCCAGTTTTGCACAAAACTGTTCAAATACGAATATGCACATTACCAGCTTTTCAGGTAAGAGTCCACTGACATAAAGTCTAATGAATTAAATAATAAATGCAAACTTCTCTTTTATTTTAAGACAGCATTTCTGTCAGACATGTGACACGTCCTTCGTGTAGGAGCACCAATGTGCTCCAACTGAGGAATGGCACATTTAAACCCTGACATTTGTGTGTGCATGCCAAAATCTGTAGGTGGGGAGATGTTTCTGTTAGGGTCAGTTCTCAGTTCTTCAGAATGTTGAATCTCTGAGTGTTTAAACAAATATTCTCAATATTCAGAATATTCTCAATATTCTGTTGAGCCTGAGTGTTAACCCAATCAAACTGATTTCTGTGTCTAGGAAACAGCAACTGGATAACAACACCTTACAAAACCAGTTGAAGGTTAATTAATAGATCTGCTGACCCAATTAAAACGTCTACTGTCCTTCAACTTACACTGCCCAACTAATTCAAACAAACAAACAAACAAACAAAAATGCAACAAAAACAAACAAACAAAACCCAACAAAAATTCTAATGAATGCTATGTGGGATATAGTTTTCATCTTTTTGATTAAGTAATTTCCCACTAGGGGTCAGAGTCCATATTAACTTTTTTTTCCTGGTTTTGTTATTTTTTTCCCCCTTTACCTGCAATACAGTCCCAGAACAACAAAGGCCCTCTCCCTGATCTGAACCTCAGCCAGACATTTGCAGTTCATAGGCTACTTTCCCTATTTTACTGACATGCTGTAAAACACAAGGTGGAGTTTGCAAAAGCCCTGGCTAGGATGGGAAATCTGTGTGCTTGGCATTCTTTCAAGAAACAAAGACCAAAAGGCAGTCAGTCTGTGGTACCTAAAATTACCATAAATTACACATTTAATAATAAGTTATCATGTAGCAACACATTCATTTTTGTTAAGAAGCAAATCTTTTCTGAAGGAAGCAGAATTACCTTGAGGTGCATCCAACTGTTTCACTGGGGAATAACAGATCTCTCCCTCGCTGGTACAAGGGCATTTGTCACATAATTACCATGTTATTCTCAGATAATTGGCACTCAGGAGCAGCACAAAACCCAATAGGTGTTCATTTGGTTTTGCCTGCTTTCCCAACAGCAAGGAAAATACATCACAAATTGTCTAAATGCTCTGGCAGGGAGCAACGGCAGGACAGGTGTCTTAGGAGAGGTTTAGAAATAACAGGGGCTCTTTAAAAGAGAAAGAGGAAAGTTCAGGTTTTAATTACTTTATGTAGCAAGGTGTTATGTTTTCACAGGTGGTATAAATAAAGCCTTCAATTTTTAAGCTACTAAAGTGATGGCTATATATCTAAAGAAAAAATCTGACTTTTTTTTTTTTTTCTATTTGAGATGAATGCTAAATGTAATATGTGAAGACAAGAAATTTAAAAAATATATGATAATGATAATGATAATGATAATGATAATGATAATGATGATGATAATAATAATAATAATAATAATAATAATAATAATAATAATAATAATAATATCTTCCAAACTTTGGCTAAGGGCTTATCTTTTGCAAAAATTCGGAGTATCCACAAACCCATGGCTGCCATCATACATCTGCTCAGCTTAAAACACAGAATTAGTCAGCAATTTCAACCTACCATGTCCTTTTCCGTTTCCCCCATCACAACTGGCTCTAATTAACCTTCCAAAGAACTGGAATATATTAATTCAAGTGGAATGCCATGCTCAAACAACTCTGCTGCTTCTCTCTGAGTGCCTTAATTGCCTCTACAAGCCCTAATTGGGTGTTCAGACTGAGTATTCCAGGGAGAAACACCAACTTCCCCTTCCATTCAGGAGCACTATTTTCAGCAACACTTTGCAGCAGATTAGTGCATATATTTGTTCTAGTCATGATGAATATGCTTTCCTAATATTGGAAGGCTTTTTTTTTTTTTTCCCCCTCTATTAATATTATCTAACTACATTTAGAAGCAGGATATCCAACTCTCGTGTTTCTTACACCTTCCAAATGAATAAATGGTCATTTGGCCATGGTATCTCTTTATAACGAGTGGATTAATTTGGGAAGGAAGGAGATGAGGATACACTTTCTAATACATATGCTGTTTTGTTTTTCCTGGGAGGGAGCAAATGAAAAAAACATAAATCCCATTAACAGAACTGAATCACTCCCTCTTTCCTTCTGAAGGCACAAGTTCAGATGAAGCTGCAACACCTTCCACTCTGATCAATTTTTTTCATCTTTCAAGAAGTGCCAGAGAGAGCAGGAACAAATCTCCAGACTCCTCTTCACACTCTGAAGAGGGAACACAATCCCTGTGTTCTCCTGCCTTGTGCTGGACATGGCCCTTTCCAGCCAGCCCTGCTCAGGGCACATCTGTGTCCAGGGGGAAGGGGATTGGATTTTGCCTTTCTTTCTCACCTTCCATCCTAAATGGACCATAAATTGCATCAATTTCTGCAGGCTGAGTCTGCTTTGCCCACAGCAGTCACTATTCCCACCTTGCTGGTTTCCCTCTTTCCCCCCTTCTTTTCATTTTTCCTTCCAAATTTTGGAATAGACAAACTCCCTCCCACTCCCTTTCTCTCCCTCATTTTACACCTCTCTGCTGATTGTTCCCTTTGCTCAATCCACTTCATTCACACCTTCTAAACCAAACTTTTGCAGGAATAAAAACCTAAAATCAAAGTCATTGACCTGAGCTAACCCAGCAGTCAGCCATGCTTTGAGCAGGGTATTAAACCAGTTAACCTCCAGAAATGTCTTCCTAATTATTCTCTAAGATATACATATATACATAATTAAACATATCCAGAATTCTTGTTTGACTAGAGCATATGTTCCACCTCACACAGCAAAATAAATAAATGTAGGTTCACAGCATGAATTTCAGCTGGCCCAGAAAACAACCTTGAATTGTTAACCTCAGTCTCTGTTGCCCACTCCCAAGCAATCTGCTCTTATTCAGGTTTATCAAAACCAGTAATGGCCTTTGTTCCTGCAAGCATTTATTGTTTATGCAAGTATAACTTGTGCAGCATTGAGACAGACAGAGTAAAACAAGGTTCTATCTAACAAAGGAGCAATGCCAATGAGTTCTGGTTATCAATGTCAAGCTTCAGAAAAGAAATTTCAGTGCTGGGAAGAAAAAAATCTGAACAACTTGAAAGAAATAGAGTTTCTCATTAGACCAGGAAAATGTTCCAAAGTGTGAAAATTTTGTTATAATGTTCTATGTTGTTTCTTATAACATGTTTTTAAGAGAGGGGAAAACTAATTGCTTATTAACATAAATAAGCACTGTGGTTTGTTTAAGAATTCACTGAGGTTTACCCAAAAGCTGGAGAGAAAAAGCATTGTGCCTTGAGGACAGAGGGTGACAGCAAGAGTCTGTCCCAATGACAATGGCTCCAACACTGCTGTCCATCTGATGTCTTTTCTCCGAATGCCTTCGGAGACAAATTCAAACAAAACCAGTAAGATTAATTCTAGCGAGCACAGTTCATTACCTCTCACAGAAAACACCATCAGCAGAGTTTAATAACTTGTTTCTAACTGTTTAATTGTGATGCCCGCAATAATAATTATTGATTATGTCCGAAAAAATTATTACATTTTGTATAAGACGGCTGCAGAACACACATATACAGTAGCCGAGTGCCAGCTGATACTTTGCCAATTTGATTTATTAAGATTATGGATACACAAGTGGCAGCAAATGTGCTGGCTGCCTTCCTGCTCTGCCTATTCTGTCCTGGTCCCTCCCTTTCAATGCTAATCAGAGAGGAAAGCATAACAAGGAGATAATTACACATTGCTGCTGTTTGCGCCAAGAGAATTTATGTAAATATTTTTAATACATTCAGTTATTTTGCTCCCGCTACAGGTTGCATTTTAAGGCAGAAGTTTGGGCAGGCACCCCTCTTATGCTTTGCTGTTCAATGATTTTCAGGCCACGTTTAAATTTATACTAAAAATTGCAATAATTTCTCCTTTAGGTGCATAGAGCACACAGGAAATTTTCCTCTGCAGGCAGAAAAGTTGCAAAGATGCTCTAGCTAAAGGAACTTTTTAACACTGGGTGTCTGAAAGTGAATAAGGATATTCATATTTTTCAGGGAAAAAATTTGCTCAGTTATTTTGTTATTTAAGCCAAGGTATTAATGATGATGATAATGATGATGATGATGACCTAAATATCCATCTGAAAATTGATTTTGTCCATCTTTCATTCCACAAAGCTCACAAAATTTAAAAATAATGCCAAATCCTCTCGAAGTGAGTGCTCTGAGAAGCTGTCAGAAAATTAGCACATAACAATGAATATATGGATAAATATGACAATGAGTTTAGCTGGTATAATGTTCATTTGGAAAAGAAGCAATTAAAAAAATCATAAACAAGATGCTAAAGTCTCAGGCTATTACTAGAGAAATTTGTTTCCTTTCTTCCTCATTTAAATGTTAAAAATAATTTAGGAAGAAAATTAGATTCCAACTTCTAGCTTTTAAATTATGATGAAGTAACTGAAAAAATAATTTTCAGAATAATTCATTTTAATTTGTGTCTATCATGAACAACAAAGTCCCTTCAAAGCAGAGTTTTATATAAAGTCATTTGAGTTTTTCTATTTCAATGGGCAATGTTTTTAATGAACCAATGGCAACTTGCTGATAACAATTAGATGAGATGAAATTAAATCATTCCCACTCTTTTTAAAGAGTAATGGTGCTCCTGATAACAGAGACTTCATCCTTGTGTTACCTAATCTGCTGCCTGGCTGGAATTTCTTTCACTGCACTTTGAAATTTAGTATTAAAACGTCCATCAATAACAGTGTGCAAATAAAAATCGTGAAAGCTAACTGATTTAATGTCAAACTAATGAGACTGGAAGCTCTGCTTAAGGAATTACATTTTAGCCTTTCTCAAATAAAGTGCTTATAGGGGAGAAGGCTTCCTGGAATTTACTGGAGTAGGAGATTTCAGTGGTTAATGAGAGGATCAAGACTAAATGTCAAACTAAATAATGTCATAAACTCTTCATTTCTGATGCTTGCCAATCCAGTCATCACTTTCTTATACCCTGTTATAACAGGTTCATTGGCCATATCTGAACTTCCAGATAAATAGGAAAACCTCATTTATCAATGCTCAGCCACTAATCTGAAATCCCAGCACACTGAAAAGAGCTCAGTGTGGCACTTAACAGCAAAACAACTCCACAATGTTCTGAGGAAAATCACATTCCTAAATCCACAGTTCCCGGCAGGTTCTTAAGGAAAACCAAAGGAATATTTGCAAAAGACTGACAGAAATTCTTGATACGTTTGGCTTTTTGTTAACTTGGGAAAATCAGTGATTTTTTTGAGATTTGACAGCCCTTGATGTGAATGTTTATCCACCTTAGAAGTTTACACTACTGAGTTCCTACAGCTGCAATTGTATTTCTCAATAATTTTTAAGGCTTTCTCATTTATGTTGCAGATTTCCTCCAACCGAAGTTATTCCACATAATATTTTTAAGGATTAACCCAGAATAGGCTGGCCTTTAGAAATAAACATTTTCAAGATGATCGATCTTGAAATAGGAGGGAGATAATGAAGAAGAAAGGAAGGAAAAGTGAAACTTTCAGATTATCTTTAAAAACGTGCAGGAAATCTGAAAGGAAAAAAAAAAAAAAGATGTTACAAAATGCTGGGGTTTGCCCTCTCATGTTTCAGCAAGGGATTCTAAATACCATCATGGGAGCAATCAATTTGCAGCAGCTGTGGACAGCCTTAAGGGCTTGAACAGCTTAATTGGAGAAATGTTTTAGAAGTTAAAAGGCCAGAATCATGTCAAGTACATGAAGCAAAAACTCACAGATGCTTCTAAATGTATTCATTATCGAGTATTACAAAGGAGAGCGTCCACATAAGAAAGAATGCTCAAAAAAGATAACTAAAAGCTAGTCTTATTGATGAATTCTAATCAAATACCAAAAAAATTAATATACAGATTCAAATTATGCTTAATCTATTCTACAAAGTTCTATTAGCAATTTTTAAGAATTATATTTAATAATAATTTAATTCATAGAAGCAAAGTTTTTAAGTTACTTAGAAACATAATATTCACTTAATTAAAGCCAGAGTTGAAATTTAACAGCTCAATTAAGCTACTCGTCCGCTAATTTAGTTTATTTTTTTACGTTGAATTTAGTGTTCATGCAGGGAGGTCCAACTTTCACAGAAGTTGAAGCCTCTGGCTTTTCAGAACTAGAATGGATATTTATCCTTTGGTTTAATTGCACTTTAAGGGGCCTTTAACAGTTCTAGTTTGCCCAGTAACTCAGGCCTTCAGGATGAAAACAGCACATGAGGAAAATAATGTCCAGCTAAGCAGCAGCAATTCCACTGTTCATAATCACCACCCTTCATTAAATGGGTGTTTTACCTTTTCCTTCATCAAAAGTGTGGTTTACCTTTTCCTTCAACATCCCTCAGCGCTGCTGCTGAGGAAGGACAAAAATATTCATTACAAGACCATCACTCCCAAGTAGAAGAGACTCCTCAGTTACTACTCTCTCCAGTGAACTATGGTCTGAAGTGTGGGTAAATTATTAATTCGAAGAAAATGTTATTGTGCTGGAACTCCTGTAAGCATAGAAAAGATAAAGGAGGTCATGAAACTCTTGGGGTTCTCTTCTTATACCCAAGCTCAAAGAACTTCAACGTACTATTCTAGATTTCGCATGGAGGTATGTGACAAAAAAAACCAAAAAAACCAAAAAAACCCAAAAAAAAAAAAAAAAAAAAACAAAAAACCCAACCCAAAAAAACCACAAAAAAAAACACCAAAAAAAAAAAAAAAAAACCAATCAAAGAAACAAAAAACCAAAAAAATTCTTGATTTTTGTTTGTTTGGGTTTTTTTGTTTGTTCGTTCTGTTTTGGGTAGTATAAATTTACAGCATCATACCAAAAAAACAACAGTCTGGCAACCAGCAACAATTAGGTCAGCACATCTGCATCAATATTAGTAAGATACTTTCTGAATAATAGTATTTATCATGCAAAAGTTGGGCTAAAGATTATTAGGTTTGCAGTAATTTTAGGTAGTTTTGATTTGAAAACATTATCAAGAAGCTCAGTTCAAAGTGATGCAAACTGTGGTATCCTCATGTGTCTGTTTACAGTTCCTCGATCCAGAGCCAAGCACTTTGCTATTACACAGGATTATTTTTTCAGTAATTACTCAAATATTGGCTTCTGTGTTTTGAGTCATCCTTGAGGCACCACTGAGGCTCCTTCCCCAGCTCCAAATCATCAGAAAATCACGGGAAATCACCCCAAATCCTGACACGTTCTTGGCTGTTCTCTACAGAGCTATGAACTCAAAAGCTAAAAACTGTATTTTTGTGTAAAATCAGCCTGTGATGCTGAAAAAAGCCCAACAGCAAAGAAACAACCCCAGCCACTGCAAAAGAGAAACTGCATCTTTTGAACTAGTAAGGTCAATAAATATTTTACCTAATGAAATCTTCAATTCAGGAACCTGTTCCTACTCAGGAAATATAACTTTAGTCCAGATTTAAGTATCTAAGTTCTGTTTTCCCATTGTACCAAGCCTTAGTTAAGGTTCATCACTTTTATCCTATTCCAATCCATCTGTTCGCCAAATTATCTGGTCCCTAAAAAGGCCAGTGATCAAAAGCTACAGTTTTTATGTTGCACATTAACTAGCTTTGAAGCTATTTGTTATAAAAATTATGACAGTGCTGAAGCTATGGCATACAAGTCCTCCACAACAAGAAACCAGAGCAAAAAGATGAGTTTGTGTTCTAATGGAACTAATTATTGGGAGAGGAGATTGCAGGAAGCCCAAAACATTGAACTAATTTTCTGTGGAATGGCTTCTGGTAAAGGGGATTTGGAAAGAGCCCTCACCTCATGTCAGTAATTATTTGGGCAAATACAGAGCTGAATATTGGGTAAATGTCCAAGTGTTTGCTTGTTTAAAGAAAGATTTAATTAATCATTTAAAAACACAGCAGTCCTGTTGTGTAGAACTTCCGGAAGTCCCAGCCTTGGTCAGAGATACAATCTCAGTTGTAACTGTGTATTCTGTCTGCTGCCCTAGGGATAAATAGGTTAAGCTTAATCAACGGCTACAACTTTATTCCTACATTCAGTCCAGAGCTGAAAAGGTTTGAAAATCTTTTTCAAAAGATTTCAAAAAGTAGGGTGATAGCATCACCTCTCCAGTATTTTAGAACAGTTAGGGATGTTTCTTTAAACCCTTATCAATAGATATATAGAAAATGTACAAAGTACTCAAGAAATTACTGTGCTACCCTGAGTTTCTCTCCTTTAAATTTCTTCTACATAATTTTTTTAACTGAATGATAAAATATCTCAACTGTAGAGCTCCAACTGACCAGTATTTCCATGCTGTATGTGTACACCACGTTCTGTTACAATCTCCCCATGGCTAGGTCCAGTAGAAGTCTGAAAGCTCTTTGGAAATAGCCTTGAAAGTTTTTTTTCCCCAAAGAACACCTTTTTTTGTTCCCACATCTCATTCCAAGAAGCCTTGAGCATCTCTAGCTTTAGGGGGTTTTCTGCATTTAGCTTTCTCCTTGCTGAAAAAAAAGCAACCTCAGAACTCCAAGATGCACTTGCTTTTTAATCTTCTGTTCAAAATCAGAAAAAAAAAACCAACAAAAAAAACCACTTCACCCTCTTCCTTTTTGCTTTAGAGATATAGCTGGAAATAAGCAGTTGTGTTTGCAATACCCATCATTCTGCATTCAGACTAATTGGTCCTGGTCCAGAGAAGGTTGGACATGAGTCAGCAGTGCCCTGGTGTGGGAAATATTAAAGGTAAGGTGGCTTTCAGAAAGCAGTGAAAGCAGGCCCCAGAAACAGAAAGAGCAGAAGAACTTGGAATTAGCTGCAGCTGCAAAGCCTGAAAGTAGGAAAAGTTACCCCAGTACAGCAAGCAAGGACATGAAACAATAGTCTGAGGCTTAGGTTTGGCCAGGATAGACCTTAAGGCTGCAGAGAAATCTGCTTAGCAAAATAGTAGAAGGTTTTAAGCTTTATAATGGAGTATTGTGTATTGTTAATAGAAAGCACACAAGTAAGCATTGTTTGAAGCATGTGTGTGTGTGCTTTCAGTGACTGGCTACAACAATTGTCTGTGAGCTTTAGCAATGTGCTATTGGCTGGAAAACTTTTAAAATCCCCTGTGACAGAGAGATCTTTGGCTGCTGCTGGCAAGATGTGAGCTGTTGCCATCTTACCATTGTCTCAAGCCCTGTTATAAGGCTGATGTTGCAATAAAGGCTTGAGGAACATATCCCAGTAATCCTGTCCCATTTGTACAAACCTCCAACACACCCTGGCAGCCAAAGGGGACATCCCTGTCCTGGGGTGAATCAGGCCCGGGGAGGGGATTGTCCTGCTCTGCTCTGCATTAGGGCAGCCTCACCTCGAGTGCTGGGGCAGTTTTGGGCAGTAAAAATGATTCTAAAGTGTTAGAAAGTGTTGAAAGAAGGGGTACAAAAATGGTGAAGGGCAGTGAGGGGAAGCGTGAGAGGAGCAGCTGAGGGTGCTGGCCTTGTTCAGATGGAGAAGAGGAGACAGAGAAGAATCAGCACAATTCCAGCTCCCTTGTGATGGGGAGAGGAGCAGACACAAACTCTGCTGTGACCAGGGACAGGACCCGAGGGAATGGCCTGAAGGTGTGTCAGGGGAGGTTTGGGTTGGATATTAGAAGGTTCTTCCCCCAGAGAGTGGTGGGGCACTGCCCAGGCTCCCCAGGGAATGGTCACAACACCAAACCTGCCAGAGCTCCAGGAGCATTTGGACAACACTCCCGGGGATGCACAGGGTAGTATTTTTGGGGTGTCTGTGCAGGGCCAGGGGCTGGACTCGATGATCCTGATGGGTCCCTCCTCACTCAGAATATTCTGTGATTCTTATTTAGCCTTGACTGAGTCTGTCTCTTCATCACCTCCTCAGGCAGTCAGCCCCTGTGCCCATTCCCTGGGGGCAGTCAAAGGTTTGCAGCCCCAGATGTGCAGCCCCAGATGTGCAGCCCCTGCTGCTGCAGTGCAGAGTGTGGCTGTGACCAATCAATCTGCCTGGGACAATCTGCCCTCCTCACTCCCAGGACAGGGGAATTTCTCTGGTGGGCTGGGGCAGCAGCAGCACTGCCAGAACCGATCGTTTTCATTTACTGCTTCCTGGTTTATTTACGTATTTTCAAATATGCTACATCGTTTTCATTTTCTACCTGCAATACACACAGGAGGAAATTTGAGTCCAAAAAAGTCGTATCAAAATAACCTTTCAGGTACTTCGTAGGTAGATGGAATATTCTGAGATGGAAGTCCATTATTTTTCCATTTAGGCATTACAATATCCTGTAGCTTACTCCCATTTTCCCTGCCTAATTTGCCATCTCTTAGATGCCAAGAATGTGTAGAAATCTCTGAGGGGCGTATCTCTCATCAGCAGGAAAGGAACATTGGAATAATGACTTTCAGGCATTGGTGGCAAGCATTGTATTCTCAGAAGCATAAAATCAGGAATGGAAAAACTCCTAATAGGTCACCTAATCTATCTTTCTGCACAAACTGGGTTCTGCATAGTTGAAATAGCTTCAATTTCGTTAAGAAGTTTCCTGCTTGGGATTCCATATGCAGATTTCTTTCCAGTAATACAGTGATACACTCTTCCCCATGTCCCCTTTCAATCTCAAGGAGGAGCCGAAATTCAGAATATAGAAGGATAAAGGACGAGAAGCTCAGAGAACTGTTCCATTGAAACCACCAACTTAGCCTGACATAACCCAGAGTTTTGGCCTCTGCGTTAACAGGAAAAAATATTAGACTGGCATGACATTTCTGTGGCAATAATTACTTCCTAAATGTACTGGAATAAATTTAATCTTAATGAAATTCCATCTGATGCCAAAGCAGTATCTGCTGCCTTTCTAATACACCTCTCTAATACTCATATCAGGAGGACAAGATCTTAAAATTCCCGAATAATGAACTTTCTTACACAGTTAGACGAGAACCAAAATATAAAGACACACTTTGGCAGTCCCTCTCAGAAAAAGCAATGATCAGTTTGCAAAAGCTAATAGGTTCTGTATTTGGTCTTGGCTTAGTTCTGCAACTTTTCAGTTATGGCAACACTTTGTTTGTGCTACTGTCGTAACTAGGAGGTGAGATCATTAAATGGCCTCTGAACTGGGCATATGTTTAACCAATTTTCACTGTTCAACCCGTTTCACCAGCAGAAATTCTGACAGAGTATCTACCCACACCCATCTGGTGCCATCAAACACCTCCAGACCACGGACCACAGGAAGGTGTTAACACTGTTGGGAGCTTTAGGCCATGCTAGGAAGAGTTCCTCTTTTCCATGTGCCTTGAGGATGAAGGAACGAAGGGAAGGTGAAGGAACTAAAAGGCTGATCTTTCATTCAAGAGCTGCTGGGTGGATCTGGAGGAAACAGACACCCCACGTGCTGAGCTGAGCAGCAAACAGTCACAGATGGATGGGAAGCTGACCTTCCAGAGCATCATTCAGCAGAGCTGAAGTAGCACCAAGCTATAAATAACCAGCTATTAGTATTGCAGCAGAGGCAGCGATTCTGTCATACTGCAAGGCAAGACAATCAGATTTTATTATTTGTGTGTAATCACAGTTGCTATGGGGTAGACAGGAGTGAAGAAAGAGACAAATAAATTATAACCTTTTTGCAGAAGTAAAATCAAAGCAGTTTTGTGGAAGCATTTAAAGCAATAAAAGCTCTTCCCTAATGGGGCTTCTCGCAGTCTTTTGACAACAAGAGAATTTTTTTCAGGATCACATAAAAGAAAAAAGAAAAGAAAAAAAAAGTTTCTGTCATGGCTTAAGTCAGTAGTTTTCTTCTGGAAATGTGTTTACAGTTTGAGGCTCACCAGGGAGGCATGTTTTGCATGTAAATAGCAGGTGGTTATGGAGAGTTCCTTTGACAGCTAATGTCTTGAGCTGCCTTGACATCGTTGGTCTAATAGAGTGGCTCTGTAGCAAGTGAACTTCCTGATGAAAAGCAACCAAATTAAGTGGAGTTTTTCATCTCTGTTCCTAGCTGGCTACACTGTGACCGTTCAAGGGGGAATGAAGAAATGATTAAAATGAGATTGCACTCTGGCTCTGGTGGCAACTGACATAAATGAACTTGAAAAGACAAATAAGACTACACTAATTTTAAAGCCACGGTGGTTCTTCTCTGTCTGCATCACTGGAAATTGCATTGTTGAGAGCAGAGGTGGTCTGACTTACCCAAAAAAAAAGGCAAGCTCATGCTGTGACAGAGGGGGAATGTCAAATGCATCCCAGAGAGAGAGGTAATTAAAGACTTTGTCTTATTTATCCTTCCTTGTACAGAATTAATAGCTATAGTGTTCATAATGTCTCCTGGCTCCTGTACTTAGGCTTAATTCACATTTTCTTTCTATTTCCTAAATTACAAAATTACATTGCTGATCCCAGGAATGTAATGGGGAAGGTACATTGGTCTCTGTGCCAAAGAACTGAGAAGTCCATCATTTTTCCATGCTGCAATCATGGACTCTTCCTTTGCAGACAATGACCTTTCGTGTGCATCTTCTCCTAGAGAAACCTGTGCCTTACGAATCCTGCACTGCTGCTTGGGCAGGGGTGCAGCACACTCAACAGTCAGACGCATTCAAGAAGGGTTACAGACTCCCTGATCTACAAAGCTCTGTACATCTCCAGGAAATTTACAACCATAAAGGCATTTGTTTATGTTTGCCTCATATTTGCTGATTAGCACAAGGGGTTTCCAGGCATTTCAGCCTTCACAGTCCAGCTACCAGCCCATTCTGGTCCAGTCACAGGACTGGATCTTTGTACTTGTGTGGCTTTCCCACAACAAATCACACTCCTCATCAGCACCTGAAGTGGGTTTTCTGCTAGAGCTCCACAAGATACGCTTTAAACTAAAAGAATTTCCTTCCCAATATCCCATCTGACCCTGCCCTCTGGCAGTGGGAAGCCATTCCCCGTATCCTGTCCCTCCATCCCTTGTCCCCAGTGCTCTCCAGCTCTCCTGGAGCCCCTTTGGCCACTGGCTCCTCTTGTCCAGATGAGCATTCCAAGCTCTCCCAGTCTCCATCCTACTGCATTCAACTGCTCCATGTGTAGCTGTAAAGCCAGTAGAGTCCCACTTATGAATAATAATCCAATAAAAAATAAGCTCTTCTTCGTCTGTTGGGTAACAACAACATCAGTAATTGATACAAGGGAAAACCAGGCTGCAATACCATAAGACAGGAGAATTCCCTTTATGTATTTTTTTTTCTTACAAAATCTGTTGCCTTTTACTAATGGTGATTTAATTGGATGCAGCAATTGGTCTGTGTGGGCTCCATGGCAGTGAGAGGGCGTTGTTAACAAAATGTGAATGAATCTGCTGGCCCACGAGGCCTGAAGCAAGCAGACCTTTAGCTGTGCTGGTTGTAACCTTCTGCACAGACCTAGGCAGGATCCCTTTTATTCTTTTATTGCTACATGTGTGTGCAGCAGTCACACAGTAGGACTCCCAGTGCCAACTGGGGGTTTCCACTGCTCTGAGATAAATAAAATATGTGATTAATAATACACGTTAGAGCAACATTCAGTACTTGATAAGCAAATGGAAAATACACTCCTGGAGAATAAGCACGTACTTCACAATAATCCTACTTAGTATTCCTTTTTTCTTCTCACTTATAAACAACAGCAACAGGACAAAAGATGGCAATTTTAATTGTAAAGCTGCCTAATAATTTTATAAAGGGAGCCGTCCTCCTGCTGTATATCACAGCATAATGAATTCCTTTTGAAACAGGAGAAGGAAGGAATAATCCCAGCAGCTCTAACAGATAAGATGAAATGTCATCCTAATGCAGTCTGCATCTTGTTCCCACCATAATAAGTAGCTATACTCTGTTTAGTAGGAGCACTGCATTGTTCCCTGTAACCGGAATGAGCGTAGATGAAGAAGAATCTGCTTGCATGGGAATAATATTTATGTAATTATTAATGAAGTTGTTTATGGTTCACATTGTCTGTGCCTCCTATAAATGCCAATATTGGACATTCAGCAGAACCTAATACAAACCATTAGCCTGATTTGAATGGTGGGGAGGGAGCAAAGAGATCAGAATATAGTTTCAGCAGCTTTCTGAGTTTTACTTTAATTCAGCGGAGTCCAGCCTACAAATCTCAGGTGATTTGACAGACTGCAAGTCTCTTATACATGTGTATCTCTATCTGACTTCATAAATCCTTCATGTGTTTCTTCCCTAAAGTTTGGGACTCATACTTTAGTAACTGCCTCTGGATGAAAGTTATTTATGGTTGTCAGTATTTCAGTATGAAAAAGAAAATAAGGCTTTAGTTCCAAGCTCTAAGCAAGTGCACTGTAAGCCTACACTTTTACTATTACAGGATAAGTTTCAATGGTTTGGACAACCCTTTTTTTAGTATTGAGATTTCTCCTGCAAGCCTAAACGAGCTCAGAGCTCTGATAAAGATTTTATCATTGCTGGATTCATCCAAGGGCAGGTGTTTGCACAAACATCCCCAGCCTTTTCCAAACGAGCTGGCACTGGAACTCTCTGTTTCAGACACTTGGAATACACCAGTTCAGAATGAAGAGGTTAGAGCAGCACAGCACTAAAAACTCACCATAACAAACTTTCCTCTCTGCTTCACAAAATTTCCCAAATTTTGCTCCAAGCAGCCAGCTCCAAGTTCTGTTGTGAAACTGATGCCTTGAGAAGGCTGACCTGGAACAGAGACTGGACAGAGATGGGGAATAAAGTAGGTATTTATTGAAAGGCCTTTAGGATACACTTAGGGCAGGACAGGAGCTTGTCCAGGGCTACACCCAAGGTGGACCCAAAATGGTCACAAAATGGTCATGCAGTCTCACATTTTTACAAGTTTTGGTCAATTTGCATCTTGAGATTTAGTTGTCCAGTTCCAGCCCCAGGTTGTGAGGTCCCATCCTTCTTGTTCCTCCCTCCAGCCCACCCTTGTTTGTGCTTTTGGGTCTGAAAGTTGTCCTTGGTGTCCAGCAGGAAAAGGATTTGTTCTGTCTCCCTGCTCTGTGCAGAGCTGAGTGACACTGACTGTGAGGCTCAGAACTGCACCCCTGGGCAGCACAGAACCTGAAATACATGGAAGATAAAACTTAAGGCATCAGATCAAGCAGTGCCAGCTCCGCGGCGCTGTGATGTGTCCCAGAGCCTGGCCAGGACATGGAACTCAGAGCAAGCTGCAAACCCACCCCTGCTGAGGGATAAATCACCTGTGCTCAGTGCTTTGCTCCCTGGGCCAAGATCCCTCTTGGCACCTGAAGGCAATTGTTCCCAGTCCCTGCTCAGCTCCATTTGCTGCTGCAGCCTCTGGTGCCTTCACTTGGTGGGACTGAGGGACCACCGAGAGCAATTAAGCAGCAAAACTCAGAGGTTAAAAGTCTGGAATCCATACGACAAAATTTCACATTTATGTGAAAACATGCTCACGTTCGGCTCATTTGTTAGTTCGTTCATTAATTTTCACCTCATTTATATTATTTTATAAACCAATATACTGGTTTATAAACTACCAGTTTGCAGTATGATAAAAGAATCATAACTAATATGCCTCTCAGCTTTTAGTGCTTAATTTCTGTTATGTCAAAAGCACACACTTTGTTAAAATTAGCCTTCACTGCCTTTTTTAATTTTTAAAAATGTTAGTTTTAATTGCAAAAGATACAAAGTCACAGATTGTTTTCTGTATTTGCCTTATTTTTAAGGCAAAAGTAATCTGTATGTTACCGAATAAACGAACACAACTTCCATTTAGACTTCAAACAATAGATAATTCAATGTTTGAAATTCTTTCAAGGGGAACAACCCCAAGCAAATAATATATTTTTCTCCTTTAAATTTATTTTCAATATTTTTGTGCTTTATTTGCTCTCTCCACATGGTTCCTTCTCTTTCCTATTTTCTACTGCTCCTTTTCCTGACATGTAATTTCCTACCTGCTTTTATTTCATGCATTTTACTGGTTTTTTCATTATTTTTTCTATTATTTCATCTTCCTTTCTGTTTGTCAATTTTATGCAGGTTTTTTTTTGTTGTTTTTTTTTTTTCTTTTTTTTTTGTTTTTAGTGTGGTTTAGTGTTTTGACATGCCTTTATTGTTGCATTTATTTTTATTTACTTTTTTGCTCTCACTGTTCTATAGATGAGACATTATGCCAAGCCAAATCCCTTTTCAAATTTTCTTTGAATAAAAGATGAGCTGCTCTGGAATCATTCCAGATGGAGCTGCCAAAATGAACTGGTCCAGCACAGCTTTCTTTGGATTTTATTCCATGATAGTTTCACTACCACTGTAGCTGTGAAAGTAATGCAAAAACTTCCACAATGGATCTTTTTTGTCATTTTTGGTATCTTTGTTTATTTTAGTACATTGAATTTCAAACTCAAAACTAAGTAGAAAAAAAAAATAGACTTTCTTCTACTGACTTTTGACAAATACCTACTGATGGAGAACTTCAAACCCAATTTTTGTGTGAAGAGCTAACTGAAGATGACTGAACTCTTGCCGCTCTTGCCTGTTGGGATTCTCTCCTGTCTGTTGCTTTGGGGTTTTTGGGGTGTTGGCTTTTTGCTTGTTTATTGTCTCTTAATTCAGTTTGTTTGCGTTCGTTTCCTTATTTTCTTTTTAGTATTTTTGCTTACAACTTATACAACTCGAATTTTTTTTTTTTGTATTTCTTCCATCAAGTCTGTTGAAAATGTGCCAACAGATTCCAGATTTTTAATTCAATGCTCTTCTCATCTTACCCACTGCCCAATCCAACAGCTGATATACTGAACACTCCTGACTCTACCCATTAGAAACACCCATGAAAAAGAAATATGCCACAGGATAAATGCAGCAATTTAACATATTTCTTTCTAAAAGCCAAACACTTGAAGGATAGGTTGAGGGCTTTCCTACTCACAGAATTTGACTTGTGAAACTATCACCTCCTGTGATACTACTGATATAAAATGATCTGAAAGATTTATATGATTTTTTTGTAGTGACTCTGGCCATTATTGACATTCTTCCATTATCATTGACCTTTCTGTTCTAGGACAAATACCATTCCCTGGAATAGCCACTTAGAGGAAAATCTAACGTGCTGTGCCTGAACATGTCATTTTTATGCTACTTTAAAGAAGAAACGCTGCTTAACCAGCTGATTGCAGAAACTCTGTGTTGTCTAATGATAGCTCCTCTCTCCAGGAAACCAGCAGAAAATTAGCTCTGCACGTGGGATGGGGCAATTCCACTGTTTCCTGGTAGACTGTAAATGATGGATGTTCCTGGCATCTAGAAACTCTTTCACTTTGTTTCCCAAAAGCTGTAAACTCGTTAGCATCTCATCATATTTCTGAATGCAAACCCCTGCAGCATGCACTGAGCATCTGGGAAAAGCTGTAAAGGCAGATTAATCACTGCCTTTTCCTGATAGGGTGAGAGCACAGGAAGGATCTCTCCACTCCTGGCTGCTTTATTTTTGTTCTGTTCTACTTAATCTTTAATCTCTTTGTCTGTTCTAAATAATGTTAACAAGATGCCCAGTCTCTCATGCAGGGCACTTTCCAGGAGGAGGTGAATTTTGCAAAAGTGAGGGGGTGAGTTTCGCCTTGGTCCTGCTGTATCTGCAGTGAGTTTTTGCCTTTTACCTGTCAGGTAAGGACCTTCTTTTGGTGTCACCAGCTTGGGTACTTGTTGTCACCTTTCCTTGAGGAACACAGGGTGTCTTTATGGAACACAGGGACCTCCTTGCCACAACCAGAATAGAGCTCCTGGATGGGCTTTTATCTGTCACCTTCCACTGCAAATGCCACAAGGATCAGAGGGTTTCATTGATGAGGAGTATAAGGCAGAGCCACTGCAGAGGGATGTAGACGTGTGTAATAACATCAAATAAAATTCTCCCTTTACTTATGTTTTGTAGGCTGTTAAATGATATATTTGCTACTACTATCAGCTTTTTAGCAACTTTCCAAATGACATAATCAGTTATTAATGAAAAAAATGTTCAAACTGACAAGGAGGAAGAAACTTTGTCTACTTGATCCTGTCTACTGAGCTTTGGATCCATTTCTGTATCACGTGCATACAGTTTTCAGAGGAACATATTCCCTGTTCAATTTCTGTGACTGTAGGCTGAAAGCAGGTTAATATCTTTCATCTCAATACAGAATTTTCATCACCAAATTACCCCCTAGATGACATTAAGAAATTGTGGACTGATTTCTGTTATAAAAAGTCACACTATTGTCAAATGTTACTGATAAGAACTATGCATTAGAAGAAAAAAACTGTCTGCAAGTTCTTTCCAAGCCTCCATTATTATTTAAAACATATCCTACAATTCATGTAAATATGTCTTTAAAATGTGTTTATCCAAGAGTGGACAAAACCCACCCAAATACAGTTGAAAGCTCTGGGCTGTGCCAAGTCACGTTTCTGGGACGGGTTTAAGAAGAGAAGTGGCAGAAAACAATAACAGCCCATGAAGTGAGACCACAGGGAGTTCACATACAGTGGGATCATACGGACCTGCACTTTGAGAAGCAAAGACCTGAAATCTGTAAACTTTAGTAAAATTTCCTGAGACACATTAAACAAGACAGATCACCAAATGTTATTTATCTAGTTCTAGCTTCCAAATGGCAATCACATAATTACTAAAAATGCAGGGAAAGCCTGATGGAGAAATAAGAGTATTAAATGATCTGGAGGAAATGCTAGACAGCCAGTAGCCCTATCTAATTTATGCTAAATAAAATTTTACCAAATCGCTGCTTCCTTCCAGTCAAAACAGTTCACAAAATTATCTCTTGGAGAAAGAAAAGACCCTCTCATTTTTTGACATGTTTATCTTTAAGACTTCAGCCTTAAAATTTAGAAGACTTTAATTAAGCATCCAGAATTAGACTGAGCGGAACCTATAGCCCAGTTCCTCCCACACACTCCTCCTCCTTAATCACCAGCCAATTTCAGTTTATCTTCCCCCAAGGCAAACTTTCCAAAGGTATCCTGTGGTTACAGCTTGGGCTGCACAGCCAGAGAAAACCAAAGCACATCTCTAAACCTCAGAGGCTGACACTGGTGGGGATCATCCCAGGATCACCTGCTTTAGTCTCAAGAACTGTCATGTTATTATCTGCAGAGCTTTTCTCTCTGAAATACCTGAAAGGAAAAGTTAAGAACAGTCTGATGCTGGACTTACGTGAACAAAAGCTGCCTTTTGTTTTAAAACAAGAAAGGAAGAAGAGATCTCAAATGTGCTAAGGTTTCTTTTCCACTGTGGAGAGAAAAGGAAGAAGGCATATCCCCTCTCCTGTAAACCAGCTCATTGATTAATATTCACTCATTTACCTAACGGGTGAGCTTTAACTTCCATTTAATTATTAAATAATAACAGCATCATTCATATTTCCTAAATCAAAATCAAATGGACCGTTCTTGACCATTTTTTTCTTTTTTTTTTCTTTTTTTTTGTTTTCTTTTTTGTAAAATAGAAGCTACACATCTGATAAACTGCAGAAGCCCCCTGCGATCTGATCTCCCATGCCCGCCCCAATTATTTAAATTAGCCCTGCATTTTCAGGAGTTTTCTATGCCAGTACCAATTACAAAGAGCAAAAATGAGCCAGATCCACATCTAATATACATCAAGATATACCAATTTACACCAGATGACTATCTGACCTCAGAACAATTTAAATCCCAAGCCCCTCTTTATATCTCAGAAAAATTACATATATCCGTGTTTAGTCATTAGTGTTATGTCCAGCAGATAATTTAAAAATAAAAATAACCACTTTTTAACCAGATAATTTCAAAGAAAAAAGGCCAGTGATCAAAGACATTTTCACTTAATGTTGCCTTCACCTCGCCTGTCATATATGCAAATAAAAATACCAAATCAAACACAAAAGAGTCTAATTTTTAAATAACTGAAGAGAAATTTCCTGTCATAAATAATTTTCAGATAGATTCTGATGAATAATTAGTGTCATATTTCCACAATGGAATCCAAATCAATAATATTACTGGAACTAGAAGCCAGTGTGTTGCCCTCTGGACAGACTAAATGCAAGTTATTTTCCAAACTGCTGAAGTCAGAAGAACGAGGTTATTCCGTTATTGAAAGAGCCTGGTTTTACTAAATACTGAATATAACAGCACCTGATTCTCATGTGTGTCTTTTTGAAGTAGAGAACTCTGATCCTCCAACAAAGTAAGGGAGGCAGACACTGTAATCATCAATTACATCATCAGAGAGAGCAAATTACATATTAGCCACCCAAGCCAAATGAGCTGAGGAAAACTGACACAAAAAAGGAAACTTCTCCCTTCACTTTCTTCCTCTGCTGCACAGATAAAACAGGAATTGATTTTTCGTAGTTTAAATTAAAAGTAGGAAGAAGGGAAGACGCAAGACATTCTGGGAGCATTCTCCTCTGGCTCGGATTATGCAAAGCATTTTACTCCCACATAAAACTGAGGTCACTCCTTATATGATAGAAATATTTCAGACATTTTCAACACTTCATAACCATGGAGAAAGAGATGGTTGAGGCAAGATTTAAATAAAACATAAACTGATGAAAAAAAACAGAGAAGAGAAATATAATATATCCTTGCAGAGGAAAATGCTCCTGTGCCTTTACATTACATATTTTTTCATTCCACTGCAAATCTCTTCAAATATTGGATAAATGAACTCATGTGATGAATGTCATTGTTAGCCCACGCTTTACCTGATTTCATTTTAGCTCTGTGGTGCCTTGTCCCTGGGTGGGTGTCCACCAAAGGCACTCTATCACTGCCTTTCCCAGCTGGATGGGGCAGTGTAATGGTTTGAAAGCAAAACAAATGAGAGGCTCCAAGTCAGAGATACAATTTAATAGGAAGAAAGGAAAAAAGTAAAATAAAATAGATGCAATAACACAAAAGACCACCGACAGAGTCAGAATACAACCTGAGCGGAGGGATGGAAGCAGTCCAGATGAGGTGGTCTTCCTGAAGCGGTGATCCTGTAGAAAGGTCTGGTAGCTCTGTTCCTCTGGGAATCCAGTGGGTAAGGGCCCCCTGTACTGTCCCAAATCCCAGATTATATCCAGGCTGGAATGCTTGGTTCCTCCCCCTGGGCGGAGCGTCTCACAATGGGATGATGGGTCATGCAGGGGGTCCTTGATGGCCCATTAAACAGAGATAGCTCCCGGAGGGAGTTATCTGTGAGTCATGGACAAGGCATTTGATGGGCCATTAACAGAAGATAATGGCCCAGAGGGAGGGGGTCTGGGAAAACACTGCCCCACCTGGATTCAACAGTTCATGGAGATGGTGATAGAATACTTTGTGCACATCCAGGACAGGCAGAAAATAACACAAAAAGGTCATGGGTGAAGATATGACGGGGAGAGATCAGTATCAGTCACCAGACTTGCACCTGGGGGACATGGGGAAGCCCCAGCAGACTCCCACAGAAATCATCCCACTGCCACATGAAACTCCAATCCAAGCTGCCAGAAACAAAAGTGTTAGAATAAATGAAATTCATGTAAAGCGTGGATTTCTATGGACTTTGTATCCACAGTAACCCTAAGCATGTCAGAACAAGGATGCTGATCTACAGATGCATCACAACAGAGATTTTGTTGTAAAATCCTATTATTGAAGACTGAAACATAAAAAGTGACCTTTCCTCATTCCTAAACATCCTAATATTTTTCCTTATAGGTGCAAGTATTAGATTAAACATAATGGCCATTATTTATTCATCATCTTTAATCACCTAATCCTGGAACTCTTAGCAGAAGCACCAAAACTTATGTTTTATCATGCACTAAACTTGTCCAAACAACAAATAATACTTGACTGTTGCAATGTGCAACTCCTTCCTGTATCTCTGTAAATCAGTTAATGCTGAGAAGTTCCCATTGTGGCATTTCAGAAATACACAAATATATGCGAGGTACTTTAGATTAAAAAAAAAAAACAAAGATATGGATTAATTTGGTGAGGAACTGTGCTATTTGCAGGCAGTTTGACTCGCTGCGTGTGAAAAATGGAGAGGCATTTGCTGTCTGCATCAATGAGTTCCTCGTACACAGAGCATGATGTCTGCAGGAGATGTTCCTGTCTGACTGTGCTCTGTCAACCTTTTGGGCTTTTCTGAAATGTGGAAGAATGGGGAAAATACAGATTTAGACTTGAGTGTTGAGCTTCACATACCCAGAAAGCTCATGTTCTGTCCTGAACTGCGGCTTCCAGACGTTGCAAGACGAGATCCAGGTCAGCACAAGGCCTTTTAAAGAATTCAGGCAGAATAAGCTTGCTCACAGCCACTGAGCAGCTCTTCTGGAGCTCAGACCACAGCTCAGTAATGCTCATACAACACAAGTTTGCAACCCTGCCAAAACGAAATTCAGCAGGGGGAAAAAAAAAAATCCATTCCTTTTGCCAAACAAATGTTAAATGCATAAAATGCAAGTATCCACAACACTCACACCTGACACTCGGAGCCAGCTTCCCTTGTTACTTATCAAGCTGCTTGGAGAAGCTTATAAAGCTCATTCCTTAGGGTAAGATATTTTCTTAATGGGCAGCAAGTTTTGCCAGGCTTGTGCTGTTACCTAGTGTTTTCCCTGGCTGTATGTCAAAGAAAGGTTTTTAAGGCTTATGTTAAGAAATGATGTTTAGAATGATGCCAGGCCAGGCCGTGAGCTGTTCTTAATCCTTCATATGTTTGCTGACTCCCGCAGAGCTGTGCTAATTCACACCAGCTGAGCAGCTGTCCTACTCAAATACTGCTTTATCCCTAAATCTGAGAGGAGTTCTTCACCTAAAGCCATGTGGAATCAGGCATGCATCTGTAAGAAATGAGAAAGGTCAACCCAAGACCAGGAATTGAATATTTTTTATTTCACTGTAGCATTGCCAGACTCGCATCCCAACTTACAGCTTTGACCAGCACTGAAATCACTATGACAGAATTTATCTGGGTATAGAAACACACTTTTAACAGACTCCTGACAGATAAACAGATGCTTGACTACTAATTTCAAGTATTTGACATGTCAAGCATAATACCAAAAGCTCCAGGCCCCATGGAGCCCAAAATCTATGTCCAGTGTGCCTCATGGTCATCCAGATCAGCTCTCAGGTGTGAGATCCTTACACATGTGCAGTCATGGCATGATACGTGCCATAATCTTTGATAACTTTGCCACCTATCTGAGACAACAGGCTGGCTCACACACTAAAGGCCAGACCATAGATGCCTCTGATAAATAAGGTGAAAAAAACCTGGAAAAAGAAAGGAATTAACTGAATTTACATTTCAAAGATTTGAGGCATTTACTAGAAGCCATGGGATTGAAAACAGCTTTAATCCTTCCTTTCTAGCCTAAATATGAAACAATTCTTGTTGTGAGCCCTGTCAGGTTACGGAGTGAAGTGAGTGGAAGGTTCTCATTGACTTCAGCTGTGGAATACATAGGGGATGACAAAGACACTCAAATGTTACAAAGAAAATGGATGAATTCTGGTTTACAGATAGGATGGCAAAACGGCTTTGTGAAAAATCCTCTCACATCAGTCTAGTTAAAAAAAAAAAAAATTAAAAAAAAAAAGGAGAGAGGAAACATCTGAAAATATTCATTCTCTTGGTGAATATTTGCAGCAGTCAGGAAACGGAACAGCAGCTGCCCTGCTTCTGACACATCAGATCTGAGTGACCTTGGGCACACAGCACTTCACCTGTGGCAGTCCAGAAAGCCAACCCCACCTCCGTGGAGGGGTTTGTGAGCCTGGAGATTCCTGCACAAAAGGCACTGTAGGTGACACTTGATCCTCAGAGAATTTTATTAATGAACTGTTGATCTGGAGCTTCCAGGCTTTCTGTACTCACTGGCCTGTGCACAGCTCTGCACCAAGGGAATAACCTCACAAATACATTGTTTGCTCTCTGTTCTTCTCTCTACCTATTTTTTTTTCCCTCCTCTCTTGACTCCTCCACAGAGAGCTGTTTTAGGAATTTAAAGTTACATTACAAACCTCATCTCTCTACCTGAAAACCAAATCATTTTGCTATCATTAAAAGAAGCAATGAGGATAGCACTTCAGTTCATCTTTTGGCAACTGAACTAGCAGGATGCAACTTTAAGTGTAGGTGCATAGCTCCATGTACAGAAATATCCAATATGCAGGCAGAAATACAGAAATAATGGAAAAGAGAAGTTTATACATTAAAATCATGATGGCTGGGACAAGGAAAATCCCGTTTATCCATATGTCTACACAGAACAGAGTGAAGAAAGTTTTGCTGGAGCTTATGATGTTGACTAACTTGGTCTAGTGGAGTAAGAACCTAATGTTCTTTAAGGTTGAAACCATCATATGATTCTGTGCATAATAATGTGTTTTTATTCAAAATATGCTGCCCCTTGACAATCTTTCCAGTTATATTTTAAACCAATATTTTCTTCAAAAATTGAAGAATATTTTATTGAGAATTTTGTCCGTTTTTTTTTTTTCCTCTTAAGTGCTTGACATTAATAACATCTATCTAGACAAATAGAACCTTTTGCCACATTTATTGTAATTGAAAATAAGAAAGTTTCCTGACTAAAATAATTCAGTCTTTTCACAAAGAAATACCAGATTGCAAATGTTTCTCATAAGGCAATACTTCCTGCCTATAGAGAAAGAGAAATATCAGCTCCCAAAAGTCATGTCTTCACTTTTGATAAGTACAGTTGTTTAGAATTAAAGTAGCTGACCAGAGATTTCCTCTGTGAGTGGGTGCATTGCTGCCGTTGTTTTTGAGCACTCAAACCCACAGATGATTTGAGCCAATATTGACCTTTAAATATCAGTTATAGCACTTTGAGATAAATGAGTGTTGCTACTTCAGAGCTGTGTGAGACACACAGTGACCTGGGGAATGAGTGGCTGAGTTGCAGCACAATCACTGGTAGCTCTGATTAATGAATAAATAAATACAGATGGGGAAAATTTGAGTTTTCTTTTTTTTTTCAAAATGTCTCAAAACAAAACAAAACAAAGCAAAATTAAAAAAAAACACACACACACACACACAAAAAAACCACCAAAAAAACAAAACAAAACAAAACAAAACAAAACAAAAAAAAAAAAAAAAAAAAAAAAAAAAAAAAAAAAAAAACCACAGGAGACAAGGCATGACATTTTTAGCCTCTTCTCCATTAGCAGGAATCACTGAGCAGTGGGCTCTGCTTGGCTTGTATTCAGGGCACAGTGAAGCCATAACGAAGGTGATGGAGAGGATTTTACTGTTGCCATTTTCTCTGTCACACTCCATCCTGACTGTTTTAGCTCTGCACACTGGGCAGGGCTGCTGGTTGCCTTTGCTGCCATTCTGCTGGATCTTCTGGGATTGACTCCACTTCTGTGGGCAGAGAAAAATAAGTGGAGTTGCTGGAAGAGCTGGGAACCGAGAACAGTTCCACTCCGTGCTTGTGCTGCCTCTGATGCCAGGCCCTGTTCTTCAGCAGACATTCAGGAACATCCAAATTTAATAAACCACAGATTATTGCAAATTTCTCAAAGTCTGTAAGATCTTGGATTTTCAGCATGTCTCTTTTCTATAGCTCTGCTGCCTACACACCTTAATCACCTTTTGTTCATTGCCTCATGCATCTGAATTGCCTGTCTGGACAAATTGCTGAGGCAATTTTTTACAAAGAAATGTATTTTTAATGTGAGAAGAGTTCTTTGGTTTATGCTGTATAAAATTAAGCACTGAATTTTGAGAACCCAGCAACACTAAAAACCACAGTACAGTACAACAACCAAACCTAAAAATATCTGGAGTTCCAATAACACTTATTTTTACAATAATAGGGATTTTTCCCCCCAATAAAGCGTCTGCAAATGAAGTCTATGATTACACAGGATACCATCAATCATAAATGCATTTGAGGAGGAAATTTACCTTCTGAGTAATTAATAAAATTATTATTCATTTCAAAAATCTCTTGCAGTTTTCTTTAAAATCTCTGCTCCTGATTACTAGCACCAAATGCAATGCTGGATGAGGCTGATTCTACAGCTGCTCTAGCAAAGAAATTAATTTATACTTTATATCTGTGTACTGCAATGAAATATGGTAGTGTACAAAGGTGATCACAGGAATACAATTAGGAAATAAAATCTTCCAGAGGAAAAAAGAACTCTAAAAGATAATTGGTTTTGTGAGTAGAACATATTACACTTAAAGTACTCCTACTGCTATTCACACTTGTGTGTTTAAGGTCAAGTCATCTTTAATCTGATTTGACACATGGGTAACATGCAAATTCTCTAATGTAATGTTACAAGAATGCACATAAATATTTCAATATAAGTGGAAAGACAAACACAATTCATCTTGTCTAAACACACATTCTCTTTTCCCTGCATCATCCTCAGTAGTTAAGGACTATGATCTACTGTAGACATTTCCAAGACTATAAATCTTTCAGCATTTGCTAATGATTCTCTGGCAATGACAGAGAAAAGTAGAAGTCTAGCTTAAAAAAAAAAAAAAAATCTCTCTGAGTGAATTGCAAATTCTGCTTTCTTAAAAATCAAGAAAGTGCTGAAGAGATCTGCCTAGAAGAAACTCAACAGACCAGTATGGGAGCAAGAGTGGAAACTTACACACCATTAATTCCAATAATTTAACTGGGTACCAAAATCAGGTCATGGAACTTTTTGGATCAAAACTATTCAGATAAATCCTTCCTCTGCCACCAGGGTCCTACTCTCCAAGGCCAGGTGTAGGAGAAAGGCACGTGCTGACATCTCTGGGAAGAAGGGTTTGTCCCAGTATTCATGAGAATTAAGAAAGAAATTTTTACACACTGAAGTGTTTAAAATACCAAACAATGGGCTTTTTACTGGAGGTATTGGAAAACGTTCTTGGGCCTTGATATTCTGGCTATGGATGAGACTGCAGATCTCTTTTCCCTCACAGTTTTCAGGTAAATGAGGATATGCATGGAACTGGGGGGGCACAAGTACATGTTAACACAGGTTATTTGCAGATATTTCCCAGGCAAACTCAGTAGCTGTGAAAACACAATAAATTTTATTAGGTAGATGTCAATCTACTTTAGATCTTGTGTTTTCCTATGCTGTCACTTCAAAGAGAGGAAAAAGAAAAAAAAAAAGTAAAATTAAATTAAATACAAGAATTCAACAGGACCTGATTTATTAAAATAATAGAGGAAACATGGCATGCCCCACACTTAACCCAGAAATTTGGCACACCCAAATAAATAGAGTGACTTCCTTATGCTCACCCATCACCAGTGTTTGAACAAAATGAAAATATTCAATGCACATGAAATTCTTTGATTCGTGCTTGATAGCATTATTTTAAAGACAAATTATTTATCTCAAAACCTGTAATAATACCCCTCAAAAATAATGCTTTTGAAAACATCTACTAGCAAGTACGTGGTAGGTTATGAATTCAGGGGCTGCAAATGTCTTGGTACAAGATTCTTCCCCAGCAGGATGGAACTCCACAAGACTCTGACAGCAACTAATGCTAATGTGAGGCGGGGGAGGACAAGATAAACTCCCATACTGCCTTCCCAACTTTTATTTCTGTAAGAACTAATGTGACTGTCACCTTCTCTGCTCCTCAGAAATGAGCACAGGCTCTATCAGCTGCAGCTGATTAGCACTCCAAAGATGGTTATTTCCTCTCTCTGTTTCAAAACAGAGGTTCTCTTTTAAACTGCACACGATGGAAGAGTGATGGGTTATCAAAACCCTCCAGATGAAGCAGCAGCTGTTGAATGGATGACAATAGGTAAGAGAGAAGTAGTTACTTTTGGGGGCTCAAGTCAGGTGTCTTAATAATTCAGTTGTAAGCAAAGTACATTATGGATGTAAGACTGCAATCACTGTTCAGTGATCCTCTATTATTTGTGTCTTTTGTGAACACTGAGATGTGAATGCTGATATTCACATCATGGAACTCGTTATTGCTGACTGGTTGGCAAAGGTAAGTTCATATAAATAAATGAATCTCCAAGCAGTTTCCAATCGAAGAGGAACTTGCTGGAGACTGGACAAAGCCTCCCAGCCATAAAAAGGAATGAGTATCTTTTCTGGAATGAATTTCCAAGGTAGATAACGGGGGGAAGAAATAAAAAGAAAAAGAAGAAGAAAAAGAAAAAAAAAAAAGATTTTTTTTTTCATTTATAAAAGAAATTACATGGCAAAGTTGTTTGCAATATGTAAAATTGAACTTGATAGTCAGAAGTTTCCAAGTCCTACCATGTATGTTCATCTTGTCATTTAAAACATGATAAAGCTGAGATTAGACACAAAATACAAACAGTTCCCCAGAAGTTTTCTATTTGTGCTTTCCTCCTCAAAAAATATTTCCTATAAATTATATATCCTATATAATTTTTCTATATTATATACCAGGTCTTTAGCAGAGGACAGATGCAGAGAAGGTACTTCAGATTCTCAAGTTTTACTGAAATGAATGTAATCTATTCCCTTTATTATCTACAATCCAAGCAAACCCCATGATCACTTTATTTCCACAAATAATCTGAAAAACCAACAATCAGAACATAGGAGCCACACAAAAAATAAGGAAACAAACCACCAAACCAAACTAGATGTCACTAGTTGAAAATTATGTGGAAAAAATTGTGTCTACTAGCAAAATCAAGGCATTAGGTCAAAATCTGCGTTGAAGGGGTTACATGGCTCCATATTGTTTAAAATGACCACCCTTCAATAACCAAAGTGATGATAATTGTGCTGATTTGGGGTTAATATGCTCCAGAATATTTTGTAACACATCCTGTAAGCAGTATCAGTCAGATCAGCAGTGTCATCTTTCTGCTTTCTAATGGTTGTTTTCCCTTTCCTGTTCACATTTCATTTTTTCACCCCTTCCTTCTACTGTGCTTCTGTTTTTCTGGTTTGATTATGTTCATCAGAGCTATAAATAAATAAACAAAGCACAATAGTCACTGATTGCTATTTTATATGCTACAATTCTAAGATACAGAATTTCTGAGACAGAAAAAAACCCCTCTGATTTCCAGGATAGCACTTGTTCTATTTCTGGAGTAACCACCAATAGAAAAAAATCACATTAGAATAACAAAAGCCCCGTCTTTTTTTTTTTCCAGTGATGGCGAAGAAAGAAACATTCAAACTCTTCTTAATAAAAAGTTTTCTTAAACTCACAGTTTTCTGTGACCCTGCTGAGGAAATTCTGAGCAAATGTTCCAAGAAGTGCTTCTAGTTCTAGAGAAAGTACACAGGGACCAGAAAAAAAGGAGCACACTGGCTCCCCTTTGAACCCCATAAACCCCACAAGTATCTTGGTATTTCCACCTCTTCTTTTCTCTTAACTATAGAAAAAATTGCTCTCTTTGGCTGCTCAGCCTCTGGGTCAACATGCTGCAGGAAAGACGGCTGCAGATTTAACATATTCCTCTGATTTCATGATCTCCTGGCTGTTTTTAACTTGAGTGATCACTGCTGCTCAGTTTCTCCAGCCTGACATCCACCCAGACCTTGCTCAGGCTCCAGCTGTGACCCAGCAGGTTGGGATCCCCTCCCAGGGGAGACGCAACTCTCCAAAGTAAGGATGTACCTAAAATTTGCCATCACTTCTCTTAATATATCCAAAAGAGCAGGGGCAGAGAAGAATTTTGTGATTGCATCCAACTGAATAAAGGAGCAACCAAACAAAACTCTGTAAAATGTACCTTTAAAGAGATAACAAGGCAAAGTGTGAAGCTCAAAAAGAGTTTAAAATGGATGAGTTCTCATGGGGGCCTAAGCTGTCCATCTGAAACTGCAATCCTTCTCCCAAACCCTTCTTTTTACAAGAGGGAATTATTGGACAAACTGCTGGAAAGCTTTAGGAACCCAGGAACAACCAGAGCAACCTGATGGTGATGGCATGTTCAGTGCCATCCATCCATGCCAATGTTAATGGCTGAGTACAGCGAAATTCTGCCTCAATGTGAAACCCTGTCAACTAGAAATATAAAATATTGACAATTATGATGTTTTCACAAGTTTACAGTGAGCAAAAGTCCTGAAAGCAGACCCCAATTTCAGGTTTGTGGTTAAGCAGACTTCTAAACTTCTTATATGAGAACTTATATGCATTTTTGAAGCCCCATAATTTAAAGTCCTGTTTTGTTCATTATAAATGTTCCACATTCAGCCTTTCATTTTGTTTCAGGGCTTTCTCTCTGGACTTTCTGACTTTTCAAACAGCAACTCTGCTCATAACATCTCAGAAGTTAACTTGGATTCAGATCAAAATGACAAAAATTTAGGAAGCCTGAAAGGGAAAAGAAACTTAAAAAAAAAAAAAAAAAAAAAAAAAAAAGAAGCCTGTTTGCAGCAGTATTAAAAATGGAATTCCTTGGCCTCTGCTGGTGTTGTTTGGATATGTCACAGGCTGTTACATCAGTCATGTTCTGTTATGTTAACATGTTGAGATGAATCACAGCAAGGCCACAGCAGCCAAGAAATGTCAAACACCAACACCTTGACACAAAGTGAGAACCAGCCCTTATGTGTGCTCAGGCCTTTGATTCACCAGCAAATATTCCACAAAAAACACACAGCTCAAGTTCCATACACCTACCGGAAAGAGAAAATGAAGCCTTTTTCCCCATCAGATGGGTCTTGCTTTAATTAAAATAACCCTAAAAACTGGACTCATCTTCTCAAATCATCACCTTCCCATTTTAAAGACAGGTCTATTAATTCACCATCCTGTCACAAAAAAGCAAGAGACCAAAGTCTTTAAGAATTCACTGAGAAAACACAACTATGTCTTTTTTCTGGGATGTGATACAAACGTAGTTACCTTCAACCAGGTAACAAAATAAAAACAGTGTGGAATTCTCTTATTCCTGAAGAATTATCAGCAACTGATAAGCCAGAGGAAAAAAAAAAATTCTTGGAGTGACATAAATATAAGTAGAAATGCATCTGTAATTTTAATACCATGTCACTGATGAAGCTTTCATTTATTTAGAAATATAGGTTAAAAAAAGCCCCACAAACAAAAGGCTTGTGAAGAAATTCAGTGACTACTGTTACCTTTCAGTACGTAGCAGCCCTGCGAAACACGATGGGTCCTGGTATTACAACAGTCCTCTGTGGTGTGCTGACACCACTTATAATTTCAATAACATCTGACAGAAAGTTTCTTCTGCCTCTCTTTATCAAATTATTTAAGTCTGTGGTCAAACCATCTCTTCATTTTCCCTATCAGAGGATTAATATATTGATCTGTATTTTTACTGGGTTTTTTTTGGGGGGGAGGGGGTGTGTTTTCTTTTTCTGGTAGCCCTGAAGCTCAGTTTCTCTCTATCAATTTAAACAAGCAGCCATGTAAATGTGATCCTCCTTTTGTAGCTCATCTTCCAGGGAACAGACCAGTGAAGAGTCCATGGAAAATTGGTGCAATAGCAAATTCATGCACGCCTTAAATTATTCCACTGCAAGTGTTAACCTCCCACTGCATTTACATTTGGAAAGTTAGTCCTCCTGAACTCACTCCAAGCATTATAAAGGCTCAGAGGGCTGGATTTAATAAAAACAACTTGGTCAGAGTAGCTTAAATTTATACAAGTACAAAGGGAAGTCATTAGAGATGCGGTTCACATAAAAGCCATGCGCTTATGCATTTCAATTCTGCCCCTTTTTCTACTTTAGGAGAAGTACATGAGAAGAAGAAAAAAAAGAAGATCAAAAGCTATGGAAGTTTTGCAAGAAGCCAAGTTAGTTCATAAGACCATATAACAAAGTAATGTTATTTTCTAAGTCAGTGTGGCCTTAAGTGCCTTAAATACGCCTCGAGCTTCCTGGAGGCAAACAACTCCTGCAGACCATCCCACTCCTTGTCTACTTTTTGTTCATTCATTAGGAAAAGTTTTCTGCCTCGTGTCTTACCTACCTCAGTCTTCCTCCTGCTCTGGGAGCACTTTAGTTACTTTGAGATAACCCCTGCCGAATGTGCTCTGACTCAGCCTCTCCTGTCATCCCTGCCTGTGCACAGGAACACCTGCACATGCACCTTCCCTGCTCAGAGATGGGCTTTGTTTCATCTTCCCTCTAAAAACACTGTTGTTGTGTGCTATCCTTTTCCTGTAGGTTTGCTATGCTTAACAGGATTACCAGCTGTCACTAAATTCATGTGCTGTTCATAAATCTAACTGAATTCTTTGGACAGCTGTTCATCTGGGCATAAACACATTAATTCTAGTAGCTACATTAGTTTTACAAGTTTATTTGTTTGGTTGTGATTTTTTAGCTTTCACTCAGTATAATTACTTCTGACACTCTCTCATCAAATAACTTTTTGTTGTTGAGAGTTTTTGTACTTCTGTTTAAGCCAAACCACTACAATTTTTTTCATAGCAGATGCTGCAACACGATGGACAGGCTGTCATAAACAGATGGACTTGCTCTAAATCCAGCCTCCCAAAAAACCCCATCCCATCAAGGATGAAGAGCTGCACTCCTGGGAGAAGCAGTCAATACTCAGCACACCTTCCCCAGTGTTGACTCAGCAGATCTCCCAGGTAAGCTCCAAATAAAAATCTGTGGATGTGCCAATAAAAAAGGGAAACAGAGGCATTATTTCACCCAAAATACAGCAATCTGCTCATCTTCCTGCATAAGCTGTCCCTGTTGTGGGATATTGATGTGGTAACAGACACAGCATAGAGACAGAGGTAGGGTGACACTGGAAGGAGGGAGCAGGTGAGGATTTGGATCACAAAAAAGGGTTCAGTAAAGGATCATGGATCCAGAGAGACTTGTCTCTGTCTCCTGTACCTATAAATCCACAGCCAGCAAGACGTGGTAATCTATATTCTGTGCACAGAAGGCTTCCTTTGTGCTGAGGGAAATGGGGCAGATTTCAATTCTATTGACTCACCGGCATTTGAGTGAGCTTCTGAAGCAGTTTCCTTCCCCTTCTTCCTGAGGGCTGCTGCTTTCATGGCTCACCGGACCAAGAATGACTACCTGGTATCATCCCTGGCAGACAGCACAGCTAACTACTGACCACAGCAGAGCTAAACAACCTCCTTGTTCTGTCTGAAAAGTCACTAATATTGGATTCCTTGATTTTCTAGGAACTTGACTATAAAGCATCCACATTTTTTCTTCATTTCTCTGGATTTATGGGTGCCCTGAACGTCTCTGGATCTGATGTACTCAAACAGAAGCATCTGAAATAAATTGCTGCGTACTTAAGTGTGTTTAACTTCTCTACGGTTATTTATCTCCTTCTATAAAATATATCACAAGTACATAAAGTAGAAAAAAAATCATTATTAACTAAATTCAGGCATGTGATCATCAACCTGCCTCTGGATGTCACTGTTCTGTGAGAGCTGGAAACATTTTAAGGAAGAAAAAGGTGAAAAAAAAAAAAAAAAAAAAGACTGAAAAAACCCACCAATTTTCTAAAGACTTAAGATGTAGAATATTCTAAGCTCGTAGATTAAAAAGCATTTGTTACATTCTTCCTTTTAGTTCCATTTTCAGAAAGGTTCTGTTGAGAGGGTGGATATCTGAAAAGAGCTCTGCAAATTGCTTGCATAAAGCCAAGCAAACAGCTGCACTGTAAAAACATTCCTCAGGAATTTCACAGACATTATCTGAAAGAGATGGCACAGAAAAGAGCAAGTGGATTTTCCATTATTCCAATGCTTTTACGGTGTTCTGATGGACTGCTGTGATAAGAAAAGGAGGCACAAATCAATTTGGATTTTACATTCCATTTAATTGCGTATACATCGGAGTGTGTCGGGGCTTTGTGTGCAATCTGTGAGCTGTCATCAGCACAATAAAGCCGCTTGTATCACTTGCACCACCACAACCAATTTCATATATCTTTGCATCTGAGAATCAGAATTCTTGGTTGAAGATTTCTAGGCTTGAATCAAGACCCACTAACGCCTTTTTTTCCCTAATCTTCCAGAATGAAATGGCTTAGAGCAGGCAGAATTTTTCCCATATAGCTTCTCCCCTTAATGCAGAGATGAAGTAAATATACTTCATCAGAGCAGAATAAATTTTACAATACTCCAGGCTTGCCTGCCACTCCAGTTATGCTTTGTTTTACTCTCTAGGAAGCAAAGCAGTGCAGAATCTCCGATTTTTCCAGTGAGGGCTCTGGCAGCCATCTGCACAGTTCCAGAGCACAATGTGACTCATGCATGAGAGATACATAATTCAGGAGATGTTCCAGCCTTGTTCCATACTCTGGTGGAAGAGGTGAAAAGCTGTGTCAGCACCAGGGGCTGCTCAGTGGATTGAGCTCCCTGAACAGGGATATTTTAGCAGGGATGTGGGTCCTTACACGCGGATCCCAGCAGTGCCAGGGGACTGCAGTCCAGCAGGGTCCAGCAGGGCTCAGCTCTTTAAGGTTGCTTAAAGAATTAACATTTTTTGCTGTCAGCCGTTCCTAGAGCACTCCTTGCCATCTCTGTGTTTGAGGTGTAAGTGTCCTGGGAGTCTTTTGGGTGTTTTATGGTGTTTGTGGAGTCAAGATTCATCACTAGCACTGCAGATGAATGAAAATTTAAAACAAAATTTCGGAGGTTAAGCCATGGTAAGAATCATACTGTCTGTTCCTAGACACTCTTTTAGGCGTGTCAACAGGATAAAATGCAGAGTGGAGTGACTGTGCTCCAAGAGTATGAGTTATTCATACATGGTGAAAAAAGATGCAGCTAATTCAAAAGAGCCACAGGAGGGAATTCTGGAAAGCCTACACTTGGGGCATGGTAGAGGTAGGGACAGAGAATACTATCACTAAGATAACTGCTGGAGCTTCCAGAAGTAGCTTTAGCCTTTAGCAACCCACCACGACTCCCAGGACTGCAGCAGAGTTGAGGTAGCTGTAATTATTGTGCTGTTGTCAGCCCATGGACTCATAATTCCTATTTTAAACCGACATTTCACGTCCCAACTACTGGGAACATAATTTTCTGACTCTCATCCGCTCACAAATCATCTACAACAGAAGAACTTTCCCTTAAATCCCACCATGGCAGTACTCTAAAATATCCCTGGGTGACTGATTTTGTCAAGTGTAATCATCTTGGATAAGACAGCTGAGATTTCAATTTGCTCAGGCGTGAGTTCTCACCACTCCAGAACACTATTTATAAGGGCATTGTGTTGACTGCAAAGGCTTGGTGATTAAATCACCTTTTTCAAGACAATTTCCAGCTTTGCCAGGGAGACTCCCTAATCAGTGACCCATATAATTACTTTTCCATGTAGATTGAATTTGAGAACTGTTCATTAATGCTCCAAACATATGGATATCAGTGTTTAAATAACCACAATCATAAATATTGCCAGGAGCAAAATTTCCCAAAAGGTTTTGGTTGGATATAGTGGCCCAAAAGATTCAGGAATACAAAGACATTAGGAGTTAGAAGACTCCCCTGGAAAAAAGAGGAAAAATTGATGGTGCTTGTTTATAGGGCTTGATTTCTACTGGGACTTAGAGGGGATGACAAATGAGTGACACCCAAATGTGGGCTCTGATCACTGGAATGTTGGTTGTTCTTGCCTCAGCGTTTCCCAAGGAAAGGAAAATTTTGTAATGTATAGAAAGTAGAATACTAAAATGATTCCAACACCAAAATATAGAGACATAAGAAAAGTCAATGGCAAAGAAATCTAAAACCTCCAAGGTTGTTTTTTTTTGTTGCTGTTGTTGGTTTTTTTTTTTTTTGTTTTGTTTTTGTTTTGTTTTGTTTTTTGTTTTTTGTTTTTTGTTTTGTTTTGTTTTGTTTTGTTTTTGGGGGGTTTTTTTGGTTTGGTTTGGTTTGCTTTGCTTTTGGGTTTTTTGTTTTTTTTTTTTTTTTTTTTTCTCCTTGGGCAGATAATTTCAATTTTAGCTCCCTTTTGCTCTGCCCTGGAGACAGAATGGTCAATGTGAGAGGCCAAAGTGACAGGCCACAGCACTCTGCCTTTCATTTTAGGTCACTGCTTTTGAAAAACCAAACACATTCTTATGTCGAAAGGAAATAACATAAAGATGGTAAAAGCTTTATGAGAGATGTGTCTCTTTTATGTATTTTTTTCCCTAACTTAGAATCTCAGTAAAAGAAAGAGCAGCTACACAAAACAACTTCTCAGAACTGCTAAAGTACCTGATGATTACATTTGTCCATTTTTATCACCCAAATAGCTCATTCACCCCTGGGGCCAGTATTCATTTTTATCTGTATCTAAATAAGATTTTAATTTGAGAAATAAAAGCCTCTACCTTGGACCGCTCATGCTGTGCAAGATTATCAACTGCTAATCATTTTTTTTTTAATGCAATGGGGGCCTCTCTCCATATATTCCTCAATGCTCAGTCTGAGACCCTTTGATGTGGTCTCCAGATTAAATGATGGGACTTCCATCACTCCAAAAGTTCTGATATTCCTCACAGGAATTGAAACCAAGCAGACAGAAAGCACATTCCCAAGGGGTAAAAGCACATTACCTCTGGTCACAAAAAGCAGTGGAGAAAGGAGTGTGCAGCCAAGCTGACGAACTGCTCCTTCAAGTTCTCCACATGAGCTCAGGGATATCATCAGTACAAGCTAAAAAAACCCCAAGCACCTGCCTGACACAGGTTGAAGCTTGAGAAGCTTCAGCAGAACCATTATTTAAGCTTATTGGTTTGGCCTTCCAGCTTTTATGTGTACAAAGTAATAATGCAATGCCATCAAGTGCACTTGTAATATGCCTTGCAATTATGGTACCAAGCACTAATTATGCTGTTATTGCTCATTTTTATGATTAGAATTTCACTTTTTTTTTTTTCCTCTTCTTAGTTCATGGGAATTGGAAACCTCACAGAAAACTATGGCTGCAAATTTTAATTGCTGAACCTTAATCACAAAAAAAAAAAAAAGGAAAAAAAAAAAGAGAGAGAGAGAGAGAGGGAATTAGTCAAATACAGAGGAGAGAAAAAAAATTACTGCAGTTTTCCATAATGACGCCTGGGACTGTCAAGACTGGCAGTTGAGATTCTACAGGATGAAACTTTGAGAAATGTGTACATTCTTTAACCTGAGCTACATTTACAAATTTTCTGTGGTTTCAATTCTCCATGCTGAAGTCATTGCAGAAGCTTGTAAGAGATTAATCGTCCCCCCCCCAACCAGGTTAAAATTTCAATGGTGAAAGTTTTCACTCCTTTAATTGAATGGATAATACAGAATAATCAGAATCAGTTCCATAAAAAATCAGTCCCAACTATCAAACATGGATTTTATCATATAATATTAGCCTAAATTTGACATTCAAAATGGGAAGTAACTATTATCTTGGTAATCATAAAGGAAAGCATGTTTATACAAGAAACTGTTCCATTTGCCAGCATATTAATTGATTTCATAACACTTTTAAATTTTTGTTTGTTTGTTTTTTTCTGCTTTTAATTTAGTGAGCTGCTTTCTGTGAACACCAAAACCTGAATTTAACTGTAGTTACAGAAATTTGGGTCTGCACCCACTATTTCTGGGCAGTATGTCACTTCAACCTTTCTCTTTGTTGTATTCTGGACTATACCAAAGTTCATTTTAGAACAATTCACAAATATTAAACAATATTTTTAAGCCCTAACATTAACAAGAGTAACTTAATTCTGTTTTTTTCACATTTTCTAAAATTTCTGGAGAAAATTTAACTTAAAGTGCATTTCCTGCAAACTACCAATTCATTTTTCTCTCACGGATGTTTTTTAGGAGTGATCTCCTTGGTATGGTTGAGAATTTCCTGTTTTCAAGGAATTCTTTGATTTGGAACAGATTGCAAACTTCAAGAGGAAGAAAAATCCAACAAAAAAATCCAACAATAACTAAAACCGAGGAAGAAACCCCATGGTAAAGATAAGGAGGAACCAACAAAACAGAGCCAAAAAGGTATAAAGTCAAGCATTACAGAGATTACTGAAGTTCCTATGAGAGAGAAGTTCTCCAGGTGTTTGCACTGAAGGCAGTGCAGACGTTTTAGATGTATTTAGATGTATTTTCTGCACCTTCAAGAAGAGCAATCCAGCATTTCCCAGGAGTGCTGCTCCATGAACAGAGCTCCTAGCTCGGGATGCCAACGTCACTGTCTGCACTCCCCGAGGCTTCCTTCCCTCTCCCCACACAGCACATCACCTGCAGAATTTCCACCCATTTACTGACTCATCAAACCTCCTGTCAAGCCTCATAAATCTCACTAGAAGCAAACTGCTTCCTTAGTACTCATTCAACCTTTATTGCTTCAACTGGGTGGGTTTTTTTTAATTTTTTTTTTTCCTCTTTTCTTTAATGACCCAAATTTGGAGACCCAGAAAGTCTTGCTATTGCAGAAGAATTTATTTTGCTAATGCATTTTACAGGTAAGGTGTGATTAACAGCCGGAACAGTTCTATATAAAACTGCTAAACATTTACAAACTAATATTAGCATTATAACCACAATATTCAGGGTAAAAAGGCTTTAAGGAATTATTTTAGTTAATTGCCTCACAAAATGCCTTGATTTCTTTTTTTTTTTTCTGTATTTTTTTCTGTTTGTTTGTTTTAAGGTTCTCACACTGTTAAAGAGAAATAAAAAGGGTTATGCATCTAAATGTTTTTCACTATTGAAATCATAAAGAGGTATGTTGGTTTTATTGGTAGAATCACAGAATGGGTTGGAAGGGACCTTAAAATTCACTCTATTCCACCCTCTGCCATGGGCAGGGACACCTTCCACCATCCCAGGTTGCTCCAAATCCCATCCAGCCTGGCCTGGAACATTTCCAGGGATCCAGGGGCAGCCACAGCTGCTTTGGGCACTCTGTGCCAGGGCCTCACCATCCAATGAAGTTTAGCCCCTTTCAAAGATTAGAAAATACAAGATTTTCATTAAATTTCTTTTTAATATCTTCCAGCACATATATAAAAGCGATATTTACTACTTGCATGTCCTGTCAAGCATTCTACACATGAAAAACAGATACGAGAAGTACAATCTGGGAGATCAGAGATGAGACAATAGCATTTGCTGGTGAAGCCTGAGCTGCAAATCTTTATCTGGCCTGCTGCTGTGGAGGTTTCTCCCCTGTATCTGCAATACTTTGCTCTTCCTTACTGTATTTTCTATACATGTATTCATTACAACTACTACAGTCACTGAGGCTGAAGTCTTGCAAGTGTCCCTTGCAGACACTGCAATCTATTATATACAATCTTTTGTAATGCTTAAAGTTTACTCATGAGACAAACTCTTGATGTGAGTTGGTAGACAGCCCTAAAATGAAATATATTTCCAGCAGCTTGTATGAGGGATGAATTGAAATCCAGATGTACTAAAGTGCAGCTGAAGTTTGCTAGCCAAAATGATCAAAGATTTCTTCTTATTCATTCCTAGATAACTTTTCTGATATTTCTAACCCAGCTCAGCACTATTTTCTTTTTTCCTTTAGCCCATAAGAATTCTGTATAATAATAAAAAATACATTATCAAGTTTGGACTAGGATCTGCTTCAAGCTTTTATTTAACTTCCTGCATTTCTTCTGCCTCTTCATTGCACAAAATTAAGAGTTAGCCAAAAGCTTAGTTCCAAAGTTGTTAGTCCCATAATTCTACATCACAGCATGACAGAAATCACACAAAGATCAGAAGAAAACCTCAAAAGAACTGATCTGAAGGAACAGAGGTTCCCAGCCTGGCAATATTTCACATTACAAGACAGGACATTAATAATATGCCACAGGTGAAGGGAAGAATTCAGTTTGGAGTGTTAATAACATCATTTTCACACTGGATTAGCGACCTCAGCCACCTTCAGCTGGGCTTCTGCAGCCAGGAGATGTCAAGGATTTCAGCTCTTAAAAACAGTGTAACACCCTGAAAACACTGCTCCTTCCTCCTCTGCATGGTGAATCACAGCTGAAAGAGTGAAAGGATTCCCTTGGATAACCAGGATATTGTGAAAATACCGAGTTGTATCAAATATTTCCCCTTCTCTTTTCTCACACAGCCAACACAATTTTGAATTAAGGCCCTTGCATATCAGGATCTATTTCAAGTTATTGCAGTAACTCAGTCTCCCCTGTGTTTCATCTTTCAAGGGTTCCAGGGAAGGTCTGAAAACCCTTTGGAATGTCTTTGTTGTAAAACAGGCCACAAAGGGGCACCTTCCGCACATGGAAACTAATTCCACTACATGTAGGAGTGTGACACCTTTCTTTTTAACATCATGAGAGTGATGCCTTGGAAAGGCTGACCTGGAACAGAGAATGGACAGAGCTGGAGAACAAAGTAGGTGTTTATTGAAAGGCCTTTAGGATCCACCTTGGGCAGGACAGGGCTTGGCCAGGCCTACACCCAAGGTGGACCCAAAATGGTCACAAAATGGTCACAAAATTGTCACAAAATGTACCACAGGTCACGAGGTCTCACACGTTTATAAGTTTTGGTCCATTTGCACATTGGGGTTGAATTGTCCAATTCCAGCTCCAGGTTGTGAGGTCCCATCCTTCTTGTTCCTCCCTCCAGCCCACCCTTGTTTGTGCTTTTGGGTCTGAAAGTTGTCCTTGGTGTCCAGCAGGAAAAGGATTTGTTTTGTCTCCCTGCTCTGTGCAGAGCTGAGTGACACTGAATGTGAGCTCAGAACTGCACCCCTGGGCAGCGCAGAATCTGAGAACATGAAAGCTGAAACTTCAGGCATCAAGAGGGACAAGACTTTGAGAACTGGTTTGGTTTTGTCACTCTTGTATAGAATATAAACAAGATATTCTATATATTTTTGCATAGGATGTCAGCTCTCTTCAGGGGCCACTTCTGAACCTGTGGCAGCCACACACCTCACCTCGTGTCTAAGCTCTGCCAAAACCCATCACTTCAACCCTCCTTTGGCTGTGCTGAAGTCCTCCTACCTGGGGGACAGGAACGACACTAAGTAATTCCCTATATAAGTGCCATACTACCAAATTACTACATCAAAATCCCCAAAACAAATAAAACTCATCTCATGGCTAATAATTTCTGTATCACTCCCTTTAGCCTGATAATTAAAGCCTGCAGGGTCAGAATGGGAAACAAATGCTTTCCATCTACTAATTTCCAGTCGTTTATACTGCGTTTACAAAAAAGGAAAAGCAAGAACAAAACAAAACAAAATAAAACAAAAGAAAAACACAAAAAGCCCCCAAAACCCTAAAACCAAACCAAACGAAACAAAAAAAAAAACCACAAAAAAAACCCAAACAAAATAAAAATAACACTCAAAAATACAAAAAAAAAAAAAAAAAAAAAAAAAAAAAAAAAAACCCACCAAAAAAAACCCAAAAAAAAAAAACCAAACCACCAAGCAATAAGTGCCTGGGCTTCAAGAGACCACAGTCAAATTTCAAAGTCTATAAATCTCAGCACAATTTCTACCTACTTTAATTCAAAATGATTTTATTGGGTCAGTGGGATTCCAGTCATTTACATCAACTGTAAAACGCTGGGGGGCAAACTGGGGAAGAGTCATGAGGACCTTCAGGCCAGGAGCTGGACTTTTATGACCCTTATGGGTCCCTTCCAGCTCAGGATATTCTAAGTAAGAAGATGGAGCAAGCCAAACACATTACACAGCCTCACTGCATTTTGGCAGGAAAGAGTTGAAATTCAGTTATTTTATCATTCTTTCTCTTTGCTGGAGTAAAAGCTTGTGATGGATCACCCCAGAAATCGTTGGACTAAAAAATCTAAATTGGAATAATCCCTTTCCATCACCTTTATTCTACCATGGCACAGGGAGGATCAGCACAATGTGGAATGCTGGATATAAAAAGTGGGGCATATGTAAAACAGTTCTTCCATCAAAATAAGCAAGTACTGTTGTTTTGCTGAACAACTCCAGCAGTCATGGTGGCTTTTCCTGTTATCTGATGCCATAGCAACAATAATCCATTTTAAAACTCATAGTAAGGTAATATATTATCATGACAGCTGCGTTAGACTGCATCTCCTTTGCTCTTGACTTTACACAACAATGTTAAGATGTTTTTTAACCAAGTTTTCAAGTCGAAAATAACATGGTGTCAAAATATTTTCTCCCAACCAATCAGCACTATTGAAAAACACCACTGAGCTTTGCATTTCCATGACAACTCGTCTCAAATGTTACAAAGCTGCACCAAATTTCCTTACAAAGGAGGGTTCTTACAAGCAAAATTGATTCATGTAACCTGCTATACCTTAAAAACCTACATATGTTTAGTATGTTCACAACAAAACTGTATTGGTGGTGTTTAGGTTTTCCAGATTTACGTTTCTGGTAGGAACTTTTCAAAAATGGCAGGGGCAACTTCCCTGTTTTAGTAAAATGCGGGTTCAGCTATGAATTGTTGATTACAAAGTAGATGCAAAAACTATGAACGCAAGAATGTGAAAATTCAGATATTTCCACCAAACAGAGCAGGGGGCAATTTTGGCCTGAACTGACAGCTATGCAATTAAAATGAAGCAAAACAAAACAAAAAACCCCCACCTTCTATAGTTTCCCTGTATTTTTCCTCTAGGAAATCGCCATCAACAGCTGAGAAACTCAAAATCCTTGCCTCTTCTAAAGATAGCTCATCTTGTGATCCCAATGATTTGTGTTTAAGGAAAATAATCCCTTTAATATACTGGCAGAGATGTCTTATCAAACACAGTCTGCTATAGGATTAACAATTTATTATCAAATCTAAAATCACTCAGATTAGTGACACAGTATGATTAGTTTGACACAGTGTGGAATAAACATCACAAAGTATTATAAACCTACAAGTAAATTTCATTTGTAGTGGATTTTCAGATAACCAATTACAATTTACAATCCATTTACAATGGATTACTAAGTACTTTAAGGAGGTTTTTTATTAACAGTTGAATGGGGGGGAAAATATTTGCTTTCCAATACTATTTCACCTACCCTGCTATTGCAGACTCGTAAAGCACAGAGTAAAATGATAATGACAATGCTTAAATTAAGTATCCTTTGACAATTAACTCAAACTTCTAATAGAGAAGTATCACCCTTTTCCAGTAACTCTGCATTGCCAGGGAATGTGGGAATTGCAAAAAAAAAAAAAAAAAAAAAAAAAAAAAAAAAAAAAAAAAAAAATCAGAAAAACCTGTACAGAATGAAGTGGAAAGTTGAGGATTTAGAATAATGATTAACTTTTATATGGTTATAGAATATTCTTCTAACTCACCTTTCCACAGATGTGACTTTCTTTTGATTAAAGAAAAGAATTTTGATGTTGGTGACAAATGGGTTCAAAGTTGGGCACAATCTCAGTTTTAATTGGTTGACATAACCCAAGCTGGTACTTTATTACAATATGGAGATCAAATCAAAAATAGATGTCAAAGAGTTGCTACAGACTTGATTCTTTATTAATAGACTTTTTTATATCTGTCATTTTTTGACCTCCACTATAAACATTAAAGAATAGTATTTTTCATTACTAAAATAGAATGAGAAAACCCTGAATTTGTGAGCTCTGTCCAGAGGTTCATTTCATGAGTGGTATTGCTTTGAGTACAGCAATCAATCTTTCAGAGAGTGCCTCTGGAAAGTGATGGTTACATTTCACTCTGGGTAGGGAGGAAACTCTGGGCAAGACTGCTGAAAACCCTGCTAACAATCCCAAATGATTTCTGTGTAAATCATTAAATGAAGAGAGATTCCCAAACCCTCACATTTTCAAGTGATTTGTCTGCCTGGCTGACAAGCTCCAGCGAAAGACAATTCCATGGCACAGAACATGATTCCACGAAACCCGCTGTGATCAATCTGAATAAAGTATGAAATGTAAAATGCTTCTCTGCATTGATTTCACTGCATCTGGCAATAATCGTTCCAGCCTCCTTGATTGACTCTTAGAATTACAGCCCACATTTTTCAGAGTGACACATCCATACCATCACACGAGTTCTGGCACAAAGCACTCGTTATTAAGCATCTTTAGAGGGATGTTATGTTAAACCCTCACAAAAAATGACCAGAGAAGACACATTCAGGTTCTGTCTGGGTGACAGAAAAGAGCAACGACACCCCCTCCCCCCACCCAGACAATGAGGAATTCTGAGAAAATGACATTGTTTTCCAGGGATAAAAGAAGAATGTGCCATTGTACCTTGGCCTGACATTAACTTGACTACTGAACTTCCCTCTCTGACAGATGAGCACCAGGTACCTGCTCTTGGCAAAACTCCTGTAAGATTATCAAGTAATAGTATTAATTTTCTTCTATTTAAGACTTATGGTCCACAAACAGTTCATTATTTAACAAGTAATTAAAACCAAAGTAGTGAGTTAACTCACTATAACCAGATGTACTCCACAGATGGAAGAAAAGGGTAAAAGAAACTCCAGACCATTTTTTCACAGAACAGCAGCATCCCAAAAGACTGAAATTTAATACCCCCAAAGATGAAAGAATTGCAGTGGCAACAATTTGAAAGCTTTGTGTTTTTCCCTGACTCCTGCCCAAACCCAATGGCTTTTCCTTGCTGAGATGCTAAAGCAACCATGTCCACTCCTACACACAAGAAATCAGCCAAGAATCAACCTGTCAGGAGGATTTCCTGTGTCACTCCCATAGTATGGCACAGTTTCATTCTGCGGTTTGAAAGCACAGCCAATAGCTTCTAAAAAATGTTTTATGAAATCACAATAGTTTGGGATTATTTTTATTTATTTATTTATTTATTTATATATATATATACACAAAATGTAAAAAGCTTTTCATTCCAAAAGTCTATCAAAACTTAAAATCCAGAAATTTATTTTCTGATACCTCCTAACATCTGAGATTCTTTTGGGGCTTTTTTTGGTTGGTTGGTTGGTTGGTTCTTTGAGAATTAAGCTGAAGTTTTCCCAACATGTTTCAAACCTTTAATTTGTTCTACCAGGTTAATGATTTAGACAACAAAAATGTCATCCTCCTAAACCTCCTATGGTAACATGGCACCTACTCCCTGCCCATGCTGCCAAGAACAAATGTGTTGTTGGGTTTATTAATGTCACCTGAAGCAATCTGTTGGCCTCACTGCCTCCAGCAAGTGGGCATGCCAAATCCACAAGAGTAATAATTATTTTAATGCATTCTCTTGTTTAGATCTCCATTTCAGTAACTGCCTCCCCTCAAAATCTAATAGAATAACTTAAACTCCCTTACTAGCTCAATATCATAAAAAGAAGTAAAATTAATTAAAAGAAGGCAAATTTCTATGGTTCTTTCTCAACTTTTTCAGCAAGATACAGAAGGAAACAACAAACTTTATTAAGCCTCTTTTAAAAGCAGGACATTAAACTGCTCCATTCCTCAAATGACTGAGCCCATCTGTACCCTTGCCAAGCCACTAACAAATTAAAGAGGGAGGTGCACATTTTCTGAGAGACACTTGAATATATTTTCATGTTTGCCCTACATAAGACTTTTACCACCTTCTCACAATTACTCTTTGGGAGAGAGCAGGAGCAGAAGGGGCATGTTTTTTGTTTCTTTTCTTTTTCCTCCACAAACAGCACTACAAACACTTTTTCATCAGTTTGGCCAGACAGTCTGGTCTCTACCCATCACTATCTGGGATTATGTTTCTAATATAATAATTAATTGCCAGATTTACAACCACACACATAAGATATAAAGTCAGATGCTGTCTTAAAAAAAAAAAAAAAAAATTATCCAGGGTTGCAGTTGCTGCTCCCTGCTGTCCAGGTTTTTGCAAAGAGCTTGGAAGGAACACCCACCCCAGAGCCTGTCCTGTGCCATCACCTCAGAGCTGCCTCTGAAACTTTTGGAGCACAGATGGAATTCTGCAGAGACATGGAAGCACGCATGGAATAAGCTGAAATGAGCTTAATGCAGAAACAAATGTTTGGCAGTGCAAGATAATGACTGTGTAGCTTTTTGTGCAAATTAAGCACTTCTCAGGGTTGATTAGGGCTGCATTTGCAGAGAATTCATAAAGACATTCATGAATAAAAATCACTTGCTGGACTTTGGTCTAGGCTAATCACTGTCTCTCTGGAGAAACAACACCAGAGGCAGGAAAACTTCTGCAATATCATATGTTAAGCATCTTCAACATTTTAAACTCAAAATATTCTTAATCCCATGGGCAGAATCAGACTCATGCTAAAGCCACTCTTTTTCTGCCTTTCTCAGGCCTTCGAATATGGCCAAGCAATTGAGAGAAAACAGCTCCAATTAAAACAATTTTTAGAGGTGAGTTATAAATCTCTGAAACCAGGAGTTTATAATCACAACACCGACACGACAGTGACACAGCTCCACAAAGATAAATCAGTCCCATTAATCACATCCTATAAATCAAAAATTCGGAATGTAGATCTCAGCCCTTATCCACAAATCAGCAAAGCTGATCAACAGTAGAACAATATTTTAGCTGCAAATCACATTTGGCAAAGATAATCCCCTGTGTTAATTTGCTTAAAGTTTTGTTGTTGTTGTTGGGTTTTTGGGGGGTTTTTTTTAAGCATTCTAAAGTAGTTTGGGAGTTCCCCTTGTGAGACTCCCAAACCAGAGGCGCTGGTGGTTTTGCAGAGCCAAGATTCCAGGAGTGTCCCCGTAGTGCGAGAGAGCTCTGCCAGCCCAGGGGAGGGGTGTAGGGATGGTTCTCTTGCTGATATTGGTGTAAAGTTCATATACAAAATAAACATCTGAAAACTTGGTCAACACCCCAGGTTCCTGCACATTCTACTCTACTCCAAAATTCAGGGCTCTGCTGAACAGACAGGTAGGGCACCAGGCATGGGATATAGAAAGTAATGAATGCAATAGGAAAAAGAAAAACCAAAAAACACCACAGCAACGCTGAAAGGAAGAAGCTTTCTGTTCCTGGGCTTGTCTCACTAATTACCACCCAGCCTTGTGCAACCTCATCTCTTCATAGAAAATGAGAGTTTTCCAAGTACATGTCAAAAGTTTTGCTTTAAAATGAAGGAAATGAAATGAATGCAAGAAGATTTCTGGCTTATTTTCTGGTTTTCCTGTGTAAATATGCCAATGGTTTTGTTTAAAACAAATGGGGAAAAAAAAAAAAAAAAAAAAGAGAAATTGAATTTCTGACTTGCAAACCCTTTCCTAGTACAGTGAGAATGGCACTTTCTAGATAACACTTCTTCCCAGTACACACATTTAAAGTGCCTTGTGTTTTTGAGTGAAAGCTGTTTATCTCTTCTGTGCAATCAGTAAACAAACACATGCACATGTTCATTTAGAGCATTTTAATAATGTTCTGTGTTTACTGAACTCAGAAAGGGTCATCTGGGTTCAAGCTTAACTTCTCTTCCCTCCAGCCTTGAAAAATCAAGGAAAAGCTATTTGTTTTCTCTTACTAAATGTTCAAAAAATTATTACTGAAAAATACCTCTCAGCCTTAATAAGTAGAAAATGCAGAATGAAATAAGTTTCTTTCCTCAGTGGAATTATTTATTGCCTCTGATACAAACCAGGGGTGATCACAGAGTGGGGCTATCTGTGCTCACCTTCCTCAAGTACGTTTCCAGCTACAGCTGCTGTGAATGTGAAATTGAGATTTCTCCTGAGGAAATATGTCACTTCCAAAAGACCTGATGCCACTGGAGGAAATGATGCACCAGAAGAAATGTTTCCTACTTCTAGTACTGCTGTTCCTCCAGTGTAAAGGAGCAGCACACACGGGCTGAGGGGATAAAGGAACAAAGCCACAAACACAGCTCACCTTCTCCACCTGCAACTCTGGTGGCTAAACTGAGAAAAAAAAAGAGATCAATGGGTTTAAAAACGCCCCTCCAGCCCTCCCAAGAGCTTTGTACCCGTGGGTTGGGATTCCAGGAACGGCAAAATATTTGCCCTTGAAGTGCACACTTACACCAGACTATTCCAGGGCACTGCAGGGGGAGCTAAATGAGCAAATAAAGGGCAGGGCGGTTCTGTGGGGATATTAATAACGTGAGCTTGTGCAGTCAACCCACAGCAGGGCAGGGCTGGGAGACTTTTGCTCCAATACCTTCTTCAGAGGCCCCTGTACAAGCTGAGGATTGGCCAGAATAGCTCTTCAGAATTTATCAGAAATGAGGAATTTGGACAGGGGGGTTGCAGCTCCCTGCCTCAAACCACTGTAGGTTCGTGCTCTGGAGGCAGGAGAAAGATATTTCTGTAGGATCATGGACTACTAATTACAGGACTGATTTAAGCAGAAAATTTATGCACACAATAGATAAAGATAAATTAAGTAGAATATCATGTAGAGTCCTTGTGTAATTACAAGTTCAGATAGCAAGAACTGATATGAAGTCCCTAGTCACACAGTATTTTTGTATCGGATTTTTCAGTAGTGAGCTAACTTAGTAGGTTCTGTTAAAAAAAAAAAAAAAGTCCTTTTGTTTATTTTTTTTCCTAGTAATATTCATATTCAGAAATATGAATGAGATTCTAATATTTGGGATGTGTTTGTAAGAACACTTACACAACGTGAATTGTGTCTGAATGACTCTACCTTCATAAATGACTGGAAAAGGGAGTCATAAATGGAAATGCTTGTCATGCTTTACTGAAGTAATTGAAGTTTGCCATCCCAATAATCAACTTCCATCACAAAGTTTGTGATCTAACAGCTGCCTATTCATTGTAAAGGAATATTTATTTTCTTTTACTTTGCTGGAATGTCTTCCAGGTGCACACTACTTTGCGGAGATAGAGAGATGTGGAAAAGAAGCAATCCCTGTAGCCAACAAAACATTAATAGATGAGGTTAATACAAAATTTTATGGAATGTTCATGTCTTTAAAACACCTAAAGTTTTTTGAAATGTTATTAAAATCACTGCCCAAAAATACACTTTAAAGATTCACACAGTATGACACACAGAAAAAAAGTATTGCTGAGAATAACCTTTAATTCCAAAGGGAATTTCAAACCATGCAAAAGAAACCAAGTCTTTAATAGTTATTTGTTAATAGTTATGCCCAGACTTGTGAAGGATTTTAATGGCATGATTTAATGTAAACTATTTCTGCTACATAGGTACCTCCAAAGAATTTATCCAGGATTCTTGGCCATTGAAAATATTATAAAACTGTTTCTGAAGTACAACTGGAAACTGTTAAATGTAACTGTGAACAGGTCAAATATTTCCTTTTCGAGCTCATTTCTCTATCAAAGATGGGATTGCTCCAGTGTGTGGTACCTTTATATTCCAGAGGGGACATTTTCAATACATCATCAAAGTTTCTATGTGTGTTGAAGACAGAGTAAGAGGTTAATAAAAATGTAAACCCTCTGTCATCAATGTGTTAACTTTACTTGAACTCAGCTTTTTTAATTTTGGGGGTTTTTTTTTAAATTTTTGCCGAGTTGTTCCTCCAGTGGATTAAAGAAATCAAACACAATTTATGGAGGAAAGCAAAAAAAAAGAATAGAGCAACTAAAGTTTTCTGGAAATCAGATATTCACTTTTCCCCCCCATCCCTCCATGGCTTTGCTGTGCAGGATACATAAGGCTCTTGAAATATAATCCACATAAACAGATAAGAATTGGTGACTTCCATTCTAAAAGTTCAATACTAAATTATAAATAAAACTCAGAGGCAGATGCAACTCATCTTCTCTGAATGTAAAGTGGGATAGATAAACATTGGTAAATGTTATGTATTTCAAAACACACAGAGTTTAATCAAATTAAAGCTCTGTTTCACATTCTTTGGCTTTTATTCCAAGGAAATGTTCCTATTCTAACTAGCTGTGTATTTAATATACAACACTGCAAAATATCATCTTACTTCTGTTATTTGCCTGAAGGAAATTCATTTCAAATATGAAACTTTTGCACAATATTTACTGTTCAAGTATTGCAGCTTTTATTAAATGGGGCCAGACAGGATGCCAAGGGATTTAAAGAGAGAATTAATAACAACCATTGCTAATTTAGGCTTATGCACTACTTTATTGCAAAAGCAAGAATGAGGATAGGAAACCAGGGATAATCCAATTGATACTAAACATTTTGAACCTATTAACTGCATTTGAACAAAACATTTTTGTAAGGCTACATAGCTAAAATAATCCATCAGAGATAGCATGGAAAATTAATCTTTTCCTTTTCAATTTGTGTAAATTTGCAAAAACAGTGTAGAGACCCACCTTCCTCTCCTTCACATGATCTACATTGATTTAGTGAGATCACAAATGAAAGGACAACTGTAATTCACAGAAGATCAAAAAGCCAGATTTCAATTAACAAATCTCACAAAGTAAGAGCACTGTAACAAAACCAGGGCCATGGGATAATTCAGGCTGAAAAGGACCTGAGGAAATCATCCAGTCCAAGCTCGTGCTCAAAGGAGAGCCGTGGTCACGTCCAGCTGCTCAGAGCTTTATCCAGTCCTGGTTTGGAACCTCCCAGAAAGGAGATGGCAGAACCTCTCCTGGTAACTGCTTTTCTGGCTGTGTTCATCAGGAGAGGTTTCCTTAAATCCAGTCAGACATACAAGGACTGTAATACAGAAATTCAGAATTTTTTAAATTCTAAATATCTGAAATAAGATACAACTCATTTATACAATTAGGGTAAGAAACTAATTTGGTTTCATTTCTCAATTTAATGCAGTCATCTGCTGCTACAAACCTCTCTACAGAAAAGGTGAAGACAAACCCAAAGATATTGGAAATCCATATCATTTCTCAGTAGAAAGGGTAGATCTACTCTTTTTAATTCAACGTGCACATTCTGAATTCAATACAAACTCTATTGACTTTATACAATAACCATTTTGACTTATCCTTGTAGGATTATCTGTAATATTCATCAACGTAGTGTCTGAGTGGTTTATAAATTAGTTAATTCATCTTCAGATCACTCCTCAGAATTGCCTACCATACCATCCTCAAATATCTTAGACAAAACCCCTTAAAAGTGGTGATTCCTAACTCACTATGGAAGCTAAGAAGAATAGAGTAATTAAAATTTTCCCCCTTTTATTCTGCACAAGGCTTTTCTCATGATGAAAACGTGGTTAAATTCCTTCAAGAACTTAAACCCAACCCTCTATAGAAGAGCCAAAGTCATCAAAAGTCTTCAGCGTGAATTCTTAAAGATGGAAATCTATCACAGAGGATGTCAGGGAATCTTCACAGCAAATGAAGCTGCGGCTCTTTTAAAACAGCACATATGCACTGCTTAATTAGTATTAATACTAATTGTGCATCTGTTCTCTGCTATTTATGATAGCAAATATATAGAACAATATAATGCAAAAAATACACAAAGGAAATGCAAATATCCTTGCATTAAATAATGTAATGATGACTGTCACACAAGTCTGTACAGTGTTGAAGAGAACATTGACGTAACTTTCTGTTACAATCCTTTATGGAAAAGCTAAATCTTATGTTTTGAAACCCAGAACTATGAGTTTTATGAGAAATCTGTCTAAAACTAACTACAATAGATGACAATGAACTGTATTAATTTTTAATGGTTCAGATTACCGTTAGATGGAATTCTGTTTGAAGCATTAATGAAGGCATAAAAGGCACCCAAACTAAGACACCTATGCTTAGAAAGTTTAGTATGAGCTGCTGAGTGCATTTTGCCAAAGTTTTCAGAACTATTACCTGTCATAGTCTTGGCAGAAAATCTGTAATTTAAGGCCTCCAGTCTGTAAAATCTTAATTCCTACACTGGTTCAAAGAATCTGGTTTTATTTTGTGTAAGGCAGGTAGCACCCATCTCATACAAAACACCCCGTCCTTCCCATTCATATTTGAAATATTTTCAAAAATCTCAAGCTTTCCAATGAAAATTGGTAGATGTCCAGTCAAAAGAACAACTTCAGCTTTTCTAAATTTCAGTTGTCAGTGTTCCTCAAAGCTTCTCCAAATCCTTTGGTGTTCACTGTGGTTTCTATCACTGCTATGCCTAACCTGTTCCACAGACCCACAGCAGAAGAACATTATTTTTATGACTCCATTCTCTCACAATTTACAGGGCCTCACTGACTTTTCTGCCATGGCAATAAATACAAACTTATCTTCACTACAAGCCTTTCAGAATAGAAATAATTCCCTAATAGTAAGAAGGCCACTAAAATGGGGAATTTTGAGGAGGATAAAATTATCCTCACCTTGCTGCTCCATGGAGAGGCCAAGTTACAGCAGAAATATCACTTTTTACACAGAGGGATCACTGACCTTTTAAAAGACCTGCACATTCTCTCATTTTTCCTTACTCTTGATTAAATGGCATGAAGGCAATTTAATAAGAACAGGGAAAAAAAAAGTCATATTAATGCACGAAAGCTCATAAAAATGCAGTGAAAGCAGGTAATCCCCTGTATGTAATGTAGGGAGAAAAGCCAGACCCAACCAAACAAATAAATACCCAGCACCAAGAAGACCAGATTCTATCCAGCAACTGATAGCTCCAAATAGTGCAGAAAATTTAAAAAGTAAAATTATAAAAATTTAGGCAAAGCTGTGATTACCATCATAGGGTCTGCAGGGCCCCTTTTTGTAGAGTCATTTTGTGAACCTCAGACCAAGAATTTTCCAGGTGTATATTTAGTTCCCCCTGCTAAGAAATTCTGCAGGTATTCCCATAATCAAAGATGCCACCACTGAAATGACCAATAGGAATTATAAACATTTTCTCTCACATTGTGCCCATTCCACAGCCTCACTTTGGGTTTGCAGCTTTTTTTTTTTTTTTTTTTTTTTTTTTTTTTTTTTTTTTTTTTTTTTTTTTTTTTTTTTTTCTCTCTCTCTAATGAGACTGCAAACAGTGCTGTTAAAACTGTTTTATTCTTCCAGTATTCACATCCCAAAGTGTCTGCTTTGGTTTCTCAAGAAAAAATTCAAAACTTCAGGATGATCAGCCATTTCCCACTAAAAATGTAATTTTGCTTGGTATTCAGTTTCCTTACAAAAGTTTTGGTGACAATTTTAAGCAAGTTGAAACAAACTGAGAACACAAGTGAGGACATTCAGTGAAGACTGGTAGTTTTTTTTTTTTTCCTTTAAAACTTTCTATAAATAACCTGTGTCAGTTTTGACCGTATCAGCACTAACAACCGCATAAGAAATTTGTATTTCTACAAAAAAAAAGAAAAAAAAAAAAAAAAAAAAAAAAAAATACAAGCCCTTTGCTTTTTTTCTGATTAAAATGTTTCGGGCAGCAGTCTTTACAAGCATAAACATTCTCTGATGATCTTCCAGTCTGCCACCATGTACAGATGGCAAGTTATAATGGGGGGATCATATACTAATTTGAGACACTTCCAGCTCAGATCATGAATCAAAGTGCTGGCACTCTATAATGAGAGATCGATAGTGTTTTTGTAGAAAGACCCTATAGAATTCTATAAATAATGAGTGTTTAGTGGGATGTGCAGGCAGCAGAGAACAAATTACATTTTCTCCAGAGGGGTCTTTAAAACCACACCTCAAATGTGATAAATGTAGTGTGATGGAAAAGACTACAAATGTTAAAATGCTGTACAGCATTATGTGCTCTGAAATTAGACTCTGGTGCATTTACTTTCTTCTGTTTAATGGTTAAGCAATCATTTCATCAAGACCTTTTCTCTTATTACTGCAGCAGTGGGTCATAGACAGCATTTCTGGAGGTTTTACAGATGGCAGAAAAACAAAATAACGTCTTTATTCCCAAAGGATCAGGATATTTAACATACTTGCAGTTTGCTGCGATGCACTGCATGTGAAACACGTAAATATCTTTGTGAGCTCGTTACACCTTACTCCAGAGTAATGAGGTAATGGTCTTCAGCTAAGGCACCATCTGGGAGTCCCAGAAATAGCTTTAATTACTGAGCTGGACTTCCTGCTCTTGGCAGGAGGGCAGGCACAGCCCAGGCTCTGGGCCAGCTGGTGGCTGCACCTCCAACACCAGGGATAGAGCCTGGGCACCCTCCTTGCCTTGGACACCTCCAACAACTAGGGACAGATCCTGGGCGTCTTCTTTACCTTGGACACCTCCAACACCAGGGATAGAGCCTGGACACCCTCCTGGCTTTTAGTCCATGGGTTTCTGCCATGGCTGGAGCTGGGAGGTGTTTGGGGCGACCATACAGAAACTGCAAAGGCTCGTCCTTCCTTCTCCCTTGGAGACTTCTCCTCTCTTTTCTTCAACAAAACAACCAAGCCCTGACCTTGCTCTGGTCCCTCTTCCCTCCTCTCACTGACACAATATTCCAGTGAAGCAGGGGGAGACAGAAATAAGGAGAATTCCTTCTTCAAAGAGAGAAATTTTGGGCGGAAGTTACTCATTAATCTTGAAATGATCCCTTAAATCATGAAGGTTATAAAAAGATAACATCCAAGTATTACTCAGAACTAGAAAACAAAGTTCAAGCCAAGTCTAATCAATTCCTGGTTCAAGGATCTTTTTCTTTATTGTTTCCCATATAGACATCCCAAAATACCCGTAAAAATCACTCATATCTCTTGGATCTTGGTCACAAAAACTTATGTATTCAGGCAGGAAAGGAACATGTGAGAAATAAAAATAAAAAAAAAAAATAAAAATAAAATAAAATAAAAAGCTTTTCTACCATTTCAACATTTGATTCAAAACCTTAAGTGTAAGAATTTCCTCTTATTCCCTTCTCTACACTCCCTTATTCTAGAAATGGAAGTGCTAATGAAAAAGGGACAGGTCACAGGGCAGGCGCTGCCTGAGATGTCTGTTTGCTACTTTCCTGTGTGTTCTGTCTCTCCCTCTCTGACACCATGTGCCTCTGCCCCTTCTGCAGGGGGAATCCTGGCCCTCATTAATCAGTCCTGTTAGCTGTGCACGAATTAACACTGACCTCCAGGACAGTCTTTGCAAGTTCAGGTTTTCCAATGGCATTTGGAAAGAACCTGATGTTCTCTTGGAGCAGAATTACATCAGAGAGAGCTGCAGTGGGTTCTGTGAGACATGGAGGCTCACTGGGGTTCCTTTGCAGGGATGTGCTGTCAATACAGGCTGCAGTGCCTCACAATTTTAAAAACTCAGGGAGGTTCAGAGTAAATAATGAGTGCCTTTCTATGCCGCCATAAATCAAGGCGAATAATGAATAAAAATAATGTTCTGCTTCACAGAGGTGAAGTTCTTTATACTCTTCTAATCAGCTGTAACTCAGAGAAATATGAATGCAAAGACCAACTCTATGTCTAATGCCTCCAGAAGATTTAAGTGGGGAAAAGAACAGTGGTAACCAATAAACAAGATTTACCTGTTTGCTGTATGGCAGTGTTATTTAATGTACACCTGTGTTTAGAAGCAGGGAGGTATATCTAGGCATCTTTTTCCTGGTGCTGTCAAGGTCATTGGAGCCACTCGGCTCAGACAGGAGCGGCCCAAAGTCACACAGTTAGTTTTAAGTTATTGCAAAGCATCAATGCTAATTCATCTAAACGAACATCCATTCATTTTGATTTATTTCTGGAAGGGGCTTAGTCAACTTGGAGGCAACAGTAAGTCAATAAATTTCATCAGCAGTTATAATCTCTTGGCGTGGACTGAAAAGAGAAGATGAAGTGACAAAACAGAGTCAGTAATGTGAAGCTGTTACAAATCTACACATCCCTACCTGCCCCAGATAAAAAGACACGTGCTCAGTTCAGCAGTTATGAATTTTGGTATCTTTACTTTGCAGGGCGGAGGAATTCATGGGACCTTCTCCTCTCCTTACAATTCTGAAAAAAAACAGTGAGCCAGATGCAAAAAAAGAGAAAGTTAATGAATTTTAAAATCAACGAACTCTAGAATCAGTGGTTTATGTCTATAGCTCTCTATGTGTATTTAGAGAGGAAGGCAGAAATACATGTAAGCACATACACTTATCAATGAAGATATTTAAATGAAGAGGTTTTGTTTGTTCTTATCAAGTCTCAGGATTTGATTTTTTTTTCTGACAGAATAAATTAAATTTTTGCACAGTTTACTTGAGAGTTTCTGGCCATATATAGGCAAATGCAACTTTTTAATTTTTCCTTTCTTACTTTGTTCTAATACTTGCCAGTCCCAGGAGTTCCACTCTAAGGACAAAAATACCTTCTTGTGAGTGGCCATGAGCTGAACACTCCGGTTACTTATCAAAGTATTTTTCTCATCCTCAGCAAAACAGGAAACCACATTTGTTTAGTGGGAAAGGAGTAGTATAAGGCCATAAGAAAGCAGTAGGGGAGTGTCTTTATTAATGCTACTATTACCAGAACAGTACTCAAAAGAATTTTGGGAATTTATTTCATTATGTCTTGAATAATTCAGTTTAGAACATGCTCACAGGCATACTTGACCAGAAAAAAATTATCATTACATATTTTTTAAGAGGCAACATGAACTAAATAATGCACAGGACATTCTTATCATTGTTGTTACATCGATTTTGATGTTTGGTATTTATTTTATCATTCTGGAGAGCCTGCAGGACAGAACAACATAGGAAAGAGCAGAACGGAAATTAAGCAGTTATGCTGATGGGCAATAAAATTCAATGTGGGGGACTAAAACTGCATTATTTCACAGAACAAAAATGTTGTTTAACTTATAAAACAACAACAGCCCTTGTATAACTCATCTATTCAATATAATTCAGGTCTAAAAGGCCTTCACATTCTATTCTCACCATAAGGATCCTTTGGCAGCTTAGACCACTTTGCATCTAAAAATCACTTTAATCACTTTTTAATCACTTTGTAGAACTAAGTACCTTTGTATTTCTAACCAAAAGCAACCAAATTAAGAAACAGACAAGAAAAAAACTGTATTGAAAAACATGATACTGAAATTGCTGCCTCATTGGAGCTGTTCGAAGTTATTAAGGCTGACAAAGTCACTTGCAAATAAATGAAGGTTTACAAATTTTTGTAAGGATCAGAAGCTGTTGTACTCAGCACACAAATCAGGAATTACACCTCTACTCACCCCAGAGATATTTTATCAATTAAAGAGATGACAGAAAAAAATGTAAGGACATTTTAGTGTGTGGAAGGGATAGATGTACAGCATGCATGTGGCATCCAGAAGAGTTAATATACAGTAACTGTTCTATTTAGACATTAAAAAATTATCTGCTCGGAACAGGTAACTAACCCTGTAATTATACATACATATTTAGGTTGGACATTTAGCTTTCAAGTTAATTAACCAGCAAAAAAAACATTAACCTGGGGTGTCAGCAGGAAATTTAAAAAAAAAAAAAAAATCCTGATGTGTTAGAAACACAAAGTAGAGCAGTCTGCTTCAAGGCTCAGATCAATTTAATTTTTTAATCACTGTCTCACACATTCATTCTATTACTCATACTCCTAATGCATTCATCCCAAGATGCACCTGGGAAACTGCCAGATGTTGGAATGTTGGCGTGTTAGCTTTGGAAGAGGTGGGATGTATTTACTTAGGAATGTTTGTGGTAAATCAATCACCGAGCAGTTTATCTGCTCTTCTTGGGATGTGCAGAGCTCTCTGTGCCCTCACTGCTCGGGTTCAGGTGGATACATCATTACAGACGTTACACATCCCAGGAAATTCCTTCAGCACTGGAGCTCTTTCTGAACACACTCAAATTCATTGAGCATCGTCTCCAAAGCTCCGGAAATTAGAAGTTTTAATTTGTCTTTGAATCTGTTCCTGCAATCCATAAATATCCATTTTGTCTGTCTCTGTCTCTCCCACAGTAACACAGTCCCTCCACCCCTCTCACTCCAGGTCACTGTGGGACAGCTCCCTTCCCCCTATTTGCTGGACACAGCATAAACGAGATAATGGGGGGCATGAGCATCTCTACTGTGTAAATTTTCTCCAGTTCCTTTGTTTTCCTATCTACGGCTGGGGAAAGCCAGCTGAGATCTATCTGGCAGCCCCTTCATTTTCCAAATGCATGAGGATTTGAAAACCGGGACATCTCACGTGCCAATGAAGTAGAACAACAGGTCCATTAGACCTTTAACCCAAGCCAAGCTGCTAAAAGTGACATTTCCTTTCAGTTCTGAAATTCTCGTGCAATTTATCTGTGCAGCAATCACCTCTTTCTCTCCTCTCTCCCTGTTTATATTCAGAATTCTTCAAATCATGTAGACCGCATTTTGGATTCTCAAAAAGGAGTTTTGCAAAACTCATGTCGAGGAAAGACTGGATGCTGAGAAGGGGTTTTTCCACACTTATCAAGAGTAGGTTTTGATGCAGATCATGATTATGATCTTTTCTTTATTTGCCACGGGAGTGGGAGATAAAAGACTTGTACCTCATACAAGCATTCGCCCCCTCATCCACTAAAAAATAGTTAAAGCTTCTGTAAGATCCTTTTTCTGCAATTCTTTCTCTAAAACTTAACTTCTGAAGAAAAAAACTATGATATGTTTATGATTTAAACACAGTACTTTTCATACCGATTGGAAATAAAGGCTTGAAAATTGTCTTATTTACTCAGTTCAGCAAATGGAGATCCAGCTAAAATATGAATTAGGAATTCTAAGATTCTAATCTTCTTACAAAACTTTTTGATCTCCCAAAGGGGACGCAACTAAAAGCTTGGAGCAATTTGAAAATTAAGAGAGATAAATGTAGTTAATGAAGTCTGGAGAAAAAAAAAGAAAATTAACTACCACATTTTATGTTTTGTCATTCATTAATCATGTCAACTAAGTGAACCAAATGACTTTTTTATTGGATATTAAAACACTTTTCTGTGCTTATATGGGTCCATTGCAGGTGGTTATTTAGTTTCGAAGAATTTAATGAATAGCCTCTAAGACACAGAGTAGCAATGATGTGAACAGCTTCAGTATTTTACCTTCAAAAAGCAAAGAGAACTCATCCTTCTCTCGAATCTGACTGCTGCTTGAGGTTCTTACAGAATATGTTGCCAAAGTTTAAAACCTTTGATCTGTAAGCCCTTTAGGTACTGCCATCATGAAACAAAAGCCACTGAAATTTGAGGAGATTTTTTACATCAAGTCCTGCTTAGCCCCTTTTACCCTTTCCAAGGCCTTCCTGTACATGCAGATTCCTGTGCCTCGCCTGCACTGTACCAGCTCTGCAAATCCTCCTCTGGGGGAAGGAGGATGCAGGAATAAAAGCTGAGGTTTTTTTTTCTACTGGCACAACTGGAAGATTATCCAGAGGAGAGTGATGGCCAGAACCTGAACTGCTGATGCAGAGTGGAGAACCCACCAGCCCCTTCCCCATCCACACAACTCCCCAAAACAGAGACTGCAAGGCAAAATTGTGGCCAGAGGTTAGACAGCCGTAATTCATCCTCCCATGCCCTGTCACACATGCCACTTAGAGAACTTAAATTTAAAATTTCATCTTTCAACAGATTCTTCGTTGAAACTACGGTGCCAGATCTGGATACTGCATACCTCCTTCCACTGGTTCTGGGTCTGTTTGGGTAATTTTAAGTGAGCAATTTTAGACGACAATTTTATAATCCTGAAATGCACATTAAAGGAAAAGTGCCCACATGTTTATCACAGGTGTATTTAACGTGTATTCACCACTCTCACAGGCAGGGTCAAGGACAGTTCAAGAGACACAAGTAGTGCTTGTCCCAGCTGCTCACTTTTGAGTGCTTTTTCTGGTATTCTCTGGACTCTTTTTATTCCATACAAGCAAACCTCTCCAAGAATCAAGGGGCTGAATCATTCCCTGCACAACCAAGTCTGACACAGAGCAAATTCTTCTGCCCATATAACAGTGGATAGCAATAGGTCATGTTGAGGTGAAGGCTCAATATTCCATTATAATAAAATAATGCCAATACTTAGTGCGGCCTTCCATCTCAGAGAATTTTAGAAAAAATTATTAATCTTCATACTTTGCTATGAACCTGTTTGGACAAAGTGAATAAATTCAGCATTTCTTTCTTTTTGAATTTCAATGTCACAGAATTGATTTCTAAATGGTATTAGTCTGGTGGAGAAGCAGAGACTGTAAACTAATAATGGCTGATATTTTTACAGATATTTTGGGTCTTGAAGGTTTTAAGGCAACACTACTGGAAGTCCAGAGAAACCCTAAGTTATAAATAGTGCCCTATGTAATTTTTACCTGTCACACAATTTTTGATAATGAATACTAAATTATAAGAAAGCTAATTATGAAAATACCAGCACGGACCAGTTCAGTAACCCAGTAAAGAAGGGAAACAAAAATCCTACAAAAGCAAATTCTTATTGGTGGCTTTAAAAAGGTATCAAAATTAATTTTTATTATTCAAGAACTAGAAGATAGATATGAGTAAGTGGCAACTGCTGTTTGTATGATATTTCAAAGATAATTCCACATTTTGAGAATAAAGAATTGAATTTTCTCTAAATGATAGAACAAGCAACAGTAGTCTAATTTCCCTGTAACAGACAGACACACAAACCGCAAGCATTATATTTCAAAGAATTTTAATTAAATCCATATAACAAAAAAAGAAATGTTTCACTTCTTAATTGAAAAATCACCAGCTAGAGAACTGAGCCAGTGAAACCGCCTGGTAAGCCCTGAGATATAATTGAAGAAAGGAATAGATGAGAATATTTCAAATGGTCTCACTAGTCAGCAACCAGTGTAAATACTGCAATTCAAATAACGACATTTGAGTGATTAAGAGAAGAACTAATTTCTATTCTATTGCTGCTTTGCTTTGAGAATGAAACCTCATCCTTGAGGATCCCGGAGTGAACACAAAACTCCCTCACATTGTAGTGGTTTGAAAGCAAAACAAATGAGAGACTCCAAGTCAGAGATACAATTTAATAGGAAGAAAGGAAAAAAAGTAAAATAAAATAGATGCAATAATACAAAAGACCACTGACAGAGTCAGAATACAACCTGAGCAGAGTGATGGAAGCAGTCCAGGTGAGGTGGTCTTCCTGAAGCGGTGATCCCATAGAAAGGTCTGGTAGCTCTGTTCCTCTGGGAATCCAGTGGATAAGGGCCCCCTGTACTGTCCCAAACCCCAGATTATATCCAGGTGGGAATGCTTGGTTCCTCCCCCTGGGCGGAGCGTCTCACAATGGATGATGGGTCATGCAGGGGGTCCTTGCTGGCCCATTAAACAGAGATAGCTCCTGGAGGGAGTTATCTGTGAGTCATGGGCAAGGCATTTGATGGGCCATTAACAGAAGATAATGGCCCAGAGGGAGGGGGCCTGGGAAAACACTGCCCCACCTGGATTCAACAGTTCATGAAGATGGTGATGGAATACTTTGTGCACATCCTATACTACAACCCAGGACACACACCCTCCAGGAACCACGAGGCTCATTGTTGGCACAAACACTTTGCGCAACAGGGCAGGACAGCAGCCCAAGCTGACTGTGGGATGAGCAGGTATTTCCCATCATTCTGCGGCTTTTATCTGCATTACAGAATCCTCCACCTTCTCCAGGGTCCTTGGAAAAGCATATGGAAAAGCAGGGGAGAGGCTGGTGTTTGTGCAACTACACCCAGAAACTGCAGCAGGACCAAGGGAAGGGCTGAGCTTGAGCCCATGATGCGAAATGAAGCGGATGAAGTTTTAAGATCCTGACATGGGAAACGTGCCAAGGCCAGATGGAAATCTCAGCTGTCACCATCAGAGGTCATCCCGACCTTCCCAGCATAAGGTGGCGTGAAAATCCTGTGTACTATTTACACAAGTTCATCATACCTATCCTTTTTAATTGGGAACTACAATAATTTTATTATATTACTTCCTTGTTATTTATTCATTGTCTTGTCTTTGTTTAGTTCTACTTTTAATTACAGAAGTCCAGCAGAGATGCCCCTGAGGGAATGTTGATAATCTAGGCTTAAATTTCTAAGGGATTTGTTTAAGAGAAGCTTGGATAAACCATAAGGAATCTTTGATAAGTCTTTGTTCTTTTAAATTATTTTGTTTTAAGAAAACATTTTCAGAAAGGACAATTCTTGCTGAATGGAGGAAAGGTTTGTGGATGAAACTTTTCTGGTGGAGTTTTAATAGAACTGTTCATGAAATGTTTTTCACATGCTCTATTAACCCTCTGAAACTATAAACAGCTCTGATATTATCATAGATGCTTAATGTTGATAATGTTGCCCACCAGAGAAACAAACAGAAATGCTTCTTATTTAACTAAAGATGATAGGGTGGTTTATACCATTCCTTCTTTTTTTTTTTTTTTTTTTTTTGTACATTTCAAATTCTTTGAGTGCTGCTAAAGTTATACGTAGAAAGAAAATTTTAAACAATACTAGTATAATACATGAAATAGTGGATCTAAGAAACAGAAAGATAATAAATATAGAAAGTCAAAGAAATAAGTGGACCTAAAGAACTGCAAAGAAATGTGACCAAAAACATCAGAAAAATTTTCATCTACTAGAAATAATTAAGTAGTAGCTGAACCTGATTTAGATCCCCTGAACAGATTAAATACACAACTGCAGTACCTCTAAGTCTTACAGTCTACATGCAGATACACGGGCAATTTTAGGATCATTTCTAGCTTTGAGGGATTTCTTCATACTCTTGTTTTCCTCTCTGCACCTCAGGGGTTCCATGGTACAGTAAAACTCAAAGGCAGCATGACAGTCGTGATGTGCTGCCCAAGATCAGAACTTGGAGTGGCACCAGTTCAACAGCCCAGACACAGAAAGTCTGCATGGGACTGAAATCCCAGACCCAGACTAAAAAACTTAATGGCGGTTTATTTTACTTTGCTTGCCAAGAGGAGGCGATTTGGAGGGTTCTGCTCTGCAAAGAAAGCCCCAATGTCGTCCGCAGGGGTGAGCACTGACCTTGCCCACCTTGGAGACACATCCCTTGGATGAAGAACTTCCCAAAAAGGCTGTCAAGACTATTATACAGATGCAGGAAGAGGGATCCCTGAATGGAAATCAACAGGGAAAAGCAGGAAACTGAGACTGGGAGCTTTCAGAAAGAAGGGAAGACAGCATGGAGGTGGTGGCAGCTGAGCTGGGCCCTGTGAATCTTTTTGAGGTGGAAGAGGTGGGTAGGACTGGCTGCTCTCTCCCCTTTAGTATGGAATTGAGAAGGCTTCAGAAGGTGGCAGCACCTGCTTGGATCCAAAAAAATAATTAAAATAAAAGTGGGGGAGAAAAGAAGGGGAGTTTGTTCACACAAGACCTCGGGTATTCCTGTGTTGAAGGATGTTGTAGATGCTGCAGTGCCACACATGTACAAAAGCCAAACTTTTCTTTACATGAAGTAATTAAATACAGAACTTAATTGAAGTTCAAAGTTAGTGAGGTGGAATCAGCTGTAAGATGGTTGCTGTCTGGTGGATCTATCATGTTCTTGCCCTGTTCTCCCCTTTTCCCTAGAATTTTTTTTGTGACAATACCCAACTAGATGACTTGTGGTGACATTCGTATGTTTATAGCTTTACTTCAAATCTTTTTGTATGAATTACTCCTCTAACTTGAGTAGGATTTTTATTACTTCATTTTTGGCACATAAAATCTGCAATTATACTCCAACTATGGGGAACTCAAGCTCTGAAAATACCATACTGGGACTATTTCTAGACTAGGCTCCAGCACTGGGATGGCACACTCTGAAAACAAAGTAAAACCCATCAAAATCCATAAAATGTTTCCCATGTTCTGCCAGCAGTGGTAATGTAATTTTTCTCAGTTTTCACTAAAACTGTTTTAAACTGCACTAATACTCCTTTGCAACTTATCATGCATTCACTTCAAATTTTAGAAATCACTGGGCGTATAAAGAATGGTTTTAACAGTCAGATCCTTAGGTCCTGTCAAAAATATGTGGAAAGCAAAATTGATCTCAAACTTCATTACCTGAGACCTGAAAAGTTGTCATAATTCATTATAAATGACAGGAAATAAATTTCCTGTTAAGAAATTCATGATCTGCTGGTCACTGGCGGCATTATATTTGTCTGATGCCTGAACATCTGAGTGTGGATTCTCAGTGTCTCCCCTTCCAGGTGTAAAGAAACACAAATCAAAATTCTCCCCATGTTCTGCTATCTCACAGATGAAAGTCAAGAGAATAGTTTTGAAAACCCACTGGGTCAAAGGAAAAAAAAAAAAGAAGATAATTTATCTACATTTACATATCCTGTCTGTCCTGCCACACAGCAAGCACATAACAGCGTGTTACTAATTGAGTACCAGCTAAGTCTTCACGTTGTTGTGAGAGGAGGAAAAAGGAAAAGTACTTTGGATGAGTTTAAAAGCACAAACCATATGTTCCCCTATTTTTAAGCATATTTTTCACCTTCCTTCCCCACAAACCTGTATCTCCAGCTCACCTTGTTAAGAAGCTGCGTGCTCAAGTATCTGACCTGATCTCTTGCACAATTGCTTGTGTCAACAATTTAATTTCTTTTTTCCAAGGAATTGCAAGGTTTGAAGCAAACTATCCTCCTCCATCTCCTGACAAGAGGAAAGGGAAGTGAATTGGGTGTAAAACCTCCTACTAGTATTGAATTTTCTGAAAAACACGTGGTATTATTGAAACCCACCCTGTATTAATTTGAATGTACCTGGTGCACATGGGGCAAGACAAGAAATTCTGACCATGACCAGAGCCACCTATCACAGTCACCATCAGGTATTGAACTGGGAGGAGATTGGGTTGTGTTTAGTGCAAGGTTTATATTTTATCCAATATTAGTTTCATAATTTCCCCTTTTGCTTTCCTTCCTGTGTGAACAAACATTTATTGTCATTTAAACAACATAATAATATGTAACTTTATAGCATTTCTAGCATTAAAAAAGGCAAAGTAAAGGAGTTGCAAGCTAGCAGAGTGTAACACTCTGCAGAGGGCACCCTCGGTACAGTCAGAACTGATCACCTTCTCCCTCTGCATCCCTCCTCCATAACTCTAACTCCATAATATCACATTTACAACTGTCAGGAATATACAATAGCATAAGGCTTTCCCTGATGGCAGCAGAACAATGCCTGATGTAGACCTGTAAAAGAGAACAAAGTATACCTACACAGAGTACAGGCACTTCGCTTTTCAAATACCAAAACTGCTTTTTTGGCTTAATAACTCATCATGAATTAATTTGCTGTCAAGAACCATATACTCATAATAAAGACAGTGTCTATCTGCTATTATTATTATTATTCCATTTTCTCCTGTATTGTTCCTTTGAAGGCTTTTACTTATTCAGAGATACAGAGAAAATCCTCCATGAAGCAAAAGGAGGATTGCAAGCAAACATGGTTATAGCAGCACATATCTGATATGGCATAATATTGAGACTTCTCACTGTTTTAACACTGAGTTCTCATAAACAAGACAGGAGATACCGTCTTCATTGGAGGTGTGAGAAAAGGCTCGTTTAAATATTATTAAAAAGCACATTCTGCATTTTGCTGCTCAAACTGTTCATACCCCATGCTCTGTGCTTTTTGCTGACATAGCTGCTTCTAGTCAACTCTACTGCTAATATGACCTCTTTTTTTTTTTTCCCCTTTTTTTTTTTTTTTTTTTTCCCTCTCACCTCCTTCAGAACCATTTCTGGGCAGTTTCACAAGAATTTCGATTGCTGTTGTAAAGTTTATATCACTGCCATCTGACAGCTCTTTGCTGGCCTTGGTGAAATGAGTTGATGGTCTCAGTTAATTTCCTAACAGGCAGGTGTTCACAACTTCAAACATCACCTCTGCTGGCACAAGGACTCCCAGCCAACAAAAATAAAAGTATAGTCTTACAGCTGGGTGAAATACGTGCTTAAAGGGAAACAAACACATTTTGAAGTGCCCTTGGAAGAAAAGCTGAGCTTTGCACATGGATTAAAAAATAACAGAAAATGAACTCTGGTAAAACGTCCTATGACCAAAGATCTAAATGATACCAGTGGATAACTTATCTTGTTATAGAGAAGCCAGAACTTCAAAGCAGAAGTGGAGATCAAGCTGTGCTGATAGAGTTATTTCTACATCCTTACCAATATCCATACAATGACCGCTTGTGAGCTGAGGAGAGGAACATACACAGAAGAACCAGAACCTGAATACTCAGTGTTGGGAGCCCTTCCCTTGCTTTCTACACTAAAACTAAAATCTCTTCATCGTAAACTAAAATATCTTCTATAATAAAGAAATTCATAAGGCTGTTGCATTTTCCTGTGAGAAAACAACAATTTTTCAGATAAATTCCTGAAATTCACTGTGATAGAGGAGTTTACAGATGGGTAAATGATCAGAATCATTTGCCATTAGAAAACTTTCTAACCAACCAGCAACTTATGGTGAGTATTGGATAAGTGATTTAAGGACACTACAACCTGTATCTTTGAATCCAATTAAAATCTGACCTCTCTTCCAGAAATGTTTAGGAGCAGAATTTAATACCCCTATAAAACTACTAGGATATGTGAATTCAGGTGACAGCAGAACTTCCCCAGGAGATCCAGCTGTTACCATTGTATCCCTGATCACATCTTACTGGAAAATGAAAGCAGCTTCACACTGACTGCAGAGCATTCTTCTGAGAGTAACTACTGCTACTTAATTTTATTTCCAGTGTATTTTTCTCAGGCTCAAGGAAAATTGCTTTCTCTTTGTTGATTAAATTGTGTCAGCAATTGTTTTAATTTATGTGTTTTAGATAGCAAAGCAGAACAATTTCCATTCTTGGGCAAGGATAATCATAATTAAAAACACATTAGCTGATTATACCAAACATCCATCCTAAAAATATTCTGTATCATGATTTATAAATTATGATTTGTTGACTAACACATTTTGAAATGATACAACTTTATAAGCTGATGAATAGTTTTTGGCAATGCCCCAAACATCCAGGGCTTGGAGCAACCTGCTGTGGTGGAAGGTGTCCCTGCCCAGGGCAGGGTGTTTGGAACAAGATGGGTTTTAATGTCCCTTCCAATCCAAACCATTCTGTGCTTCTATGAAGCATATTTCAAACAACAGCTTCTAAAATAAAGGTTGAAATATTTTAAAACTTGGGTGGTGGTTTTCCACCCAAGGATGGAAGAACCTCCTCTGAAGCAGACTTGGTATTTCCTATTTCAGTAAGGTAAAAATATCTTACTGCTACAATGAGATTAATACTTCCTTACAGATCTAATCATTTGATCTCATGTTCAAGTTTTTGACATCTTCCACAAGCAATCGTATCCCATAGAGGATGTATTGCTTTAACAGGTATTCATTTTACCAAGCTCCACTATAATTTCTTAGTCTTACATGATGCCTCAAGATGTTTCACACATTCTGAAAAGAAAGCTAAAAGGGAATAATTTGCATAAATTACTTAAGTTGTACATGCTGTAAATATTGATCCGCTGATAGAAAAGAAAAAGGTGTGGGGTTTTTTTGGGGGGTGTTTTTTTTGTGTGTGTGTGTGTGTGGTTTTTGTTTTTGTTTTTGGTTTTTTTTTTTGGGGGGGTTGTTTGTTTGTTTTGGGGTTTTTTGTTGTTTTTTGTTTGTTTGTTTGTTTGTTTTTTAATAAGCTCTTGTATTTCTATAGTTTTAAGAATATTTTCCAGGTTAAACTTGGTGAAGAGTTCCCAGCTCTGCTCACCCCTGCAGCTGAAGGCTATTTGACACTACAGCCCATGGCATTCAGTGTACATTATGGCAATTTACAGATGATGGAAACTCTATACTTTACTCTTTTGGAGTTATTACCAATTCTGCACAAATTGTTCAAACCTCACCCACTGTCTCTGCTATGCAGAGAGTGAAGCTGCATTTAACAGCTCTGGCCCATTATTTTAGCCAACTCCCACTGACTCTCAAGGATGAGGCACAGATACTCTTGGGAAATGTTTTGGGTAACTTTCAAGCCTTTTCACCCCTCAGAAGGGAGAAGCTGTAATTTATCTAATGTGTGAGAACAAAAAGAAATAAACAACTCTTCATCCCACCTTCGCACCAACCCCCACTATCCATTTGGGAAAGGTTCTGGTAAAGAACTGGAAACCTCAGTAAAAAGGAGCAAGAATAAACAGAGAAGGACTCTCATCCTCCTGACGTCCCTGGTTCCTGAAGTAAGGTGAGATTCTGTGTCCCTCATCCCTTTTAAGCACCTCAATTCTACATCAGGGCTGGGCAGCAGTTGCTGGGTTTATTTTCAATTTTGTTCAAAATGCAGTGTCTCTGCTGAAAATGTCCAATGTGCTGTTTCACAATACAACAGACCAAAGCGCTTTCTTCTACCAGGGAATAATGTGGGGCCCAATTTTTCACTGTTTGGCTTTCTATTTTTAAGGTTTTCCCACCCAAACAAATGCTTTTGCTCTGACGGCATTTAATAACAAGTTTGACCTTGGAGTGTGTAAGTTAAAATGATTTCAGAGAACACCGCAGCGGAAAATCAGGGGCCAGGGATCCTTTTCCTTATTTGAATTTTATTATTTTGGGAGAAGGGGGAATCCCTTGTTTCACAGAAGAAATTACTTTTGAGCCTCAGTGTGAAGACTTTTTTGCATGAGCGCATGAAGAGCCACAACTTTTTCTGCCTCCTGCAGTTGATACAGAACTGTCATCACTGCCAAAGCAACTTTGCTGCTTCCCCTTGGGAATATCCCTGAAAATACAGGAAAGCTGAGAACAGCCTTAGTGTGTGCTGGGAAAGGAATATTATCTTAGGAGTCAGGGCACCTTGAGCATCATCCCTCCCTGGCAGCCCCAGGGGCTGGCACAGCTTTGTGAGGATCCTTGATTTTTTCCAATGGATTCATGTCCAGCATTCCCATCTTCATTATCAAAGCCCCATTCCCAAGAAAGGTACAGCTTCCACAGAAAACCTATCACGAACTGCAGTTTTCTGTATCTCCTGTGTAGGTTGAACACGTACAATTCTTTATATCTGAAGCACCAAATATGCAAGTATTTAATAAAGATGATTAAACTCCCCAATATATATCCTATTCACATATTTGGGGAATTTTTTCCATTTCTCAATTTCCTATAAACACCCCACAAAGTCTGAGAAACACTAGAGACACACACAGAGTAGTAACTACTTCATTTTAATGCTTAAGCAAGAATGAAAATTAACTTTTGTTGCTGAACAGAAGAAAGGTCCTGCGGCGAAAAAAAAAAAAAAACCCACTGTTTGTCTGAGTTATTACAGAATTCAAAGATTAAATTACCTTTGGCTAGAGCTGTACCAATCTTTTTTCTCCTTAAAATAATAATATCCTGAGAACAGCTGTGTAGGTACAACGGTGGGACACGGCTCCTGACAGTCTAATCATTGGTTCATCTAACGATGTTCGTGGGGAGTCAAAAAGCTGCTGTTAAATCACTGCCCTGCCCTATTCTAAAAAGCCACCAGGTGAGATGTTCCAGTGGTAATAGCAATGGCAAACAGCACAAAGGAATTTATAGTCAACAGATCTGCACAGAAAAGCAGCGCTGCAGAAGCAATATTGATTGCAGCAGGCAAAAAAAAAAAGAAAAAAAAAAAGAATTCAGATGCAGTCTGCATTACACTTACACAAACCCTCTTATGTAACGTGGAATAGTGTTACATTTCATAGACATTCATTCTTGTGATAAAACTCTCTCTAAATCTAAGTGTTATTAATTTTCTGTACTGATCTACAACAATTTGAATCCATATAACATGTTATATATAATATAATAACTGTTATACAAAGAACATTGATCTCCATAGAGGAACCCCTTTTTTTTTTTTTTCCCACAGGTATACACAAATTCTGCAGAAAATTCTATTTCCATCATGCAAACTCATAAATAGGAGAAAGAAAAAAAAAAAAAAAAGAGTGGAGAAAAATGAAAACAAAACCAAAGACAAATCAAGTAACTTGATCTTTTTGTTTTCGCTCTTGGAAAATAAAGGTGATGAAAGAAATGATGACCCTTTCCTTGTACATAAATCATCTCCAAACTCAATAATTGTGATTTACATTCAGAGTTGCAGTTTAACTACCATTTATGAGTGTCATGGGTAAAACCATCAAATTTATAGAGGCAGTCACTAGGGATTTTCATTTTTAACAAAAGCGTTGCTTAAAAAAAATCAAAAGCTTGTGCATTAAAAAATATTAATAACATAATTACAAAGAAAAAGTCCTAAATGAAACAAAAGGTATCAAAAGTGTTATGTTTCAAAAATATTTTGAAAATTAAAACAGTTCTTACAAAAAAAAATTAGAATTCATAGCTGGCTCATAGAGTTCATCAGCTCTTCTTTGAGCCTCAATTAAAAAAAAAATGCAAAAGGGAAATTTTAGCACAGATTTCCATATCCAGTCCTTTCTTAACGTTGTTTGGAGTTTCTTGTATGTTTGCAAGGTTTAGCCTCTGGAAGAGTTGCATCTTCCCTCCCAGGACATCCAGACCACATACAACCTGACAGTAATGGCGCTTCATTTCATGAACAAGCCTTTCCTCAAACAAGTATTACTTTCTGCCATAGAGATAATTTATTCTTTATGTATAATTGATTTGTGCCTGCACTTAAAAATGTCTTTTGAAATCCATATTATAACTGATACTGTCATATAATAAAAAGCAACACTTTTAATTTAAAGTTAATTATTTTCCATTATTCAACATTAGTAGACAAGGCAAGAACTCTAGCTCAGTGCCAGAACATAAAAGAAGTTATTCTGAACTTATAATACATTGGTTTAACAGCTTAATGTCAAGAAACAATTCTGTAAATTAAAAATGGAGTGAAAGGATTATGATATCTCAGATTTGTAAATTTCACATGACTACAGATAATTAAGGCAAGTGAAATATTTTTGCTGCATTGTCCTGAAATCTGCAATTATGAAGGAAGTATTTTTATAGCAATAGCACAATATTCTGTAATAACACTTTATAGACATAACATCACTATGGTACCTGAGGCTTGCTGCAATACACCACTGCATTTTTCAAAGGTTGTAGGAGGTATTTCTATTTCTTGATTGCTTTCATCGTTACTGCAAGACAGCTCACTTCACCCACCTTATCTAAACCCCAGCTGGAATCTGGAAATCACAGGTATGGCACAGAAAAGGAGCCTCAAAAACACTGCAGTTATGCAAAGGTGCTGCTTCTGAGGCCTTTTTTAAGTGACTCTTTCAGAAATAGAAACCACATGTGGGCAACACATGATTCCTTGCAGCTACTTCAGATTTGGAGAACAAAATCACTTCATAAGCCACGTGAAATAATTTCAGTGTTGACTTCCTGCAAACATAAAAAGTTTTCAAAATGAACCAAACACCTGGAAATGAGCATTATCTCATTCTGAAGGTATCTATCCTGCAAAGGAAAATCATCCTCACAGTAGGCTAGAAGACACTAATATATTACTAAATTTGAGAGATGGAGAACTGTAATCCCTTATGGAGATTTTGGAAGGAATTTAGAAGACAGTTTTCCCATGTTTGTGTGTTCCTTATGCCTCAGATTATGGTTATTCAAAAATCTCTGTCAAGAAAGTCGCCCTCAGGGAAGAGCTCCTCTTAGAAAGTTCCCATCAGAGAGTGCTGATGAATACAGAGAAATCAGAATTACTCCACAATCTGCATTCTTTTGTGTATTTGAATGTGCACTTAACATTGGGGTTTTTTTTTTCCTTTTCAGCTGGGAAAATATTGACTTTTATAGCTGGTCTTCTTTCTGAGGTCCAAACCCCCTTAACATCCCCATCCCCTCCAAAAAAGTGTCCTATTCTTCCCTTCAACTCATTGCCAGGAACTCTCTTAATAGGAGAGAAAAACTCATTTCACTGGCCTAATTAAGTGAGAGTGTCCTTGTTGGACTGAGACTTATTTCCAGCCATAACCCCTTGTCTCAGTAAGATGGATTAACTGCTCCAGCCCATTTGCTTCCTTCTGGAACGTTCCACTGCACCTCAGTGTTCTCCCAGAACCCCAACATTAAAGACATTTATTATCCACACACCCCTCCACACTGCAGGCTCTAGTCTGCTTGGGGTGCCTGACTGGAGAGCTCCCAGAGCTTTCAGGGTTATTTAAAGAAACCAATTCACATTTACCACTGCCAAAGCAAAAGTCTGCAAGTCCGTGGGCCCCACGACATAAATCTCTGCATTTGTGCCATATGGTTGCCTTTTTTTTTTTTTTTTTTTTTTTTTTTTTTTTTTTTTTTTTGTGAGAGAATGTGTTGGGATTTTTCAGTCAGTCAATCCATTCTCCCTTCACAGATTGCAATCATTTCATACTCTCATATTCCACATCCAATATACCATCACCACTGATTCAACAGCCAGCTACAAAAGGCTTTAAATCTCATTTTAAGAGTATTCACACAAACACATACACACACACACAGTGGAACAGACCACTGGCAATATGCTTAACGAACTTTCAATCACATTAATTAACGCCAAGTAAGCAGTACAGCTCTATGCCCACAGAAGCCATGTAGGTATCCCTGCCTACAGACAGATGAACCATCACATCCAAGTTGCTTCAGCAGGCACAGGAAGTTTTCAAAATAATTGCCCTTTAGTCATTACAGGACTGCTTTTATTTTAATAGATGCCAGTGTGTGAAGGAGAACATAGGAGCAAATTTTATTTCTGAAACGTCTGCATCAATAAAGGTACCTAATTAAGGTATTCATTAAAATATACAAAGTTAACTTAACAGGGAAAAAAAAAAATCTACAAAATATTATTACATTTTCCCATTAAACTAATTTCATTTGGTTATAACGCAAATCCTAATAGGAGGATATTATTAACTAGTTCAATTTCAAAATGTCTTCTCGTGTTTATTTTTATTATGTTACTAAGCAGAGCAGCAATTGACCTAATTTCTTGTATTCAATAGCATTTCTCAATCTGTTTAAAAAGGGGCAGTGGCCTACTACTGTCCATAGGCCCTGAGTGTGCTGCCATTTGGAAAATTACAGGAGAGTTCAAATTTGCACCAATTTCACATACCAGCATTCAAAACTATGTAGAATTTATTACTCAAATCAGTAATTTCACCTGCAGTTTTACAATTTGTGAGGTTGATATCTATTGTCCCTTCTGAAGAGAGAACAGGTCTCCATTTCAGTTGGGTCCCTGCTCAGCTGAGTATTTTTGATTATTGATTTTTTTCACATTTTACAGAGGTTTTCATTAGGATTTAAAATAGTTATTGATGAAAAACTACAAAGCTATGTTTAACAGCCGCCCAAAATGGAAAGAGAAGGACTTGCACAATAAATCACAATAATTTCTGTCTTTCTGCTATGATGTTGTACTCAGACCATAAAAAACATAGTGCCCATTGTCCCAGTGACAAATTCACAGCATCCCTGTCTAACCTGGACTCAGCTGCCTAGCATGAGCCACTGATGGAAAGTTATGCACAGTTTACTAATTCTGGGCTGCACTGACCCCCAGCAGCCCCCAAACATTCCACGTGTGCCACCAGCAGAGCAGGACATAGCATTCCAAACAGCAACCCATGGACACACCATTGTCTGCGTGGCAAGGAACAGGACATCTCCACAACCACTGCCGGCTGCTTTATCTGGGTTTGTAACTTTGTCTGAACACTCTGGGGCAGGAGTTCAACACCAAGAGCCCAAGAAAGAACATGCAAACAGTTGTAATCCCTGCAAACTGCACAAAATAACTCCTGAACACGGGGCTGTTCCTTGGCAGTGTTAATTATCACCTCAGGGCCCTCCCTTCTCCCCCTGTTGGTGTTGGCATCTCCTCCCATTCCTTCACCTGCAGCTTTTTCTCTGCATCCCTCATCTCTCAGCCAGCTCTGCGTGGAGCAGCTCCGTGTTCTCTGCACTGGGTCTCATCTGATCTGCTAAACTCTGATCTGTTTCACACAGGGTGTTCATCAGAAAAATCAATGCTGACAAATTTTTCAGTCCAACCTGTAGGTGTGGTTCAAACCCCAGAATGTTAGCAAGGTTTATTCAGCGTCAAGCTAGGATGTTACCTAGTGATAAACCAAGTTATTTCTGTGAGTAATGCACAAACTGTTCCCCTCCCAAGAGTTTAATCAAACAAACCAAATAAAGATTTTCCTAATAAAAACATAACTTCTTGCTAAAAAAAATTAAAATAAATATTAAAAATATTTTTTAAACCCCGTGTAAAACTAAGTATCTGCATAAGCTGAGGCTGTCCACTATTCACACATTTTCAGTCCAGTGCAGATCTCAAAACGAAACATTTTGGTCACAGAGGTCATATCAGTTTAAAAGCTTCCATCTGCTCTGCCACATTGATTTTCTAATGCATATAACATGTTAAAATGAACATGGTCAATAGTTCAGCAGACCATACAAATCAGAGGCCAGAAATACTGCAAAGATTATCTTGATGCTTCACCAATCACAGGCATGGCCTAATGTCAGGAGAATAAAGGGATTTGATTCAATGCCAAGGGATTAAATTTTATACTTTACTACAGGTAAAGTTAAGTACTACATAAGCAATTACAGTAAGTGGAATGTGCCAGGAAGTACATACAACTATTAATTCTGAAGAAAATGGTATTTCAGTTGGAAGGTGGATACCAACCATTAAAATATTAGGCAGTCTCACCTGCATTTCCCCTGATGTGGTAGGCAGGTGGGGAAAAGGCTGAAAATGTAAATGGTAAAGAAAAAACACTTGTAACAAATCTCCTCACAAATCTGTTAATGAGCCAAGCTTACTAGGTTTTTATAATCTAGTCCATTTATTGTGGCTCATACAATACAACTAAGTACTTGTTGTCAGAGTCCAATTCTAAATAAAAATAAGAAGCCAACATCACAAACTTGTTAAAGCTCGAAGTCTTTACAAACCCCTTCTGCTACAAAATTAATTGTTGATTTTAAATCTAAATAGAAATGCTGCTCAGAACAGGAATTACTTTCCTTGTTTGAAGGTGGAAAGGTGCTAAGACCAGAGTTTATGAAAATCACATCACAGAGTTTGTCTGGCACAGAGAAGCTCCATCTCTGAAAGTGAGCACTGCTCCATCAGCCTCACTGCATAATCAACAACCACAGACTATTTGCACATAAAAGATTTCATACTGTACTTACGATTGATTTCTTTTCGCAGCTGTGGGAAACATTATTATTTTTCCCTAGTGGTAGTTATTCCAGGTGTCTTTCTCTGGCTGTCACCTAGCTCAGAACAATTATAATCCAATGGTGGTTATCTGATTATACAAACCTCTCATACTCTTTAAGCAAAGACTCCAAAGCAGCAATACCAGAACCTATGAAACAAATGATTTGACTTCCAAAACTCTGAATCTGGTTTAGCTGTTAATCAACTCAATGACTCTTACAGCATCTTCCTGCATTTCTTCTCATGTACCAATGTATGAGGAAGTAATGAGGGAAATTTGCTTATTGCTGCATTTATCTGATAGTTTATTACCATCATCAGGGGTCAAAATATTCATCACCCTCATGTAATAGGAAAGGAAAAAAAAAAACGAAAACATTTGTAACACCAAATAAATGCTGGCAATTAGTGGCAAAAAGATGAAACACCTGGATATACAGTGGAACAATTCCCTGTTCCACTCAGACACCTAAGCAGGCACCTCAACCACAGTCTAGATAATGAATTTAAAATAAGGAATAGCATTAATTATATTCAGTTTGAAATTAGAAGTGTAATTAACTTAGAGAGGTTCATATTATGTCTGGGCTGACTGCATGGATCTGCAGCTCAAACATTTGTCTTACTACTTCAGGGCAATACTCCCAAACTCTCCCCTGCTGCTCTCTCATGTATTACTGATGCTGTGGTCACTTGAGGTCCTGCTCATTTGTTTCTGATTTTTTGCCCCAGCAGATGAGTGGATCCAAAATTTGAATTTACTTCAGAAATTGGTACTATATATCGGAAGACATAAGGTGAATAATCTCCTTTTTTACTTTGTTGTTGTTGAGCCAGTACCAGAGTGACTGCTCACCTCAGTATACTGCATGAGAATGACTTTTTAAGGAAATACAAATTTATTTAGGTATCATGGGCAATCAAAGCTCCAATTAATTGCACTGATGTAATCTACCTGCTCATTTCCAGGAGTGGTGGAACGAAATGATTTGCTCACAAAAATTCACTCGTGTGAGCCTGTGATGGACAACACCCATCCATCACAGCGTTAGGTATTTAGAACCTCAGAAACAAACAGCTGAGTCTGCAAAATACTAGGGGGAGAAAAACAAACAAACAAACAAACAAACACAAACAAACCAAAACAAAAACCCAGAAAACCAAACAAACAAATAAAACCCCCCCCACACACACAAAAAATCCCCCCGAAACCATACCCTGATAATTTTTAAATGCTGCAAATGCTGATCAGCTTCCACAGAGGGCAAATTTGCTACGGAATATAATTCATTAAGAAAATTAATGTTAGTTTTCCATAATACACCAGATACAGCCAAAATAATGGAACCAGTAGTGTTAACCAGAAGGTTTCAGAAATATTGGTTCTGCATCAATCCCTGCTCCAAACTCTAAGTAATATTGGTAGAGGTGGTGTTCACATCCCAAAGATTCTGGATGGATAAGCAGTAGCCATTATCCAGAAAAGAGGAGGGGCCAGGGAGGGTCCAGATAATAGCGAGGCTATCACAAAAAAAAAAAATATTAGTAGTAGCACTTCTCTAAATTTCCTTAGAAATTTGTGTTCGTAGAATGCTGTGGATCCAATACCAATTCTGGACACACTGCTGTAACTCTAAACTTTTTACTTGGCACAGCACAAATGCAGTTTATCCCAACACCAGATTCCATCTATTTGCGAAGGTTGATCAATGTCTTCTCTGCTCACTGGTAGAGGAATGCTCAAACCTGCAAGGCCACACATGCTTTTGTGATTCCCCCTGGTACGACCTGACTGACATTTCCAGTTTCTTTCTGAAGTATTTTAACCCTTTAGTTAAAATAGGCTTTAATATGCTGTTGTTTTTTTTGCCTACAAAATATCTACTGCCTACAGGGCTGCTGCATTTTTTTCCTAAGTGTTTTATCTCTCTGTGAAAAGAAGCCCAGAGAAATGAGTTTGCTTACAATTTAGAAACAGTGATCAAAATATCTTTCCTTCATTCTCCCTAGAATTTTGTCCTGTCTCTAATAAGTATTGTGAGAAAGTACTTGAAATGAGTAACAGCAAAGAATTCTAGTTGTTGACAAAGCTGTCAAGATTTCTTAATTAAAAAAAAAAATCAAAACAAAACATATCTTTAACAAAGCTTTCTACATTGGAAACTCACTTCTTACCCTTTAGTGAACAATTTGTTATGGAGGCTTCATGCTCCTGTCTCCTAATTGACACATTTTTTGTATCCAGAGTGTTTTTCTCTTTCTTTGAATATATCCTGTCAGGCAGGACTTACATACAAAACAAAATTAATTTGGTTGAAACCCTAATTTGATTCTGTTGATAAAAGAAAAAACTGTCAAATGACTCAAACCATTCTGTCAACAAAACAACCCTGGCTACTTTCAGATCTTTTCTGCAGATGCAATTTGCTAAAGAATATCTTTGCTTGAAAAATAGTTCATAATTTTCAAATAGGTGTAGGAGCCTTCTCTGCTGAAGTGCTGAATGCCTTTGTGAGCACCTTCAACTCCCTCTGAAGGCCCAAAGTTGTGCATTTTGCAGATTTATATCCTCAGCCATCACATGAATTACAATGCGCTCTGTCACGCCTTGTCTCAGTCTGTCTCTGGCATTTCTAGTTTTTATTACTCTATATCCTAGAGAAAGGTTTATCAGAAAAAATAGACTCTGGTTATCTGTTGGTGGCTTTAAAATAAAAGCCACATTTACAAATGAGATAATGTTATCTATCTTCCTGATTTTTGTAAGAACTCATCATTCTTGTAAAATTTCATAGCGCCCTTTAGCTCCTCTGGCAAATTGCTGTTCAAGAGAATTAGCTCTGGGCGAAGCAGAACCTCTCTGGTATTTCAATACAGTGAAATAATTTCACAAAATTCCACTGGCAACATATTTGAGGGAAGTATTATTTATTTATTATTCACTTTGCTTTTATTTCTGCGTCAGAAATTCGTATATGAGGGAGGAAATGATAGCAGAGATCAATGCTATGGTCATTTCACAAAGCCTGATTGTATTATTGGGAGTAATAATTTTCAGAGGAAGAGTCTGAAAAATGAAGCAAACTCACATCTACTTAGACACAGCTATAGGGGCTGTTCAAAAGTTTCATTCAGTGATATTTCCAATTTATTGGGGTTTTTTGTTTGTTTTTGTTTTTTTTTTTTTTTTTTTTTTTAGTTTGAATGCTAAAAGAGATAACTTTGAAGGAAATCTAAATATGAATATTAACTGCACAGTGCATTGGAAATCTCTGCAAGCAACATCTGTAAGAGCTCCAGGGTTCTTCACATTTATTCATGTCTATAGCATTTATCCAGCCCAAACCTATGGACAAATGTATGCATGTACCTTACACAGCCTCTGAACTATTGTTCAGTTTGTAGAGGTATATGTGAACACCCTGATATTATTTTACTGTTCCTTCTTTAGCTCAAAGTATGGCAGAGGAAACTTAATTCTGGCATTGAGAGGAAATACCATCCTTAGCAATTTAACTCTGAAATTTAATGCTGTCCACAAGGGCACCATGCTCTTCATACCTGCCTATCATAGGATTTACACTTCATATTAGTGTAAATTAGACCAAAACCCAGACTTTCTTTCTTTTAAATGAATGTATTTTTTGTTCTTTAAATTGTATTTTTTACAGGTCCCAAATGATTAGAAACATAAATGCCATGGACTTCAAATAGTCCTTCACTCATGAAGGTGTGGACTCACAGAATGAAACTGCCTGTGCAAACCACATTTACCAAAAATTTCACCCTCTTGTAAAGCTGCTTTTGCCAGCACAATGAACCCTTTAAGTAAAAACAAACAAACAAACCTGAAATTGGTCAAGAGAAAAAGGATAAATCTGCTGAGAAAACAGCACTATGTAAATCAAAGCAGTTGTGATGAATGCAGTGAAGGAAAGCCAACCCAGAGAAGGCAAAGATCTGTCTGAATATATCGAGGAAATCAATCAAAATTGAGTGCTGTTGTTTTCTCACACATCATAATAATATGATTTTAAGATCAGCTGTCCTTATGAACTTAATTAATGCACAAAACATGTTTACACTGGGGAGAGGGGGACAAGCTATTGATCAAGAGATGCTGAGAGACCTCCGGTTTGCCACTTCAGGCAGAATTCTGAAGGACAGTCTATTCTCCCAGATCCACAATGTGATAAAAAGATATCCCACTCAGTTCAGAAGTTTCCCTCAGGGCTTTATCAAATCCCCAGATCCCCCACATGACTTTGCAGAAGATGTTAAGACTTAAAAGAGAAACACATGCACCCCTTCACAAAGAAAACATTTGTTTTTATGTTCTGCCTGCCAGGAGAAATAGTGGATAATAAATGTTCTGTGGAAGACATCTCTCCTCTTCATCCTCAAGGCTGAGAAAGGGAAGACAATAATACACAATAATACATGGGGAATCTGTCAGGAACTTTCTCAGGAGGGATTAGGCCTAAGATAAATTCTTATACAACTCAACCTAACCTCTGCTTCTGGCCTAGTTCTGAGCTGCTCTATGACTGCTGTGACATTGTCCGTGACATTAGAGGTGAAAGGTAACAAAAACCAACACTGTGATATTTCCTTCACCTCACCTATTTTTTTTTTTTTTTTTTTTATTTCAGGATTCCCTACGGAATTTTGTCCCTGCTTTATAATTTAACAAATCTGGAATTAGTTGGTCCAGAGTAATTGATGCATTTCTCCTCTGCTCAGTGCATTTATGAAAACATTCTCCAAGATCATATTAAAAATACTTTTTATTTTAGTCAGGCTTTGAGTTCTTTGTCCTGTCTTTCTTTTTCTTCTTCTTCTCCCCTGTATTTGAACTATCATTATTGACTCCATTAATAATGTATCATCAGACATTACCCAGTTTGCAGTATTCAGTAAATTTAGTGCCAGGGCTGTGCTCTAAGTCACTCCTTGCACAACAGCCACATTTATAACTGTGACACTTTTGTCACAGACCAAGGACTGCACTCATGAGGATTTACACTCACACCCTTCAGATGGCTCCATTTAAAGATAAGGGATCAAAAAAGGCAAGCATTTCGGTGAAGGAATCAGGAAATACACACAATCAAGGTTTCCTCATATTTCTTCAATTTATGGCTTGAAGTTTATTTTTCTCTCAACTCAGGTATGCAGAGAAGGGCGAGAAAAGGCAACCTCTCTATTCCTGCGAAAAACTTCTCACGAAACAGAAACTGCTTCAAGGGTTGTGGCAGAGTTCAAGAGCCTGAAGTGCAGCTCAAGGAAATATCATTAGGTTTACAGTTTTAGACTTCATGACCAGACCATGTTACCTTGACCTAGAGGAAATGACCTCACTTGTAAGAGACTGAACACAGTCTCTTATACAGATGAAGAAAAAACCCAACCAAACCTTCAAAAACAAAATTTAAAATGTTCACTTACCAAATAACCCAAACTGCTTTTATTCAGCTGACTTATGGAAATGGAACTATTTATTTACAGTACTGGATGAAACAGGCACAAGAGTTTTGCCTTTCCAAGCTACCAAAGCTCAAGACTATTTATTTTTGCCCAGGCTGGGTTTGAAACACCCATCATTATCATCACTGGACCACAGAAAGTGCAGAGAATTAGAATTTTCTATGTTTTATTTATTAAGATAATTTGAAAATTTTAATTTATTAAGATAATATGAAGTCTGTTAATTATAAAACAAAACAAAACCAACCAAAAAAAAAGCACACCTACCAAGGAAAAAAAAATAAAAGAAAAACAATGAGATAGCAGGAAAGGAAACTAAAAGGAAACACTGACTTCATTTTACATTATATCAAAACTTCACTTACTGCAATGATTAGCTTGATGCTACTCTAAGTCACTTTTTAATCCAGAATACCTGAGCCTTACAATTTCGTGTAATTTCTAGCCATGCAGTGACTTTGTATCATATAGCAAGATATTTCATGCTCTGTAGAGTAAAAAATGTAGGTCAGGACCCACGGGCTATAGTCAAGACATGCTGCTGTGAGTTTAGCATATTATTCCTTTGGGAAAATAATGAAACAATTTAATTTTACCCACACAAGCCAATGATCTTCAAACATTACATTTTCCTAAGAGTAAAATGAGACTGGCACCTGATTGGTGTGAATGTCACCCTACCAGATACAAAAAGTTTTCAGTAGGGGAGCAAGTGGAAAATGTTGAAGTTTTGTCATGCTTGTAAATGAAAGATGCTCAAAGTAGGTCCAGAAAATTTCAGTTGATGCCCGAAGCTGACAGTCAGTTCATCCCTGCATGCTGTGGTTTGTCTTCTTCCACCAAATCAAAAATTTGAGGTCAAAAGAGTGGTAGAAATCACAGAATCATGGAATGGTTTGGTCTGGGAAGGACCCTAAAGCTCATCCCATTCCACCCCCTGCCATGAGCCGGGACACCTTCCACCATCCCAGATGTCTCCAAGCTCCCGGCCTGGGACACTTCCAGGGATCCAGGAGCAGCCACAGCTTCTCTGGGCACCCTGTGCCAGGGCCTCTCCAACCCCACAGGGAGTAATTTTTTCTAATATCTGGTCTAAACCCATTTTCTTTCAGTCACAAGTATTTTCCCTTATCCTGTCACTACATGGTCTTGTCAGTAAACATATAAATAAAATAGAAAAGAGGGGGGACCAGCAAAATTCAGACAACCTCATGCAGTGCAATTTATTTGTTAGTACATGTGAAATTTGCGGCTCTTTGTTGGACAAATTTAAAAAAAAAAATAATGCTGGAAATGTTCTGTATGTTGGTAACAAGCTCTGCCCACTTGTGGTCTTACCTGCAGTACCTCAACTCTCTGACAAACATCTCTAACAACAAGCACAGCAGAACTTGCAGGTGGGTCAGTGTGTATTAACCTTGCACTTCAGGAAAATACTCATTTCTTTCAATAGCTTTCTGCCAGAAAATTGGTGATGTGGTAGTTAAAGCAGCAAGCCTTGTACTAAATAACCAGCTTTGACAGGAAGGATGCTGCTCCATCTTGCAGTACACAATTTTAGTCTGGTTTCTCCAGGGATGACAGCTCAAGGGAGAAAACTTCCAGAACAGGAAGGTTTTCATGAAAATTAACACTGGGACCTGCCTCTGAAGTTGTCTTTAATGTTCTTCTCTCCCCTACCATTTATATATGGATACACTGAATATTTCCTGTACCTGTGGAAATCTTAGGGGGCAAAGATGTGCACAGCTGCACGACAAGTCATGTTATAACAGGGGAAATATTTTAAAGATTTATTTTGCACCGGTTGTGGCTGCAGCACGTTTACACAAAATACCAAATAATAAAGAATACCTCTCGTTAATCAGCACTACTCCTCTACAGAACAGAGCATCCAGTATTTATTCCATTACACCAATACAAAAAAACGGCAAATAACACCTTGGGTGTGGATTAGGATGCAGTATATCCAATTCTGCCTATGCCAAATGCTTTTCGTCTAATGCTTCACCAGCCATAGTTAAACTCATGTGTACTGCAGGCAGGTTTAGACTACATAAATCATTAAAATCAACCAAAAAAAAAAAAAATACTGCACACAACACACTACAAAAATACTGCACACAACACAAAAAACTCGCAGCCTGTTTTACCAAATAAGCTATTTCTTTGTGCCTGACAAAGACTGTTTGTCAACTTTTCCTTCTGCCTTGCACCCAAAAAACCTTGAAACTTCCTGGATGATGCCATCACTGTGCCTGTCTTCACATGGGTCACACAAGTTGAGCCATGAAACAGCAATCAGCAAAAAAGATGGGGCATTAAGGAAATTTTCATTCTAGATGACACATTCAGATCCTGATTCATATTCCTCCACTGAATCAAGCAGATTCTCTGCAATCCAGATAAACCCCCTTTGGTGAATGTTCAATTGTATTGTCAAGCTACTCATTGGTGAGAAAATCCTCTTCAAAAGGCCTTACGCTGGCTTTAATTTCTAATGGGAAAATTAACAAAGGAATTGCGGTGTGCAGAGTGAACCTTATGAAAAAGGTCTGTTTGAATACACAGATTAAAAGTTAGGTAGCTCCTTTGTGGTCATAACCATTGAAAAACATAATGGAAAACAGAAACCCGTGTAAATAATGGAAAACACTTAAGTTCAGCATTCATCAACAGTAAGATATATTTGTCTTTCTTTTTAACTCACTGGGGATGAGCATATACCAATGTATATGCTCATTGAAAAATGATAAGTGAGAGACTGTAAATTTAAGTAAGAAGGGTGCTGATCATACAGACAGAAAAACACTATTTTCTGTCTGTAACCTCTGTTTGATTCACAAAAGGATTTATGATTCAACTAATTTCCAATGTTTACAAGAAATCCCACAGAAATGTGACTGTAGGAGAAATGAAGAACAGTCAAAAAAACCCCAGATGGTTCCATGTCCTGTTTCTCTTCAGTTAATGGTTAAATTCAGAAACCTTTGGAATTCAAAACTTTTGGGTACAGATTTCTCAGCCAACCATAGGCTGGCTACTTACGAGACCTTGTCACATGAAATGTAAAAGGTTTTCCTTCAGGTGTTTCAGCCAAATATTGCAGTGCATCCTGGCCAGCAGATGAAGTTTAGCATACTGCTCTTTGGCCATTAAAATGAGCAAGCTCCCCAATCTATCCACTCAGTAATTTAAAGCCACTTCATTACAGCAGTGCCTTTTAAAAAGTAATAATATTATGAGTGCTTCTAGTTAAACTATTAGGTTTGTCTCTTCTTCCAATTAAATTTACTTACTAATAAAGAAGACACGAGCACATCTGAAACTGAAATTATCCTCATCCTAGGAACATTTACACAGTTTCTTTTCTGAGAATGTATTTTAACACTTCAACAAGAAAAATCTGCTCAAGTGAAGATAAAATTCAACACCAGAGCAGCATGAACATGTGCAAGGTCAATGTTCTCCTGTGATTCAGCCAGAGCACTGCAAATTATTTGTCTAATGTGCAAAATGCTGAGTTGCTAATGGCAAGATTCTTAACACTTCCAAGCAAGGCAAAAGAATATCTCCAGTTTCCTTAGTCTGTGAGCCACAAACCGCAGTCAGATCATTGTCAGGTACCCATTAAAAAAAAAAAAAAAAAAAAAAAAAAAAAAAAAAAAGAAGTAAAGATAAATGCCTGAGGTGCTGGTTTCATTCTGAAAGATTAGGAAAGACCAAGGATCTTAAAATGCTTTAACAAATCAGTTGTTCAGATATCAACCCCATTGCATAGATTCCTGGAATCCATGGAAGGGGCATTAAAGACCATCTTATTCTAACACCCCTGCCACGGGCAGGGACACCTTCCACCGTCCCAGGTGGCTCCAAGCCCCAGTGTCCAACCTGGTTTTGGACACTTTGAGGGATCCAGGGGCAGCCACAGCTCCTCTGGGCACCCTATGCCAGGGCCTGTCCACCCTCTCAGGGAGCAATTCATACCCAATATCCCATCTGTCCCTGCCCTCTGGCAGTGGGAAGCCATTCCTTGTGTCCTCTCCCCCCATGCCTTGTCCCCAGTGCCTCTCCAGCTCTCCTGAGCCCCTTTAGACCCTGGAAGGGGCTCTGAGCTCTCCCTGGAGCCTTCTCCTCTCCAGGTGAGCACCCCCAGCTCTCCCAGCCTGGCTCCACAACAGAAGTGTTCCAGAGTTCAGAACATCTCTATGGACTCACTCCAGCAGGTCCACATCCTTATATTGGGGGATTTTAAATTTCCAGGCCTTTTGCTGTTGTTTCTTGTAATAAAAACACCCTAAAAATAAATAGACCTTAAAAAAAAAAATATAGCTTTACTTCCTGTCCTTTTAGCAGTCTTGCCTTCAATCTTATTCAATTATGTAAACTTCAACTTTAATGCTTTTTGCATTTAAGGAAGTTACTTTATCCTATTTCCTTCTTAATCCAGGAGGGCTTTGCACCACACATGGCACTCAACACTTGGGCATAAATGCATTTGCTCAAAATAGCATCAATTATGTGTATATATATGTATATATATTTATTTATCATGTCAAACACACATTCACAGAATAATTTGCTAAAGAGATAATCACACAAGATCTCAAAAAAAATTAATGGTTACTATCTGAAGACCTGACAGCGTAAATAGAGAGACCTGCTCTTAGGAATGTAAGTATTTTTTTAATGACGACTTAGAGTGTCAAACGAACTTCATACAGGCTTAAAGGAAAGAATTTTTTCTTACAGGATATTTCAAAGCAGGATTAGCTTCATAATACAACAAAGGATGCTGATGTGAAGGACACTAAATGACCCAGAAAATTTCTTATCACTGGTCAAAGCAGTAACCAGTAACAAAGAGAGTTATAAAATCTACTTCTTCTGTACTTAGAGCTCCTAAGCTCTAATCTGATCAAAATAGCCATTTATCCCTTGAGAACATTAAGCAGGAGTGGGGGAAATTTAAAAATCAAACATTAAAAATGTAGGCAATATACAGAAGAATTCAGGTTTCTCAGGAGGCCGAAAGCTTCTGTCTTTACTGAAAAGCAAATTTCATCCAATGTGTTATAAATCAAACACACAGAAGTTTGCCTGTATTGATGCATCAAAAACCTACTCTATTTTATACTGTTTAACCAAAACTGATGTCTTTGCATCAATACATGGTATTTAAAGAGTCAAACATACAAAATCAAGTGGGCCCTGGTCTTTGGTCCTGAGTTTTGTATAAAACAGAAGCTCTGTACTTCAGGCAGTTCACAGAAATGATGATTAGGTCAAATTCATTATCTTGAGGACTAAAGCAGTACTAACAAATTAATTGCTTTATATATATATATATAGTTTCTTTCTGGACACATTAGAATTAAAATATTGGGTAGGTGGAGATATCAGACCTACAGAAAGTTGACTTTGTTGTAGCCTGAAAGTCAACAACCAAATCAGCTGTTGACACAAGCAAGGAAGGTCTGCCGATTGCAGCACAGACTGGGCTATAGTCATTATTTGTCTGTGCAATTATCGCCTTATATTATATAGACGCTTTTTTTAATAAGCAGAAACTGGGATTCTCACAACTCCAATGCTCTGATTTATATGACCCAGCTATTCTACCTAGGAAAGAAAAAAACAAACTGACAATCAGTTTACTCCAAGCTGTTCCAATTATGGAGCCACTTGATTTGGAGCACGAGAAGTTGGAGTGTGATACAAGAAAAGTGCTGGAAAGAAAGTGGCTGTTGACAGGCTCACACTTATGGAAAATGGGAAACATATCTTCTGTTTTAGGGTATTGTTATGGAACAGGCACTCGAGTCTCCAGAGTCTTTTTTCAGGATTCCGGGGAAACATTGGAAGGCTCAAACTTTCTTCTCTCCAGGGTTTTTACTAGAAGACATTCATTCAAATTCAAGTACTCCAATAAACAGGCAGGCAGAGTTAGTTGCAAGTCCTCAAGGTACCACAAACCACAATTGTTTAGTGCCTCAAAACTATTGAACTCAGCACAGAATTCATCCTTTAGTGCAAAGTAATGATTAATCACTCTTTTTTCTTTTCTGTCCTTTTGCAGTACTATGAAAACCTTTAAAGACCACATGCCTCACAAATTTCTCTATACAGTAATCATTATTAACCACTTTTTATTAAAGGCCTCTCTGAATATCTAATGGATTAACTTTTCCTTATTCCTTTATTTGTGATTACACACCCTTGTGACCAACATTAATTCAAGCATTTATGTAATAAAGAGATATTTTCAAGCACATTAACAGAAATTTAGTCAATCCAGAGAGCATTTTGTTATTTTGGTGATGGCAGCTTCAGCAGCTGCATTCTGGTATCTTATAACAATACACAGAATGACATTACTGCCAGTGGAAATTATTTTAAACAACTTAATTTTCTATTGGAAGAGAAAGTACCTTTTGTCTTCCATGAAAGCTCTTTTACTGCTAATTTTAAACGTAAGTTTAAATGATTTTTAATCTCATGTTTCAAGCTTCTATATTGATAATGTTAATCACACTTTCTCCACTTCTTCCACTCTATTTAATGTCTTTTCCATTTTCCAATGACTTTGCAACAGATATTTTCTTTGCTTTGTTATTTAATTGATTCAAAGAAACATCAGGTAGAACACTTGTAATGTATTTTTCACTTTCTATCATCTGTATTTATTTATGTATTTACTGTGGTTTATTTATTTTGGCAACAGAGGGCTTATTGATAAATTTGCTATGAAACTTTGAAGAGCAAGTCAAGAATTTAATTTCTATTGTATTAACTTAAACACTATTTTTAAGATCCTGTTGTTCTTAAACAAACTTCTGAAAACCGTTATAAGATAAGAAGGCAAATTCAGTATAAATATAGAAATCACAAATCTAAATACATAGACCTCGTTGGGGACAATCTTTAGAATTTATTCTGAGTTTTCAGGGCTCAAACAAACATCTTTATATCTTTCATCGAGAAACAACCTTGGTTTCCATTTCTAGATGCGCTGCTCAGTCTTGCTGCCTCATGCTTTCCTAGGGTGGATTAGCAAAAGATTTCCTGCCAAGAACTCTTCTAAAATCCCACAGAAAGACTAATGTGCACATATATTGGTATATGGTAACAACAGCAAAATAGAAGGATAAGAAAAATAAGCAAATAAAAAAAAAAAAAGCAAATCGAGTAGTTTTGTAAAACACTGAGAGCACTACAGAAAACAGACTTAAAATAAATAGTGCTACTCTCCTGCCCTTAAGAATGACTTCATTTTAGTGATTTCATATCACTACCAAAATGCTTTCAATATAAACAAGCTTTCTGATTGTAAATTAATAATTTTTCAAAATAGAAGTAGTATTAAGCTCAGAATTTGAGAGGAACTTGAAAACAGACATGCTTGGGCTTTCCAAAAGTCCTTCCAGTCACTCTGCAAGGCAGCAAAACAAACACTTTTTTCCTACTTAAAGTGGAAATAAACCCGCAAGACTCATTTTACAAGTCACTTGAGTACAACTGCTGCACAGAGACATTTTACCTTCAAATTCCTCCTCCCATGGCCACTACACATTCAGACTGCAGCCAGCTGTCTGACATCCTTCTTTCTGATAGCTCCTCGTGAGGCATCCCTGGAAGTCCAACTCTCCCACTGTTACAAACCATCTTTATCCCCCTTCCCTTGGTTATAATGCACTGGTGTATCACAGGAGCTGCCAAGGAACTGAAGGAGCCTTCTGGAATGAAGCAGAACTCCCCAGGGTTTGTTTATAGATGAATATTGGGTTGGAATAACTCAAGATGTGAATTGAAACCACGGAAGCAAAACCAGCAGAGTACAACCAAGTTATTTTCTAATTTCATTGCGAGCTGGCAGTAAAAAAAAATAATACTAATTAGAAAAAAATTTAAAATTACCTACAGAAAATTATTAGGTGTCATACAAAAACCTGTGTAAACATTGAAGTCACCCATTGCAACACATCAGGCTACTACTGGTGGGCGGTACAAGCGGCAAAAGGATGGATTTGGAAAGGCTGGGAGAGCAGGCTGCTTGGGAAGCACATGGAGCTCATGAGGACAAAGCCTTGGATGTGGGCTGGAACAGCCTCATGCAGCAGCACAGACTGGGCAGGGAATTCATTGTCTCTCCGTTGCTTGCAACTCAACACATCTGATTTCTTCTCTGCTGGATGCTTTTCCTGTTGGCTTTGTCACCTCCCAGACTGGTTCTGTCCTGTTCCCTAGGCTGTTCTCCCTAAACAAGCACCCCTTGACAAAGCGCTGTAGTAATTTACAGCCCTGGGGCCTCTGGAATCATCCTGTGCCTGCTCATGGCCAGCCCAGAGACCACCAAGGGACAGGTGACATCGTGTCCTCAGGCAACCACACAGTAGAAATAAACCCACTACCCTGCAATTTCACTAATCTCACTAACTTCAAATGAAGCTTCTTTCGGAGCGTCTCTGAATTCAGCCTTACACCACCAAGGTATATTCACCCACCACAGAAAGTTTTCCAGCGCAGGAAATTAACTTACTCTGGCATCATGTTTGAGGTGATGCTATAATCATTCACTTCCTTGCATAACATGTGGCTGATTACAAAATCCTGATTACAAGGGTAAGCAAGAACTGAAGGCACTGCCTATGCTCATGTGCCAGCTCCTAAAGAGATCCCTTAACATGAGAATCTACCAGGACTAATGACATCAAGGAATGGATGAGTCTGGCTACATTGCATGTGACAAGGACAAAATTTACCTAAATCTACTTTCGTAAAGACATTTACAAGCACAAAACCGTGCTTGTGGGAGAAATAGCATGGGAGCATAGGAATGCTGGAAAAAACAGAATTTCAAAATCTAACATGAATCTAGTGTGAAAAAGAGGTGTTGGTTTTTTTTTTTTCCTTCTCTTCTTATCTCCAAAACTGAGGGTTCAAAACATATAAACTGTTCATAGAGGAAATTAGGATTGTAAACAGAGAATTTTGCTGTACCTGAAAGATTTTCTCTTATCTCCTTTGGAATTGAAGAGTCTGTCGAAACTTGTGTAGTGGCATAAGATCTCAGTTTGATACAGTGTAATTCAGAGGCATTAAAAATTGGGCTGGTTTCAAATTCCATGCAAGTTTTAATTTGCTATAAGGTCTTCTTGAACTATCACAAAGATTTTTTATCCTCCTTTAACACAACACATCTGACATGTCCAGTGTTACGATCAGAAAAATGCAAATGGGCACGTCTGTGTATGCAGAACTCAATTTCAGATTAAACAAAATTTCATAACTTATAAATGTTATAAATGCTATCTGATGGTTTTCTTGCATGTGAAGGTAGAACCAGATAGTTCTGATCTGCTGCTTCTCATACCAGAGCTGTTAACTTGACAAAAAGAATCATATTTAATACAGCAAATTATTTACCTACTAAAAACTACGAACAAAAACTTCAACAAGAAAGTAATCCCAGTTCTCACACCTGAAACTGCAAAACACAGAGGATTTTGTTAAAAATCTGCTTTTCAGGAAGTTTTTAAAAACACACAAGAACATTCTTTTTTTTTTTCTGTGTGACATGGCCACAGAACGGAGCTGCCTGGTGTGCACGTAGCAAAAGAATAGCCAGGAAAAGCCACACCATGGAAACAAGTAGTATTTCTTTTACAAAATCGGGGAGGGTTTTTTTAAAACAGGCGGAATGCAGAGCGAAGTGTGCTGTAGAGCTTTTGTCAGGGCTTATTTCAGCTCACCTGAATAGCTCATCACAGCTCTGGCAGTCCGAGGCAGCAGAACTATTCCAACAGTTTGCTTCCCTCCTTTGTACCACGCATTTTGTGCAGTCCACTCTTTTCCAAGTGCAGTTAGTAGATAATAACTACAGCTGGGTAAAGATAACAATGCCTTTTCCCCATCCTGTGTCTATGAAGATAACAATCACACTGGGCCAAATTAAGAGCTCTGCCATAAATAGCCTACAAGTCTCACTATTCCAGCTCTTCGGTGTACTGGGTTTCTTTAATAAATTCAGAAGTTTCCCACCATTTGTGTCAAATGCAATATTTCAAAGGAGCCCTGCACTACAGAGCAGGGCTCCAAAAGGAAAATATACTTCCCTGTGCAGAGAGGAAAGCGAGCCTGCCTAGTGCAGCCTGAGCTGTGCTTTGATGTAGCTTTATGCACTCCTCTCTTTCATTTACCCGAAGTTAGCCAACTGATAAACAGAAAAAATGTATCCAGGAAACCAAAGATTATTCACCAGGGAGAACAAATTACAAAACTGTTCTTCATGCCCAGTAATCACTTAAATCACAAACCATTAGCAGCAATCACATTGATCACAGAAAACAACTCTCATCCCCAAGAAGGAGCCACTGTAATCCCTCAGAATGCAGACTATTAGCAGGTGGATGATTTAGTAGTACTGCTAATAAATAATAATTTCAAATGGCTACTTAAAAATAGTATTGATGGCCACTTTACTGTGAAGCTTGGACTACTGAACAATGCAGGATTTTAACCAAACCACTGCAGTGGAGCTCCACAGATAATAAAGATGTGGTAAGAATTTAGTGCACATATACTGCAAGAACTTTGAGGAAAATACACTGAGAGATAAAAATGTTCAACTGCAATTTGTGGATAAATGTTTCACCCGAACATCACAAAGTGCTGGTGATCAAACCATTTTTTATTAAATTGTCAAGATGCATAAACATGCACACGTGAAATTTCACATTCACTCCAGAATCTCAAAAAAAAAAAAAAAAAAAAAAAAAAAAAAAAAAAAAAAAAAAAAAAAACCAAGCCAGAGGATACAGCCACTGCCATCCATTTCCATGGTATAAAAAGGTTTCTTGGGATTTTGAGGAGTATCCAATGAGATCCTCCCCAGTCAACCTTGAGAAATTCCATTTCTTTCCATTACTGATTTTTTGTGTTCTTTAAACTGCTGGAATGATGGATATATGAGATACCCAAAGAGATTATTAGAATTTTTAATGTAACATCAAGGTTTTTGTCTCTTCTGTGCCTCAACCCTGTTCCTGGTGCCAAGAGCATCCATCTCTGCAGTGGGTACCTGTGCAAATGCTTGAACTCAACAGCAACACACATGATCAAAAAGGAAAGCAAGAAAATCGGCCTCAGGATAAGCCAACATAAATAACTACAGCTAGAAATGAAAAATGGGAGGGAAAAAAAGGGTCAGAAGAGAAAAACAGCAATAACTGATAAGAAACAGTATTTGAAACCAGCTGGAATAACTACACTAAACATAGCATGTTCCTTTCTCTTTGAATACTTTTAAACACTTTAAATGTAGGTCTGCCTTTGCTGCAACCCACCAGACATAAATGAGCTGATATAATTTAGTAATACAGTGTTTGAATGCTACATTCAGACACACATGGGTATAAAAGAAAATAAAGATATAACACATCAAGTTTGAAAACCATTAAACAATCTTTGAGAGTGAAAAATGTGGAAACAAGTGGCTAGAGATGAAGAAAATCCTACAAGTCCATAAATAATAATCATAGGAATCACTGCTTAATTTAGTGCCTTTGACATTTCTGTTATCTGATCCTGGTCCTAGACTGCTCCACAGAAAACCAGAATTTAATATTGAAGATAAAACCAATAGCCTCCTATAACTACATTAAGTCAAATTAAATTGGTATTTCTGTTCTTCCTGGTACGTAGCCATTTGTTACAGTAAGCAGTTACAACATGCATGGCTGAACACATGGCATTCGTTCTCCAGCCTTTGTAGTGATGGCACACCCAGCTGGTGGCAGAAACAGACACCCAGCAGCTCTGAAATCTGCCCAGAACGTCTGAGCTGGACTGCAGGAAACACCCAAAGCTCTCCTGGGCAAGAGGGGCAGGAGGAAAAGCGCTTTGGGGGAGCACAGGCCAGCCCAGCCCAGCCAGCTGCAGTTCACTCCCCAAGCACCACAATCCCTTCATCAGGTTCACCCATTCCTCTGTTGCATCTGTTCAGGAATTACCCGTCCAGGGGTTTCTTCAATCCCTCTCTGAACCAGCTGAGCTCATCTTTCCATCTCCTATGTCAACAGATTGCTGACGTTTTCCATGCAGAAGTACTTTATGTCCCCAGAGAGGTTCTGGCTGTCCCACCCCTGGAAGTGTCCAAGGGGGAATGGAGCTCTGAGCATCCCAGTCCAGGGGGAGGTGGCCCTGCCCACGGCAGGAGTGTTGAAACAAGATGAGCTTGAAGGTCCCTTCCAAACCAAACCATTCTGTGATTTAAACTCATGTCTTGCCAGTTTTAATTAGTGCCTCTATCTTGATTACTTTGGTTTGTTGAATAAATCTCTTATTTACTTTATTTGCTGCCTTTATGATTCCATAATCCTCAGTTTTCCCCACTGCAACCTTCTACTCTCCAAAGTGAAGAATTTCAGCCTTTTTAGCCTTTACCTACAAAGAGACTTCCTCCATACTCTGAATTATTTTATCTGTGATCTTCCATAACCTAACTTTACTGTGTCCTTCTTAGAACACTTGAGATACGAGCATAAGGTTTTAAATAGCCTTTATCTCTTTCTCAATACTTTTCCTGATAATGCCAAAGACTTTTTCTGAGAACAGGTATTCACCGAGCCAGCGATTCAACAAACTGTTAGCAGTGACTCTAAGTTCTGCTTTCTCAAATCTGTCAGCATCTTATCAGGTTTAGATAAGATTTTTTTTTCGTCCAGATTCATTACATTAAATGTATCTGCACTCAAACTCATATGGCACTCTTTTGCTCATTCCTTACACTCTGTGTAGTCCTTTTGGCACAGCATTAGCCTACCCAAAAGAGCCTGCTCATCTGCAGCCTTGGAGCCTTCACTGCATACAAAATCACTAGAATTTAATTTTCTCCTTTGCAATTCAGTCTGTTTCTCTGCTAATTTTTATGAGAGGCGCCCACTGAAGTCTTCAGCATTTTCCACAATTATGGCTATTGATTAGATTATGCTTGGATTGGAAATGACTTTTGAGCTATCTGCTTGTTACTTAGGCTCCTAAACCCAGCTATAACTTGTCCTTAGCTAACAGTAAGTGCTGGAAACAACCACAACATTTTAGACATCATCTCCCAGCTCTTTGTACCTAAGACTACAAAAAGGAATGGAGCGATGGTGTGTGGGACTTCTCCCAGAGGCTGAATTCCAGAAAAGTGAGGTCTCAAATATGACTAAGATTGGGTCAAGACAGAGTCAAATTATTTAGCTGAATATCTAAAGCCTGTTGTACCTATCCTGTCATCTCCAATGAGGAAATCAGTCAACGTCTGTCAGCCCAAAATTCTGGAAGTACAATTTTTCTTGCTGTTTTCTGGATACTTAAAAACATCTACAATGGATAGGTTTAATATTGGACACGGCAAATAAATGCAAAGATAATTTTTGAGAGAAACTTCAGATTTTTGAATCAGGTAAATAAATTATAATAATTTCACTCCTTTTTTTGTTTGTTTGTTTTTCCTTGCCATACTTTGATTTTTAAAAAGCTATTGGTTTTACTTTTTGTTTATTTGTTTCCTAGGAGTTTTTTGAGGAGGAGGAAAAACGTTTATTAATCACATCTAAGTCATTCCAATACTTAACTCTTCAAAATTTTGTAATATCTTCCTTCAGTGAAGGAAAAGCAGAATTACAAGGAAGATTTTAGCTCCTCAGACAGTGGCTGATGCTGAAACCCAGACCAAAATCAACTTCTCACACTTAATAAAGTTCCCTGGATACAGAAGTGCCATTACTTTTATGTTGTCCATGGACTTGAGAATACAGACATGATTTTTCCCCTGGTCTACAAGTAAACAAGTGCCCAGTGAATGGCAGAACAGATTCCAGATTACAATAACTGGACGTTCTGTCATGAGCAGCAACGACCAATTAATTGAATTTCCTGTTGATCAAAGTTCAGTAATAATGCCAAGTGACTTTTAGCTCATTTATATTAAATATTGGTGAATAAATGTAGAGCAGTGCGAGTCTCTTAAAAGAGCACCTGCGCCCCTATCTTGACAACAAAGCTTTTCCTAATCACAGGAAGACAGTGAGGAAACTTGTGCACTTGGAAAACTCTGGATGAGACGCAAACCTCTTTGCTATTACAGCAAACATCCCATCATCTCAGAACATTATTTTTCATTTTCTGGATGCTGGAAAACTCCCCTGTGCAGAACAGAATGCCGAAAAGCCCTGGGAGTTTGGCAGTGATTTATTCTTGTGGTACAGCTTTGTTGTCTGTGGCTGCAGGACCAGGCAGTGATCACTCCTACAGGTAGGGTGGCTCCTTGGTATAGTTTTTACAAGGAATGAAGTTTGTCTGCTGCTGAAAAAGGTGCAGCTCCCAAGCCACCAGTTTGAGAGACTGCTCTACATTTGATGTTAAGACTCTGCTAAGTTATTCTGATAGAAGGTCCTTCAATTCAATAATGCAGCTGAGTTACAATTAATGAAAAAATAAATACAAGCATGCAAACATTATACATTAAAACACAGGTAATAGCTTTCCACCAATACAATGCAACCCAATTCTATACACATCTCTGTGTCTTACAACCTTCCCTGCTTCTTATAAATTGATAGCATACAGGGTCTTCCAGAAACCAAGCGGCAGACAGTAAACATTATATTTCTTCACAGCTCATTAGCTTCCTATAATTTTATATTTCTATTCTAGAAACACCATCTTATGCATGAGGCATAAACGGCAACCAGCTGACAGCCACCACTGGCAGGACGGCATCCAACAGTGGGAACAAAAGCAGAGCAAGAGTCCCATAAAGAAATGAGAAACCTCCCCAAACCTGCCCCCAGTCATGAGAAGCCTTCACAAAGTCACTGGGATTTCCCACATTACCAAATGCTGCACTGAAATGCTGCCACATCCAAATATGTGGATTGACTATTGCTCAGACTATGCTGAAACCACCAGGGAAAAAAAAAATAGAAAAAAAAAAATTAAAAAAAAATAAAAAAAAAATAAAAAAAAAAATAAAAAAATTAAAAAAAAATAAAAAAAAAAAAAAGGAAAGAAGGAAGAAAATTTGAAGCAACGCTAAGACCAAACAGATGAATTTACCATTGTTCAAATTCTGCTAAAACGACTGCCAAAAACTCTCAAAAATTGAAGCAGCAGCTTAAAAAACTAATCTAATGTAATGTATATTCATTGTCATCTCTCTGTAAATGATACCAGAATCAAATGTAGAGGCACTAAGACTATACAAAAATCTCACACACAAATGAAGAACAAAAATCATTCTAGCGTTTCAAACTTGGTCTTTACACTGAACCCATGAGGACAAGGCGGATATAAACAAATAAACACTTTTCAGAACAACTAATGTCTTTTTCTTCTAGAATTGCATATTCCTTCTTAAAATTATGCAGAAAGTCAAAATCACACAGAAGTTAACTAAAAAAAAAACCAAAAAAACAAAACCAAACCAAACAAAAACCACCTTTTTCTCCCTTCCCTGAAAATTTCAGTGAAACAGTTTTCACAGACCTGCATGTTCTGGCAAAATAGTTTCATCTGCTTCCCCCAGACCCACAAACAGTCTCATATTAGATTAGTAAATAGATTTAAGCATACAAAATCAACAAAAGGAAGTTAACACTTCCACAAAGTATGTTTACTAACCACACAGGAAGAACTATTCACAAGGGGAAAATTCATTTTAGAAAGCTGAAATTGAATTTCTTTTCCCAGAATCTAATGCACTAAATCACTGAATTGTATTTTGGCTCAGGCCTAAAGTGCAGTACAGGTTGACACTGCAATACTAATCCTAACTTGAAGTGCTGTTCTGAAAATTCTTCAGAGAGACTGATAATTTTTAAGCAGAACTTCTAGAAATGGAGAAAATTTATCTGAATCTCACCTTCCTGCAGATGAAGCTCTGAGCCTCTCTGCTGATGGAACAAAACAGGGCCCTGTTGCAGAATTGCAGAGCTCACCAGAATATTTCTAACTACAGCTGAGACAACTGCTGGTGAATTACGGTCAGGGTAACTGCAATCAGCTCCCGAGTCAGCCTTGGATTTATGGCCATCCCTCAACTATTGCTCACGGCCTGACACCTTCTCCCAGCTGTACAAAGATGTCATTGCTGCAAACAGCCAGAGGAGCCGTGCATCTGTCAGCTCCTCCGACACTGCTGGGGACAGGCAAGGGAGGAACCCACCTCTGCCACAGCCAGCTCCAATTATTAGTACTGCCTCACCTGCAAGGTTTAGATTTTTGCCTCATCAGAACTCTTTAAAACCTCTGCTTCCAATTTTATGCTCTGTTTAATGGTGAAGCCCTTTCTTCCACAAGCACTGTGCAGAAGGGAGCTCAGACCTTGGGAGCTCCCTGGAAAAGAGATGGCACAATGGTTTCTGCGGTCCTGCTCACTGCTACCGCAGACTTTTAAATCAGGGATCAGCGATTCCCAGTCCTTGCAGTTGCCTTCTAGTTTTTCATATGAGAAAGTGAACTTCCTAAGCTCCTTTTGGCCCCCACTGCAAACTGGCACTTTCACAATCACAGAATCAACCTTTGCAGTTGGAAAGGACTTTTAAGACCATTAAGCCCAACTGTTAACCAGCACCAAACCACACCCACACATCTTTTGGACACTTCAGGGAGGGTGACTGCCTGTGCTAAGGACTGACAACCCTTCCCATGAAGAACTTTCTCCTCAGATCCAATCTGAATTCCCCTTGGTGCAGCTTGAGGCCATCTCCCCTTGACTTATCACTTGTTACCTGAGAGAAGAGTTTGGTCCTCACCTCCCCACAACCTCCTGCCAGCTGCAGAAATGTTTACTACTGTCTTTCAAATAGAATTACACTGTTTTCCAAGAACACCAAGATTTAAGTGAACCACAATTCAAATCCTTAGATCTGGGTTCCCACTGACTCCAGTGTGAATTGGATAAGAAGGAATTTTCAGGTTGTTGTTATGCATGCTGTCATCTCATTGTCAAAGCTGAAATGCCGGGCAAAGTATATGAGAATACTCTTGCACAAGCAGAAAAAAAAAATCCCCCACTGCTTGAGAGAAAAGACCCTCAAGGCACTGATAAAATAGGGCTTTTGTTTTGGAAGGATTGCAAGGATTTAGATGGATTTTTTCATTGGGCAAAACTTAAGACTTGATCAACACCAAAAAGAACTGATAAGCGAAAAAGGACTCACAGTACTAAGCCTCCAAAATGTGGTTAAAAGCTGTTCCCCTTTCCCTTGTAGATTTTTCTATAATTTTTAATTAGACTTTGAACTAGACATGGGCCTTTTTTATATTTTCCACTTTGGTTTTCTTTGTTTAACTTTACATTCATGACAGGAGTAGAGTCATAAAGCAAATGAAAGAAGTTAACAGTGATGAAAAAAGGGAAGAAAACATTATTTATAAAGCTATAAAATTCCATACAAACCCTTCAGATCTCACTGTGGAGGGTGATATTTTATCTTTAAGAAATGTTAGCTGTATCAAACATTGACTGCTTCATGGATAGGATTTTATGGTCAGCTTTATTAGAAGGGTAAATGAGTTTCAGTGATGTGTCGGTTGACTTAGGAGGAAAAAAAAAAAAAAATCTTTCCCTAAAATCCACGCAAAGAAAATTAATCATAAATAAAGAGAGCAAATATTCAAGTGGTAATCTCTAAAAATGAAAGTACGTAAAAATGTTCTAGTTGTATTAAAATGAAAATTCTGTGTTCAACAGCTGGAGCTTGTAGCAAAGGCAGGGGAACACCCCTTAGGCAGAGATGGAGCCCAGAGTGGAGCTTGGCAGCCCAGGATGAGCAGGGCAGCAGCCGGAAGGATCATCACTTCAGTGCCAAGGTAGCACAGCCACTGCCACCTCCTCTGGTGTCTCCCTGCTTGGATTTTAACCCTTCAATTTTAAAAGCAGTTGGGCAGCACCTCGCCTCGTCCTGGCAGGAGGTTTACACTCCAGAAAGGTAAAAAGCAGAAGTGAAATTGTACACATTCAAGGTTGGACACGCACACGTGTTTATCTCAGTGACATTTCTCCTGAGGAATGGTTTATGGCCACCTCAGGAGTGTTAAATATTGTCCACAGGGTTTTATTCAGTAACATTACAGCTGGGAGAGTGAGGCTTATGGGGCCTGGATGAGGAATGTCACAAGCAGAGCTAGGATCAAAGCTGGTCTAGTGACACCCTATCATTGTGCCGAAGTCAAAGAGGACCAACAGCATCACAGACTAGATAGCCATGAGATAATTAATTAGGTCTAGATAGCCACCCAGACCTAATCTGAGGCTATTAAAAGATGGAAAACACATAATGAATACCCATCTTTGTTACCACAAATTTTGCATCCCCTTTAAATCTCATTATTAAAATCAGACAAGGGACAGGAAAAGGACGACAACAGAAAATCCAGTCAGAGGAGGAAAAAAAAGCTAAGCACATTTCCATTGTAAAGCACATAGTCTCTCCAGCTGTCTTCCCGTCTGTGGTGCTAAAGTGTGACAGCACAAGGCTCCCCATGTTTGGAGAAAGAAGAAAAGTGAAGGGCTTGCTTCAAAAGATCCCAATTGTACTTGGAGAAAAATATGCAAGGAGGAGGCTGAGGAGAAGACTTCATAATATTATTCAGAGACTGATTTTTTCCCTTCAGAATAAGTACATCCAATAATCTCTTGATTATGAAGACAGAAATAGGAAGGTAATTTCTCTCAAGATAAAAGTTAGTTTTAATGAATGTTCTTCCTCCTCAAGAGGAAAACACAGTTTTACCTGAAATAAAGAATTAGACTATTAACAAAAAAAGGTGAAAGGGCGATGAAATAAAGAACTAAACCAATCTAAATATTCCTGAAAATGCAGCACAAAAAGTAGGAAAAGCTATTACACATGTTGCAAAGCAGAGGCTATGAAAAGACTCTTGTAACCTTGACTTGAAAGTTAATGATCTCACAATACTGGAGTTATTCTTAAAACGTAAAAAAAGACACAGCCCCTGCATGGATCACTTGTGTCACTCTTGCTTCCCATGCTGGGACCAAATGCTAAACAGAATTAGTTTCACAATGCAGTAATTCATAAGCCAGACAGTCCAACTGTGATCTATCTCTTGTGCAGCAATCATTTAAAAAGTCAGAGCAACTCTGGTGTGGCGTAACGTAAGAAACTGATGTCCCCCAAGTCCATTCCAAAACTCCATGTGAAAGAGACACACATATTAGCATTGCTGTTAGGGAGTTGTTTTTTTTTTTTAATTTGCAAGGCATGGAGTTGGTCCTGACTGCTACGAGCCAATCCTAATGACCAAGCAATGGAAATCAAACTGAACAGCTCCAGTGGACTTCAGAAACTCACATTCCTCTTCCCCTCCCTGAGCACTGCTTAATATGCAACTGCACTATAATGTTTCTTGTTAGGCAGACAGCTTAAAATTAGAACTGTGGGAGAAGTGATTGATGACCTGGGCTCCCACAGCCCTTTTAATGAAATATATTCCATTTCCACTTCAAAATATGTTTATTATGAATTATTGGTTTGTCATTGGACCTGATGAAAGTAAATTTACATGAGCAACTCAGACCTCTGCAAGGGGAAACACTTTAATCAGGTAACCTTTTCCTCAGTGTTTTCCATACTTGATGGAAAGAGACAAGCTAGCTTGGATTTTATTCTTTGCATACAGAACTAGTTTATTGATTGAGAAATGCTTCCTTGTTTGGAAGCCACTTACTCAAAGTCTAAAAATGTTGTGACCTCAACCCCTTCATCTCAGAATAAATCCTTAACATCAGTGTCTCAGGCAAAGCTTTACGCTATTTGTGCAAAACGATGAAAAAGCACCTGAATATCAGACAAGAAGAAACTTTTTTTCCCCAAGACTTCCTTATAAAAAGAAAATTTTCACCAAAATGGTCATAAAAGAAGAATCTGGTGGGAAATTTTGGATAAAATATGCTTCAACTTACAGAATTCTAGTTTTCTAAGCTGCTCTAGTCTGTTTGCTACTCAAATCCAACAGAAGAAGAGAGAACACATCCTGACGAGCGACACAATCCCTCCTCTGCTGAACCAAACAACATTCCCTGGAGCACGAGGACTCCCCTCTTCCACAACACAGCTGCCACACTGCCTGTGCTAAGGAAATTGTGTCACAGAAGAATATGCCTTTTGTCACCACATCTCAGCCACCAAAAAGGAACTTTTTGTCATTTTATCAACAAAACAGAAGAAAGTTACGGAAATCTTTCCCCCTGTCTTACAGAGCTCTGGATATGAAGGCAGGAGCGTTGGTTTGTTTTTTAAAGAAGCCACAGTTATCACTGTCCCCCTTCACAGAGACCCTCTGAGGGACATTCAGTGGCAGAGTGGGAACATTTCATGCACAAGAGCCCCTCAGCCATCATCTTAAGCCCCCTGAAATTCCTGGCACCGGTTGTTAAATCAGCAGTTTGGCCGACCATAGATCTCATTTAAAGTAGAAACCATTCCTTGCCAGAGTGTGATGAAATGATTTCAAGGCCTGTAGTGAATGATAAATTAGATTGCAATTAAAAGCATGCAGGAATCAGTAAAATGCTCCCTGTGGAGAAATTAAAGGAGCCTCTAAAGTCTAAGGTCATTGCACAGTATTGACAGTCTGTGTCAGCACAAACACTGACACATCCTCATTCTCTTGATATTTTTACATAGGCTTCTGCAAACTCCCCATTCTTTCTTCTGGTTGCCACAGCCAAGACAACTCTAAAAACCAAAACCAGTCCTTCTTGAACCTGAAAGATTCCAGGTCTGAATCCAGTAACTTATCTAAAAATGGGACAACTTCCTGGATTTGTGGTATTTCCTGACAATCACAGACAAAAAACAATCCTACTTTATTTTCCTGTAACCTTCAAAGTCATTCTATCTACTAGAAGTGTGGATATGAAGTGTCTTCAGAAATATCACTTTAGCACCTAAAAATTGAATAGAAGTAAAGCAGAAATACACTACTTTGTTTTTAATCTTTTTTTAATGGAAAATAGTCACTCCTGGACAGCATGCATGCAGTTTACAGGAACAGCAGCAGTATCTGAGCTCCTAGAAGTAGATTTTTCTCCTAAAGAGTTAATTTGGATTTTCATGTCATTAGAGTTGCATATTACACTTTCTGCTTGGAGATGATTTGCTTAAGCACACACTAGAGGATAGCCAAGGCAAAGAACTGCTTTGAGAGAGCTACTAAATGGTCTAGTAATAGTCTGAACACTGGCAAAGTGGACATGAGGTATAGTAAATAGGGAAACATTTACTCCATGGACAGCATGACTTTAATTTGTAAAAGAATTTCTGATTTGGAAGGAATATGTGTCTTTATTCACTGGCAAACAGCTGCTCTCAATTAACTTAATAAGTACGGATAGTTCTCTCTCCATTACAGCATTGGCTTAGACTGGTATTTCATGGAAATTCTACACCATTCCTGAAATTATTGAACTCTTCTTCCCTTTCCTCACTTTGTTCAGTGCAGGCTGCATGGTCCCAAACTTCTCCCAGACGAAACCACATTCACACTCAGGAAGTCACAAGGAGCAAAGGGATGGGAAAAACTGGAAATGGTGACCAGCAAGGTAGGCATAATTTCCTAGTTCCTTTAATTATTCATCTGATAAAACCAGACGCACATAGATGCTGGCATATTTTGTTAAGTTCTCTCTCCATACTACAGGCAAAATACGGAATCTAATATTTTGTCTGGCTTTGCATTATTATGTACCATTGACATGCTGGATTTCTGCTGCCTTCTCTCATGGGTTTCTGGCCAGACAGTGCTAGTAACCTGATTCACTCCAGAGGGTGATTTGTAGATATCTAATCTTATTTCTGTAAAAACTGAGTGGTGTGTAATTTTATCTTCTGTGCTGGATGCTAGTTAATGTACAACTTACATGATATTCCATACCTGCACAGAGGGGCTGAAATCTCTGAATACATTACATGAAAACTACCTGTTCATTAGATCAAACAATTGTGCCTCCAGGTCTACCTTGTCATCATTCATCCATCAGAGGAGCATGAAAATTAAACCTAAATCTACGGAATTAAGAAATATTAGAAAAACACCAAGTAAAATATAATGTTCGAAAAAACCCTGTTAGATAACTGCATGCACGTACAGATGCACACACATTTTTTGCTCTCCTGTTTTTCTACCTCTAATCAAGGGTAGTTAAAGGTAGAAGTCAACCAGAAAGAGGTTCAGGAATTGAGAAAGGAAATGTATTCATCCCTTCTTCTATGACTTTACATATCTCATATCTTTAATATGTCCTTATGTGGCTTGCAACACTACAAGATTCTAAAAGATAGGCTTGATTTCAGTTTCAGGTGTCAGTTTTAAAAAAAACCATGTTTTTCTCCAAATGTATACAAGACTTAAGTGAACTACGGAGTGATGTAAAAGCAAAAGGGATTTGATATCCCTGAGACTAGTATCAATAGAAAAAAAAAAAAGAATGCACAGTTTGCCTCTTTGTTTTTTGTTTTGTTGGGGTTTTTTTTGTTCTTCAGCAGAGTAGTACAACTATTAGACAGATTTATTGATGGCACGTATGATTATTTCAGCAGAAATGGGAGGGAGCCAAGGATCAGCATTCACACCTCATTTCCCATCACATCCCACCAGAACCCATGACCTCTCCTGCCATGCACTGAGGGGTAGTGCCAGACAGAGAACAATGCCCAAAGCAGAGACATTCCTTTCCTCATTCTGTCACAGGTAAGAACATAAATTTTCTCCCCATATGTACAAAAGTGTTTGTTTGCTTTGAATGTACAAAGCAGCATTGCCACAATTACCATCTGCCACTTTGTCAAGGCAGAAAGATGCAGCTGTTGTTTTTGCCTTTTTATTTTGGTTTGCAACCTTTCCTCGTGGATTTCGTGCAACATAATGTAAACTACTACTAAGTGGTTTTCCAAGTCACAGTGAGCAACGGTTTTATTTTAATGGCAACCTCAATTTTGCATGGTAAAACTTCAGTCCCCAAGTAAACTCTGCAACTCAAGTGTCTCCATACAAAAGGCACAGGTAGTGGCACAGGAATGTTAGAAAGACCAAGTACAGAGATTCTGACAATACAAGAAGGTGAAAACATAAGAAATCAAATAATTGATTATTCGTTTCTTTTATATGTAACTGGCACCAGTGAATTGAATCATTTAATTTAGATCACCTTTCAGGGAGAGCTTTGCAATCTGAACAGCAGCTGTCTGGAAAAGGTCCCCGATGAAACAAAAGGACGGTTTTAGGGAAAAAAAAAAAAAAAAAAAAAAAAAAAAAAAAAAAAAAAAAAAAAAAAAAAAAAAAAAGTAGCTCTTGTGCGAAAGTTGTAGCAATTACAGCATTGACCTGTGCTCTACCTTTGATAAACATAATATCCACAAGTGAAAAGAGTAACTGTGATACTCCAAAATACCTTTTTCATCATTCCAGTGTTTGGCAGAGACGTCAATTAAAAAGGGGCACCTTGTCTAGCCATCCCAAAACTCATACACACATATCCATTCCAATCATGAGGAAGGTAAGAATAACAGTCATTTAATTTTAAGTGGGTCTACTCATAACAGATTTCTTCTGACAAAAATTCCCTTTAGAAAGAACGGAGAATTTCTCCCAAGGGGAAAAAATTTAGACATCCACCACAGTACCAGCTTCATTTTCATCTCCAATCTACACCCTTCAGGTACCCCAATCCATTCATTTCCTTCCTATATAAACATTTATATAGTACATATCTCTCATAAATGAAATCCCAAAGCAATGATGAGCTTGTTATACGAACAACTTGATAAAGATTATTATTCTGCAAGGATACAGCCAGCAAAAATAAAACCATCTTAAAGCCGGCATTTGGCAGGGGCTATCAAATCCAGCTTGTTACACAATGTTACCATCGTTTATAAAAGTGCACTCTAATTAAGGTAAATGAGATAGCAAGAACACAGTGACATTGGTAACGTAATGACCCGTAGTCAAATTATTTAAAACTTCTTTGAAGTTCGACTTAATTGTAATACATATAATATGGAAGAATTTTTAAAAGCCCTGGATGCCTTGTGGAGTAACCTTAATGATCTTTTTCTCCTCTCCCTTATATTCTTGGTGTTTGTGTGCATGTGTTAAGAATACTGCTTATGATCCTGGTATTTAGTATGGAAGTGAATTCCAGTTTATAGCTGGTGCCATCCATGCAGTAAAATGACATCCGTGTTCTCCAGGCACATCACACTGCCATATTTTAAACTAATAAGGTACAAGGACTTGGCAGTTATTATGAGGAAACTGGGTTTTGACCAGATTTCCATTCTGTCAAATGAGATTTTGTCTAAGCAAAGAAGAATATTTTCCCATAATCTAAAGGCACTTTCTTTTAAAAAAAAAAAATTTTTTTTTTTTAAAAAAAAGTTCTAAATACAAAGCACGCAAAAAACCACTTTAAATTAATTACCAACATAACTGTATTTTGCCTTGTTCTAGAAAGCAATCTCAGGAGCACCACAGTGTACTGTGGGCTTCCAACCAAAACAAAAGCCATTAAAAAACTAAGCTTTACTGCAAACAGCAAGTTTAAGTTACTCTGGAGATGGATAGTGAAATCCAACACACTTTATTTTTCTTAGCTGAATTATGAGTGCATTGTTTTCATCTGCAGAGTGAGACCTGACGTCTGATATGAATTTGTTATAAAGCAGAAATAGGAAGAACGTTTTTTCCAAATTATTTGATTATGAGTTCCAGAAGGAGAGTTACTTCCCACACATTGCAGAACACTCAGATCTGTTTAAGACCATTGGTACAAATCACAGAAGAGATCTGGAGCATTCAAAAAAGATGGGCATGCTGCATTTCCATAGTGCTTATCAGAAAGTGAGGAGACAATCAAAAGCACATTTACAGCAAGCATAACATGTGTGGATAAGACCCCAAAAAGTCCAATTAGCTCAGACTGCAGCCTTGTGGTGCCTGACTCCAAGAGAACTCTTGCACACAGCAAGTTCATCCATCAATGGAAGCTTCTATTAATCACCACATCGTAGGGTTAGAGAAGGGGCAAGATGCCCTTAATACCTTTAGAATTATCTTTATTTCACACAAGTCGATAAAAAGATCCCCTGCAACTCACAAAATCCCTCTGTTAACAGCACTATCCATCTTCTCTTCCAAGTGCCAAAAACTTAGTGTACAGGCTTTGTAATCCCACCCACTCCATCATGTGGGAGATGATTTCATCAGCCAGATCTGCTGCATTTTCAAACACCCCAAGCTTCAGTCTCAATCTGCCAAGCACAAGGGGCAGGGGAGGTTTAGCTTTAATTCTGAGCTCAGGCCTGTTTTGACAAGCTGGACTCCAGACAACAGGGTTCAGGAAGACCAGCGATGGGCTGTACTTAACATTTCACAAGTTACCACTTTCATCCCTGTGTCACCCTGTGGATTTTTTGTGTTCTGTCTTGTTAATGAAAACATCTCTTCCCCCCTTCTTGTTTGAAGGCTTCTTGAAGCATCTCTGTTTTATTTCTAATCATGTCTTATTCCTGAATAACCCGTACACAGCAGAAATCCATGGTACTGCATAACAATTTCTCCCCTCAATAACATTGCTTTAGACCTGACCAGTGGATTATAGGACAAAAATTCTACTAGTGAAAAAGGACTCCCTGGAGCAAGAGGCCAGGACTGTTAGAAAATCCATCATATTGCTTAAATTTTCCATAAGCTGATCAAGCTACATTTAAATTTAACTAAATTTAGTTAGATCATCTAACTACTGGTAAGATTTTTATTTTCTTCTAACACTTCTACTAATTATTATTCCAGAGCTGTCTTTAATTACCATTATTTTCTTGCATGACAGAGTTTATTTTAATTTCCTCTGAAACAGTCATATCCTACAACCGTAATTTAAGGAGAAGCAACATGTGCAGTGAGGAGACAGCAGTCCAAAGTGAGCACACCCTGCACAACACATCAGAGGCTCTGGATTTGTACACGGGTCACTGGAGCTCCCACTGCCCAATTATCACATATTTACTAATGCCAGCTAAAATGGAATTAGTTTGGATTTGCTTACTTACACTGTTAATCATATTTTCTTCAGCCGCAAAGACAGATTATTAAACTGAGCCTTTTGAAGTGTATGTTTGATTAAAAAAAACATAGAAAAACATAGCCAGTGCTGGGGCAAGTGGCATTTCCAGGCAGCTATTTGGAGGTTTCAGTCCCTTGCCACTGTCACATGCTGTCTGGACAAAGAGGAAATCACAAAGCTGCTCTCCTGGGCAAAGTGGGGCTCTGATCACTGCAGAGCTCCCAGGCTTTCGTTTCACACGCAGAGAACAACATTTCCATGGACTGATGCAACTTTTCAGCCATAATTATTAAGGTTAAATTAAAAAAAAAATTAAAAAAAAAGCCTCATACATTGACCAAAGTAAAAACTAACATGGTGAATGTATTTTAGTAAACTCACTTGCTGCTTTTCTTGGCAGACTACCTGGCCAAATCTAGCCCTAAATCCAGTGTTACCTCCATGATGATTCTGGAGTGTCCTCTGTGTAAATTTCTCTCAAAATTTGGACACAAGAAATGAAATATTACCTTCGCTCTCTTTCTCACCCGATCAGTCTGTGATGGTTTTAGCTCCAAATCTGACATGAATGTTTTAATACTATTTGCAGATTAATGCAAACAGGAAATTTTTTGCTGCATTTAGCAAAAACATGAAGCAATAAAAAAGGCAAAAGGAACCCTATTGTGGTTGGGTTCTTTTACATTTAAACCACACAGATTCTCAATCTTACTACAGTTAATTGAGAAAGGTAACAGGTATTTACCAGTAGTCTCACCAATGTCTTTTCACTTGATCAAACCAGGTGAATTTTCTAAAATGCCTCAAATGAAGGAAAGACACTTTTTGAGAGCTACTTCTGGAATTCTGTAGAGACAAAGTATTTTCTGTACAGGGAGCCTTATCATTTGAGGTGAAACACAGGACACGCTAAACAGTATGTTGGGATTTCCGAGACAAAAGCAAGCTCAAAACACTGCTGGAAACAACTTAGGGATTATTTTCCATTTGCAGTTTCAACTCAGATGGGAAGCTGCTGTTGTGCTAGAATGGCCTCACCCTCTTCTTGGATATTTCAACGTTACTTAATGAGCAAATACAGGAAAAGGGATTTTCCTTTTAGAGAATTCCTACTGCAGTGCTGTCAGGTCCCTTTGTCTCTTTACAGGGTTTGTACTTTAGCAGGAAGAAATCCTCTTGTGTAACTTGAAGTTTTCTGTTAATTCCTATGGTAATGAGTGTGAACACAAGACTGGTTTTGTCCATTCAGGAACTGCATGGAAATAAAGGGATTAGAGCTGCTATTCCTCAGCAGATCCTCCTCCCAAATAGTCATCAGATAAGGATGTCAAAACCCATCGCTATTAATTTATAGCAAAGGTTGGAAAATGATAAAATCTAGGAGATATGAATGTTATGACCAAAAAATGATGCATTCAGCACGGAAACAGAACTGAATTGAGGATTTTGGGAATTGATTTCTGTACACACAGTGACCAAAATCAGGACTTTCCCTAATTGACATAAGGGAAATTTCATTGCACCTAAACTCCTGCTATTCCATAGAGAAAGCTGCAGTGCATCCAGTGTACTGTGGTGATGTTTTAGCAAACACTGAAATGCTCAGGTATCATTGTGGAATCACTCACTGCTATTTTTTGAAACATATGTTTTGACTGAGGTTAAATGGCATTAGGTAAGGCCCATGAAAAGCAGTTACAAAAACTGAATAGCCCAGGTTCTTGAAGGAAGCATTTACACCATAGCTGTTTCTTCAATCTATCTATTCCATCTTGAAATCCCACAGTGACCAAACAAAATAAAATCAAGGCAGAGCTGCTGTTAACTTGAGTAGTGACTTTACCATTTATTCCTTTTCCACCACATCTGGCATTTCAATATCTCCACAGCAGACGGGACCAAAGGGCTACTGATGGCTGAATAAAACCCAGGGAGCATTAGTGGTAACACAAGTGCATTTGCACTCTGATTTCTAACATCACACTTAATCTATTCCTGCTTGAAAAATCGCACTTTGAAATACTCAGGGGACTTGCTCTCCTTATTTTCCTGAGCTGGCATGAATCGGTGTTATTTGTTAGGGCTAAAATGCTCTCTGTTGTAAAACCTGTTAGAATTTCTTACTGTGAATTAAAGTTTATTTCATATTCCTTAATCTAGAAACTTAATCTGCCTCATGATTCACTTTGTTAAACAATGCCTTGCTGGTATTATTATTATTACTGTTGTTGTTGTTATTTTTATTATTTTACTTTAAAATTTCCTTTAAAAATTCTAATAACCCTTGATAAGATATGTCTCTGCGGCCACCATGTTCTGGTCATTGACAGAAAAAAACATTTGGGATGACGTTCTTGTTTAAACTGAATGCCAAAGCAATCTTTAGCTTACTTCTACAGTGGAAACAAGCAAAGACATTAAAAAAAAAAAAAATCAGAGTTCACAAACAGAAACGCACATGGATAACTAAAACAAAAAAAGGTAAAATGTAATCAATGCTTATTAACTTTCATATAGGATCTAGAGACTTTTTGCTTTAAATTTGTTTTACACTGACATTATAATTGGCTTCATTAGTCTTGAAAATTGTCGCTGCAAGTCAGACAGGCTGACTGCCTGGCTCCTGCAGTTAGAAAATAGCATTAGAAAATGCTAATTGTTAAATGAAATTTCAGGCTAAAATATCCTACATTGAAATACATTGCACTTTAAACACTGAGTTTTAGAGCGGGCAAGTAGAACAGGGATTTTAAAATGCAAACTCAGATCAAGACCAAAATGGAAAACTGGGAACATTGGAACTTTTAAGGTTGAGGCTGATTTGAAATAACACATACACAATATATGCAGGAAACACTACAGCTTCTAGTAAAATAATTCAATAAAGAAACAAACTCTTCATGCTCTGCTAAACCCTTATTTTGCACTTCTCATTTTTTTCTGAAATTTGCAAGAGTTATTATACTCCACAAAGCTCAAGGAAAATTTTTTGATTATTGATAAAGACATATATTGTTAAACAGCATGGGGAAAGAGCCTTTTTTTATAAGCTTTGCTTAATTTAGTAGTAGGAAATTCCACCAATGCCTTCTTATAAGGCAAATAATTTATCGTGACCAGTAAAGGAGGAAGCAATAATGAGACCTAACTTTAATAAATTATTTGGATTAGGTCTTCCTTAGGCAGAGATTTAGATCTTCAGAGATTTCTGCTATTTTATTAAATACTTAGGCATTCAAGTTTCCCTCTATTTGTCATCCTTTTTTCCCCAGTACTTCCCCATTAAAATATTAGCAGAAGTTGAGAATGTTTGTGGGAAAAAGTAAAATCTTCTGATACACAACGATCTCTCTAAAATGGCCTCTTTCACTTTATTACTCCTTTGACTCTTCATACAAAATTCCTGTACAGCAGCATCCTAACACAGGCATTGCAAAGTTGAGTGAGAACTATCTCTATGTGAATCCAAAACAGAATGAATGTAAAGAAATAAGGTCTTTAAAAATCACTTTGAAATCTGTCATTTACTCAGTTCTCCAATCTCAGCTAAGAGGAAAAAAGAAAGACTGGAGGAGGCAGCCCCCTCTCTCTCACATGGAAGAAAATGCATGTTTAGCCAAGAAAAACTTCACAGGTCTGCAAAGCTGGTTCATCAAACTCGACAGACTTTCAGAGCTCAGCTCCAAGTTCCAGATGTAAATGCCATGACAATCTTTGCTAGAAACTGACATTCAAATATCTGCACAGAGATGGATTGTATTAGGGTCAGAATCTAGAAAGCAGCAGGGGAAATTAGTGAAAGAAACAGTTTTTCTTACTCCTCCTCCCTTAGAAATGCTTGAGGAAATATCTATAAGGAATACTCCAATGAACACACATGTTGTTAGAGCACTCCACATCCACAGGGCAATCCACTCCTCTTGGTGGTGGATCTGCCAGCACAGACACAGTGTCACCAACTACAGGATAGTCAGAAAACCAGAGGTGGGGAAAACACGGATTTTCTTCAAGTTGGTCAGAAGATTCAATCTGGAGACAGTAAGAATGGTGCTCGTTCAAGATGACAATTCCCTGCTTTGCCCAAGCCCCCAAACAAGCCTTGGCTCCTGCTTTGTCCATCTGGTGAGGATATGAAACAAGAGCTGAGGTTACACTGGCAGAGTGACACTTCTCGCTCTGCTCTCAAGGCTACACAGCAGAAAAAGGAAGAACAGACATGAGGAACTCCTCAGAGAACCCAGATGGAAGGGGGAAAAAAATATATTTGTAGGCTGAGATTCTGGCAAAATCTTGGAGCAGTTTACAAGAGCTGCAGTCAAGGATCTGCCCCGTGCTCTCTGAGGAGGGAGCCTGGTACCCCCAACACAGGTACAGCTCCAGGAGCCAAACTGAGAGCTGGAACTGCTCGAGGGTGGGATGTCTTTCAGTAGCACCCTGCAAGGACAGGAACCTTCAGCAGTGACAGCCAGCAGCCCCCAAAGACACTGTCAGGGGAAGGAGGTGTCATCAGCACCCTCCAGCCCCTGCCTGTGCTCTGTGACACTGCTGCTGCTCAGCTGCCACCACTCCTGAGTGACAGGGCAACAGTGGGGTTTGGGCTGGAGATTTTGCTCCTAGATGATCTCAAAGCAGAGATTTGTGCGCTGGCACCTGCCCCTAGTGAGGAGGAATTATGCACACACAGATGCACTGAGCTATTAGAAAGTGCTGGGGCTGAAGTGCAGCCAGGATGCATTAATCTGCTGGGAAAAGCGACAGAGCAGCAGCACCTCTGACACTTCTGTAACAGTGTGTTCAAAAGATCACAAAGAAATTCACATTTATGGACTATGTAACAATAATCCTGAAAGATGCGGTGTTTCTCCATATGCTCAGTAAGAGATAACAATTACAAATGCTATTTTCTCTTGTAAGGCTAATGCAGTTTTTAAAATACTGTTTATGTATAACTACAATATATGTTTTCCTCCAAGTGCTCAGATAGCTACTGGAGACAAAAATTGGTTTTGCTTATTCCAAGATCCCCATTAAAAAGAAAAAAAAAAAAAGAAAGAAAGTCACCAGCAGACCATTATGCTGTGCTAAAGAACCACTCTCTTTTTTTCTGTCTAGCCTTAAGAAAGTTGTAACAGCTTTGTTATATCAAAGTTCAGCTGCACCACAGCGTTTGTAAAATTGGAGTCTCTCCCACAGCCTATGAAGTCTAAAAGAGACACTGCAATCCCCTCACCACAGAACACTTGTCTCTAACAAAATACCTTTTCCTTCCACTGTCACCTTTGATAGATACTGCTGGTACATCTAAAATCAGCTGACAATGCACGTAAAACCTGACATTTCCTTAATCAATTACTTGCTAAATGACTTCATAACTTCCATATGAAGTGTTGGAGGGGGAAAAAAAAAGGATAAGCTGGAATTATACCATGGGAATAATGTCAGCAGGCAGGAGGATCTTTCAGGGATTGTAAAAACTTCCCGAGCACGGTGAGTAAAGTGGTTTAAGTTTTAAAGTACCTGACTAGAATAGCATGATATTTCTAAAGCTAGTAATTTAGACGTACTAAAGATTACTAACAAGCTTCCCTATCTCTCTTGAATTATTAATCCAGAATGTTCTTCATCTTATTTATTCAATTCTAGCACTCCTACCCAAGCTCCCTGTTCTCCTGGTGCTTTCATACCACTGGCATAACTCAGACAGGACTTAGGTAGACACAAAGTGTTGACAGTTAAAGGAAATCAGTCTGAGAGTTCACGCAGGTAGCAGCTGACTACATCCTACTTGTGCAGAAAGTAACAAATCAAATTTTCTCTCCTACAGGTAGCACTAAAGTCTGATGAAACTGCTGCTTGAGTTGAAGCATAGCAACAAGTAACCAGCACAGAGCATGGCTGACTGTGAGCTATGCAACAGCTCAGTTACCTGGGGATGCTCCTGGGATCCTTCAGGGAGGGCAGAGCACTGAGAACTGTCTTGACAGACTGTCAAAAGAAAAAAAAAAAAAAAAAACAACAAAAAACACAAAACAAAACAGAATTGCTTTGGCACAGAGAAGGAGTCCCTATTGTTGGTTAATATTCTGATTCCATCCTTGAAAGGAGGCATTGAGGCTGCGACTTCATTCAGGTTGATGCCTGAACCCTCAAGCTTGTTTTGCCAGTGGCCGAGGTTTTAGTGCTCCCAGCTTAGAGGTTCAAGTGTTAAGTCAGAAGCTTTTCAAAAGGCAACGATGAAAAGAAAAGAAAAAAAAAAAAAAAAGGGATTATCAAAAAGCCTTAACTAGCCATTAAAGGCATGACTATTTATTTAAAAGCCTTCCTAAATGTGGCTGCACAATTTCCTCATGGGAAGGTTCAGTGCCCCTCATATTTCAGTTTTGTTTCCATTTCTGTTCTTCCCCAGAATGTATCGAATTTAACAACATAATTTGGGACAGACAAAAGACCAATCAGGTTCCACATAAGATACCCATAAATTATTTCAGCAGGACAAAGGTAAAAGAAACAGCCTGGTTTTTTCTTGATATTGTGGCTGGACAGTCCATAATAAAATTCCTGATTTCTTCTGCCGACTGTATGTAGTTTCAAGTATTTATCAACATATTACCTATACATTTGGCATTGATTCCTCACCTTTCATCTTTATGACAGAGAGCTTTGCAACTGTGAGAGGGAGGAAACACAACAACCTCAAAGCTTTGCATCATTAAATGTCTTTACTTTAGGCCTCTCCAGTCATGAACATGAGAGTATCAGCTAGGCAGAGAGCAAAATTACCCAGGGAGAACTGATGCCACTGTGTTGGAGTGGGCAAAGAGGCCAAGTGACACATGGGCTTGTGTTTTGTCTGACCTCAGGAGCTTTCAGCACTGGCCTGGGAGCAGAGCACAGCTCCCAGCATCCCTTCCTAAAATACACAGCAAGGCAGGCAAGCTAAGCCAGTCCTCCACCTGAAGTAGTTCCTGAAAGTAGGTTAAAAACCCCATGAAGTGTTCATGGACTAAGGGAAAACTATTTCTCAGCGTGAAATGGATTAGTTAAGCACAGAGATGAAAATTTCTATCATGATACTGACTGCTTTATTGTATTTCGCCACAACTTCACAGTACCATTCATTCAGTGGTTTTTACTGACACATGAGAAAGGCATGAAAAGAGGCAGCATTTCTGTAACATTTAGTCATGGAGGGTCCATAAGGTACTGTAACTGTGAAGAGGAAAAAAGGGAAAAAATATTAACCTAAAAATTAAAAATATATCTATTTATTTTTCTGATGTAGTACATTACACGGGTACGGCACAATACCAGTCACAGCACTGTGTGAAGAGCCCATAAAGGCTTGACAGCAAACCTATAGAGAGAAAGGGACATTTTGAAGTGTTCACTTTTTGCCCCTTCAAAACCCCAGAGGAACTAGCACAGGCAGCACTACCAGGGGCCCTTGCAAACTTACACCACCTCACATTCCTAATGTACGTCTGGGTTTTAAAAGCTTTCCTTTTTTATTTGCCCTTCCTTCTAGACACTCTCGAAATCTATTCTGTCATACCACTCTAAGTTCTATTTCAACAAAATTATCAGCACCTCCATGTGCGAATACGTTCTCGACTCCCTTTTATTGCAACAAAAGTGGCCATCACCTACAAGCATTAGCATATTCCCTTCCTCTTTTTCGAGTGATTTTAAATATGTACAGAATTGCTGTTACCTTAGAGATCAGCTCCAATAACAGCGTGCTGCTCTCTGAGACTTAAAACACAAGACTGGTGCTGGGGAGCAAGATCTCAGCACTACAGATTTAGTCCAGATTGGTTACATCACTCAGTACAAGGAGTTTTCTGAGATAATGAGACAAGGGAGTGACTAAAATATCTTGTTTGGCAGAGGGAGACTCTCAGCAGGGCTGTGCTCCTCTCTGGCTGTGGTTTCAGCTCCTGCAAAAGCTCCACTGTTTGAGCTGCATGTTCACTGGCAACAACCCTGAGCCAGAGTGATGCTAAAGTACTGGAAGACTTGAGGTGATGAGCAGATCAGCTTTGCTCCACTTTCCATGCCAATCCTCCCCCCACACGTGGTTTAACCTGAGCAGATGATCAGCCCACGCTGATCTCACAGAATCTGCTTCCTACCTGAGTGTGAGGCAGGAGGTCACTGGTGTGAGTGGGACACAGGAACCTCTGACAGCACAAGGAGCTACAGGTGACCAAGGTAACCCCTTCAGCAATTTCAGCTCTCCTCAGGAAGCTGCAGAACAGACCACAAAGCTGGAGCACAGAGCTGTGCCTTCTACAAATGATAGGCTGAAATTTAATTTCTGACTCTGCTAACAAGTTTAGGAATTGCCTATTACTTACTGCAGCTTTCTCTATTTTGTGTGCAAAATAGTGGAGTGTAGCTCAGGAAAGAGCTAGGAGAAGGAAAATGAAGAACCTTGGCCAGCAGAATGCCTGGTGCTGGATTGGTGGTCAGTGATGGGAGAGCTTTCTACTCACACTAGTCAGGATTCAGCCAGCCCATAAAACCATTGATTTCCTAGGGCCGAGAGTGTCCTGAAAAAATAGAGAAAAGTCCTTTGTGTTAAAGTGAAATCAGGATTCTGACTATAAGGAAATAAGCAACCAGCAGGGAATAAAAAGACCATCGCATTCTGTGTATTCCTAGGAAAACTTTGGGATCATCTGTGAATTAGGAAGGAAATAAATGAACACAACAATGAAGTCTCAAGATGAAAATTTTCCAGATAGTTTTCATGCTTTTGATAGTGATAGATCTTTACAGAAAGACACCTACAACTGGTGCAAAAAATTGTCTTAGTCTGACACAGGAGTACAGATTTTTATTTGAACAAAACAAAATAACACAACCCCACACAAACCTAGGTCAGAGGAAAACTTAAACCTTAAATTAAAAAAAAAACAAACCAAAACAAACCAAAAAAAAACACCTCCTCACATATTTTTGATGTTTCTACAATCAATCATGATGGTATATTGAGATAAAGGTAACTTTTTTCCACGTTGACTGGCACGGGGCTGTGTTTTGGATTTGTGCTGGAGGCAGTGTTGATAACACAGGGATGTTCTTGTTATCAGTGAGCAGCACTTGCACAGGGCCAAGGCCTTTTCTTCCCCTTGGTGGGCTCGGTGGGCTCGGGTGCACAAGGGGCTGGGAGGGGGAACAGCCAGGACTGGTGCCCCCGAGTGACCCAAGGGTGCCATGGACAGCAGGGAGAGCTGAGGAAGAAGGAAGGGGAGGACAGTGATGGCATTTCTCTTCCCGACTACCGGCCAAGTATGATGGAGCCCTGCTCTGCTGGGGCTGCTGAACACCTGGTGCCAGTGGGAAGGAGGGAATGATTTCCCTGTTTCTCTCTCCTGTCAAGCACAGCTTTTGCTTTTCTTAGTAAACTGCCTTTATCTCAGCCCACGAGTTTTCTCAGTTTCACCCCTCAGATGTTCTCCCTATCCCACCAGTGATCAGTTGTGTGGGGCTGAGCTGCCAGCTGGGAAGAAACCACAGCACATCAGCAGTGCCTCCCCTCTGGGCCGTGCTTTCCTTATCACCATCTCATTGTGGTTGATAACAAACACAGGGGATAATTGGACTCTGGTTTGGAGTAAACTCGTTAAGCTGTAGCCAGGGGGTGACTCAGTCACTGTACTTTTTAACTCCCTGCACAGTTCTAAACAATGAACAGCAGTTTCTCAACTCCCAAAGAAAAAAAAAAAAATATAGGCCATAATGAAGAAAAATCAAAAAAAAAAGTCCACAACTAAAACTCCTTGAAGTACTACAAAAAGAGCACCAGTAACAACCAGAATTAAAGGATGCCCAAGAACAAAATCCAAGTGTCACGTATGTTAGTCACTTGCAAGAAAATCATAGAGATGCAATCCTTGCCTGTCTATGAAGGAGGGAATGTGGAGATGTGGCAGCTATTTTTTGCATATGGTACACAAGCGAGAAAATAAAACAGTTTGCAAAGAAGTGTGTTCTGGGTGTTTAAAGGCCCTGTTTTCTCTACAAACATTCAGCTGACAAATGTGACAGACCTAATGAAAACTTTATTTTAAAAAAAATAAAAGTCAACATGGGATGAACATTTGGAAAGTTCCAAGCAGTAGAACAGATCTATGTGAGGCCCCTCAAAATACCTTGAAAACAGGATCAGAACATAAAGAACTTTTCCTAAAGGTTTTGAGAGCTAGGAAGAGGGGAAAACAGAAGGAATTCAGTTTGAAAAAAGAGGGGTAAAAAAATCCTAAAATCCACAAAGAGTTCTTGGGCTAAAAAGTAAGAGAGTCTGCAAGAACCCCCATGGATTGCTTTCCAACTTCCATTTCTCTCACATACCAGTTTTCCCCAGAAATCCCTAAAAAACCAGATCCTGTTATTAAGTGCTTCCTATTTTTGGAAAAATGATGAAAGAAAAAGATGCTTATGACACCAAAGACTTTGATAACACCTGGCAAATTAATATCCATCAAATAAAGGTTACAGGTTCCAACTCTAGTCTGGCAAGGTCCTGTTACACTTTAATCATGCTCTAATAAGCTTTCACACTTTGAGAGTCAGTTCAAATGTGAATTTGCACTGGTTTTCTAAGTATATTTAGAATCAGTGATAAAATACGTTCCTGTCAGACTGCTGTGCCTTGATTCCCAGCAATATAAAGACGTTGAAGTCTTCAGAAGACCAAGGCAATTTTCAGAATGAAAACTACTGGAATCTGGATATAAAGGCTCTTGCAAATGGGCTTCAGCTCCTTCGTTCAGGCCTAGCTGCAAACCATGCAGAGAAGAATAAGCAGAGGCATCCAAAATTGTCCTGCTTTCACTATTAGATTGACTGGAGAAATGAATTTTCACACTTTTTCCTGACTAGCAAGTATCTGCACTGCTTGGGCAGCACGAGTTGTTACCTTTGGTAGCTATGGGAACCATGTCACAGATCGCTGTTATTAGAATAGCAGTTAAACTAACCTACAAGCTTTCTTTTTGTACAGTGCTGCAAGAATTAAGTGATTATTCAGTGTGGCTTTACCATTCTGCAATGTCTTGCCCAGTTTTTTGGAGGGTGGAGAGATTTTTGTGTGTGTATTTTGCAGTTAGATTTTGGGCTGGGTTTTTTTGTTTGTTTCTTTGGGGTTTGGGTTGGGTGTGGTTTTTTTTGGTTGTTTGATTAGGGGGTTTTGTGCGATTTTATTTTATTATTATTATTTGTTTTTTAAAGAGAATGTGAAAGATTTGTTCCTATTTCAAGATGTGATTCAGCAGCATTGTGCAAAGCTCTTTCACAAGTGACTTAGAGTTCTTCCATCCCTTTTTTAGCAGAAGAAAGAGGCCGTGTGGGAAGGCATGTGGAAAGTGTGGGAGTTCAGAGAACGTTCATTATGTAACTCAGCAGGGAACAGAAGCTCAAGGAGCCGTGGAGAAGCCAGCAGAGTGAGCAGTCCAGTGAGCAGTGGGTAAGAGAGAGCGACTGCATCTTCAGAGGCTCCAAGTTTTGTGTCCTCCCTCTCCTGCTTCACAAAGCTGCCACTGACTCAGATTCAAAGCCAAAAGGGATCCTTACAAATCACTGGAAAGGTCACACTGGCCAAACATGAGAAGTACAAAACCATCTTGAATATCTTGCATTAATCTTTGAAAATACTGTCTCTGCTTCTCCAAGCTGGCTGTTCAACTTGAGCTTATTTTAGCTGGATATGCACTTGCTGTGGTTCCAGGAAATCTAAAAATCTGGATACCATTTCAATATGGATCCCAGTTTTATAATCAGAACTGCCTTAATTATAGCAATGTACCGTAAAACTGGGATGTGTAAGGAATCCTCATCAAGTCAAAAGCTGTGCCAAGTGCAAATTGAAATGTTACCTAACTTCACTTAGAGCAGAAGGAAATTTCTTTCTACAGGAGCATTGATAGTGAGCCCAGCAAGATTCCTGAATTAACAGGAAAAGCATTACCAATTGATCTGGATCAATCCAGTACCCTATGGCTGCTCAGCTATCCAGTATTCTACGCTTGTGCACATCAAAGTCTATTGTGATAAAAAGAATGAACCAAATGAAACATAATTGTTTCTTGAACCATGATGTGCAGCGAGAGCACAATACATTTTTACAGCTGGAGTAATGTATTTCGTCAAAATTAAATATTCTTGATTGCCTACAGAAGAAATTAACTCCCAGAAAAACAGGCAGAATAGAAAAAAAAAAAAAAAAAAAAAGAACTTTCTCACTAATTATGGGCTGGAATCCTAGAGGTCTTCCATCCACTAAAATACTTCAGTCACCACAGACATGTTTGCAGGTCACTTCTGTGACTTGAATGGGGCAGTGGGGAGGTGGGAAAAAAAAAACAAAACAACAAAACAAAAACACACCAAACAAAAGATACTTTTTTCTCCGTTTTGAAAAGTGAAACCCACACCTACAAAGAACCAGGATAAAATATAAAAACAAACTCTGTGCTTGTTTTCTGGAGCATTAGGAACATTTAGCCCACACCTGAGAAATCTCCCCAGAAATACCACAGAGCTCTCTCTACACATCTTTATAAGTAACAGTTTCCTGAAGACTTCAGTACCTTGCTGTGGGGAAGCACCAGCAGCTTTTGCATAGACAGAAAATTGCTGAAACCAAACTCTTTTGTGTTTGGGCTGCTAGAAGAAAACACAATGAGATGGTTAGTACTAAGGTGCTGTTAATCTGTCACCATCAAAATGGCACAAGGGGAAATGTAAAGGTTGGCAGCACAAGCTCAAGTGCGACATTTCCCATTCAAGGGAAACATTTGATATTTTAGACCAAAACCACTGGAATCAACCTGTCTCTTTTTTTTAGCTTAAAACAACAAAATGGACATTTAGTGAATAACTGCTATGACATCCTTCGCTTATTTTCTTTGTACTTTTTTTCGTTTTTACTTTTTCCCATCTTGGATTGGTTTTGAGTTGCTATTCATTCACATTCCAGCCCTCAATCCACTCCCACACACCTCTTCCCCTCTGCTCTTCCTTATATCTTTCTGTGGGATCTCCTCTCTCCAACATTTATATGCATTTTCTCATTTGTCTTCCCCCCCACATACACTGGGTTGCACACAACAACATTTTGCTAGAACAGATTAACATGCTGCATCATTCATGGGTTTTTTGACAGCTTCCAAAGAGTCACAAAACACATTACAGGAATAATCATCATTCGGTATTTCAGCCACAGAGTTTTGCAGTCTCTGCTGTTCTTACAGCTCTTAACAGATGCACATTAGCACTAGGACTGTTGATTTGCCCTCGGGCAGATTGGAAGGACTCAGCTGTAGCAGACCATGATTGATTTTGGAGTGGTGCTGCTCTGTGGCTGAAGACACTCAAGCGTTAGCTAAGGTCCTCCCGACAGGGTTTCTGCCTTCCCTAGATGTTTATACAGAAACCGTCCCATCAGCAGGGCAACAGGATCTCCTTGGACAGCAGCCACAGCAAAGGGCACTGCACAAAAAAACCCAACAATGATCCAACATGAAATTTCTCAGGAAACTGCTCACAACCATTTCATTAACTGTAAAAGTTACTGGTAAAAACTACTAACTCCAAAGAAGTTTCATTCAAGTTTAGAAAACACTGAAACACTGTTAACACAATCTAGTTTAAAAATAAATTGCTTTAAAAAGAACAGGCAATAAAGCAAACTAAAACCCAACAACACCCCAAAACACACACACAGTCAATGCTAACAGCATAAGAAAAAACAACTTCCAATAACCACATATCTGGCATTTTCCTTTATCCCCCTCCTGGCACCATGAAAAGACAAAATATAAAGACGCTCCCTTTTTGGTTGAAAGCAAATTGAATTCAATAACTGATTTTCTGTTTGAGTTGCAAGCAATGTACAGAAATCAAAACATTTAACAGAAAATTTAGTCAGCCTCACTTTGTTAAAACAAACAATAGTTATGAGGAGCAAAATACTCTAAAGTGGAACAATTCACTTTCAGCACTTAAAAGCAGAGAAAATGTGGAAGTGGATAGAGAATACTGGAACAGAGAATGGGTGGAACAGCACTGCTTCCTTGCAGGAGATCAAGCTCCAGAGTTAGAACATTCTTAGCAACCGTGAGCTAAATCTGGCTTTTCTTACTTTGCGTGCTTAATTGCAAAAAAATTCAATCAACACTTCTCACACAGGCAATCAGGTTCTGGAATATGCTGAACTGACCTCACTGTCAGACTCTGGGGTGTGATGATGGCAGACTCCTGTCTGTAACAGCAAACTACTGCTCCACTTGCTAATAAAGTAGATACATATTCATGCAATAAAACACCAGGTATGATTTCCTGATGATTTGGACAGCCATCTATGAATAAGAGGATTGAGGTTGTCCATAAAGTGTTTGCTTGTGCCAAACACAAAAGAAATTAAAGTGAGAGAATGGAAGAAAACATCATCTAGCACAGAGGTCACAAAAGTGTCATAAACAGAAAAGATTAACTGGTCAAAATTGTTCAGGCAGCAAGAAACATCAAGTACAGTTTTTGTGTTTTATAGGATTACTCCAGCTCATGAGTGAAAAGAGAAATCCCCACAGCCCAACACCAGCTCTGGCTATTTCCCTGGGGAAGAGCTGAATTCACACACTGCACAGAGAGAATAAAACAAACAGTGAGGAGGCAGGGACAGAGTCCTTCATGCTGTGAGCCATTTGAATATCCCTGGTTCTGCAAGTCCATTGACTCACCAGAGACAGCTCAATAATTCAGGGACACTTAGAAAGTTGTGGAGTAAGTTTTTCTACCTTTAATACAGAAATCCATAGGGGTTATACAATTCACCGACTTACACATGTGACAACACATTCATGGATGTGTTGCTGCAGCACTTTCTACATCCACCTTCTGAGAAAGGGCTGGAAATGAAAAGGAGCTTGGAAGTGTTACTAGCTCAGCGTGTGCTGGAGACAGGTTTGTGCCATCTGTAGAACCATATTGGGAAAAGGAATTTCCCTCTTTTCTCCAGCCTGAGATCTTACCTGTAAACCTAATAAATGGCAAGGAGAAACTTTTCCTAGAGGCTGCTAGAAGAAACCGCATATTTTAGTTTGAGAGTAAAGCCTAAATTTAACACACATGTAATTTTGGGAAACAAATCCATACATAAACAAAGAGTAGAAAAGTCCACATGTTTAAGATGGAGGCAAAAGCTTGTATTGACAGAAACATCATGTGGATAATTTCTTTTGACGTCAGAGTGAAATGTCTAAATGTTAAAATGTTATTGACCATAACAGCCAAACTCAGGTCTCCAATACAAGGAAGAACTCTCAGTGCAGCATTGTGCACAATTTTTGGGTTCAGATTGTTCAGATAAAACCCTTTTACTTCACAAAAGAATAAAAAAACCCCTAATTTCTGCTATACCTCAGTATCAATGTGCTCTTCAGCTGACTGAATCTTCACTTTCCCCAAAGAGCAATACAGATAATTGCCTTCTGCTGTTATTAATACAGGAGCATTTGTTTGCAAGTATTTTGGTTTGTAGATGCATTTTGTGGCTTGCCACTGGATTGCTACAATCTAAGTGAAATTCCAAAACCAGCTTACCTAGTCAAATGTTGAGCAGAAATGGATTTCCAGCAAAATAATGACAGCTTCTACTTCTGCTTGCAACTATTTACACTTTATGGTATTTTTCTCAAAATGCATTCTAGAGTGCTTGATCACTCTCACTCAATTGCATTCAGAGAGATTCTATTGCTGAATTCTACATAAAAACATCTGCCCAGTGAAAGATTATGATCCTGAGCTGTTTGGACTAGTATACATAAAGAATAACTTCACTGAAGCAGAATTAGACTTTAGCACAAAGAAGCTTCAGTCCATGAAGTAAATTTAGATTAGACAGTTTAATTCTGAATGATCAAAAAAATTTGGTGAAATCAAAAGTAGTTTTTTTAATTTCTCAAGTTCTTTTTTAATTTCCAGAGAGCATTGCCACATTGCCCACCCCGACAACTTCTATAATATTTTCCAGCTACACAGCTAGAAATTCTTTAGGATTAGGAAACACCCACAAAAACCTTCTTTTAAAGGGTCCAAGTCCTGAACAGGAATTTAGTGGCTACATAAAACAGTTGTCCTAAAGACAGCAGCCTCCCATGAAAGGCAGAACAGGTTTCCTGTTACTTTCTTCTTCTGGTGATAAAGCTGGAAAATATTAATTAATCTGGGCCATTTGCATACAACCCAGAATTAGCAGAAACCCGACTGCTTGGTGGCAGTAGAACAAAAAAGAAACCCACACTTACAAAAACCTAACGGTGAGGTACATAATGCATGAGGGATAAGAAAAGCGAAGTTAGAGTGCAGGGGAATGTGACTCAGGTTTCTCCTGAACAGAGAGAAACTGGAAGGGCATCCACACACAGAATAAAGTATCAGGCTGTAAATGAGAAAAAAAACCCAACCCTGATTTAGTGGATAAACCACCCATAGAAACATATCTGAGCTTCTTCCACTAAAATAATTTTATAGAAGATAGTTGTTACAACTTTGCTATCAAAGCCCAAATGTTTATCTAACCAAAGACACATCAGGATTCTTTGATTCATGCACAGAAGACCCTTCTACCCCCAAAGAGTCTGCAGGGACACTCCCCAGGGAGCTTTTAACTGCAGCTATTATTCAGCTCTGAGCAGTTGCAGGAGGTCAGTCACAAATAGGGTGTTTAACATCTCTGCACAGATAGTACAATACAGGCACAATATTTGTTTTGAGGATCGCAGACTGAGAAGCCTTTGTGTGTTAAATTGTCTAGTTAGTGAGTGTGCAAGAGTGTGTGAGATAGTGCCCAAATGTCGTCAGGCAGCAATTAAAGTAAAATGTCAATACCTCTAATTTTTTGCACTGTGTATCATGGCTTTAATTACACTGCTGATTCTTCTCACCTTCTTTAAGATGATAAAGGGGAAAAAAGTTCAAAGGAAGAACAAACAGCAAATCATTTATTTGAGACCAGGATTCAGCACAGGCTCAAAAGACTGTAGCTGCAATAGTTGTAATTTAGTTTGTTAACTTTGCAGAGTTTCTTTTGTTTCACCTTCCAGAAGTGACCAAGCACCTGTATTCATATCCTATATCAATATACCTTCTGATAAGTTACCAAATTAACAGTTCTTCTCAGAGACAATAATTAGAAATACAGAACAATGAACAGAGAAAAGGGAATAGGCAAAAAACCATAATATAATGACAGTGATATGTCTCAAACAGCAATTTTTCATCAATATCTATTTTTCATGCGGTAATTATAATGCTAATCCATTTTTCTGTGACAAAAAGGCACCTCCACATTATTAACGACAACTAATATCTGTAATATTAATTTTAAATAAATAATTCATGCAATAATTTATATACTAATAATGTAATTAGACCAAGGTTATGATCTCTGAATAGTAGATCAGTGCTCAGTTAATGTTGGTATCTACTCTCCTCTGACACAATGTTTCTGGAGGCTTAATTAAAGCCTACAATATGTTTCAGCCTTTTTTTCATTGTATAAATATTCTACTCCCTCTCTGGGCTATTCTTCCTCCTTGTATTTAACTTTTTGGCTGAGCACAGCAGAGGTGCAGGTGCACACCAGGAGTTCAGCAGGTGGCCAATGCCCATTGTGTCCCCTGAACAGTGAGCTGGTGTTTCAGGGAGTCTCCACCTGGGGTAACAGATTTGTTTTAGAAGAGCTTTTCTCTGACCACATCAAGCCCCCTGCAAAATCACCCAAGGCTCAGAGAAGCTGTCTAAAAGCAGAAAGCACCAACAGGTGCTGTGGGAACAAGTGACACTTCCCCCTGCCTGGAGAGCCCCTCAGCCATCACCTCACAGACATCACCTGCACCAGGGGCCAGTTTGCCCTCTGTGCCCCTGTGGGATGTAACAGAGCTCACCACACAGCAAACCACTGCTCTCTCTCCCTCTCAGCCTGGGATTCTTCCCAACAGTCACACAGATCTCTACAAAAACCTACACAACTCCCAGCTGATCAAGTCACCTCTACTTGTTAAGCAAGTTGTGTGGGAAGAAAACCGTACGTATTCCTGCTTTGGAAACACTTCTTGGTTTCTAAAATGTGGGGGTGGAGAGGAAAAGACATGAGAAAAACAAAACAAAAGAAAACCCCAGGACTGAGCCTCTAATTGCCTTTTCTTAGAAAGGCTCTTTAGACCCTTCCCTACTCAATGCCATTAACTAATACTCATTCCAAAGACCAACCCCATTATCTGTTTAATTAGTTCTGATTAAGTTTGGACAGGAGCAGCACTGCACAGAAATGTTTTCTCAGTGGCCCATAATGGTTATGGTGCTGTTCCTTTCCCAGACTCGAGTCCATATCAAATAGCACCACTATTCATCAGCAACCATCTGTGCTGCTCAGACTGCAAAGAGCACAAACAGGAGGGGCAAACAGCGCAGTGTTTCCCCTCCTTATCTGTGCATCTTCCATTTGCTTCCTGGATAACTCTTGGCTGATTATTCTCCTCCTGGTTCCCATCAACAGGAACCAGATAATGCATCTGCCTTCCATTCCCTTGACTGACTGTGCAAAAAAGTATTCTTGATTGTCTGAGAGCATCCCATCGTGCTGAAATAATGCAGTCACTTAGATTACTCTGGAAACATGCTTTCTACTGCAGAGCTCCAATTTCTCAGCAGAAATGGCTTAAGTGCATTGGTAGTATGGTGTTCAAGACTGCTTGGCACCAATTTTCTTCTTCACACAAGACTATTCTGAGCGTTTGGAAGATATTTCATATTTACAAACTGTTCTGAAGAATAAAACTGGGAAGATATTCAAGGTTTCTGCATCTCATCAGGTGCCAAAGGACAATTTTACGGTAGTGGCTCAACCAATTCTTCCAGAAAATTTGTTCAGGTTGGACCCCTGTGGTAAGGAAAATAATCCCTTCAAGCTGCTCATGCAAATTCCATTTGTTTCCCAAGACATACCACACAACTCTTCTGGACCAGCAGCACCCTGTGAGCACTCCTGTACCCAGGAACATCTGATATTTACCCTCTGCTCACCACCACCACCCCCTCAGTCCTAAAACCACGTGCCAGAACAACTGACAGGTAACAGACTGGCAGTTACACATAGAAAATCCAAAACACTTTAAAAATGCACAGTGTACACTGTATTTTATTGAGTTTTCCCTAGATTTAAGGGTTATTGATGTGTTAGAAACCCCATCAGAGATCACTGTCTTTTCTTACTGAGGTGATTATGCCATTGGCTAATGACTCTTGCTAACACAACTCCATCTCTGAGGCTGATGATAAGGCTCTCACAGAAGCAGCAAGCAGAAAATAGCCAGTGCTACAACAAATTATTTGCTTTTATAAAGCATGGCATAGTTAAAGACCTAAACAGTGAATTATGTTGACTAATACATCAAAAATGGAACATGCTTTCAGAGAAAGGTTGCAGAAGTCACTGTATAGTAGGTTTGATAAGATTTCACTATAGGAAATACTAGGAAGAAGAAAAAAAAGGAAGAGGCAACATGACACTCCATAATCTAAACTTACATCGTTACTTATTGACAGTGACAAGTGCAACATACGGGGTAAAACATTACATGTTTAAACAAAATGAGTAATTGGTGTATACATCTATTTAGCAAGCATTCAACAACAAGGTGAACAAGAGGTCTCTTCATTCCAGCTAAAAAGTCTATTAGCCTAATTTACAATTACCCACACACTAGAAAAAAGCTGTCAGGGCACAGAAATGTCACTGGTGACAGTTTACATTACACCAGTGCTCAGATCACAATGGAAATCTTAGCAGCAAATTACCATCAACTCAAACACAGAAGTGCAAGAGTTGGAACAATGTAAATCAATCTTCCAGCAATTCCATTTTTTCTTTCTCCCAAGATGTTTTATGAAAGCTCAAATAAAGTCACACAATGCTAATCAGTTCTGGTTTTAAAAAGGAGTTTGAGAAAATTTAAACATTCTCTTGGTTTTTTAGTGCTAGAGTAAACACACAGGGTACATTTATATAGGTCACTCTTGCACAGGAAATTACATACAAAAGTCATTTCATAATTAAAATTTCCCAGGAAATATTTTAAGAAATAATGTTACTGGCTTAGCCTGCACAACCTATTGCAATTCTGCCTTTTCAGAAATGCCTCAATCTATCTAAATTGAATATCTATCTAAATTTACTGTAATCACGTTTTCCTGTTCCCCATCTTTCATCATTTGCTTCTTCTGGTTAAAACTAACTGGACCTTTCCTTCTTGAAAGAAGTGATGATTTCCCATTGCCTGTGGCGAGTTGTGTTTTTTTGTTTTATATGATACTATTGCAAAATAACATTATCAGGTATGCTTGTACTTCACATTAGATTTTCAAGAGAGAAAACAAAAGAAAAAAGCTTTCACCCACTCTCGTCAAAACTGTCATGGAATTACACAGGATCTCCTTGCAAAGCTCAAATCACATGATATTCAAACCGGGAGTCAATAACCAATATATTCCATTTCTACCCTGAGACCACTGTGTAGTTCATGCCAAGGCTACTCTGAAAGCTGATAACAGAGTGATCATGAGGTTAAAAACTGAATACTTTCAGTAAGTTTGCCAGCATCCATAGTAATTTCCATTTTAAGAGTTTCTAAACAATGAGGTCAAAGTCAACTGCCTGAGTCAACCTCCCAGTGGAAAACTTCCAGTCAGGCCTATGCTTCCAAGTTAAAGCAACTTCTCTGAGTACCAGCAATGGAATTGTACAGCCACAAACCACTCTAGCCAGTGAAGAAGTCAATTAACACATTTTGAACCACAGAAGGAATGGTTAAAGAGATGCTGCTACAAGTGACAAGAAAGCAAAGGAAAGGTCTGCTGCATGAAAGAACTGGGTTTGTGGTGTGGGGGTGTTGCAGTTATCGTAGAAGACGTTGTTCGAAAGAGAAGTAGAACTCGAAATACTTTGAGAATAGTTAACCACAGTAAAAGAGTGAAGGGCTTGGTGCACAGGATATGGAACAAAGGCAAGGATGGAAGTGACAGGCTTTATTAATTCCCAACAGGGGAAAGAAACTGCTGTGGCTTCTTCTCCTTTACTCAGCCAAAGCAACTGTCCTTTCACCTATCTGAAATTGAATAAATAGTTAAAGCACATGTTCTCATCTCTGCTCAGCTCTGGGCCAGTCTGCAACTCTCATAACCCTTAACAGCTTCATTGAGCCTGAAAACTTATCATTTTGGGACATCATTAGCACAAAAGGGTATTCATGAAAAACCTGCTACCAGCCTTGCAATTCACATCTAATTGCTGACTCAGTGTTGTGGGAACCAACACTGCCTCAGCAACTCGTTGCAGTGACCAAGGCCAAGCCATAGAGAAGTTTGAGAGTCCTCAAATGTGGACTTTGCTTTAGAAGTCACAAAGAAAAGTCTGTTGTAAATAATTATGGAAACTCCTTGGCAAGACCAAAACCTCCAGATGTTATACAAGGATGAGCTCTGACGAATCTGGACAGGGGAGGTTCATACCAGAGCTATAACAACATGCAGCATTCAAGCACCTTTGGCCATTACCTGTACTGTATTAAATTCTAAATACAGTCAGTCTGCATTTCTTTCCTGTGAAGACATGCCTGTGCTTAGAAAACATCACCATTTTTAATGATCATTGGTAAAATCAGCACCCCTAAATCTCAGTTTAAGGCAGCCCAGTGTGAAGGTATCTGCAGCCAGAGCATGCAGCCCACAGCACCAGAACAGAACCTCAGGAGCAAGCATGGCAATAAAGGGAATTAAGGAATGTGTTTTTTAAAATAGAAAACCACAATAAAAGCAAATGGATTGAAAGTCTAATGATGGAATGAGAATTATGTATTACAGCCCTGGGCATACAGATCAAGACAGTAACAGCTCACTAAGCTTCTTTATCTAGAAACAATCACTGCAAAAGCATGTCTAAAATGGGATATTAGTGAGTCAGGCTGCTCACAAGCCCTCTGCAGCACTACCACCATCTCTCAGGCTGTTCTAACCTGACCACTGCTGGCAAACTCTACGGGCTGCTATTTTCCCTTCAGCTACTCCCATCTAATTTCTTTATACTCACAGTGCATAGCTCCATTAAATAATTTGCAATTATCACCTGCTCCATGTTGTCCATAAAACACTGCTACTCCACACCTGCCCAAACTGAAGCCAAAGTCTGAGCAAATTGAACAAAAGCCTAAGTTTGCACATGCAAAATGCTCTAGGAGACCTAACAAAATTACAGCTCTGGTGACTTTCACCATTTCCCTCATCCTATGAATTACACTGGCTGCTGGCAACAGAATTTCCAGCATGCAGCTGCTGAGAGAAGTATTCAAAGATGTGACTCAGAGAAAGTTTTTACATAAAAAGTCTGAAGTCAATAGGGATACACTGAACTACCATGGCTGCAAAAGCTGTGCAGGCACTCAGGTCTCAAAAATATTCCATGTGTTACGGAATTAGTAACATTAGTGCAGAATGAGAAACAGAGGCTGATAAAAGATGCACTGCTACAGCAATGATGGCATTTGCCAAACCCATTACAATTCACACACACACAAGGGCAGGAGCAAGGCCAGACCTTTACTTTGTTATTTTAGTCCCCTTGTGCTCCACAATTAAGCTTTAATAGCCATGTGATATTTTTAGCAGTTTTGAATGGACTGCTGTTGCTATTTTTACAAGTACCACCATTAGCCTGCTCAAAGCGTTGGTATGCAAAATGCATTTTTGCTTCTACTACTTAGGGTAGACTCTTCAAATTACTTCAGGAAAACGAAGCATTAGAGACAAACATCTACTGCTGTTTTGGGATTTCTTTCCTTACATTTGATAATTTATGGATATAAAACTAAATTCAAACAAAAAGAACATAATAGTACGAGTGTTGAACTCCTCCTGGGAGGAGAGGGGCAACACAGAAGTGATTATTAAATCTGAGGGGAAAACCTTTCTTAGCCTAAAGAACTTATTCAACCTTGAGATACCCACAAGAAACCAATTTTTGTTGGAATTGTGCCTTAGTTAAATATTAACACAAAATATTACCAGCTCAGAAGAAAAGATGATGGAAAAATCCCAAATGCAGCATCTCTGATAATCTTGGTTTGCTGTTTTTTCAGTGCTGGTTTTAGAATGTTTATGGTGACATTTTTCCTTGTGCCGAGCAGCTGAAATGCCTGGTTTGCCCCACAATCTGTCCAACTGCATCAGTCTAGGGGCTGACATTCCCTGCTTACTCCTGCACCTCTCCATCTTCCTGCTTTATTTCCAGTATTTGATGCTACTATTTCCTAAACTACTTCGTTTACTTTTTATTTACACTTCCAGCTCAAAATCACTCCTTGTTCTTACCCTGTCTATGGGCAAATAATTCCAACGCCCAGCAGCACAGTGCAGATTTCCTCTGCCCAATCACCAATCTTCACAAGATTTGTTTCAAGCTACCATGAAAATTTTAATTTATAGCTTCAGACCAAGGCAGGGGCTTGAACAGTTGGAGTCACCAGCCAGAGGCCTGGATTCCCATTAAAGTGTTTTAACAAAGGCTCCAGTCTGGGAGTTGACCAGGACAAAAACCTGATCCTGTTTCTAGTCATGCTGCTACACCTGTGCAATTACTCATCTCTCTCAGCAGAGCCTTTTGCCAGTCACAAAACACTCCTAGACCAAAACATTCTTTACTCCCTGAGAACATTCCTCTATGTGTATTTCCTAATTTAACATGGTTATTAGAACCCAGAATTCCTCACTCCTGTCTCTAGAATCATCCATCACAGCACAGTGTTTTTTATGCCCTTGATTTGTGAGTTCACCTGGCTGCTCTCCTTAAGGGTGTCTTTCACAACCAACAATAATCACTTTCTCCTTTTCATGCACACTGACAAAGTAACTTTCCATGGCCTGTTCTGAGTTCAGAATTGCACCAGGAATCACTGCCTGTATTTCTATTGATAGCACTCAAAGACTTGGAAATTTTTGACCCCCTAAATACAAACACACAAAGCAAGTTCCTGGATTCCACACATTAAATAAAGCAAAGCTTTGTCTTTCCCTTGGTGTGCAGTGAGCATTTCCGTTAACTGAACCTTCCTTTTTGACTGCTTCAAAACAACACTTCAGGTGCTCACCTTTGTATATTTCAAATATGTGCTTTTCAAAACAACCACCAGTAACATAACCCCAAAAGCAGAAATCTGCTCCTGCTGACACACTATCCAGAATTTTGGGTTGATCGCATTAGCAGAGAATCTATCAGAAGCAAAATTTGCCAATCAGTGATAGTTACATACATACCTAGTGTACAGAAATACCTCATAACCCAAATACTTTTAGAAAAAAATGTCTAAACACTTTGGGTTTGAGTTCCATGAGAACAATAATTACTGTCCTAAAATACAACCTGTACAGTGATCTGTAGGAGCATCCATGGATGGCAGGGAGAAGGAACTCTGCTGACCTGAGATATTCTAGAATATGTGGTTTTATTGCATGGGTCGTGGGTAAAAAGGGCCTTGCCTTCAGCCACCAGCCTCGGCTGAAGGGAAGTCCCAAAGAGAGAAGGGAGAAAGAACAAGAGGGTAAGAGTTAACAGAGAAGGGAGTGAGGGAGCAAGGTGGCAGGGGTCAGAGAGCAGGGGGAAGAGAGCAGTGGTAAGAGAGTAAGGATAAGAGTGCTGAGAGAGAGAGAGTAGGGGGAAGAGGAGAGAAGAGAGACAAAGCGAAGTGAGCGAGGTCCTTATTACAATACATTATATCTCCTTTAGGGATGAATATTCTAATTTACAGTGACCAACCAATACAAGACACAAAATCCTATAGAATCCACATATAGCCTATAAGAACTACTACATTGCCATACTATGTTGTATTTTAAACTCTAAAAACTACTCTTTAGACTTTTCTGATTAACTACATTGACCTTTGGATTCTTAGCCAGCAGAAAGGTATTGTTCACTCAAAAATGGATTCTCCTTCAACGGGCCAGGCTGTTGTTTTCAGGTTATATAGCAACTAAGACTCGGTATCCTACAACTCAAAGTAAGCTTCCATTTCTATTTCAATTATAGGTTTCATATTTTCAGAATCTTTTGCTGAGCCATCATATTTATAAGGTTTCCCTGATTCATCTTTCCCAACAGTGATCCAGCAAAAAGTCAGCTCAGTCTTCCCTTCTGAAGAAACCTAATATTAGGACAAGTGAAAGGAATAGACTACTGCTGATTTTCCCAAGATCACTCTCTCAGTAAAGGATGGCAGGAGTCCTCCAAAGGACAGGTGAGATTTCCAACTTGAATGATACATCTCACATAGTTTCTTCAGAAAAAAAAAAAAAAAAAAAAAAAAAAAAAAAAAAAAAAAACCCACAATAATTTTAAAATTTCCATTAGACAAACTATTAGTGAAGTACAACAAAACCTTCAAGGTTTGTTTAGTTCAAAAGCTGTTCTGTTATCAATTTTTTGTACTTCACATACAGCAAATGCCTGCAGTGTTATGCAAGAGAAACTGTTCTGCAAAGAGGCACCAGGTTGTCATCAATGCAATTGGCAGTGAGGTCTGACAGACTGAATCCCTTCCTTGCAGTTATATTAATCATGCATTCTGTATCACACAATTGGGTGTTTCAGGACCCAAGTGTGTTCACAGCACTGCTGACTTTCTAACACTTCACTTATTGGCAAGAATGCTCAACCAAGTCTTGAATTACCAGCAAATGTTCCTGAAAAGAAATTGGGGATTTTGCACCTGCACCACAATCCTGATAGTGGGAGTTACACTCAGCCTGGGAAGAGCATCAGAGCACCAGCCTGTCACCAGAACCTCTGATCAAAAAAACTATTGTTAACTGCTGACAAGAATAACAAATTAGCACCCAGAAAGGCAGAAGCAGGGATTGTTTAACATGCAAGGATTAATATGTTTTCAATGACAGTTTACAAATTAAAATGCGAGCTAGCCAAAACTTACCTAACACAATTTGGAACTTGTTTCAATCATTTATTCAGCTCTGACAAAGTTTAAGACTTTGTTAATTAACAGTGATACATTCAATATATGCCATGGTTGTCATTTTCCAAGTGTTCTTTCCATTAAGAAAACAAATAAACACACTAAGCCCAAGCGAAAGCTTGTTAGTGCAATAATTGTAGAAACAGAACTTCCATACAATTATTATTTCCATGCTTACATAAATCACAGTATTTTAGGACAATCTCCTTCCAATGGAACAGCAGCCACTATAAATAGCTTCTATGGAAGCAGATTCCTTGTGCAATGGAAACAGTAATCCATGACTGCAGTTCTTGTTTTGTCCAAGTGTAAAGATAAGTTGGAGATGTCAATGTGAGCTCCAGATCCCTTTTTTTCCCTGAAGTTTTTTCAGATGCAAAACTCCCTATTATCAGCTCCTTGGACAGTCTCATCTCCCAGAATGACTTTAAAACAAGATCCTCTGCAACTTAACTAAAGCCAGAAATAGAAGATTATGGAAAGAAAAAAAAAAAAACAAAAACAAACCAAAAAACAACCCAAACTTAATTTCCATTTCCAGGAATTCCTGTAATGCCCTCCCTCCCATCTCAAACGAGGCATCTCAGCTGCACAAGCCAGCCAACCTCTGCTGGACTGCCCAAGATCCTGGAGCAATCTGCACCCAGCAGGACAGAAAGTGTTCTCCATACTGTTCCCTGGACATCCCTTGGAAAGGAAAGGCACAAATCCATTTAGCTCTGCACAGCACCAAGGGGGCTGCACCCATCCAAGGAAACAACAGGCTCTCTCCACATTCCCTAGCATTTATTGGCTGCTGGAATTTATTTTTCACGCTGCAGATGGATGACATTGCAATTAGTTATGACAGGCAGAGCAGAAAGGTCAGACAGATCGCTCAAGGGAAGGCAGACTTCTGGAGAAAGGGAGAGATTAAAAACCAGGGGGAAGCAACAGCCCACCCAGGGAGACCTTCTAAAGCACCCAACTGGTGCTGGAATGCAAATCCATTTTATTTCCCACTAAAACTGATGGAAATAACATCTCTATTCCCTAACTTCTACAGCAATAAAACTGGCTTTTATGAAGATAAGCCCAAAGAATTCTCATTGTGTTTTGTTTTTTCAAAAAGCCTATTATAGGTTATTTTTCTCCTCATTAAAGTTCAACCCAAAAAATGAAAAAGTTACTTCAGATGGACACAGCTCGAGAAAACTTCTTTCAGAGAAATACAGACATGTTCAGAGAAGTTGGAAAGACGGCAGCAAGACCAAACACTATTACGGCTTTTCTTTATGCTCTTTTTTCTGTTTAAGAATACATGCATTTTTAGATAAAAAAAGACCACACACCATTTACTTTTATATCTCTGTGGAATAAGAAGCACAAAAACAACACAAGAAAGTAAAGTAGAAGGTTAAAAGACAAATGAAACTCAAATATGAGCTAAAATTTAATAATTTTGAATTAAGATTAGCAATGTTTTATAATACTTTCTGCTAGAGACTTTTACAGTGGAACAACTTCATCCCATCTATACATTTGTATGCCATTAGGATCCATTCAAAGGAGTTCTGGAAGTCAGTAAATAGTCACAAGATTCTTTATAATTTTATGTATACTTGATAATATTATAGGTATGGTACTGCTAAGATATCCAGCTGAAAATAAAACAAGATGTAGGTGAACCTTGTTCATTTTCAGATGAAGCCCATATGTCACCACCAGCTCATTCGATTTTCTGGATATTCTGTTTTGCCACACTTAATCTCTCCTACTGTCATAGCTGCATTTCATATAAATAAAAAGAAGTAGCTCTGAAATAAGGAGAAATACCAGATAAACTTCTAAACAAGGGTCTTCAAAGGCAACCTGAGGTGGCATTCCTATTTGGGTACTTGCATTATTTACACAGTCTAAACAATACCAGTCCAGTTTACCCAATTAGTGTCAAAAATTAATTAACTAAAGTCTGCCACCTTTCAAAGCAGCCACCCATCTTAAAGCTTTCTGAGGTGGGTTACCTTCAGTTCTTCTGAGAATTGTGCTACTTGATACAAAATACATAAATATTCATTTCAGGGAGACTAGGAAATTTGTTTAGGATTGCTTGTTAGAATGTCTGCCCAATCCCTTTCAATTCAAGTGTGGTCAATAAATGTCGAGCTCATCTCTGCTAATGAATAACTAAACAATTAGTGCTCAGGCACACTCACATGTGGAATAACAATCAGAGTGAGGGCAAAATACCCCACTCAGACAGCACTGCAAGAATGTTTTATGTGTTCCCCTGATAGCCGCAAACAGGTTTTCTGTCATTAGGGCAAAGCAACAGAAATCCAATTAAGGTTTCAGAATCACATTTGATGCAAATCTGTTTACCCAAAGCTACCTTTTGGCTGGACTAATTACTATTACTTTACATGTCCAGTTGTTAGAGATGGTTCTAAACTGATCCTGAGGCCCTTCCAGAGCCATTCCTTAAGTGACATCTTGTTGTGGAAAAAGCAGAGGTGAAGTGCATCAGAGAATACCAGCTCCAAGACATACATCAATAGTATTAAATATTAATCCCTCTTCTGCTCTCAAACTTCTTTAAGAGGGCTTCACTTTCATATCTTTAGATAAGACAATTCACTATTTACTTATTTCTTTTTGTAAAGGACCAGGACAAATGTACTTTTACTTTGTAGGTAATGGCTGGGTTTCCAGAAATGAAGACTTCCATTTTCATCGTGACCCTAATTCCACTAGGAACAACCTAGCATCTCTTTATGGATACTTGGAAAAAGAGAAGCAATAAACCCCTCTAAATACCGATTCATTTGTAGAAATAGCCTCACATGGCTCTCATGGGACCACAGGGAGACAGCACGGTTTAAGTAAATAATCTCTCAACCCAGCTGAACCATTTGCTGCCCATTCTCCTTTTACCACAAATGGCTGCAGATTTATTCAGTTTGTGTCAAGCTGACACCAGCTCTGGCTATCTGTACTACTATTTCCAGCCTTTTCTTTCCCCGTCCTTGCATCACACTCTTACATTTTTATAAAATATCACACTCATATTTTTCAGGTTTTCAGTGTTGAACTACAGAAAGCTTTTCAATCTCCTTCAGTTTTTATAAAAAACCACATTGTAACAAAGGTAAATTATCAATAAATTTTCAATAGCAACGTGAGTTCTTTTTCCCCTTCATATTTCTTTTTCAGCTAGGTAAGACACTCCAGCAGTTACAAGAATTAAATATATGTATTTATGAATATAACAAAGTTGACTAGGAAATAATGATGTGTCTAAAATTACTTGCCCAAATTCCTGTTTATGGAAGTTTTTTATACTTAAACTGAGTATTCAGCTGCCTGAGTGCTACTGAAAGCCACCAAGATGATAGTTCCTCATATTATGTCTGTTCTAAGAACACCTTATCACCATCACAATCACAACTGCCCAAGCTGTCACCTACGAGTGCATTTCCTACTCATGCACAGTCACCTCGCTGAAACAGCAATGGTGAAATTTTAAGTATTTAACAGAGCACCAAATGTCATGGACTTGATTAATTGGGGCCAAACGGCTTCCAGGTCTCTCACTACTTGAGCTGGAAACCATTGCCCATTACCATACAGATTCATCAGCTGCTAAAAGCTAGCTGTAGCCCTGTATTTTTACATTCAAAATACGTGGGTGTCTGCTAATTAGTCATACAATTTAAGCTTTCAAGTGATCTTTCATTTAATTTCATGAGTCCCTGTCCTACTGTCAGGCAATGGCTCTATCACGCACTTTTATTACTTTGGGAAAACCAGGAGATTCAGGCGGGGTGGAGAGCAACAGTAAGTAGGTACAGGCTCCGTAATGGCTCTGCTTGTCATTTTTCCTTGCCTCAGACACGCTGTTACAACTGTGACACATTATCAAAAAATTAAATCAAAAAATTAAAACTTCAGGGAGCCTGAATGTCTGGTTCTGGTGACACAACACCTAGTCAATATCTATCTCTTCAATTTGCCAGCAGAGCTTGTATTTTACCTCAGCACATTTCATAGCCTCCGTTTTAAATTACACCTGGGTAGAAAAGGCCAGAACAACAAGGCTGCTTTGTTAAGCAGAATTTGCACCTCTGCACCCCTGGATCCACACACGGATCAGTTAGACCATCAGTAAATCAAACTAATCATGTACTAATAATATTTCTTTCCTCATCAAGATACTCCTTGGTTTTGAGGAGAGGAAGAATTTCAGATGGCATTAAAGAGCCTCATGGTACCACAAAAAGGTCAACACGTATGCAGATATAAAATGGATACTCGATTGCCCGAGGTAAATTTAATCCCAGTAACAGAACCATTCAGAGCTGCATGCACATTTCAGCTGTGCAGTGCTGTTCTTCTGAAGTGCTAAAAGCCAGGGCAAGACACCCAGCTCATCGTTCCTCCTTCTCCCAGGGGAGCTGCAGTTTCACATGCACACACACACAGTGGACAGTGGGGAAAATTCTCATGTAAACTTAGACTAAGTAATACCAAGGTAAAATTGCTAAGCCAAGTTTAAATGGCAATAATCAGTAACTTTTCCAGAGAGACAGACTGATTTTCTAACCTTGTGTTCAGCTCTTTCCACAGCAAAGAAACTCGACAGGAGTCTTTTATACCAAAGCCAAGGGAAGTTTAAAATCAGTAAATCAATAAAAATGGCTCTAATAGGCCACCTTCCTCTCTAACCTTTTTAACTTCTATTTTCAATCAATTCATGCTTTCTGCAATATGTGTAATTATCTAACATGCTATTTTGCCATTAAAAAAAAAAAAATCCATGATTTAGTTAGACTCCGCAGTTCTGCTCTCTCACAAGCTTTGCCTGACCTCTCAGGCACTCCCAGGAGCTCAGCAACCCCAGAACAATGATTTCATGGCACATAAACAGATAGGTTGCACTGTTCTGAGCAGCTGAAACAGTCAAGAGTTAATTCTGTCTGGTCACAGAGGCTTTGTGAAATTTGCTTTCTGTATAGGCTTGGAGGAGTTTGTTTTTGTTGTCCTTCAGTCTGTCATATCAGACATGCAGCAAAACAACCCATATCCATCTGAGTGACACACTAATATCTAGGGATGAAAACATGACAGAAGAACAAGGTCTTCCTGTCCTCCTAACTGAGCTCTTTCCTGGCCATGGTGATAAACTGTTATGGAAGAAGGAAGATGAGAGACAGAGGTGGAAAATCCACTCACTTTAGTCTGATTTATAGCTGACAAATGAGTCAAATCACACTGAATCACATCAAACAAACCAACAAAAGAGCCTCAAACCAAAACCCCATTAAACATTAGTACTGTGGCACAGAATAAAATCTGGTTACTTCCCCCCACCCCACACAACTTCATTTCTCACTTTTGATTACTTAAAGGCAGAAAGCTTTCATTTCATAAATGCAGAAATTTCGTACAGTTCAAAGCAGTATTTCAACTAAAATTTCTGAATCAATATTTAAATGCTCACAGACACTTTTACCTTCAAATACTTAAACATATTGAAGTACATAAATACATTGTTTTCTGTAGTTATTATGTCATACCACTCTAAAAATTAAGTCTGTAAAGTGCAATCAAGTGACCTTGCATACCTTTAAATGTGTAATTTTAGATATAAAGTGCAGAAGTTTTAAGGCATTTTAAGTGTCAGATAGAAAAAAACCTTTTCCTCCAGCTCATGCAAAAAACCAAGCATTTCCCACAATTATGTGAAATTAAGAATCATGTGGCATTTCTAGATCAAACACATCTTACAGGAGGCATTTGTTCAACATTGAAAACACAGCCAGCTAAATACACATTATTTCCACGGCATTTTACCACAGAACCTCCAGTGTCCATCTGATCCTGCAGAAAGACTCCACCTGGCACAAAAGCAGGAGATGAAACCCAGACAAGCTTTTCACAATGATGTATCACTTATGTTCCTTGGATTAACCACTTAGTAGGAGAATAATGGAATTAGGTTAATGGAACATAGTGTTTTCTGTAATTGTATATTGTGCAAGCACTTTGCACATTTCAAACAGACTTCAGCTCTTCTATTCTCTTACTGTAGCTACAAAAACATCATTAAGGAGCTGCTCTCTTTGCTGCTTACTCTTCATTGCTCCAAAGAAAGTAGCACAATGTCTGAGAGAGGCAGACAATCCTTTCACTTACTTTCCCTCAAATTAGATCTTATCCACTCTTGGGGAAAAAAAGAAAAAACCTTACAACTTCAGTTACCTGGGCCACTCAAGTGTTGAAAACCAGGCTGGCTGTGTCTCTCCTCAGAGATTTCCAGTGTAAAAGTCCTACTCTGGGATTTCAAGCACTCACAGAAGAAAAATAGTATTTGTATGTAATATCAGGTAAAGAAAGGAAAACTAATTGCTATGAATTTTGTTATAATTTAGAGAATAGTTTTCTGGGAAGGTTGGACAAGAGCAACAAGAAGGAAAATCCAGCAGCAAATGCCTTTAGAAACTGGATCCATGACAAACAGGTAATTATTATTTTTTTTCTCTAGTAAGACGGTGTGGTCATTACCTTTGGCAATACCTTGCACAGCACGAACTGTCACTGTAACCAACACAACGACATTTACAAGTGAGGGCCGAAAAGGAGTTTCAGGAAATTCAACACTGAGGTGCAATCTCCTTTGTCTGCTCCACCCTCCCACCACCTTAAGATCCTGTCTGCCTCTCATTAGAGCGTCTGGAAGTTATGAGCACCCACACTGAGATTAAAAAAATGCCCCTAAATCCACAAATTCTTCAAGTAATGAACTATAACTTGAAAGGAGACAACAAAAGGAAAAGGTGGACTGTATCAGGGAGTGGACAAAAGCTGGCCATAGCAACCCCTGCTCAGCAAATTCTCTGGCAAGCAATTTCTACCCACAAGAGGTACATTCCATTCCATTCAGCCTCCAGTGCCTTCTCAAGTTGAAACTCCTGTCTTGCTGCTGTTTATGGCACATTTTTACTGTGTGTACTTCGGAAGCAAGCAAGGCCGACTAAACAGATTTCCTCCATGACCTTTACTACTGTCGGCTGGAAACAATTTAGTCCATTTTGAGTCATTTGAGAGCGCTGTAAACATTATCCAAGGGGCTTAGGACTGACTGCCTAAAACATGACCTTTGGAGCTGACAGCTGACAAAAATCCCCCACTTTAACCATTTTAAAAGATATGATAAAAGTTCTTATCCTGCTGAAACAGAAAGGAATTTTCCTTTTAGCACTACAGAATAAAGATGCCTTTCATTCCATTTAAGACATCTTGGTGTTTTGTTTTGCCCCCCTTTTTTTTTTTTTTTTTTTGAGTGACATGGAAAAATGGGGGAAATAACCTCAAGTACTCAGATACTTTCTCTCTTTAATAAAAGTTCAATCCTCCCAATTAATATAAACCAAGAGGTGAAACAAAGAGGGTAAGCAAGAAATGAAAGAGACGGGCCATGCAGAAACAGAAAACCTTACAGAGGAAATGGTCTGACTGGAAATTAAGAGAAAGAAATAAATTATTCAGTCCAGTTTATTAACACTTGGTGCATATATACACCTGTTTAACTCACTCATACACAAGGGAAGATAGCCATGAGTTTCCATGCAACCAAGTAGATATGAGAAAAGCTACATTTTGATACTTTGGCCACTTCAATGCCAGGGAAATTCTACTCATCAAGCCAGTTCTGTGCTGAAGGCAGCCTGACTTAACCAGAAGTACCCAGAGAAAGCAACATACATGATGGATTCCATATGGCAACATAGATGATCCCGTTCAATCAAAATTAAATGGATTTCAGGCTACATCACACAATGAAAACTATTCTGCATTTATTTGGCCTTGTCATCTCACAAGACTAAAGCAGAAAAATTCTTATGAAGAACACATTCCATTACCAATTTTTAGAAAGCATATAAACATCATGACTACCAGTTTAGAATCACCCTGCCTTCCTCTTAAAGCTAAAATAAAATCAACTGCAAACAGGCTGGAAACATAGAATGAGATAGTACTTACTTCCTGTGTAATTGCAAAATAATTCTGAAAACAGCCAAAAATATTTTGAGATCCACTAGGCATTCTGCTGTGCAGATTTACTTGGCACTGAGGTACCAAGCAGTTTTACACAAAAGCCCCTAACAGCAAGCTTAAAAAAAATTTAAAAATCCCTATTTAAATCATCTTGTTCCTTTTAAAGTTGCTTAGTTTGATACTGTAGCAGTCTCTGCAGCAGCACCCTGTTGTGTGTGCTGTCTAAAATACTCTACTGTAGCCTAATCAGCTAAACACTCTTTGTTCAAGTCCTAATCTTCCCCAACTTTTCCCTAACTGCTGAGCACACGCAGAGAGCTCCCAGTTATCCTTGTGACAGGGAAACAGAAAGGATGAGACATGGTGTGTGTGATAGGAGGGATGCACACATGACTGAAACATCAAAGGGCCACCGGATTCTTCCTCTACCGCATCTTCTGTGAAAGGAAGCCCAGAAGACAGCACCAAATTGTTAAATTGGAGTTAGAGTGAATAAAAACACATCTCTATTGTAATAAGCCAGCCGAGACTCCATTATCTTCATGCAGGGAAAAGCCAATTCTTTATTTTCACAGCTCATTTTATACAGTTTTTACAGACCTCATGTGCAACTTTAATTGGTTAATAGCTTTCTTGCCAATTACTCTATTGGTTAGTGAAAAGTATTCCACTTGTCTATCAAATCTCTCTATTCTTGCGTTGTTTAAATATTTTCTTAATGGTTCTCATGGGACAAATCTATTTTTATTGCAGGTGCATTTGCTTTTTAACCCAGGAATATGTTGTTATGCTAACAACTTTTCCTACCAAGATTGTTTTCACATGGAAACTTGCAAATTACTTAGAAGCAGTGACAGGCTAACTTTGGCAATTTAGCAGAGCAGGCCTGATTTTACAAGGCCTTTCTTTTATAATTCTTTTACCTGTCATGACATATCTCCATTACTGAAATACTGAGCATCACTTATTTAGCAGGTAAAACGAAGGCGGGAAAGGAATACAGATCTGCGTCTGTCTTTCACTCATTACATACTGAATTTCCAGTGTGGCCCACTTTTTTCATGTTTCAGTTCCATTACTTTTCCCATACTGGGCACTGTTTCTTCCTATGCAGACACCCAGCCACTCCAACAGAAGGATTCTACCTTAAAAGCAGAATGCAAACACACTTCAGGAGAAAAGCTTTATCAGCTCACACATCCTCCGCAGAGTGGTGGGATTTAACCAGCCACCTTGCTGTTACAAAACATCCAGTTGCTTCGGGGCTTTCAAAAGCTTGTTCTTGTCTCCTGTCATACTGTTTTAAGCTACTTTGTAGCTCAGAAACAGCGCAAGAAACATCCTTTTCCCCCCATTCCTTTGGCACAGCAGCGCTGCCGGACTGACACCTCCGCTTCCCTCACACTGCAGGATGAGCAGAGTGCCCTGAACTGCTCTGGGCAGCCAGGGGAGTGCACAGAACACAAACTACAAATACACACAAAAATGCTGCAGAACAGTTCAGATACCAAACAGCTCTGTTGGTCACCCACTACAGAATTACTCCCATTTCTCAGATCAATATTGGTTTGATTTCATGTCCGGGAACCAAACCCACTAAAACAGAGCTCCTTCGCTAAAAATACAGTCAGATTTTCCCAGATATTAATTTGCATTCAATTCTTTCTTAAATTCTTATTGACTTGAAAAAGAAATATTCTCACTCATGACACTAATTCATTCGAAAGGAAATTCTTTAACCTAAATACAGTCCAAATGGGATAGGGAAGATTCTCATCCCATGGTAGAATTTTTCACCAGCCCTTACTGGTCTTGCATGCAGAAATACCATTATGATTGATTTTCTTCCCTTCTCTTTTCTTGCCTCTTTCTGTCGAGGCATTTCCTGTCTCTAAATATATTATGAGAACCACAGAGATTTTCTCTTTATTCAAAATTCACAGGTTTTGAGAAATCAAATGAAATCTAGAGAAGTTCCAGATTACAGATGGCAACTGTCAATTTTGCTTATGCTTGTAAGATTACCATTAAGGGAAACATTCCTTAATCAGATTTCATGTGCTTTGTCCATTACATCTCTGCAGTATTGCTGATGTGGGAACTCCACTGGCAGGAAAATTTTCTCCTTCAAATACAAAGTAGATTTGTTTAAACTTTTTCTTTCCCCCCTCCCCCCCTTCCTTTTTGCCAGCTGTACAGCACGCGCTTTCAAATGATAGTAAAACCTTCATAATATTTTTGAAAAAAAAAAACAACAACAACAAAAAAACCAACATTTCAAGAAATTACAAACATAGCACTACAAATAAATTCCAGGGAATCAGAGAATAGCCTGGGTTGGAAAAGACCTTCAAGACCATCTGATTCCAACCCCCTGCCATGGGCAGGAACACCTTCCACTACCCCAGTTTGCTCCAAGTCCCATCCAACCTGGACTCAGACACTTTCAGGGACCCAGGGGCAGCCACAGCTGCTCTGGACATCCTGTCCCAGGGCCTGCCCATCCTCACAGGGAAGGACTTATTCACAATATCTAACTTAAACCTACTCTCCTTCAGATTGAAGGTCAAGAAGATGGGCTTCTGACATCGCAGAGATAAACCAGGCTAGTGCAGCCTCCCCAGAGACCGGGGACAGTCCCACAGGATGAAACAGGACACAGTTGGGAGAAGGGAAACCTTCCCCAGAGGCCAGACAAGGCAAAATCCAGGCAATGAGGCAGGGTCAGGACTGGGCTCAGGCCATTCACAAATTCCACCTTCCTGATGGAGATGGGATCAGAGATAAGTCTGGACACCAGGAACCCACAACAGCTCTGAGGTTCTTCCAGGGAGAGTCTGTGAGCCAGGCCAGCAGGAGATGTGTTGGGTTCAGGTATTTCTGTGACACAGCACAGGCAGGAGCCCCAGGATAACAGGCCCCAGGTTATTCTGGTCGGGGCAATTAAGGCTCATTAGTGCAGCCACGGCCTGACATAAAACAGCCAGGCTGTAGCCCCCAGGGCACTATTTAACAAAAAGGGAACATGGAGCATGGACTGGTCCCTGTTTCCCAGGCTCCCACACCAACATCTGGTTCAGTTTAAGGCTGTATCAGTTTCCATTACCAGGATTTTAACTTGGAGCTCTTTGGAAGGGTTCAAAAGGAGCATAAGGAAACTCTTAGCATACTTCTAAGAGCAGACACTTGATCAATCAGAAAAGAAATATAAATTACATAACTTTATGTATGAGGACAGGAAAACAAATTCCAAGCATTATAATTTATCCTGCAAAGGATCTTTAACACACTCATCATCATGAGGCAGGGGAAAGAGAAAAGCATGACTCACCACTGATAATATCTCAAATCAGGATTTAGCCCAAGTACTCACTGAGGATGCAGAGCAGTCTGAAGTTTTAAACAGAATTCTATTTTCAAATTGTACAGTACCAACTGCAGCTGACCTGCCATTCCACTGCTTACAAATACTTTCAGTATTAGCTGTTCTACAGTATTTTCTGTTAAATAACTTTCTACAACAAGGAATGAGAACTAACTCAAGTACCACAGTTATGCATCCTGCTAAAATATCATTAGACATGCAAATCAATTAACTCATTAGGCCCATACAGTGTGTGAATCTATGATGACCATTTCAAAGCACAGCTGTTGTGCTAGGACAACAGCAGGTCATTGTAGAAGAAAGGCTTGTTGAGGATATCTGGCTACCAAAAGAGTTTGTAAATGAAGGACAGCACAAAGCATCCATTATGGAATGGGCTGATTTTTCTGTCTTCTCACTGGACAAGGTGGTAACTAACAAAGTCCAAGTACCAAAACAAGCAACAGAAGAGCACTTAAATTCTGTGGTTCCCGGACAGATTCCTTTCCTGCAGACACTTATTCAGTTAACAGCTAATCCCTGTCTTCACACAAACCAACTTCTGAGCAGGAGAACTGTCACAGCAGAAGTCCAGACCCCCAAACAAAGCTCTTCCCCAGGCTCCCTGTGGTTCCCCTACCTTTACAATACCTGTAAGGCTGTCAGAACACAATAAGCTCTCTTCTCAAATCCTTCAGTTACCTCAGTCACTAATGAAAGATATTAACAAAGGCGTTTTGGAAACTTAAGGAAAAAGGGACTTTTTGTAGGAAAGATGCTGGAGAAGTAATACAGTTTATCTACACTTTTGCAGAGCTTCAGAGGCAGCCCATTATAAAGAGCAAATCTACAAAGTTACCTCAAAATATCTGAGTTACTGGAGTAGATTAATAAAGGCAGATTTCAAATCAAAGGAGACTTGCAAGAGGGAATAGTTTTGAAGGAGTGCAGCAGGTACAGGAGTGCCACAGGAATCAATATTAATACTATTACTTTTACTGTCTCTTAAGATTTATGCAATGCCACATGGACTATCCACATAAAGTACAAAGCAGGGGCAGTCAGCACCAAGCAAGGCTTACACTTCACATGCAGAGAGGGTTTACTTGGCTGCAGAGGGGACAGTGATGGAAAACAAAAAGGAACGTAACATTTTAATGAGTTCTAGCCTACAGAGATGTGCGGCAGAAAGAGCTGCTCCAAATAACAACTGTATTATTTTGCTAACTTGACTATTTAGTTAACAAATTCTTACCAAAGGGAAAGAACATTTTGCAATACATTTGTGAAGCTCAATTTATATAACTAGTTTCTTTGTTTGAAATAAATAGAAGTCAGGAGAGCACAACGCAAAAATAACAAGCAGTACATCAGTTTTGTAGGACAGTGCCAAAGAATTAGTATTTATAGTGAGAATATGATTCATTTATGAATCATGCTGGACAATACCACATGTCCTGCCAAATGGTATTCTTTGGATTTAACATGAGTTTGATGGCCATTGACATCTAGACAGGATTGTGGTTCACATTCACAGCTTCTGCAAGCAATGAACTCATGGACAATGAAGGGTCCACATAAAAACTTCTTAATTACATGTACAGTGTACAACTTGAGACACACACAGAAGGATTAACTGGAATCCTCATGTTGCAGTTACCTGAGCTCTCAGGTAACACTTCATACGTACATACTTCACTTGCATACACATCATTTTCCACCATCACATACATTCGTTTACCCAAGTCATTGCTCGTGGTGTTGATTAACCTCACCAGTTCAGCATACAGAAACAGCAATTACTAGCACTATCAAAAAGCAGCAGCCAAAATCACACGTTTGTAAAGTTCACCTGTAGCATTAAAACCCTCCACTATAAGCCTTGTTTTCTAGTCAGTAAACCTTTCTTAGTATATCCTCCTCCAGACTGAGATTTCAGTGGCCAAAATCTTCAGCTGTATCAATAACATTGACAAAAAAAAAATGGACCGAAACAACCCCCCAGACAAAGGCACGTGGCTTGGGAGGCAGCAGTCAGGCACTGAGGATGGAGTTCGACATGCCCCTTACATTTCCCTGCAGCAAGGGGCCTCTGGAGGCACGGGCACTTTCTGAACATCAAGATTGTTCCTGCCAAGAGCAGCCAGGCACCGAGCAGGTACCCTCACAACCCACAGACATGAACTCACATCACAGGTGGGGCGGCGGGACTCTTATGTCCCCTCCCAGCAGAGCCCGCAGGTGTTTCCGGGGCTGCGCAGGTGGCCCTGGCAGCCGCGGTCACCGTTCCTAATTATCTCACAGGTGTGCACAGGATCTCATCGCCACTTATCACCAGTCTCCGAGCTCAGCTGCAGCCATTCCTACTCGCCAGCATCCCATCCTTTTCGTGTTTGCTTTAGCCTGCAAATGCTGCCTTTATTTTTGGGCCTCGATGTGTGGGTTTTCTTCTTTTTTAACCTGGCTGTATTGAAATACATGGTATTTGTCTGAATTCACCGCACCTGTCTGGATCAGTGGCCTGGCCTCTTCATTATCTGTCTTGGTGTTATGCACAGTAATTATCTTGGATGATTTCATGTTTTCTTCAAGCTCATTGATAATGTGTCAAGCAGTGAAGGACAAAGAACCAATTACATTAGGATCCTCTCAGAAAGTTTTCAGTTGGATGACAATTTCCCTCTGACTTCCCAGTTATTAATCCCTTAAATGTATTGTTTTAATTTCTTCATACATCACCACCTAGAATATCATGATTCCTCACTAGAATATTTTTCTCTGCATTAAAAACTCTTAACTTTTACTCATGAACTGCTAGAAAATAATTTAAAAATTTTAAAAAAATCTGATTTTTAAACTAATCCCATAACATTGGCAAAGTAAAAAAAAAAAAAACTCTGTTACGATGTTACTTATATTTTCTTTTTTATACCTTGTTGCAATTGATCAGGAATTTTTTGCTAATTATGCAAAGCTTGTGACTTGTAACACACTGGTGAATATTACTGTCTCCTACTTCACATAATAGTAATTTTTTATTATAACTATATAGAAGTCTGGATCAGTTATTGTTTTAACAGAAGACTTACTATGCAAGCTAATGAAAGAAATTTCCAACACTTTATGCAAAGAGGAAAATAAAAGCATTATTTCCAATGAGTAGATAACCTGTTTAAACTGGGACTGAAATTACTTAAGTTTTTTTCTTGAGGTTACATGATACAGTTTTCCATAGAATGAGGGAATACTCATTATTTTAAATTAAGCCGGTCAACAAGGTGGGCCAAAACATGACCTCAGTGGACTTGCCCAGATGCTAAAGTTGAATAAAAATGTCCTCAAATCCATTGTTTAGGGGTTATTTCCAAGTTAGCAGTTTCATATTCCCCTTTCAAGTGTATAACTCATTATATCAAAACCTAGGACTTTGCAGGACAGCCTGATGGACTGATGCAATCATTCAGTGCCTTCTACAAGGATGGAATCCTGTGTAAAACTGTTCAAACAACAAGTGCAGGAACAAAAATAGTACTGATTAATATCAGAAGTTTTTAAGTTACACATAGTTCTTTTATTCCAGTTCCTGCAACACCATAGACTGGCAGTAGCAAGATATCAAGTAAGTGCAATAAAAAATATATCCCTTTTTCTTTTCTTTTAGAATGAATCACATTTTAAGTATTTTGTGTTCATTCTTGTTCTGTGAATATTAAAAAAAAAAGCAAAAGAAAATGGTTTAAAGTGATAACAGAAACATCCAGCCAAATATTGTAAGTTTCAGTTTTTGACTGATAATTCTTTTCTACCTTGTGTACAAAAGTTGAGCTTAGCATCTGCAAGTGCCCCACAGGCTGTTTTCTCAACCACTTCCCCACAGAAGCCACTCTGCAGATTTTCATTGACATGAGTAGATTTTTCTTCAGACCCAGAAAGCCTGAAGGACCAGACCTGTCATCTTGCTCAGAAACACCATTTGGTTTTCCATTTACAGAGACAAACTGTGACGTGAAATTACTGGGAGACAAATCCATACCTTTGTGGCAGCCCTTCTGCTGCACACTGCAGGCTCAAAGGATGCAGCAAAGGTTGGGCAGCTTGTGTCTTTTCCACATTTCTTGGGCACAGAGCAAAGAGATGTGAGGATTTTGGTTTCTACACATATGTGTCAGCCAACAGAGAAGGGAATGAATACAGATTTAATATGCTTCTGGTCTAAGCTCATCACAGACCCTTCTCCTCTGCTGATTAACACAACTGGTCTTAAGTTCTCATCTCTAAAGAGAGAGAGAGAAAAAAAAAAAAAGTATAAAGTTGTACCTGCAATAATCTTTAAATTGATTTCAGTGTCTTACTCATAGCAACAGGTTTTAATTTGTTTCTGCACTTACTTTGAAATTAAGTGTTAACCAAATTATTTGACAGTGAATTTTGACACAACATTTCCTTCAAAATCCATTGTAACTCAGTAGTTTCTTCATGAAGACCATAAATTAGTATTTACATCATTTGGGGGGGGGGGGGGAACAAGGAGCAATGCTTTTAATACTCAACATTCTTTCCTTCACACTTTTGGAGTGCAAAAGTACACATAAGTAACAGCCACAGAGCAGCAGGAGCTTTATTCAGAGTGGTGGTGATGAACCAACTTATATTTGTTTCTCACAGTTACAAGCAACGCAGATTGCAGGTGTTTGCACTGACATTTTCTTGATATGAAAATATACTTCCAAGCAAATATGCACTATCAGGCATCTTTAGCAGTCACTCTCGCCATTTTCTTTCGCATTTAAACACAGGGGTGCAGGGAAAGAAAACATAATTTAGCCGTATTAGCAATCATTTTAAAAATGGCTTTAGATGATGAGGATGTTCTTTGACATTTTCTAGAAGAGCCCGCTCAGTAGCAGAGGCGAGCAGTGCTGTTCACAGCTGGCTTCTCGCTCTGCTCCTGTTTCCTTCTCCTCGCACACCTCCAGCTCAGCCCCACGGCAGCGACTCTTCACACCAGCCCAGCCAGCCAGAATTCTCTCTTTGTTTTCCAGCACACAGCCTGTCACCTCATTCCCACACAGATGAGATCCAGGTCTCAAGTGGCACCAAACAGCGACGTGTTCCCGTTCCAATTCCATACACAGCACTCTGCTTCAGATGTACTGCCACACAGAAAGCCTAAGAGGAAGTTAGCAGTTTATGAAAAAATTTTGCTGTTATCTCAAAGCACTAACAAGTTGTGAGTTTTCACCCAGTTTTACATTTCGTATCATCATTAAAATGCAGTAGTATTTAGTGCAGTGATGCATTTTTTTAAGTACTAGCCCATGCAGTGTTGCAGTGTGAGCAAAGCTGATCACACAACTACCCGTGTGAGCAGAATTTTAAGTACAATTCTTTGCAAAATGTGTCCCTTGGCAGTGAAACCCTAGATTTTTCCTTACTGGAAGATACTATGATCAAATTATTATTTTTTGCTCCTTGCTGTACTTACCATGTCTTGCCATCTGTCTTGTCTTCCACATCTGTCTTGTATCCTAGTTCCTACTCCGTCCATTTACTATCTGTCTTATTGGCCCCATTTGCCCTTACTCTACATTTTCATTCCCTTCATGCTGCTTGCATGCTTTTGCTTATGTTCTAGCACAACATCCTCCTCTTACTAAGTGGATCTCAAGTGTGTTTAAATCATTCTTGAGCATCCCTCTCCTTTTCTCTGAAATTGGGCTTGTTTATTTAGAAAAGACTGCCTTTGCTGTCCTATCATTTGAATTATTTTTCATAACTATGTTTAACATAGAGCACATTTTAAGGAATCAAATAGATATCCAGCTTTTGATGCAATGGCAGGTTTTGTTTTTAATTTGTACCTACAGACACACATCTGTAAACCTCTTCCTCACAAAATCAACTGGCAGAAGAAAACAGCTCTCCTTAGTGCTATTGCTTTTAAGTTCCTTTTCCATAATGGAGTTGTAGCAGAATTTTTTCACAGAGACACAGCAGCATTTTTGCTATAAAGAGACCTTTATTAGATTGGGGGGAAGAGAAACTTTGCCTGGTACACAATTTGGAGATCTCAGTGCTCCTTTCACAAGAATGGAAGATGATAACTGATGAAGGGACCTTTGAGGGACTCCAGAGCTGTGTACACCTCTTATTTTACGTTGGTGTAATAAAAGTATAGCTGCTTCTACATTCAGCTGCCGAGTTCAGTTGACAAGAACTACATTTTCCAATAAATCATTTTCTAACCTCTTTTGATACCAATTCCTTTGTGTCAAGGATAGGTTTCTGAAAAAGCAAAAGCAAAGAACTCTCCTGGGCAGTTTTTCAGTGGCAAGTACCAGACACAATGGATCCCAAACGCTGCTGGGCACTTACGAGTACCTGTAACTGTGCAGTATTCTCATAGTAAAAAACCTCCCAGGACTGTGTTGGCTGAGAACATGACACAGTGTTTGATGTACAAGCTGGAGCAGGGGAACCTGAGTCTGTGCTGCTCTTGCTCTCCCATGTGTGGCTCAAGCAGGTCACTCTGGGCCTCTTTCCTGTCCTGCTCCCCACCTGCTTTGCTTGCAAGTTCTTCAGAGTGAAAAGCGTTCCTTACCAAAGCAAGGCACTGTTATTATTGGAGAGCTGCATTCTCTACTAGAGCGTTACTGAGTAATTCAGTGTTTTGTGTAGAAGATATATTTCTTAGCAAATTGGAGGAAGCTGGAGTTGCACAGCCACCACTTTTTAATGCCCAGCTTCCTGGACTCTTCATCCCAAAGTGATGCCAGAGGGGGGCAATTACATGGAATTTCGGACATTTGCCACCACTGCTAACCGTTGTGTATACCAACGATCACAGAACTCCAGCATGAGGGGTTCACTTGGGTTTTTTTTTGTTGTTGTTGGGTTTTGTTTGTTTTTGTTTGTTTTTTTTTTTGTTGTTTTTTTTGTTTTTTTTTTTTTTTTTTTAATCTGACACAGTTTTTTTCTCTTAAATTGGGAATGAGAAGTGAGATTTCTTTAATTTGTAATAGCGTTTGCTTGGTTTGTAAGTTTTACCATGTCTCATACCTGGGAGTATCACCCAAGTAAAAAGAGAGACTTTTTATAAGGGCATGGAGAGCCAGGACAAGAGGGAATGACTTCACACTGACAGACAGAAGGTTTAGACTGGATATTAGGAAAACAATTATCCACAGTGAGGTGATGAGACCCTGGCACAGGGCGTCCAGAGAAGGTGTGGCTGCCCCTGGATCCCCAGAAGTGCCCAAGGCTAGGCTGGACACTGGGGCTTGGAACAACCTGGGAGAGTGGAAGGTGTCCCTGCCCATGGCAGGGGTTTGGAATCAGATATCTTCGAGGCTCCTTCCAACCCAAACCATTCTGTGATTCTGTGATTCTCTAAGGATCATACACAGAGCCATTGATCAGGTTACTTCAACCTTCTTCGTCTACCTATATATATAAAAGAGCTATCACATTAGGCCTCATCCAAGAATCTTGCAAGCCCTAGCATATCACAAACTTTAAATAAAAATTATCTGTAATTGTCATTATTGGTAATTACTTTACTTGGTCTTGTAATGTCACTCACGCAGTCCATTCGAGGCACGTCCATTTAATTGACCCAAACTCAAGGCTGTTAAATGGAATGACTTCCTGAAGAAGAGCCTGTAAATAAAAGTTGGTGTTTCAAGTTTAGAGGAACATAAACATGCTGTCATCTCATCAGTCAGCTGAGTATAAATATGCTTTTCACATAAGGTTTAATGTTTGGCATTATGCTGCCTCCCTTGCTGACCAAGGAGTACTTTTACATGCATTACGTGCCACATTCACTGCAATCTAATGCATTATACAAAAATAATTTTTTCTTAAAAAAGTGAATATTGACATTTCTTTGAAGGTTTAATCCCAGATATCCCTAATGGCTGCATTTTCTCATTTCTGCATTTTATAGTAATTGCTTCCCTCACCATGGACTCTTTGGTGATTTTCCAATTAATTGCCAACCCGTCTGACCACCTTTACTCTGTGTTTTATTTCTGGCTTATAAAAGAAATTTAGCAGCTGTTAAGAACATCATGGTAATGTTTTTGACTGCTTATGAATCTGAAAATGCTAGGCAGACATTAATTAAGTCACATAATGGTATTTAACAGACACCACTATGATTGATGGGATTGCTTTGTGCACTGTATATGTGTAGGCAATTCAAAGCACAGTTTCATGGAGATTCCCAAGCCTGGGTTTCACTGCTAAAGTCCACTTAGGGATTAATAGAAAATTTAACTCATAACATCAACAATATGACACAGTACCCAAAACCTGTGGCAGAAATTAAATGGCAGCCTGACAAATGTTAAATTGTACAAAAAGCTACAAACATTAAATGGTACAAAAAGCTACAAATATTAAATGGTACAAAAAGCTGTGTATTCCACTCAGTCTTCATTTGCTTTGCATGTACAGACTTTACTCTGTCAAGGGTTTAAAGCTATTTTTCTCTTCAAAAACTGGGAATTAAGATAAGGAAGGGCGTCATGCTGCAATGCCTTCCTGAAGCAAATAAAAAAAAAAAAAAAAAAAAAAAAAAAAAGAAATACAAACACTGAAAAGAAGAGAAAATGTTACCCCAAAAAAAAAAAAAAAAAAAAAAAAAAAAAAAAAAAAAAAAAAAAAAAGCTCAGCTGTATTGGCTCTGTTTGGCAGGGTTTCATTTGAGGCCCTAATCGCAGGAACAAGATTTGTTCTAAATTGTTTGCACTTGCTTCTGAATATCTGGAAATTTGCTTGTTAAGTGTTCAGGTGAAGGAAAAAGCCTTCTCAGGTGCAGAAAGAAGTAATGCTGTGCAGTCAGTGGAAAGAAACATTCAAACAATTATACACCCTACTGCTCCAAGTCATATTAAAACAATCTATAAGCTAATTCAATGCTAACACAATGTCTCATAAATGGTAAACGGGCCGGATGAACATCCCAGCTGAGCAGGCTGGATGAACAACCTTCCAAGTCAAGAAATGCAGTATCATTGCAATGTTCAACAAGGTTTTAACTGCCAGTTACACTTTATACCTGCTGCATTTAATCAGTGTTGCCAGCACAGATTTGTTTCCAGAGCCTGTGAGGGCAAACCAATAACTAGCAAGCAAGATTCTGAAGTCTGATGATCTTCTATTTTTCCCTCCCACATTTTCTCATATAAGCTGGTCAGTAGAAGATAATCAAAGACCTCTATTAAAAAAGAGGTTTGAAACAGTTCCAGCATGAGTCTAACCCCTGCTCCCTTCTTCCTTACTCTACAAACTCCTCCCACAATTTATGTCTGATTCTTCAACGTGAATAATGGTGAACCAGTTTTTTGAACTTCCTAACTTTTTTGTTGTTGTTGCTGTTTTTTTACCTCTGAGGTAAAATTGTTGGAGCTAATCATCACAAGCACATTATCCACTTTTAGAATAAACACAGGAATTTTACTGGAATTCTCTAAAAGGACTGATGGGAAACCTAAATTTGAAGATGATGCTTAATGCTACCTTGCAGGTTCAGTAATGAGCACATACAGACCTTCTGATTGAAAATTCAGCTGGCTGCCTAGCCCCTGAGACAACCTTAAATTAATAAAATTTCCAAATACTTTTTTTCTCCTTAATTTTTCATGATATTTCTATTTGATGAAAAAGTAAACCAAAGCAAACTGCGAAGAAAAAGGCAAACATTAGAACTCTGAATGCTATTAATCCAGGGAACATGAGTAAGGGTTCTCCAGTTTGCAGATGAGATGACAGTTTCATCTTTCATAACCTGGAGTATCAGTAGGATCAGCTGGGATATATGAAGAGAAGTACTTGCAATAATGCTCCAGGTGATTCTTACATTACATTCATAGCCTTATTGTCTTTAAAAATAAAGGTTACTTTAGATCTGACAACCTCCAGATATGATAAATATTTTAAAATATTGAAATTTTGAAAAAAAATAAATAAAAGTAAATTTGGAAGAATTTTGAACAGTAGAAGAAACTTTCAACTTTTTCATATTGTTTTTTATAAGCCAAAGTAAGTTCACTTAGCTCATTTCCCTCCCCCCCCCCAAAAAAAAAAAAAAAAAAAAAAAAGGTCTGGAATATGTCTTGAAAAGCCAAGACAAGAAAAGACTGCCCAAAAAGACAAGGTGGCACATACCATCTGTCATGCATCCCCAAATGTTAATTACTTATGAGTAAGATTTAAGATCAAAATGGAAATGAAAATGATCTTCAAAGTGTAACTGAAAAGCCATGGCTGCAATTCAGCTCTCTGTACGACTTCATCCTCTTTTTCTCACACTTCAATTGAAGTATGATACTTGGACTTTTCACAGAATATATATTGCAGCACACGTTACTAATCTGGTACAAACTTCTGCAGCACTAAAGAGCAATATCTGTTTGGAATGGCTGTTACAAGAAGTTTTTTATTTATAGAAAATTCATATTGTAATTAGAGATCTTTAAATAGGCTTTTCCCCACCACTTTTGGTACTATGCAAAAAGAAAGAACAGTGAATTTCTTCATATTGCATTGATATTTTTTAACCTACAGAATGGCAGGGATAGAGGAAAGGAAGACAAAACTATTGATCTAATTTTGAACCTCTAGATGTGAAATGTTGGATACAAAGCAGCTCAGTAATTTTGATTCCAAGCTACATCCACAACTGAACAAAGTCTATTCTTTTACCCTTAAGATATAAAATAATTTTTTTGTAATAACTTCTGTTCACTGAAGATTTTGCCCTGAGAGGAACAAAAGCAGCACAAAAATACCTAATCTTCAGGGGTTTCCATACCTTACAAGGGAAAATTCCTGCACAGAGAATAATCACTTGAAAAGAACTTATTTACTTAGCCCTCAGGTAGAAAAGAGTTTATGCACACACAGAAAATCCAGATAGTGTCTTAAGCAGAATCTTGGATATCTCACACACAACCTCTATTCATCGCTGTAAAACTGAGTAACAGCTCCAAAATCGCTGTTTGCCAGCATCTCTGAGGGAGGAGCCGAAGCTAAGCACAGCTATAAAATGCCTCCCAAAAAGACTAATAATACATTTTGCGATGTAAGAATGGAAATCCTAATGTTCGGCTTTTCTTCGAAGAACACTTTCTTTGTGTCCTTTGCTCAGAGAAGGCGAAGTGGCTGTTCAAAGCCCCTTGTTTTGCTGAGGAATGTTTTTGTTGTTACTGCCCCGCAGTGGCTCATTGGAATATGTATGCAGGGTGGTTGTTTTTTTCTGCCTGAGCCGGCATTTGGAGACGGGGAGGGTTGCCAGGGAATCTTTTATTTTCACTCAGCCTGCCTTTGCAAATGATCTACAGTTATAGGCAAATACAGCTATAATCCAAGAGCAGGTTTTCTTTCACGTCCTTATTACAGAGCTAATGTATTCCTTGCCTCAATGTATAGATTATATTTTCTACTTACTGATGGCTCTTTAGATTGGATGAAATGGAAAGATTTAGTAGATAAATGGGGGACTGATTCGGAGAACAGGCGTTTCATTGAGTGCTCCCAGTGACAGTGAATCCTGCAGTATGCCATGAATGGCAAAAACCTCAATGAGTGTAGATACACATCCGTGTGTGTAAATACTCTTTTCTCACACACTGATCCTCTGTACACACTTTCATTTAACATGACTTATTCTGAAAGCAAAACCGAAACTATCTTACAATGTCAATAAAGGTTGCTCTGTATATTTAAGACGTGAATTTAGCAACCAAGATCTCCTTTTTAGGTTAGTGGTCTAACCGTTTCACTCCTGTTATGATTTGGCACAGTGAGCACATTGCACAGTGACCCAGATTCTCCCAGTGCTCTGTGGCTTTGGACTGCTCTGCCAGCATCATCCATCTCCCAGAGCAAAGGGGAGCTCCAGTCACACATTCTCAGCCCAATGCAACTCTTTGCTGGGACTGTAATCAGAGAAAGGAAGGGTCACACTGGAGAATTCCAGTGCCAGCTCAGCCTCCTGGCCCCCTTAGCCATGGACATGGTACCTCAGTTCTGACACTGGCCTTTGTGCACAGCAGCAGCAGCAGCACTGTGAGAGCATAAGAATAAAATTACTTTTCTTTGACTCTTTTTTCTAAGAGTTCTTGCCTGTTTGAGTTTAGATACACTTAGTTCTGTAGTCAAATACATTTTCAAATTACTATCAGATTAAAAGAGCAAAAAGCATTCTGGAATTCACAATTGGTTGCAGGCAGCAAAGCAGGGAGAATGTTACAAAATACAAAGTCACCCTTCAGTCTGACCTTGACTTGCAATCTACAATTTAGTGAATCTCACGTCACATCAGATGTTCAGTGGGTTAAAAAGATCACTGAGCTTACCTGCCAGTACATATGTAGCTTATCTCTTTGTTTGGAGTTCAGCTTGTCAGCACACTAGTGATCTGTGCTCCATCTGCACATGGAAGCAGAAATATTCCAGTCTCATAATACATAGGCTAGCACTGCCCTGTAGTTCCTGTTTCAGCTGGGGAATGTTTATGGGGCTGAGCATACTGGTGCTGTCATCCTAATTTTCCTACATTGTTATTGTACCAGCACAAAGTTCTTGCAGTGTGTGGTTTAAAATGCTGGCTGCTCAGCAAATGAGCTAGTGCATGCAGCACTGTAATAACACAGAAATCTGCATGTTGAATTTCAATTATGCTTTCAAGCTTTCAAAATAGAACGCTTACACTTTCTTTTCAACATGCAATGGGATGTTAGTTGGTTGTGTGGTTTGCTGTGGGGTTTTTTTTGTTTTTGTTTTTATTTTGTTTTGGGTTTTTTTTCCCTTTCTCTACAAGCATCAGCATGGCAGGGCACTAGAGAGTTTCCTTCTATGTAAGTGATTGTTTACTTCAGCTCCTGTGCCCTGTGGAAAGCCTGCCTGGTGAGTGACCATGTTAGAAAAGAGGCTCACTCTGTTTTCAAATCAGTTAATGCATTATATCCCTCTCATGAAAGAGAGGAAATTAATCCTGTGAAATGCTTTTTACCTTCCTGTGTTTAAATAGCCAGTGCAGTAATGCATTTTGGGATTGGTGCAAAGTAGAAGGGTGCCCAACGATGAGATTTATTTGCAGGAATTTGTCACTGGTGCCTGCAGTCAGCACATGTAAGGGACCGGCTGCTTAGGACAGGAAATAATCATTATTCCTTGAAACTGAGGTTTGCAACTCACTAGCAATCAATTATCTTTTTTATTCCAGGAAGCATTTGGATTCACCACTCTTTGGCAGGCTAGATTTCATGGTCACTCTCACAGTGCCAAAAGAACATCTTTAATGACTTTAATAGAACATAAAGTGGAAATAGTGCAAGGCTGGATTCGGCCAAGATGGCAGGGAGGAACTGGAAAAGGTTTCTACCACAGCAGAGCATTCACAAAACATGGCCACTGTGAATTTAACCCTGGAATGTTGCAAAGGAGTTCTCCCAGCCTAAGAAATGCAGAGGTCACCAAGCAGGAAGGTCTGTACCCCTTAATGCCAGTAGTGTGCCAACAGCAGCAACAAGACCTAAAATACAATCGTGTTAGAGTGTCTGAATACAATTGTACCAACCCAGTTTGAAATGCAGAGCTAATCTGCCCAGCTGCAAATTTGTTTTGATGAAGCCACACTGCTTGAAGGAACTCTGCACTCTGCTGCACTGGTCTCTGGAGAGAAGTCCACGATCTCCCAGGTCAAGCTACGTTGGGTTAAGGTAATGGCATCTCCCTCACCATGAGCAAAATTGCGGGCTGGAACAGGAAAGTGTTTTTGAAGTTAGAGATAATAGAAAAAGAACAATTCCAGGTTTGAAAAGGGTGTTAAAAAAAGAAACATAAGATGCTCATTTCCCTTCTGTAAGAGTTGAATACTTTATGGTTCTTCAAGGTAATGGACAAAGAAACAATGAGAACCAAAATACTCATTAACAATAATCAAAGAGAAGAATGAAGTTGTAAACTCTGAATAACTATTTCATAAACTTCATTTATAGAGAGGTGCAATTTAAAGCCACGATTAACTTACAGAACAACGTAGGCTCAAAATGAAGCTCCAGCATATAAAAATCTAAGAAAAAAGAGAGAAATACCATATACCCATGATAGTTGTATATTGGTCATGGTACCATGGTTGGACTCCACGGTGACAGTGAAACAAGAGGTGAAGGAAAAAGTGAAGGAAACAAGATTTTAACTTTCTTCCTTTGCAACATAAATTAAAAATGTGAGTACTATACTACAAGAAAGGTTCTAAGTACATTCAGGGGCCCTAGTGACAGAACTAACCACTCTAGCTCTGTTTTTCAGTTTAGTACAATGTCACTGAAGTCCCTGGAGATGAACTTCATAACGCACAGAAAGTTCCAACACTAATTCTTGGTTTACGCATGCATGCCCTCTGCTTTTAGAAAGCAAGAAAATCAAGAGGAAGAATTTGGATTTTTCATAACTAGTGAATCCGACAGTAGTCTTGAAACACTGCAATAGAATAAGACGTGTATTTGTTATGTTTTAATAATTAATCCATTGACACAGTTATGATGATAATAATGGGAAAGGAACTGCTCCCCACTGTCACAAGACAGAACCTCCAAAATTAAAACTGCATTGTGACAAAGCCTCTTCTTACAGCCAAGAAGACAATCACAATGCAGAGATCATAACCACAATGATTTGAATTATTATCCCATATTTTCAAGTAGAACTTCGCTTCCCAATCTACATGGGTGTTAAAACAAATGACAGAAGGGGCTGTTTTGGTAGCAGCCAGATTTTAAGATGAAGTGACAATGGAGAATCAAAAAAAAAAAAAACAAAACAAAAAACCAGTCTACCCAGTAGCAGGAGGGGAAGAACAGGACCTGGTCCCCTGTGAATACACTGTGACAACAGAGTTGCTTACAGCAAAGAGCAAGAGGACATCACTGCTCTTTGCTGTGTAAGCTTCTCCCTTCTCAAACCGTGCATTTCCAGAGAGACTTCTTTGCTATAAATGCCGAAACAAGGGAAAATAAGCCTCAAAGAGGAACAGATATTAAAGATACAGCTATATGTTTTGTGATTCTTCACTCACATGCTAATTTTTGTTGATCTCATTCAAGTATAACATCCAGCAACAGACTGTGCAGCACTCCACTGAGAAACTTAACCCTTTAATTTATTTTTTTTTTTCAGAGATAAAATTGACTCTAGTAGTACTCTTTTGGTGTTCTTGCTATTCTAGCAACATGAAGTTGCTTGAAATTTACTCCCTGCTAAGGCAAATGTAGCTGTGTAGAACAAGAGGAAGCAGCTAGTGTTGGTGATTCTCATCTTAAGTTTTGTTCTGAGGCGCAGCTCTGGCTTTGCAGATCTTTGAGTAATATAGACAAGCATCTGCCAATCCAGTATTTAAAACTGTCGACGCTAAGATAACTGTCTGTGAGAACACGATTTTTGTATGGCAACTTCTTATGTGTTCCACCAGCAAGAGATATGTTAAAACAAATGGGAGCACCTGAACAAGACTAATTCAGGTTCATTTGTTTTTGTCACTCATACATGTATGTGTCAGTGGTTAGTGATTAATTTTTGAGGAAATGATTGGTAAATATCAGTCCAAATTACTGGAGGAAGTAGTGGATGGACAGGAGGAGAGCAATTTCTCACGTGTTACAGGGTCGTAAATGCAAGTTAATGTCAGGGGGATTTTGAGTACTGGAACACAGAATGTCACAAATGGGGTAATACTTGGTTTTGCCTTATAAATAGGCAAATACTGAAAATGTTCTAGAAATCTATCAAATAACTCTAGAGGAAACTTAAAACTAGTCTGAAAAAAGACACTCAGCCTTGCTTTCATTTCCTATTAGTCATTGTGAGAACTGTCTTCTGAGATACTGAAGGTATTATCATGGTTGACTACATTACACTTAAAACCCTCAGGGCAGCACTACACTTACCTGTGCATAACCTGCAATCAAGTATGAAAAATAAATATTAAGGCACATTTTGGAATCCCTAAGGCCTTGTTTGAGTGGCTTATGCTGTCGACTTTGGTTTATATCATGTTTTAAATTTGGCAGACATATCAACAGCAACGGATACTTTATTTTCAGTTCAGACAAATCATTTTGTTTAACTATGGCTGGAAAAAGCCCTGAACTGCATGGCAGTAGTGATTGCAGGTTGAGCTTTTTTTCCTTCATAGAGCAATGTGAAACATTTTTTTTCCAGGTCTAGCATAGACCACAGACTCTTCATATATAACATGGTACAAACAAATGATTAGAAGCAGAAGTGGAGAAAGACGACAGTAAATTGCTTTTGCCTTTTTATATAGCGGCCCATGGCTGTGGTCAGGAGAAAACAATATTCTCTAAAGAGATCTACAGTCTATTTCTCTGTTTTACATACTGAAAGAGTGCAGAGCACTGTGGGAATTGTAAAACAAGGCAACGCGTAGCTAAAATAAAGTTAGACAGTGGCATAATGTATATGCTCAGGTGGTAATCATCAGTCTGGCATTTACTGCTGCCATGCCTGTGTGGTTTTTCATTAGGACACAACTGCCCACAGTGTAGCTGGAAACCTGGATAGCTTTGGCTTGCATTAAAAGATAACTCCCGAGAACCTGAGGGAGGTTTTACTGAGATCAGCTTCTGGCCTTACTCTCCTTACGCCCAGCAAGTCTGACACATAACAGACATTCCTATTATCAGGGTAGGATAAGATTTAGGCTTGATCTCATTTAAATTTTATCAGCATGGCTGTTGATCAGCTGCTGTTATTCACACATCTCTCCCAGTCCTAGAGTTATCTCTTTAACTGCTGTTGTACTGATGCCAGGGTATGCCAGTAGAAACATTTTATACCTGTGTAATTGGATCTACACTAAAGCGATTGAAATAATGATAAAGCCAAAAGCTGGTCTTGTCTGTGCAGGGAATTTTATGACAGAAATCTGTCTCTATAGGCAGGGGTTCAGGCTACAAGAGTAATGCATGGAGGCATGGCATCAGCTAATCCACGGCAGCTCCTCCGCCCAGCGCCCAGCCCCGGGGGACGCAGGACAGGAGAGTGCTGCCAGGTTTGAGGTGATGGAGTCACCAGGCCCTTACCACGGGCAGAGGGCACTGACTTGGCCACCTGCTTGGGTTAGATGACGGATTAATTTGTTAAGCTTCAATAACTTGTGAGTGACTCTGAGTCCCCTCTTTATGTTTCCAGCAATTCCGGTCACCCTGTGGAAATGCTGTGAAGGAAGAGCAGCTTTTTTCTAGTTGACCTTACCCTGCCTTCTCATTTGTTCAGGGCACACAAAGAAAACTTATCAAGACCATGGCAGTGACTTTTGTTCAGCCGCTCTCTTCTCTACAAAATTAATGCAAAGAACACAAACATTAAAATTTATTCCTGACAAGGAATCCAAAATACGTGTTCAAGATAGCAAAAGTTCAGTGACTGAAATAGTGGTGCTCAGAACAAATACAGTAATAAAGATCTCAGCTACCTGGAGGAGACAGGCACCCTAACCCTAACCCTGAGCTCTTTATTTGATGCTCTTGATAATGATAATGATAACAATGAAGATGAGGATAAATATCTCTGGATTATTTTAAAATTTTATTTATGCAAATTAACTTTGGAACTGAAGCCAAGGGAATTTGTCAGGGCTGTGCTCAAGATTCATTCTCGGTCTGGACACAGAGCCTGTCTTCTGCTTTATCAGAACATAAAACTATTCTTCCTTTCAAATTATGAACCTATATACACATATACACACATATATATATAAAATTGGATTTTATTATTTGATACTATTGGATCAAATTATGTTCCTTCAATTATATAAAACTAATGTTATACATAAACATAAATAAAATTATAAATATTCTGGTGTACTTAGATTAATGAAACTTCACAGTATACACAAAGGGTTATTTTGGGTTCATGAGTTTACCTGCTATACAAATATGAAAATAACTTCAAAAATGTTAATGACCTAATTTGTAATCATACCCTGAAAAGGTGTGGTCTTGAAAACTCATTTGTTCCTATATAACTTTAAAATGCTTCCAGAGAACACAAGTAAGAATATTAGCAAAAAAACCTAGCAGCATGTAATGCAAAATGTTTGCAGAAGTATGTTCTTTATGATTGTATGCTTTAAATGCATAAAGATTTACTGGATTTAGACCATGTATGGGATTAATACTTTTTTGCCAGTCCCTTGATTTCTAATTTCTTTGTAGAACAATTTTGAGCAACAGTGATGATTTATCCTGGCCCTCTGTAGTTCTGTTTTCGTGTTTTAGTTCAGTTTCAGAGGAAGTTCATGAAATTTAGGGTGTTTTCATGCCCAAGTTTTGCAATTTATACTGATACAGTTAAAATGTCAAAACATAATATTAATTGATTAATATTAGTTTAAAAACAGTTATAAGAGTTCGGGAGGTTGAAATCTCACTCACATAAATCCTCCTTGCACCAGGTCAACTACAGTTTTTATTACCATGACCAAAGCCATAACTGCCATAGTAGTGCAACCAATTATATCTATTTTTAAACTGAATATTTAAACCACTTAAGAAAATGTCTGTATATTTTTGGTCTCACATTCTTTTCAAATAACAGGCATAAGTAACCATCTTTTGAAGCAAGCTCTGCCTCAACACTAAGTACCACAAGTACAAAGTTGCTTGCTTTTTTAAAGTTATATTTATCATGACACTCTGGAATGGAGTACACACTAATTTCACTGGATTAAATGGAAATTTGAGACCTCTAGGCTATGTTCAGAGCTGCACTATGAAGAGTAATGACCACGTGTTGCAAAAAAGCCAACAAAATATTTTGTTGTCAATTGTCTCACTATACATCAAATGCATTATCTGCAAACTATCATGGTCCAGTTCTGTGTGTTATTTAATTGTATTTCAATATTACTAGGAGTAAGCATAACAGCAATATTTAATCTGTTTTGGTTTTCCCTTCAAGTTCTTCAGTCTGAGAAAATTACGTGAGCTAACAACTTCGTTTTGATATGGAAATGGTTTAGGACAGCAAATACTATTTTTTTCGCTCCAACAGGGATTTTCTTTCCTTAGCAACAAGAAAAACTCCATATAAAACTTGAATAAAATGAATTATCTTCTACTGCACTGAAATTTAGATTTTAAACACAAAAGCAAAGGAGACCTAGGCTAAGCCGAATTAGACACAGGTGAGTTAAGTCTTGACACTGACTGATCAACGCATTTTAAGCTGTCTTTTACTTTTTTCTCTTGCTGTTTGCTCTAAAATTCCTGCGAGTATATAACCAGCATTGCCTTTTTTGCTTTTTTGACACTAATTGAGAGAGATATCTTAATTTGGAGCCTTCTGAGGGACGTTTCCCTGGGCCCTTCGTACGCGAGACCAGGCGGCTTGCAAGGTTAAAGCAGCCTCCCAGATAACCAGTAACTAGGCGGCGAAATTAAGCTGTAGCGATGAAAAATACGGCGTGGGTTTTTTTCTTTTGTTGTTGTTGTTTTGTTTTTTTTTTTTTCCCCTCGGCTCAACGTTAAAAAAACGGGGTTTTTTGGTTAATTTTTCAGCCGCGAAGCCGCCGGAGGCCGTGAGGGAGTAGCGCTGCCTGCGGCGCCCTCTAGCGGCGGCGCTGTGGGAAATGCAGCCGGCTCCCGGGGCAGGCCCCGGATCCTCACGGGGGAAAGACGCCGCGACCACAAAAATAAAGGTTTTTAGAACGCCCGCGGGGTTACCAACGCATAAAACAGCTTTGGTGAGCAGCAGGGTAAGGCACTGTGGGAGAAACAGCGTTTTGAGAAATAGGTAAAGCATCTTCTGATGCGAGGAGCCTTCCTCCCGTCTGTTTCGTTGAGAGAACCCTGACGAGACGTGGTCATTGAGTGCTAACAACAGGTGTAATTTTGATGAAAAAACAAAAACCAACAACAACAGCAACAACAACAAAACCCAAAAAAAAAAAAAAAACAAAAAAAAAAAAAAAAAAAAAAAACAAAAAAAACCCAACCACACAAAACCAAAACGAAACAAAAAACCAAACCAAAACACAACAAAAAAACCCCACACCTACATGCAATTCTAGACTTTGATTGGCAAAACCCCAGAAAAACCCCAAAAAACAAAAAAAACCCACAAAAAAGAAAAAAAACCCAAACCAAACCAAAAACAAACAAAAAAACCCAAAAAACCCCAACAAACAACAACAACAAAACCAACCAAAAAACACAAAAAACAAAAGCAAGAAAAAAACCCAAATCAATCCAAAACAAAAAAAAGCACACACACACAAATCCCCCCCCCCAAAAAAAAAAAACCCAAAAAACAAACCCCCAAACCCCGAAAAACCACAAGAAAACTCTTTACTTTTGTCAACCCAAACCCCAGGTAAGCCTGACACGTCAGTCTGTACTGATGCCTCCGTGTTCCTGTCAACAAACCATTCCATGACCCTGTGTTGTGGAAGGAAGGTCTTGGAATATTACACAATCCTTTGAAAGCCTCAACCCTGAACATTTTGCCATCTAAATTGAAGGAAAGGAATCCACATCCTGGTGGCACGCATTTCTGCATAACTCTTTCGTTCGCAACAATCCCGAGCATTTTTATATGAACAACTTCACTCACTGCTGAGATGCAGCAATCCCTGGAATGGGAATTACTAAGCCCTTGGCAACATTACACAGCTGGAAGCATCCATGCCCATTCTCTTCTATTACTTTGCCCCTGCAGCAGATGTTTGTTCAGCAAGTCCTGTCTTGCACTTGCATTGAATGAATAAAAGTTCTTGATGGGGTCCAGGTAAGTGTTCTGTCTCAGAAACTCTGCTTTGCAAAGCAATTCTTTCATTCCCTATCCCATGAGGGAGTCAATTCTTCAAAGTTAGGGTGAAAAATTTGTGAGACTATGGACATAAGTTCCTCTGTTTCTCTGGTGAGCAGTTTTGGTACTTGGATTACAGAGCATGAAAAGCCAGGGAACATAATTTCCTGTAAATCATGCATCAGATTGATCCCTCTTTGGCATTCTACGGCCACCAATATCACTGGTATTAAGGTGATGCCAGAAAGGATCCTAAAACATATCCTGTTACAAAAGAGTAATGTTCTTCCCTTTTGCAGAACACAATATACTCATTATGTTAAGAAATCCAGGTCTGATGATGATGATTTAAAAGCACCTATTTCAAAAGGTCTTTGCTCTCTCAATGAGACAATACAAGGAGATCTAGGCGTGCAACATACTCATAAAATCAGTTCCATTTTTGAATGTGAAAATTTTTGAGCTGTATCAAACTGTAACTGCAAATGTTTTTATTCAAACAAAATCTGAGCAATATTTAAAATATTTCTATTACTGACATACTAATTTCCACAATAAATAAGAACCTGGCAGGCACAGGTATTAAAAGACTTGGCAAAAGCCAGATTGAAGAGAGAAGCCTGGTAGAAATGAAAGATGGGTCTTCCAATATCCAGATTAGTACCTGATTTACTGCACCCCTGTTCTCCAACTACGGACAGTGTAGGTATCTACCTGCTTTGTTATTGCCCTGCACAGTCACAAGGAGAAAAATTCTGTACCTTGGCATGGTCACTTCTGTCATTTCTCCAGAAGAAACAGCTCTTTTCTACCCTGGTGGTCATAAATTCAAAATTTCAATCATGACTCTAGCTGATTATTCTTTTGTTGCACACACAATTCAGTTGAAAGGACAATGAATAAAACCATATTTATTTAAGGTCAAGCAATATTTGGAGCCCTATAACGAATATTAGCTAGTATTTAACAATATTTATATGTTAAAATAGGTAAAATGAGCCACTAAAGTAAGGAGGGAGAGAAAAGGAAAAAAAAAAGAAAAAAAAAAAAAAAAAAGGATGTGACTTTTCCTGCTAGTAAGTAAAATATTCTGCAAAATAACCTGAAGGTTTATTTTTTCTTTTACAGGAAATCACTTGTAATTGCATTAAGTTGGAAGGAAATTTATTTTTATTGTGGCAGGTAACAGAATAGCCTTTTAGTATCTTTTGTTTGGAATATTTGAATAGATATGCAATCCTGTTAGTGTGCATCATTCTGAAATTTATAGGTTTCCAGTAGAAGCTAATTTAAAATAATGAAAAAAATATTGTTTATTCTAGCATTTTTGCATGTCTAGACTGCTTCTTAAACACAAGCTGTGCTGTAAAGTACAGCTAAAGACACAATATATTTCAGCTTTCTTAGTTTGTTTCCATTTTGCAAGACATAAATCCCCAGACACTCTTAAAGATGCAAAGAACAGCACAGTGCAACTTGTTACATTTACAAAATGTATTTAAATGAACAGTTTCTGCAGATTCCTATTACTCAGTTTGCTGTTATCAAGGACAGGTATTTCATTAACTCCTAGCTGGAAGATTCAGTCTGATTTTGATCCTATTTGAGTCATTTTAAGCTGCCACCTGTATTGTCCTGGATATCATAGCTGCTGGCTCCAGCAGGGAGTTGGGACCATGAGTTCCCCCTGTCCTGCCTGGCATAGCCCCTGCCAAAGCCCTGCCCTTTGGGTGTGCAGGCAGCAACTCTCAAAGCAGAGCATAAAAATTAATGTGTTTTATACATAATTCATGGCATTTAAAAAACATTGTCACTTGACAGCTGAGTTGATAATAAAATTAGTTTGTTCTACCTCCCGCTGTTAAGTATGAGACTTCCAGAGCGGTGTGTTTTAATGGTTCTGGCAACACCTCTGTGAGATGAAAACCACCACTGGTGCCTGGCTCTCCCTCAAAAATCTGTGTATTTAGAAATTGAGACCCTTCTAAAAATAATGCAGTATAAACTTCCTCCCCATCAGAAATAGGTGTATGATGTCTCCAGTCCTGGGGTGAAAGGAGTAGGGTGCATATAGACATGTGACTATTGTTCATCTCGATTCGTGGCTGTAGGGTTTCTTTTTTTATACGTCTGTGTCATTTCTAGTCATTGTTGTATATGACATAAAGTGATTTGACCTGATGTTATGCCTGTTTCTTGGCCAAAAAAGAATATTTCCACAAATAATTTAGAAAAAAAAATATCAGCCACTGTGATTATACAGCACTGCAAAGGGCTGGACTATAAGAGAGCCAGGCACACAGTTTGTTTATTAGCAAATCCAAATACAGGATCAACTGGCATTGATGGAGCATGGTGCAAGGGAGATAAATATTTCCCTCAAAAAGGTAAAACTTGTGAATTTCCATTATTGAGAAACAGTAAAAGTAAAACCTGGGCTAGTGCTCACAAGTCCGAGTGGGATTTATTTTACATTTCCACTAGATGAGGATGAGGAAAAAAGGAGAAACTGTTGCTCACGTAAGTATATGGAGAACAAAAGTCATACTTGGGACTGAGGCAAAATCCCAGGAAAAGTTGTGGTATGATGTAGTTGCAATTTGTTCTCTGAGTTTTTCTGTTGTTCTGACAGCAAAGAAGAAACAAAGCAGAACCCTGTGAGGCCTTCAGGAGAGAGACCTCCAACCCTGTCTGTCAGGCTGGTGAAAGTAGTTCCTTTTTGTTCCCTGCACCAGTCTCCACACAGCCCCCATCCCCAGCACTGAAGGGAAGGCTTGTGTCTCTTATTTTCTTGCATAGAGACATGAAAGTGAATTACAATCTTTCTTTGCAGCTGTCATCATGCGGCCTGTCAATGACTTATCTGGCGACCAAAGTAAGGCTACTCAAGCAATATATTTTACGTGACCTTTGCAAAAATGCTTAGAATTCGTCCTACAGGCAGTGTGTTTTTATTAACAGGTTTTTCCATGACTGTAGAGCCAGGAGTTGTATAATATCTACGAGACTCTAACAGTTTGAGAAGTTCATAAAAAAACCTGGCATCTGTGGGAAGAAGAAGCACAATAATTGCAATCAGGGGAAGGCAGGGGCAGCCCCTGATCTGCAAGGCAACAGCCCCCTGCAAGGCACCCGGCCCCAAAATCTCAGGGACCTGCTAGGACACAAATTGCTCTTAATCAGCCACGGTGCTCACAGCATCCTGAGGAATGAGCTGAAGGTGCTCTATGGAAACCATAGTTTGTCTGTTAAGTGCAAGTTTTAGAAAGGAAGCAAGCTTGACCTTCACAGTATGCAAAACTTTGGCTCTGGTCCTAGCTCTTTTCACATGTGAATAGTTCCTGTGGGGCCTCTTCATGTGCTCAGAGTAACAAACAATTTCAGGATTTAGACCTTGATCTGAATCAAGGGTAGCAGCAATACCTTCTGATGAACAGAAGTATTTTGTTCATGGCATTTTCTGCACGGACAGAGTTAGTCTGTCTTGAACTCGTTCATTTTGTGATGTAGCTGCTCTGGTTTGTAAAGGGTTCTTGCCCTTTTCCAGGGTTTCTCACCAGTATCTTCTAAATAAGCCACCTCCTACTCCGTTTGTTTGTTTGTTTGTTTGTTTGTTTTGGGTTTTTTTTCTTCTCTTTTTTAGTTAAATAACAGTATTTAATAAATTTGACTCCTGGCTATACATTTCAAGATTTCAAGCACAGCTGAGGCAGAATTCTGGATCCACTGTTGTTTAGACACTCCTTGGACAGGTCACCCCTCCCAGGACGTGCCTCTCACTTTTTTTCCTGGACTGGCTGCTGCTATTGCAGTTGATCACTCTTGCACAGGACAAACCATCCTGAAGGTCATTTGTGTCCAAGCAATCCACAGAAATTCCCTCCCAATTGCCTCTTCTTAGGTGTAAAATACATTTGTCCATTATGGACTTTGCTATTTTAGAAATCCTCTGTAACAGCAGCTCGGTGAAATGGGTATTAACAGAATTGATAGCCAGTCCTCATCTGTATGCCACCATCGTGATAAACCAAACACAGACCTGTGCTCTGCTTTTTATTTTTTATCTTTTTGTAGTTTCTGTATATCCCATTTTATTACAAAATGTTCGGGAATATTGATAAATACTTCACTGACTGATAGGTGTTACTTTCAGCAGCTTGGTGAACAGCAGCCAGGACACAAACTCTAATTTGTAGGTACTGTTCTGTTTGTACATAATGAGGCACCTCTGCCATGTGTATGTGTGTGGGACAAAAAACAATGAAGTCATAACTTCACTAAATTCACAGAATTTAGCAGCCAGTAGAGTAAAATACAATGGGCATTTGCTTAGAGTCATGCGACTGAAATACGATATGGAAATATGACCTAGAAGAAAAGACATTACATCTGTTCTGGAGTATTTCAGCACGGTTAATGGCCATGCAATTGTTCATTCTGAGCCCATACTCAAAGAATCTCATTGAATATATGAGTTAACAGGTAAGATGGAGACTATTCACAGAATGACTGGGGATTTTCAGAAGCTGGTTTTAGAACTTGCTCATCCTCTCACTGATATACCTTTATTTCAGAGAAATTCTGGCATTTAAACTATATTTAGCGATAAAAGTGAGGCATCACCTACATCTCGCTACAGTGAAGAAGGTAAAAAAAGGCTTTCACAGACATTTTCATACTATTTTTAAAGAAGAACACATGAAAAATGTGTGCTTTTAGGGCAAGTGTAATGTCTTCTCTTCATCAGAAGAGTTTAAAACTGTCTTGTCACCCAAGTACAGAAAAAATGCTCAGTTATTTACAAATAATTATTGTGTTCACTGAGAAGTCCCTACTGCAGGCATCTGGCAAAATACTGCAAATAATACAAGATACTCAAATTATTAAAATCAACACCACAAATTAACTATTAATTAAACTGTATTTTCACGCAAGCTGAACTCACCACCACCACCTCACTGTGCCAGCAGTGATCCCTGATCACAGACTGAACTTCACACGGCCACCAGCCCTCACTCCCGGCTGCACCGCCCCGAGCATCGTCCTCGGGCGGAGCCCCCGACCCCAGCGCTGCCCCTCCCGGGAGCGGAGTCCGGCTCGGGCGGGACGGTCCGACGCGACGGACACTGGAGCCCTCCCGGGGGCGACCCGAGGCCAGCGCTTCTCCGCTCGGCAGCGGGTCCCCGCCGGAGGTTGCGGCACGACCCCGTCTCCGTCGTGATCTCCCGCTCCCCCGAGCTCCGACCACAAAAAAGGAGCCGCCGAAACGTGCGGGACAGTCGCCCCACCCCGCGCCTCGGACACCCAACACCCTAGAGCCCGGGGATCCAACACCCCCCGAGCCTGGGCACCCAGCATCCTCCGAACTCGGGCACCCAACACCCCAGAGCCCGGGCCCAGACTCCTCCGAACCCGGGCACCCAACATCCCCGGAGCCCGGGCACCCAACACCCCAGAGCCCGAGCCCTGACTCCTCCGAACCCGGGCACGCAGCCCCGCCGCCGGGCAGATTCCGCTCAGCCCCGGGCGCTGTCCCCCCGCCGCCCCCGCTCGGAGCCTTCGCGCGGCGCCCGTTCCGCAGCGGGAGCGCGGCTCGGCCGGCGGCTGCTCCGCTGCCATCCCGGGCTGCTGTGGGGGCGGTCGGAGCGGGCACCGCCGCACTGACGGGCTGGGAGGGCGGCGGAGCCGGGGGCGGCAGCTCTTCCGCGGGAACGTGCGTTCTCCCAGCCGGGGCCAGGCCGAGGGGCGATCCCGCATATCCCCTCCTGCTCCCCCGCCGCAGCGCTTCTGCAGGCGGGGAGCCCGGCGGAGGGAGGCAGGAACGCACCGCCGGCGCTGAGCTGCCCGGCAGCCCCGGGCTGCGAGCGCCGCGCCCCGCTCCGGTCCCGTTCCGGCCCCGAGTGCCGGTTCCCCGCGCTTCTCCCCCGTCTGGGAGCCGCCCGCCGGGCAGTACCGGAGGGCGGGGGACGCCGGCGGGGACTGGGGCCGCCCCCCGGCGAGGCGGCGGAGCGGCCACGCCGCCGCTTTCGGGGGATTCTCCGAGAGGAGCGGGCAGGGCGGCTCCGGGAGGGGGAACCCCCCTCGGCCCGGCTATTCGCGTCCCCGGCGTCGCTCCTCCTCCTGGCGCTGATGTCAGCCGCGGGGAGGGCCGGCTGGCAGCGGCAGAGCGGGGCGCGGGCGGCCGCGGCAGAGCCGAGCCGGAGCCGCCGCCGCCGCCGCCGGGACAGCGCGGGCTCCGGGGCGCCGCCGGCAGCGCAGCCCGCGCCCCCAGGGCCAGCCGGGCCAGCACCGGGCCAGCCCCGCCGGGGGCCGGGCGAGCGCCCAGCGGCGGCGGCTGCCCCGCGGGGGGACCCGGCGCTCCGGTGTCCGCAGCCGCCCGGCGAGGGGAGGGCTGCCGGGCTGCGCTGCGGAGCCGCACCGAGTTCAGAGTCTCTCCGCGCAACTTGGGTTACGCGGCCGGACCTCTGCGGACTGGTGCGGGGCTTCCAGGGCGCGATTGCCTTCCCATCGTCTGGCGGCTGCAAAAGCAGATAATTGACTAAATCCAACAGAAATAAAACAAACTCAGGCTACCTAAAAGTTAGGATACCTTTTATTTTTCTTTCTTTCTTTCTTTTTCCCCCCGTTTCTTTTACAATTTTATTCCCTATGTGGAAGTCGCGTGTGATTCGTGCTCGGCACACTGCATGGGAAGAAGCGGCTGGTGCTTTGGATCGAGGATTTGCTGTTGCAAAGCGGTCTAACTTCCATGCAGTGGGGCAGCCTTCACTACTCTAAACGCCTTGATGATATGCTGAGGAGCCCATGTAGATTGGCATCTTGTGCAGAGAAGGCACTTAAGGTAAGCAGGGGGCTTGGGGAAAAGGGGGATTTTTGTATCCTTTCATATGATATCTTTTGTCCAGCATCCCCCCCCCCCCCCCCCACCCTTGGAAGCAGAGCCTCAGCCGTTCATCCAGAACAGTATGGATAGGCTGGAACCGATCAAGTAAAATGAAAGTCTGCTCCTGTGAAAAGTGCACGGAGCTCACAAGTGATTGCAAAAGCTGTATTTATTTTTAGTCTGGTAGCACAGCACCGTGAGGATATGTGCTCACGGCGCGGACAGTGAGCAACTCGCCTAGCTCAGGAATCCACGGACTCAGTCTCTGATGGGCAGTTTGCATTGGCTGCTGCATTTTGTTGAATGTGTACCCCCCGCTACCTCCCTAGAGCATCCCATCAGCCTGTTTGATTTGTTGTTTTTTTGCAGATATAGTGCCTACTATTAATGAGGGGGGGGTGAGGGATGCAAAAAAACCCCCAAACATATGGAACATTTTATTGATGTGATCATAATCCTGTAATGGAGATTGCATTAAATGAGGATTGCATCAAAATGCCAGGCTGCTGTGGAGAGCAGAGAAAGCAAAAACTATGCTGGATTGTGAATGAAGTTCTTTGATTGAAGGATTTTCTTGTACCATGAAGGGATGTCTGTAAGCTTAAAGTTGCTGTGTATGTGGAGTACTGGAATGGGATGAAAACCAGATGAAGCTGAAATGTGCTTTAATTGACTCGAGCTCTGGATACGGTTAGAATTGGTTAGAGGCATTGCAGTGATGCCCAATGAATTCTTGGTTTCAGCTATGGAGACCACAGTAAGGCAAGGAGAGAGCAGAACACAAAAAGAGAAGGAGAGACCGTGATCGTGTAGGGAAGGGAAGGATGGTTGTGACTTTTGCCATCGTGGTACAGATCTTGCAGCATGCTGGCTACAGGCAGAAACCTTGCAGGCGATGTGCAAGGCAAAGGCTTTATCTCACTCTCCTTTTGCTGCCTGGGTGTAGTTGCCTGTAAAGTAGCTGCGAGGTGCATGGCAAGAGGCAAACAGGGACCGATTTGCCCTTCTCGGACACTGAAGGAAACAGGTTGGGAGAGATGCAGTCGGCTCAGCTGATCTTGCCTTTTTGAGCTTGAGTTGATAATACATTTTGAGTAATTGTTGCTGCTTATCTCAATCGGCAGAAGAGGGGAGAAGATGTTCGGGTTTATTGAACCAAAGCCGAGCTGAGGACAGTAGATACTATCAGCTCACCCTTGCATTCTTTTTTGTGCTCAGCTGTATTCTGGCATAGAGAACTGAGCCACAAAGAGCACCTTCTTCAAGCCTCACTGAAAGGAAGCCTAAAGACAAGAAAAAAGATTAAGTGAAAGATAAATTGTAACTTTTTGCTTGTCTGCAGTGGAAGTAGCATTGGTCTACCAGATTGCCCAGGTCAAAAGAGGTAAGATAAGGAACAAAGTTATTTATTTATTTATTTATTTATTTGCTAACATTCCCACACACAAACAAAGTTGGCGTGCAGAGAAACATCCCAGAGCGCGGATGCACCATGGCTGAGCGCCACCCAAGAAACAACTGATGTAAACAGCAGAGAAATTAGTGTAAGAATCCTCCACAGTACCTATCTGTAACTGCAAAAGAGTTGTTTAAATGCTAATTTACAAACCAACCCTGAATAACTGATGTTCTCAGAAGGAATTTGCTTTCCCACTGGTATATAGAATCTCAGGTAACATCTCCAGAACTCAGTCTCTCTTTTGCTGTGTATTTGGCATGAAGTTGAGACTGAAACACTTATTTTAAATAAAATGAAGAAAAGCAGTATAAGCATATTGAACTCCTCTTATGCATTTTATCTTGGCAAAAGATAACTTTTCGTGAATTGTGAGAGATTGGTTTAGAATATTCATGGCTAAACTCCAGGGAGCTTAGTGTTAGCTCAGTAGGCAGAAGGTTCTTCCTCTAAAGAGGTATCTGGAAAAGACATGTTTAAATTTCAAGCCCTATTCAGTAGAGACTGTTGGTTTCCACATTTTCAAATCATTTTTTTATGCCTCTTAGGGGAATGATGCTTAATCTGGGCAATAAAGCAAATATTCCTAGCTCACTTTTTTAATGGAAAGAGTGAGCAGTGTGCTCCAACTGTACTTCTGTATGTCCAATGCTCCCAATTTTACTCTATTTTTTATCAAATAACAGCTGTGGAAGAAATTTTGTCCTTTGAAACCATGGTTATCCATGCAGATCTTTGTGGGGTTTTTTTGCTACAGAAGAACTCTACTTCTTGATTGCACTGTTCATGCTTGCAGCATTTCTTTAAATGTGAGCCTCGCTATAGTTAAAGGATAATTTATATTCAGTGTAGTACTGTCTGCACAGTGGAATTGGCTTTATACATCACAGCCTCTGAAAAAAAAAAAAAAAAAAAAGGAGATCAAAGATCTGAACCTGTGGTCCTGTATTGCATTTGTATTCTACATGGACTTGAGTAATCTCATAGTGGAGCCATTCACGTTCCCACAGTCAGGAGTATGTCAGCCTTGCCATTAAAACACCCGTTTGCTTAGGAATTTACCAGTTACTTTTGAAGACCGGCTCCAAGCTTAAATTGGATGCATTCATACAGTAAAAAGAAAAAACAGATATCCTAAACAGTGAAGTCTAGTATCATTTGGCGCTGTTAAGTTGAGGTTATAGAGAGCTTAGTAGAAAACAACACCTGTATGAGAAATTGAGAGGTTGGGAAAAAAAAAAACAAAACCAAAAAAAAAAAAACCAAACCCAAAAAACCCTGGCAAAATCTTTCAAAATCCCCTTGTGGATCCAGGTGAGTGTTTCTACCTGGATTTTAAAGTGCCCTGTAGTTGTTAAACAGGCAGTCGGACTTTTCTTGAAGGAAGACAGCGCTGGCTCCAAGCAGGAATTAGTCAGATCTCAGTTCAGTTTCACAGGCATCAGAACTAATGCCTTTGGCACTGTTCCAGGTAGTTCTTTTGAGGCTTAAGTTGCAGGAACAATAAACCCCAAACCTTGTGGTGTAACCTGTGCAGTTTTCCTGTCAATGAGCCAAGGAGAACCGTTAACTTTTGAATAGTGCTGATTGTCTGACCCAGGTTAGCTGCTGTTAACTCTCACTTGCCAGGTTGGACTGCCAGCGGGGACAATGGTAGAACCCTTTTGTCTCAAGCATCCCAAAGCCTTTTCCTGGAATTGCAAATACATGTGGATCCAAGAGCACAGTTGCACACGCCCTGTAATGCCAATGTTCGAGGATCATGATCAAGATACAGCTTCCTGTATTCCAAGTATTTTGGACTGGATGAAATAAATGAGTATTGTTTACCATTTGCATAAAAATTCTTAGGGGAGATTAATATTCTTCTGTCCCAATTACCTCTTTCTGCAATGAGTTTGCTGAGGAAATTGGTAGCAGTTGTCTTTGCCCGTGCGGTGAGGTAGCAGTGACCGTATCTTTCCTGGGTCTGTGAAAGCTCATCCTCCTTGCAGATACACGGGCGAGTAATATGATGTCAGGAGAAGTTAACGTGAAAATTAGAATACAGATGAAAACCACTGTGAGATTTAGTCTGTGGACGCAATCAAATTCTGGTAGTTTTGACAGTAAGTAAGAAACTATGTCACAATTAAGCATTATTTTCCTTTGAAGTCTGTTGTTGTTGTGTTTAATGAAATCCTGTTGGAAATTATTTCTGACACTCTTTGAAAATATGTGATTTCCCATAGATTATGCAAGATTTATGCCTCTTGATCCAACATGGCCTTGGCCAAATCTTCCTGCAATCTGTGAAAATATTCCTATTGGAACAGGGCCTTCCATAACTTCTTTTTGCCTTACATTACATACACACTTTAACTTCTGCCACTCCTTCAGTTCTACATGTTCATGTGGTATTGAAGGCATTGCTGTAGAGGAGTTTTGCTTGCAGGGGTGGCAGAACTCAGCTAGTTTAACAGCAAATGCTTTACTCACTTTTCAAGGAAGCTCTTTTTAAATGGCTGTTGATTTCCTTAATTTAAGTTGCAAAGGGAACCTACGTAACCAGATCATCAAAGAGCCAAATGCGTTGTTAGAGAGACAGATGAATGTTGATGCCACTGGAGACTTCCAAATTCAGTAGTGAAATTACAAGCAGGGGTGCCCACTGTCTTTAAAAGCCATCGCTGGGGGGTTTAACATGGCAGTTCCCTGTGCTCAGAAACTTCTGCTTCATCTTCCTGCCAAGGGAACATCTTGCCTTGTGTTCTACTTTGATGTGATATGGTTGTTTTGGGGAAGATTTTCTTCCTCCAAGCCGGTCTAGAAATAAGATGTCACTGGTGATGTAGTCTGTTTGCATATCAGTGTTTATCTGTTGCATCCTTAAGGACATAGTTTTATTATTGTTGTAGGAATTTAATTAGTAATTATGTACGCTCAGTGCTGTCTCCTGAAGTAGCAGGAAATACATGCTGAAGGGGAAAAAATCAAGTATAAGTTTATAATGCTTATGCAGAGCATATTTCATTTAACCAACTGTGCTATCTTGTTAAATAAATAAATGTATATGTATGGAAATCTATGATGTGCTGGATACGTGTTCTCACACGTGGGCACACTGCAGCCACATGCACTCATGTTTCCAGCTGTAGTCCCTGGCACAAGACACAGGCATGCCCACCCCAGGGAAAGTATGAAATGCTTGGGGGATGACTGAACTTCAGGTTCCATAAAATGGAGCCTAGGGAACAGTTCTAAAAGAGCCAACTGTCTCCCTCCAGGCTCAGATTTCATTAGGTCACTTTTTAAAAAATAATCCTCCTGAGAAAAAAAAGTTTCATGACTGAGTTTTGTCTCTGCTAATGGACGTAATAGTTCAAACCCATGTTTAGTAATTTCTGCAGGTTCTGTGATTGACTTTGTAGCTATAAAAGTTTGTATCTCCCTTTCTCCTGACAAATGTGAAGCTGTGTGTCCTGACAGGCACACAGTTACCTGGATCATTGGTTTTCCTTAGGTGTGATGGTATTTTTCTCCCTGAAATGGAGAGTAGCTTCAACGGGATGCATCCTGTCAAGGTGCAGGTTGGATTCACAAACAGGAAAGAGATTTTCCTAGGACTTGTGTGATGTTTCTGATGAAAGACCTAGAGTTGCTAAATAGCCAAAGAGAGTGCCATAGCATTACGTAATGAAAACTGCAGAGGAGCTCTAGAGTTTGGAAATTCCATTGAATGGTGACCTAAAAAGAGCTGTAACGTGCATATATAACTCTGAACACAAATGATTTTGGGTCTCATTGTAGTAGTTTGTTTAGATTATAGTTGCTGTCAGTAATTTATAAAAATATGTAGGATATAAGGATGAAACTAAAACTATCATTAAATGGAGTAATGGCTTCACTATGTCAGTCATTTAATTGACCCTTGGAAAATGTACTGTAAATATGTTGTAAATCAAAATCAGGAGAGCAATGCAACACAGTAATAATTTTGGGGATGAAAAATGGGAAAAAGAATATGTAAAATTCATTTTCTGTTCATCTCCCTTCCTTGTCCTCATTTGAGGCTTTCCAGAATGAATGGATTCCAGTGAAGGGTTTTGAAATAGCTTCTGATAATCAGGGCTCTCCTCCAGGAGATCAGTTCAGTGCTTGTAAGCTGAGTGTACATCCAGAGATCTCTATTTAAAATTCATGTTTAGGAGACCTGTAATTTTATGACTTATTAAAGAAAGTGTGATATATAAAGAAAATCAAGAGTTTTGTTGTCCCAGTTTGTTACAGAGGCCTCGTCCTCTGACCAAGGGGCAACTGAATTGGTGATTACTACTTCTTTATCTTCTATGATTGCACAAGAAACTTCAGGAAAAAACCCCATGCACTTGGCCATGCGCAATTGATTTTGGCATTAGTGAAATCTGAGGAGTGAAAGTTACAGAACGGTCCTTAGATACTGGGAAAAAAGTGTATTTTAATTGTATGTAATCAGTCTGGAATAATGATGACTAGAAAAATAGAACTGTCCTGAGATTTTTGGTACTCACATATTCCCTCACCTTCTTTCATATATAAGCCCTTTAAATATATCTTGGAGAACATCATGAACCACACTTTCTTAGCAAGAAACCCCTTTAAAATCCCTCGTTAAACAATTACATAGTTGTCGGCTGTCAGTTACAGTTATTTGTTTTGTGACAACATGCTCATTCAAATATCAGTTTGTATCTTACACAGTTTAGATTTATCCACATAGGGAAAGAAAACCATTTTCATGAACTGCACTGGGAGTACCCTAAAGCAGAATGCAAAGTATGTTTGAGATCAGTTCACAGAACATTAACTTAAGGTATTTCAAGCTAGAAAGGGGGAGAAAAAAGACACTTGGCATATCATTAAAAAAAAAAAAAAAAAAAAAAAAGAAGAAGAAGAAGTTGACCACTTAAAAAAAATAAAAGTCAGAGATCAAAGACTTTAATGCTTTCAAAGAAATGTCTCACTTGTGTCTCTGGTCAGAAACTGTTGTGTTCTAGCTGAAGAATGAGGTGGGATGTGCTGAACGCTGGCAACCCTGTGAACTGTGAGCCTTTCTGGTTGTGTCCGTGCTGAGCCAGTGGCGGCACTGAGCAACCTGAGCTTGTGTGCTGAAGGGAGAGAGATTCCTGATGCCTAAATACCAGCGACTCTCTGAAGAGTTTTGAGTGCTTTAATGGAAGCGCTTAAAAATTCCTCATTTCTTCCATCCCTGAAAACAAAGTAAATTGAATTTACTCCTGCTCACTCTTTCTCGCTTTTTAAACTTGACGCAACTGTCTTTGAAATAAGTTTGTTAATTGAAGCTGAAAAGTTGATGCTTGGACAGCTGAGTTTGGGGCCAATTACTTCTTATTTAACATTCTGTGGTTTGTGGCTCATCAAATGGTTTAGCTTTAGCCAGTCTGTCCAGGTAACCGAGCGGAACCCTCAGCACTGGAGAACGACATGGTTATATTTTAGGACAATCACATAAACAAGAAATATGGTCAGAAAAAAAAAAAAAAAAGATTCTTTCTACTTTCCAATTGTCTAAACTTAGACAACAAACAGAAGTTAAAACACCGAAGGAATTTTATAAACAGGAAAAGAAGTGGCTGAAATTTACCTGAATTTATGATTAAAATAATTTACTTTTATTCATAGAATCATAGATTCCTTGTAGAATAGTGGGTCAAATCTGAAATCCATTGTATTATCTATTAGGGTGAAGAAAAAGGTAAATGTGCTGATAATTTTTTTTTGTGCTAGGACAGTCTTTTTGTGATTGTATTGCCTTCCACAGGTCACATTCAGTAGGAGGTTCCTGGCAGTATGAGCAGAATTTGGATCCAATTCCATATTTGAGTAGTGCTCTTTGGAATCACTGGATAGAGTACTTTAATTATACAAAAAAAAAAAAAATTAACAAAGTATTATTGTGCTTTAGGGCTGCTCAGCATCATATACTGGGTCAATTGTCCCATAGCTGCTTCTTTGGCTATTTTTTATCTTCTTAACTTAAATCAGGTTTCAGGTTTTGGTCATTGTTCAACATCAGTGGGAAAACATAAAACCCCAGAATATTTGCCTGTTAAGTTTTTGATAAAAACTTTATCTGGCTTCATAAAGATGCCAGATTTGCTACGAATCCCCTTAATGTCAGTGTTTGTACTTTTGTTGTAGTGCACTTAACAAGAAAAGAGGATTTAAAAAGTTAGGTCTGAATCAAAAATTGTGCAACATGCCTCTGCAAAAAATGTGGAGAGTCTCAGTTCCTTACATGTAATTCATTTTGGCAGGTACAGTACTTTTAGGCTCTATTGTATTATAAATGCTAAAAGAACTTGAAAAAAATCATTGGAAAAAGGTTTAGAGTAAGTGATTTAGAAGAGGCTAGCAGGTGGTAGTGTGGCTACTGCAGGATTAACTAAATTCTGGAAACACAGTCACTTCAGAGTATTGGTTCCGTGTCTTGATTTAGTCATTACTGGAGCAGAAGTCACTTTGCTGATCTGCTGAACTGAGAGACAGTGGTTGATGGAGATACTGATCAACCAACAGAAATTGCTTTCTGAAAAATTTGGGATGTTCCAGTGATTATAGGACACCTCTTTAACTGCCGTGTATATGGTCACATGTACAAATGATACTTATGTAAAACCGTGGCACTACAAATAGGTCTTTTGCAAACCTCTAAGGGGAAGTGGAGTGGAAATTATGAAATATACTATTGGAAACAGCTTCAGTGTGTTACTATGGTAGTAAAATACCTGTTGATGAGCCTCACAAAAGTTAGATGTGCTCGGATATTTCTCAGTCTGATGGCTGAGGGAATTAACATTTTTAACAGACTGTTTTGTGATCCGTAAGACCATGGACAGATGATGACATCCATCATTTTGTGAGCCACATTTATGGCAGATTTTCCCCCTTTCCTTTTATTTTAATACTCTTGGGGCTGATTTAATTTTTACCACCTCAGCCATAACTGTTTTGGAGGGAGAGACGTCAAATCCATTGTGGGTTGGCAACAGATATTTTCTATCTCAGCGTTTGAAGATCCTACTCAGTTTTGTGAAGAACCCTGGAAATGGGAACCCTTTTTGGAGTCACATATTTCTGTCAAAATGAAGGATTTCCTGCTGTCCTTGATATCAGTGTGATTTTAGGCTGAGTTCTACATGCTAATTTGCACTAGATCCTTTCCCATTTTATGTTTCCTGAATGTAAAAACTCTGTATTCATTGAGTTTCCTAGTGATTCGAAGTGCTGCAAGCACATTAGATAATCTTGGTAGTAAACCAAAAGAAATCCTTGGAGCGGATTCTCCTTTTTTGCGCACTACAAAAAAGTTTGCTTAACACACAGAAGTATCCTTGGAAATTTTCAAAGCTTGACCTAAGGCCCTAAGCAGCCTAATGTAACTTAGAAGCTTGAAGCAGGTCTGGCTAGACAGACTCTCTAGAGGTCTTCCAGTCTGAACTTCCCTGTGGTTCTATAAAAAGACATTGACTCCTCTATGTAGGTCACTGCTTTTTGCCTCGTCTCAACTGTGATTTTTTCACTCAAATTCAGGAGCCTGCTCTGTCCTTGCTGTTCTGGTTGTTCAGGTGGTGAAGAGGAGAGGATCAGGACAGGAAGAGGAACCTACTAGTGAGCAGAAGAGAGCTGTTATTTTTGTGTTGCATCTCAGCCCTGGTTGCTATTCCTGTCTCACAGTGTGCTATTTGGTGTGATTTTGGAGGCCTCCTTCAGCTGAGGTTATAGACACAAGGCTGCCGCTTCAACAAGTTGTCTCTTCACTTTGTGCAGGGCCCTTCTGAATACAGGTTGAAGTACTGCTTTTGATCTATAAAATTCTTTTTAGTTTCCTTTCTCCTTCCGAGGAAACCCTGCTGTTCATTTTTGTTCTTCTTTAAAGGCCAACTGGAAAGCAGAAGCCTCAGCTTTATTAACAGAGCTGAGGGCAAGAGAACCTGAGACTGATTCTTTTCCCTTAGTCCTGCAAAACCTAAGTTAGTTGACATTCAGAGCTGTAAGACAAACTTGTTAATTCAGTATTTCCTGAGGGTTTTCTGGGGTGGACACATTAGCTGGAGTGTAATTTTGTTTGTATTTGTGAAGAGTGTTCTGCTGATGCTTCGTGTTGATGGTTTATTGCTCTTGACTACAAGGGTGACTGGAGGTTGATTGACAGATTCCCTACAGAAAAATGCAAGAAATGCACTTTCTAGAGAGGGACTTAACAATGTATGACTGTGAGGATATGAGAATAAAATCAGTTGAGAATAGACAATATTTTTATGGGCAGAAATTCAAGTACTTTCATTAAATGTAATAGAAGACCCCTACAAATGAAACCAAGTACCTTAAAAATTCTCAAAAAGGTATATTTATGGTTACAGAAGTTCTAATTTTTTCATTGTTTTATCATGGAATTATTTGTCAAAGCAGACAGTCAAACAGAAATTGTTCACTAAAAAGCTATGTTGAAGGTGTCTGAATGTGAACAAGCATTTCATGATTTTTTGTTGTTCAAGCTAGATTAAAGTATTTCTTAATTTCTAGTGGTTTCACTGACTTTTCATACTGCCTGTCTAACATGATGTCATTGGTATTTTTTTCTATACATCTAAAAGGATCATAATACTGCCTATGCTAAATTTAGCTGAAATTTAGATTAAAAATTACTTCCGTGGGTTTGTGTTGGTTTATTTGGGCCATTTTTAACTGAAAGCTCAGCAGAATACTGCAAGTACTCATTCACTATTTTCCATCCTTGACTCTTGCTGTGCCATTTTGATTCTGCTGCCTGCAGAAGAACATTTTCCTTTAAAAAATACTTAGGTGTTACTAAATATTTCAATAAATACCTGCTGCATGCAATTTGTTGGACATTAAGCATAGTTGTTCCACAATTATGGACTGTTTCCTTCAGATTCCATTGATGAAAGCTGCTTATCCTAATTATTTGTTTATCTTAATGAGCGCGTGGTAAAGGCTGTATTGCTTTTGTACCATTAGACACTCTCAGTCTGGTATTTTCAGAACCCTGCAGATGTGGATTTTAAATAAATGAAAAGAGCAGATGGCGTACAGGGGAATCTTTGGTAGGCCAAGAAGCTAAATCAAAGTTTCCCTGAGTTCCAGGAGGTACCTTATGTAGGGACTGCTTTTCCATCGCCAGAAAAGTAAATGATAAAGGGTTGATCTACAGTATGTTGTAGAATCTCCTAAATATGCATAATATTCTTTAGAAATAAATAACATAGGAAGAGATCTGCATCGTGCTCTCTGCTTTTTAGAATGTATTTTAATGTGGGGCTTAGGCTTGCTTCGAGACAATCAACCCTGATGGTGCTGAATATAAAAAAATGTCAATATAATTAGTCATCTCCAGCAGAAAATAATTTTTTGCCTTTTTTTTTTCCCTGTGTGGAGGAGAGGATGAACTGGTTTTTCAGTAACTCTTTATCATTTCGGTTTCTATTTTTGCCGCTGACTGGGAACATTTACCAATCACTTTTTTTCCATCTTGTATTTAGGGATGGACTATCTTATGAGATAAAGATTCAGAACTGAAATGCCCTGGTGAACCACACTGAACTGGTGAAAATTCAGCAAAAGATACTTCTTGTCCATGGTCAGCTTTGCATAAAAAGTGAGGTACTTGCAGCCATCTAGTCCTAACCCATGCTCTTTTAATTAAAAGACATAGCCAGTGCTCATTGTAGCAACTTTGTATTTAATGTTCTGGCTGAGGCACTTATATATCTGAGCTGTTTCTGTTTTACTTTGCATTGGTGCAACTGCAGTAAAAGTTATACAAATGAAAGATGGTACCCAGAAGGTCAAGTTGTTCTGATCCTTCCCTGATCTGAGTTGCCCTAAAAAAGTCTCAAAGATCCATCATTTCAAGCATATCTAGGCAAGAGAGTGTAATTTAAATGTATAGTTGCCATCATAGATACCGTGTACGGGCTCTATAACCACAGGGAAATCAGAGATTTTAAATTTCCTTTGGAATGTGTTCATTATTAGTGTTACCAGAGTATTGTTTGTTGTAGGAGAAGAAAATCCTGTTCAAGTTTTTAATGAATCTCTTGAGAGATTAATCAGATTTACAGGTTAAAAAAGCTGTAAACATTCTACTGAGAACAGTCATTAAAGGGAAGATGAATGTGAGTTATCTGCACAGTTCTTCTGAAACAGAAGCCCTGAAGATGATTTACAAACCAAAAAGCTGTTTCTCTTTAAATGATCTGTGTTACTGCATTGTGCAATGAAATACAAAGTACAATTAAAGTAAGTCTGTTTGCAAAATGAGAACCAGATTCAGAGAATTTTATAGGTAAGACTACAATGATCTGAGTTTGAAGGGAGGAAGCCTGAGACAAATGTTTCTGTCATTTCTAGATTACAAAAAGCAGTAGCGTGCAAGAAAAACATCTTCCTGCATAGATAATGTGTTGGAAATCTGATTTCCTAAATAAAGTAAAAATGAGTTAATAAAAGATTTGTTGATTAAATAAATAAATTAAAAAAAAAAAAAAAAACCCACGAAAAGGAAAAAGAAAAACCAACAGAAAACTCAATCCTCTGCTGAGTTACATTTTTTGGTAAATCTAGAAGTGACAGCAGAAGCCTGCTAAAAGGTTTGCCTTTCCATGAAGCACTTCATAGGCTTGAGTATTCACTCAAGCTTGACTGACCCAGCAGCAATGCTGTTAAAAACTCACAATTTGTGTGATGAAACTGCTTCTTCATTTTTTCTTATCTGGGGTATTATGGATGCAATGAAGGGAACAGTTTTGAATATACCACTAAAAGATAAAAGACAGATAAATATTTCTAAACTAATTTGTCAAAATTTTGCTCCTTGAAAGATTTTAATTGGTCACCTAAGATTCCGCTGAAGATGTTTTGGTAGCCAAATATCTCCTGTTTCTTCAGAAAACTCCAGGAAAAAGAATGGGAAAGAGTTTTGTTGTAGTTGGGGTGAATTCTGGCACTAGTTTTATTTGGTTGATGTAGCTCCTCAGTGAAGCACAAATGCTCTGAAAACTTGGAAAATAACGAAACGTGAACTGTGTCCCAACCACATCTGTTGAACACAGCAACAGTGGTTTCACAGTCACTCAGCTTTCCAAGAGGTCACCCCCTCTGCAAATAATATGCATAACAAACTGCTGTATTCACAGAGCCTCATCATTATGAACAGGGTGTATTTCAGCTGACACTGCCATTCACAACATCATGTTACCAGTTTAGTACACGACTGCCAATCTGATCTTATTGTCAGACTGGAAGTAATCAGGGCTCTAAAGTAAAATCACCATCACACCACCAGGATTGGTGCTTCTGCTTCATTTTCTTAATATTTTGTAAAGATTATCTGCTCCTGAGGAGGTTTTATTTCAAGGTGTGTGTATGTGCATTTCATTTTATTCTTTTTTATTGTATTAAAAGCCTATGTGAGTGTATGTATATGCATGGACATGCTGTGGCCATAAAAGGCATGATTTATGTCCTTGGTCTGAGCTGGACACTAAACTTTCAGGCTTTGGGCAAGCTTCTTCATGAGGCAGACCCAATAAAAATTTATCTCTGACCCGGCACATGCAGAATCCTTTTGAGCAGACTCCAGCCATGACATTTGTAACAGCGTGGCTGACACTAAAGGTAAATCAAGAGAAGAATAGAGACTTCAGGTCTGCTCCATCTTAGGACTGAAGTATCACAAAATGTAAAGGAATGCACTCATTCATGCAGAATCATTTTTGTGATGCAGCCTGTTGGTGGGAGGTTAATGAAAAGTCCTTGTGACGTGTTTTGTACTGACATTGTGTTAGGGTGTATCTTAAATACCAGTGGTGCAATGTTAGATCTTATGTTCTTTACATTGCCTTTTGCAAAATTTTGCTTTTGGACTGTCATTTCTCTATGTGACTGGAAAGCATTTCGCCAATTTTCATTTTCCACTGCCACCTTTCTGTGCCTGTTTGTCTCCCACTGACTCCTACTTTTCCACAGACATGGGCCCTAAAAGGAACATTTCTTGCTAGGAAAGCTCGAGGTGCCAAAAGATGATTTGCACTTCTCGGACTATTTGCTTCACAAAGGCTTGCAAGATTTTAGGAAAGATGCCAGCTAGTGCACAGACAGTTTGGCTCTCCAAGCCCAGCATTAAGGTTAACAAGTTGTAAATAGCTGCATGTTGCCATTATCTCCAAACCCCGCTGCTTTCAGGACACCATGAGGGCCATAATAAGAATGTTGTTCATCACTTGTTGTATTTTTATTTTTTTTTTTCCCTTCTCATGCCCAGCACTTTCTGAAGAATAAGGTTTACAAGTTGGACGGCTTGTGATGGGGTCTTGATGTGATTCTTTCATCTCACTGACCAGTGAGTTACCGCTGGAACTCGTAACAAATGGATCACTGAGATGAGGGGAAAAAACTGAACCCAAACCTGCCACTGTTTTTTTTAAAGAATTATTTGTAGGAAGAAATCTTGGAGCAAAAATAATTTAATTTTTTTTCTACAAAAATAAATACAGTGTTAAGACAGCTGAATATATTTACAGTATCTTGTGTAAATGTTCATATATGTATAAGGCTTTCTTGCAGCTATATAAATCTGCACATCTTGATTGATGTCTTTTGAGCTGTGCTGACTTATAAAAAACATGGATTGTATCTAGCATATGCCACTCAAAGTTACAGTATCTCCTTTTTCAGACATACATAAAAATTCAACTTGGTGCATTTAGTGAAAAAATATTTTCAGCGTTTAGGAGATGCTTGCTTTGCTTTGAGAATGTCTAATGTATTAACTGTTTCATGAATGCTCAGTGAAGCAGCCAACTTTGAAAAAAAAATGATTAATTAATCTTTATTACGAAATTTTTATTCATGCAACAACCACTTCCTGACCCAGGAAGAGTTGTTCTGTCGAAATGTGGAATTCTATGTGACTGTTGCTTTCCAACACTGATCACTGAGACACATTAGCCCTGGATGCACTGTGAAAGAAATGAAGCCTGACGTCAGTCTCCTGTTAGTGTCCTCTGTCTGAAAACACAGAAAAACATTGCATGATTTGATCTGAAGAAGAGTGAAATTGCTCCATGTAGACATAAAATAATGACAGTAGTAACAAGTGTACTACACCAGCAGTTGTGGTGATAGTACCACTGAACAGGTGACCCAACCAGGAGCAACAAAATTCCCACGAGTTTCTTCCCAGGCATTTTTGATGTATCAGGATAACGAAGAAGAAACAAGCTGGGCAAACCTCAGTGCATTAACTTTCTGTCAGTAGCTGGTGTTCATTCATTCATTCATTCATTGATTTTGCCCATTTATTTTGGAGAGGTAGGAGGGATGGAGGAGAATACCTTACCTTACCTGGGAGTGTTGTTTTGGGTCTCTGAGCTGTGTCTGCCCTGAGCCTTGTAAATTTACAATGAAGCTGAAAAGAGCTTCCTGTCTGGGAAAGAATTAAAGCAGAGTCTTGGAGGAAATTTCATAGATGTGATGACTTGGCTGTGGAAGTGCATGGCTGGAACTGCACAGCTCTGAGATGAGTATGCTGCAATGTGAAGGCAAAGTGCCAGGGTGAAGGGAGTGTATTCAGAGAAAGTGTAGCATTGGAGCTTCACAATAAAGAGGGGCTTTGAGGCAAGACACTGAAGAACTGAGGAAAAAAAAATCAAAAATCCTCAGTCGTTTTGCCAAGCTATCAGGGAGCACAAAGCAAGATGAAACATTAAATTCTCATGGAGAAGCACCCAAGTGCTGAAGGAAAATGCTAAAATGTGCAGATGAAATCGATGGTTCCTGATACAGAGTGTTTAAAAGGCAAAAGCAGAAGTGCAGAGTTAAATAACTTTTGAACAGAGGATGCATGGAAGCTGTCAAATTAGGTTTTTTGCTTTGGAACTAAATTTTTGGGGAAGCTGATGTTGTGATTCAGTCTGGCTTTGATTGATGGCCTGCTTATGGCAACATCAAAGGATTTTTTGTTGTTTTGGTACAAATGGGACACTTTAACTAAAACATAGCACAGAACTACAGAATTCTAGTCAGAGGACTACTGGGTTTTTACTATAAAGTTATATGAGGGGTGCAGAAATATTTTGCTCCATATGAAATCCAAAGGGGGATATTATTCTGGTTAGAATTCCCCTTAGGAGGCCTAAATTCTACAAAGTCCTACCCAATGACACCTACATACCTCAAGATCAAAGGCTGACATGTTTGCAGGTTTATGGTGTATGAATCCTCCTCTTAAAGATCTTCGTGAAAGGTTATTCGAACCTACCCCATTTCATTTCTGTCAAGTCAGTGCGTAGTCATGCAAGACAAGGGACTTGTTTTTAATATGTCAGAAACGTACAGTTTCTTCAATATTCAGCTCATGAATATTCATGTGTTTTTGTCAGTGTGTCTTCATTCCAGAAGTAGTAAAGAGACTATAAGATAGACGGTGTCCTGTGAGTGGTGTGGAAATTTGCTGAAGGGAGATGAGACGCAGGTTTTAGCAGAATGGGAGACACAGCCCTTCTAGCATATCTTCAGGCAAAATGTGATGAAGCTGTAGAAAGATTTAAAATTCACAGAGACTCAACCCAGCCCTGAGTAAACTCATCCCACTGTAATAATGGCTGAGGAACCAGAGTGATGACAATTTGTGTGTGAAATTGTATCTCTGCAAAATAATGCACGTTTGTCATGGTTCAGTGCACCTTGTAAGAGAACGCTGCATGTACCACACACGTGGTGGTGTCCATGGAGTTGGTTAGAGGCCATTTCACTCTGTGCTTTTACTTTCATTAGAAATTGCTCTGTCTGCACTTGTATAAACTATTGCTGTATGCAGGCACTGCCTCAGTCTGCCAGCAATGCTTTTTTCATTGTTGCAGAGCTTTTCTATAGAGATAAGTCTTTTAGTTTGATGTTAAGAGACAGTTTATTCTTTTATTTTTCTTTAGTTTAAGGGTTTCACAGTTCTGATTACAGTGCCAATTATGAGGATGGCAGAAATACTGCCTCACCTGACACCACTAGGGTTGTTTCACTTTTCTTCACCTGTTTATTCAGATAGCAAATGACATACACTTCCAGAGGACACGGTATCTCGTGTTCTGTGCACATTCTGACAGATTGGTTGGACAAAACATAGACCCAATATGAAATATGGAAAATGTACTTTGATTGCCATCTCCCATAATGTCCTTTTCATGAAATAAGAGGAGAGCTGCCTGGTGCAAGGTTTTCAAATGATCAGAGGCTGAATCACACAGATGTGTATGGCAGGATCCCTCAGAATGGAAAAGAATGATCTTTGGGCAGCCAAATTTTTCTCTTTATCCTTTGAGTGTTTGCAGTGTTGGTGCATAGCACTGAACACATTGTAACTCCATAGGCACTGGAAATTTGGGGGAGAATTGCTGGAGATTCAGAACAAAATTTGTATGTGATCCAAGTTGCTCTTGGGCAAATACAGCGTGTTGGAAACTTGGGAAGAGTGTATGTTATGTAACCAGGCTCGGTTTCACAGCTGATTTAGAAAAAAGGGCATTTTGTGTCCCAGAATGAGATCTGGGGAAAGAAATTTTATCTTGATCAAATGCAGCAGCTGCTGTAGTTTACATTCAAGTGTGATGCAAATCAAGCCCCCTTTTCTGCTCTGTTCCGTTCTGCCCAAAGAGGGAACCATTGTTGGTTTCCTTTTTTCAGAGGACTGGTCTGTGATTTGACCTCAGCAATTACAAATGATTAAAAAAAAAAAAAAAAAAAAAAGAAAAAAAAAAAAGCGAAAAAGCAAGTTCTGGAATATTGTAATGAAACATATAAACAGTTTAAAAATACTTAAGTGATGAATCTGTGTTGTAAGAGCCAGCTGCAGAGTACTTATAACTGGAGTATGTTAAACTATTTAAATATTCCAAACATTATGTACAACAGATCTTGTACTAATTCATTATGAAAACAGCAATTTCATTTAATCATTTATTAGCTATTTATAAGGTGTCTGCGTATCAAGTATGCATACAGATTGTTGTTCTACCTGGCGACCAGTATAATGCCTGCATGTGCAATCACTGATGATTCTTTTTGGGGATCATTGTTCTCAATTACTCCTCACCAGCACGTGTGGTTCTGAGACCTGTCTGTTTAACAGAGTCGTTGAGTCTTTGTCCTTCCCAAGAGGGGAAAAACCCAACAAATTGTACAGAACAATACCCAGAACTTGAATGTAAGTCATTCATTCCTCATTTCTGTTCACTTCTGGAATGTGCCTTTGCCACTGTCACCATGAAGGCAGCAAAGCACGCTGCCCAGAAACGCTGTATAATCTCTGTCCCCAGAGGTTTGCAAGATCCAACTGGCCAGAACCTGAAGCAATCTGGTGTGAATTGGGTACTGACACATATCTGTGCAGGAGGTTGGACTGTGGCCCTTCCGAGGGCCATTCCAACGGGAAGGATTCACTGACTTCCCAGGAAGTCACAGTGTGGGACTAAGCAGAGTGCTGTTAGTTATCTGTTGTGTTTCCAAGGTTGTTAAACACGGTTTGATTGTAGCACACAGTGTTGGACCGTGATGAAAAAAGAAACACATCCAGAGGAAGCAAACGGTGCAATACTCTGCCATTCTGCCATGGTGTGTCCTGATCCTTGGTACTTGCTCACACTGCTGCAGTGCTTTGGGGTTTTTTCATGACTGACACGTGAGTTTCAGCTTCCCCCTTGTGATAATTTGTTTCTTTGATGGGTCTTACTGTACTGTAGGTGTAGGTACCACAGGATCCAGCTCTTATTAGCAGGATACTGTTTGTTAATTGTCTTACATCCATGTCTGAATCATCTTCATTACCTGATCATTAAAACCTTGAGAACCTTAATGAAGAATTTGCCATCAAAGTTAAAAAAAAAAAAATCTCCTGATATTAGGACTCCCAAATCCTAGAGCCATGGCTCTTATCTGTGCCCCATGAATATTTTCTATTTTGGAAAGAACGGTCTATTTAATGTCATGTAATGCCAACAATAAATGTACAGTGTGCAAAAGAAAACCTGTAGCCACCTTGCTGAAATGCACCTGATGAGGTTCAGAGGTTTTTTTTTTCCATGCCTGGCCATGACTCTGCCTGCTGCATAAGCCAGGATGGGCAGGAGGTTGGATGTACACTGAATATGACTGGTGAAATTCTTGGACTCTGTTAAAGTTCTCACTAATGGGATTGTTTATGACATCTTGTCCTGTTCCTGAAATGAGGATGTGAAGACTGGAAGAGAATTTGTAGGTCACCCTGCTATATAGTCCTTTTCATAACTGTACTTATGGACCATTTAATCTAATAAAGAGTGTGGAAAAGGGATAAGATTTTATTGCAAAAAATAATTTTCTCACACACTTCAGAACTTTCATTTTTTAATTTTTCCCTTCCCAAGCAGATAAATGCAAAAATTTCTCCTTCCAGCAAAGAATTGATAAACTACTGAAGACTTCAAAATTGCAGCTGATTCCCATAGTGATATGTTGCTTTGTCCTGTTGGTGTTAAAATCCTGGATGCAAGTTTTTATCACTGGTATATTTGAGGACAGCTACCATGCGTTTCTTGTTAGGTGATTCTCACAGACAGTGAAAATGTGAATTATTCACAGAGACTTGACATTGTTTGTGATGCTCTAGGCCAGTGCACCTGCATTAGCTTCACTCTTTTTCATACCTGTGTTGTTACCACTTTTAAATCTGAGTTTACGTTGTGTTGAAAATGCCTGGTTCCAATTGCCTTTTCTGACCTATAGATACATACTTACACATAAAAAGTCAATGGTTGATTAAACCAAATAGCAGATAAGGAAAGCTGTGAAAGGCCTGAATCTCACGCCACACGTCAGAACCTGTGGACCTTCAAGAGCGTGGCACAATATGGCATTCAATCAAAATTAATATTGTTACAGCAACAGCAATCGAGCATAATGTATTTCAGGGATTATTGACAGACTGGAAGGAACTGCTGCTTGCAGTAATCATCAAAACTCATCTGTCTATTAATCGCCAGGAATGCCTGCAATGAAGTCTTCATTGCTGTTATGACTTGAAATCGATGGGTATAATGGTATAGATTATTTTTGCGTAACAAACATTCATTCGCTGTTTATTAATTTTTTCAGTGTTTGTTCCTGCCACCTAAATATATTTCTTAAAATAGCATACAGGAAGGAAATTATCTGAAATTGTCTACAAGGGCTTGTATGAAGTGCTGCTTTTGCTGCTGCCTAGAAGAAAAATGCCAGTCAGTAACTGATTCCCAAACCTGGCCTAAAATCAAGAAGAATTCGGCAATGATGAAAAGCACAGCAAATAAAAAGAATCAAGGTTCATAAAAATATTTGTGTATCTGCTTGTCTGGCACCCCAAAGAGAGCTTTCCTGGAGAAGTAACATCTTTTAATGTATATTTTGGTGCTCAAAGTTTGATAAATTCTTTCATTTATGCTCTTTTTCCACCAGTGCACTTACAGTGACTTAAATGAAAATTGTCTTTAGTGTTACTTTGTGTAACATTAACTTCCAGAAGCCCATTACCTGAATTCAGAATGAACTGTTCCTTGAATGCGTGACTGCCATGAATTGGGAATACTTTGTTGTGGAAATTGTGGAAGGAAAACCACAGAATGCTGAGTACTGAGATCCTACAAGAGGAGTATGGAGTCCATTTCCAAGCAGTGGGACTGGCTCCAAGTGTGCAATCCAGTAAGCAGGAGAGCCAAACCTGAGTTATGATCCTGTGTTCCTTACAAAGCAAACCAGATGGAAGAAAAATCACATTTGTTTCTTGAACAGATCTTGGGAAGCTCTTCCTTCCACAGTGTGGCCTGATTCTATGTTATCACCTGGATATCCTTTTATCTGCCTTACCAAAGTAATCTCTCTAAATTCCTTTTCAATTTTTGCTTAACCAGGCTGATTTGCGTGCACATAGAAAAGGAAATGAGAAAGTTTTAAACCAAAAATCTATATTCTTAGAATTTGATATTCATGCACATTTTTATGCATAGAATTCCCATTAAGATTACGGCAAGATTTACCTACAAATCTTCCATTCTGGAAGAATGATTAAATTCCCAAAGTTTTATGAGAAATAATGTATCTTGCTTTTCAGTTGTCAGTTAATGCTAATGAGGATATGAGCAACTACACTCTTGTATGTTTAAATTGACCGAAAGCTTAGTGTGGAGCTGGTTTGAAAGCCAGGGCTGGATAAGAATCCATGAGTTATTCATGTCTCAGAGGAGATACTTTTTGGGTTGACTTATGCTTCTGCTGCCGAATAATTTTTTATATTTTGTTTTTCTGCAGGGAAAACATCTTTAATAGTAATGTAAATATATGTAAGTGTGTGTAAAATAGATTATTGCATGAGTATCAGCTTAAATTAGTATCACATTTCCCAAAGAAATGGTAACAATTTAGACAGCAAGCCTTTGTTTTTTAAGGCTATTTTTCAATTTTAGGAGTTTTCTGGTCTGTTAAAACTATCAGTTTTTCTGAATGTGGTCTGTTGCATGTGATACAGCAAAAATTCCCATTCCTATTTAAATTAAAATACATTTCAACTTCGACCCATCCAACCGCAAAATGTCCCAGAACCTCGCTTCATTTTCTGTTTCTAGGGAAAGCAGCACAGAATAAATTATTCCAAGTTTCAATGCTGCTCTCCAGCTTGTGGGAAGCACTTGGTACATCATTTTGCCAGACACATTATACCAGAAAACTTGAATTAATAGAGGCATCTTAGTCTGGTAGTGATGAAAAGCCCCAGGAAAGATCTGCTGATTTCGTCTGAGCTGTTACACAGTGATATACTGTGTACTATACACTCTGCAGCTGTTTAAATCTGTATGGTGAATTCAAGCAAGTGCAGAAGGAATAAAACTGGAAAAGCCCTGAGAAACATTATTGAGATTGCTGTGCTGGAGCATGAATGGCTGCATTTTTTATTTTATTTTTTTTTTTTTAATCTGGGAGAATTAGAAGAATCATCATTGTTCTGCATGGTTTTCTCTTTGTGTTATTTTTAAGTAAGTGAAAAAAAAATTCTAAAGGTTATGTTGCATTTTAGGACTAAATCTGTCCTATCTACCTATAGGTATCTCCAAGTCCAAGGAAAATATTGACAAAACAGGGGTTTGATTTTATTGGTTAGTTTCATACTGGCAACACAAAAGTCATAAATTGCCTAAAATCCATCCAGTAAATCCCAGAAATTCGTATAAGAGGTGTGATTTCGGGTAGCACCAGTGCTTCAGCAGAGCACTGTCACTGGTAAGAGCTGGGGCACTTGCAGTGTGTTCAGTTTTATGCAGGGTGATCCTATTTCCAGACATATACAAATGCCTTGTGCAAGGGCATTTTCTTTATGAACTTGTGCATCTTTGCTGATGAAGGGGTTGCTCTGATTTGTCAGTGCTGAGCACAAGCCAAGCATGAGGCACAGACAGTACCTGTGTGAAGGCTGGAGTGTTTGTGTTAGAGATCATGAAGGAATGTGCCATCAGTTTCAGGAGCTCACTGACTTTTTTTTTTTTTTTTTTTTAATCCTTTTTTCTCTATTGTTTTTTATAATCTGTAGCTAATTTTCATTGATCACCACTTTTTTTGACATAATTTATTTTTCTTAAATTTTGCAGGCACAAAGATTCAAATATTTTGCTCCTTTTGCATTCTTTGCGCTGTATTCAGCATTGATGCCTGTTGGAAATGGTTTGGCCAAGTATTTTACGCACAGCAGTTATTGACTGTTTTCCATTCTAACTGCAGGCTCTACATGAAAGAGAGTTTTCTGATTTAGAAAAAGCTATGTAGCTCTTTCCAGAACTCAGATTCCCAGATTCCCAGAGTAGCTTCTTTTGTATTGTTACATATGTGTGTGTATGTATATATATATATATATTTAAAATTGTTGAGGTCCAAGTGAATATTGCAGATGGCAGTAACATCCAGGCATTTTCTTCTCTGTTACTACTATGTGCACACTCGTATTCCTGTCTTCCATAATTCTGACTTGCCCTGGCAACTGGATCCCTAGGAGTGTTGTCAAGAATTCCAGAATTATTGGCAGAGCAGGAGAATTTCATTATGCCAAAACTTTTTAATTTTTGGCCATTTCATTCAATGCCTTATACCTCCTGCTTGCATTTTCTTGACTTCGTGATTGCTTTTGTTTGGGTTTCTTTTTTCCTATGAAGGAGGGATTAAGCCATGAAATTTACAGCAGCAGCCCAGATTAAAAAGGAAAGAAGAAAAGAGAAAATGTAATTGGTATAAAAGTTTTTTAAATCAAGTTTCTTATTATTTTTCTTTAAATAGTGAATTATTCAGTATTTTGGTGTTAATAATTTAACAGAACCCGAAGTAAGATATCAGCAGGACATGTGTGGGATGGGTGGTAGTTCAAGTTTGATCTAAAAGGCTTGCCTTTGTGTTGAAGTTGGGTTGAAGCTTTGATCTATTTATAATGAGTATTCTAAGGGTTTACTAATTATTTTAAACCTGAAGAGAATCTCAGGGTCCATTTTTCTGTTGGAAAGGAACCAAAAATAAACCTTGCTGGAAGGTAAAGGCAGAAAGTCATAAAGTTTGGGAATGTTTTTTAAAGTTAAAGCACGACCGCCTACTGGCTATAATTTCTGAAAAGTTTGGGGGCAAAATGTATTTTCTGTCTCCTTTTTATATTCTGTAGCATTAGGAATTTTCTGAGGTACTTCTGACTGGAGATAAGGCATCCTTTCTATATTCCATCCATTTAAAAATTTTGCAGCTATAAAGTTGAAATGCGGGATTTTTTTTGGTTTCTTTGGAATTACATTTATATTTAAAAATGTATAGCCATTTCTGTTACGACATTTATTCTATTAAAAAACTAAATTAGCATACATATTTATGAGAAATTGTGGGGTGCTAATACATTTACAAGAGAAACTTTATAAACCATTTGTGATGGTACACAAGTACAACTTTAAAAATAAATCTGAATTTATATCTGCTTAGAACATTGCTCAAGATTTGGGAGTTTTTTTTGAAAACCATATTTGTGTCTGATATATGCTTAATTCCATCTTTAAAGGCAAGATTCTTATTCCACTTTGTACAATGATTTTGTAAAATTACAGAGACCCATACACCATAGAATTAAGTGCTATTTACATCATGTGAGAAGTTTCCCCCTCCCCAATTTTCTAGGAATTTTTCCAGTTTTCAAAGGATGCTGACTAGTTTAATGAATCTATAATGCATGCAAAATAGTTTCTTTCTGATTTATTTTCTTCCATTGAAACAGTATTTGGGATTAAAGGTGAACCTCTTTTCATGGTTCAAATCATTTTCATTAGCAAGAAGGAAAAACATGCCCAATAAGCCTGATACTGCAAAAGAATTACTTAAAGTGGTTCTGAGGAGCAATTTTTGCCTTTTCAATTATGCAAATGCTCATCAAGTTTTTGTCTTTGGTAATCTTTGGCTCATACTAAAAAACTGACACTGACTTTTTGACCTGACACAAATGTAATTGCTGTGAGGTTTTCTCCTGCCTTTGCCCTGGCACAAGATTAAAGAAATGCAAGTACTGCATTCCACAAATCAAGCTCATACTTACACCTGCATCTTATCCTTGTGATTAAATTTTTATGGAATCATAGAATAATTCACATAGGAAGGAACCTTGGGAGTTTCTAGTCCAGATCTCTGTGTGCTCAGAGCAATGTCAGGAGTGAATTCAGATCTGATTGCTTTAGGCTTTGTCCAGTTTGGTCTTAACCTGCACAGTGCCTGCTCCAAGGCTTAATTATCCCAGTTGATGGTTTTTGGCCATAATATGCAGGCAGAACCTTCCTCATTACAGTTTTTGAGGCTGTCCCTTTTTCTCTTACTGTGCACCTCTGTAAGAGCCTAGGTTTTCCCTCCTGGGATGGTTTCCATGTTGGTAGTTTCTTCCCTCCTTGAAGCTTGCCTTTAGACTCAAAGACCTTTCTCTAAAACACTGAGGCAAAGTTTAGTTTCTCTTCTCTTCCTTCACTTTCATGTCCTGTGCATGGATGAGCTCAGTCGTGAGTTCCCTGTGAAACCAAGACCTCCTGGTATTTCTGCTGAATTTCCTGGGCATGGAGTGTTGTGCTTGCAGGAGATTGCCCTAGCAGGGCTTCCAGCTCTCTTGTGATCCTTTTCTTTTCACAGTTCCTCACACAGGATCTCACCTACCTTTAAAAAAAAAAAAAAAATTCCCTTCCTGAGCTGAAGTCCTCAGAAATTCCAGGGTCTGTAACTCAGCTTCTTGCTGAGACAATTTTTTTCCAAAGAAACTGAGGATATCCCAATAAAAATAAGTATGCTGAAAATATTTTTAATAGCTGAATAATCACATTTATCATTATGTTTTTGTTTGTTTGGGGGTTTTTTTGTTGTGTTTTTTTTTTTTTTTTTTACCACTAACTAGACTTCTAGAGTGGTATAACTCAACAAATATTATATGGGTATCTCTTAATTAGCATACTCTTATAACTAGAGACATTTGCCAAATTCAGAAAGGTGTAGGTGCTTTTTGTTAATTAATTACTGGGTAATCATTTAAGAATTTGTCACTGGGATATAGAAGGCATGGGTAATGAGACTGCCTGTTACAAAGTCAAATGAATCTAGATAGGAAGTATACAAAGTGTGTTTTAAAATTGCACCCAAGTGATCACTTCGTTGGCTGTACCAAGTAAAAAGCTGATGAAGAAAAAGGCCTTTATCAGTTCACTCACAGAATTTCACTTCCAAAGTGCTGTGCTTTAAGGTAAATAACACACATGCTGTCCATGACTAGTGACTGCAGCAAGAATTCTTGTTCATTGCCATCAAATAAAGCATTTAGGGGGCAGCATTTGTAATACCACAATATTAGAGACAATTTGTGCCTTTTAAGCAACAGATTTTTTTCGTGATGCAAGTGTTTGTGACTGATAAAAGGGCTGAAATTCTGTAACAGTGAAACTTTCACAATGTCAAAATTAACACTGGCTCCACTCAAACTTGGGCAAAGGAGCTCTTGTCCAAGTCAATGGAAGGTCAATACAGATGAAAATAATATAATACATGGGTGTACTGTTCTTTTATATTAATTATATCTCAATGCTATTTGCTTTGTTAGGGTTATATTGTGATAGAATTTGGCTTGGTTGGAAACATTTTGGTATTCAAAATATTTTTGAATTTAGAGAATACTTGTATTTAAAATAGGAAGATGGTTGGAAGAATGGTGGTCAAATGGAAAAAAAAAAATCTTTATTTTCTTTCGCTCAGTTTTTTGCATCCTTTCTGTTTTACCAAAGTCTGCGAAAGAGGAAATTTTTAAAGCTCTTGGAATCCTGTCTGACATGTAACTGGAGACCATATATGAAAAACCACAGTGCTGAGCAGCCATAGTTTATTGGGTAAAATGAATAACTAATTCCAATTTTTTGTGTTTAATTCTAGAATTTACTGAGTAATCCATAAAAGATGCCATAATCAGATAAGTAATACACAGTAAACCAGGTCGTTTTCTTCTCTGCTCCTTATTTTGCCAACATAGGTGATGTAGAGAGGAGCCTCTGTGCTTGTACGCATTTGCTTTGGGGTTGTGATTAGAATCTGAAGAATGACTAAATACACAATATATAGAAGATAGAAATAGCTGGGGCATCTGCAAAAGTCTTATTCAAAACACATTGATTTGTTCTGAATGTTTTAATTAGATCTTTTAAGCCATGTTTATTTCTCTTATTATAGAATGTGTGGTGGCACAACAGCAACTTTGCATAATAGCATATAAAATATTTAAGTATTTCTTCTTTGTCTCAGTTCAAGAACACATCTGCTCATATGAAAAGAAAAATAAATTACATTTTTTCACCATAGCTTAAATATATTGTTGATATACATGAGATTTCATGTGTTCACTTAGTGAACATGGGAACATTCTCTGAGTATAAAAAGGAAACCTTTTAAAAGCAGGAAATTCAGAAAGGGCTTTGGTTTATTTCTCATTATTTAACATAAATAAAAATACTTCTGTGTAACAACAAAATAAAAAGGAACAAAGAAAAAGAAAGAGGGATGCTTGCATGCCACCAAGGACTAGAAGTGTAAGCAACGTACACAAATAACTTTCAAAAGCCCAGGCTGCTTTCTTTCAGTATTTACCATCTTTAAGCTCCCTGAAGACTGCCATAATTAGTTTTCTCCCTTACAAGTAATTATGAGCACCTGTAATTTAAAAAAAAAAAAAAAAAAAAAAAAAAATTGTGTCTGAGATACAATCCCTCGGGTATTTTTCTCTTAGATCCTTCCTCATTTGCTCTTAGAAGTTCTTTTCCACTAACTTCTACTCTTGGGATACTTTAAATGGAATGAATTGTTCCTCTTCAATTACTTTTAAAACCAGGTGAGGCCTGAAAAAAACACGTTCTCAAAATAGCAGTGTATCACTCTTGAGGGAATTATGCAGCACCCCACACCAGGAGATCCTTTGGAGATTGAAAACCCCACCATTATGTTCCTCTCCCCTTCCTCCTGCTTAGAGGTTTCACAGGTCAGACCCTACAGAAATTAATCTTCCATACCTGAATGTTGGCATTAGCTTTAAGCCAGAAGATTTCCTCACATAGAATTATTTAAGAGTGATTTTGCCTAATGCTAGGAACTGAAAGGATAAGCCATGAAGTCTACAAAGAATTGCCCATTAATTTGACAAACCTAAACCACTGACTGTCTGGGAAAAGAACTTGATTCAGTTTTTATTCTAATACTGCATTGATCTTAAAATGTTCTTGTCATTTTTTTCAGGGCAGTCGACCGCTGATTAAATTTTGTGTTTTCCTTTTCATAAGATGTTTTGCAATTTCTCTGTGCACTGCATCACCAATACAAGCTGAGGGAACTACTTCTTCATATAAGCAAATTCTCAGTGATGGGTGAAAAATCACTCAACATTATTTGGTTTCAAAAAGCACTTAGATTTAAATACAGTTCATATCCCTCCATGTATACAAGGATAGAGATGTGTAGCCTAAGATTTTAAACCTTTGGGTAAATTATAGAGCACAGAACTATAAAGACTTCCCAGGTTCTGGATAAAATGTCCATTATGGGAATTTTCTCAGTCTGTGCTGATAAGGAATTCAGCTCTTTCTGCCTTTTTTATCCTCCTTTTGTAGAAAGAAATGCCAGTTGTGCAAGTTTAAAGGTGACACACACTGAGGCTGACTGGGAGACCAGGAGCTCCTGTTGTACAGCTCAGGAAAAGCCTAACTGGCTCTAATTTTCATCCCTCTTCTAATCCTTCTTAAAGACAATGAAGAGAATATGTTCTTGGAGGGCAAAATACATCCACTGTCTTTCAGCTGTATCAGTTTAAGAATAATTTCTCTGCCTTTCTAACACATTAATATCAAACTAAGAAAAGGTTAATTAATACAGAACCCAGAAGTACAGTGTGCTCCAGAACACCCTTCTTTTATCCTGTCATACAAATACTTTACAAGAATGGTATAAAGCTATTTATGTGGGCCCTATGCTTGGCTCAGGAATTACCTATAGAAGAAGGTCTTTTCAAGGAGCAGTGCCCATTCCCTTTAAGACCCCTGAATGTTTTTTTGGGAATCAGATCCACTTGGTTACATTCGACCTTTTGAAAGGACTGCATTCAAACAAAGGAGAGCTAATCCAGGTTTCTCAACAAGACTAAAAATGAAAGCAATCACTGGCTTTTCAAAACTTGCAATGGTCTTGGCTGGATGTGCTCACCTTGTAATTGTATTTTCCTCAAGAGCCTTTCTCCCAAATAAGAGGTTGGGATGCTATTGTAATGTCAAATCTGACTCACTGTTACAGTTGCTATTAAAAGTTAGCAGCTGTAATTAGGGAAGAATTTTGAAGCTGCACTGTTGTATTGTCAGTTGTAACAGCTTTTAATTATCTTATATTTTTCTTTAAAGTGATCAGCTTTGCTGAAGCTGAATGTGCTTTTATCATTTTTGCTCTGGAAATGAGCTGACACATTTAATATAATTTAGATAGAAATACTGTTGCTGCAGAAAACAATTGGAATCTATGAACTTTTTAGAGGATTTTGAGCACAGGAGACAGCCATAGTGCTTAGAGGGATTTTGCCATCATCCAATTAAAATAGTCCTCCATTCTTTCTAATACCATTCTATCTGGTCTTAAAATGCGTAAGACTAATTACATTAGCCCACAGAGGCTTGCATGGCTAATACTATTGGCCATTTCCTCAAATAGAAGAATTATAAATGATTAAACACTTTGCAAATAATGGCAGTTTTTGCTGCAGGACTCGATGGGATCCACAGATACTCTGTCTTTTCCCCCCCCGGCTCACATCAGCCTGTGCTGCTCAGCCTTGGAGCAGATGCCAGTGCTGGAATTCCAGCAGCCAATTCCATTGTCCCTCCAGCTTACTGGAGTCTGGGAGAAAACCAAACCCTTTTGTTTCTATTTCTACTCTGGACTTAGGCTGAGGATAGAGAGAATAAAGACAGAGCCTTATAGCTTAGTCTGGTAATAGGACATGCCTTGTTATGCATGACTTTGCTCCCTTTAAATCCTTCCAGTTGTACTGGGGGAAATAATGTAGTTTTCCAGGGGAGAATCCTGAATCTTGAGGATGCGGAAGAATGCAGCTGCTGTAGGAACCACAGAAGAGTCTGGGTGAGCAGACTGTCCTGTGGCTCTGTGCAGCAGCCTAGAAGGAGAGATACAGCTAAAGAAGTAGTGCTCTGTATTGTCATTTTTGGCAGGCAGCATCCTTGTCAATATGCATGAGCACTCAGCAGAGAGAGAGAACCTGTCACCCAGGGGATGTTACACACTGATGACAGCAACCAGGCACAGGTCCTCTAACATGTACTTAGATTAAGTTCATTTACAGTTGTCACTCCGAGAGAAGGAAAACTGCTAGGCAGGAAAGGACAAGCAGCATTGGTGGTGCAGCCATTCTTCCAGCATTTCCACTTTTTTGCATCCTGCTTCATAATTGATTCTTCAAGACTGGGAAAAGTGAAAATTCTGTCTCCTTCAGCAGCTCCAACAAACCTGAAAATTAATCCTTATAATCCTTATAATTTGATGCCCCCATGAGAGACCAATTTAGCCCATGACCACAAGTGGGAAGGCTCTCTCACTCCAGCATGTTGATATTGGATTAGATTGTTTTGATAAATAGTGATTTTATATATAACATTCATATCCAACTAAAAATTCACCATGGGAGAGATTCCCAGTCATGTCATGATCTTTTTCATATACTGTCCTTTAAATTATCCCAGACATTCCTGGCTCTGTCACACAGTCACCAGATCCTTTGAGGCAGGGATTAAGTGTTTGCTCAATTTGTTTTTGTTTGGTTTGGCTTGGTTTGGGGGGGGTGGGGGTGTTGTCTGTTTTTGGTTTTTTTGTTTTGTTTTGTTTTGTTTTGTTTTGTTTGTTTTGTTTGTTTTTTTTTTTTTTTTTTTTTTTTTTGTTTTGGGTTTTTTGGTTTTGTTTTGGTGGGGTTTTTTGTTTTGTTTTTCATTTTGTTTTGGTTTTGGTTTTGGTTTGGTTTGGTTTTTTTCCCTCTTATTAATGTTTGGGGAGTTGTGATGCCTTTCAGATCACAAAAGGAAAAGTTATCAAAGTGGTGTGGTGGGCGTCCTTTGTCCTTCTAATAGCTGACTTGTAGATATCAAGAGATGGGTAATAAAACTACAGTTTCAGAAAGGGTAAGACCTTCTCCCTGTTAAACTCCAAGAAAGCTCACAAAATGCTACAGGAGAATTTTATTGTTGTGAATCTACATATTAGAATTGAAATTTGGCATGTGGGAGCATTAATTTATCACAGAGGAGAAGAGTATTTTCTTTGAAACACATTCAGAATTTAATTCCTGTTCTAGGCAGATGGAACACCTTGGCCTGGATTTTTGTTTGGGTGTTTGTTTTGTAAATATAAATGCCCATCAAAGTAAATCTCATCAGTAGGAAGAGCAGCACAATGTAAACAGTATTGGAGAGTTTTGGGCAGTTTTGTGGTCACTGTTGCCTACAGAGTTCAGTATCTTGGGGATAGAAAATCTCTATTACCTTGAGCAGTTTTGTAAATAGTGGGCATGTTCTATTAAATTTTGCTTTAATGCTCAAAAGATGTTTATTCCACCAAATGCTTTTCCTTATTCCTTTTCCATATAAGCACTGCATGTATACACACATATCTGTAGACACATAAATCCTAAATAAGTTTATAAATTGAACCAGGAGATTCAGAGTATTATGCTTTCCAGAGTAAATAGGTTTTTGAAAAAAATATTTAACTTTGGCTTTCAGAGCACCGGATGAGATATGCAGCATTGGATACACATTTCCCATTGCTGGGGGACCCAAATTCCACTGTATTTCAGGGGTACCAAACCACTGATTCTGACTAAACTATTTGTGATCTGACTTACTGTAATGGTCACATGTCAAATGAGGATATTTTAAAATTAGTCTATAGAATCTGAATAAGAAAATGATTCCAGTATCTTCTGATACCTTTGAACATAGCCTTTCCATGGGCTTAAAATCTTGCTATTCTGAGGAAAGCACTGAGGGTAATTTAAGTCTGAGTAAAGAAAGAGGCAGTCTTTTTTACTTTGAGGGACTATTGCCTGCTTCTTGAGATTATTGAATTTTCATTCCAGTATAGAGAGAAGCAGTATATCGCCGAGATGAAACAGAAAGCTTAATAGGCACTATATCTCTTGATGTTTATAGAAACTTAGGCAACAATCTTAAAAAGACACCGAATTGGATTCTAAAGTACTGACCCAAATGAATTAGGACGATATAGCTCTTGCAACAGTACTGCCACATGTACCATTCATGGTATTAAGATATGGCATTATTCTTAATTTTGTTTTAGTAAATTCAAAATTGCATGTGTTGGTCTTACATGTGTTGGAGAATAATGTTGAAGAATAATGGGAGATCACAGAATCACAGGATAAGCTGAGTGGGATCCACAAGGATTATTGAGTCCTGCTCTTGACCCTGCACATCCAACAATCCCAGCCTGTGCACCCCTGGGGGAGGTGTCCAAAGTCTCCTGGAGCTCTGGCAGCCTTGGGGGTGTGCCCATTCCCTGGGGAGCCTGGGCAGTGCCCCACCACCATCTGGGGGAAGAACATTTTCATAAAAAAAAGACTGGCATTTATTTTTTTTCAGCGAGAGGCTGCAGTAACTGGAATCTTATAGGTACCCATATTACCTACAAAATGAATTCTCAGAGAAAATAAGTGTGATTCTCTTAGCATGACAAAGATGTGTATCTATTTCACATTTAAAATTGTTAAAGGAAACTTTCGCAATTCTGCTTGGGGGCAAGGGGGGCCCTTCTATTATTTTTGCAGAGGTTTAGCTTGGCAACATGATTTTGCTGTCTAGGTGAGTTAGGTGGCGTTACTCCTTGTGAACACTTCAGGTCGTTGCAGAGTACTTGTTATTGTCAGGCACTAGGTGGCCTGCTTGCTAAAACATAGTAATGAAGCCTTCTGCAGACAATTTTCAAAAGCACTGCGTAAAAAATGAGTAAATAAAAATGCATTTTTAATTTGTAATAGAGGCTGAGGCATTTAAACTCGCCGATGCAAAGCTCCAAATACGTGGAAGTCTGCAGGTACTGTAACCTACCTGAAACAAGCTCAGCACACAATTATTTTGTTCTTGTCTTGCAGACAATATTTAGACAAAAAGATCAAAGTTACCCACCAAAGATGGGATACTGACTTGTGTATTCTCTAAATCATAAGCTCCTAGTTCCTTTGAGGGCACGTAAAAGCTGATAAATGCAATACAGTATAGCACTTGGTTTAGCACCCTGATGGTTTGGTGTCTTATGCCCAGAAACACAAAAAGGGTCAGCATTTATAGTTTCTAAAGGGCAAATATAGCACTGGTGTTCCAGGAGTTAGTTGTACTCAATCTGATCTACAGAAAACCAGAATTAAGAGCAGCAAGCAAGGCAAGACCTTGCTGGCTTTTTCTTGTTGGTTTGGAGTGATGGAAGGCTGGACAAGGCTGTGGTCTCTCAGTGTTGCCACCTGAGTCCTGTGCTGGTACAAACCACGTTAAACTCTGTCTTTCGGCAATTCTGAGGTTTTAATTTGTTGTTATGTGACTCTTGTTAGTGTCAGTATATGCGTGGTCATCACTCAGTTTGAGCTTTAGATATTGAACTTGAAAAAAAAAAAAAAGGTATCTATTTTATTTATTTAAAATGTAATGAACCAGTAATTTCAGTAACAAGCCTTCATTGAAATAGTTTTGCTGTTGAATTGAATGGCTAAAGTGATCAACCATGGAATGATTTCAATATGATTATTTGGCTTCTTTATTTCAGGTCAAATGCAAGATTAATGAGATGGCTGAGATTAGAAAGATCATTTTATCTACCATTGGTAGAATTCTAGAATATTACTGGTCAAGAAAGGTGCAATTTTTTTTCTGTTCTGCAGGGACCATGTGAGAAGGATGTGTCTGAACCAAGGGATGAACATAATCTCCATTCCACACAACACTATTGTGGTCATCAGCTTGGAAATTTATCTTGCACGCATTTTTCAACCGAATTCCCCTACTGTCTCTGTTCTAAACCAGATAAGTGAACAAACAAGAGAAAGCACATTGCAATGATTTCTAATTGTACAGGAAAGGGCATTGTGTGGCTTGTGTAATTACATGTTTCATTTTCTCCTGAAATCATACTAATTATAACAATGGATTCAGGCAATTGATCATATTTTTCTAGCACAGGAAAGATATTTCAACCTGATATTTGTGTCCTTTATTCTGATAAGAGTAGAACATATCAGCAAATATATGGCAGAATATGGTGTGTTCCAAGAAAATGTCTGATTTTTTTTTTCTTTTCTCTAAGAAAATATTGCATCCCAATAGAAGAGGAACTATAAGAACTTGTTGTTTTGTGATTTGATCAAAAAGTGTATTCCTCCTTACTCCAGCCAAGTCTGAGCATGAATCTCTTGAATTGATTTCAAAGAAATCAGACTTGGCAGGATTCCTCAGGTTACAGAGAACGATTCTCCATTTAAAGCAGTGCAGCATCCATCCACACTGCACTGAGAAATAAAGTGCCTCCTCAAACTCTGCCAAAAAGAGACAAAAAATCTGTGATATGTGACACACACACTCACACACACACACACACACACACACAAATGTCCTGTCACTAAAGCTTGTAGGAAAAGCAGTGAACAAATTACTGATGCATAGAGGAATATCACTGGGAGATGTCAGATTGCCTATTGGGATTCATAATGCTTGGATATCAGAAAATAGGTGTGATGTACTGCATCACATCAAACACAGCAGAATTTTATTAAGAAAACAGATCTGCAGACTTTAAGATACTCTTTATGTACGGGCATATTTGAAAAAAATCAATATATCTTATAATTTAGTGTATATGTGGGACCAGCACCATGAAGTTGCAATAGGAATTGTGTCTGCTTTTCAGGACCACAGCACTTTAATATCTCCAGTTTCTATACCTGAATAGAACATTATCCTAGGGAATTTTGCTTTGGTGCATTTCACACAACTGGAATCGTAACTGTTCTTAGTAACAGAACAGCAAATTTTCTTTACTACTCAGGATGTGAATGTTGTAAGTTCTGAGCTTTTATTTTGCTGGAAATCATTAGGACTTCTGACTGGCACATTGTCAGATGTTAAAGATTTGAAATGTTATTATTTGCTCTATTCATTTAATCACAAATCAATATTTCTGCTCCTTATACCAGTAATTCATGAAGCAGTTAATCTTGTCACTGTTGTTCTTCCATCTTGTGAGGCAACATATAATTATGTCCTTGTGTCACTTGTGTTGATCTTGTTTAAGAGATTCAAAACAACCTCTGCATAGAAAGGAAAACATCAATTTTCTTGGCAGGTCTTGGATTTGGAGGCATAATTAGCTGATGTAAAGGAGCCGTCTATCAGTTGTGTTTGCATGACATTTCTATTACAACCCTAATACAAATGTCTAATTTCCAGAAATAATTAAAATATCATTGGTCATTTTTAGTTTCTTGAAACAGGCAAGGTAACCAAAACGTGAAGCATGATAAAACTTACAAATGATACATTGTTTTGTACAACCTCATGTTAATCAAAAATTCTCTGTGTTGTAATTTCTGCAGCTAATAAACTTGTTTGTGTTTTGTGGCATTTTTGACTTACAGCTAAATCATAAGCTGTTATCTAGTGAAGAAGTCACTCCATTTATAGAAAAATTAGTTTTTTCACTTGGGCTTGTGGAGTAGGAACATGACTTTTACACAAAAGAGAGGAAGAAGGAGATATATATATATATTCAAAACTTGAATCATTGTTCACATTACTCCTTTAAATTTCTTCTCATGTAATTTCTGCTTTCTAGAACTAATATGTGACTTTCTTAAAGAATGTTCTGTGTAGTGCACGAGTAATAATAGAATGCATCAAGGCCTCATGATATTGGGTGGGAAAATGTGCTTCAACAGGACTTTTAAAAGTTTTTCCATGAACATGGCGACCTACAGGACTCTGATATCCAGATGCACGTTGCTCTCATTATTAGTTATACCTTTTGAAGCTGTTTATTCTGTTGAACTATGTCAGAATAAGGAGAATGAGTGGGTGTAGAAGAAGGGAATACAGGTGACCTCACCCCTGATAAGTAACAGCTGTGTTAATTAACCAATGCAGCCTCACCCCTGGTGAGTCACAGCTGAATCCAATTAGGATGAGTGAGATAAAAGAGGGGGTGAGCTGGTGAGGGGATGATTAGCATGGAGGAGCAATCTTGAGGATCCTGGAGCAGGAGATCCTGGAGCAGGAGATCCTGGAGCAGGAGATCCTGGAGCAGGAGATCCTGGAGCAGGAGATCCTGGAGCAGGAGATCCTGGAGCAGGAGATCCTGGAGCAGGAGATCCTGGAGCAGGAGATCCTGGAGCAGGAGATCCTGGAGCAGGAGATCCTGGAGCAGGAGATCCTGGAGCAGGAGATCCTGGAGCAGGAGATCCTGGGGAGAGAGAATCACTGCTGTGAGGTCAGTCTGGGTGTGCAATTAGAGCCTGTAGCTGGAACCTGCGGTCACAATCTAGCCAGGTATAAGCCTGCGGTCAGAGTCTGCACACTTATATATGAAGTCATAGTTTAGCAGGAAATAACCAGCAGTCAGAGGCTGCAAGGGAAACCTACAGCAGGAGCTTGCTGCAGCCCTCATCAGTGAATAGTTGGAGTTAAGATGACCAAGCCATGAAGAGGAATAAATCAGGACCCTTTTAATGCTGTGATAAACAAGAAGTCTGTCCCTCGGCTTATTTTTACCCTCTAATAAGAGGGCTGCTGTAACAAATGGGAAATAGCATCCCAGATATTCCAAGCTTCTCTGTTCTCCATTAGAAGCCTGGGTCTCTGCACATCGCTTGTGTCTGGAGGTCACTGGCAGTAAGCTGGCCCCACCGAGTCAATGGAAATACAAATTTCTAGCCAGAAATGTTTTGTCCACCTTGCAGAAGCTTAATTGTTGGCAGGATTCAGTGTGGAGGCAGGGAAAAGATTAAAAAAAACCAACCACATTTCCTGCTATTTGAGTACAGTCTATGAAGGAGCTGCAGTGTCTTCATGAACTTTATGGCTCTGGGCAAAATGTTAAAAATCAGGTTTTCTGAGCTTGTTAAGCAACAACTTTACCATGACAGGCTTCAAGAGCATGGCCTGACCTTTGTAATACAATCTAAAATTAAGCACTTAATGCTGATACATAGCAGTCTATGAAAATATTTAATAAAGCTCTGTTGTTGAGGTGTGTAGGCAACTTAACTTTTTTGCTTTAGTTAGGGAATTTTATTTCCAGAAATATAGTTCCAGCAAACTTGGTAAAACCTGGAGAAGACACTGCTGGTTTCAGTGGGCTTTGAATCAATTTAATTGTTGACCAGAACCTCCCCTTCTTAAACCATATTTATTATACAGGTAAAACAAAATTTAAAGGATCAGGCCCTGCACATCAAAGTGCTGTAACACATTCTAAAGTATCCTTATAATTCTGTTTTATCCAATTTTGTGACTCTTCTTACTGAGTACTTTTTTGTACAAGTAGTTTGACTGGTTTTTGGTAACTGCTTTCTCCTCAACCTAAACAGCTCTGCTCCATCATCTCCATGGGATGATTTAGTTTTCAATCCCCTTTCCAGAATGACTTCAGTATAGAATTCTCTCTGGCATAGAATTTGCTTTGAGAAGCAATCCATGTGTTTCCAGTCTCTGCAGCAATTTGAGGATCTGTCAGGATGGGAGGTGTTTCACCAGAACAGTGAAATGTTCTGGTGTCATTTTGTTTTTTAAGATGACAGAGGAAAAGACTTTACAATTTTGTGAATGTAAACCAATAAAATTGAAGAAGTACTTCTGTTATTTAGAAAAGTATTTATTGTTATTTTGTTATCAGGCCACCAACTGAGGCAGGCGGCAATTCCTATCACGAGGGTTCCATGGTTAAAAATTATGATTTGTATTTGTGTTCTTGGAACAAAAAAATAAATGTTTTTCCTACCTGAGGGTCATGGAGGGAGTGAGAATCCCGTGATCATGACAGGGCAGGTGGGGAAGAACCGCCCTGCCCCAGGGCAGGAAGGGGAGAGGCATTTACTCATCATCTGCTTTCAGTTTATATTCTGACATAACCCAAAACTCTGATATAAAACCCAAATTCTGATGTTGTTCTGTCCTTGGAAAAGCCTTGCTCTCTAATCACCTTCTCTTAGGAGTTTCCTCTTGCATGCTGCCATGTTTTATTCATGTGGTGTGTTTAGATAGGGCCAGTTAGCTAAAAAATGTGTTGATTGCTTCCCTGCTCAGGGGCCCATCCATAAATGATGAGAAAACTCCGTCCAAGATGTGCAATTAGTTCTCAAGTTCGTGGTACTTTTGGAGCTTCCAGAGCTGAGTTTATGATTTCTAAAGATGTATTCTCATGTATGGTATCCATATGTTGCCTGTGACAGCTTTGGGCAGACGTGGTGATTAGGCTGTTAATTTGTGAGATAGGTGTAAGGTATAGAATATGCAAATTATGATGTATTTGATATTTTAAACTCTTGACTAGTACCTTATCGTTTGATTCTAATTTGCATTCAAGATATCTTTAAGAAGAACAAAAAACCCCATATGAAAATGTGCATCTCTGCTGCTACTGGATTTAAAAAAACTGATTTTTTAAATTTTTTTTTTTAATATCTTCTGCTAAGGTAAAAAAGAAACTGATGAAAATACAAAGTTTAGACATCCTTTTGGAGTCCAATATATGTATTCTGGCACCCAGGAGAACTTTTTTCTCCTTCAGGAATTGGATGCAACTAGTGAAAAATTTCCAGATATCCTGAGTTTAACAAGAATTACAGAATATAAATAGAATATTTTTCTTTTCCTTTTAAGTCATGACTTAAAAAAGAAAAACAAAAATAGCAATATATTTAATTTCTCTGTTTCTTTTTAGAAATGTTGGGAACAGTGCTCTCTGCTCTTCACAAATGGTTAAATAAGAAGTAAATTACTGTGGACAATCTCTGTGTGTGGAACTCAGAAAGGGGTTGAAAGAGGGTGACTGATTCCTGCTCCTCTGGAATTCATGGAATGCGTATGCTTGGGCTCTTGGCAGAATTGTGTTTGGAATAAGCAGGACAATATAACAAAATATTACCAATGTAATGGCATCCCTGCCCTGATTCACAGCTACTGGAACTGTTCAGTAGACACTCTGAAATGTGGATTTTACCTGTGAGAAATGAAAATTATTAACTGGCAGCGAGGCAGTAAAGCAAAATGCAGTATGTATGAAACAGGTGATCTTGACAATTGCCATTCCAAAGGATTTGACACAAATGACTGAAATCAGATTGACTTCCATTTTTAAACAAATAAAAATATGTTTTACATTGGAGTGCATCCAACAGCCACGTATGTGGTTCCACATAGTTTCTTATCGTGGTCCCACATTCTCTTGCCAGTGGTTCATAGATGATTTTCCTTTTGTTTGTTTTAGCAGAGATTTAATTTTCAGATTTGAGGCATGAACAGATTTTCAAGTACTAAAACCAGAGCAATTTCCACTTGATTGGTAAAATGTGTTCACATAGTACAAACACACAAATAAAATGCAAAGAAAATGACATTATGAATCATACCATTAACAACTCGATTTTTTGTGATGTTTTTAGAAGTCAGTACTTGAATTATAGTGACTATATATTTGAATTTGTAGAGCAATGTTGTATTCACTTCGGATTGGAGTGGTCTGCAGTTTTGTAGGGGGTTTGGTTTGATTTTTTGGGTGTTTTTTATTTTTTTTTCCCTATTTGTTCAGGCATCCCACTATTTCTTTCTAAGAAAATAAAAGTAGCCATCAGAGAGATCTTCAGCTTTTTTTCCAAGATTTCTGTTCTCAACCTTTAGCTTTTATGCAGCTCCAATGCAAAAATGTTCCACTGCTAAAAGCAGGACCATTTCCTAGTGTCACTGGTATATAAATAAATTTGACACTGCATATTCTCACAGGTCTCTGAAATAAGTTACAGGATATTTTTAAAGTATTTCCTGGGTGGCTGCTAGATGCATTTTCCCAAATGTGGGCTGTACTTACTCTTCTAGTAAGAAAGGGACTTCAGCTTTAAAGGGATTAATTTGCAACAATTAAAATAAATTACTCGTTATGCCATATATCAATGTGATTGAGTTTAATTTGTTCAGCATGCTCAGTGCCTGTTGTGTATTTATAATTCTGTTCACTGTTTCCAGCATTTTGATACAAGTTTTAATCAACACTCTTCCTATTAGTTGCAGATTACTATCAGGAATAAAAAATTCTATCTAAGAATTTATCACTTGCTCATTTTCCACACCTTGGCTGCTCCTTCATGTGGCTTGAAGAACCTGTTTTTGTCATCAACTTTTTATTTCCTCAAATGAAGAGCATTTCTTACCCCCTGTGATGGACAAGTAATAAAACCCCTAAAAATACTCAATTTTTAGAGAAGTGAAGACCCTCAATCAGGAGAGCATGGTACTCTAAGCAAGCTGTGCCACTCACTTACTTAATTCTTTTGTTGACTTAAATGGATGTGGGATGATGTTTTCTCCTGGTGATAAGAATTTCCAGTTTCATTTTGTTCATCACTGAAGAAAAATCAAATTAAAGAAACCTCATTGAAGTCAGTACCATCAAGCTCATAAAAAATAGATCAAAGAATGAATCAGTCCCTTAGTGGATTTAGAGTAAAATCATATGAGGGAATGAATTTGAAAGCCCTGATAATATAACAAATTGTCTGTTTCTCTTTGAGGTAGGTCTTTTTCTTTGAATATGATAATGAAATATCCCATGTAGGGAGAGGATCCTGTGGATAAGTATTGATGGCTGCAAATAATTTGTGTTTGAAACACTATGGTGCATGACAGTGAGTTCAGGTGGGTTGGTGGCATTTGTGCCTTAAAAAAAAAGAGAGGGTTTTCTGTCAGGCAACAGCTTTGTGGTGTTTCCTATTGTCATCAAAACCTGGAAGATACCTGTAAATTCCATACCTTTTTGAAAATCAGTCCTCCCAAACCCAGCCAGTTCCTTAAACGACACCTGAGCTGTGTGGTGGCAAAGGGGAGACCTTGCTGTGTGCAGCCAGGCCAGTGGCTTATGACAAAAAAAAAACCCAAACGAAAACAAAAAACCCCAATCCAACACCCAAAACCCCAAACACTAAAAGCTTACAGCATCAAAAAGTCCCACTTTGGGATATTGCTGAAATCTGTATCAGGATGGTCCAAGAATTGAAAACCTGTGCAGAGCTGCCTAATTATCAGTGGGCGCTTTGGAGGGGGCCCCAGTGAGGTGGAAGAATTGCAAAATATCTCTCTCGTCAGTGAAATAACGTAATAATCATGGTATTGACTGACAGATGGAGCTGTGTCGTGGGGATCTTTTGCTCTGAGAAACACCATTTTAATACAGGGATTTTAATACTCCTGTTTAAGGAGCCCACAGTGGATTAGCAGCAAATGAAAAGGATATGATATTGAAAAGGTATGGTGTGCTAGCTAAATTTGTCCAAGTAATTAAAATAGGTTCGGGAATATAAAGATAAGAATGGGAGTGATATTTTCAGGGTTTCTTCTTTACTATGATTTTAATAATTGGATATTGATGTAGCTTTGGACTGCAATAACCCTCATTTTTAAAAATGTTACCATTTTCTTGGAACTTGATATGGCAGTCACAAAATATCACCACTGCTTGTTTGTTCTACTCTTGACTCAAATCTGAATCCAAGTGTCAAGGAATGGTGTTGTTTTTGTAATCTGAAGTGGACACCTGAACTCTCCTACCCCCTTTACTACTTTTCTGAGATCCTCTTAAGGAAGAAACAACAAGTTCTGTAATAAGGTAAAGGAATTCTTGCTCAGGTGGGACCAGATGGAGCCTTGTGTATGAAGAACAGATTTAGATTTTCTACCTTCATATCCTGCTCCATTAGGTGGTTACAGTTTTTATATATTCTCTCTACTTTTCAAGCTATGATTTGACAGCTGCGAAATGAAGATGATAATGAACAGTGCTAATATTTAAATGACACCATTAGTATTTGGTGTACTAGAGAAAAAAAAGCAGGTATATTTGAGTGCGTAGACAGCCAGATGAAGAAAAGCAAGTTTAAAATTCTTTTTCCCCTCCTCCCCTCCATCTTGTCCATCTGGGCCATTTGCCTTCCTAGTTGGGAAGTCAACAGCACAGACAGCAATGCATTCTCTTGAAAGCTGGGAAAATGGCTTGGCAAGCTTCATGTAACCTTCTGTTAAACAATTTGATTTGTTCTTAATTTTTTTTTTTTTTTTTTTTATTTTTTTTAAACCGCCTTAAAAAGCGTGAGCGAGTCCTGGAACCCACAAAAGGTCCTTCAGACTTGGGCTGCTCTATTCAGCCTTCTGTACTTTTGTGTTTCCTCAGTGTTCCAGGCTGGAACACTCGGATTTCATAAATGCCTTTGCTTGCTAGGAAGCGCCTCTTGCTCCTGTTCTTTGCATTGCTGTTGCCATAGTATCCCTATCAGTGCTATGGCACAAATGACAGGCAACGTACAGCTATGACTTTATAAATAGGATTCTGGAAGAACAACACTTTCCTCAAGACAGAAGATATTCTACTCTTCATCCAAGCAGCAAAATTGTGTCACGTTGGGATTTTTTTTTTTTTCCTCCTTAAAGGCCTGCAGCTCTGGAAGAGAGCTTCAAGACAGTTACTGGAGTTATTTTGTAAGAAAAGAAACAACTCTTAAAAACTAGTTTATTGTACAGAAGTTCAGGCATCGTAAACCACTGTTGGTTGCTTTTTTCCTGCTACACTAACACTGTCTATTACATGTCTATACCCTTTAGTCACTCAGAAAGATCTGTGACAGCAAAAGACACCACAAAAAGTCATGTTAGCATTTCTATAACGTGATGTGTTCTGCTGTTTCTTCATGCTTTAAAGTGTTTTCTTTACTATGGCACGAAAAGAAGTTCAACAGAGTTGATCAAACTTGGTTTAACGAAAAAATATGCATAATAATGTAATGCCAAGTTCCACCCTGCAGTTTCCCGTAAAAAACTCTTTTGAGTCCTGCTGTTGTTATTTTATAATCCCTGGAAACTCCACTGCAGATGAAACTGGGGTTAAAGGCTTATAATTTAGTTTGAATATAAAGTATCTCCTGGTATGATCTCAACTTTCAGAACTGATTCAGGAATATTGTTGGTGAACTTTTTAGATTGTTGTATTTATGCATTTATCCTCATACTGCTTTGTTTAAAAAAAAATATTTGGAAGATTTCTTTGCCTGTTTATACAATAATTTTATGTCATTATCATTTTTAAGAAATACTTGCATCAGTATTGCCATAGAAGAATTTGGGATGGTTGGTGTTGGTTTTTTTTATTTCTTCCCCTCAGAAATGTAAATTTAAGATATTACTCTATAAACATCAGGATTTGAAGGGTTTTTTACTCCTGTTCTGTTATTTTTCACTTCAATTTGCAATGGAGAGGAAAAAGTGGCAAAATAGCTCCTTCTAGTATGCACAAAACATGAAACCATTCTGATTTTTCTTTTTTTATTTTTTTTTTTTTTTATTTTTAGGACAGCATTTCAATATCAACTTTTCACTGTAACCCATACATTTTTATTTGTGTTTTCCATAGAAAACAATGTAAATATATTTGTTTCAGTAATAACGGACACAAAGATGTGCTTTCCTGAAATAAGGGCTCTCTGCAGGTTGAATGTATGTGGGCAATTACTTCAGTGGGGTGCTGGAGCTGCATTTAAAGAGATATAAGACAGTTAGTAAATAAAATTATAACAGCCAAACTAATACCCTTGCACACTATCACCAAGTTATATGTTAGGCTCACACTGTTACCATGGGGTTACCATAATGATAATCAGGAGCTGCTGATGACTTCCTTATTTGCATATTTAGAATGTGATGTTATGGTGGTTTATAAAAAGCTGTTGGTCCTACATTGTTGCTTCACTCTGGACACCTGGTTGGTGCTGCTTTGGGTGTTGTGAATCCCTGAAGTCCAGTGATGAACCTGGGAATTCCCATCTCCTTCTCCCCCATGTCAGAATTCCCTCCAGGTTCATTGAATTGCTCAAGGAGCAAAGCCTTCTTTTAATAAGTGGGGACTTGCGGCATTGGGTTTTTTGTTTCACTTATGATCATGAAAATGGTCTAATTTTCTCCTTTTGTATAATCATGAAGCCAGAAAATGCTGTCCAGTTAAATGGTGCTGACGTGGGGATCCGCCTTGCAGACCGAGTTGGAATGTTCTTCATCTGTCACTTGCTTCCAACCCAAAGCAGTCTGCAGTGTTCAAACAGAATAGCGATATTAATTGTTCCTAATCTGTTTCACTGCAAAATCAAAGGGTTTAGTCTAAATCAGCCTGTGAGTGGCACTGCTGAAAGGCAGTAACTAAGGGGTGAAGGCAATTACTGGCATTAGTAATTTCTTCAACCACTGCAACATGATCTGCAGAAGTAAATCAATCTATGCTATGACAGGGAGAATAAAACAAGAAGAGACGGGAAACAAAACTGCACTTTTACCTGCACAGTGAAAAGAATGTAGATGTGTTATCATGGGTATATTTGAAACAGATGCTGACCTGAAGGGAGCTAAGATTTCATTTATGAGAAAAATCTCTTTACATGGAACTCTTGAACATTTACCTTAGAGAAATGCTATCCTAGCAGATCCTAAATTCTGGAATGGCAGAATTATGTAAAGATTAAGCAAATATTCTATGCATGGAGTTCAAGAGAGTGATTTATCTCTTAAAAATTCTTGGCTGAAGGCTGTATGCAGCTCCACAGATATCTGTGTGTACCTATAAGTCCTCCTATTCCACTTCCATCTTTCTTGAGGTTTTTAACAACCTCAAGGAGGGAATATATTGTTATTCAGAAACCAGCTTGGAAAGTACAGATTTTTCCTTTGTGCAGAACAGGTTTGTATCTCTCTTTAAAGGTCTTAGTGTTCTAGGGCACTATGAACAGGTATCACCAAATATAAAATTATATGAAATTTCTTACAGGTCGCTAGGGAGATTTCCACACATTTTTGGCTGAAGTTCACCAGACTCCATTTAGATAATAACATTTTCTTGCCAGTCTACATTCCTGAATTAAAAATATCCAGATTTATTTGTTGTTGTTAACAAACATTACATAATTTTGTCAGTGCAAAACCTGGGGGGAGAATTAAGACAAGTGTTCTTCCATTCCCATATTTACACAAGAGGTATAAAAAGATCTGGTTCTCAGCAGATGGTTACTTGCAAACTTCTTGCCTACTTTTTTCTTAGGAAACAAAAAAAAAGAAAAAAAAAAGGAAAAAAAAAGAGAAAAAAAAAAGTAAAAAGGAAAAAAAAGAGGACAATGTGGCAGAGAGATCAAAGGAAGAGATTTTCCTAAGGAGCAAAGGAAAATCTCTTGCTGGAAATAGGGGATTCCTGTACTTATTTCTTCATTCAGTATGATTCAGCCCTAAGATTCTTACCTCAGTATTTATTTAAGAGTTTCAAGTAAAAAGTTGTGCAAGGAAGGATTTTTAGGAAGGATTAAGTCAAGTGTGACTTTACTAATGTGGTTTTCAAACAGTTCCTGTTGTTGTTGTAGGAAAGGTTCTCCTTTAGTGTCTCTTACACTTTAGGAATGAAATATTCTGTGACTTTTAAAGCATTTTCCTTTCCCCTTTTTCCCAGCTACTCCTGGCGTTCTACACGGATACTCATTAGTCATTCTGGAGATGGACTTGCTGTCTGGAACCTACCTCTTGGCAGTCTTGTTGGCCTGCATCGTGTTCCAATCTGGCGCGCAGGAGAAGAATTACACCGTGCGGGAAGAACTGCCTGAAAATGTCCTCATTGGCAACCTGCTCAAGGATCTTAACCTGACGCTGGACCCAGACGTGCCCCTGTCCTCCCCGCTGCAGTTCAAGCTGGTGTACAAGACTGGGGACGTGCCCCTGGTGAGGGTGGAGGAGAACACGGGGGAGATCTTCACGGCTGCCAACCGCATCGACCGCGAGAAGCTGTGCGCCGGCATCTTCAGCGAGAACCGCTGCTTCTACGAGGTGGAGGTGGCTGTTCTGCCCGATGAGGTGTTCAGGCTGGTCAAGATCAGGTTCCTGATCGAGGATATAAATGACAACGCCCCACTTTTCCCCTCGACAGTTATCAACATCTCTATCCCTGAGAACACGGCAATTAATTCCCGCTACTCGGTCCCGTCTGCCATCGACCCGGATATTGGCGTGAACGGTATCCAGCATTATGAGCTACTCAAGGTGGGTTTCTTTCATCCTTCTCTGTTGCTGTCTGTGTTGCTGTCCTCCCACGAGTGTTGCCATTCCTCACCAACCCTTCAGAAACCCAAAGTTGTGTGCTGAACTCAGTAACAGAAACCCAAAGCTGTGAACTGCAGTTGCGGTACAGTGCAGGTCCATGTTAGAATGCGAATCTGGAGCCCTGAGTTCATTCCGGTGCATCTTACCCTCCCTCTGTGGGAAGCTGTTTATGTTCATGTATAACTGTGTAAGTGTGATGAAGCATCCACCTCTCCATGAGCTCTGCACCAGCATTCCCAGTGTTTGTACACTTGGGCTGACAGTCTTCTTGGACCATTAAAAATGTGTCCTTATTCCCACTAACACGACAGCGCCAGGTGCAGAAGTATTTTGTGCTGTCCCATTTTTATGGAGACTTCTTTTTCTTTTTAATGCCTCTCTTGCACGACTGTTGGTCTTGAGCAGTAGAACTTGGCCCAGAAGTTGCTGTGATGCTCATCTGTATTGATGAGCTATTCCAGGGGGAAGGAGTCTGTTTGTCAAAGCGGCTTTGTAATGTCTGGGCGGCAGCAGCTCCAAGATGTGCATGAGTGGAAGGAGAGCAGTGCCAGTGACCTTGTAAGAGCAGATATTTCATATTCTTGCTTCTTTTATTCTTTCTAGAAAGTAACAGGGGAGCTGGGATTAGGGAACAGAAGAATAAGTTAATATGTGATGTTTATATGAACAAGAGCGTGATTGCTAAGTAAATGATCACTTTCCTTTGAGTTTACTGAAACAAACTTGACAACAGGAAAGAATCCTAACCTGAAATTTTTGGGAGGAAGCTTAAATTGCCCTCACTTTCTTTGATTTGGAATAGGGAACTATTTTGTGGTTTGGCTGCTCAGCAACCAATCTGACCCTCCTTACTGCCAGAAGAATACAGATTATATTATCCAATATATTGCTTGACTGACTGGATAGCTGATGTTCTCTGATATCAGTACTTACCAGCAATTTAATAAAAATAAAGGTCTTCCTTCTTTTAGCTCTTTTAAATTGCTTGGAACCTGAAAGTAATTGTGGCAGTGTGGGTGCTAAGGAGTCACAAAGGCATAAAAAACTTTTTCGGGAAACTGTGTCCCACTGGGCATTTCTGGCTAGCTATCAAAAAAAAATAAAATAAAAAAAAAATAAAAAAAATCCCACAGATGTCTGTCTGCTCTAAGAGCAGCCAAGGAACTTAAAACTTTCCAAGAACTTACTATCATGTTTGAAGTCTTTGTAGTAAGCTCTTTAAAACTTTTTGTACGCTATAGATAAGAGAGCAGGTGTATCTATATGTGTGGGTTTTGTTTGGGGTTTTCTTAGCTAGCTGATGCATCCAGTAGGACAGAGTGTACTTTATGTGGCATATTAAATGAGATTTTTGGCAATGAAGAACAATATTTTAAATAAATAACAGCAGGAGTAGAAAATAATGAAAACGCCAGGGTTACACACAAAATGGGGCAAAATAACACCCAGTCTGGACAGAGAAATGTGAGTTATCAGAGAGAAAAGTGCTGTTATTGTAGGAAAAGGAAAACTGTAGAAAATGGCAAAATCAGGAGTCCCTGGGCCTGAGGAGCAGCAGTTCGGATCACCACGACAGCAGTCTTGTTTGGTGAGCTTATTTTTGGCCTGTGCATTCAGAGAGGGAATGTACCAGATCAGCAGTGTGGGAACACATTTGTGCCACACGAGTGGGAGCTCATCTGAAATCCACCCTGCAGCTCTGCCCAAGGCCTTGGCTGGGGATGCAGCGCAAGAGGAGAGGGTCTGCCTGAGAGATTTTTTACTAAGAAGTGTGCAATAACTTTTAAACATCAATTTTTTAAATTTTTAATTAGGGAAAAAAATAAATAAAAAAGGATGAGTTACATGTTTATGCAAGTGTCTCTGAAAAAGCTGCTTTTGCCACATAAAGGAAAGAAAGGTGGTTAGGTTGGACACACACTGGTATGGATGGAAATTCTGAAATCTTGTGCTGTATGTGCTGCAAACAAAGTAATTTGTGAAATTACAGCCTTGTATGCAGATCTTCTGAAATAATTAATTGCATTTTTCCCTTGAATGCCTGTTGGTCAGGTGGGGTTTTTTGAGTTATGGATCTACTGCCTTTAAATGAGCCAGCAATTTCACATACCTTGGAAATTACCAAAAAGAAGTTTCTGGAAGCCAGACACCATTTGGAATAGTATTTCTGGAATAGTATTACCAGTACTATTCTACTGGTAATTTGTGGAATGTTGATATCAAAAGTAATCATAAAATGGATCAAAAGAAAAACAAAACAAATCCAAACCAAAACAAACAAAAACCTCAAAACAAAACAAAACCAAAAACAAAAAAAAACAAAAAAAACCCCAAAAAACAAACAAACCCCCCCACACACACAAAAAAACCCGAAAAAAACCCCAACAAACAAACAAAAAACTACCAAGAAAAAACCCCACATAACAAAACAGGAGAAATAAAGGATTCTGGTGAGCAGGAAGGAAATACAGCCTGTATTTCCTACAGCAAGGGAGGTACAAGAAGATAATTGAAGGGATTAAGCACCTTTCCTATGAGGAAGGGCTGAAAGAATTGAGATTCTTCAGCCTGGAGAAAAGAAGGCTCCAGAGTGACCTTATTGAGACCTTTCAGTACCTGAGGGAGCTGCAAGAGGGACTTTGGAGGAGGCCTGGAGAGACAGGACAAGGAGGAAAGGCTTTGCTCTGACAGAAAGTAGGTTTAAATCGGATATTGGGAAGAAATCCTTTGCTGTGAGGGTGGGCAGGCCCTGTCACAGGGTTCCCAGAGAAACTGTGGCTGCCCCTGGATCCCTGGAAATGCCCAAGGCCAGCTCGGAGAGAGCTTGGAGCAGCCTGGGCCAGTGGAAGGTGTCCCTCCCCGTGGCAGGGGTGCAACCAGGAGATTTTTAAGGTCCCTTCCATCCCAAACCGTTCTGGGTTTTGTGATATACAAAGATGCATCGCTGGGGAGGTGAAGAAGGAAAGGAAGGGTGGGTGATGCTGAGATACCAGGAGGGAGGGTGACAGGCACACCAGGGTGATGCTGCTGTCTCTTCCCTGCTCTTCCCTCCCCAAAGGTGCTGTGTGTGCATCATCCTGCTCTGGGTTTTGGTGTGTGCTTTGAAGGTGCTGAGATCTGCTGGCTCCTGATGGGGTTGGCCTTTTCCCTTCCTTTTATGAGCAGCAGCAAGCAGAAACGTGGGGGGACTGCAGCACAGGAAACTGCTGTGCCCTCTGACAGGGTGGGTCCAGCAGGGCTGACGTGGCACTGGAGGGAATTTCGGGATTCACCAAAGATGGTATGAAACGGATGTGCAGGGCAGCTTGGAGGTGGCAGAGGAGTGGGGAATAAGGGGAGTAAGATGTGGAAATCACTTTGTGCAAGCAGAAAAGCTGATGCTTTAGCGTGTGTGCACCAACAGAGTGAAATGTGTTGCTCCGTATTCTGGACAGAAAGTAATCAAAAATTGGAAAATTGTGAAATTAAGAGAAAGCTTTTCAGTTGTAGTTCACTTTTCAAACAAATGTAGCCAAGATTTTCTTATTGCCTGTGTGAAGCCAGGCCTATTTTGCCCAAATACAGGTAGAGACAGACTCTGTCCATAACAATTTCTAAAAAAGGGAGAACTTCTCGCTATGAACTCAGCTGAGTCGTTTTTAGGTATTTAACACATTTTCAGCACCTCTGTAGCAACTTGGGAAGGTAACTGCCATGTGTTAGAATATTTCCTCACTTTGTTACACTTACCTTACTGCCCCCCTCACAGGCTGTGGAAAAGGTTGCATATAAGTTGCAATCTAGATAAGGAATGATAAAGTCTTTAAAGTAAATTACTTTTTTTTATTTCATTATATTTTTTTTAATATCCTGCCTCTTATCCTAGCCCTTAAAACAGCAGAAAGCAAAGCTTTGTAAAAAATTATATACTTGTATTTTGGATTCAGTGGAAGCTTTGTAAAGCAGGATTTGATTTATTTAAAACAAGACAGTGCTTTAATTACCACGCTGATTAACGCTCTGGCTTTTTTCTGCCTGCCTGCATTTTATCAAGGTGTGCCTAAACTGAAAATAACTTCTTTATATGTCACTGATTCATGGTACTGCATCCTCAAAACTTTCTGGATCTCTGTCTTTCCCGGCCCTGTTTGAAATCCATGAGCTCTGAAAAGACAACAGTTTTACTGTTAATAGAAAAGAGGAGACAGTCACGCAGAGCTCCTTGCTGTTCCCCAAAGCTGCTGTGCATGGCATTATAAAAGATTGTGTTTCTCTGCTGAGATGCCCCAAGGTGACCATAGAGGGAGTGACATTAAGGTTTCACATGATAAACAGTGTTTGCTGCGAACAAGGGGAGGAGGGAGAACTTAGATATTATTTAACAATAGAAGAAAATTCATTTAGAGTGAGAAATAGCTGGGCTGGGGAAGAGGATGGCATAACACTGATGGTGAGAGCTGGTAGGTGCAGCTAAGACAAGAAATAAATGGCCAGATGGAAACACAACCATTTTTTGTCTCAGCTGAGATAACTACTTTAAGTATAAGTGGGAAATGATAGGGGAAAAGAGCTGGGCATTCGTAAATAGAAGTAGTATGTGCAAACAGTAGGATGCAAGAGCAAGTCGTGCGTTGAAACCTTAATAAACAGTGATTTCTGATTGGGGATGAGCTTGCAAATACTAATGTTCTGGTTTAACCCAGGGGGCAGCCCAGCCTACAGGGCTTTGTTCTCCTCTTCAGGGCAGTGCCATTGTTTACAGACTGACATAAAATGTTCATTGTGTCAGGCAGTGCCACCACAATGCCATAAATACCTACTTGCTGTTGTTGATTACACTGTTCCAGTGCACTTTCATCTGAGCTCAAGGCAAGCTGATATTTAGTATAACCTGATTAATACACTTAATATTTATAGGTGTCACAGGCTTTGCTTTGGCTGAAAAGATTGTAGTGTGAAGCATTTCTTTGTTCTCTTAAATATTAAAAAGGTGAGCTGGTTCAAAACAGGTTTTGAATAGAAAAAGGTCCACACAAGTGCATGTTTTAAATAATATTTTTCTAAAATTGATTGCTTAGCATTTCTTGTCAGCTGGGTATACCATGCACAGTGGAAGATGCAGAGGTACAACAGGGACAGAGCATTTCCTTCTATGAGCTGATTGTGTTAATATTTTTTTTCCTTTAATCCTTTGCAGTTTGGGGGAAATTAGATTGGTGTTACTGTTATAGTTCCATTACTCTTACCTGTTACAGTGATTTTGCTGTATTTACCTATCAGAAGCAGCTGGTGCATCCCTTTTAGAATAAATATAATAATCTCTTTGTAGCTGTCAGTTCATACCTCTGTAATCTGCCAAAATAGATTCCTGCTCACTCTCACAACACGTCAGTCTTGCCTCTGATGAGGAGAGTTTCATCTCGCTGCTCTAGATCATCTTTGTGATGCCTTCCAATAGAAGATAGCCCCTTCTTTCTGATACAGTTTGTCAATTCCATGACCCATGGAAGATGGAAATCACAGTTCTTCATCATACTTCAAGCGTCATATTTCATGTTTGCAGCTGGTTATTTCTGAGCCTCACAGCAGCCGTGGATCAAGTAACTCATATCACTGTCAGGATCAAGAGTGGAAGATGTGTTTTATGTAGAAATAAATCTAGGAAAGTAGTTAGAATTATAGTCTGAAACTAGATTTGTGGTTAAATGTGTATCAGAAAGTCATATTAATGAAGTCTTTGTTGATAATCCTGTTGTAAGCAGAGATACAAATGTGGGAGTCAAAAGCTGTAACAGTGGAGGAGGCCAACAACCTTTCCCTGGTCTGTTTATGTTTTAATGCTGTAGGGTTCAGTGCACAGAGAAAAAACAAGACAGAATGGTTAATGTTGAGGTTTTGGTTGGTCTGGTTTTTATTTTTTTAGTTATTATGCCTTTCTTTACCTTCTGAATGTCCTGTAGCTTAGAATAAAGTTTTGAGTTTCTGCTTGAAGAGGGGGATGGTTTGTTTTTCTTACTTCACAATCCTCTGGAAAAAAGTCAAACCCCACCTGATGTGAAGATGTGCAGCTGCTTTAGCAGAGGGGCTGGTCCAGACAATCTCTAGATGTCCCTTCCCTCCCCACCCACTCTATGACTCTGTGGTCTCCACCAGCACAACTTTGCAGACCAGGCTGAGGACTTCACCCTCACTGGGATGACTCAGGTGGATTAAACTGCAGACATTTGTGGGTCAGTACTGTTTCTTCTTCCCCATTTTTTTGTGACAGCATGGAAAGGGAAGTTAATGGCTTCAGGGAGCTCAAAAATATATTTAGGAAGTTTCTTTTGCTTTGGAATTGAGCTCCAGTCAAGCTCTAAGGTCACTTTCTAGTGCTTGTAATTTAATAAACAGGGAGAGCTGGTTATGTTGTCTTTCTAAGGTAATTTTTAGCTGCCTTTTAAAAAAGGGGTTTTTTTAAGACAGACAGGCTGTCTTTTGAGTGGTGCTGAGTACTTTTGACCTAAGTCCACAGTTGGGGAATAGGGCAGACCCAAAGCACCTTTCCCTTTTTCATTTGCTGATAGAAATTCAGTCTTCTGGTTCAAGTTATACTTCTGCAGTTTGTTGAGGTTTTTTTTTTTTTTTTTTTTTTTTTTTTTACATGGATGGTTTCCCCTGCGTGCTTTTCCACTGAGATGTGCTTAATTACTATCTGAAGTTTTTACATAACCCTTGCAAAATCGGTCTATTTTCATTATTTTACGCTGTAGCTCAAAATCTGCCTTCTTCCAAATCCTCCACCCCGTTTGCTCATTTTTCCTGCAATCCAAAATACCAAAGCGTATGATTCTTTAGAGACGATTTTGTGCTAGAATAAAAATACTGCTCACTAGTAATTTGTCTAGAGAGATCTGGACAGACAAGTGGTCATCTGTGAACATTGTTTTGAAACAAAGTCACTGGGTCTGAGCTTTAAAAGGGAAAACCAGCCGATTTGCATTCCTGCAGCTGTGACTTGGTGTCAGCGAGGAGATAAAACTCAGCTCCTGACTGGTGGTAGTGAGTCAGGAGTCAAGGTAATTGCCTCTTGTTGGTTGATACAAGGCTCCTTTAGGGTGGTTTATGGCACTATTACTGTAAAACTGTCAGCTCCCGTTATCCTGACGTCCCTTTGGGGATTGAGTGGGGACTGCAGGAGAAAGTCTCGCTCCAGGCACAGCAAGTTCAGTGAGTTAGGGTGAGGGACAAGTTGGTGTCTCTTTCTGCATCCCAGGCTCTGATTTTCACACGAGCTGTCATGGAACAATAATATATAACTTAGCATGTTTCCGAGTGGGGAGGATGATAGACCCGAGCTGCGAGGCACGAATCTGTCAAACGGAGAGCTGCACTTCATCTGTCTTAGCTGAACATCATCGTTTGCTGATGTCTGGGCAGATCAGTTTTAGCACAGATGTGGGGATGCTTTCTGAGCACAGGAGGCTCACGGTTTGTTTTGCGCAGCCCGAGTTGTGTGGCAGCTCAGAGAAAGGAACATTTTCCCAATGGCCATCCAGAAAACAATTGTGTCATTTATCAGAAATTGCCAATTATGTGATCTATCATGCTCTCCCCTGGTAAACCCCAAAAAGCACTAAAATGCCCCTTCTAAATGAAATTATACTTTGGTTTGCATAGCTGCATGATATTGGAGCTGCAAACATGAAGTTACAAAAGGTGATAAAAGTGCACTCAGGACAGATTATGCTGCACCCTTAATTTTTCCTACTGTCTCAAAATCTACTGTCTTTTAAAGGTGTCATATTTTTTACATCACAAAAGAAAGGGGTAGGAGCCTTTTTCAAATGCCATAACACTTTTACCATGGTGTTGGGGCATTATATTTACATATTCAGTGTCTTTTTCTGTGAACAGAGATGCCTCCCTTTGGCCCTTACTTTATCTTTAAAGAATGACCTGACAGGTGTCTGAATTTCAGGCCATTTATTTGTAAATCATGTTAGAGCATCTGCTTGATATATGGCTCACCTTGTATCCAACAGCATTTTAACTTTTTTTTTTGGTAATTTTTGTAGTTAAAAGTCAGCAATAGCTTTCATGCCATCCAGGCGTGAAGCATTTTAAAGACCATTTTTTTTTTTTGAACAAATTAAAACCAATTATAACAAGTTCTACAATGCTTTCAGCGAATGTTTACTATATGTACTGTAAAAGTTCTTTGGATCCACTGTAATTCTTGTCTCAGAATAACTTTGCAAGGATTACTTTTCTCTGCTTCCTTTACTTGTTGTAATGGATGCATCAATGCATGGCTTACCTGTGTTTTGGATGGCTGTCATGAGAAACCTTGAATTAGATTTCCAGCAGATCCTAATATTATTCTTCTTGTTAAAGTAATCCAAATTATTAAGGAATGGCTGTTTTTTTTCATAAGTACTTACGAGATTTAAAAAAAAATCTGCTATTTTCAAAATATTGAGTAAAGAAAAGAAAAGAAAAATAAAAGGTGAATATTAGTTGCAAAAGATTTTTCTTTTGTCCAACTCACTTCTCTAAGACCCACCTTCATCCCACTTTTCCAAGAGTCTTCATCCCATCTGGGCAGGATGAAGATTTGAAGATTTCCAATTTTTAGGATATGTTTTGAAAATAGGAGAAGTAGTTTCAGCTTTTCCTGGTTTAAGTTGTCATAAAATACACAACTAAAATATTCAAGTAGCTTTTATACTAATAATATGTTCTTGATTTTAATTTTACTTCTAGCTTTCTAATATTGGATTTTATTACTAAAGATTTAAATGCCCTAGCTAGTTTCCCCCCAAATGCACTGTATAGAATACTTTCCTTCCATTTAAGAAAAAAGAGCTGTCGAAGAATATATTTAAGTCAAGTGTCAGCTACGGTTCATGGCACTTGACTGCATTAGTACAGTTATTTTTATTCCTGAAAGAAAGGTGTATTGCAAAATAATTTATATTCTCTAACCCAGAAAGATAATTGGTCTGAACACTTTAATCCCGTGGAGCTTTTGAAGCTGGGACATGTAGCAAAGACTATTTCAGACAATTCTGAAGAAACAAAAAGAAACGTTGCTAAAAGAAATGAGTTCTGAGTCATCAGCTCTCAGTATTGAAATACATTTTTCTCTTATTGTGCTGTAATTGCTGGCTCTATTAATGTGATGTATTCTTGCTTTGGTTATTGCTGATGTTCCAAAGTCGAATAATTGTGGGTTTTTTCTCCACTTTTTCAAGCAAATTGACTTCTTTTTTTTTGTTTTGTTTTTCTTCTTTTTTTCTTTTTTTCTTTTTTTTTTTTTTTTTTGTTTTGTTTTTGTTTTGTTTTTGTTGTTGCTGTTGTTGTTTGGTTGGGTTTTTTTTGTTGCTGTTGTGGGGTTTTTTTGGGTTTTTTTTTTTTGTTTGTTTTGTTTTGTTTTGTTTTTCTTCTTTTGAGTCAGGATATTGCTCTGTGCTTTTCAGACTGGGGTATTTTATGGCTTTTTCACTTGGAGAATACATTTTCTTCTTCATCTTAACCTTAGCCATATAATTTTGATCCTCATTTCCATTAGGGATTTTTCAAGATAATTTGTTGCAGCAGATTTAAAAGTATAAACAGAGGAGTAACTTCTATCTTGTTCCTCATCCTCTTTCCCATCTAATATCAAAAATAGTACTCTGGCACTCTTATATTACTTTTTTGTGAATTGGCATTTGTTGGGAAAGCCAAGAAATATTGTGAATACCATAATTTGAAAGTCAGTCTTAAATATAGAGCCTAAAACACTGGTAGAACTTTCCTATAACCTTTTATTGTTTTACAATAAACGGTTTCACACTTTTTTTATTGTTCTGCATAAATGAAGTATTTGTCCGTGATGAATATCCAAGATACTTACTATGCTTGTACAATATCAGAACTTGATACTGAAGTTCCTTGAAGTTTCCAGATCACCTGCTTCTTTGTAAGATTCTACATTAATGCTTATTTTTAAATTCTGAGGTAGTTCAGCCCCTCTCTCGTAAAAAAACCCCTTTCATTTGAATAATTCAAACCCTCAGCTGCCAGCATCATCCAGAGCTCTTGGCAAAGAGGTTCAGTGTCTAAGTGGACCTTTGGCAAAGCTAAGGAGAAAAACCCGTTAGTGTGTGTGTGTGTATTTTAATATTTGCTTCTGATATTTTTATCATTTATGTTTTGAAGTGCATTATGTTAAGACGTTATCACCTTTGCTGAACACCTTTATTTATCATCTGAGCTGGACTTTGGTCTTCTCAGTCTTTGCTTGTGTCTGTTTCCAGAGTCTGCAGCTTCCTCACAGGGGGAAGAGGAGGGGCAGGCACTGATTTCTGGACCTGACCTAAGTATGGCCTGGCAGGATGAAAATGAGTTTCCTCTGATCTTGTGTCTGTCTCTAACATTTGATATCAGATGCTTGGGAATCACCAGAATATTTTCCCAAGCTGTTCCTGAGCTTCTGCCAGTTTGAGGCTCACAGATTCCTTGCCCAGCATTGCTGATTCTAATATTATCTGTTTGTTTTGGTTTCTTTGATTTTGTTTTTGGTTGGGTTTTTTTTTACCCTGCATGTGCAGTTTTTCCAGTGGTATTTTGTACCTGTTTTTTAAAAATTCTAAATTGTAAAATTTAAGTGTTCAGAAAATTGACAAAGTTTTAGACACTACATTGTGTGATGATCACTTGTTTTAATTTCTGCTTACACCAGCCCACTGGTGGCATTCTTATACTGTGTAAACAACCCTGTCTTTGAAATGTGTTTTAGATGCAGTGATAAAAGACTGCAACTTCATTACTTAACTTAAAGAAATATATAACAGTTTTATAGGCTCATGGAGGAGCTGAGAAACTGTGAAAAGACATTTTTTTCACTAATATCCATGCCTATTGTATTACATTAAGCAGAAATAAAATTAATTTTGTTCACATTTGAAATGTGTATAGGCTTGAGCTGAGGTGGGAAGTAAAGCTCAGAGATACAACCAGAACTTGTTCTGCTGCCTAGTGGCAGGAAACTTTGCAACCCTAGAAATATGGTTTTCTCCTAAGTTTTCCTATGTTCCAGGAACTGGAAGAATAGCCAAGTCTTCTTCAAAAGTGAATTTACCTTTGTGGAATTAAAACCTGTGTGGTTTCATAGAATTCACAGAATCACCTGGTTGGAAGAGACCTTTAAGATCGAGCCCAACCCATGCCCTAACACCTCAACTAAACTGTGGCACCAAGTGCCACATCCAATCTTTATTTAAACACATCCAGGGATGGTGACTCCACCACCTCCCTGGGCAGAATATTCCAGTACTTTATCACTCTTTCTGTAAAAAACTTTTTCCTGATATCCAACCTGTATTTCCCTTGGTGCAGCTTAAGACTGTGTCCTCTTGTTCTGTCAGCTGCTGCCTGGAGAAAGAGACCAACCTCCACCTGAATAAATTTTTTATTGATTAACTTTAATAACAACTTCAAAGCTACTTGATGGTGGAGTGTGTGATTCAGGGTTCCAGCTGGCTGAAAATCTCTGTCCCAGGCTTGAAACCTTTCACAGTCAGTGCTATGTCTGTGGCTGTTGAAATCCTATCTTAACATCCAGGGCAGTGGAAGAAGTGGTAAAAACCTCAGCCTTCTCATCACTCTTGTAACATTCAGATAATACCAGGAGAGTTCCTGCAAACAGAGGTGAAGTCTTTTGGAATCTATTTTGGATATTGTTTTAAAGTTCAACGGCACATTTGTCACAGCACAGCATATGCTTCAGGCTGCTGAGTTTCACAAGCAAGGTAGTAAAGAAAATTCCTTTCTTGTTACTCATTGCCTCTAACAAAGACTTGAACAACGTTTATGCACGGTGGATTTTCTCTCTCTCTTTTTTTTTTTTTTTTTTTTTTTTTCCCTTTGTATATTGTGGGTGGAACAAGTTTATCCATCGGGAAATGTTTTAGTAGCTTATATTATGCTGATCAGGAGCTGCTGCCATGATTTGCATTTGAAATACTGAGCATCCCTGTAAATCAGAGGAGGCAAAAGTTGGTGCTGCAGTGCCGTGTGCTACCTGGATCTGGCATGACTGAAAGCTAAAGGTGCTTTACTTTGAGCGTTCCTGTGGAATGATGGCTTGGCTTTTCCTGCTGGGCAGCTGTTGGAACTAATCAGATTGTGCCTAAGAGCATAATAAGGAAAAAAACTTTAATAATGCTTAGCCCTCTTGGAAGCTCCGTGGCATCAGCTGTCATTCTCACTTTCCCTAATTTAGTTTAGGTTTGCTGTTCTGTTAAAAGCCATAATGCTGGATTTCAAAACAGATTTCACTTAATTTTCCATTTCACAATGGGTGCTTCCACATATAACCACAGTAGGCCTCTTCTTATGTTACCAGTAAAGTTAATTGAGTGTGGAAACAGAGCTTTGACTCTGTAGGTAGAACACATAAAAAATTTAGTTTTATAGTGTCACCTTAGGATTTGAAGACAGTGCTCTGACTTGAATCCACGTAACAACTGAAACGTGTTTTATTGCAGAGAGCAGTCCTGCAGATTTCTGTGAGCAAATTGACTCAGTCCTGTCTTGGAGAATACTTGTTTTGTGTTCTTTCAGTATCCGTGAACCTGATGAATAATGACAGTTGTAGTATTTGGTAGAGCATCCTAGGCATGTTTTAAAAATAGTAACATGCCCAACTAAATCTTTGGATTGAGAAGCAACTGTTTGTTTGGCTGACTGCTTCATCAGCATAATAAATTGAATTATTGTCCGTAGCTAAACACCTTAATATGCAAGAATCCTAAAAAAAAAAATCTTCTAAGATAAAGAAACCGAAACTAATTAGGGGGACAAATCAAGGTATAGACAAAGTCTTTGTGTCTAAGTAAAAATTGTTTAAAGACTGTTTAAGTAAAATTGTTTGAGCTGTGCTTTATTTTCCATGGTCATTTTCCCAGGTGATGGGGATAAGTTAGTACATTTTTTATGCCAGATTTCAGGATGAAATATTTTAATGGTTTTGGTTTGGTGGAATCGCTTGTTTACATCACGTTTTTTGAATATGAGGGCTAAACTTCACATTGAATTATTCAGAGCCTGTTATCACCCCCAGAGGGTGCTTTGTCCCATCTCTGCCCCTGGTGCCAACCTGCTGGTGGCTGAGAGGTGCTGTCCTTGCTAGCAAGAGTCTCAGAGCAGGATGGGTTCTCTGGGCACTGTGCTGGGTGTTTAGCCAGGGGTTATCATCAGAGAGCAGCAGCTGGGAGGGGTCTGGGGGAGGTTTTCAGTTCTGGTTTGCCACCCTGACACCTTCCTGGCTGGAATGGTGGCAGCTGCCCCAAAGCTGTTGGGGTTTTTTTTTGCTGAGGAAGAGGCCTCAGGTTCAATTTCTGTGTGTGCCTATTACGGAGCTTTATTGTACCACAAACAATATGTGAGCTGTTATTTGGGAACATCTGTTTCAGGACAGTGATTGAATTAACCTCAGGAAAGTACTTTGTGTGGGCCCAGACCTGGGAAAGCTTGGATTTTCCCTTTGGCTTGGGTTACAGGAGTCATCACTGGGCAGAAATGGCTTCACCTACCTTTGTTTAATTTGCTTTTTCTGGCATAGCACGCTTTGTTGCTAAATAACTCCTGAGCTGTGTTATTTATTCTGGTGTTAACCTGGCTGAGGAGATACACCACTCTCCATCACTCACCCTACTCCCAACATTCACCACTCTTCTTCTTTTCCCATGAATTGTGGGAAGGCTTGTCTCAGTTTACAATTTACTGGCGGATTCATGTTACCTGGTTAGACTAATCCAGAGCTCTGCTACAGGAGATGGATATTGTATTTACCTTCTCAAGCTGGTGTTCTTCACGCTTAAATATTGGCTCATTGTGTTCTGTGGTCTTATGGTTTTCTTTGATTATTTTTTTTTCCACCTTTTTGGAGGAAAAAAAAAAGTCCCTGTCCATTAGCCATAGATTTCAGTGTATATTCATGACTAAACTGCTATTAGGGAATATAAACAGAGAACAAAAGCTGAGCAGAAGAGCTGGAATGGAATGATGAGTGCTTGGTGTTTCCCTTGTAAACACGCCATTCTAATATTCTTGAATTTATTTTCTTTCTTACAAATCAGTTACATCAATTCCATCTCTGATTTTAAGACCGAGGAATAGCTCAAGTGCATTCAATTAGAGTGGAATTGGAGTTTTATTTTTGTTTTTAGAAAGGAATATATTCTTGAATAAAACTATATATTGAAGTATAAATCAAATACTCTTATAAGATTTCTTTGATCCCAAACTCACAGGGAAGCATTTTCTCAGAATATAACTCATTAACTGGGAAGTCAGGACAATTTATTTGGTAGAACTTTCAATACACACAGGTAGCAAGAGATTTCTTTTCAAAATTGACTTTCAGACTCAAGTTGCTGCCTTGGAGTGAGAAAATCTTTCTTCTTTTTTATCTTGCTCTTGTTCTAGTGAGTCAGATAAATAGGAGTCAGTAGCACTGGAGGAGGGAGAAGTCAAGTTCCTGAGAAATCCAGCTACAGAAAATACAATTTTTGGTTTATCCCCTACCCTCCTTGATCAGTATGTTGAAAAGACTTTCATTTACTGAGTTTTAGAATTCAGTATCTCTGGAACTATTTTTAGTAGTGCCACTCTGTATTTCTTCTCAGACACCATCACCCATTTATTTCTCTGAAATTGCAGTATTATTTATTATCTTCCCATGTGCAGTGGAGTGGCATCTTGCACTTGCATACGTCACATACTTTTACAGTTTAATATGGGAGCTTCACTGTTATTTTCTGAGTGTAATAAAAAAAGGATAAGTTTTCATTCCTTGAAAAAGTATAGCTTTATTTCTTTCAAAAGCAAAACTGATCCTGTGGCAGTTAAATGTCACACGCACACACTCTTTCTTATTTTGATTTTTACAAAACCCTGCAGAGTGGAGGCCTTGAGAGAGGCTTATGATCAGGTCATTTCTGCAGTAGTTGTGACAGGTCTAGAATTCCTAAAGCCTGCAAGCTGGGGGAAATCTGTTCCAAGTGGAGGATGTAAACTCTTTTCTGCTAGAGGTTTTTTTTGGGCGTTTTTTGGGTTTTTGGGGGGTTTTTTGGGGTTGTTTTTTTTTTGTTGTTTGGTTGGTTGGTTGGTTTTTTGTTGTTGTTGTTGTTTTTTTTTTTTTTTCTTCTCATCCTGCTATATTTTTTTCCCAGGTAGGCTGTGAATTTTCTGTGTTGAGGCTGTGGATTTTTCAATCAACATTCATAAAGCAGTGACACATGGACATTGAAGTGCTGTCCCTGGAAACATGAAACAATTTCCTTGTGTTTGTGGAAGTGTGGGGGGTTCCACGTGTGTGTGTGTGTGAGATGTTCCTGCTATTCAGATGGAAGTTTTGTCAGCATTTTTTTCCTACAAGTGGAGGCATAAAGGGAAGATACAGTGATTTTGCTTCCAGCTGAACTTGAGCTATAGAAGGGTGTTAGGTCAGAGAACAACAATCTTGCTGAACAACTTATTGGAAAAACTGCAACATCAGAGGTTAGAATATGGATTTTTCTTAATGAAGGTGCCACGCATTTAAAGATGTCATAGACACTGAATTTGTGTGTGCATGTATGTATAGGAGGGAATGAGATGACAACTATACATATTTCACGGGTGCTGATGTGCAGCAAAGCACAAGGGTTCCAGTCTATTTCATGGTTTGTTTCCCCATTCGCCACCAACCAAATCCACACATACCCACTACTGCCAGTCTCCACCGAAACCTCTGCGAGCTGGGGATGCTGCACAGCCCCTGCTTTAGGGGAAAGGAATTTTCAGACCTGTCTGGGTTGTTTGTATTTCCTGGCGTACAAGTGGCTGCCAGGTTTAATCCCCCTCCTGCCTGGCAGTGCTGATGTGCTCAGGAGCAGGCTGTGAGCGGGAGGGCACAGCAGGTTCACCCCTCACCAGCACCTGGCAGCGCTCACCCCGAGCTCCAAATGTGCCACTGGGAGCTCAGACACCGCCTCTGGCTGTCGAGGCAAAATGAGGTTGTGATTTAGGAGCTGTTCTGAGCAGCTGTACAGAATTGTTAGTGCCTCCCTCCGAAGGCACAGCGCTGCATCGGAGACTTGTACTCATTTATTTCTCTTCCTCGCACATCCTCGGTTCTGTGCCTGCTCTCAGCCAGGAAACAGAGCAAATATGTGACTGTCACCTTGTATAATGCAAATATCAGAATGCGCTTCTTGGCTGTTTTATTGCCTGATATAAATCCTTTTTTATTATTACTATTCCCCCCCCCCCCCCCCCCCCCCCCTTCATTATATATCTATAGTGAGACTCCAAAGGCAAAAACGTACTGGAAGGCAAGTCAGGTGTCTGGAGCTTTATCATGGGAATTCAGAGCAAAGCTCAAACATGTTTAATACCTTAATCTGAATATCCTCAGGGTGTTGAAAATGTAGCTTTTTGTTCAGTAGGATGTCTGTGAATATTCCTGAACAACTATAATGGAGGAGATTAAGAGGGGAGGTTGGCTCCCTGGTTGTTACCTGAAGCAGTTTACCTCCCTTGTTTTGGTCAAAGTGGCTCTAAATGAAAGGACTTTTCTTGAAGTTTACAATTCTAAAGTTTAGCTCCTCAAGTTGCATAATGATTAGTTTCTAAAGTTTCAAATTTTAAAGTTTAATTTTAAACATGGTTAGTAACTCAGATTTGGCTGCCTTTTTCAGTCCAGCTACAAACTTTGGACAATTGATAAAAGTGTCTCTGTGCTTCAGTTTCCCATCTTTACTTAGTCTACAACTATTTATACAGCAGACAGCATTGTTGTGAACACAGATTCCTTACAGTTTTGTGGTGCAGCTGCATATTTTTCTGAAATATATAATTGTTGTCTGCAGTGCATTGTGAAAGACCACTCAAGTAACAGCCCAGTTCCTTGAAAGGAATTTCTTTGTAATTTTGGGTCCTTTTACTGCAGCAGTGTAGATTATTTCACATAATAATGATTATCATCATTATTCCCACCCTAGTTTGTAGAGGTGGATTAAGTGAATTTCTATTAAAATAAAAGATTCAGGGTTCTGTTTTGTTTGAGGTTTTATTTTTTTTTTGTTGTTTTTTTTTTTTGTTTTGGTTTTGTTTTTTAATTGTCATCCATATTTGAAAAGATAAATTAGATTTAATTAAGAAATCACAAACAGCTCAGCTTGAAACAATATTTCAAAGGCCAGAGATGTGCTATGGAGTGAGAACTCTCTTATTCATGAAACCTGATGCAGTCTTGAAAACGTGAAGTTCATGTGAGTTACCAATTTTCAGCTCTTCCTGTTCTCTCCCTTGTAGCACTTGTGGTTAAAAATTTTGTGGTTAAAAACTTTTAAGTTAGGGACTTTTAGGCTCACTTGAAGTTTAGACTTAAGAGCATAGGGCAGCAAAAAAAAGTAAATAGATCAAAAATACAGTATTCACTGTCCCTGATTGTTTCTCCTCAATGAGGTAAACATGATCTAATAAACATGTTCTGGTAATTGAATGCCAAGAATTGAGTAGGATGAAAAAATATTCCATCTCAGAATAAAACATGCCTATCTTATATCTACCCATCTTACAAAAAAAAGTAGACAATGTTTAGGACATGACAAGATTGAAAAAGACACCTTAAAGAAGGGACTAGTTCATCTGAAAAGTTTAAGGAGGCTCCAGCAATGCAATTATTAGGACTGTTTAAGTTTTGTAATAGTAACATTAAATTTATATTTCCAAGGAAGTAATTTCCTGTTTGTGTAAACCTCCTAGCCTTTCTTTCCTTTACTTTTTCAGAAAAACAGTATTAAATGCATTAATTGTCCTCTTCTTCATTCCATGTTTTATCTCTTATTGTTCCTTTCCAGCATAAAATGGTCCATTATTATCCTTATGTTCTATTGACCCCATCCACAGCGTTGTGCTTGCTCTTGTTTCATGGGACAAGAGCAGATTTGTGTGTGGTTGTGTATATGGAGAGGAAATTTTGGCACTGTTTTCCATTTATAGGAGCTCTTATATAATTGGAGGTGGAAAAGCAGCAAGTTATGGTGTAGACATTGCTAATAATATGATGTCCTCAACTCTTACGTAGGAATGGAGCTAATTAGGATTCTGAATGCAGCAAATGTACTTTAGGTTTATGCATAATTGGATGCTTCCAAGTCCTATTTTTACTGTGGTTTTGAACCTGAAAGTTCCGTTTATTCCAAGCTCAACTTTTTTCTTGCTTCAAAGGAAACCAATGGAAACAGCGCACGACACTGATAGAAAACCATAAATTGAACAAAAGTCTTAAAAATCTTGGCCTACAAATTAAAAGGCTGCATTGCTTTGACAAAGAGAGTGTTTCAAATCTGTAAGCAACTCTGCATCTGCTGAGGTGTGCATTATAAAAAATTCTTACTTTTGTAATTTTTTTTTTTTCTCCTTTGAAGTTCTGCCACTCAGTTCGTAAGGTACTAATGACACTTATTTCCAGTAACTTTGGGTTGTAAGCTGTAGGATGTTATGAGAGGAGTGACTGTAGTGTCTTTGAGCAGGACAGCTGTCCAACGAATGGTAATTTTCTAGAATGCATGGACAGCAAATTGCACACTGGGTGAGTAATAGCAGACAAGGGACCTTTATTAGAGCCACACCTCTTATGGTAGTTTGGATAAGAGTGCGTCCATATGCACCCATTATAGAGTCATAGATCCATCATTGCCTACCGTGTGGAATATATTGTGTTTAAGATGTTAACTTGGCTTTGGCAATTCACAATTTCATAACCAAAGTGTCGCCTTTTGAAAGAAAAAAAAATGCAAGTTTAATTTTCAGCCCTTAAAGAAAAAGTCCGCCGTGTAACTGTGGTCTGTTTTTTCTGCATTAAGAACCGAAGTTGTGGTGCTGTACTCTCTTCTCTGCTGACAGACAGCACTGTCACAGAGCAGTTCTATATGTGTTGGCAAAAACAGTCAAGGAAAAATGTCTTGGACCCATCTTGTAGTTCTGCAGAAGATCTGCAAAGATTTTTGTGTTGTTCCATGTGAAATAACCAGCCTTTAACAACCATGCATCATTTTCTGGACTTTGTGAAAAGATTTTAGGGTCCTTTGGACCCTAAACTACATTTCAGACAAAGGGTTTTTTTTATTTAAGTAATTACTTAATGAATTACTGATTTACTTTGTGATGAGAAACGAATATTTAAATATTTTTCTTCTTCCTTTTTTTTTTCTTTTAAGACTACTGCTAACATGCAGTAAAAGTGTACTTCTAGCTTGTTGCAATAATCATTGAAATGAGTTAATGTAGAATATATGTGAAAGTTTAATCTGTGCATGGCCCTTGACTTCTGTTTGAGATTCAGTTGGCCCCATGTGATGTGTTTGTCAATTACAATGCCTGAAGTATTGATAGTAAGTGTAGGGTGAAGCTGTAGCCACCAAACAATGAGCTGTCTTTGCTCCTGTGTCTTTCTCTGGAGGTTCAGGCTCCTCTTTTGAATGAAGATTGAGGACAGGATTTACCCTTTGTCAGCTAACAATAGATACTTGTTATTGCACGCAGATATGTTATTTGTATGTTTTAAGGAATAATCTCTGATAGCCCCTCTCAATTCCAGTACTCTGTATTGCAAGCAGTTAGGTTTGTAGCATTATTTAGCACAAAGTTCTTTCCCTTCCTCACTCCCCAGTTCCTGCTTTCTGCCAGCTTACTGCTCTCCAAGTCTAGGTCCATAGGATGTTTTGAACACAGTGGACCGTGTCTCTGTTATCAGCATTAACTAGAAGCCGATCTATTTTCCCATCCTTCCCAAAAATGTCCAGGCAGTCAGTACCCCACAGATTTAACAAAATTCTGTGGTGAAATGCTATGATGCTGCAATACCTGTGTGTAGACTTCTGGTGCACTTTGTCATATCCAGTCCTGTCTGTAGTACGTAGAAGCTGTTCTAGCTCACCACACTATGTGTCCGTGTGTCATTGATTATGTATTTATGAAACCACCTAAATGCTGCAATTTTTAAAATACTCTCTAATTTTTTATTCACATGACAGCCCAAAACAGCTCCGAAAAGGACATTTGGATCCATTACAAATGACCAGGTAAATATAAACAGTAGGGAGCATTCAGCAAGAAGGTTTCATTATTTTAAAGACTGTGCGTATAAATCCATGGAAAATGCTGTTATGAAAATTGGGTGAGGTAACAGAGCTCCTTTTTGCCTTGTTAAGGGATTTTGTGAGCAGGGTCAGAAACTAATCCAGGTTCTGAGATGGGCATAACTTTGGTTTGCCTCCAATAGTTAGTGCATAAATTGTATTTTTAAATTTAAAAAGTCAATCTCTCGCATTTCTCACTCCCATTTTTTCTGTCAGGGTAGATATATTGATGGAGGAGATTATTTCTAACAGTTGTTTTAATGGGCAAAGGTATTCTATAATTGTTAATTATCTATTGTGCTTTTCCAATGGACTCTTGCCCTTCCCAGTGTGATCAAATCCTTCAGATCACTGGGATAATGTGGTGACTGAGGGACACTTCAGTCCAAATAGAAATCTGACCCTAATGGACATTTTAACTGCACTGAACTTTTAATGATGATAAAACTATGTACTTCAACATCAAGAAATTAATCCTGAGAGGTTTCTGTTCTTGTTTCTCATTTTAGCTCTCAATTTCTTTGCTCATAATGGGGAGAATTAGATATTTATAATCTTAAAAATATATTTCTTGAATGTTTCATCAATTTTTTTGAGTGCTTAAGAATGTGAGAACTATCTGTTCTTAGAAAATGTGTTTGTTAATTTGCAGCATGTCACACCAAACCTTATCTCTTAAACAACGTGAAATAGTCTTGCTAGAGTTAAGGAAAAGTCTACTTCTCTGTAATGGTTTTTCTGTGGTTTAAAAAAAGATGTCTAAACCTGTAATTAATAGGAAGAAATAGACATGGATAATATTTCTTTCCATAGAAAATTATTCAAGTGTTAATAATGAACTTGGAAGAGATCTTTGCATTTTTCTCTATTCTCTAGTCATTCACTGCTAGTGATGGGGAGCTAAAGCACTATGTTTTATATCAGACTCATCTGCTATGATGAAAATCCTCTCTCCCATACTGGATAAGAAAAGCAGAGATGGGCACAGACATGTACAGCCATGTGAATTCAACGTCTCTACGAAGTTCTTGTAGCTGTGGGATCTAATGACAGAATAATCAGTGCCCATCTGTCACCTTGTGTACAAATAGAGAAGTAAAGAGAGCTGACAGGTTGCTTTTACTCTGGCTTCTGTTATTTTCTTTCCTCTGGAACCTATGTTAAAGCATAAAATATATAATTTATAATTTCTAAGTAATAATGAAATTTATTGCAAATAACTGCTAGCCAGATTGAATATGAGGAGGAAACTCATGCTCTGCTTCCTATCAGCATAGAATTACCATTCTAAAATTTACCCTAATTGGTTCAAAATGTATATCTTGATTTAGAAACAGTTTGCAGGGCTTATATTTTCATGCCTTCTGCCTAAAGAAGCCAAATCTGTATTTGTTTTATTACTTCAAAATGTGTTCCAGTTCACTTTATACTGTCCCCAGTTGCAACTTGATGTTGCCACAAATGCTGTGCAAGCTGGCACAAGTGCTCTGCAAGTAATTTTGGATATGTGGATGAATAGTTCTGTCTCATAAAATAAAAGATGGCTTATGTAGGGTCAAAATCTAGCTTTGAGAAAACAAATCAGTGAAAGAGTCCAGCCTTACTTGGAAGTGTATAGAAGCTATAAATGCATTCACTTAGTGGTGGGTAGCAAGATACAGGGATTATAAATCTTTTGCAACTAATGAGAAATAAGGAACCTTGAACACTGGGAACATTTTTTTTTGCTTTGTCCTGGAGTGTCTCAAACCAGTTTAAACACAACTGGATCTGGTCCAGTGGAAGGTGTCCCTGCCTGTGGGAAGAGGCTGGAATGAGAGGATCTTCAAGGTACCTTCCAGCCCAAACCATCTCTGATTCTATGGCAGTTACCTGATGAGGGTGAAAGATGAGAAGAATAAACAGAGAAAGAACAGTTGTTCACTATTACAAATATTAGACATGAAAAGAAACTCCTATTTAGTGCACGATTTTATTTATGCCTTCTTTTTCCTGGTCATCCTGTGCATTCAGCACTAGCCATCTGCAGTCTATCCCTGCCCTTTATGGGAGATGTGGCTGGAAAACTGCCTTTGCCTCTTTGCTCTAAGTGGTGAGATATAAGAAAAGAGGATGAGCACCCTGTTATTAATTCCTGTTTGTCTGAAGAGACAGCACAAGAGAGAGGGAATTTAGTTTTAGATTCCAATATTTATTTTATCAGATGTTTCAGCACTACTATTTTTTAAAAAAGCTGTGTTTGTGCAATATGTATAGCATTTTGGTGCAGTTCCAGAGGTATTCAACAACCCCCATGAAAAATATTGATCATTTTCAAATTGATCTCACAGTTCTGTAATATTTTTTGAAATGAAAATAGGTCTTCTTTTTTTCACTGGGATTGTAACTTTCACTACAAATATAAAACATATAGTGATGAATAGAGGACTAGTTTTAATGGGTTTTTAAATATATTTCTGATGAGCTTTTAGGATGTAGCTTTGTCTGTATCCTCTGACACCTGAATTATGTAATAAACAGTTTATCAGTGATGGTTTGCTTTTTTTTAAATTTATGCTAATGGTTTCAGATCATGTCCAGAGTTGCTCTGCGAACAAAGAAATAATCCCCTTATCTTTGTTGGTTTCCTTGAAATTGAACATTGGAAGGGGTCCTCCAGTGACTGAACTTTGGCTTCATTCCTTCATTTCCCATATGGAAAAATAAAGATAAATATAAAAAATGTACATTCCTGCATAAAGTATATGCATAAATATATGTTCCATGACAATTTCAGAAAAATGATGTGAGATTTTTCTGTTTAAATACTCTGCCAAACTAAAGTGTGTTCTTTCTGTGTCTTGCAGGGTCAAAACGTATTTGGTCTTGACATAACTGAGACACCTGAGGGGGATAAGTGGCCTCAACTGATTGTCCAGCAGATCCTGGACAGGGAGCAGAAGGACACCTATGTGATGAAAATCAAAGTTGAGGATGGTGGGAGCCCCCCGAGGTCCAGCACTGCCATCCTGCAGGTGACAGTGACTGACGTCAACGACAACCGCCCGGTCTTCAAGGAGAGCGACGTTGAGGTCAGCGTGCCGGAAAACGCTCCCGTTGGCACCTCCGTGTCCCAGCTCCACGCCACCGATGCCGACCTGGGCTCCAATGCACAAATCCACTTCTATTTCAGCAACCAGATCTCCAGTCTGGCCAAAAGGCTCTTTGCCATCGACAACACCACTGGCCTCATCACCATCAGGGAGCCGCTGGACAGGGAGGAGTCTCCTGTGCACAAACTGACTGTTTTGGCTAGTGATGGCAGCTCCACTCCATCGAGAGCAACAGTGACTGTTAATGTCACAGATATTAATGACAATGTCCCATCAATAGACACGAGGTACATCATCAACCCGGTGAATGGGACAGTGCTTTTGTCTGAGAAGGCTCCCCTTAATACAAAAATTGCTTTGATAACGGTGATGGACAAGGATGCTGATCAGAATGGGAAAGTCACCTGTTTTACAGATCACGATGTCCCTTTCAGGCTAAAACCAGTGTTTGATAATCAGTTTCTCCTGGAGACAGCCACGTTTCTAGACTATGAAGCTACACGGGAATACGCCATCAAAATAGTGGCTTCAGATTCAGGGAAGCCTCCCTTGAACCAGTCTGCAATGCTCCTGATCAAAATTAAAGACGAAAACGACAACGCCCCGGTTTTCACACAGCCCATCATAGGCCTTTCCATCCCTGAAAACAACGCTCCTGGCACTCAGCTAACCAAGATCAGTGCCACAGATGCCGACAGCGGGCGGAATGCCGAGATCAGCTACATCCTGGGCTCCGATGCACCCCCAATTTTCAACCTGGACCGCCGCACAGGCATCCTGACAGCAGTGAGAAAGCTGGACAGAGAAAAGCAAGACAGGTACTCTTTCACTGTGCTGGCTAAGGATAATGGGATGCCAGCTTTGCAGACCAACGCTACAGTGACGGTGTCAGTGCTGGACCAGAACGATAACAGCCCTGCTTTCACACATAATGAATATAATTTCTATGTGCCAGAAAACCTGCCCATGTATGGCACAGTGGGGCTTATCACAGTTACGGATGCTGATGCAGGAGACAACGCCGCGGTCACCCTCTCTATCTTAAATGGTAGAGATAATTTCATTATAGATCCACTTACTGGTGTAATAAGACCTAATATTACCTTTGATAGGGAGCAGCAGGGGTCATACACCTTCCAGGTGAAAGCAGTGGATGGAGGAAGACTACAGCGTTCCTCAACTGCCAAAGTGACCATCAATGTTGTTGATGTAAACGATAACAGGCCTGTTTTTGTTATCCCCTCATCTAATTATTCCTATGAGTTGGTCCCAACGTCAGCCAGTCCAGGGTCTGTAGTCACTAAAGTCTTTGCAGTTGATAATGACACGGGAATGAACGCAGAGCTCCGCTATAGCATCATAGGTGGGAACTCCAGGGGCTTGTTTACCATTGACCAATTAACAGGCAACATTACTTTGAAAGAGAAGGTAATCGCATCAGATCATGGCTTGCACAGACTGGTGATCAAGGTGAACGACCTGGGACAGCCGGAGTCTCTTTACACCATAGCTCTTGTGCACTTGTTTGTGAACGAGACCGTCACCAACAGCTCCTACGTGCAAGAGTTGGTGCGCAGGAACATGGAAACTCCAGTTGGCCAGAACATTGGGGATGGTGAGATAACCCCACAGACCAATGACTATGTCAAGATCATCATTGCCATTATTGCAGGCACCATGACCGTTATTCTGGTAATTTTTGTTACCGCTTTAGTCCGGTGTCGCCAGACGCCCAGGCACAAGGTTGTCCAAAAAAATAAGCAGAGTGGTGAATGGGTTTCCCCCAACCAAGAGAATAGGCAGATCAAGAAAAAGAAGAAGAAGAAGAAGCGCTCTCCAAAGAGTCTCCTCCTCAACTTTGTGACTATTGAAGAGTCTAAGCCTGATGATCCCGGCCACGAGCACATAAATGGCACTTTAGACATTCCCGTAGAGCTAGAAGAGCAGACTATGGGAAAATATAACTGGGCCACCACACCAACCACGTTTAAACCTGATAGCCCAGACTTGGCAAAGCACTACAAGTCGGCTTCTCCTCAGCCTACCTTTCAGATTAAACCTGAGACTCCTGTTCCCCCCAAGAAGCACCATGTCATTCAGGAATTGCCTCTAGATAACACCTTTGTGGTGGGCTGTGACTCACTTTCCAAGTGCTCATCCAGCAGCTCGGACCCTTACAGTGTTTCTGAATGCAGCTGTCAAGGAGGCTTCAAGACCCCAGGCCCCATACACACCAGACAGGTAATGGAATTTTAAGGTGCTTTCTTCCTCCTTCCCTCCTTGCTTTGCCAATCCTATAACTCCAGTTCAAAGTGCTGCAAATTAGTGCTCCTGCAAGGAGTAAAACTTTGAGAGTTCACATTCGATCGAGGCATTGTAAAACAAACATTTCGGGCTTCCCGAGTGGTAAGGGAGAAAAATGAGAAGGGAAAAGAGCATTGTCTGTCAGGAGATCGAGCAGGCAGAGATCCCTGTGGTGGTGTCCTGACTGCAGATGGCAGCATGGCACTTCCCACCTCACCACGGGACCTCGAGCAGCTAGGGAGGCTCCAAGTGGGACTGTCCTCTCCAGCCTGGTGTGCTCGAGGATCCAAGCAATCTAGGCCAGGTGGAAAGCAATAAAGCTTTACAGGAGCTCGTAAGTGGTTCTTAATATTAATGGAGTCTGGAATTGCAGCCTTCATTTGGGCGTAGCTTTGCTTCAAGGTCTCTCAGGAGCAGGCGAGGATTTTCCTCAGAGAATTTCAGTGCCATTTTCAGACTGGAAGGAGCCTTAAATCTGGTGGAGTGACAGCTGACAGGCAAAGTTAGGGAAAAATTAGAAACATCAGCATAATTGACCTCACTTATTTGCTGCTCTGCCTGATAAACCAGGTATTAGCTTCTTAGAAATGTAGTACAACAAAGGAAACGTCTAAAGAATCCTCAGCTTAAAATTCAAAATAAATTGAGAATTCAAGTAACCCTTATTCTTCAAGATCCTACAGTAAAGTTTTAAGTCCCTGAAAATAGAATCTAATATTTATACATATTTTGAACAGTTTAATAAAACTTTTCTGTTTGCTTCTCTTTCTTCCCAAGTATCACAAAGTTTTCAGCGGGATAGTTTTCTAGTTAAGCTCTAGCTGGTCAAGGAATTCATCTTTAAAGTAATACTTACTTCAGGAGTGTTTGTTTTATTATTAATAGTATATTTTAACTTGATAGTATGTTTACCTTAACTTGAGAACAAGTCCTCAGCATGGCTAAGTCCAGTAAATTTTTTCCTCCAGCTAATTTTTTTTTTTTTTTTTCTGGAAACTTAGTTTTATTACAACTGTAATGATAACCACATGCATTAAAAATTTCTCATACAGAGCAGTCATCATATCTTTGAAAATTTCAGGATATGATGTTTATTTTATTCTATTTCATTCTCTCAACCAACACAAATTGGTATGGCAATCTATATTACTGTGGCTAACATTTTTTAAGAAATATATTTAAGTGTGTTAAATTACATATCAGAGAAGCCTTTTGCTGGTTTGTTCATCTGTTTGAACTCCCATGACTCTGAGGAGAGGGCAGTGCTGTTTTCAGCATTTCTGTAGGCCTGATCTAAGTGATCTTTTCCATGGAGTTCTGGTACAGTTCCTGAGAGTCAAAAAGGTTCTGCCATTGTCTGCTGAAACACACTTTGTCGTGCAGTAATGCTGCTAACAAAGAAAGCAAAATTGTGACTCTCAAAGTCCCTTCTGTGGCAGTAAAAACCTAGAAAGTGGCATGGGAAGCATTTCTCTTCTACAGAAGCTGGTTGGGGAAAGAGCATTTCCTTTTATTTGTGCCTTAAAGGTCTGTGACAGGGGGTTCCTATCTGGAAAAGCAGAATAGAACTGTGGGGTTTTTTCGGTGGTTTTTTTTTTGGTTTTTTTTTTTTTTTTTTTTTTTTTTTTTTTTTGGGGGGGGGGGGGTTGGGGTTTTTTTGTGTTTGTTTTTTTTTTTTTTTTTTTTTTTTTTTTTTTTTTTTAATGCTCACTAGCTGATATCAGCTTATCTTCATAGACCTGCACCTAACATTGGTAGGGTGATATGCTGAATAGATAAGAAAAGAGATTATTGTTACTGTTTGTACTGATTTTGTTAAAATTCCAGCTATCCTTTTAGGGATATTTTTCTACATGCAAGTGAACACCTTGTTTGGAGGAAGGGTGACTAATCACCATAATGGCCCTTTACACTGATTTGGAAACAGCATTCGCCTTTAAACACCTGAATTCACATTTAACAAAAATAAATTTATGTAATTTCATCAATGCGTTATATACATAAGTTGGGCCATTAGAGGAAGTCCTTTGTGTTGTGTTGGACTGTTACTAAACGAAAATTGTATTTCTTGGTAAGTAAAAACAAGTAAAGAATTTCTTAAAGCTCGACAGAACTTCTAAAAATCAGTCTCACTCCTACCCTGGCTCTGTATTTGTAGACTGGGTGGTTTTATCTCCTGTGGGGCTCTGGAAGGTGTCTCAGGACAGGCTGTTTGAGGGTTGTCTCTGTTAGCCAGCAAAACATGAAACAAATGCAAATACAATGATCCTGAGGTGCAGTGTCTCTAGCAGTTATCCCACTGCCCTTCAGCCTCAGACACCAACAGGATCTTTGTGGTTCAGGGTGATTTTGTGTCAGGCACTCTCTGAATTTGCAGAAAACTGTAGGGCAAGCTGGAGAACTGAAAGTCAGTTCAGTTAAGATGGGAAGATGTGCTAGTTTGAAAAGTGAAAACAAGATGTCTGATGTGAGGGGAAAATATCATCATTTATCACTTTTACCATAGTGCAGAAGTTCTGAAGGAGCCTAAAGAAGGTTCTGTTCACTGTGAAGTGTCTCTTCAGTTCGTAACGGGGACTGATATTATTATAGGCTGCACGTCTTCACTATTGTTAGTTTTGTCCATGCAAGACTTTCTACTCAGATATTTGAAATAATATTGCGTTACATCTAAAAATACATGTTTTCTTTGGATGCTCTAAATTTTGTGTCTGTCTGAATGGTATTGATTCAGGTCTTTAAAGAAAGGAAATTATGCCTTTGCTTTACTGCTAAATTTGTCTAAGGGATCTATAAAATGACAGAAAGTCATTATGGCAGTTGTACTCAAAAAGCATGCAAGCAAAGATGGAAAGGTTTTTCTACTAAAAAAACCCAAAATATCTCTTTAGTGGTCATGTGGGCAAATAAATACAGCAGTGCTACAGCTGAAATTTTTATGGGGAAGCAATTGGAGACTCCTGAAGCAGCTGAGGACACTTTGAATCATAAACTACAGGAAACTGGAGAAGTAAAGTATGGTCTTAATGTAATGTCCCTTAAGAGAGAGGTCAAATTTTGCTCTATTTGTATGAGAGAAAGAGCAAGAGGGAGAGGTACTGATATTGTTCTGAAGTTACCAGGAGGAATTAGCCAATACCAGTGACAATAGACTTTCAGAGTAGCATGTTTTTGGGGGGCTGAAGTAGAGATAATTCTTTTAAAGGAGTTTTACCAAGTGATAAATTGTGAAGGGGCTTATTCATAGTAAGGATTTCAAACTAGGATATCTGGAGTGCTATAAAAATCAAACTGACTTTCCATGTTATCAGATTTCCATTTTTTTGGCAGTTGCGGGCCTCACTGATTTTTTTTTTTTTTTTTTTAGAAACATAACAGCATCTTTAAAGTTTATTTGTCTGCATGCTTTGTAAAAGCTCAGTTATTTTTGACATTCACTTCAGTAGGAGCAAACTGTGTGAGGTGTTCCACACTGACACAAATCCTCTAATTCTCCTTGCATTTGCATGGGAATGATGAGAAGGAGGGGGAGGAGTTTTCTTCAGTCTCATTTTCATGTAACACAATTTCAAAAATCTGAAATCTTTGCTCATACACTTTAAAACAACATTCAGACATTTCAAATGCCTGTCTAGGTATCAGCCTGTCTAGTCAAAACATGCATAATTATAGAGCACAGTGTTATCTGTGGCAGCTTGATTCAAAGAAGGTAGAGCTGCAAAGATTCATCAGAACTCGCTGTGCATTCTCCTACTTCTTCTCCCTTTCTTTTACTGAATGCTGTTTCATATGTGCCTTTTTGTTTGAAAACAGTAAAATGCATACTGTAGGGACAAGGGAAATCTTGGCAAATTTATACCTGGTCACTCAGAAAGGGTCCTGTGCTCTTTTGGGTTATCATCTTTAGCTTCAGAACAAGGTTTTTCTGGCTTGGTGCTGCTGAGGAACTTGGGTGCCCATTGGAGCAGCACTTCTCCCACTGGAGAAACTGGAAGGTGCAATGTGCTCTGCCATTTGTGATTTTCTGCTTTTTTGGGGGGGTTCTCCCTGCATCCCTCTGGCCTCTGGTCTGCCAGTCAATTCACTGTGCCATGTTGGGGATGCTGCTGAGGGAGGGAACAGGCATGGAGGTGGATTTTTGTCCTGTCTGCAGATGCAAATCTCCATTAGTGGGGTTCAGCTGGCGGGATTCTCTCATCTGTGAACTTATCCACACTTATGAATAGAAGTTTCAGGTGACACAGTGATCTCTGCTGGTTTGGTGGGAGCTGATGGAGATAGACATTACACCCCCCCTCCCAGAAATCTGAGTGGAAGTAGCCCTCATTTCAAATACCTTGTATTTTGGGGCCCCTCTGTCTCAGTTCTTGATGCACCACCACTAATTCTGTGATTCTATCCCTGCCTGCTTAGACCTGCTTACAGTTATGGGATATTTGGGTTTCTGATTTAAGATTTGTTGAAATGCCATTACAGCTTCCCACTCACTATGAGAACAGTGTGCTCAGGATGTGAATGGAAGGAATATTGAAGTGTTCCTGAAAATAATAGCTCTGAAACTCATCTGTTCTGTGAATCTTTAGCTGCAGGAATTCTTTGTTTTGTGTAATATCAGTGAGTTTAATTTAGAATCCTGTAATCATCAGTAGGCAGGGCTGATGCTTCTGAGGTGTAAAATAGACATAGCCCTGGTGTTCTGTATTGATAGACACAGAGTAAATTACACTCAAAGAACATTTTCTCCTAAATTTGAGCTAAATAACTGTAGATACAAATCCTTCCTAAAAGTCATTTCAAAATTGATTATTATGATTCTAAGTATTCTCGTTTTTTTACCATAATTTTCTGACCAGTAGTTTTGCTTGTGGCTCTGATCTGCTGCTGTGTACGTATATTTCACCAAAAAACAAAACAAAACAAACAAGCAAAAAAACCCAAACAAAACCAACAAAAAAAAATTGGATTTGGAGAAGAGATTTCTAACTGAAATATGAGTCAAAGTGTGCAAGTCAGAAGTTAACAGGAAATTATTTGTATGTGCATCACTACTGAACTAAAGCTGGTCAAGAAAATGCTTTTCCTCTGTGCAACACTAGTAGAAAACCTTCAGTGATTTATTTTAATACTTTTTACTAGAAACGCATGGGGGAAGGTATCTGGAAAGTGCCCCCTTTGCCTCATAGTAGAAAAACAGATCATGAGGAGAAAAGAAATTTGTTTTGTGTGAGGAAATAATGAAAGATTTTGAATATGACCAAAAAACCCCCAACCAAACTAACTAACTAGTTCAGAACAAACAAAGGCACTTTTTTTTTCTTTTTTTGTCCCCAGTAAGAGCTCACTGACTGAGTTTATGCTGAAGTTGGTAAATGAGGTTCCAGCATTAATAACTGAGTGATTTTTTTGTGCAAGCCAGAATGACACGCAACTCCCTCTCTGAGAGCCTCTTGCCCTGGGGTAGGAACAATGTAATTTTTCAAACATTAAGTGCATTTCACATCATTTTTTTTTGAGTGGGATAACTGCAAAGTTTACTCTTTTCTCCTTGTGACCCAACTGTGCTATTTCAAACATCTTACTTAACTATAAGATATTGCCAGCAGTGAATTCTGACTTAACTCTAGTTTAATTTTCACTCTTGTTTATTCTCCTGTTTTCTCCCAGAAGGTGTTGCACTCAATAATCTGCAGTTGATAGCAATTTCCTAATCAGTGAGTGGCTGGTGTCTTGGTGACTGTGGTATCAAACATTTTTATTGAACATTGAAAATATTTCTTTTCTGTGAAATAATTGATCAAAATGGCGTAATTTCTGTGACTCTTTAGGACTAATCCTGCTGATGATAAATTTAGATAAGAGGTAAAACGATTCTTCAAATTAAAAAAACTATGCTTTCAGGAACAATGCTTTTGCATGAAGTCCACCAAAACACTTTAGAATCTGTTTTCCTGTTCTAGGTAGTGCAGCAGCCTTCCGACAGCTCTAATCTTGCCACCAGCTCTTTGGGTTTGAGTGGATAAAGAAAAAAAAAAAAAAAGTAAGAAACTTTGAATAATATCCATGGAAGCTATTTCTGTGGCTCCTTCTGTTGCAGCATTTGTGCTCTGTGTGTAGAGATCTTTGCCTGTGCTGGGAACACTCACACACACACTCCAGAAATGGTTGGTTAGTTAGAACACCCCAGACCACACAGTGCTTGAGATCTGGTGGAAATTTAGAGGCAAACGTGACAATTTATAGTGAAAATGCTGCAGGAAAGGGCTTTTCTCATGCTGTTTCTCTGTTTGCCAGCTCTGAAGGCCATCCCAGCTGATGTTATGTTCTGAAGTCGTACGTGTACTCAATGATGTTAAGCCAGCAAATATGAAAACAAGGAAATAGCACGAGAAAGCCCTTTGTCCTGTCTCTGGTTGCCGAAGAAATTTATCGTCTCATCTCCAGAGGGGTTTGGAAGTGACCATGAACTGTTCAAGCTGCCCTACTCAAAGGTATCAAGGGCAAGGATTTTTTTTTTTTTTTTTAAGAGGAAAAGACAAAGAAGTTTTAGTACGTTGTGCTAATAGTGTTCTATAACGTAGTTTTGCTAAGAAAAAAAAAAAAAAGTAATGTGACCCATCCTTCTTCACAGTTGGTGATTATGGTAAATTTATTTTGCTTGTAATCATCTTCTTGTCCCAGATTTTTTTTTTCTTTTCCTTATTTATTTTAGTTGCAGCAATTAGGAATTTTATTTCTATGAATATATTAAAAGGGAGCAATAAATTTTATTCATATGTTAAAAAGAGAATGTAAAGTTCTTTATACTCCCTGCATTTAAAAGAAAAACAACTGAGTTGTTGTCACTTATAGCACCATTATACACGTTAAGAATTAAGTGTTATTTATATCTATTCCATAATATTTTTAATGATGATATTGCTGCTATGGATCATAAATAGAAATTATCAAGTCACTGCTTTCTCATTTTCTAGGCACAATAGTAGTAGTGAAAAAGCTAGAACTGCCTGCTTTCTTATCCACAACATTTTGTAATAAATAGTCACCTTTGAAATAACTGGAAAGCATTCACATAACTTTTAGTAAGAAAAATTAATTTGTATTTTGCTTGCTGAAGTCTAGTTAATGTCTATTTAACAGGTGCCAAACATTTAACCTTTTGAAGTATTTTTATTTAAAAAGAAAAAAGTCATAAATCCAGTGGCTTGGTTTTCAGTGTAATAAAATAGGAAATAGGACACAATTTTTTCACTGTTAGCCAGCGCATGGGGGGAAAAATGGCCTACAGTTGTGGGTTTTGTTGGTTTTTTGGTTTTTGTTTTTGGGTTGTTTTTTTTTTTTTTTTTTTTGTTTTGTTTTGTTTTGTTCTTTTTTTTGTTTGTTTGTTTTTTGTTTTTTGGGTTTTTTTTTTTTTTTTTTGGTTGGTTGGGTTTTTCTTGTCAGTTGTTTCTTTTTTTTTTATTAAAGCTTTCGATATTATCATTTGTTATTTAGCATGGCTCATTCACAAAATAAAACTTGACTATCATAGCTTTGTTTGAAGGTTGGTTGCAAGTTCTTGTATATTGCCTCACATTTTAGGGAGTAATGCTTAATATGTATCATCTATAATATTAGAATTTCATATGCAATGCAAAATCTCTTAGGAAGCAAAGGAGTATAAAGAACCCTGTTTTCTGCACTTACGTGAAGACATGTAATATTAGTTTGCTAGAATAAAATGAAATACAGACACTGCTTTTAACTGGGATGTATACAGTATATAGAACTTTCTTTTAAAGAAAAAAGTTATTAATGATTCATGAATTAGACTACAACATGGAATTCTTACACATTACTGTATGTTTGATGTAAAGATATTTATAGGCTTGTACTTAATAATCACGTTGCCTCAGTTCTTGGACTGCAGAATGTCTACCATGACTGTTGCCTATAGTTTGCTCCACATTTGCTATCTGGCTCTTTTAAAAAGAAAAAAAAAATGTGTATTGGCTCTTTGATCTGTAAAATAAATCCTATTAATAATGAAGTATGTATTGTAATTGAGCATATTGTATCGCATAATTGTAGCTATGACTGTTACAGAGAGTTTTTCATTTCCGATGGTGGGATCATTTTCTTGGGGAGAAGTTCATGTACCTGTCAGACAGTTTTGCTGTTCTTACTTGTAGCAGCCTTGCAGCATTCATGCTTCAAACTAAAAACCCCCAACACTCCCAGTGGTCAGACTGTGCAGTGACATTTATTGACTCAGCACCACGACTCAGCCCGTTTGAAACTCATTCCCAACACAGTGAGGGGTTCATCCCAAAAGTGCTGTTTGGTGTCCCACACGCTGTTCCTGCTGCTGCTGCAGTTGTTGGTGGAGGTGTTTCCTAGGTGGGTGGTGGGAAAATTCAGTGATGTTTGAGCAACAGCCCTTGGGGCTTGTTCAGAGTGGTTTGTCAGGCAGACAGGATGATTTCACGGCCTCTGAGTCTCTGCTCTTCCTTTGAGTCTCTTTGGGTTTCTCTCCTTACAAGAATTAGGTTGAATTTGCTTTTTTGAGAAAACCCTTATATGTAAACTTAATGTTTGATGAAGAGAAGCACCAAATAATTTCAATGCTTACATTCAAACTGTTTTTTTGTTTTAAAAATCTGGGGATACTGAATGGGGATAATGTGATTTAGTCATCTCCAGTGAACATTTAGTTGCCCTCATTTTTTTTTCTCTGGTGGTGGCAAGTCACAGACTGTAGCAGGTTATTTTGATTTCAGGACTGCATACCCTCTAGAAGTGCCTACTTTCTTGCACTGAGTGTGAAGAGAACCTTTGATAAGTACCTTCCTTGTACCAGATGTGCCAGTTATGTTCCTTCAGAGAAAAATATACTTCATTTTGAGTTCCTTTGCTTTTAACTTAGCTGAGGCTCTCACTTTTTCCTAGTATTGGACTGGTCCTATCATTCTAGTCTACCAATAAATAACTCTAAAAACATCTAGGATGATTTTAAAACTTCCAGAAGTTACATAAATGAAATAAAAGGTACGTCACATGGTTTAATTACTGGATCCAATCACTAATCTCCCTCCTCTGGTTCTCTCATGAGTCAGCCCAGCCAAATATGATAACCTTCCCAGTGCACTAAGGAACCCAGAAACCTTTTAAGTGGCTCAGTTTCATGTGCTTTGTCTCTTTCAATTTTTGTTTTCTTACATCAAAGTATCACTTTTTTAAAAGTTGTTTTTTCATAGACTGGTATAAGACTTGTTCAGAGCTCATTCCCTCCTGATGGTTGAATGGGTCATGAAAATCTCGTGAAAGCCATGAATGTTAATTGACCAAATATGTGTTTGTGCTGGATATCAGTTTCTACACTCTTCTGTGATGAAGGCCAGTCAAAAATTTATATTATTTTTGTTTTAAATGTTATTAGTATCCTGAGTCAAATTTAGATATATGTGTTTCAAAACCAACTCTGTTTCTCAAATATTTATTTTCACCTACAGAAGTTTTTTTGGTTTTCTTTTTCTGACTGCTTAGAAGTCAGAGTCAATTATGAGCAAAAATCACTGAGCTGACCAAATGTTACTTTTGAACTTGACAACTCATTATATTTTCTCTGGAATATCAATATATGTATCGTACTTCAGACTGCAATTATTGCAGCCACCTCGCACAAACTTCTCAAGAATTCCCTCTTTCCTCTGGTGCTCATTGCTCATCTCCAGAGCCCATTTTGGGTTGGTTCCTGTGCAATTCGGGGCTGAACAAAAAGAAAACTTCTTTATTTATGGCCAGTTTTAGAATTAAGTGATCCCATGGCTGCTTGCAGGCCTCTCCAGCACAGCAGCTGGGGCTGGCTCTCAGATGAGCTGGTTGCTGTGTTGCCAATTTTTATGGAATTCTTATGGATTTGTGTGTCTACCAAAGCTCCCTCCCACCCAACCTCAAACATCCCCGAGAGCAAGCGGGGCACTGCAGGTACTTTGGGGGATTTAAATCCTGAGTTCAATTAAGTAGGGGACTTCTGAAGGGCAGTAGGGGGATGTCAGGGTCAAACCTGATTTGTGATGTAAATAGAATTATATTTTTAACATAAACTGTAATGCTGCAGGGTTTGAATTTTTTTTTGTTGTTGTTACACTTTTCCGGGGATTTCCCATTTTACCATAAAACATATATTTATGGTGTATCGTGGTCTTACGTATTATTTGTAAAATCTTTTTAACAAATGATTTGACTATATATTTTTGCTTTCATATTGAATTACTGAGCACTGTTCCTTTTATGTCTTATTTATCTATTTCTAAAATAAATTTGGTTTGACGATTATATTTGTGTACCTTCTGGAGAAACACTGTTTTTAAATACACCTCTGGTCTGTTTGCCTAATGCATGCACGCCACCAAGCCTCTAGAGAAACTGGTATTTTTCACAGTTTAGGAGCTATGATTATTAAATAACTTAACCACATGTAAGCTTTACAAGAAGAAATATGAAAAAATATGCCTCTTTGAAAATCCTCATACTCTTTAGCAGCCCATTTCTTTTGTTTACAATTTTTTTTTCAAAGGAATCCTAGCAGGAATTCCAAGAGTTACACATTTTCCATTGATGTCCCCATGCACGTGTGAGTGTTTCTATCTGTCTGTGTATGTATTTTGTTTGCCTGGGGGCCTGAGGGTGTCTATACACATTTATCACACATTCAATTAGCAAAGGGTATGAGCAGTGAATATTGCACCGACTGAAGCTGCAGAGATGTGCCCATCCCAATATCTCTTGCTGTGAAAGATAGCCGGGCTCTGAGAATTTCAATCTGCCACATTATTTGATTTTTGGGAAGATTTGTCTTCCCTTCTGAGAATGTACTGGGTTCTCAATATGTGAGAAGATGACTTGTGGTGATTTGGAGATTAGGATACAAATATGAAAAGTGCAGTTTTGAGTTTTAGGGCTATGATTCTTTCACTAGGTTATTTTGCTCATTCCAATACTGTCTCTCAGCATTCTAAAATACAATTTTTTTTACTACTAAATAGACTCATATTCTTTAATTTTACCACTGAAAATGCAGCAAAATGACATTTTTATATTTTCTCCAAATTGTGAGCTTTTTCTTATTTCATAAATAGGCACATGTAAATCAAAATCAGTTATTTATATGCATGTAGATGGATATTAAGTGTGATATCAGGAATTTTCAGGGGCATTATTTACTTCTTGCAACCTTTTAAATAGGTTTTATTCATTTGTGTTCTCATTTCCAAGGAAGGTGTTCATTCAAGCTGAAATCACTTATTTCTGATAAATGATAAATGGTGATATCAGAGGTATGAGGTTGGTTTCTCATCGCTGAATTCCAGCTAAGAATTATGTGCTGAATTTTGGCCTGTGGTTCTCAGCATTGTTTTCACCCTTTCCTAAGAGAAGTTCCATGGCTGTTGGATGGATGAAGTGCCCTCTGCTCCTGTTTTCAGTTTTCTCCTGGGCTTTGATCTGAAAGTCTCCAATTGTAGGTTTTCCCACTCAAAAATACTTTTCCTAGATCTGAATCTACATCATCCACGTGCTGATGGTTTTCCTCTCCCTCTCTTGTATGAAAAAGAAGCCAACAGGGGACAAATTCTGGTCTTTTCCAGACACTTGGGCACGTGTGTTTCAGACAAGCAAATGGACTTCAAACGGGTGACTAGAATTGAGGAAGTCTTTTCCTTTGAACGTTTAGGGGGTTTGAGTAATTGGAAATTACTCAAAATTTTGTGATTGTCTAACAACAAGGCTTGGCCAGGGTCTGCACGGACAAGGTGATGACCATGTGCAGGACTTAGGAGCAGTTAGGATGGAAAGGGATGAGGGGAAAGGAAGATCTTTTCCATCTATAATTATTATTGTGGTGAGAAACTGAATCAAAATCCTGAGTGCCATGACAGAGATCTTTGTAGATGCAGTTTTAAGTCACAGTCAAGTCACATTTAAGTCACGTATTTATTAATTGCATTAGCGTTAATCCATTATGGCTAAAAGCAGCAGAATTCTGCTCCTAACTCTGGATGTATCTGAACACGTGGATGTGTGTTCATATCTGGGTTGAAAAGTGATTCTGATCAAGTTTATTGGGATTGGAAGGTAAGGTGTCTTTATTGTATTGTTGACTGATTTTCGGAGATTGCTAAAAACTGTTTCCCTCCCTTTTAAAAAGAATATGTTTGGAGCTGGAAGTGAAGAAGAAAACTCAGACTTGGAAAAAAAAAAATGGTACGGTATTTTTTGCTATTTAACTAGAAGAAGCTATATTAATTCCTAAAGATGGCACAAAAAGATTGATTTTTTTTTTTAATTTTTAAACTTACCTGATGTAAAATTACAGTTTTTGTATAACAATAAACTGCCTTCATGCTTTGTTGCATTTTATTTCTTGAAATATGTTAAAATAAATTCAAAAGCAAGTGCTTTTACTTGCCAGTACCCAGTTATTATAACTACCTAAACACATAGGTACAGATATTTTAAATTATACACTATGAAAACCTCAGTATTTTCTGCCTTCTGTCTTCACTTTTCCAAAGTTTCTGTTTTTGGAGACGCTTAACATGAAACTCTCTTTAACCAACACACAAAGGAATCAAACCGAAGGTGGAGAAGGGCTTTTTTTGTTTAAATGTCTATTTGTAAACAAATCTTCAAGGGAGGAAAACATTGGATTATGTTCTCAAGCTTAGCAGAAGGGAAGCCACAACTTCTCCAGCTTGCTGAGATTTTGATTGCTATTGATTTCAAAGTTAGAAGCCCAAACAACTGCAATTTATACAAGAAGTGTTTCTCCCAACTCGTGCTGAACTCAGCTCAGTGAGAGCTCTGGATAAGAGCTGCTGCCACTTGGAAAGGTGTGTGAGGTGTTGTTATTAGCAGCAGTGATCAGCACTGCTGTATTCACTGCTCACAGCCCGTGCTGAGTCACCTTGATCTGTAATATTTTCTGCACCTGAGTGGGAACAAGGGATTTACCAAAAATCCTGAAAGAAAGATCTTGTTTTTTTCCTACTTCAAATAGCAGTAAGCTACTCTCTCCAAATACAGGTCTCTAATTCTTTTCAAAAGTGTCTCATTAGACACACTGTATGCTTACCTTTTTAATTCTTGTTTTATATATTGAAGAAGTTTATAGACATATATAGATATATATACAAACAAAAAGATAAGGTAATTCCCTAAAATTTTTCTTGTTTTCTTTACAAGCCAGTGTTCAAAGATAGTTTCTGCTGTTTAGAAGCTTGAGGCTGAATGCATTCTTCAACAGCCTGAAACAGATTTTTAATCTAGCAAAATGACGTTGTGACTAATTTAAAAAAACATGGATAAACAGATTGGTGTTTGCTTACACACGGGGGAATCATCAAACCTACTGATTTTGCAAACAAGGTGCTGGAGGATTCAATGAATGCATTTTAAGAAACTCGTACAGCCAAAGTTGTAAATTAGTCCCTGCTAAATGATCTTCCCTGATTCATTCCCTTTCTTCATCATGTTTATGTTTCTGTGCATTGTCATTTTGACCAAATTTTAACCCAAGTTAGTTCATTTCCTTCAGTTTTAACCCGTTACTTCATTTCCTGTCCCTCAAAGATTACCTTTGTTCTTCTGCGTTGGAACATAATACGTGTATGCTCTAGCACTGTGAGATTCTTGTTTTCTTGTCTTTAATGTATGTTTGTTCTTATTGCCATGTTTTCCTATATTTAAATTAATTAATAGAAACCATGGTGGGGAGGTGATGTGTAAGAATCCAGACATTTGTAGTATCTTGCACTTGGCGTTGTGTCAATTTGACATTTGACAACAGCGCTGTGGTAATAACCAAGGTAATTAGTACCACATGTATAAACCTTGGACATTGTATTATAACCATTTAGGATATGTTGGTGGGTGACACAATATATATCTATTTCTTACATCAGACTTCTCAAAGATCGCAGAATGATAGATTAATTCGTGTTCCATGGGATCTGTGAAAGTCACCTACTCCAATCATGGGTCTCAAAACCGGATATTTTTCTCTGGGTCTTGTTCAGTTGAGTTCTAGTATTTTAGGATCCTCAAGGATATGGAGGTGTTTGAGTAGAAATCAGAATATTAATTGCCTTTATGGATCCACTACTCACGTGTATAAATATCCAATGATTTCAAATTATAATTCAATTACAATTCAGATTACAGCTGTAAATAGTTTAAATATATCTATTTGTATGCATTTTTGGGGTGAACCCCCAAGTACACTGTTTCCTGCTCACTTGTACAGCTCATCGACTTTTGTATTCATCTTTATTTTATAAATATGTTGTGAGTTTTTATTTGAGTTTCCTCTACTTGTAGTGGAAGCCCTGAGAGATTGACACAATCTCAGTTGTTTTACTCACAACGAGCGCTTCAAACCTCTTCAGAAACTTATCTTGAAGGTTGGATATTAAAAGCAGACAGGAATAATTCTGTTAAGGACAATTAAACGAGGAAAATGTAATTGGAGGCAAAAAAAAAAAAAAAAAAGGCTTTTGATGCATCCTGTATACAAGATATACAATGAGCTCCTTTCAGCTTCCAAGCATGATTTATTAGTTACAGTAGTTTGCCTTTGAAACACTGAGCATGGCTAAGACAGCATGTGCTCAGTTGTGTGAGGGCTCCAACATCTGTCCTGACAATCCTCTTACAGGCTGTCTTTGAGGAATTAGGAAATGGCAACATGAGTTCTGAAATGGATATCAAACAGCCAGAGTTAGGAGAGGGGGGTTGCGAGAGGATATTCTGTTATTTCATTGCCCCTTTTTAACACAATATCTCCTTGAACTGTTTGTTTTTATTATTCCAGATGGGACCAAGATGCATTTAAATGAATAAAATGAAACAGAACAAATCAAATGCTTGGCTGCTGTTCAAGAGCTGCTGAGGCTGAGCTTTATTAAATTCACATGAGGATATGATAACTGTGGAATTTCACACAATGAACTGCACTAATCTTACTCGTGAAGAACATAATTTTTCTTGAGATAGATGAGAGAATCTGAAATTTTGTAATGAAAAAAACAAAGCCCCTTTGGAGCTTTATTTTCTGAGGGCATTCACTGCTTGAGTGAAATCTGTCCATGTCCCACAAACAGAATCTTCATGCACAATCCATTTTTACACATCAAAAGTTCCAAGGGTTTGTTCTTTCTCCGTGGCAAAGTGGAGAATACTTCAAAGTAGGCTACTGTGTTCTATGATAAAACTCTTCCCTGTGACATCTACAGTCCCTTTAGGAATGAACATATTTATGTTTTAAAAAGGGGCAAAAGCATTAAAATTTAAAATTATATTAGATACATTTAATTTATATTTAAATAGGGAAAAAATTAAAGTTGAGCAAAGGAAATATTTTTAATGATTATTTGCAGGATATAATTCATATTGATGCATTTTCTTTTTTTTTTTTGTGACTGTAGATCATTTTTATGCCTCTGCAGTAGAATGACTGTTTATAACTTAATGTTTTTCAGACATTTTGTGTTACTTATGTAATTAATGTTCTTTTTTAATATGTTTTTTCCTTATTTTCTTTTTATTGAAATTCCAAAATTACTGTTGAAAATTTCTGATGAAATAATATTATTTTTCCCCCTTCGAAACTAACAAAGTATAAATTCTGACAATACTCACTCAGTATATATATTTTGTTACATTTTCCATTTAAATGTAGTATAAAACTTCTTTCATAAACTATTTCCCTGTATCTAAAATGCTAAAAAAAAAAAAAAAAAAGCTAAAACTCATCAATAAATGATTGAGCTCCCAAGTCTATTGAGGACCTTTTCTTAAAAAAAGCTAAAAAAAAAAAAAAAATAAAATAAAAAAATTAAATACTGTGGGGATTTTTTATAGGAACTGATGAGTCATTACCTTCCAAAACTCATGAATAATTAGAGTGGACAGCACATGGAAATAAAATAAAAAAGAGTAGAAATCAACTGCTGTTTTGATACAATCCCATATGTTTGGTTGGGTAATGTCAGACACATCAATTTTCTTCTGCGGGGCTGCATAACTTGTTCAGTGTTGTCCCCTTTGAAAATGGGTGAGAGCCACAAGCTGTCTGCTTGATAAACTGCAGGAATTCATCAAAGAATTCTACGTTCACAGATGTGGAACTCACCTGAACCCTACCTGCACTTATTACTGAAAACAACAGTCCAAGGGTCTACAAAAGGATAAGGGCCAGACAAAGCCTGACGAAGCCATAGCAGAGAGAGAAGAGAACATTCTCTCCTTGTGAAACCAGCCCAAATAAAAGCTCAGATTGAATCAGAACTGGCTTGCCTCTCCCTCTGTCAATCAAACATTTTATATTGATAATCTGGGGAGAACAGGGTTGAGAACACAAAGTCTACTTTTGTATTATTAAGATGAAGAGATTCTGCTGGGGTTTGATAACACTGGAGATGCAGGGGCTGTTACAGAAACATAATGAATATCAAATATATCTGCAAAAAGGACTTCTTATCAAGATAAAATCCTGATGAAAAATGCCACTTATTCTTTATTTTCCACCAGGCAGGTTTAAAGACTGCAAGTCAAGAATGTAGATCTGTATTTAATGGAGGTATTTAGTTTAGAACACACTGTGCTGAAATATGAACCTTGAATTGAGTTATTTCTCATCTGATCTAAAAAAAAAATTAAAATTAGACTCATTTCTTTCATATTCAAACACAGAATACTCTATTAATAAATTAGAATTTACCAGTGAATGTCACAACCTTATGGGTAAATCTGTATAACTTGTCATTCCAAATGAATTCTGTGGCATTTGAACTCATTTCAGCGGAACTAATTTTGTTTGTTGTTTGTTTTTAAATTATTTCCAGAAGAGGAGGTGTCTGACTAGTCACTTTTAATTTATACATCTCAGAAGTACTGGGTTCCATGAGAGACAAAATCAGATTTGGTACAATGAAGCAAAAGCTGTCACATGCTAATTTTATGTGATGGGTCAATGACTGGGGTTTGTTTGTTTGTTTGTTTGTTTGAAGTTTTTTGTTGTTGTTGTTGATTTTTGAGGTTTTTTGTTGTGTTGGGTTTTTTTGGGTTTGGTTTGGTTTGGTTTGTTGGTTGGTTTGTTTTGGTTTTTTTGTGTGTGTGTTTTGTTTTGTTTGGGGTTTTTTGTTTGTGGGGGGGTTGGGTGGGATTTTTAAGGTAAGATAGGATTATTGGTCTGCTGTTAATTTTTTAATTGCTTTCTGCTTAGGGTGTAATTTAGGAAGGAAAATGAAGAGCTGAAACAGGCTGTTCCACTTCTGATCAAAAAACTGTTCTGTGATGGGAATTCTCAAGTGCATGTATCATAATCTTTCACAGGGATTGTGAAAGATTGGCTTACACTGTTTGTGTTCCATGACTTGTATATGGCTGTAAGCTTTGTATGGATTTTCTTTTTTGTAATTGTTTTTCCTTTAGCCATCCTGTGGCCTAAGATTGGAAGAAAAAGATAAAAGGTCAGAAAGGCTTAATAGCAATTTTGTTTTTGAAAGGGAGAGGCTGGTTGATCCAGCTTAAATCTTTACAGCTGGATCAACCAGTAACTGTTGAACTACAGAGAAAATGACAACTCCAAAACCTCACAGGTCAGCACAAGACCAGCTGTAACCAGGGGAGTGAGAAGGAAAGGTGAATCCATAGGACACATAGTCATAATATTTCGAGAGGATATCCGGAAACAGATAGGTGGGAATGGAAAACCCCTTCCTTCCTATGAAAACAACAAAGAAAATTAAGGAAGACTGAATTTTGTCACCTTGCTGTTTAGTGTGGGGTTGAGGATGATTGGGGTTTTCCTGATGAGAGACAGAACTGCATTGGCTGTACCCCGTGGGGTTTGTGGAGCCATATCCAGGTGTTGGTGTGATCTCAGCAGAGCAGTGGTCAGACCAAATCCCTCTCACATACCAGCATTTTGAGAATATTTTAGCAGAAGTGCTCAGAAGTGCTGAGGTGATGTTTTACTTGTTGCTTTCTCTGGGTTCCTTTTATTGTCTTTTGCACATTTCGAGCAGAGTGGCTGGCAGGGGATCAGGGAAGGTGTTGTGTCAGGCCTGGATACCTCCTGTCAGAGCTTGGGGAGGGAGGATAAGCAGAGCACCTACAGCCCTACCATTCACTTGGGATTATGTAACTCTGGATGTGGAAGACAGACATTCAGAGTGATTTCTTCCAAGTGATGATAGTTTCCGTTTTGAATAGCTGTAAAGGTAACAGAAATATATATATATATATTTTAATGAAAGACTTTAGTTGGAATTCATTTCTTCTGTAGGAGGTGAAGGCAGAGAGCCACACAGAGAGAATCACTGTTGTAGCTGCCTCAAGCTCACACAAGCTGCAGTGAGTCACTCTAACTCTTTCCTCTAGGTCCTGTGGGAGGTAACTCTGTGAACACTTGGCTTTTAGATAGCTAAGGCTGAGTAAGATGGTTTCTGAAACCTAATACAAAAATAATTTTAAAAACTAGGGCTCACAAAGCTGAGAACATTTTGAAGCCGTGACCTTCAGTCCTGTAGGCAGATTGCTCTCGGTTAGAAAGAGTTGAGGCAATTAAAAGATAGATAACATAGAGAGGAGTTTTCAAAGTTAGTGAAAATATTGTACTGAGCTATTTTCACCCCCACTGACTCTAGTGTTGGGGTGCTTGTTCCATGTATGTTGTTCCAAGTTGTTTGATATATGAGTAAATTTTACTGTGTAGAGAGAGATTAAATCCTCTGATCCATTTCCCCTTATTTCTCTAGAATAAACATTTGGCATGCTGTGTTATAATGATCATATTTCTTACCAGTAATTCCCCTCTTTACATGCTTTTTGTATATGTATTTCCACCAGTTTGATTCACCTGCCTTACTCTTTGCCATCATCTGACAAAGACCCAAGTGCATTCATTCTGCTTGTTTATTTGGCATACCAGTTTATACCAGTATAAACACGATGGAGAAAGGAACAGGGCTTTTGGAGAGATTTACTGAGGAGGCACATGCCTCAGACAAACTGCAGTGGATCCTGGTTCATCCCAGCAGCCTGAAAACCATGAATCAGGTGAAAGTGAGAAATGTCTTCAGGCAGTGTATGGTATAAGCGCAATTTTTTTTTTCTTTTGCAAAGTTCACTGGTGCCAACATGTGTGATTTTGCTATAGCATCCAACTTTTGGAGGAAATGCTCCCCCCTCTGTGCTGTGCTGGCACTCGTGGCAGTGACAGTGGGGTCTGTCAGGAGTCCTGGGGCACTCCCTGTTGGCAACACATCCTCACCAGACAGAATTCATGTCATGGGACAGGAAGCAGAGGCAGTGTCATCCTGAGCTGTGTCCCTGCTCTTTGGATCCATCACTTGCAGCAAAACATTTTGGGACAAGCAGTCCACAGAGAACTGCTTTCAGAAAACACTTGGTGTTTTGCCATGTAAGTACTACTACAATGCCTAAATTGAGCTAATGCTTTTAACGGCTTCCTGATCCTCTTGGATTAGGCCACCAGGGCTGCTTTTGGGAAAAAAACAGACTGAGTGATAATTTGTCAGGATAACTGTTCTGAGATGTGTTATAAATGGAAAATACTGCATTTGGTTGCCTATTCCCTCTTCCCTGAAACTTCAGGAAGACTGAGCAGCACAGCTGCATCTTTATGCATGAGTGTAGGAGCAGAAGTTGGAAGTAGGGTGATGGGAAGATGGGAAGTGGGCATTTTGAGGGGGAGGATTTTAACCAAATTAAATCTAGAAACTCCTAAAATGTCACTGAAATATTTGAAGCAGAAGTAACTTGTTTCTTTTGATAACTTTTGCTGAAGTCCAGCAATTTTGTTGTGCATTGGACAGTTTTTAATGTGGTCTTCCTTTGGAAGGAGCACTGTGAGGGGTGAAGAAAGCCTTATGATGTGGGAAAGCTGAAATTAAACTCCACTGTAATACAGTTCTGCTTGATTTTTTTTTTTTCTTTCCCAATAGTCTATTGATCTTTAATGTTGCTGGAGAGAAACATCCCAAATCTCATCAACTCCTGTCCCATGTGATATTAATTATCACATTTATTGTGGTGTCCAGAACTATGTGAAAGCCTAAGTAGACACTTGAACTACATTTTCAGCATAAGTACAGCTCCTGTTTTGTCAAGGTTTGTGTTTTACGGTGGTGAGGCAAAGCTGCTCGTACTCTGTGATAATGATTTCAGACTGGAGAGGTTTCAAGCCTGAACTTTCCTCAATAGTCCCGATACTTACATGCAAGATTGGAGGGGTAGAGAAAAATCCAACCTCAACACAAGCCATATTTTAATCTAGTTTCTATTAAGATAATTTGACAAAAAAATTACTTTGGATGTCTTTGTGTAGGTAAACCGTAAAAAAGAGTTTCTATTATTATTTCCTATTTGGCTGATTTCTTCAAGGCTACATCTTGAAGCTATTTTAATGGAAAACCAAAGTTACAGTTATTATCTGATGCTTCATCTAATTTGATTTCTTCTAGTTTGGAGAAATAGTGTGCAGTTACTGTAGGAAAAAGAAGGAGCAAGATAAAAGTATAATGAAGAAGTAGAATGATTTACTATAAAGACCTCCGTGCTGCAATACTGTACATCGTATTGCATTTTTTTTTATTCGCAGCTTTGCACTCGAAGAAAGCTACAAGGAATTGTAACCTCAAGAGGAAAAGCCCTATGAAATGGGAACAAACAATATCAGAGCATAAGGTGTCCTGCTAACCTTTAAAAATGCAATTCAGTCCCACACAATTTTCCTCAATCAGAGGCAAATCTGCAGCTCTTTAGCAGCAAACCAATCAGTTGAGTTCTCACTCACTTTGATGTGTGAGTTGAAATTTAATACAGAAAAGAAAAGACCTTTTGGGAAATAATATTAATGGAGGTTCATTTTCATTATGTCCAGTTTTCTTTCATTATTCGATACTTATGGGGATAGGTCTTTTCTCCAGAGTGCCCTTCTAGATTATTTTGTTGTGTGTGTGCTTCTTCCCATGCCTTGAAATCAGTGTGATATTCTGCTGCTGCTTTCTCCCATCTCATCTTGCTGTATTAATTTTAGCTGGGAGATTCCATAGGTTAAAATTTTAGAATCGTTTGTCCCTCACTGCGCTTTGACACATTTTATTTTTCTGTTCAGTGGCAAAAGGTTCCTATTGCTTTCTAGGGTAGGATTCATTTGGAGCTTTGTATGCAACCAAGGATCTTTGCATGATCTCAAGTGCTGAACAACAACCAAAAAGTGAAGTATTTTAGTAAATTGCTGGAGTTAATGACCCTTATGATGATCGAGGGTCATTATCTGCTTTTAGCTCACTCTATTACCTACTTCTACTGACTCAAAGCACTGGAACTTGATTATCATAGTGAATGAGTGCTCCTGTTTTACAGTGGAATCAGAGGCAATGGCACTTGCTCAGGAGTTGAAGCTGCTGAGTGCCACTGGGAGAGTATGAGGTCATTCCTGTTTTTCAGATATTCTTCTGCACACGTCTAAGATGGGCTTTTCAAGCTGCACAGGCAAACTCTGCTCTCTGCTGAAGGTAACCACTGACTTCTGGGGAAGCACAGCGAGGTCAATGCACCAAGCTCTACAAAACTCCATTTATCTGGTTTTCATTCCAGGTTATCATTTAGAAGGCAGTCAGTATGAAACAGGGAGTTTAACTGTGAATGCATGTGTCATTGAAATGGCTGGAGTAACAGATAACTCCATTACTGTCACTCTTTTATCTAATGCCATATTGATTTATTTTCAAATTACTTAATTTTTCAGTGTTCTCTACAGGTTAGAAATCCATCTTTTCAGCCACATGCCAAACTGGTGTGGGCTACACTGAGAATTATACTTTTTATGACATTATATCAAATCAGGTAATTCTGTGTGTCTGTATAATGAAGTGTTACATTAAGCCTAACTGAGCATTATGTCAAATTAAACTGTAGTTTAATTCTCAAATTTGAAGCAGAAGTTACTTTGGATTTGAGTAATCAGACAGATGTGTGTGTACACACGTTCATTTCGCTAGTTGTCTACAGATGTCTATGGCAGAAAAAGTGTTTAAATATTTAGGACTGACGAGGGCCAGTGTTTAGAGCCATTGAAATCAAGGCTTCTCTTTGCTGATCCACTGCTGCTCACATCTGTTCACTGGGGGTTCTTTCACCAGGTTAAGCCAGAACTGGATGAATCTGAGTTGAAACAAGACCACCCTGGTTGATGGGACAGTGGTTTGATCAAAGTGAGGTACAATGGATCAGTTACCTTGCTAATTGGACAGGGAAGGAATTGTCAGCTCAGGAATGATGGCCTGAACAGTTTCTTCAGGAGAGGGAGATTACTGTGAGGCAGTGGAAGTGAATTGCTCTATTTCAGCAGTAGAAGTTATAATGTATAGACTTTTGAACAATAAATTCATGATTAATGTGTTGCTAAAGTGGACTGGTCATCCTCACCAGTCAATTCAAGGAAGGGCAGATGGGAACGAACGAATATTTTGTGGGAAATCTTCAATTTAAGTGAAATGAAGTGTTCAAGCAAACAGAAGGAACAATGACTCACCCAAGACAGTGCCTGTTATATAAACAGGAAAAATGTGAAATCAAGATTTAGATTCAGTTAATTAGGAGAGAGCTGTGATATGATAATTCTTTATCTGTATTTGAAGAGAGCTCCTGTGTTGCCTTCCTAAAGTTGCTTCACAAAAACTTTTGTTAACAAGTTGTTCTGTTTATCTGCACTTCTGTAGATAAATATAGAACAACATTCATTTCTAGCACAATTTGTTGAGCATCACCCCAAAATTCATTGGGGAAGTAAAAAAAAAAAAGCAAAACAAAAACGTTAACCAGCCTGTTCGCAGTGGAACCCAATGACAGTTTGTTTGGAGTCCCCACAGTCACATAAACACAGTCATAGATTTTCATATTTCAGAGGACATAGAAACTCACCATTCAGAAATCATCTGTATTATTTTACCTATATCTAGAACAAAATATGAAGTTTATGAAGCTTAGCGCTCTTCAGTTTCTATTAGCTACATTCTCATAACAAGGGCACGGCAAGCTTTTTGAAAAAAAAAAAATTCAGAGTAATTACTATTGTGAATTATTGACCACTTTTTTCCATATATTAGGGACTATTAACCTTGCTATCCATTATTTAAAGGAACTATATCACTTCACAAAACTGAGTATTCTTAGGTGGCCAGAAAAAAAGATTTTATTAAGTTGAAACAATTTTCTTTAATTGTCCTTCAGCAATTCACAGTCTAAGAACAATTGCCCTTTCAGCAAAATGAATATAATGAACCACTCTAGAGAACTCAGGGTTTGTGCTGTATAGGAATCTCTGTGTGTTGGCATTAAGTAGAGGAGAATTTTAACAGCAGATGGGACCCATAAATTAGAGGGGAACCAAGAACAGAACCCAGAAAGGATCTGGGACTGGATTAGGGATGTCCTGATTCACCCTAAAAAGAAGTTTCTGAGCTATGAATTGTAAATCGTGCTCCATTAGAAGGATTTCGCTGAGGATACCTCTGGTTTGGTTTGACTTGCTAACTGGAGAATAGGCAAGATATCCTTGTCTAGGATGTTTCCTGGTACAGCCATTCAAAACAGACTTTATCTCCCTGGGAAGAAAAGTTTGTAAGTTATTTGTTATATAACAGCATTCTGCACCAGGCAGAGGCAGCTGGAACCTCTTTGGTGAGCACAGTGAGGAAAAAAACTCCATATGTCTAGGAAAGTATGGATGAGTTTTAATTTTAAGTTTTGAAGAATCTATGATAGAATCTATTAAAAAAAAACAGGGACAAAATTTTGGGATCTCACAATCATAAATCACACTGAAATACAACTGAATATTTAAAATAAGAATCCCCCACAGATTTTTAGGCTTGGTATTTTATTTTTTTTGAATTATCATATAGAATGAAATAGCAAAAAAAAAAGAGGACAGAATCTGAACCTGTTTGCCTTTCCATTCTCTAAAGATTTCATACTCTTACAGGTAATAGAAATGCTTGTGAAGCAGTAACATGGCCACTCAGCTCTGAAAGATGCCAGATAAAAGTCTAATTCTTCATTCAGAGAAGTCCATCACTTTCATTCCCAGTCTTACTTGCACTTATTGTCAGATAGTGTCTGTCATATTTTCATAATTAAGATAAATCTATAGGGTTCACTCTCCCTGAGTGCTGCTCTCTAAGTTCTGGTTCTCTCTACCTGCTTATAAAATAAAGATGATGAATAGATTCCATCCATGCATTTATAAGATGTACACCCTGACAACTGGATAGATTTATCTTTGTTTTTATTTCATGAGGTTTATCCTCTCCTATTCTAGTAGAATGAGTAGCATCTGTGCAATTTAGTTTGTGGTTTTAAAATCTAGGAGAACGGTAACTATAGCCAGAATAAAAAAAACTAATTAAAAATTAAAATTAAAAAGGGTAAAAAAGCCCCTTTTTTGTGTATTTATGTACAAATAGGCACACAAAATCAAGAATATATGGAAGATCTTTTAAAGTCAGTTTCTTTCACTGCATTCAGCAGAACATAGGGGGTGCATGCTTGGAATGATGGCCCAAAATGATCCACCAGCATAAATTAACACAGCTGATCAGTTGTTTTAATTCAAAGTGAGTAGCAGTGTAGTGACATCACATGACGATTACAAAGGTGGGGACATCTCTTAGACTTGGCCTTGCATCCTGCCAAGCCAGGAAAATATATCTCAGCCACCTAAGTGAGAAATCTCCAGAACTAACTTTTAGTTTCAGTTGCAAAGAAAAGAACAGTTCTGCTGCACTGTCCTGGTTTAGGGCAAATTTGGGTGAAAATCCCCGAATAGGGTCCCTCTGGAAAAACAAACCCAAAGGAGCCCTCCCCCAGCTGCTCTGGGAGAAAATCTCCTCAGAGAAAAGTCGAAAAAACAATTTATTTAAAAAACAAAGTCCCCCCAAGCACAAAAAAAACCCGAATAATATGAAACAATAATACCTCTTGTTCTTAAGTGAGATGACAAAAATGAGATAAGTCCTTGCTGTGGGTGTAGCTCAGCTCAGTCTCCTATCAGCCCCTCTAGGCCCAGGCCCCGCCAGGCCACAGGTCAGCTCCTGGTGCTCCTCTGGGTTTTTTCAATCCAGGACAGGTTTAAACAGTCCCAAGAAAAAGAAACAAAACAGTCCAGGGAACTTCTCTGCCCTAGCTAGCTAAAACTAAATAAAAACACGGGAGATCTCTGTCCCGCTGTCTGTCTGTGCCTCAGACAAACACAGTCCAGGCCGCTGGCATGTGTAGGATTCAGGCAGTTTCTGCAAGACAAACTCTGTGCTTCTTCTTTCCCAGGACGCAATATCCAGCATAGACAGAACAGATGACAGGGGGTACCAGCACCATAAAATCACCCTAGGACATGCACACAACAAGCAGATCCCCCTCGGCCCCTCCGTGGCTCCCGTGCAGGTTGGGCTGAGACGCGCTGCAGCTCTGCAGGGGCTGGGCCCTGTCTCTGAGCGGAGGTCTGAGGCCTTTTGGTACTTGCAGAAGTGTTTGCTGGGTTAGGACGCCTCATGAATTCTTTGCCAGCGTGGGTTCTTCCAAATAAAGTCTGTGCTCCGTGTCTGATGCCCTGAGTTATGATGTTGGCTTGGAGTATGAGGTGCAAAGTGCATGGCTGGGGTTGGATCAGGGGTCCTTGCCCCAAATTCCCATGGACTTTTGAGGCTTTTTTTAATGTGCATTCAGCATTTTAGGGTGAGTCACGATAGCTAACTTCATCTATTATTGTTGTTTACGTGATTGTCATTATGTATTCTGTTGTATATATATATTTGGTTCCACAGAAATAATCTGAAAAGTTTCAAAATGCTGAAGAAATCTAAGTTATGGAAACAGAGATGTAACTTGGCATGATGTCAACGGAACCAAATGTTACCAGTATAACACTGGGGTTTAGCTACCTTCAACAATGACAGACATGCTTGGTCATGATTTCTGTAGCCTAGAAAATGTCCTTTGGAATTTAGCACCTGATGGCAGGAAAATAATAAATGGAGCGATTGTATTCTGTACCAAGGTTAAAATTAAACTAATGGTGTTTTAGTGATCTTACTAAAACTAGAAAACTGCTGTTTTCTGTCCATGTGGGTCACTCAAGCAAATATTGCCTAGGCAAAGTAATTAACCACTTATTTTCTGACTTTGAAACTAGTGTCTGTGTCAGTTTTAGCTTGCATTTTGTCTAGCTGCCTGAATTTTGTGAACACATTTTCCCAAGACAATTGTAATGACATCCATAATTAAGCATACAAGTGTAATGTGCATATCATGGAGTGGTCGAGAAAGAAAAGGAGAAAGAATTTTTTGTGGCCACGTATCAATATATTCAAAGATATTGACACCCCGTATTCTGCTGTAAATTTGCTTTCCTCTTACCCCTGCCTATTGCCACTGCTTAGACAGTGAACAGAGCTCAATTCACAACATGAGGAAAATTCAAAATGCTTTTCTGCTGCTGTTTGTTCCAAAGCAGGAGTCAGAATCCGCCCTGCAAGCTTTCTTCATGGCCAAAAATGAAGACTGTGCAGTGTGGTTTCATATTTTAGTGGTTGCAAACACACCTTGCCATTGATTTAAGTTAGATGCATGAAAAAATGGGAATGACATGGCCACCCACAGGAGTGATAGAGAAGTTGAATTAGGGAGAAGCTTTTGTTTATAGAAATAAAGCACATTTTCGGTCAAACAGGTAGTGTGTTATGTTGCTCATACAGAATAGGTTTTCAGACATAACAAGACTGAGTTATTGACTGTAGTATGGCACAATTATATGTATTTCTACCACTTTTTGTAACAGTGGAACCACATTCTGAGTTTAAGTTAACTGCAGAATTTCTCCCTCAGCACAACTACATTGCCTCAGTGTCTCTCAGACTATTTAACGCTTTGTTCTTGTCAGAAGAATTTCCTTAAGAACATAAAGCTTCAGCAGAGTCTACATTTAAAACTTCCTTTAAATGTGAAGACAAAAAAAAAAACAACCCAGGTTTTCTTGTGTTTTCCCAATAATGGATTGCAGAAATCACCTTGGCTTACCCTGCATTCCTTCCTCAGGCTAAGTTCCCGTAGAAGTGCGACTTTGATGGAAGTCATGAATAAAGAGTGCTGAACAGGACCCATTGTGATTAGACATGTATTTTGAAAAAGCTTTAAGAATGACAAACTGCACAGTTGCAGTGTTGCTATTTTATTTTATATTTAAGAAAGACCGATGACATTTGGGATCTTCTAAAGGAGCAAAATGGATAATAAGAAGTATGTTCTTTCACTTTCCATGAAGGCACTTTCTTGTCAACGTCTGTCATGCTCCAAAAAGTGCAAAAAATTTTGTTAGAAACTAAGTGAAAACTTCTACAAGGAGCAGCTTTTTTTGTCAATGCAATGTAAGATGAAGTCTTTGAGAATTCACAAGTTATACAGCAGTTAAGCCAAACAAGTGAAAGGTCAGAGGGGGCCATCACACACATAGTGTTTTGCTGCATGTGTCACTTGCAGAGCTCAAATACGTGAGCAAAGTGAACAATCATGGCTTGCTGAACCATGGTAACATCCCAGATTATGAAAGGCCAATATTAATAATAATTAACTCAGAGCTTAGGGGTCCTGTGAGGAGGTCAGCTGGTAGAAGGAAGAATGAACTCTGTGGTTGGTGCCCCACTCAGCAGCCCAGCCTGAGCTGTGCATCCTGCACAGGTGCCTGTGGTCAGGCTGTAAACACAAATCAGACATTACTTTTATTTTCCTTTGTATGATAATTGGTTTTCTACTTGGAGCATGAGATGGAGAACAATAATTAGTGTTTGGGAGTGAGACTGGGCCCTGGGCAGTGCTGGATGAGTCGCTAGGAGTGACAGTGAGTCTCTCTGGGAATCATGTCCAGGGTGTCACTACTGGCTGCAGCACAAATCAGCTCCACAAGGAGCCTGATAGGAAATAAAAAGCCTGCAATTAGGAAACACGAAAGAGAAAATTACTTTGAAACCCAGTAGGGGTGCACAGCAATCCGCTGCTCAGAGGCAGATGAAAACTCCCTCGGTCAGAGTGGAGTGGTCTGAGTTCCATACAGCACTGAGGATAATGAGAGCATCACCTGCCAGTCTGGCAGTGCAAACCCCACCACTTAAAGTGTCAGAACTGCCAAGGACAGTCTGACTCATCTGATGACAGTCCTGAACCCATGTCACTTAGAGGCAGTCAACAAATTAAGTTTGAAATCTTCAAAAGATTATCTCAATTTAAAGACGACATTGGAATCAATAGGCTTTTGGATCTTCTAGGAAAGGAGGGATGTGGGTTGGTTCAAGTTTACAAGCTTTAGACAATGGTCTGTTAAAGCAATCATAGTCTCACACCAGACTGGTTGGAAATCAATATCTGCAAATGTGAGATATTTGCATCTTTTTTTTTTTTTTTTTTTTTTTTTTTGGCGCAAGCCTATTCGAAATAAACTAATCATTTTCCCTCTCCAGGCTTTGAGTTACTGCTGTTTAAAATCCACTTTATATTCTACATTCAGGATTCTTAGAATCAGGTAATAATATTACAAATAGTCTGGGAACAAATGAATACCAGACCTTGTTTAAAATTACTGTCATGCACATCGTTTGAAAGAACTTGAATGCTCTGTGAAATAAACTTGATTTACTGTCACTTGTCTCTCCTTTGCTTTTAGGTAGATTTGAAGAGCATCACTGCTGCAATGCCAGCTTTTTGTAGATTTACTTAGCCACCCCTTCAACAATCCTGATGGACTATTTTGATTCTTTTAGTCCTTTCTCTGGGTAATTTTAAAGAAACAGTAATTAAAGCTTTTCTATTCAATAATACACGTGCTTCACCCTCCAAAGTTTAGCTTAAGGGACTCACGTTGACAAAAATACATTATATGCCTTTCACTTAATTTCATTAGGGGGAACTTCTTTGACTTTTTGGGAACATAAAGATTTTTCTCCGTAGCATGTTAGACCGCAGAATAATTAGCAGAGCATTAGGAGTAACCACAGCCCAGGAATAATACATGGCAGTATGAGTTCCAGGGAAGTTTGTAGGTGTTCTGTACAATGGTGAATAAAATAGGGATGCACTGTGTCGTACTTGAGGCCTTTTCTCTAGAACTCCAGCCAAGTCTGATACACTAAATAATCCAGACTTATATTTTCCCAATTTGCCAAGCAGTATATTTGATGCAACTGTGTTGATAACAGAACTCCATTTAATATCAATGTTCTCTTTGGTATGCTAGGAAAGGTGGTGTTTATGCTACAAAAATCTAAAGGACTTCTACTGAAATCAAGAGGGGTTTGTTGGTGTAAAAACAGGTTAAGGGAGGGAAGAATCATGCCATGAGAGATGAGTGAAAAAGCATTGGTATTCTGCTGTGAGGAGAAGCTTCCTGCAATAATGAGTGCATAGCAGAGGCCAAACAGAGCCTTACATTTGGGTTCAACATCACATTCACCTTCTGTGGGCTGAGAGCACATGGGAACAAAAGGAAATACGAGCAGTGATTTCAAATATTTCTTGTTATCTTTTTATTTCTTTACTGCTTTCTCTCCCTTCATGTCAGTTATCAGTGATCATTTTAAAACCACTTGTAGTTCTGGGAACAGTTCGTACTCCTTTGTTGAAGCATTTATGATTGTCAGTAAAACTTTTCAGGCTATCATTTTATTTAATATAAGCCAGTCTCATTCTCTTTCAGGCTACTAGATGCATTTTTCTTTTTCATCAGCTAGTCAAGTTGCATGGCTGTGCTGCATGTGTGAAGGTTTGAGTTAATGTTCTGATTTAAATTGCACTTATTCTCATTTTAGAATGAGCTCTTGCTCAACCTTGGTGGTGCATGTCTATTCATATGCAGGCAATTTGCTAAGACTGATAGAAATTGATAGATATATGCTATCATTAATACAATTAATTTTTTTAAGTGCCAGGTCAAATAAAGGAAACAAATGCAAAAATCATCTGGGTGCTCAGTTTCAATGTTTGTTCTATAAAAATTCACATTACATGAAAAAACAGTAATGCAGGTTTTGTTTAAACAGCAAGGAACTGTCCTGGTAAATAATTTCTTCTGTTTAAAATATTAATAAAAAATAGTTGATAAGCTAAAATGCAAAACTGACTGAAATTCTGCCACTGCTGATCTACTTCTCTTCACTAAGTATTGGCAGTTACAACTGTTATTTTACAGATTTGAAAGTATGACTTCCACACCTTTGCAGTAGTGTCAAGACTCCTCTTACTGGGTCTACCACTCCTCCTCCTCCTGCTTCTCTGATCATTTCTGTGTTTTGTTATCCAACAAAACTTCATCGCTTTGTCTATCCTCTGCTACTCCTTCAGTCCATTTCCATTGTTGTCCTGTTCTTATCTTCTTTTCTGTCTCCCCCTAGATAAAGTCTCTGAATATGATGGGTTTAAAGGTCGCCACGATACTGGTGGTTCACAATTCCACATCCTGCCTCTCCATCACACCTCTCCTGTAGACAGAGAACTGAAATGCAATGGCCAGAATTTTCCTGCTGATGGTTTGGGTTTTTTTCCAAGCCCTGACTGCTTCTGGCTTTCACTGTGTTACATCCAGCTTCTCAACCTTTGGGGATGGGACTCTATGAAGAGTGGAGCATAAACCCAAACAAAGCTCTAAAACAAACCAAGTCTTGCATTTGCAGCAATACAGGCTGCTGGAGAGGTGGGCTTTTCATATGAATGTGCAATAAGGCAGCAGCAGAACAAGTGTGGTTTTTTGTTTGTTTGGGTGTTTGTATTTTTTATTTGGGTTTGTTCAGGGTTTTTTGTTTGGTTGGGGTTTTTTTTTTTTTTTTTTTTTTTTTTTAATGCTTTATTTCATTTAATTTCATTTGTTTCAAACTTTGCACCCAAGGTTTAAAGACCAGGCTACCTGAGTTCTGTGGTTGTTTCATGAGGAGTTGAGTGTGTGGCCCTACACACCAGCCAGCCAGTTTCTCAACAGCTTCCGTTATTCTTCAGAAAAACAAAAAATCCTCAGAATTCCTCATAGGGAAAAAAAAGAAAAAAAAAAGAAAAAAAAAGAAAAAAAAAAAAAAAAAAAAAAAAAAAAAAAAAAAAAAGTTGTTCTCAGAAAACCAAAATTATCAAAATTTTCCTGTCAGAAAAACTTCTCATCTGGAAGCTGCTTCTTATCTCTCCAGATGAGAAGTTTCTCTGACAGGAGAATTTTGGGGTTTTTTCCAATTTTCTTTAGGATACAGCTTCCTGCTAGCATAACTAATGGCTTCATTAACACAATTCAGCCACACGTGCAACCTTGGGTTTGTCATTGCTTTTGTTATGCCCCGAAGCAAGTTCCTTTCCAGGTTGTGCTCTCTGTTTACACACAAGTGTCCACCTGCACTTTGTTCCTGTGGCTTATGGTTTCATCTCGTGGCTGCATCTTTAAGGCATCTGCTGCCAACCTGGGCTCACTCCACAAGCAATATTGTTATAGTCACTGGCAGCTAGGGCTTCAAAAAGAATGGTTTCTTGAAAGCATATTTATTTGTGTGTGTCTAATGATTTTTCAACCATCTTATTAGTGACAACTAATTATGGCAGTGTTACTGAGGGTTTTCAAAAGTGTTTTCTTTGGCTGGATTTTCTAAAGGTTACAGCATCACAAATGAACTGTTCCCACCTGACACTCCATTCAGGAGTATTTTATATTTTTGACTCTTCCCCATATGCCTTGGTGCCCACGCATTTGCTGCTTGCTAAGTCCTCACTGTGATTTTCTGAGATTTTCCTCAATCTTGGGCATTTTGCTCATCCATTTGTTTCTGAGAGTCCTGAAATGAAAGAATGACCTTTCACTTTTGAGACCGAGGAATTATTATACTTATCATGCTGTAGATGTGTCATTTTGAAGGCACATTGCCATAAATAGTGAGTAGTACAATACTTGCACATTTTTATAAAGTTTTATTCCATTTTTCCCTTCACATTGCTCAAATAGAATATAGACAATATTACAGCTTTACAGGAAAAGAAGTATTTAAATATCTTATCAATCACTCCCCCTCTAATACACCTATTTAAAACCCTCTTTAATCAAAATCTCGTTAATCGCTATCTTAGTTGTAGTAAACTTGAGTGAAATGTCTTTATTTAGTGCCACAAAAGAAATCATTAGACAAGACATGCTGGCCATTCTAAACATATCACTTAAAAGGAGCTTTTTTTTTTAATGGATTCCTGCCCTTTCTTTTCATTTTCACTAAAACCCATTCTCCTGTAGGATTAAAAACCAAAAGACCAACTGCAAAGCAGATGTCTCGGGATTGGAATACTGAGTTTTTTGCTTTATTTCTTGATTTAAGAGGAAAAAAAAAAAAAAAAAAGAAAAAAAAAAGGGACAGTAGATTATTATCAACATTGTTTATTTCACTGTTTGGCTTCCTAAATACGAGCAGCTGGATTATGAGCTTGACTGTGGATAATCAGAAAAGGCCAAGAATTGCCTGTTTTGAAAATCCTTTCCAACCAGGGGTAGGAATCTGTATCTAGCAAAGCTGATGTCAGCTCCTAATTCCTGATTAGTGCCAGAAGAAAAGCTGTAGAAATTAACTGACCAGACAGTAATCAGAAAGCAGGGAGAGACAGAAACTTGGAATGCCTGATGGATAAACTCTGGTGATTAGCCTGAGAGCCCAAAGCTTGTTGAAATACTCAAATGGTACAAAGGATGAACACAACCGGAAAACAGTCAAAACAACTTGTATATAATGATAAGAAGAATTTTTGTGCTACTCGTGTAATTAAATAGAAGCTGTAATAGCACTGGAATTGGCAGTTCTCACTTCTAGAGGCCTGTGAATACTTCACCTTAAGCAAGCTTTCAGCTGTGTCTCAGATTGACACCCAAGTACTTCTTAATGTGGTGCCTTGTGCTTGTTTTCACTGCTTATCCTCAGAGGGGTCTTTAAAACCAGATCTGAGATTTTTTTTTCTACCTTTCTGCCAGGACTGACTCCTGGTCACAAACTGCAGGGGGTAACAAATTATTTAGATTATTTTTCCCTTGTCGTTTTCTGTGTTTGTTTCTTCTTCCGTGTGCCTCACACGTTCCTATCAGGCTGAATTTCCCGTCTATCTGTGCTATGGATAAGCCCTTTATGCTGGGTGCCCTGGGTTCTTAATGCTGGCATCCCTGGTCTATCAGTCATGTCTGGAAAAAATAACTCATGACACCTTTAGAGATGTTCCAAAACATGATTTTTTAATCCTCGAACTGGAAAAAAAATAAACCCAAACATTTGACAACATCTTTAAAGAATGCACAGCATTTTGAGAAGAGGTCCCATTCATGTGTGAAAGCTGCAGTGTGTGGTTTGGGTGGATTTGTTTGGTTGGTTTGTTAAGTCAAATTCCACCTGCTCACAATGTGTAGGAATGAAGGAAGTCCCAGCAAGGAAGCTTAGAGGTTTTACAGGAGTTAGTTTGCAATGTGTCACAGGGTTTGTGGCTGTCAGGATTCAGGATCCTTCAGTGCTGTCAGTTAGTCAGAAATGCCACGAGTCACCAGAGCTCCTTCAGTGTGTAGGGATACTTGAACTGACTTTAATATATAATCTTTGTATTTTAATACAAATCCTCTGACTGTCCTCTGACTCCATGACAAAGAAACCCAGTGGGCATCCTGAGCTGAGAGATACAGTAAAAAAAAATTAATTGTAACCCAAATTCTTAAGTAACGTAAATATTTTTAATTGTTCCAAGCACTGGTGTGCCAGCTTACAGAATTTCAAATGTTTTGCTGACTTGTGCCTGCACTTTCCCCATTATTTAATTTCTTGATCTAGTTTTGAAAAGATTCTGGTTTATTACCTTTTTTTTTATTTTTTTTTTGTGAGTCACAGTGACCCAGTGGCCTAGTGCTAGTCACACATTTATCTTCTTGTGATGTGAAAGGAATGGTCCTCAATGTGACCTTTCTCTTTTGAATAATCTTTAGCATTAATAGAAAATAATGCAGAATGAGTACTCTGAAATTCTCCATTGTGAGTGTCGTGTCCTCCACAGAGTGCTTTCGCAGTGAGACTAATTCTTTGTAATGGCTTTGGGGGTATATTTAGCTCTCTGAAATGTGACTCTCTCTTCCTCTCCTTAAAAGTTGCATCATTTTCTTGGAACTAAATATAACACAGTGCAGATCTTCCCTGGAATGCTAATACGACTCACTCCTGGGCTTGTGGGTCTATCACTTCATATTTATTGTATCTCCAACATATGTTAGTGGAAGTAGTTGGACTTTTTTGACCAACTACATCACCTTTCCAGGGTGTGAATTCAAATTCATGTTCTTTCTGGTGTCTGTGATTCCAAGAGCAAGACAATACTACCATTCAGTCTAAGTTGTCTCCTTTCTTTGCTTAGTTATGACCATTTAAATCTCATTCTTCCTCTCTCCTGCACCTTGTGAGAGTATTGCAGAAGTGTATTGCTTAGCAAAAACGGTTCAACAACCCAAGGTATCACAGAGTCCTGGTGAGCAAACATGTCTGTTGGACTAGGAAAATGAATGGGTTGCTACAACTGAAATAATGCCTCTTGTTCCTGCAGTTGTCACTGGTTTGGTACAGAATTCCAGTATTTCAAACATTTCTAGCGGATGCAGCTCAGCAAGTTGTAAATCAATGGAGTGCAGAGACTCAGAAGAAAGGGAAATGATATCTTGGAATATCTATCAATTTCAGGAGTGTTTTTGTGTGATGCATAATTAAAAATGCATATTCTGTCCAAAACTCCAAATGTGAAGAAAACAGTCAAATAACAGCACCGAAAATTCTCACATCTCTATTTTCATTTCACCGCTGGGACGGAGATGAAAAAAAATCTTCCAGGAGCCAAAAGCCAACAGGAATTTTTGTGTCATCCCAAATGAACATGTGATGCTAAACATCAAAAGCACTCAGAGCTGATAGCACTGAAGTGTGTGTGGAAATAAATATATGGTGCATGCAGGGGAAAAATAGCGAGCGACAGATTTGAGTCTTAATAAGGCTGGGAGTAAAAGGCAAAACAGAAGAGTGAAACATTGTGGGGAATATAATGAGGTGAATCAACAGGAGAGGCTGCAGAGGAGAGGGAGATGTGAGAAGTCATGGCACTGTTGAGTTAGAAGAGATGTCAGAAGGTGCAGAAGCAATGGGCAGATTAGTGGTGCAGCTGCAGGCAGAACAAGAATTAGTTACAGGGAATTATGTGAGCTCTACTCATTGGGAATTAATTTAAGCTAATGAGCATTTCACTTCTCTCAAATAGTTTGTGCCAGTTTGAAAAACAAGGAGAAAGGAAATAGTTAAAATCTAAGATGCTGCCAGAAACATAGTCAGGGATATCTCCACGGAACCTGAGACTTACTTGTTACACTCCATAAAACAATTCAGTTTTTGTATCCTGGCTTTGCAAAAACCTTCCCTTAATAGTGGGAATCTTGTCAGAGTTTGGCTGTCTCTGGAAAATAGCCAAATGACAAAAGATCCAAAGCAGGTGGTCTTCTCAGATATTTGTGATGTAGATGTTTAGAAACTTCTAGGAGTTAAAGAATGAAGATCCTTCAGCACTAGAGCTGTAAATTGTGCTAATATAGTCAAGGTTTTATGAATGTTAACAAGTAACTAAACTTCAGCAAATTAATTAATCAAGAAATACATTTAAGAAACGTTTTGATAAAACTGAGGCATTTTGTAAGGCTGCAGCTGGAAACAACACAGGGGATATCAGAGCACTTCTGAGGTATTTTAGCTGTTCTCTTGTTAAGAAGTTGGTCATTTTTTGTGCCTTTAATAAGAGGGACACTGATGGTTTTCATTAAATGGTCCATCCATCTGCAAGCCAAGAGATAAGAGGATCACAGAAATAACTTTAATATCTATCAAACTCTATGGGGTTTACTTTTCTTTTCCTTCTTCCTTTGAATGGGGAGAGGTATATTTCTGTGGTAGAATTCTTTTCTCATTAGTATGAGAGGATTTTCTTATTGTTAGCAAGTAAATTAAATAAATAATTGGGGAGATTTGATCACTTGCAGCCTAATTTTCCTGTGCAATTAGGGCCATGCATGTGCCCAGGCTAAAGCATATTTTGTCCACTGAATCAGTGCATAAGTTCTGATATTAATATGGTCATGGAGGGATTTGTTAAATGTGCAAAGTGAATTTGTTATAGGCTTGATGTGAAATCATTGAAGATTGATTAATGCAATTCTGTTTGAGACGCTGGCTTCTTATGGAATTTTTAGTAATTTTGGTTTGCATTGTTTTCCAAAGGCCTCTAAAAAGAAAATGGAAAAATAAAACAAACCTTGTTATTGTGCAGGAAAACACAACCTTGTTCCTCATATGAACTTTGGACGTAGTTACTCCATAACAGGACAAAAATAATTGTATTTGAAGTGTCTTTAGCTGCTGTTTATGGTAATGTTTTGAAAAGAAAAATAAAAAAAAAAAAAACATTTCCTGTTCTACCTGGAGGTTTTGGGCGCAAATATGGTGGTTTATTTCTTCTGATGGCTCATCTCACCTAACTATTTTCTCATGCAAATATGACCTTTCTCTCATTTCATTGAATTGAATTAAATTATGGTCTTGTCAGGATTTGCAAATACTTTAGGAAATCCAGAAAGGTTATCTGAGGAGAATTTGACCTGTGGACTCTGCTAATGTTTTTTCCTTGCCTATTTCAAGAAAACAAATATTCTCTTTTTTCTTGCCAACATTTCATCTCTTCATTTTGATGACAGTACCTTCTAATGTCCAAAAGTAGATTGGAAAAGTACCTTCAGCCATTCTGGAGCCTGCAGGCAATTTGTTTTTGAGTTGTTTGTCTGTGTTTCTGAGTAAACAGAGGACTAGCCTGGGTTCCTAATTTTCTTTTTTTGTTAAAATTCAAAAAATTTTTAAGAATAACTGATAGATGTCCCGGGACTGATGCACTCCAAACTTTTAATAAAAGAATGACAACTGTGATGCTTTTCCCCATCAGCACTCTTTTTCCTTCCCCTCATTTCATGCACTCCCTGATCCCAAATGCCAACCTGGCACCATGTTGTGCCAATTTACCATCCTGGCACCATGTTGTGCTGTTTAGCATGGCAACTATTGGTAGTACGCAAAACAAATGCAAATAAAGATGCAAATAAAGACAAAGCATGCAACTGAAGCAGACAGCAGCAGAAATAACAAAAAGGGAGAAAGCAGAAGTTCTTAATATTTTACTCAGTAAAAGATAAGTAAAAGATTTCTTTAGAAGACAAATAGAAAAGGTCATTAATAACATTTATGATACTGAGTGTTATTTTTAATAGAAAGGGGTCTTAAATAAGTCCTTGTAGTTGCAATGTCGGTAGTTTTATTTCCTTTTCCTTTCTTTTTTTGATGCAAACTTAGATTTTTATCTGTGCAATGCTGTAGGATATGATGAAGCAGTAGACTAGATATGATTTCTGTTTTATTTTGTGCCATCATTTTGGATTAAATTATTATGATTTTTTTAAGCTCCTTACTTGTAAAATAAAGATCAAAGCTGTTTGCTTTATCCATCACTTTTTTTTTTTTTTTTTATTATTATTATTATTATTCCAAAGCCAGATAAATCAAAGAAGTTCAAGTCCCTCGAAACAACTTAATAGAAGTCTATTCATGGCTGGATTGAGAACTAAGGATAGACTTTGTAATTTTTAAAAAGTAAGAATTGCAAAGTTTAAATACTGGATTATTTAATATATTGTAGAGGATTTGGAAGTCAAGGGGGCTATTCTGTCTTCTTTGCTGTTGCTGAGTACATTTGATCTCAGAAACCTGGCTTTGCACTGGAACCCTCTCATTTTTGCACAGACATAGCTGTGGAAACAAATTTCTACTTTTTCTCCTTGCAGTTGTTGTGTGGCAGGATGGAGCTCTCCGTCAGCAGGGTGCAGAATTTGCCACACCTGGCTGCCCTGGGGCTCTTCCATGCTTTGCAAGATGGCAATTTAGCAATTTCCCTGATGAGGAGCAGTGCAGAGAGGGAGGTCTGCTTGTGCTGGGCACTGTTTTCTATGCTTCAGTCACTTCAGTGAATAGCTCTTCATGTTGATGCACACTTTAGAAAGGTTTAAAAATTACCTCTAATAATCTGTTGCTGTTTCATCGTTTATCTTCATTTAGTATTGATGTCCTACTAATCTGATTTAATGTGTGAGGGCACAAAGCTCTGGCTGATGTTTTCTGTGTGAAAGTTCCTTTGTTTTTCGGGGGTTTTTTTTGGGTTTTTTTTTTTTTTTTTTTTTTTTTTTTTGGTGTTTTTTTTTTTTTTTTTTTCTTCCCTGTTTTCCTCGTGTTAGTAGTAGACAGTTCAGATTAGTGTCTGCATAATTTACAGTGTTCTGGAGGAGTTTGTGCAATTACCTTGATTGCTGATGCATTTTGTCAGTGCAGTTGGAGTCTGACACTGTTTAGGGTGCCTGGTTCCTGCAGTGGCTGTGGCTGTCCAATGCCTAAAGCACTGGGGCAGTTTTCTTGCCAGATTAACACGTGGGGACTTTATATTTTTTTTTCATTGCAAATGTAGTGCTCATTCACTTTTAAACCCACCCCTATACTCTGTCTAGAAATAAATCCAGAAAGGACCTTAACTTACACCTCTGTCTGCTTTTTTTCTGTAGGGAGGCATCCATAGGAAAGAAATATCTCTGTGGAAACACATTCAGGGCACTGATTTGAGAAAAAGCATTGAGAAACTGTAAAAAATTCAGTTAAGAGATGAATGTGGCAAAACTGTCAGCAAGGCACCAAAAACTGCATTTGTCTTTTGCCAAGCCTTTGTATCACTCTTTCCGTTACAGGTGTTGAGGTTATTTGAGTAAAAGAATGGAATGAAAATCACTTCTGCTCTTCCCAGTGCATGTGCACTCTCTGTCACTGCTCTGACTTATGGCTGCAGTGTGCACTGGGTGTATTCCTGCTCTGCTGCTGGAATTATCATTTTCAACTTAAACTCCCCAAAAGAAAATTAATCTTTGGCAGGTTGGTTGAGGAAAAAAAAACCTAGGCAGATGGCAAAGGAAACTTATATATGATGTTTTATTTTACAAATTGTGATTAATTTCAATTTCATTTTATAATCCTTGAGGAGTAAATCTTTTCAAGTCCCATAAGGTAATATGAAGGAAGAGCTTTATGACTTAGTGGAAATTAGACTATAATTTTCATTCAGACTTTCAATCTGGTTTTAGGTCTTGAGTGTGCAGCTGAAAGCCAGTGTTGGTTCCCAATCTTGAACAACTCGTTAATTTCTCTCAGGAATGATAATTCTGTTGGTAGTTCTCAGGGTCTTTCTACTGGTTCTTTGATTTTTCACAAATGTGAAATATCATCACAGCGGGAGACTAAAGATACTGCAGAACCTGGGGGTTCACCAGTGTGGGAGCTCTGCCCAGATGGGGTCATTTCACCTCCCACATCATTTTCCCAACTCCAGCAGGAGCCCAGCCTTCAACAATTCCATTTGTGTTTTGTCTGCAAACTGGGAATTGAAAGGCTTTTTCTTTGCCCTTTAAAACTGAGAGACTCTGTATGGATTCTGGGGTAGGTCCAGGCTTCATGTACAGTTTGAATGGGCAAAAATCTGTACATTTTTTTTTCTGCCTGTAAATTAAAAGCAAAGATAAGGTTGGTAGGGGATGATAGCAGAAGAAATTTCATGTGAGATCTGCTGTTGGGCCATACATTAACATATACATGATGAAAATAACACGTGCAAAGCTTTTGCTAGAAAAAGAATCAAAAGAGCTGAGCTCTAAGTTAAATTAAGTTAAATTTTTTCCATGATAATCTGACAGGAAGCTGCTTTACAACTTCTTTTGAGTCACTTTTTTGTTATATTGGTGGCTGCGGTGAATGCTGATTTTTTTTTCTTAGTAATTATTATTTTTAATTCTTTTTATAATTTGACTACTTCTCTTTACAAATTCTCAGGATAGCTATGCTAGCTTATTCTTAGCCTTTCTTACTTAATTTTTTACCTTACATGAAAATCCCACTACTTAATCAAATGAAAATTAAATTTCCTTGGATCACAAAACTCAAGAACTTTGATAAATGGTTTCTTTCATTGCACTTTCCTGTAAGTCTTGTTTTTCCTTTTGTGTAGAACATTTATACAACTTCCATGAATAACTCACTTGGATTATTACTTGCTAAGAAAGCTTTTACTTTAACCTTGAAGATTTCATTTCATTTCTGAACTACGGGAAGATATATCTTTGCCTATATGAAATTGTTTTTGAATGAAACCTGAAAGTAAGCAGAGGTTTGCAAAGAAATCTGATTTTGCTGGGGGGAAAAAAAAAAGTTTGCATTGGGTTTAATGTTATATTTTATATATATATATATATATATATATATAATATAATGTTTTTCATATAGATAGATATAGGTATGAATGCTATATTAAATACTGTATAGTGATCCAAGAGACCAGCCTTGAGGAAAAACTGCCTTTTTTTATCAGTCTTTCAACTTTTCAGCATGTACCCCATTCCCTGGACCAGTGAAAGGGACTTTGTTACCTGTGACAGCTGAGGGAGTGTGAGCTCTGCTCACTCCCAGGGATGGGACTCCTGACCCTGTCAGTAAAATGTGAACCAGGTGCCACTCAATTTATCAGAGACAAAGAAATCTTTCCATCAGAGCCCTGCTCTGGGGTAGTCACTGTTCTCTTACTATTCAAAGGTGTTTCCTTGCTGGGAGTCTCTCTCTCTGGTTTGCATTTTCCCCCTGAAGTAGCAATAGAAATATTTAAGATTTTTTTAATATATATATATAATTGTTCAGTACACTTACTACAGCAATCAGTAAGAATCACAGGATTTCAAGTACACCCAGGCATGAAAAAGTAACTTATCAGAGTTGAATAAAAGGACAGAATTACAAAAATTACAATTACAAAAAAACAACAAAAAAGCCCTCATTTATTATTATTTCATATATCAGTAGTTATGAGGTCTCTGTAATGTAAGAAATTGCGTCTTTCTTAAGTGACATTTTATGTAGAATCCTGGTGAAGTATATTAAATAGAAGTATATTAAATGAAATGGGGAATGCTGAAAAAACTGTCACGAGGGTACTTAGTTTTATTAGGAAATGCCTACAAAGTTAACTTTACCATGTTAATCATCCACGTCACTTAAATAATTATCAGCCTTACTCACTGGGGCTAAGGATTTAGCAGGGTTTAACAGCAACGAAGGGCTTTGCAAAGTTAGCAGAGCTTTTAAATAATATTTACTGTGAGAATCACACAGGATATTCACATGAGCTCTGGAAACAGAGTTGAAAACTTCTTTGAAAGAGCAGCATGTGGGCAGCGGTACATCCTGAATCCCAGTGCATCAGGCTGGGTTACCCCCAGCACTGGATATTTTGACCAGCCAAACAGCAAAAATTGTAGGAGTGTGCTACTTGCTGGGTTTTGTAAAATTCACCTGTCTGCAAATGCTCATGTTTGGTAGTGTGGTTATGAAAAAGTGAACGCCAGTCCGTGCATTTATCAAGATATAAACACAGAAGCCCGGTAAAACCCAGTTTGTCACATTGCAAATGCCTGCAGAGAGCTGCTGTGATGATTTGTGTGCTGGCAAGCTGTGCTCCAGTGTCTGCATTAATGGACAGAGTGATGGCAATGCAGTGATGGTAATTTGTCCCTGAGAATGCAGGATGAAGGCTGACACTCGAGGGAAATAAAATTTTTCAGGAGTTTTGGGAGTTTTCGGTTTCCCTAAATCATCGCTGTCACTTTTAACATAGCCTGAATTATGAATGCGTGTGATCATGCCACTGTGAGATTTGCTTTTTCTAAGAGTGCCACTCTAGAGGAGACTTATTTCAACAGCCAGGGATGGATTATTTGTGTTAGAAATTATTAACTGCAAATTTAATTGATTATTTGGTTTAGGTATTATCCTTTCAAAATCCAAATGGCACCATTATGGAAGTAGGTAATATTGAGAAAGTATCCTGGGAGAACTCTGAAGATAAAAAAGCATTGGTGTCTTGTGGTCTCTACTGCCTTTCTGTTCCTCTTTTTTGTGAGCCTTCATCGGAGTGTCTTCCTGTGTGGGAATAATTCTGTCTAAGATGTGACTTGTTCTGAACTTTGAGAAAGATGGAAAAACAGGAAATGGCTGATAAATCTCTGTTTTGGGTCCTTCCTGCTAAGATGTACCTATTCCACTGCTTTGTCTTAACTCCTTTTAATCCGTTCTACAAATAATTTGGTTGGGATGGTTGGTTTTTTTTTTTTCCTAATATGCCAGATTTTTAATTATGTAGGAGAGAGTGAAGGCTCAGACCCAAATTTTGTGGTAAATGGGTAAGGGCTGACTGTCAAAGGTCAGCACAATGATCTATAGGACAGGGATTAAGTCTTTTCCAAGAGCTGGTATCAATACATCAAAGGGCTCTTGACTCCTTATAAACTTGGAATCAAAACGAGGACGTTGCAGTTTGAAGATTCCATTCCCTCCTCTCTTTGTTTTATTCCTCTGCGGGAATAAAGCAAGCAGAAGAATAAGTTTCTAGAGAGCTAAATGCCAAATGTCTCTCACTACAGTCCTGCAGAACTGTTGTCTCTCCCACTCGGTGATCCACAGCCATTAATTACTTGCTTTGTTGGCCCATTTTATCTCCTAATTGGTTTGTGTTTGGAACACCATTTGGTGATAAAAACCCAATCTGCTTTGCCATTTGGCTCTTCATTCACGCATTTCCAATGGTTTGTTTTATTGAAGGAGGGAAGAAAAAAAGAAAAGTTAAACAAAAAAAGGTGTGGTGGTTTGTTTTTTGTTGTTGTTGTTGTTGTTGTTGTTGTTGTTTTTTGCCACAAGGTATCCACCTAATGAGTAAATGCCTCGCTGAAGAATGCACGCAAGTTTTTGGTAGATCTGCTCTAAACTTCTCTTGGATTTAAACTTTAGAGCAGTTTTAGCTTGAGAGGACTGACACATCTATATATTAATAGATTTTTAATATATTAAAAGCGGCAGGGGAAGCTTGGTAGGCAGGGAAGACAACCCCCAAATGTATTTTTATTGGGTGTAACAATTCATGTCTCTTATCTGCTCTTACCCATCTCAAGCTCCTTGTCCATGACAGCTCCACGTGCTGCTGCTCTCACAGGAATCACTTTGTCCTTTCAACTGTGTGCCAACACTTCCCATCCCAAGCTTTTGGAATAGCAGATATTTTCAGTGTCTTATTGTCCCTGAAATAATGTGTGATCTCTGAAGATAGTCTCTCATGAAACGACCTGCCTCCTTCAACCATTTGTTTTCCAAAGCTGATTGCCTGTGGCATGGTTGTTTTACCTGTGTCTGAACAAGAGAATGCATAATTTACTCAATGCTTTAAATCAGGGAAACATCCTTGAGTGAAGAATAAAATGCTGTCCTCGTTCCCAAAACAGCATTTTGTATATGACTATGTGATAATGCAAATTTAGCACCTATGAACTTCCTTGTAAATAGAAAACATGTAATGACACTTTATTTTCTCTAGAGTGTAGCTAAATGAGGAATTGTTGTAGGCAGAGGACAAAGAACTCCCAACGCCCCTGTAGAATGATAGGCACTGGATAGAGAGAAGGTAATTTTTGATTCTTTTACAGTATAATAATATATTAAAAAAACCCGACAAAACAAAACAACAAACAAACAAAAAAAAACACAAAAAACAAGCAAAAACAAGCAAACAAACAAAAAAAAAACAAACACAAAAAACCCAAAAAAGCCCAAAAAATCAAAACCAAACCAAACAAAATAAAAAAAAAAAAAATTAAAAAAAAAAAAAAAAGCCACTGAACAACACCAAGATCTACTGTGGCAAGATATACAATTAAGCCATAAAAAAAGAACCTTGGTAATGAGCTGCTTCTTCATTGCAGTTATTTTGTTAACCACCACTAGTTATGGCATGTAAAAAGTCATGGTTCTTTGAATAACTCAGTATTTCTCACCCCCCACCCTACACACCCCCAACACATATTTGTCACCAACTGTTTGGGTCTGAAAACTAGACTGATTAATAGTGGGAAAAGGAAACTGTAAATCTGCTCTAGATGATGTATTCCAGGCACTGAAAACTAGAAGTTACTTCTAGTCTGAACTTGCTTGGCTTTTCTCATGTTTTTTTCCTAGACCAGCATTTGTTCCTAGAGAAGACAAAAAGTGAGAAAGGTAGAAGCAATTATTCTCAGTTTATGATAATCTGTGTCTTTGCTGAACCTTTGATTCTTTTAGATACACTAAATATACATTTACCTTTACAAATTAGTCCAGCTTTTTGTGAGCCCTCAGTCTTCATAGCATTCTGCACCAAAGAATTCCCCAGTTTAACTACAGGGTGTCTGGAGAAGTAACTTTTTCTAAAATTTATTTTTTTCCTTTTTTTAAATTTCTTTATTTCTTCCTAGTTTTCCTTGATGCCTCCCATAAGTTCTACTCTTGTTCCACCACAAGGAAAAGATAGCGAACAATCAACCTTTGCCTCCTCTGTGCTACTCGGTGTAAAGGTGTCATGTTATCCACCCAAAGTCATCTATTCTGACAGGAGAAGGGTTGTTTGTTCTCTGTCCCTGCTACACAAAGCCTTCTTTACCTTTGATTATGCTGTCTCTGGTTTTGTTGGTTTGGTTTTTTTATTTTTCTTTTGTAAGTCACTTGCATATTTTTTGATGTACTTTGTACTGTACTTAGACACAGTACTGAAATATCTCTAAATGCTTTAGAAGGTGTTTCATGCTTAACTGCCAGAAGATTACAGCTGCAATCTGTGGTCAAGGAGTCAAGGTATCTTTAATATTTAGGTGGAGGTTACCTGACACCTAGATGGATCTGGGGTGGATGTTTGGATGCCATTTGATATGGTCTTCATATATCTGGTTTAGGTGTGAAATAGCCAGATTTGTTCTTGCTCTAAAGTATTTACATCTCAGATTTGAAATCAGAACACCCATAGCACAGTGAAGGATCCCAGTATCTCCAACATCATATCAATATCTTAGTGTGACACGTGTGAGTTGGGATTGCAAAGAGCTCCGTGATCTGTGGAGAGGATTTAATGCCAATTTAAGAGAATTTGAGTTATACAACTCATTCTTTTCTGCAGTCACTGACTTGTGTAGGCATAGCAGCAGAGAGATGGTGACACTCCTGAAGAGAGTTTCTCTAACTTTCGCAGGAATTCTGGTTCTGTAGTCAGGATGATCTTGCTCACTGTCCAGGCAGGAGCAGGGAGGAACCATCTGTGCTTTATGTCCTTCCTGAGTGTCTGCTGGATTGGCTCTCACTGGCACTCCAGCTTTGGCAGAGGGGATCAGAAAACTCACAGCAAAACCACCTGGAACAAAAAGCATCTGACAGGCAGCAAAATGCAGCAGCTTTTTTCCATGGATTCTGTGCAGCAGTCCTGTTGCAATCAGATTGAAACAGCAGGGCAGCAGTTGTATTCAGAGTACCAATATCTGTCAGGATGACTTTTTCCTCAGCCATGGGAGAGAAAGCCTTTGTGGTTTCCACTGTGTCCATTTCTGAGATGAAAACATCTTTGCCATCCTAGACAAGGTGAATACTAAGAAAATGAAAATGAAGTCCAAGTATCTGATTATTAATCTCATTTTTAAAATATATTTAGAAAGTTTTTATTGTGACTCCTAAGCTGAAATTTTCCTGCGTAGAATTGACACATTTCCAGCTCTACAAGAATCGCAGACAGTGGTCCTGGTTTCACTACTAAATATAGTTGAACTTAATATTTGGAGGGTAATGAAAAACAGTAATTGTTCTGAGGAAATCACCTCAAATTTTTATTAATCTGTGGTTAGGTATCCATAACTTATTTACCTTGAACAGACCAGTATTAACCTCTCCCTTCATGGATGGATGGTCAAATGGATTTTCTATTTTTTTCCGGCTCTTCATTCTTTGGGGACCAGAAAGGTGACCACTGGTGACAATCCATTAATTTAAACAACTTCTGTATTTCAGAGAAAAAGGTGGAGGCTGAGGTCTGTGGGCTATCCATACATGGGAGTGTCCTCACATCCATCCTTGTCAGTAAGGCTAAACAAGAAAATGATTAAAACTTCTTGAAACAGGATGGATTGAACACTTCAGAGTAATGAGGCTTGAGTTTTGCAATCTGTAATGCAGCCCTACTGCTCTTACAGTGATTTATCCAGCAGTGACTTACTTTGTGAGGGAGTTTTTACACTTTTCACAAGTCAACATCTGATAAAGGAAAGTTTGGGGTTTTAGTTTGCTTGGTGTGTTTTGATTGTCATATTGTGGGGCTTCATTCTTCTCAATGATCTTTCCATGAAAATACATCTTCATGCAAATATATATTATTTGTTCTGTAGAGGAAAACCCCAGGTACCTGCGATCAAATGTTCCCAGGCTCTAAAAATAGATTCCTGTATTGACATCTGAATTTACAGAAAGTGATCAACTGAAGGCACATCTTGTAAATAATCTGTACCAGTCTTTCACAATACTCAGAAGTGGGGGGGGAAAATCCTTTTTCTTTCTTTTTTCTTTATTTATAATCACTCTTCCTTCCCACAAGCTGATCAAACACACAGGCACAATTTGCTAAGTTTGAAGGTTGTTGATTTTGCCAGAAGGCATTTTAGCATTTGTCCACCTTGAAGTGTTTTTTTCACCACCATAGAAACAAACACAAATTGTGTTTGTCTTCTGAACTATCCTTTTGGGGCATTCCGTCTCAGTCCTGGTAGTACAGATCTAAAAATCTGAATGAAAACAAAATACAAATAAACCCTTTCTTCATAATCAACATATACCGAAACAAATCACAGTGTGCACTAATGAGATGGGGTGAAAACTGATTTGTGAAAGTACACAAATCTTTGTACTTCTGAGATACTGCATGTGTGTGTGTGGTTGCTCTCAACACTGACTAATGAGAAAAGCTGAAATATAAATGATAATTGCTTTTCATCCTGGAGTTTATGAAACATGTAAGAATGTTGCTTTGTGTCAACACTAGAGTCTTTCCCAAATAAATCTACATATGGAAAATGAAAAAAAAAACTCACCACGACAAAAACCCAACACATTTTCTAAACATAACAGCTGAAAAGCATGCTTATCTGAAAAAACCAAGAAATTAGGGAATAGTAACCATAGAGAATTTCCAGCATCTACTTTGTACACTGCAGATTACTTTTATCTAAATATTTAGAGTCCTAGGAATATTTGGCTGCTGCTTCCTATAAAATCCATGTCTATTGAGGCCTTGGGGAAAGCTGACCTGTAACAGAGACTGGACAGAGCTAGAGAATAAAATAAGTATTTGTTGAAAGACCTTTAGGGTACATCTTGGGCAGGACAAGAGCCTGACACCCAAGGTGGACCAAGAATGGTCACAAAAATGGCTGACTGGCCACGAGGTCTCACACTTTTATAAGTTTTGGTTCATTTGCATCTTGGGGTTTAATTGTCCAATTGCAGCTCCAGGTTGTGAGGTCCCATCCTTCTTGTTCCTCCCTTCAGCCCACCCTTGTCTGTGCTTTTGGGTCTGAAAGTTGTCCTTGGTGTCCAGCAGGAAAAGGTTTTGTTTTGTGTCCCTGCTCTGTGCAGAGCTGAGTGACGCTCACTGTGAGCTCAGAACTGCACCCCTGGGCAGCGCAGAATCTGAGAACATGAAAGCTGAAACTTAAGGCATCACTATCTTCTCTCTTCTTTCTGTGAACAAATCACAGAACCACAGAATGGTTTGGGTTTGAAGGGGCCTTATAGACCATTTATTTCCACCCCCTGCCATGAGCAGGGACACCTTCCACTGTCCCAGGTTGCTCCAAGCCCCAATGTTCAACCTGGCCTTGGACACTTCCAGGGATCCAGGGGCAGCCACAGCTTCTCTGGGGACCCTGTGCCAGGGCCTCCCCACCCCCACTGGGAGCAATTTTCCCCTAATATCTAATGCCAAGCTGCTCTCTGTCACTTGAAAGCCATTACGAATTATTCCCTTGTTTAAATCTCCAAGGGGAGGGGAGCTCGCTGCTCCTCTCCCCTCCAGGGCAGCTCATCTCCTCCTGACTGGTCGCTCACAGTGGGAAGGAAAAAAGAATTGGTGTTGGTTGAGCAGCCAGAAGTGAGGAAAAGAGGGTTTGGGAAGAGACAAGAGCAGGGAATTGCTGTCTGGTAGATGCTTTAAACTCTGCTTGTCTCGGTGAGAGACTTCTCCAAGCAGCCACAGAGTTCTGTGGGGGTATATCACAAAGGCTTACTCGGGATTTCATGTTAACACATCTCTGCTAGAAACATCCTTCCTATTGTTTTAGAGCTTTTTGAAGAAAATAGGGAAATTATCTCAGGGTGTTGAAAGCCTGAAAGTTGTCACAGGGCACTGCAGAGGGGACTGAAAGGCTGAAGGTTGACTCATTCCCACTCTGAAATGTGTGTTGTGAACTTGCCATCAGCTTGGCTGTTTGTGCAAGCAAGATGTTGCTGTTTGTAGGGGAAGAGAGAAGAATTTCAGCTGAGTATTGTTAATTAAAACCAAGCGAGTAACTGCAAATAGTAACTTTACTATTGGTTTAAATGTGAATATAATTGTTTATATAATAGTACTGATGAGTGTAAGCTCTAAAATATGACTGTGTTCAATAACACAATGCTCTAAAGCAATAAACGTATTACATATTTATTGATTATTGATACTTTCTCTCACTGTACAAAGAGACATTCTTCCTAAGTGAACATTTTCATTCTTCAGTGTCCGAAAACATGTATTAAATAAATGTATCTCCAAGAAGTAATCAACAGTTTGGCTCTTATTTGCAGATTGACACAAAGCATCAAAATTCCTGCAGTCTATTTATTTATAGAAATGTCAAGAGCTTACTAAAAACTGTAGTCAAGCAAAATTAGTACGCAAATTATATTAATTAGTTATATGAAGCTATATTAACCAGCATAATTTATTTTTGAATTAGAAAGCTTTAAATAGGTGCACCAACACTAATTAAAAATGTACAGAAATCCTTTTTTATCAGCAGGCTGCCTGCCTTGTTCCACAGGTGTCAAACCGTGCAAATGGCTACAAAACAGATTTAGAAAAACTCCTGAAGTCCTTAACACTACTAAAATACTAACATCTTTGTTTCCTGCAGGTTTTTGAATATAATGTCAGATACTGAGCCCAAAATGGAACATGAATTTTCTGAGCTTTGCTTTTAAAATAGGCAAAAATACACATTTAGTTGAGTGGGATTCTAGAGAGAGTAAATCAAAGCTCTCACATCTGATTCTAAGAAAATATAAAGATCTTCAATATTGCAAAGGTTGGAAAATCACAAGTTATTGCTTGTGGTAGATAATGGTTTGTAGCACTTCTGATGTGTAATATGCACAGTTTAGCACTGTGTGACTCCAGACACATTTGAAAATTTTTTTATTTTTCCTCTAACCAATGGTCACTGTTTTTGTTTATGCCTTCTAATTGCCTTCATTAGCACAGCATCATTGTGCCATTCTCCCAGGATGGGAAAACTTCATGTTTTGTGAAGTTAACACATTTCCCAGGTTCTTGTCTATGATCCACTCAGACTCTCATTTGTTTTAAAAATTGTTCAGATGCATCCCACATATTCTTAAAGACCTTTGCTGAGGCTTCAAATATTGCATGTTTCAGGCACATTGGATTCTTACATAGAGATTTTCAAGTGTAAACAATACCATTTGTTTTCTGAACAAAAGCACAAAAGTATCCTTCATATTTAAAACAAACAAACAAACAAACAACAACAAAAACACACACACACAAAAAAACACCCCAAAAAACACCAAACCACAAAATTAAAAATAAAAATCTGGTCCTGAGTTTTGAAGCATTGAAGTTCGCTTCATTAATTGTGTGAACCTCACCTCTTAGCTTGGAAGTTATCAGATCTCTTATTATAACCTAAAGTAATATATGTTCTGATTTTTTCCAGATGGGTTGTGGAGGGAGCTCTGATGGTGTGGGGGTGTTTAGGATTGATTAGAGAGTGGCTGCTATTAAAAAAAGAGCTGTTTTGTTGCCTGAGATTTAGTTTGATCTGGGGAGGAACTCTCAGGATGCCTGTGGGCATTTGCAAATGCTTCCACATGTCAAGTAGTTCTAAGTGGTTGGAGCAGTTTTGGGCTGCAAAATGAGTGACTGAGAGCTGAGACCTGGTTTGGTCTTAAGTGTTTGTCTTAAATAATGACACATTGGCAATTTAAAAATCATTCTTCATTAGTTTCAACCCAGTGCCAGCCAGACTGCACAGCTGAAGAAAAAAGAACTCAGAATCAACAAAGTAACCACAGGAGGCTCCTGCTTCGTAGGGATGCTCAAAAATGTGTTAAAATGTTAGCAGAGTGTGGGAAGTCAAAGAAGAAACCCAACTTTTGTCTGATCTGACACATAAATTATTGGATTGATCTGACGTAAACAAGTGGATTAATGGGAGTTACAATGGTTTGCAGTCATCAATATGTGTTTGTAATAAACTGATGGTTGTAGGAGGAAGAAAAAATAATAAAAAAAAAACCCTTTACCTGCCCTTCACTGATTGTTATCATAAAAGGAAACATTAAAGGAAAAGCAGGACAAGATGTATATTTCAAGCAAACCAGATGAGGCTTTCTTCTCTGCTTGATTTTGCACTTGGGGAATTTTACTTTATCTCTCCCTTCAAAGGTAGCAGAGAATTCATTTACTGTAGCCCGAGGTTATAATAGCAAAACAAAGGCTTGCAACTTAACATACTTACAGAAAAAAACATACAGAAAAAAACAAAGTAATTCAATTAGACTGACTCACTCAGTTGTTCTTGGACACTTGTGAAGTTGGGAAGGACATGTAACTTCTGCTTTTAAAGGAGATAGTCTGTCAGCTGGAAAAAAGGTCTGGGAGAAGAAAGAGAAGATGGAAAGGGAGCAGTTGGACTAAAGTCACTCAGTGTTCACTTCCCCCCCAGGTGAGCAGGGCTTTAAAGGAAAAGAACAAGAGGTCAGACCAAGAGGACTGGTCAGTTCCAAAGATAATGAATTTAGTCTAGAAGATAAAATTTTCATTGGAGATTAGGCTGCTGAATATTTTGTACAGATGACCATTCAATGAGAACTTTGTCCCAGTCATAATACAGCTGTTTCTTCTCTAAAGCAAATTACCTAACCTTGAGTAATTTGTCTTAAAGACTTGATGAATTATTCTCATAGGTGACCTTTGTCATGTTCTCTGCTGTTCTGAGATTTCATTTGCTGAATTTAGAAATCAAACAATTTAGAAATCAAACAGAAATTTAACTATTTCTAGGATATTTTGGTTTGTTGTAGTGGAGAAACATGAGGTCACAATATGGTTCAAGTGTTAATGTAAATTCTATCGTATTCTTGAAGTCAGGGGCTCAGACTTTTTGACCTACACAATGTCATGCATGAGCTTGTAATATATTTTGGGATATTAAAAAAAAAAAAAAAATTAAAAAAAAAAAAAGGGAGAGAAAGAAATCTGGTAGATTTTAATGAAAAAACTGCCAGTGGATCTTGCAGTAAACTGGATGTGCCCAGATCTGGATAATATCTCTTCAGTGGACCTTTAACTTGTAAAGTAATTTTTCCCTTATTAGGGAAGTAGCCAAACCAATTAGCAGAGGTAATCACACGTGGTCCAAGCTGAGCTGCACAAAGAATGTGATTTTAGTATGACAAGTGGAGATTCTTTGTGGCTGCAGAACCTCTGAAGGCCTAAGGGCATTTTCTCCTGGGCTGGATGAATTCCCACTGGTCAGTGGAAGCAGTTTGCACAACAGCTTGTCCTTTCAGAGTTTGTTTGCATCAGGGAGAGCCTCTCTTGTCCTCTCTCCCTCATTTTTGTGACCTGCACCGTTTCTCAGTTCCAAGGCCTCTCTAGCCAAAATTAATGCAGCCATTTTTGCCATCTGCTTGTAGTCAATGTTGTAAAATGGTTTAAAATACAAGTCACAGTTTGCAGTTCTTGGCAGCCCAGCCCAGTCAACCTGACAGGTTTCCTGAGCTGCCATTGCAGAGGGGGAAAAAAAAATAAAAAGAAAAAAAGAAGAAAAAAAAAAAGTTAATGACTGGAAACTTGAACCCTAAATAGGGGATACACATCACAAGTCTGTACAAATACAATGCATGGTACCATGGTACTTTTATTTTAATATTTATTATACATCCCCTTCTTTTCTGTAATTAATTTTGTCTTTCATACTCAGTCACCCTGGTGCCTATAACTTACTCCCTTCAGAGCAACGCCAGATATAAAGTGCTCCTGGTTTTCCTTTGTCTTTTTGCCTCCTGCAGTTCCCATGGTGCTCAAAATCAGTTTTTAATCTCCCCAGTTAAAAATAGGTTTGAGTTCAATAAACAAGAATATGAAATGATTTTTTTTTCCCCCTGGAACAGGTATGTCTCTCCCTAATTTTCTGTGTATTCAATTCCTTTCCAAGTCCTCAGAAGGAATCCTGCTTTTACAAACAAATTTAGCTTCCTTTCTGGAGATGAGAGTTGCAGATGGTGAGATTTTTATAAAAATATTTAATCTGGAAATAAACTAAAGACAATTTAAAGCTATGATGGGAAAAAAAAAAAAGCACAAAAAAACAGATGGAGAAAAGAATCTTGAAGTGATCCAGCAAGCTCAAAGCCATTATGTTTAGTATGTTAATGCCTTTTTGCATTTTATTTTTCTTTTACACAGAGTTGCAAGCATAAATTTCAGAAATTCTTGTAATGATAATACAGTCTCTCCTAGTAGGGACCTTAAATATTTGTATGAAGTTGTTTCTAACATGCTAACCCACTAATCCTGAAATAAACATAGAATAAGAATTTTCTGAGCTTTGCTTTTAAAATATATGAAAAAATAATTTAGTAGAGTGTGTTTCTGCGTAGAGTAAATCAATTCAAATAAATTTGAAGGTTTATGAGCCTGACTCCTTTTAAACATCTTTGTACACGGCCCAAACTTGTATTTTCATTTGTATTTAGTAGATGAATGTCTTTAATATGTTAAATTTCAATGAGGGGAAAAAAAAAAAAGATGGTAAAAATGTGAAGGGAAACATTTCAAACAAATAGATGAATGAAGAAGGTGGTGGGAAATGCCTCTGAGACTTCCTTCAGCTGAAGGGCTATGAAAAACAGCACTTATCCCTGTGCTGGCTGAAATAGAGAGCAGGGACAGTGCTGAGTTTATGACAATAAAAGAAAGAATTGAGTTTTGTCCCACCTGTGGAAGGAATTCAGGCCTTTTAGAGAGAGAGAAAAATATAAGCTTGTCTGTAGAATGTTAACAATCACTAAATCACCGTTGCTCAGTGGATATTATCTTGGGAAAGGAACTTTTAGGAGACCTCCTTTACAAAGGCTGTGAGACGTGACTGTTTTATGTAAATAAATGGATAGCCCTAAGGAGATCGTTCATTACTTCTGCAAAATCAACTTTGGAGGTATGTGGCAGCTGGGAAAAATGCATCTTCTTTAAGAAGTGATTCCTCTTCACATTTTATTTAAGTATCTGACCAGAGGGAGGGATATGGATCACAGTTAGAGGATTATAAAGTTATGTATATCACTTATTATTTCATTCTCCAAGGCAGTATTCTGTTTAAGGAGGGAATTGAGAGAAAAATGGACTTACGTTAGTTTTGGTTTTGTGCTAATTTATAGGCTTCTATTATAAGCTACTAAGAAGAAAGATTTATGAAGTGATCTTTTCATAGCTAGGATTGCCACTATAAGTTTTTTTCTTCTGTTCCCACAGCATTCCAGTAATTTCAAAATTACTTTTGTCTTAGAAGGTCGACCCCTTCTATGAGTGTTTGAAGCTGTCCTATGTCTGAATTCAGCTAACCCTTGATATAGTGTAAAAACTACAAAACACCCAAGGTGATTTTTTTCTTTTTTGCTAAGTGGCCATGCCATTTAGAGAATTTGTATTCCCATGCTGCAGTTCCCTCAGAAGGCAGCAAGTCCTGCTCAGAGGTGGGGAAGCAGCACTGCGCTCCAGGACACTGGCTGCTTCTGCTGCTGCCTTAAGTTTTAGCTTTCGTATTTTCCAGATTCTGTACTGCATTAGTATATAACTCTGAACTTCATATAAAGTGTTAGCCCATTATCCTCACAGTGTAGTTAAACAAAACAATCCTTTTCCAGATCCAGAACCAAGGACACTGTTGCAGCTTCAGGCCCAAAAATTATAAAAAGTATATACTTATATGAGTATACTTAAAAGTATATTCTTTTTTAAGTATACTTATTAAAAAGTAGAATTAAGGAGAGCAAACTGGGAGGATGGGACTTCATAACCTGAAGCTGTAATTGGACAATTAACCCCAATATGTAAATGGACCAAAACTTATAAAAGTGTAAAACTCATGACCATTTGTCCATCTTGGGCTCTGGTACTACCCAATGTGTATCCTTTGAAGGCCTTTTTAATAAATACCTACTTTATTCCTTTAACACTGTTTAGCCTGTGTTCCAGGCAGCCTCTCAAGGCATCACTGCTCCTAATTTTGTGTGCTCAGGTGTGGGTACTGGTAAAGAGCACCCCAGCACAATCTAATAGCTAACATACCACTGGGGGCTGTATAAAAATTGAAACTGAGACAGATGGATAAGGCTGTGATCGAGCAAGAACACTCTCTTCAGGTTTTTGGCAGAAGTTCTGCACGGTAAACCCATGGCACAGTGCCTTTTCCTGATGGACTAAACCTACTGGGATCGTGCTTGTGCCTTAATCAGACATGGGAACACAGCCCTTGCTGGGTCAGGTTGCTGTTAATTATGTCAAATGTACATAGCTGGGTTCAGTACCTGCTTCTTATGTATCAAGAAATACAGCTGAACTCTGAATTCAAGTGTATTATCCCGTCTTTCTTATGATTTACCATCTCCACAGTTTCTTAGATAAGTTTTCGAGTTCTGCTGTGGTCAGGCATGTGCTTCAAATGCTTCTGCAAAAAAAAAATATGATAAAATAGAGCCAAACTTTAAAGCAATTTTTCCTTATGTTATCTGGACATATATTTGAAGTTGCAGTGACTGCTGCTTTTACTGATAAATGTAGATGAACATTGCCACTGGAAAGGGAAGGGATCCCTTGCAGGGTAGGATGTGTGAATCAGTGCTGGAGATCCCTGCATTCATTAAAGGTAATGAATATCCCAAACATGCAGCCCTGTCAACTGCAGTGGTAATGAACTGGGAGAGCTGAGTTTTCCACAGATCTGAATGTATTATTGTGAAAACAGCTTTAATGACTTCCTGACAAAATTTACAATGAAAACATTGCTTGGCTAATTAGTTTTGCTTATATTCCTTTGACAAGAGGGCTGTGGCATGTGCTTGTAATTCCCTTTGGAGTACAGTGCTAGATTTTATTATGTACACTTTATTTTCCAACACTTATTTTATAAAATAACAACAAGCTTTCTGCTTTGCTCCCTGCGCTCTCTGCTATCAACTGTATCAAACAGACACACAACAAATAGGAATGCTTAGAAAACAGTAATATTTTCCCCAGAAAAATTTGCAGCTGTTACGGGGATATTTTTCTTTATTGTCTGCATGTTTTTTCCTCCTTTAGGTTAATCACCTTTCCATTTAAATAAAATATGTTTTCCTGTAAGATCATGCATCTTGTCTTTTGTACAGTGGAATAGCTAAACAACAAAGAAGAGGAGGAAATGCTTATTCTTTCTTGGATATTGATTTAGAGATGCAAGACTATAATGGAAAGAATAATACAACTTTATCCAAAGATGTAGTGAAACTTCATAGCCATGAGTGAGCCGATTAAGAGTCATTTTCTTCAAGAGCAACCTCTCCATTCCTTACAGGAGTTGCAATGTTCTGTTCCTGTACTAAGGGTGGAGAAGAGCACCTAAACTTGAGTGGAAGTCTTCACACCTTTTAGGCTGCTTTCCTCTTAGACATATTTTCACCCTTCTTCTCCTTCTGTGACAATAGAGAAAGTAGAAAAGTTTCCAGACACTAAATGCAAGTTTTCTGGACCAAAAAAAAAAAAAAAAAGAAAAAAAAAAAAAAAAGTAAAAAAAGTCTTTCTTTGGAGTTCTATGTCCTCTAAAAGTAGAACTTAGGCAGTGAAGTCAAACAAAAAGTCTAAACTCCTAGGAAATTTATGTCCTTGCTATAATATTCAGTCAATATCTTCAGTTATTTGGAAACATTTGGTGATTCTCTAATAATATTAGAAGTATGTTAATATTTCATTGTTTTTTTTCCTAATGTTTCCTCCTAATCACTTTTAGAAATGACCATTAAAAATTCAAGGACCGGAACAGCTCCACTTGTTTTGGAAGCACACAGTCGTATCCTCTAGCTCTTGTTGCTGTACTTGAAAACACTGTTAATGGCATAGTTGGAAAAAGGAAAAAAAAACCCACCAAAAAACTAATTTTCAATTCCTATTTTGATGCAATTTTTTTTAATTCATTATAATTTATTTATGATTGCATATTATCAGTATTGCAGAAGCATTGAGAAGCTTTGAATAAGTGTTTAATTATATCAGACACTATAGACATGCAAAGCAAGGAAAAGAAAGGCCATTCTCCAGCTAACTTATAATCTTACAAGATAAAGACATGGTGGGAGAAAGGAAGCAGCTTTGTCATCACTTTGCAGATCAGGCTCCAGCACTGCCTGAGCCTTCTCTCTTTTGCTGTCTCCCCTCACTTCCATTGTCTCTCGTTTGAAATCTCTCAAACACACACACGAGCAGCTTAATACAACAGCAGAATTTCTTCCTGTGTGCCAAAACCGGGTGGGTTGCTGTAAACCTAGGGCAGGTTAGAGAATACAACCAAGGCATGAGCAAATTTCTCAGCCCCGTGGAGCCATCGGTCATTTTGCCAAGGCAAATCGTTGGTGATTGAGGGCACTTCTCAGCACGCTGGCTATGGGACTGTTCCTGCCTCCAAAATGAGCAATGCAGAGTGTAATGAAATCTCTTTTCCTACTGCCATTTTTCACAGTTCTCCGCTGGGTTTGTTGTTTGATAAATTGCACGGGATTGTAAAACCCTGTGTATAAAATGCTTGTGGGACGCTGGTTTATCCTCTGGGAGTGTGTGGGAGTGTGTCCCAAGCAAATCTCTTTTATGTCCTATTCCATTCTTAGTGTAATATGTTGTGTAAAACTCCATCATTCTGATTTTTGGTGCTGATCCTTCAGCAGTGACATCTAAAAACATCCCATGGTTCTCTCTGAATAGCAAGGTGTAACACAGCTGAAGGTGCTTGGGGTTTATCCAAGACATTAAAACAGAGTATACAGTGAGAATGGTTTAAAAAATATCTGTTGGAATAGAAGAGGAAAATTATTTATGTCAGTAATTTAGAAAGATACTTCATTCATTATCATTCATGGGAAAGGTGTACATAGAACATTTTCTTCTCTTTCTTGGATATTTTATTCCTAACAGCGTGTTACTGAATATAACTTCTTTAGAAAAGAATATTTTAACTTTGTGCAGACTGTAGATTTCTTGCCTTAATTTAATATGGGATTGTATAATTGCAACTACAGATTTGTTGTTATTGTTTTTCCTTAAAACCTGCAAGGCAATTTACTTTTCCTTTTAATGCAAACAAACACATCCTAATTATAGTAATCAGTTCACATGCAATAATCGCATTAGCTCTGGTAATTATTATTTGCATCACCTGGACCTCTACTGGGCTTGAGAGACAAAAATCAATAATTCTCAAGCAGGCAGAAGGGTGAGGCTGATTATGCGTTCAAGTGATCAGAGACCAGATTGCATTTGATTAAATGAACTGGTGAGAGATTTTATAATTAATGTTCTTTGTTAACAGACAAAAAGCTAAACAAATGCATATGCTTTACCTTGGCTGAGAAATGGCCATTTTTCCCCTCCAGAATGCTAGAACAGCAATGTGTTTGCAGCACTGCTGATTGCTCATCTAACCAGCAGAGAGGAGCACACAGCTGAAGTGAAACATGACTGTCTTGCAATCTAAGTGTTTAATGCTTCAAGATAAAACCTTCCATGGATGATGGCAATTCAGATTAGAGGACAAGAGTTTGAGCATTCCTGTAAACCCAGTGCACAGCAAAATAATTGTAAGCATTTCTTTGTCAAGAAAACTCCCTTTGCTGTAGGTAAGATGGATTGTTCTATGTAGCACAGTTCCATGCAGAATAACATCTTAAAATAATATAAAAATGGGTTAATTTTTAAATGAAACTATAGTTGCAAGTGTGAGCTTCCACTCCAGGATTTACAGTATCCCTAAACAGAATCTGACTGATCAGTTAGGGAGATATGAAGCCCAAAGAGCTAAAGCACCCTGAAAATATTTTCCTATATGTTTGTTTCCAAATAGGTCCAGAAGACATTAACTTAAAATGCAAATGTGAATAATAAAGATCCATGTTCAGATCCCAGTTATGAAAGAAGGTCATTCTGTGATATTCTACTTTGGCTACTCAGGATGGAAACACAGCTCCCTCATCAGTGTCCGAGTCATTCCCGGTTAGAAACACTTTTGAGGACACTCTTTGGCCTAATCAAGCTAAAATATAAAGTACTCTGAGAAAGCTACTTCTTATTCTGAATTTTATAGATCAGATTGCTGAGAATTGTCTTGAGTTCCCACATCTTTACCCGTAAGTAACATTTTTGTGCAGAAGACTTTGATGAATTTCAGAAATATCCTTGGTCTAAGTGGTGAGGCTTTCCTGGCCAGTCAGCAGCTGCATAGGGAAGGGCACCTCTGCTGTTGGGACAAACTAAAGCACAGTGGGACTGAGCTACCATCTCTCAAGTTTGTCACCCCTTTGTCCCCCTTCCCCACCTCCCTACAGATTTTATACCTTTCTCTACCAGTGTTTTTCCTCTTCTGCCCTTGAGTCTCCAGTAATTACCATCTCACCTTGCTTTTCTCTCCTTTTCTTGACTTCAGCTTCTTTTATGCCACTTTCCTCCTAACAACTTCTCAATTTCCTCAGAAACCTGAGTCGAGGTCACCTGGCCATGCTGCATCCAAGATAAGCCTTGGATCCCAAGCAGCTGAACCCGTGGACTGAGAGCTACATCTCCAGGATAACTGAAGGGAAACTGGTATAGGAAATGCATTTCCTGGGTGGATCAGCCTGGATTTGTGATTGGCACTTGAGTGAATATTTAAACCTTTCCTTCGGCTTTACAAAATAGTCATAGAATTGGCATAATCTTCAGGTTTTCTTAAATAGAGGTATTAGTTATAGAGTTTGAGGAATACTTTAAGTTTGAAATTTGAAGGTATCTTTCCAACAGACAGATCTTTAATACCCTAAATAAGTCTCCTTGCATCAAACAGCATTAAAGCTTAGTAGAGGATTTCTTGTGGAAAATTTTCCCAAAGGCTCTGATATTGCAGCAATATAGTTCTGAATCTGAGGTATATCACACAATGTAACAATCAAACACTCAGCATTTGAATAACACTCAATGGATAGACTTAAAATTTGTGTAAACTCAAATATTAGATGCTAGAAGATCTTTGGAGAGATTTGGATGGTGTGAGTGGCTAACGAAAATAAAAACTCAGTTCCTGTCTATTGTCATTGTCCCTGCTCAGAGAAATGTTCCGTATTAACTATTTGGAGGTAGGATTTTAAAACTTTTGTAAATCAGTGGGGATGGACTTTATTCTAAATTCCTCTGCATTGCTCAAAGTTGGCTGAATTAATTTTAAAAGTTTGAGGAAGATTTTTTAGGGATTGGGGTTTTATCAGTCTTTTTTCGCAAATCTGTTCTTACAAGTGATTTCACTGGTCAGTGACTGCAGAGAGCTGAGGAGAAGGGCTCAGTCCTGAGCAGGAATCAATTCAGTATTGTTTCTGTTCAAAACAGTTTGTTCCCTTCCCCTCCTTTCCTCTCCTCTTCTCTGTCATTTCATTTAGTATTCACATTCTTGTGAATCAACAGCTTAACTTCTATGATTTATCCCAGATAATGTGAAACAATCACTGATTTTTGATCTTTGTGAATACATGTCATTGCAGTTTTCAGCCATTCTGTGACTATCATACGAACGTTGAGCCTGTAGTAGGGATCTTTGATGGAAGTTACAGGTTTTACCATCTCCACTTGGAAATCAGGGTCCCAATAATGCTTCAAACTGTCTCTGTTTGTCATACAATGAGTTCAGAACTCTTTCCTGAGCATTGCCTGGATAGTCTTGGATGATAAATGATGACCTAGTCCTTGACCAGAACAAAATGACAGCCTGTCAAGGCTCCCATGAATGATGGCAGGAGAGAGATGCAATCAAATACAGACTTTTTTTTTTTTTTTAATGCAAGTATCTTCTTGCTTCCATTATTATAAATGGTTAGAGTCTGTGTAAGTGCTAAAGCATTAGCTCCTCATTTTCACTGTGGAATTACACTCGGCGTTCTCTGCTTATCTGAAAGTGATAGTTCTTCCTTTCCACTTGATCTATTTTTTTTTCCCCTCCAGCATAATGAAGAATGATGATACTTTTAGATGTTGACATTTTAGAAAGCTGAGATGGTCTGTAGTAGACTACAAATGATGAAAGCTTAATGAAAGTTATTTTCTCATAATAGCCCTAAATTGGCTATTTTCATGGAATGGAGTGGGTCCGCTGGATTGAGTTTGAACTTTTTACCCCTTTGTGGTCCTGTGGTTACCAAAAGTAATGTGGAATGGCATTAACTGTTTAGCTTTTTAAAATCCAGAGTTAAGAGAACTGATGCAAGTGTAATTTTTTGCCTTGTTCCTGGATGTAGGATTCTGTAACTGGGAAGGGCTGAAGGATTGTTGTTTTCTGACGTCCTCCATCCCAAGTCTGGCACCCAAACCCAGACACTGTGCTGCAGGAATAGTAAAGATCCCAACAGAAAGCAGTAGAAAATGGGGATGTTAAATGTCTCTACTAGGATAAACTTCTTGTACTATCCAAAATATGAAAACTTTAGGTAAATTAGCCTGTAATAATTTCATGCATGTTGAGCTAGATATCTCCTAAGCTCTCTAAGGAGTTAGAATGGTTGCTCCAAGTAGATGATACAGTGAGAATTTCACCAGATTTCCTCTTAAAAATAGTATTATCTAAACGCTTGTCTTCAATACCTAAAATGATTGGTGATTTTGTTATCCGGATTCATGAAGACATTCTCAGGGTGCAGTCATTTCTCTTATTCATGTTCCAGTGGGTCAAAGACCCAAGATAATAAACCTAAGACATGTTAATACAGTTCTAGGGAGAAGCTATGGTTGTCTTTCTGTCCTCAAATGTGGTTTTTTAGATACCAGTCTCTCTTAGCTATTGTAGTTACATTTTTTCAGGATGTATGTGTTTACAAATAATGTTGACTTTAATTCTTGTAGTTGTCTCAAGCTAAAGACAGGTTTGCACTATTTCAACAGTCTTAAAATGCCATCTGCAACCCGGGAAAATACATTATCAGAAATACAAATGATTTCAGATAGAATGTGATTCTGTCAATTTATTAAGCATAAGCCTCTATTTATAGGTGATTTACAGAATTAATGAGGAAAGCTCCACTTTGGTAAATCTTCATTTTATAAGCCTGAAGTTCCCAGTAAACTGTTTGTTCACCCTACCAATTTAATCAGAGTAAGTTGTTGAACTTCCTAAGGATATGTTCTAGTTGCTTGGCAATGGATTGTGGAACAATTTGTTTAAAGTTCAATGAACACAGAACTAGAGTAATTTATTCAAATCCACCACTTATTAAATCAGGATTTGACTTTCTTTTTTTTTTTTTTTTTTGTCCCTGACTAATAAAATGGACTTGAAAAGAATTAGCTAAACCTCTGTGGAATTGTCACAGAATCATTCTGATGACTATGTTGTCTATTAGTTTCTACTGCCAGTGAGGAAGGCAAACAGAGATGCATACATTCCCCATTGTTTCATGGATTGTCAGAAAGGGATTTATTTTTAAACAGTTTATTGTCTCAACATCATCCTCCTTTCAAGATAAGTAACATGGAGATAATATACCTGCATTTTTATTAGGCATCTGTAGTATCTGAATATTTCACAAGAAAGGGTATTTTCTTTCTTTGTCGTGAGTAAAACACAGAGACTGCAGGTGCTGAATTGGGATGGTTTTCTGGTGGGCATGAATAATTTAACAGATTGAATTTAAAGCGTTACAACAATAAATACATTTTATTTTAAATATCAGCTCTGGCCCAATTTTCCTAATTCATGAATTTCTGGTCAGAGAGTTGCTCCTCCTTTAATCTAACAAAGAAAGAAAAATATAACGTGACATATTCTTGAAATGTCAGGCTCACCTGCAGTCACTGGATTTTAGCGTGGAACCCTCTGAGCTTTTGATCAGAGCCATAAAACATCTTTTATTATGCATTAGGACCTGAAAGAAGGAAACATGAGACTGGGAGAGTTGTGCTGCTGTTGTAACATTATCCTCACTACCTGTAAATCCTCTTTAGATCAGGGCACCAGAGTCCTGTGTCCTCTAGGAGAAAACAAAGCAAGACAAACCCAGGAGCCTGCAGACTTAGTCTAAAACAAGCTGTAACTGAGGGAAAAAAGAACTGCATTTTCTTGTTTCCCCAGTGAGAGAATATGAAATATTTATCTAAGCATCAGTCAGGTCCATGGGATCTACAGCTGTCTGCAACCCCAAGGCAATTAAGCTGATTTTTCTCCTGCCCATGCTCCGTTTTGCAGGGCTCTCAGACACGGGCAGGGTGCAGGCTGCAGCTGAGATGACATGAGCTGGCAGTGGCTGCTCTCAGCTCCCTGCCAGCAGCCTCCCAGGCAGTGGCTCTGGCTCAGGCATGGCCAGGCAAGGCCATTTATCCCCCAAGAGCAGCAGCAGCAAGGCCATTCATCCCCCAACACCAGCAGCGTGTCCTGAGCTCCCCGAGCTTTGATCCGTCCCACGTTGAATGCACAGACAAGTGCAAACTCACAGTTGGGTGGCTCTCATGAGTTAAGGAGACAACCAAGACAAAGATCTGAGGCACCAAGCCCTGCTTCCTAAAGGTTTTGGGATGCCCAGTCAGGTTTTTGGAAATAATCTTTGAGATAGCATCCTAAATAGGAATCACAGGGCAGGACGGCGTCTGTGGAAAAGGAAGGATAAATTCCTGACACTCCTTCAAAGACTAAATTACAGAAGATAATTACAGAGAATTACAGAGTAAGATGGCAAGTTGATGAATTCCAAGCATTGACTCTTTCCAAGCAGATTTTCGCTGGCAAACTTGACAAACACTCGTAATTTGTGTTGTAGATTGCCATGAGGAAAAGTGATGAGAATGAGCTAAAGGAATCAAACCACAAGGCAAGGAATGGATTTCAGAGACTGAAGAGGGGGATGCCTTGTGTAAAGGTGCCTCCAATGACTTCATCAGAATCATCTTCCTAAGGGAATCATAGGATTTTCTTCTGTGTATGCATGGGTGTCTGAAAGAGATTTTAAATAGTCTGAAAAAGACTTTCTTAATTTTCTCTGACTATTAGATGCTCTTTAGGTCTTTCCAGCAGAGTATCTTGGCTCCAATGACACAAAATGTTATTAATTTTTCTTTCTCTTTGGATTCTCTTCTATGTTATCACATCCAGCACAGGAAGAAAGTCTTCAGTTCCAAGTTAATTAGCATTCCATGACCAAAGCCTCATGTGGTGTAGAATTCGCTCTGCCCAACTGCACACCTGTCCAGAGAATCCTCAGCATAGCACCTTATTCCCCATGCTTTTCTTTTAGTGAGGAGTGTTTCAAGGAAAAGGAAAAAAAAAAAAAAATACAGGGCAGAATACAGTAGCCATCATTTCTTGAGTAAAATTCTGTACATCTTAAATATTTTGTGTCTTGGTTAACTGAGTGCCCAATCTCTTAATTCTAAGCCACGTTTAACTCAGTGTTTGACTTCACCCCACTTGGTAAAAATAAAAACACATCTTGGGAAAATGAGCTGAGCAGATTTAGAGTTTATCGTGAAATTTTTAAGGTTGGAAAAGCCCTCAAAGATCCTTGAGTGCTACCATTGACCTGGCACCACTGTGCTCACCCCCAAATCCAATCTCCAAGTGCCACATCCACGCGTTTTTGGAATCATTCCAGAGATGGTGACTCCACCACTTCCCTGGGTATGCTATTCCAATGTTTGTTCACCCTTTCACTTAAGAATCTTTTTGCTAAAATCCAATCTAAACATCCCCTGGCACAGCTTGAGTTCATTTTCTCTCATCCTGTCCTTGTCACAAATAAGAATCTACCAGGAGTCTCACTGTGAGGGTGTATTTTTTTTGCTATACTTGAACAATCCCCCCTCACTACAGCCCCAGGTTGTTGTAGAAAGTTACACTTCTTCTTTCTCTTTTATTGTCCAGTCTTAAAATCCACAGAAATGAACAACATTTGGGCAAAATGTGCTAAACCAAACTATTAATAAACCTTCTCTTAAATTTCTCTGCGCATTTTTTCATTTGGTGCGCATGCTTGCCGCAATAATGGACTCGCAGCATTAAAAGCTTTCATGCCTGTAACAAAGGGGTTCAGAAAAGTTGCATTGTCTAGAAATGAAAAGTGAAGAGCCACAGTGAAAATGGCAGGGCCTTATCACGGTTATCAGGGCTGAGAGGAGACATCAGGAATGGTTTCAGAAGCTGCCACAGGTGTCTGTGGAAAGGGAGGTGCACTGGAGAATGTGTGTCCTACTCGTCTGATGAGCAAGAGTTACAAGAGATTGATCATTTATAAGGAAATGTGGCTTTCTGAAGAACATGATTTTAGCAGAGCCTAGTGTTTAGTGAGCAGTGTGAAAGAACCTGTTGTTTGCAAAGCTCTTAAATGTTACTGCAGTAATCCCCCCCGCTTCATTAAATTATTTCACGGGAAAAAGGAGAAAAAAGGCAAAGAAAAATTATTCTCAAAATACTTTGAATTACAGAGGATTTTTTGGTTGGGTGTGTGTGTGTGGGGGGGGTATGTGTTTTTTTTCTTTCTCTTTTTATTTCCTTTTAATTTTGGAAAAAAAAATGGAGTAAATGAAAGAGTTCTTTACTTTCATTCATATTCACATAACTAGCTTTAATCCTTCCTTCAGTCACTTTTTCACTTTGTTTCCATCCTATCTTGGCACTTTCACTAGCACTTGTAATGTAATTATATAGTGAAAACTTCCTAGAGAGGAATCATGAAAAAGAATTTTGTGAACTTGGTCTGTAAATGTTCTGCTGTAGCTGTGGGTCCGCCACTGAACACTGATCAAGCCCAAGCACAACAAAACACATTTCTGTCCTGAAGTTCATAGTAACCGTGTCTAGGTGATGATGTAGTTCTCAGATTATTCAGGTAATTGGGGAAAAAGGTTAACCAACAAATCTAAAAATCCCTTGGACTGAAAGGAAAACCAAAAAGGCAAGGAAATACTGTGATTTCGTAAGAAGCTTAATGGAGTTCTGGATGCTACAGATTGATGTTTGCTGTGAGTGAAGGGAGAAATCCTTTGGAGGAAATGTTGTCTCTTTTTTCTAAGGGATTTGTAACTGAATCTGTTGTACTGGAGGGACTGGAAATAGATCTTTTTGCGATTTATCATACAGTGCTATTAGTTCTCAAGGTGACCTTAGCTGGGTCTTTTCCAAGGACATCCATAAAATATTCATGATTGTGGAGGTTATTCAAATTGGCAGTTCTTACTGGGTGATTACATTAAATGGATAACAATCAAAACGTAGTTCCAGCTCAAGAAAAAGTTTAATTTATAATGAAACAAATGAAAATTAACATTCTGAGGTCTGTTGGTCCTGACACCAATTGGATATAAAACAACTCCGTTCTTATGTATAACTCATGGTCACAAACTCCTGTAGTTGTACCCTTAAGGTGGAAAGTTTTCTGCTGCTTTTTTCTTCCTGTTTAAACTGCTCTCCCTACTACAGTGTGTATAAACCTTTCCTTCTGCCAAGATTTCCTTGTCTTTAAGGTGAGAGAGCCTTCCCTATATGTGATTATATTTAGAGCATAACAGGAATAACTATTTCTTAAGCTTGATGGAAGAGGCGTGCCAATTAAAAAGCTGATTTAACTTTCCACAGCAATGAGAATGTGGATAGGTTCCTTCAAAAAAAATATATATATATATTAATTTTTACCTGCAGCATATTTAAAGATATTTAAATAACAGAATGGAGCATTTAAAGAGATTTTACTTTCCATATCAATGGGAACAGGGATAGGTTTCCTTTAAAGAATGGTATAGAGTATTTAAAGAGCTGCTTGGCAGACATATACAGGAGAACTCTGTTTTGTGCTGTACTCCTGCAGATGGTTTTACCAGATCGCTAAAAAGTTATATACAAAGGGCAGCATTTCTTACCAAGAAAATGAGATTTTAAAATAACTCACATTAGTGGTCAATCCTTGTTATGTATGTTTGAGTTCTAACAGCTGTAATGATTTGTTTTAAAGGAGCCATCTGAACCTGTGCTGATTTTTTAAGCCTTTACTGATTGATTTGACTTGTTTGATGTATTATAAATCACACAGCTATAAAGTCACAGTAAAAATTCCATTAAACTTATGAGGTAAAAAAAAAAAAAAAATCTATAAATAAACCAGTACGAAATGCAAGACAGCAGCAAATGTGTTATTTCTTTTCCCTTTTTAAAATTTAAGTTTGCAGCCAAGGCCATTTTTATGTGAAAGAAAAACAATGGCAACAAATAAGAATCTGCCAGGAGTCTCACTATGGGGGTGTATTTTATTTCCTGTACTTGAACAATATTTCAGTTCCCTTCACTGTGCCTCCACAAAGGCATTTTTTGGTAATTCATGGAACAGAACTGGTATTTGTTTTCAAATTAAGACTCTCGATCAGGAAAAGTTGTTAAAAACACCTTAAAAAAAGCTGGAAGAGGTAAGGACTTCCAAACATCATCACTCTTGTTTCTGATTCTTTAATCCTTGTACTTTCACAGTCTAGTACTATTTAGACTGTTGAACCTCACACCAGACTCTATTTTCTGTATGATTTCTTGTGGCTCTATATTATGTGTAGTGAATTATCCCTTTTCATTTTCACATTTAGGGTGAGTTGGTAAATACAGAAGTAAGTCTTTAGAAGTGACAAAAACTTTGTGGTTGACATCTCCCGGAGGAAAAAGATCTCATGTTCTCATAATAAATGTCTTAAAAAGCCAAATGAGTTGTTCTAACTTAAGAAATTTTATCATAATTCTTGCAATTTTCTTAACAAAAAAATAAAATTTAACCTAAGTGTAAATTAAATAGATTTTCCATTGAAATAGGGAAATGTTAAAATGTACTTTGTTTTCTTTAATTTTATTTTTATAGATATAAATTCAAGGTACACTCATATTATTCCATTGTGTCTCAGCATCTTCATAGACACAATGTATAATATTCAAGACACAAGACTGGCATTTTGGGTTTTATCCTAACTGTGACGGGGCACATACTGCCAGAGGGTTAAACTAATTTGAGCTGTACTTTGGGCCAAAAAGTGATGTGGGGGTATATGTGTGACACCTGTTAACTGCCTCCTAAAACATTTTTGAAAAATATCTTTGGCTGATGTTGATGATTCCTGTGCCTGTTTCTCACCAGTGAAATGTGGCTGAAGTTCTACTGGATTTCTGTGCTGGTAATGATCCAGCAATACATTGAATTATGCTTTATATCTGTGTTTCAGCCCTGTTACAGGGGCAGAAATCCTTGACTCTCCTCACCCTCATTCTGTGACTTGAATTTCTGGTGCTCCTCTGCAGTTGGTTGTACGTGGTGGAGCCTCTGCCCTGGTCCTGTTTGTTTCCTTCAGGACATCAGGGAAATGCCCAAAAAAATGACAACCCAGCTTTTGCCAAGCATTAACTGCTGGAAACTCTGCTTCTGGCACTTGATGCATTTGGTTGCACATTTGGAGGTGCTGTAGGTGTGGAAAAGGGGATGCAAGGCTGGTGCCAGGCCAAATAAACGCACAAAATTCCCCAAATATTGCATAACAAAGGCTGTAGCTCATGAACTCTGCAGAGGTAAATTCACCTGCTCGAGGAGTGCCCAGTTCACTCCATTTGCTCTTTATTCTCAGACTTCCTGAAATTTCTCAATAACATTCTGCATCCCTCTTCTGCCACAGGATCACAACAGAAGCCTCAGAAAGCAGTTCCTTTCTCTCCCCTATTGTTTTTCTCTCTTTCCCCCCCCCATTTCCTTCATTCTTATTTCAAGTACTTTTCTGACTGCATGGAGCACATCTCATTAATCTCTTATCAGATTCCCTCTGTTGGTCTGTCATTTCATCCACACTTCACAATCCTGACATCAAGTGCTCTTCTTGACAGGTTGAACATTTGTTCCAGAAGAAAAACTCGGGTTTATGTTTCTCTTGCATATGCAGAAACCATTACAATTAGATAGCAAAGAGTATTTTGGTTGTTTGACTCAAAGGAATGACATTCTTTTGTTCTACATATGCACACACAAGATTATTACAAAAAAAGGAATAGCTGGAGAACTGTACCCTTTAACTATTCAAATCCTTTTTGCAGCCATCAGAAATTTACAGAACATATTTGAAATACTGCAGTGGAAGAAATACCTGCTATTTCATGCTCTGGGACTTACACCAGCTTCTTTGTTTGTTTGTTTTTGAAATTTTTGTAGGTCTTTTCTCAGTTAAACTGATAAATATGCAAATTTTTGTAACCCCAAAAAATTAAAACTTGGACAAAATTTGGATAAATTTGGAAACCAAGTGGGAATTTTAAGGAGCAGTGCGAGGTTTGCCACAGCAGGAAATATCTTAGAACACCTGGAATTATTTCTGAATGGAAAAAAAAAAAAAAGAGAAATGTGTTTTATTATTGCTCTTACTGCTGAGTACCCTTCTTTTAATCACTTTATCTGTCCTGTACACTGATGCCTGCCTCCTTATCTCATGTTCTCCCTGCAGCTTCTTAGAACACTTGGTTTTTTTCGATGTTCTTCTTTGTTAAAGCCACGGGTTTTGCTCGTGTCAGCCCCAAACTGCTGCAAGATTAGTGCCCCAAGATTATCAGGAGTCTGTACCAACTTCCTGACAGGATTAGGAGAGGCCATGGCTGCTTCAGATAATGGTGATAATCCAGACTGGTGAGGCTGCAAGCAGCAGGGAGGTGTAATCAGAGAGATGCCAAGATATCCTATGGAGTGTCTGAAAGTAGGGCACAGGAATGGTAAAGAAAGCACACAAAAAAATGTGCTCCGTGCACCTGCTGGCCAGCAGGAGGGAATGTGATAACCTGCATTTATTTCAGCTGCCTGGGCTGCTGAAGTATCCCTCAATATTCCCCTCAATATCCATTTGCAGCTTGAAAAGCAGTTTAAAAATTCCTCGCTGCCCACAGCAGTGCTTAGATCTCCATGTGTTGGACAATAACAAGTGGGAAGATGCTCACACGAGTGCCAAAAAATCGCAGAAGAGAAAACTATGCACAAAAACCCCTCTGTGGTGAGATTGTGACCATTGCTGGAAGAGCTGCTGTGTGCCAGAGTCTGGTTTGTTTTCTCCAGCAGAGCCTGGGGGCTGTCAGCTTTCCGAAGGGAAGAGCAGAATGCAGGAAAGCCTTCTGCCCTGACTTTTGCTGTCAATTGCTGATGCTGGAATAGCCAGAGATTTAGGAAAGGGAAGCCAGGGTGGGGAAATGCTTCTTGCTGAGGTGAGCAGGGAATGGCAGCAGCGCTCTCTCTCTCCCTTTGATGTCTGCTGCCTTTGACAGAGTTTCCCAGGTGGCAAGGCTTCTTTCTGGATGAGGGTCCTGGTAGAAATAGCTCGTTCATGAGACATCAAATAGTTCCCAATTTAGCCTAGTTTAAAGGAACTCAATATTGAAAGGGAAGCAGATACCACTGAGGTACTGGTGAGAGCAGCAGGTAGGTAAATGTATGTGGGGTGGGTAAGCAAAGAACCCACTTCACAGTACAGGAGAAAAAAAAAAAAGAAGTCCATTTGCCATTTGCCAGTTTGGATTTAGATACATCTTATGAAAGTGTTGCTGAAATTAGATTTTTTTACATGCTTGTAACTTGCATGTAAGGAGTAGGGTTGGGGAGCAGAGATCCTTTATTCAGACACAGTAAATATGGGTATGAAAGCATCATCCACGAGATGTGGAACATGGAGATGTGAAGGAATTTAAAGACTGGGTTTGAGCAAGAGACTGGATGTGTGCACCTCTCCTGGCTGAAAGAAAGCCCTGAGGAGAGGAGCAGTCTCTGAAGGGCTTCTCCCACCTTGTGATACAATGAACCTGCAACCTTCCCCTTTCCCAACAGCCTTGGCTGTTACTCAAACACTGAATTTTAGAATGCCAGCTGCTTACTCTCTGCACTTTAGCCCTTCCCTCCTGATGAGATATGCTGCCTGTGCTCACAGCACCAGTGGTGACCTTGGAAAAGCACAATTCCAGGTCTCCTCATCCAATTCCCAGGAGATGGCTTGGTCTGCTGGTGGTGTCCTGTGGCTGCCCTCTGCTCCTGGCTCCTGGAATGCCCACACAGAGTGCAGGTGATTTATTCACCCGCCAAGCTGATGCTTTCATCATGAGAATAAGTTTCAAATTTACATTTTACTTGTGTTCTGCATCAGAGTGGCTCGCTGCAGTGTGAGGTGTGCTCTACACACCCAGCATTTCCAGACCCCTGGGATGTTTTCTCCCTACTCTCTCCTGTTTATCTCCTTCAGCAGATTTTCAAAAAAAAGTTAAACATTCTGGGGTTTTAGCAGATTTTTAGTATTGCCCCATCTTCTTGATGGACAGATAGCATTTACTGTGACAGAAAAAGATCCTCTTACCTTAAACATTTTCCAGATATTTAAGAATATCCATTGCTAGAATACCGAGTTTTGACTTTCCAACTGAACTGAATTTGAATATACTGGAAGCACACAGAGGCTAAATGTCCCTGTTTGCACTTAGCAAAGCAGCACTTCAGTGCAGCTTATGCAATGTCAAATGGTTTTTCGTCCTGAATATTTTTCATGATTTTTCTTATTTTCATCATTACAACTTCCACAAGTACTTGGAAGATGTTTCTTTTCATGCTAGTCAAACATCCAGCATGAGATTATAATATCATCTGTCTCTGATTACTATTTTGCCTTTTTCCCTTCACTAGAGGATTGTCAAATGGGTGTAGCTGATGATACTTCACAAGCTGACTGAACAAAAAAAGGCTAATTTTTCAGCACTGACAGTATTTGGATTATATATATGATAGAGAAATAAACTTGCAATCTCACATAGAATAGATTTACAATCTGGGCCACTGCAATTAAAAAACAAACTGAATCCAAATCAAAATTAAAAGAATCTGATAAGGATATGTATTTGTACAGTCAAAAGAAGGGACTTTGGTGGGGGGTTTTTTTACATTTGTTTGAGGAAAGAAATAATATTTTTTACAATGTTCTTCTATGGCAGCAATATTGAGATTCTTAATATGATTCATTCTGCTGAAATGCTGATACCCAAAAGTTATTGAGTTGTTTATTCCTTGCTCATGCTGACATCTCTGAGACATGAACATATCAACTGAAGGCATGGTACACAGAGAAAAAAGGTTCTCAGTGCTCAAGTGTCTGATGCCACAGTCAAACAGAAAAAAAATGAAGACAAGGCCGATGTGTCCAAGAGTACCTTCAGACACAACTTTCCAGACACATTCCGTCCTTCAAGAAATTTTGAAGATGTGCTGGAAACTATTCTTTTCATGCATAGTGTTCCAAAAGATTTTTTTCTGGAAAAAATGTCTGATTGTATCCAAGAGGAGAGGTTAAAAGTTGTTTGGTGAACAGTCTATTAACAAAATGTTTTATAAAATCACATAAACTCCTGTACAGTGCTCAGCAGAGCAGACTTTTTTGGTACAATTTGTGAAATTACCAAGGTGCTCTTGAAGTATATTCAGAAGGGTATCCCTGTTTCCTCTCAGTTTTGTGGGTTTGAGACTTGAAAAAAGGACAATGCTCTTAATGAGGAGCATTAAGAGACATAAATGCTCATAAATTAAAGGACAAAGCAGACTTTATTCCCTTAAAAAAGTAGACAGACGCAGCACATAATTGAGATCCACTTCTGGGCAGTAGATGTTTAACACTCTCCAGAGTTGGCATTTTTGAAAAATGCCATCCCTGTTTTATGTGTCAGCATATCTGCTACTTTATAAATGCAAATTTTATTTTTTAATCTATTTATATTTGTGATGGTATGATTGAGATGTATTGAATTTAGAACTTTGTTCTACTTTTGGTGGAATTTCTTCATTGCAAAGACATTGGACCAGATTTTTTAACTTGTGTTTACCCCTAATTTCACTGCTGACACTTCATCATTTCTAAATGATACATTGGAAATTATGTGTGTTCTCCAGAAGCAAGTCTCCCTTTCTCAGTTACATTTATAAGAGAGTTAAAAAAGAGGTACACAAATATCATTTTTATTTCAAACTTGTAGCCTTTTCTCTTTAGGAGATGTGCTTATGCTTACTGAACTTCACTGGAATTTTGTCATCGAATTCAATAATGTGTAATCTTGTTCTTCATTTCTTTTAGAAGTTAGGAGTTCTGTTTGTCCTGGAAGTCTCTCTTGAGAAAGAAAATTACTGTCACAGCCACTGGCTGATGGAACGAAGCCCAGCTTATTGGATTTATTACAAGTATTGTCAGTTGTAGCTCTGAAATAAAAAGAGACACTTAAATGGACTCCTGAAAGGTGCATATACAGACTCGCAATGAAAGTGTTTTATTTTTGATTTGTACCATTTTCTTTTACGTGCCTTGCATGTTTTCACAGCCCTCCTTCTGTGAAATCATCTGCCATAATCAAGTTTTGGCTCCGTGAGGGTACCAGGGTTGTACCATCCTTTCATCCTGCCTCCAGTCTGTGATCACTGTGTTTGGCTCCACAACAGCAGTGACAAAATGAGCATGACAGCCCCACTTCGGGGTGTGGGTCCCCTTTCCTGATGTGACACTGTCCCCACAGCCCACGGAGATGAAAGTTTGCAGCTTGGAAAGCCCCTGACTGCCTCTGCCAGCTCTTGGCTCTCTCTGCCTGAAACCTTTGCTGTGGGTTTGAGAAGAGGCTGGACAACAGGGTGAATGAACAAATATCTAATTGCATTTTAACAGCCTCTTCCCCAAAGGTCCCTTCATACTTGGTTAAGTACAGGGCCATAAAAGTATAAAGGTAAATTTCTGCTGTCCAGTCAGCGTGATAAGGAAGACTTTCTGGTTGGAGCTATTTAACATCAGTCAAGGCAATTTGTCCTGTCTTCTGACATAATTGGCTTGGCTCTGGATAATTACAGATCTAATAAACTGGTCAGGAAACCTTAATATTTTTCAGCAAAATAATATCTTCACAGATTAAGTGACCTGTAGATTCTGCTTGGCAAATGTGGCTCTTAGTGGCTGTATTGAGTGGTGCTGCTGAAGTCAAACCTGCAAGATGGAGAAGCACAGGACCACCTTATCAAAGCAATCTGTAATATTTAAGCAGAATGAAATTAGCTGGGCACGAATGAGATCAAAGCCTTAAGTGAGGTTTCGAGGGTGAAGAAAAGGCTGCAGTGGTGAATAGCAATTACTTGTAGTTAATTTAAACTTACTGAAAGATTTTAAGGATCAAAGTTGGGTCTTTTGAGAAAGGGGATTCATCCAATTTCCTCTACTTATATTTTTCCAACATAAATTAATCTTGATATATTTTATTAGCTTCTTACTGCCTTTTTTTTCCCCTCTCTTTTTCTAAGAGGAGGAGCATTTTGACTTTTGTCCACTGAAACTCTTCAGTTTTTGTTTATTAAAACCACACCAGGATTACACCGTGGGGTTAGTCTGTTGCTGTCTCTGAGTTTCCAGCTCAGAATATGCAGAAAAAACCACTCTTCAATGTATTTCTTATTTGTTGAAGCATAAAGCTATTTGATCTTTCAAGTATGAAACATGGCCAAAAATATTAATATTGCATCCTTAGTTAATTCCATTACAGTGCTATTCAGCAAACACACATTGGCAAGTTTTTTGTTTTCATTTTGACTTCCAATGCTTCGAAAAATGATTGTGGCCGTTATATTTGTTATATCTTTTCAAACTATTGTGCAATAGTGATAACAATGAAACAATTTGCCTGCTACTAACTGGATAATAATATATGTGAAAAAGCACGTTTTGATGAGTGACTGATACATAGAGTTCCTTATTTGAAACTTATTAGCTAATGATACACCTTCAACACTAGTATTTGTCAAAAACCTCCAGAAATATTTCCTTTTTAATTTCATGCCTGCATTTGACAGCTGTGGCAATACCAGTATTTATTATTAGTGTACAGCTGAATGGCATTTTAAATCAAGTCTATTACAAATCGTCCTGCTCTAAAGTAGTAAAATTAATAGCTATGTAGCAAATTAATAAAGCAGAGATTAATCATGGATTGCATGGGAATAAAAAGTCTCTTGGAAATTATATTTTCCAGGGGTATTTAGCAGTAATTTTGCCTTCCTTCACCATTTATTCTGACAATTAAAACATATGTCTTACAAGTTTAACAAAAAGTACTGTTTATAAAAATGTTGTCATCAGCTAGCTCTGGTTTTCCTGCAGGTAGCCAGGGATTAGGAGCAGCACCAATGCTTCCAGTTAAGAACAGCCTGACAGAATTCAGCCTGGCAATTGCTTCCACTCTCCTGGCCAAACCTTTAGGTGGCATGAAGTGTTGATGTTGATCCCAATAAAACTGTCTCCAGTTTGAGCCAAGAAGGAATTTGGCAACCTGAATTTGAAATTTTCCTCCTTAAAAGGCTTCCCTCACCCTGCTGCTGTCACCAGCATTTACAGCCGCACTTTGTCTTGCTGTTCCCTCATAAGCTGAGAAAAAGCAGAGTAGCAATTCATCTGGTCTCCTGGGAATAAAGATGTGCATATTGGGGATTTCCTATCCTTCAGATCACATCAGGAGCACAATTTATGTCCCTCAGTTTTGAGATGACAGTCTTTTTAACCAATCTACCAAATCATGATACCTTCTCTGATGACATCCTGTGTACAAAAGCAGACTTGCTGCAGGTACTGACTGGCAATGTGGGAGAAAAGAAACTTTTCAAACTGCCTTTGCTTCCACCTTTTATTCTTTAAATATTATTCTTTAAATAATATATTCTTATTCTTATTTATTATTATTATTATTGTTATTATTATTATTGCTATTATTATTATTGTTGTTATTATTATTATTATTATTATTATTAATGTTTGGGGTTTATCCCCCAAAGTGAATGGCAGAGTTTCAGTACTGCATTGGTATAAGGATTAGAAAACCTAAAGGTCCTAAATATTTCTAGTCTAACCTTCATATTCTTCTTCTTTTCAATTTGAGCCATGTTTAAAATTTCATCCTTAATTATGAAAATCACAATTGTTGTATTTTCAATTCATGAGCTTCTTCCACTTACTACTAATTATGGCCCGGGGGAATAGAAATTTACTGGTTTCTTTAAGAGTGAAATAGAAAGCTGGGATTTTGCAAAATATTGTTATTTATCTTAGCTCTTGACTGCTGGCAGTGGTGAAGCACCTTCTGGTTGGCTCATGATGTTTCTAGTCATTGTCATGAAAAAAATCATCATTTTTAAGCCTGCTCCATAGGAAATATTCCATGAGAATTGTGCTGAATTTCCTCATCCCTCATAATCCAGGCATTCAACTTCATACACAGATCTCCACAAGGAAGTTTAAAAAGCTCTTTCTGGTAAATATTTATAAAATGTATAATTCTGCACTTACCCACTAATAATCCAAATATCACATAATTAAGACCACTGTTAAAAAAAAAAAAAAAAATCTGCATTGCAAATTCATCTGAATATGAAATCCAGAAAGAGAGTTTAAAGTAAAATTAGGGTTTTGGGATGGTATGGGTGCCTATAATTAGCCCAAACCCATTGATACCTCTTGTGCTGTGTTTTGGGAGGTTTAGGCTCTCAGAGTCGATGATGCTTGATGTCTTTAAAGACATCAAAAAAGTCTTTTTTTGCATCAAGAAAGTGTGCATCTCCACAGAAGACTTTTTGATGCCATTATAATATTCCTTGAAGAGATGTAAATTCCAAAACTGCTGTCGCATGAAAGTGACTTAATATCTCTTTTTAGCAAAGAGACACATTTCAGAACATATACATTCAAGCTTATTTAGAGGTTGTCTAAAGACACGATTGAAAAACAAATGTTCAGTGGATACAAACAATTTTCACTATTGATTTATTGCAGAATGTGCCCACCTGCATGTCTCTGATTATCATATGAGTCAGAGAGAGGATCTTAAAAGCAGAATTTCTCTCAGGGCCAGCAGATCTCTACCTTACTACTTATCAGACAGAGAGCAGGTCTCATTGGGGAAAACAACACTTGTGTCTCAAAGAAAGAATAAAATAATTGATGTATTGCATTTATTTGGATGCTTTTACTTACTGCTTCTTACATCAATGAAATATAAACATGTTTGGGGTGAATGAACAATTTGGGGGGAGAAATATGTTTAATCTGCTCTGTTCCTTGAAGAACTCAAAATGGAGAATGGTTTTAGCAGCTAATAGGGTCCATTTTCAAATGGGATTCGCTGACTAAAGAAACCTGAAGAGGACAGAATTCCAAGATGGTTTTGTCAGGAAAGCATTTTAAGGAATGCAGCTGGAATTCCTGGACACAGGAAGAGAGAGGCCTTTAGGATGGAATCGTGGTCTCTGTTTTGGTTCCTTTTGTAGGCGTGTGAAACAGTAGTGTGTACTTTGGAGGGTGCTTGGATGATTTTTAGTTTCAATTTCCTTTTTTATCTAGTGGAATGTCACAATCTACTCAATTTACTTTAAAGTGCAGTGTCCTGCTCAACATCAAACTTCCCACCAAAGGGTGCCATCTCTAAATTAGGATACTGGAGCCCACATAAATATTCAGCTTTCATTAATGTTCTGCTCCAGGATATTTAAAGAGTAATGGTGTGTAGCCCTCTAGTAATTTTATAGGCCATTTAGTGCTGTGGTGTTGAGGTGTGGAGGAAATGTCCTCTAGCGAACAATTTCAGCTTGCATGGGTCTCTGGAAAGCACAAAGGTACTAATAGCTGCAGTCAGCAAGGTATCGTGGTGTTCTTCCAAATTTGAGGGTATGGTTGGGTGGGAAATTTAATACCCATGAACACTAAAATATGATAGAAAAATCTGGAGGCCCACGGCAAGGATTTCCCGGGTGGTTTTTTGGCTTGTGAGCAGAGCACATTTTAAGCCCTGTTGTCTGCACATGCTGCTGTTTGGAAAGATGTGTCCCATGAAAACAAATAAGATCCCTTCAGTCTGAAAATGCCAGAGTATTTACTTGCTAAATAAAATATAAAGAAAGCTGTAAATATGCTTCATTACAACACAGCCTGGTCTTTAGAGGATTTTGAATAGCTGTTGTGCACAGTGGAAGACAAATTAATCTCTCTGAATCTCTCTCAGCTGAAACATTCTAATGTTAACTAACAGTTTCTAGTGATCAAAGTGATTTAGTTAAATTATTTATTTGCATATGCATTTAAAAGTTTTTATTGTTGTAGCTCAAGGGAAGAGAAGGGAAGGGGGAAGGGGAAGAAGAAGGTCTTAAGATAATTACCTGAGATTTAAGAGCAGCTGGCCCTGCCTTATCCTTCTTTCAGGGGTAGATCAGGCAGTTTTGGCCACCAAATCTCATGATTGCCACTTGCTCTTTATCATGGTCAGGACTGCACTCCTATCTGCTTTTTCTCCTTTAGTTAGCAGTCAAAATGATCAGGAATGGATAATTTCAGTCATTAAAGCCATGTTGCTGTATCCCACTCTTAATCAAAATGCTTACTGGAAGTGTAAGTCTGTGTTTTCCTGCAGGGCCTGTTGAGGTTCTATTTGTTTTATTGTTTTTTTCCTGTTCTTCTGGATTGATCTCTGTAACGGGAAAATGATCTGCTTGAAAATCAGAACCAGATCGTGTTTGGTATGGAGAAGAAATCAGCGTAAGGTTAAGATCATAGCTTATTTAAGCTTTATTTTCCTCTCCCTCCCAAAGTTAATGGGTTGCAATTGTACTTTGGTGTAGCAGGTGTCTGCCAGGCAGCCCCAGGAAATAAACTGATTTATGACAGCTAATTGGGGTGCAGATTTGTTTGCATTGGTGTAGGAAGCCTGGAATCAATACCATACAACAAAGAAAGCAACTAAACTATCAAATCTCGTATAGCTCAGCTTCAAAATGTAATAAGCAGTAAGTTTTTGTTAAAAAAACCCAAACAAACAAAAAACAAAACAAAACAAAACAAAACAACAAAAAAAGAAACAAAAAAAAAAAAAAACAAAACCAAAACCACAAAAAAAAAAATAAAAAAAAAAACCAAAAACAAAACAAAACAAAAAAAAAAAACTGTGAGCAAAAATGATGCAGGGACAAAAGTGCCAGTTCTTAGTATTTACAGCATCATTCCTGTTCTATTTTAAGTTCTAATTCCTTTGAAACATCATAAAAAAAACCCCAAAAAACAAACAGACAAACTCTAAACCTAACAAAATAAACCACAACAAAATAAAACATGCAGAAAGCCATTTAAAAAGGTCAAGGCAAATGACATTTTCTCTTATCACCTTCACCTCTGTGGAGGCACTGATTCTCAGAACTCGTTGGGGGATCATTCTGTTTTGACTTTCAAGAATTAGGTAAATGTAAACAGAATGTTGTTCTGCATACTGTCAGAAAGAGGCATCAATCTGTGCGCTTTTGACAGTCTTTTACTGTCTTTGGGTTTGCATTAAAGGATTGCCTTGTCACACCTGTTGAGTAAAAGACATATGAGAAAAGGCCCAAAATAGTAATTAAGCTATTGGTAATTTTTTTTTTTCCTCTTCTGGAACAGACCTGTATTAAAAGGTTAGAGCTACTCCACGTTTTGATTTTTTTCGGCTATTTTTCCCCAAAGACTAGTCTCACAAAGAATTCTAGAAAACACATTTTAGCTGCCTATGGAAATGTCATGTTTGTGTCCAGACTGCAGCCTGTCTGTTCATGTACCCACAGAGAGTTTTCCTTGTGTCTGTAGGACTCCGGAGGAGGAAACTTGAGAACAGGGAGTCTTTGTATGATTATTTATTTGTTTTGATACTTTTCTGACAAAAGCACACAATAAACTCAGCACCCTGCACTCCAGCAGTGTGGTGACAGCAGATAAACTTATTTCAGGTGGCAAGTTACAAATAGCAGTTCTGACTGAAAAGACAACTTGAATCTAATAATAAGTATCACTGGTTAATTACATTGCCTCAGATCTGCTTTATGCTCTTATCAAATATGAACAAGGCCTCTCTTCACTGCTCATGAGTGAAAATGTATTAAACTTCTAATTGTTGCAGTTACTTTTTATGGAAAAATCAGTAAATGAGGTATTCTGAGATTAGTTTCAGGTCTATCCTGTATTATCATATTTTGCAGACAGGACATCATTATATTAAAAATAGACCATTTTATTGAACTCATTTGCACATTGCTGTGATTTTTAAATCAGATGAGGTTTGACCTAACTGTGCTCCCATTGGGTCTGTCTGTTATCAGTGATGCTATGAGTCTGTGATTTTATACATAAATTGCTTTTTATTTTTTCCATTTGTATGCCGCCTAAAGAAGAAGAAAGTGCATTAAAGTAAAATGTTCAGATATAATACAGAAATTAAAAACTTTTGGAAGGCTTGTGAAAGTCTCTTTTCTCAGTCTGTAAATTAAACTAATTTCTGACCTGACTGCCACCTTTGTTTCCACTTCTGAATTTTTCCTTCTGTCAATTGCTGTCAACTGCTTTTGTGACATTGTCAATTTATTGGCCTTAACAAAGACTTTTAAACAGTTTTTCACTGCTAGGTAAGTCCCAGAGAAGAACTAGAGCCAAGGTCCCCTGAGAACACAAATTAGTGTATGACTTCATGGAGTTATTTCTCACAATAAAATTTAACAGGAGATAAATCAGATTTCTGTAGCTGTTGGCTACCACAGTGGCGTTTTGTCTTCTAGCTTTTGTAATGATTTATGGTTTCATCCGTAACCACTTGGAAATCAAACCCTCACACTCAGCGCGCTTTGATGTGTCTGTATATTTGATTGTACACAGGGATCCATCCCCAGCAGAGTGTAAAAAACTGCAGGAAAGAAAAGACAAAGGAAAAAAGTAAATTTAACTTTTTTTGCACCCCTAGATCTTAAATTTCACACAGCATTATTTCTATCCTGCCTGTTGTTCAGACTTCAGATTCCTTTTTCTATGTAGATTATCCTACCACTGTGCTTTTCTTCCCTACCCTGGATGTATGAATTTCATATCTTAATGTCAGACACACTTATAATTTTCAAATTTTAAAGCATTATTCTGCCTGATTATTTTCATCATTTTGACTTTTGCATGCTCTCTTTTTCCTGCATTGAGTCTGGACAGAGTATTATGAGGCATTATTTTTTCCTCCTTTTTGCCAAGTTCTAAGATGTTCTATTTGAAAATCTGCATAATGACAACTGTAGCAGTTCTCTAATTCAAGCCATCTGCAAAAGTAGTGTCTCCTTGGAAATGCATTAACCTCATCTTGTGGAAATAAAGGAGTGTTTGGTTTTGGTTTTGTGGGATGTGTTTGTTTGTTTGTTTGTTTGTTTTCAAAAGGGCTCACTTAAAAGAAGAGAAAATCCAGAGTGTGCATATTTAAGCTTTGATTTAAATAGCAATCCTGAACCTTGAAATTTTAAGGGTGGGTTTTTAGAATGTAAATTGTTAAAATAGAATGATGGGTGGGGTTAACAGCAATTTCAAGGGCTGTGGAAGCAAATCCTGAATGGAGATCCAATCCTTCTTATTGCCCAGTAGTATAAGAAGATTTTAATTACTATGAAGATTATTGAGGCTGCCATCCTATAAATCAATATTTTTTTTTCCCCTGGGTCTGGTCTGTGTGAGGAACAAGACCATCTTTTTCCAAACATCTGTGATTGTGCTGAGTTGGTGAGTTCCCAACACAGATCACTGCTGATAAACACAATCAGGAATGCAGTAGCAGTAAATAAGAGCTAATGCTTATTAGTAAAAATGTGTAATTACTTTCCTAAAACACCTAAAGGCTATGGTAATATGAAAATACATAGCAGATGATACTGGTTGTCCCAAAGGTTTGCACTTTATCTTGAAAATTGACTTTTAAAAATTCTCTCTTTTCTTTGTGTGAGATGGAACTTACCTTGAAAACTGACCCTGGCATTGCAACATCGTAGTGCCTTCTAATACTGCTTTTAATTAATGATCTCTAAAGATAATGAGTAATGCTGCATTCTACCAGATTAGTTAAAATAGGGACTTCCAAGTGCCGTTTAAGGGAGAGAAAGTGGCAGAAAGGCTCTGTGTTCCAGTGGTTGGAGACAGATCTTGGCTGGCTGTCAGCACTCAGGATCTCTGTCAGGACAGAACCCTCCTCCTGCCCTTTAATGTCTCCTTAGGTTTTCCATTCTTGTAGACTTCTGAAGAGACTTCTGATGATGTACCTTGCGATTGTTTTGTTCTTCTTCCTCTGTGACCCATTTCTTGCAATGCTTTCTGTCTATGTTCAGCAAAACATGCACCCACTTCTCCTTTTTCATCAGCCTCTCTTCATTGCCTTTCTTTCTGTATGCAATTAATTCCATATCTATATATTATGTATTTGATCTAGATGTGTGTATTCATTCCACTGAATAGAAACTCTCAAGTACCCTAGTCTGTGATAGCTATAAATTATTCAAAATTCCAGTCATAAATTTTAATTTCATTCTGAACAACATACTAATCTAAGGAGATGTTAAGTAACCTTTGCAATATATGTTGATGTATAAATAGTGGCATTAATGCCTCTGAACATTTCAATAAGTGTTCCATGGTATCATCCCTTCTCCATCTCTCTCAGTTCTGAGAGCCATTGTTAGCATATGTAATTTTCTGAGTGAATTCTCTGAGCCAGATCCCCATCAGAGCTGCCCCACAACTTAACCTGCTTTCCATTCGTTTTCCTTCATGCAGTGCAGGGTTGGGTCTGCAGAGGGTAGGTAATTTTCCTAATTTTCAAAAAAGAACTGTGGGATGACCTAGGACATGGAAGATGTCTGAAATGTCTTCTTGCCCAAAATCCAATCAAAGCCTGGCAAACCTTGGTGTACTCAGAGCCTTTTCCAGCTATTTTTAAATATGTCCAGGAAAGGTGATTGCAATAAACATTGGGCAACTTATTCCAAGTTGTATTTGTGAGTGGTTCCAGGTCAAAAACAAAGAAAAAGGGCTTTGAACTATGGCCACTAGCAGTCCTGTTACTTCAAGAGGTGTTAGTGTGAGATCCTCCAGGGGCATGGTAACAGAAAAGAAATAAATCATCTCTGTTTTTACTGACTGAATTTAAGTATAATTTTTGTTACTGTGTAGTAATATTTGAGTAATTGTCCAAGAATAACAGCCCTCACAGGTGTCCAGAATTGCATAATGCTGAAAGGAAGGCAGGAGTATTTTGCCTTTCGGTTATGAGTATGAGATGCTCTCACTTGATTTAAAAAATTAAACAAAGCTTTCCTGTGAATTGCTGTGAACTAAAAACAAATGTTTGGAATTTGTAGTGCAATTTTGTGTAATAGAATCAAGTAAACCACAGAAGACAGTCAATGACAGGAAGAGCAGATAACCCGAAAGTTATTTATTTGGGATATTTCCTACAGTAACTGTTCAGGATGATGGGCAGAGGAAGATCTTACGGTGCACCTGCCAGGAAGTCTGTAACAAACTCTCTCAGCTGCTAATGCACTGATATTAGCAGCCAGAGCCATGACAATTGTTCTGTCAATAATTCCTGAGACAGGCTAAAAAGCAGTGTACATTGCCCCGTGCAGCCAGCAAATGGAGGCCTGAGATTTGTCTGCTGCATCAAACTGTAAAATATAATGACTTTGGAAGGCTGAAGTTTATGAGAGCAGTTCATTATGTGTTCCAAACAATGCTTTATTTTGCTATTGTTTCTTCATTATGTGGAATAGGAAGCACTGTAGCAGAAATTGGGCTCGAGGGAAACGGTGTCTACCAGTAGTTTAACCTTGTGACATTCCACTAAAAAGCACAGGTTCTTCTGAAATACATAATACATGAACTTCTCTGATTGTTTAGCATTGATCAGTACTCGAGTAAATTGAGTTACTCTCTTATTAACATAAACAGCCAGGCTCTAGCGAGCCTCTCCACCCTCCCACAGTAAGGGGCTGAGGGATTTCTGCTTCCTTTAAACCAAAAGCCACTTTAAAAACCCAGTGTGAGAAAGCTCTTTACCAAAGACAAGGCAACATTTCGAAGCGGCTTCCTTCTGACTGCAGAGGAATCTATTTCAGCTTCAGGTTTTCAAACCTTCAGTGTTCCAGGTTTCAGTCTAGATTGGTTCTCAGACTTCTTGTCTTCCATTGTCAGGTCTGTGTGCAATTACATTTTCCTCTCTCTCCATGAGGGTATATATACATCAGAGATAATTGTACAGGATGGACTGTATATTTCTGCTGTAGCATAACTAGGCTAACTACAACTTCTCCCCACTCTTCCTCAGAAAAGAAACTATAAAATCCCTGTTTAGAAGAATATTTCCTTTACTTCATGGGAACTCACTGGTGAAATCTTTCAAAAGCTTCACAGCTTGTTCTTGAGCGTCTTTTCCATGTTAACTTTTCACCTTTCCCTCTATTCACCTTTCCAGCTGCAGAAAGCAAACTGGCCCAAAAGGGTGGAATGTTTCCAGCGTAACATAGTCTGCTTTTATCTTCAGTTGTACATAATTATAATTGTCAGCATTTATTTTTAACTCTCTGCACAGGGTAAGGATGAAATATTATTTTGGATCAGGGGAACATGCAAGATTAAGGCTGCCCATGTACTAAGAGCATTTCAGCTCTGAGGGAGGCATTTCTGTCTAAATTAAAGTTTGATGTATTGGGAACTAACTTTGATTTTATAATGTTCTGAGCCAGGCGTCCAGATTATCAAAGGTAATTTGCCTATAAGACAGGCAAGAGACATCAAAAAGAACTCTTTCCAAGACTAACTCCTAAAGCTTTAATTGTTCAGCATCTCTGACAGCTTTGAATCCCTCCTTAGTGTGCTGTGTCAAACACAGCTTGGCTTTTTCAGGTGATGCTTGGATACCTAAAATTGCAGGAGCATAGGAATCCTTGGGCAGGCCAGGGAGTAAAATCCCAGTTTCTGGGTCTTTTTCCTGCACACTGGTGATGCTGAAGCTATTTTTGATAAATGTACCAAGATGAGAATCTCATAGATAAGTGGAACTGGGGTATAGATAAAAATTTATACTAAAGTATAGTATCAGCTACCATTTGCACAAAGTTAAAGCTTTTGTATGAAATAATATTGACAGAATTTAGAAGACACTACATGTGTGTATATGCTTGACAGAAGAATCTATGTTGGATCAGATCAGGGAGTTTGATGTCTTGATTGTTGTTTGTTTCCCAGTTTGGTCCTTTCCCCCTTGAGTTCCTAAATATCTTTTGACTGTTTAATACCTCTGATTCTCCTGTTCAGGCACTCCAGAAGTGGGATAGTCAGCAGTGAGATACTGATTTCTGGATGCACAAAACCCCTTTCGTGGCTCTGTGAGACAAGCCAGTGTCTGTAATTCTTGATGAAGTTAATGCTCCTTTAGAGGTTGGGTAAAGCCATGATGTCACCTTGGCCAACAGCAAAACACAAAACCATGAGGAAACATGTGAGTGTGGGAACCCCTTCTATTAGCCTGCACTCCAGAGCAAATAGAGAAACAAATAAGGCCCTTCTGGGACCTCAGATTTGTCCAGAGCAGCTGTGAGAAGAGCCATTAGTCTTCACTGTCTTTAGTCTCGAGCTTCAGCTGCAGCTTGCAGATTTATCTGGCTACTAAAAAGGGGGTTTAAAGTCCCTGAGGTCTTGTGGATCTTCCTGTTTAAATCTGATCTCATGGTTCTTCTATCCTGGATCCCCCTGAGGAATCCATGACTGACAAGCCACTGTAGTAGGTGGTTTGACCCCCAATATTTATTTCATTCCTCTGATCAGAAAAAAAAACTTGAGGTGCTGGTGCAGGCACTGATTATTTGTAAACTTCAGCCAGGTAAAGGCATGGGGGATGTGAAGTGTTGGGGTGGCCAGGAGGTGGTTCCCAGGCAGGAGGGGCAGCTGTGATGAGAGGGCTGATAAAAGGGCAGAGATAAAAGGGCAGGGATAAAAGAGCTGTGGAAAAAAAAGGGCTGCTAGCTGTGGGAAAAAGTGCCAGGAACGGGGAGTCTGGGAGAGGTAAGGCTGCTCCTTATGGATGGGGGAATTGCTGTGGTCTGTAACTGTTCTCTGGGGGGTTTTGAGACCTCTTTACCTGGTGGCCTTACTGTGCTTTCACACCAGCGGTGTGCTGGGATTATATCTCTGTTCCAGCAGTGTTTACACCATGAATTCATTCTCCAGCAGACAGAGGAAGTTCTGGCAGTGTGGGCCCCATGAAAAACTTTGCTGCAGTGGTTTAATTGGCTCACTATGGTGAGGAATTTGAATGTATGTGTCTGAACACTTCTGCAATTAGCATTTGCACAAATAATGATCCTCATTGTCCAGACTCTCAGGAGTTAAATTTCCATTCTAACCCATGGGACTTTAATTTTCCTTTGCCCAGTGGTGGAATAGTGACTGAATTTCCCTGTAGTATTTTTTTTTTTTTTTTTTTCCTCTGGGATGCTTCCTCTTAGTTATTTCTGTGACATTGAAATATTCTATCCCCAAGTTTCATTTGTTCCAGCCTTGCTCCTCTACTTTTCACTCTACAGCATCATATATTGTAATATCATGAAGCTCCTACTTCTGCCTAATGTTCATTGCCCTGCATGTACTAAAGTGTATTATGATATAGGATAATAGCACCAATTCATGTAATTCAGTTATTTTGGGGTGAAAGATTAAAAGACTGCTCTGTTTTCCTGTTGAACTTTTTCAGCTTTGCAGATACAATTTGTTTAGATAGTTTTCCTGTTTGATTTATAGTGAAGCTAAAAGCACTTTCATTGTAGTAGATGCCATTGAGCTTAACCTCTTGGTCACCTGTATTTCCCTGCTCCATTCTTGGCACACTTTTAAATTGAGTGTGGATAAGTGAGCATGGATAGAACAAATGGGATGTCTAGACATAATTAAATAACTGCCTAAAACTTTTTCATGCATAGTTTTTTCCTTGACAAACCAGAGCTTTGCTATGTACAAAATTCACTCTTCCCAGTTAGATTGTGGGGTTATCAACCCATTTATTTGGATTTTTTTATCTAATACCTGGCATATATTTAGATGGCCACAACGAAATGCATTTTTTAATAGATTAATTGCAGGTTTCTGGTATTCTATCTGAAAGTGCAAATACAAAGTCAGAAGGAAGAAGAGTCAAATGCTTATGGAATCTTTACTCTATAGAGAAACCTGGTCCATTTTGACAGACTTCAGAGGGGCATTTAGCCAGACAAAGGTGCTGCTTTCCTTATGTCTATAAATCCTGTGGGGTTTATAGATGAGCTCAGACCCACGAGGCAGAAAATAAAACCAGCTATTGGGAATGTGCTAATAACAGTTTACTGCCTATATGCCAATATTCCTCTCATCTGTAGAGAGAAAATAATCAACCTCATTAGCATAGTGAGATTTATCAGAGCAACTGATGCTTCTGCAATCTGTACATGGCTTTTCATAGGAACAGCTGAGAAATGCTGCCAAGTGTTGATTGATTTGGAGGCTCGAAAGAACTTGCTGAAGAATCATATTTTTGTTATTTGTTTACTTGAGACCTTAAGTAACCCGCTCTATAAAACTTATTTTAGGAAGGTTAATATCTTCTGTAAGATTTTTACTTTCCCTGAGTACGGAGTAAACTATATGAATTTTCAGTCTGGGTATATCTCAACCCAACTACTCTTAATACCTGTATTTTAAATAATTCTAAAACTGCAAGTGTTTTAAATCATTATTTTTAATCAACTGATTATTAAACTAATTTCAGGTGTAAATACATTTTATGCCTGTTTACTTATGAACTTTTTTTTTTTTTTATCTATCAGTTTAGAGTGCAGGGGGTTTTAATATTAAACTAAACTAAGAACATATGTTTTTAGCAGTCTGAAAAAATAGTGTTTATAGTAGACACTGTGTAGAAACTCCTTCCTACTGGAATCACTTTTGGATGTTGTAGCTGTCCCTCTTTTAGCAGATTACAAAGTCTGAATGTCACAATGTCTTCAAAAGTGGCCAGGGGAAATATTTTCTCTCTTCACTTCACTTGCCTTGAAGCAGAACTGCTGCCATTAACATTTATAGAAGAATGATATGTGCTGGTATAAGATGGACCCAAAGCAGAAGAGCTGGGGTGGAACACCTTATTCTGGCCCTGTTTCTGTCTCTTTGTAAAAGTGAGAGACAATGAATAGATCCCCTAATTCATCCTTGAGCTGTGGGCTACCAAAAATGGAACAAGCTCGTGCATCCAGCTAATTTGCTTGAAGATTTTAAATAATCAGGGTAAATCAAAGTTGTGCATTTTAAAGAGGGACCCAATCACAGGATTCTGATTGAGGGCATGCAGGTACAGCTCTGCATGCAGCTCGTGTGGGTGAACAATCACCCCAGAGTGCTGGAACCCCAGGCACTGAGAATTTTAGACTTTCTGTGCTGACAGGCACTGACCCCCATGCAAACACTGCATTTGACCTGATGCTATGGAAAAGGCTTCCAAAATTAAGTGACAGCTCTGGGATTGTGGGTGTGGAGTTTGGATAGAAGTGTGTGATATCACAGGGTGCAAAACTTAGAGTTTAAGGGTTTAGACTATAGTAATATATATAAAGCAAGATGGAGGTTTTAGGGTGGAGGCTGAGTCCTTCTTTTTCACCTTCTTCTTCATAGGTCTGGGTGGGATTTTGTAATTGGATAGAAAAGTCCACATTGCAGGCCATGGGTGGTTGGTTATTGGGTTAAAAGTAAAAATAATTTAGATGTCATTTCTTAATTGGACAGTTTGTGCTTAAAAGGCCTTGTAGAGAGAGAGAGAGATGGCTCCATTTCTACTTTGTTAGCTTGAAGGGCTGTAAAGCTCATGGTTTGTGAGAGTGTAACATAGATGAGAATTAACAAACATCTGAGTCTGAACACGAAATATCGTCTGGTGCATTTAACCCCAACCCTGGCAGGAAAAATGATAAAACGCAACACCGGAGGAGCTCCAGCTCTGATCACCCTCACACAGCAATGGGGGAGTTTGGAGCCTTGTTAGCTGCAATGTGAGCAGAGGATTGATTGGGAAGTTGGGACAAAGCTGCTCATATCAAAGTGGAAAACATGTGCTAGAGCAAGGCTTGCCCACTGAGCCTGTGTGCCAATGCCCATCTTGGCCCTGGCGAGTCCAGGGCTGTCACCTTCCCCGTCCCAACCCAGCTTGGATAAGGTTCTTTTTGACAAAATTTATTCATACCAAATTTAAGTATTGTTTAATTTAAAATTATCCTAGGTTTTGTTAAGATAGGCTTATCTAACTCTCAAAATTTAGTTATTTTTTCTTAGGAATAAGACGGCTTCGACTGAAACCGCTGTGATGAAACACTGGTAAACACCTGTTTGTGGATGGAAGAAGATACAGTTTGCCACACCCTTGATTTCCTGAAGGGTCTCAATATTGGTCACAATCTCTGCTGTTTTGCTTTACACAGATAACCCAGAAGAGTCAGTAATAATTTCACATCGTGGCTGTTATTGGTTGTAAGCTGTTTTAATGGGGGTTTTTTTGGATTTTATCTCAAGGTCATAAGTACATGATAGTTTGAAAAGGTGTTGTCTCAACTTCTTAAGATTGTTACTGCTGATATATTGATTCCCTGATGTGAATTTGTTGATTTTCTATATTGATAGTTATTGATAGTTGAATTCTTATATGCTTTAACATCTCCTTTTTTAATTATCCAAAAGACACGTGTCATTTCAAGATCCTTCCTTTTATTTTCCAGCTGCTTAAGCATTTCATAACTGCTATTGTTAAGAGCCTTGTTTTAAAAAGTGTGTAAAAAGTCAACCTCCACAGATTTGGACTGTGTGATATTCCACAGTGCAAATATGCAAACTATCAGAGCTGGCTTTGAAACACGTAAAAGATTAATTTCCTTTTAATTATCTCTTTGATCAAACTGCTGGAGTCAGCAGCTTTCCCCCAGCACACAAGGATATTTTTCAGAGAGAAATACCAATAAGAAATAAACCATCAAAACCATATTTGTATCTGAAGCCCACCTTTATCTGGCAGTTTGGGAACAAATGCCTTTGGAGTGGAATAGAATTAATATCTTCTCTGCTGATAAATTTCTCATCAAGGCCACACAAATTAAATTCAAGTGTCTCTTCCAAACCTTTTACTCTTCATTACTTGGGCCATATTTATTTATAGTTCTCACCAAACTTATGCAAAAAAAACATTTTCAGGTTTTTTTTTATTTTCATAGGCCTGACAAGTGCTGCATTCCCAATGGATGAGTTTTCTCCTGTCTTTATCTCCTTTTTCATTCTTACAGATTTTTTTTTCCCCCTGAATGTGCCTATCACATCATTATTTCTTTTGAAAAAGTGAGTCTTCCTCATAATTGATTGGTTCACCATTCACATAATTTGAGTACTTAAAGCAGAATGAGCATTTGCTTTGACCTTAGTAAAATAAAAAATGAAACCTTTTTTCCCTACACTTATGAAAAGAACAGTTAGTTCTGGACTGGAATTTAAAAGACCTGGCCTAAATTTTTCTATGTGACATCTTTTTTTAGCACAAACAAATATTTAAATTTTCTCTTTGCCTCAAGTGTCTCTCTTCTTAATGGGAATATTAATATTTCCATTTTTATGGCAGTTTTAATAGATCAAATACTCAGGCCACATTTCAGTACTGTCATTGCACAGATCATAAATAGATATATCCACACATAATTATATAGAGAAAAAAACATATGCATCATGTGTTTAATAGATAATAATTTGCTGTTCATTGCAAGGCAAGACTAAAAAAGAATTTGAAAGCTGTCAAGGATGGAATTTGATTCTAAGTGGGATTTCGATATCTTGTGCTCTGTAACCCTGCATTATTTAATATTCTAAATTATTTCTAACTTTAAATTTGATTATTTTATTGATTTGTTCAAGAAGTTAAGCAGAGTGTAAGTTAAATTTGTGAAGTGCAATACAATCTTGCGGGTTTTCTAGGTTAATTCCAAATATTTTAAAACTTAAAAACCTATGTAAAATTTTCTTTAATTCTAATAACTACAAATCATTGACAAAGTAAGTTGTGGCCAAAACCATCAAAATTTTAGCTGCCCACTAAGTCATGGAAATACTTGTAAAGATCATTTCTTAACAACTTAGAAATTGGTGAATCCCCCATAAATTATTTGCTTATCAAGGGAAATAGTTTGTAAGGTTTCTGTAACATTTAGTGGAGGTGGATTCACTCAGGATGCTCCACATTTGTTAATTTAACAAAAACCCAATTAAATCCAGAATGTTCTGACTTTCACCAAGGAGTAAGGAGAGTCCTCTGAAGTAATTTGTATTCCAGTAGGGGGAAAAAAAAAATCAAACCCAGGTCCAGTAACAGGAATAATGATTTCAGTTCCCAATATCAGTTCAGAGTCACTCTGGTGATAACTCCACCAGCAGAATCCCTGGTAGAGAAGCTGGATTTATTTACTTTAGATACCAAGCAGCTACCAGAGGTCATTCCTTGTCTGCTGGGAAACAGATGTTCAGCTGGAGAGCACCAGCATCTGTTTGGTTCCCTAAACTCTGCTCCATGGATGGAAATTCCTGGGCAAATGTCTGGGTATAAATGAGTTGTTTCACCCGTGGTGTGTTCATTCAGCCAGCCTGATGATCTGAAATAATTCCTGCTGCTTTCATGGCCCGTAATAAATAATTTTAGCTGTGATTCATGTGGTAACTCACTGATAAAGATAATTTCAGGCTTGCATTGCAGATACAGAAGGTGTCTCACTGAAAAATAACATTGATTCCTGATAACAATGGAAGCCTAAATTTTCCTAGTGCAGTGTGTAACTCATTTTTTCCTTTAAAATTCCTCCTGTCAGCCTGCTGATAATTTTCATTACCAGAACTTCTGTATACTTGTTCTGTGTGTCCCTTTTCAGTTGTGGGTTCAGCTCAGAGGTACATCTGAAATTTAGACTCCACAGTGAGCAGTGATGCTGTCCCCAGGCTCCTGCTAACAACCACTGTGCCTTCAGAAGTCTGCCCTTAAATCAGAACTCCTCGCTGTGTACACTTAATACATTTATTTTTAAAGCAAATTAAATTCAACACAGAATTTTATTCTTTAGGAGGGTGAAGGACAAGGCCTGTAGTAAAAGGAAATTAAATAACTGTGATTCATTCATTCACTGGTGGCACAAATTTAAATAAACATTGCAAAAGCATAGCCTCAACATGCTGGAATTGGTATCAAAAACCAGGAACCAAAATGTTGGAATGTAGGAGCTTGCCCTGCCTGAAAGTTTGCTCCCTGTGAAAAAGGCAATCAGGATGGGGATGATTAATAATGGACGGTGGGAGAAATATAAAAATACTGTAAGAACAGGGAAAATTTCTTCATCAGTGTCTGTTACTCAAAGCAGCAACATTTCTGTGTGCCCAGAGGCTTAATGAAATACCTGAAGAAAAGATGATTTGGTTCTTATTGAAAGAATGAAGTTGAGGTAACAGGTAGACAATTTAATTGTCTTCATCAGTCACTGTCATATTCCTCTACTCCTGTGATGTGGAACTTTCACAGTGAGATCCTTGACCCACAACTTTTATCTCTCCTTAAACCCTGAGAGGAAAAAGGAACAAGGCTTGTATTGAAAGGCTAAATTGGTGTAAATTGGTGCTTCTCTCTGACCCTGAGACTGACCCTGCCTCATTTTATTTTTATCATGAGCTAGGGATGCTGAGCTCCCTTGGGATTTCCCAGCAGAGTAGAGCACCCCTTGCCTTTCCCAGCCCTGGACTCAGATCAGCTGCTTTGGCAGGAGAGCTTCTGCACGAGCTGTAACTTGTTTGTGGCACAACCAAATCCAGTTTATCCAGCGAGTACTGCAGCAGAAAAAATGTTAGGAAGTGGTTTCTTGTGGGTTTCTCCAACCCTGCATCAGTTTGCTGGAGTGTCCGTCTGCTGGTAGACCCGTGTCAGACTGAATAAAGTTCTAAAAGTCTCATTGTTTGGACAGTTATTTACCTCTTGCTGCAAATGTAATGATATTTTTTTTATTTTTTTTATTTTTTTTATTTTATTTTTTTTTTTATTTTTTTTTGGTCTGTGACATGTCAAGTATTTTCTCTTAGCTAAATGCCACACTGTAGGCAGGCCATTGGGCCATATTTTTGGGTGCCAATCTGCTTTAGTGCCTTTAGGAGTGAAAGATGGAAACTTCTAATTTGATTCATGTTGGCAAATTATTTGGTATACTGTTAAAGTGAGCACAAAAAAAAATTGAAGCATTCATATTTGGTGGGACTGTAAGAATTCCCAAAATTTGTATTTAAGTGGCTAGAAAGGCTAATTTCTAATACCCTGACTAACTTCGTCTTAGGAATTGATAGTGACTTTACAAACAGCTTTAGCTGTTTTCTTTGTGCTTTTGTAAACCTTGAGGTATAAAAAAAATATTATTAAAAAAAAAAAAAAAAAAATTAAATGCCCACTAGCACAGCATATACTGTTATCAGGCTTGCCTGAATGCTTTGGGATGAAATTATACTGAATCCCAAGGACTGTCTCCCAGTATAGGAAACATGGTGAAGTGAAGCTCTTCAGCATTTGGGACTGTCATGGTTACTGCATCCTCCCTCGAGTGCTCTGGCTCTGTTACAAGTCACTGAAGTTCTGGAAGGAATTTTACAGCTCGCACAAAGCAGGGAAGTTTTATAATTAGTTTTAGAGGAGAGCAAGACTGGGAAGCAGCAGACAATTAGCTGCAAAGAATGAGGCCCCATTAGCAGCTGAGGAGTTTGGGAGAGCTTTGCTTGGAAACCACGTTGGCAGCTGTGTGCGAGTGCTGATGCACGCTGTGCTTCTGAAAAGGGAAACTCTGGCAAGGGAATCCCATCAAACAGCCAAATTCAGTGCCAGCTTGGGCCAGCTGGGCCATATGGAACCAGCAGCAGTGGCAGCCCTTCCCTCTCTCCCCATCCTTTCCAAGCCGTACGGGATGGGAAGGAGCCAAGCTCCAGCAGAATTGGTGTGCTAATTTGGGGATCCAGAAGGCTGTGCTCGGTGGAAGAACACTTCCTGGGGCATTGCTGGAGCTGGGGATCTCCTCCAGGAGTTGTTGTAGAGGTTCTCTGGAGATCAGAGCTTTTGAAAGGGCTGGGATTCTCAGCCTGACAAGTTCCAAAGCAGAGTGACAGCCAAAGGGTGCATCCCTCCTTCCTCAAAAAGAGGTGTCACTCTGTTCCTACCATAGCTGTGGTTTGTCTCAGTAACTGCAGGTGTCATTCTCAGGTCACCTGTGGAATGGGTGCCAGAGAAATTTTATCAAAAAACCCCAAAAATTTGGGAAGATACCATGAGCCACATGCAGCTCACTGAAGTGTCGTGTGTGCTGGGAGAGAAGTCACAGAGCTGGAAGGGAGATTGTTCAGCCCAAGGCAGGATCTCCTGAGGAAAGGGTGTTTTTTGCATTATTTTAGGATCAAAATTACACATTCACAGGGCATAAAATTGCTGCTGTGAAGTCTGAAGTTGTGTGATAACAGTATGAAATTTTATGTAATGAGAACATTTCTCATCTCAGATGGAACCTAATTGTGTGTTGTGTGTCAGATAAAGGAATCAGGCAATGCTGCAAGACAGTTGCTAATGGAAAAAATGTCTTTTTTTTTGTTTTTGCTGTTTATGTTTTACATTGTCGAAAATGTTGGAAATTGTTGGAGACAATATTGTTTCTCTTTTTCTAAAAAATTATGATACCTAATTGAAGAAACACATTGCTGTAAGGGACAAAAGACAATCAGATATTTTTATTCTGTATTTCTAATCCATCTCTTCAATGAAGTAGCCAAACAGGAGAGACACTTTTAAAGAGAAGTACTTTTTAGTGGCTGCATCTAAACTGTTCTGTATTGAGGTCTTCTGAGCACACAGGAATCTAAGTTTGTCTCTCCATATATTTGCTGCCTGCAGACAGCTCATGGAGTTGGATCTAATATGATCATATGGGTATTTAAAAAAAAAAAATCCCCTCAGTTCTACCCCCTACTACAGGGCCCACTTCAGGACAGGATACCTGTGAGTCCATCTGTCCTTCCAGAAATAATGCTGGAAAAGATGAACGTGTGGGAGTATTTCCTAGGTGGCCTCTGGCATGAAGACATGTGCAATTTCCAAGGAGGAATTTACATACTTGTGAAAGAGAGGGAGATTTGAAGCTCAAAAGGAAACTGGAAGAGCAGAAATCTTGCCAGGAAAAAACAAAACGAAACAAAAACAAAACAAACAAATAAAAACCCAAAAACAAAACAAACAAACAAAAAACCAAACGAAAACAAGCAAAACCCCAACTCAAATATGGGTTTCTAACTACTGTGAGGGAGTTATTTGGGGTTACATGAAGAATGCTCTGGGCTGACATCCTGAGATGGTTTCTTAATATATTTTGCTGGTTTAGGCTGATCTGCTCTGCTGAGTCGTTATTGGCTATTTCATCAATATAAATTTCTATTTATGGCACAGGAACCAGAATTTCTTTCTTAAGAAATGGATGGTCTGATAATTTTAGTCCCTTCTAGGAACTTCAGTCTCCAAAAGTTTGTGTAATTAGAATATCAATATCTGCTTTTGCAGTGTGACTGCAGTAAGCATCCTGGGATATTCACGAGATAATGATGGGATTTGCTCAATGAACTTCACTTCTTATTTGTAATGAAATCCTTTGCTCTGCGTTCTGCCATTCTCTTCAGAAATACTCTCAGATTCATTTATATCCAACTCCCTAAATAATTTAATCCATTTAAATTTACATTAATTGGGGGAGCATGAATTTCAGGTTTTGGCAATTATGGTTGGTGAGTCCCAGCCAAAGACCATGAAGGAAGAGTTCAGGGGTTTGTTTTATTTTGGTTTTGGGCTTTTTTTAGTTTTTTGGGTTTGTTTTGTTTTTATTTTCCTCTCTGGTAAGTGCATAGTTTTTAAAAGAGATTTATTGGAAGCCACTAATAAAAATGGTGATATGTGCTCATATTGCATTAGGAATCTTTTTGTTTATCATCACTCTTCATTTATTTGCTGGTGAATGATGGATTAGTTTAGAAATAGCCATTGCAAGCACACAAATGTCAATTTCCAAAAAGTGCTTGGCAGAAATAACTCAAGACAAGCTTTCTGCAAGAGGAAATTAAAGCAAATGATGAGATTTGGCCAAACCTCGTTTTCGTGTGCATCTCTTTTTTTTTTTTTTTTTTTTTTTCCCCTGCATGTAGGACAGGCATTAGATTGTGAACAATATTGTAAACTCTGATGTTAACATAACCAAGTCAATAAATTGTATTTCTCTTCCACTGGTGAACTTTTAGAATATTTGGGACTTTGCAATGACTGTCAATATAGTTCTTAGTGATTTGCCTCCTGCTAAGAGAGGATGAATAGTGTATACAAGGAAAACAGAGGAGCTGTATGAATTTCCCCTCTCAGAAGGAATTGCACAAACTCAGGGCTCAGACAGTAGCCTGCATTTCCTGGTATTGTTTGGTGTTTATTTAAAATCCCCCCATTCTGCCAGCGAGGTTGGGACCATCCCCGGAGAAGAGGAGCTTTATGCTATTGCCAAGAAGCATCTCTTTGATTAAACACATCAATTAATTCTGCTGTAATCAAACAAAAGGGGGTCCTTTTGGCTTTAACCTTTCTTAATGTGGCATGTCTGTTGCAGACAAGAATGTTTTTAATTGAGGGAATAATGCTGTGCACACTAAAGAGGACTTTTTTTTTCTTGTAGAGAGAGAGAGAGCAAATAGACCCCCTGAAATATCCCTCAGTTTTGGCATGGGTTTAAATAGCTCTGTTAGCCAATAATTTTATTTACCACTGACAGCCAGTATCAGTGGCTCTTGGGGGGAGTTGCAGAACTTGAGTTTTGCAGCTTTTGGGTCACTGAAAGACTCCCGGTAATTCTGCATGAACAGAAAGTGCCCCAACCCAATTCAGGTGTATTCTAGCAAGCTAAAACTTTATTTACACCTTATTCCTCAGGGGCTGAGCTTGTGTAAGCTGTGCTTGCACCACAGATCACACTGGATGTCGTGGCTGTTGTGCAGAATTTTCTCCCTGTTGTGGTGAGCCTGTGAGGGACAGAATTCCTGCAAAGCTGCTGCACCAGCCCAGGTGTGACACCTGAAATAATCCTAATGAAAGTGCACCACTTCCTAAAGCCCTTTGATCTTCCAGAACATAAGGTGATATGGAATCATTAAGGCTGGAGAATTCCTCCAGGATTGAGCCTCACCTTTGACTGGATAGCACCAGGTCAGTCAAACACGGGGTGCCACATCCAGGTGTGGATCTCGATGTTCCCAGGGAAACACTGGAAATTCATAAATAAGGATTAAGGAAAACACTGTGCCACTCCTCTTTTTTCATTAGTTTCTAATAGAATCAAATAATTACTTGAGAACAGAGAAATAGTGGCTGAAACAAGGCAGCGTGGAATTTAGAAACCTACATTCAAGTTAGCTGATGTGGTGAGGCATTAATGAGAATTTACAAGGAGGAGAAGCTTTCATGTTTCTGTCTCGACATAGCTGAAACTTGGGTGGCTTTTTTAGTTCGTTTGTTTGGGGTTTTTTTGTTTGTTTGTTTTTGGTGGATTTTTTTAGTTTTGGTTTTTAGGGTTTGGGGGTTTTGTTGAGTTTCTGTTTTTAATCACGCTTCCCTGAAGGCTAACATTGGCTCCAGAAAAGCTTAAATAATCTTTTAAACAAATATAAGAGGTAACAATTTAAATAAAAATAAATGAAGTTAATTTAAACACTAAATTTGAAATTGTCAGCATTTCAGCATTTCTGTTCATGAAGTGCTACAGTGATAAATTAAGTAAAGTCTGGAGTGACAGAGAAGAATGTAGCTTAAAATTGCCTTTTTCATTGTAACTTAAAGAATCAGCGAAGAAGAAAAAATGTGAAGGTATGGCAGTGCCTTTAGTTTTAATTAATACTGAATATCAGCAATATTTAATAATTCTTTAGGTATTGCAGTGCTGTGCAGTGTGTTAGAGTGTGCTGACTATAAAAATGTTTGTGGGGGCCCAGGGACACCCAGAGCTGTGAGTTCTCTCTCAGATTAGCACGGATCACTTGCTGCCTCCACCTAAATCTGCACAAATCTGTGATGAGCAGATACAGAAAATGCACATGAATTCTAGTGCTGCTGGAGGGATGCTCGGGGAAAACACTCATCATTTTCGTTTTCCTCCCTGTGAAGCCACTCGAAATCCTACATTTATAAACCAGTGAATGACATCATGCAATGCAAGGCATGTGATCCCATCATGGCAAATAGACATGTTTTGTAACTTGTGGGGATTGGGTTATGAGGATGCCCACAGTTCTGCCACCTCCCTTCTGATTTGGCCATGGTTATACACTCCAGCTCCCAATATTAACCAGGAATTCATGCTGATTTAGTTTTCCTTAGCCATTAATGTAGGTTAAGCTCCTCGCACTGGAGTCTTACTGAAGTTTTGCCCTTCTAAAGACGGATGCACTGTAACATTCATTTATTACAAAATATTTTTTAGAGACCATGAAGCAATGTGTGAGACCTTTCCTTAGAATCCATGGTGTAATTTTTATGGCATATGCAAGGCAGATCAGGAAGCACAGAGATGCCTGGGGTTTGGTTGGTTTTTTTTATGTTGTATCGGTAGTAAAAGGCTGTACCCACGTTTGGAGTAAAAAGTCTGAGTTTTTAAATTGCTAAAGAATGGGATCTGGCTTAGACCGAGTAAGAAAAGGTCTTTATTTCTCCTGGAACTGCCACAATAATGAGTTAAATGCTGATGGGGCATTGGCTTGGCAGGCAGATGGCACAAATATAGTATGCTGAGGAATAATTCACTTACAGCCATGGACATTTCTATAGTCTCTTCTGGGAAGAAAGGCACTGTTGGCTGGTGGCATTTTCCTTTGTGTTTTAACTAGCCTAGACTCCAAAATGTGATTTCTATTTTTAGGGGTTTTTTAATTTTTTTTTTTTTTTTTTCAGTGTGCGTGTGTTGGCAAATGAGCATATAGCTCAGGCAGATTTCGGCCTGTATATACAGTTTGGGAGCCAGGGCAAAAGTAGAAAAATGTTTCTTTTTCCTTCCCCCCCCCCCCCCCCCTTACTTATCTGTGCATGTTATATTTTCTTTCAAACTGGTTAAGCCTGTAATGTTGGGCTCCATCCAGCAGATGCTGAGCACTCAGTGCAAAAACACCTGAGTGATTCGTACAGTTAAAAATGGGATGGTCACAATGGGGATTTCTGTTTAACTTTGTGCTTGATTTCCTCCTGGGCTTTAAAAGAAAAGCCATACAGCACTTTCTAAGTGTCAAAAAGCTGTCAAGAAAACATTTATTGATTTTTTTACTGTTGATGGGGTTTTTGGGGTTCTACCTGCAGAAGTTGTTGCTGTTTGATGTTGTGTGAGGATGGCTCATTGAATGAATAGTTGAAGTACTTTTATGCTAAGTTAATCTATTTTTCACTAGCAGTCTCTCGAAGCTGGCACAGGTTTGCTGGTGCTCCGAAGGACACCGAATCTTGTAATCTTCTGTCACATAAAATCAAACAAGTGTGACGAAATGAGCACAAGAATTGAAAAGTTTTGTGTCAGCAGAAGTCCGATGAAGTCGGGTTGCTGCTTCTCTATTGTTCATGTGATTGTTGTGTGAGCAGTAGCCAAATGTGTGATGACTGTTTTTTAAAATGATTGACCAGTTCTGGGAGGTCAGCTCCTCATCTTCTCTTGGCTTTGGGATTCCCAGTGGCTGCCTGTAGAACTCTTCCATATACCATATTTTCTGATGGAGCTCTAGAACATCACGCACAAGTTTCACCAACTTGAGACCAAATTCTCCTAGACAAATGGACAAAATTTCCCTGATTTGCTGCCTGATTTATGGTATTAAAATTTTATTAGGGAAAAGCACTGTCCCTCCCGTTACTTGGAGGAAAAATTGCCCATTTGCCCTTGCATTTACTGAAGACAATAGCCAGCTAGCTGCTCCTACCTTCTAGCTCAACGTGACATCTCAGGTCTTTATTCTACATTTTCCTTGAGGCGCTGGTGCTTTCATTTTGCTTGATGTAGGGTAACAGAAATGTTTTGATTGAAGGAACCAGCCAAAGCTAACTTCAGTGTTTACCCTGAAGCACGATCCTTGTGAACACATGGGCCTTACCCATCCAACCATTGCAGAAAATGGTTTAAAAAAAAAAAAAAAAAAAGACTTTTACATTCACTGATTTCTCTGTAAATGAGGGCCCAGAGTGTTCCCTGTGGGGCTGCCATTACACAGAAAGGTATGGATTGAAGAAGAGGGGAAGACTTGTATGTCTAACTCAAGCATGTCAAGTGTTCACTTCTTTGCTGCCGAAGAATAATGCATTTAATTAGACTATCATTGTGACAAATTGGTTGTGATGAGGCCGTCTATCTCAGGAGAGTGATGCTAATCTTTCTTGTAGTTTAAAGGCTCTCCTGTGCTGGCATGAGAGAGATAGCTCTTCTTTTTGGGGCTGTGGGAAAACAAGAAATTCTACCTAATGGAAGGATTGGATGCTTCAGTTACATTTTATAGGTATTTCTTTGAATGAGGAATGGTTTTGAGGACCGTGAAAAATTTTGAAGGATTAAATCCTGCACTACAGAACTTGTGTACTTAACTGGTTTTGTTTTAATGCATTGACTCAGCATCTGTGGAACTAGGTTTGTGCTAATAGAAATATATCAAATGGATTTTGATTTTCTGTTTTTGATCTCTACCACTGTTTGGGGTTTTTTGGGGGGGTTGTTTGTTTGTTTGTTTGTTTGTGGGTTTTTTGTTAGGGATAATGGAAAAGATGTTTTCTATTATTTTATGTTTTCAGAACCTTGTGTTGTCAATGTTTTAGTAGATAGAATTTCATTTCTATTTCAGCATAACATGCTAAGTTTCTGATCATGGAAATGTAAGGGTAAGCACCTGTTTTAAACATCTCTTAAACGAGTTTTAAATATAAGGGAAATCTCACCAGATCTCAGATCTTTATTCACCTTTTTTTTCCCCTCTTTTTTTCCTCCCCCTCCTCTACTTTATACTTGGCAATCCTTTTCACAGATTTTTCCTGCACTAAGCTATTTCACTGATCAAGTGGACTTTTTCTTTTCCCTAGCAAGTCTAGAAGGTTTGTCCGAGGAGGAGATGGAAGAAATGGCTCAGTTCACCCCAAAACCTCTGGCCAGTTTGAGGTTGATTGATGAGAAATGGGCCAAAGCTGCGGTGAGGGGATGAATGCACTGCTGGCCTGCAAGGAGTGATGAAGAGAATTAGGAATTCTAGTAGCACTGCTGATTTATGTAAAAGCATTTTGAGATTGGGCTGGAACATTTCAGAATCCAAGTCATGGCAAACTCTGGACTTTTCAAAGACAGCTGTTCGTTAGATAGGAGATAATCTAGAGGAAAAACTGCTGGAGTTTCTTTGACCTGCAGCAGGTCGGGGTCTGCAGAGAAGTTGTCAAAGGTTTAGTTTGCTTGTTAGGCGTTCATTAGAGTTTGTTACAAGATTGTTTTGTTTGTTGCCGAGGGAAAGGCAGAGGAAACATTTCAATAAAAGCTGTTTAAAGCTGTCACTGTGCTTCTGTGCTAGTGAATAACACAACTCTCACTTCTACACTTTTTCTCATTTTCCCTTTCCTTTGTAATGAATACTGATCACCTGTCTTGCAAATAAGTGACCTTATCAAACAATGTGCTTTTCATTGGTTGCTTTCATCTGGTCTGGAGCACTTAATTTAAATAGATAGAGGTTGGTTTTTTGGTTGTTTTTTGTTTTTTTTTTTTTTTTTTCTCCATTGATTTGAAAGTTTTAGAATAATTTCCTTTTTTCCAATTAACCTCAGTGTGATGTTGACTTCTTCAGAGTGTTTGATATAACCACAAAAGACACACAAATCTCCCTTCTTCTTCTTCTTCTTCTTTGTCTTTTGTCAGATAGATTATTGCAAATTAAGTTGGACTTTCTTTCAGACCTTTATAGCCTGAAGCAGTCTTCTCTGCTTTAGTTGCGTGTTTGCATGCAGACTTGGCTTCTAAACTTTTATGTGACCTTTAAAGAAAAAAAGAAGAAAAGAAAAAAAAAAAAAAAAAAAAAGAAAACTTAACAAAAACAAACAAACAAATAAAAACAAACAAAAAGCCAACAAAAAACAACAAAAGCACCAAAAAAAACCACCAAAAAAACCCCAAAAACACCAAGAGTTGAAGGATTGGAGATTCATTCTGTAGAACCACAGGACTATTGATAAATTTTGGTCTTACTGGCATGCTAAAAACACACTGTTGGGATTCAAATAGAGCTGCTTGATAACAGCCTGCTTTTCAGCAGGCTTGATAACAGAATTTCAAGGTAATTTTTTTCTTATTTCCTTCAATATTAATAAATATTTTGTTTCGTCATCTTAAAGAACATATCCCAGGCCAGCCGTGTCTGCAGCCTGACCTATGAGTTTCATATAAGGTTCACCACAGCCGTGGACCCAGCAAGAAAAGCTTCAGTGAGGATGCATGAAAACCGAATCACCCTTAGGGTTTACTTGCAGGCACTTTGTGGACTGGTAAGAACACGATTTGTCGTGTTGGAGATATCACCGCTCCTTATTCCTCGTTCTGGCTTAATCCCTTATCACAGTAAAGTTGTGCTTGTACTGGAGTAGAGGTATATGGGAAAGGGATTTGCCTTCTAATTAAATGGATTATAGATAATATAAATAGATTTTTGTAAGCATAAGTACACTTATTTGCTTAGTTTTTAACTTACTCCTCCTCCCCCAGCCTTTGCAGGTTGGCAAGTCAGTGTGATTTGAACTTTTGGATAAATCTTCCCTCATTTCCTCCTAGATTTGTCTCTGTATGCTTCTGTCACGTTGCAGGAGTTGACATGTATATAAAAAACCCTCAAATCAAGCACAAATTAAACATTGATAAGGTTAGGCCATGACTTGATAAATTTAAGTTGTGATATTTCAGATAAAGAGTGAGTAAAGAAACACAGCTTTACACCAGGAAAGATTTCTCTGGGAATGTGTGTTTAGACTTGGTGAGGATTTTTCTATGCTCATATTAAGCTTCTGGAATCACTCAGCAGATTCTCTTGAGGCTGATTTATCTACAACTATATTTGTTTTGTTGTTGTTGGGGATTTTTAGACCTCGTATTTAGATCTTGTGTTTATCCCTCCATGTTGTTTGAGCGAGGAGCTAAAATCCAAAAGTCAGATCTTCAGTGATGCTGCAGGGGCAGAGTTGGTCTCAGGAGGGCTCCCAAAGGTCCTTCCAGGTCCATGAGAAGAAAACAGGTCAAGTACTGAGTCAGAAAAGGCTGGGCCCTTGCTAAACATCCCTTTGCATTTGTGGGGCTGATGAGCTGTAATAAAACAGCATTTCTTCACTGAAAATTGATTAAATTCATGCAATTACACATAGGCAACATTTGAAAAAGAAAAACAACATAACACTTCTGTAGTACAAAATAACAAAACTCAGAAAATAACTTGATGCTGAGTTTCTGCCTATTTAACCACATGCATGCTTTTTTCAAGGATGTGAAGCAAATAATACATAAATAATATAATATGTTTTAAGCAATTTTTTTATTAATCTGCTTTTTGATTATTTCTTGGTTTGGCATTTTGCAGCTGCTTCTTAGCTTGCAATACCCACACATGTGCATTTAATGCAATAATTTGCTAAAGTTAAAATTTGTATGGAATCCTCCCATTTAAAAGTCAGACATCTGGGACTTCTATAGTATGAATTTTGACAGGCTGGTGGTTTGTTTTTTAGTTTTGTTGGTTGGTTTGGGGGTTTTTTTGGGTGAATGTTTACATGTGTAGTATCATCAGAAGTGTTTCCATTTTCACTTGTGTGTCCCTGAAGAGAAAAGGTAGATACTTTTCTTTTTCTGTTCTCGTTACTGGGTACATTTGCATCGAAAAAAGATAATTGCAATACCTTCTGCTTACAGTGGATTTCCCCGTGTGCTTTTAATTAGATACAGCCTCCTTGATTCCATTTTGTGAACAATTATGTAACTTGCTCTGCGACGTTGAACAGTTTGTGTTTCACCCCAGAAACGTGTGAAGTGATTCATAACTGTGCTGGGATCATGAAATCACTTTGTTGGTACAAAACTGTCGAGGGTGAAAAGCAATCCAGGAACACCAGGGATGTGTGGTGGAGGAGGGAGGTCCTCACAGGAGAGGGAGTGGGACCCGGAGCTGCCAGGCCAGAGGAAAGCAAAGAGAATTCAGCTCTTGCAAATTCTCCTTTTCATCCCCTTCCTGCCTCTGTCCCCTCCAGCCTGGCATGGAGAGGAGCATCCCCGGTGAATGCAGAAAAGTATTTGCAGATTAATAATCCTGTTACTAAGAGGGCAATGACCCTGTTTTGGTGGGAAGGGGAAGAAAAGCCTGGTTTGAGCTGTGTGTCTGTAGATCAGTGAGACCCCAAATGTCTGCAGGCTCTGTCGATGCCTTGCAGAAGGACAAACCTCGTCTATTTTGCTGCCCTCCCACTTTGTCCTGCTGGAGCTGCTGTGTTTTTTGCTGTCATTCATTTCTTCACTGCAGGGAGCTTGGAATGAGCTTGTTAAATGTTCTCAGTACCTTAAACAGGGCACTCTGCAGCCGTGTTTAAAATGCTCACTGGGTTAGCAAAGCCTTTGGGGTTTTTTGCCCCCATTCTTTCTGAGCATTTTCCGTGCATCTCTCCTATCTCAAGTGTCACTCTGCATTTTCCCCACTGGATTTGTGGCTGCTTTATCGTGTGGTTCACTCTCTTAAGCTTTGTGGGTTTGGTTGTTTTTTGGTTTGCTTTTTTTTTTTTCAGTTGTTTTCCTTCAGGAGTCAGTTGCCAGCAGGATGAAGTAGGAAGGGAGTTTGTCCAAGCCCAACAATTTTAACACAAATGCTGATTCCTCTGCATGTCTAAATTTGCCTTGGTGCTAAGCCTGCTCAAGAGGTGGCTCAAATCTCTCTGGTCTCTCTTGCCAGTTCCTTTTTCTTTGTTGCAGCTCCCATCTCTCCTGGCAATATGACTGTTTTAAATGTACCACTCATGTCATGATCACAGCTGGCATTTGTGTATTTTGGCAGAGGAAAAGAAGGTGAAATAAAGGATTTGTTTCCCCTACATGCACACTGTACTTAACAGCGTTCAGAATGATTGGTCAGAGGTGTTGGCCTAAGGAGAGCAGAAAAAGGACATATGAGAATCCCCCAATTTACTTAAGGTAAATCCTTTTCCAGGGTAGGTGCTTGAGTTTGGAATGAGTTGCTGAAAATATTCCATTTCAGGGCAAGCTTTGTGAGGCTTGGCTTGACAGAGCGCTTGCTATTTCTCCAGGCTTTCCACAACAACCCTTCGCCCTTCCCCGTGCTGCAGGGCAGTACCAGGCAGCCCACCCAAGGCTTGGAAATATTTGGATAACTCCAAACAAGGGAGATTTCCCTTTAATTGGCACCTAGCATAGGATAGTCTTCTGAAGGAAGCTTTAATTAGAGCTAAAGGAGCTAAGCTTGTGTCTGAATCCAGGCATTTGTTTCTTTGATAATATCCAGCTTTAGCTATACTGGCAGAAAGTTCATGGAGATTACTTTGCTTTCCTTCCCAAACAAGTTGGGTTTTTTTTTTTTTTTTAATCAGATCCTAAAGAGCAGAAGCAGCTTTCGAATCTGGTGGCTTTGTTCTGTTCCTTTGCTGCACAGTTCTAACAGTTTTTTAATGCATTTTGATGTTTGGGTTTTTAATTTTTAAACCAGGTTCTCTATTACTGATGAAAAGTCAACATCAAAGGTACTAATGTGGAGGTAAGTCTTCTCCTTGTCTGAAAAAGAAACAGAAACATTCCAGCTATCTGATTTCCAAGGGAATGCTTAATTTTATTATGCCAAATGCAGGTGCTACATATTAAGTGATGAAACTTAGCTAGCAACAGTCACTCAGAGTTAGAAGGCCACAGTGTAATGTAATTTTAAAGTGGGAATGTGTGGTTTATGCATATGGAAAAGGATAATAAAAAATTCTTGGGTTTTGTATTGCTATTTGCATAGTTCAGAAACAGAATGTCCCCCGTCTGTAGTTGACTGGAAGGTCGGGAGGCTTCTGGTTTTAATGGCTTGAAAAATCCCTTTGTTGTGACAAATCCTACTTCCTTGAGCAAACGTATTTTTATTTTGCCCTTGCTACAGTCACTCCTGTTTAATACAAAATGCCACCTACTCCTTCAGCAGGCACAAAGCCCCAGCAGGGTTGGGCTTCATGTCCTGTGCTCTGTCCCCAGACGAGATCTCTGTCCCCAAGCTGCCATAAGGACACCACTGGAAATGTGTCAGGAGCTCACATAAAAGTAGTTTCCAGCTGCCTACACCTGAATATTGCCTCTGTTTTAGTGCCTTCCAGACCTTCACATCCAGTGTTATTCTGGAAAATACCGGGTGTGTCTGTGCAGCCTGCATCTGGCAGGAATACCTTGGGATACCCTTTCTCAAGGTGTAAGCCAGTTGAGTTTGCCAGGGTACTCAGGTTTCCTGACATGTTTCTCTGCACAATTTTTCAAGAAAATGTCAAACCATGCATTTATCTTGTGATGTGGGTTTGTTGTTTTTTTCCCCCCTGTGTTTTTTGTGCTTTTGCACTCACCATAAGTGAGCAAAGCCTCAGTTTCCTCGTGCCTGTTCCTGTTCTCCCTGCTGCACGGTGAATGCAAGCATTTCCCTGGCCTCGGGCTCCCAGCACCAAATAGTCTTCAGTCATCGTATGTGTTCTTTTGAAAACTTAATTTCTGGGCCAGGAATACAAATGATCCAGAGCAGGTTGCAAATGTCCCTTAAATTCCCCCTTTTCAGGGGTTGTTGCCATTCTCTCACTTCATTTCATCAGCAGAATTCTCCTTTGACGTTGAGTGCTAAGGACATCTACTAAACTAACAACCTAATAATCTCAGAAGATGGGGCAAACCCTGGAGTTTCTTTCAGTGCTTCAGTTACCAGTTTCCGGGCAGGAGACCCTGCCCCCAGAGTGACAGAGCACCAGAGGTGGGAAATTCAGGGAACCTTGCTGTCCTCAGTTCCTGCACTATTGTGGTGGAGTGAGGATTCTCAGGGAAGCGAGTAGTTCTGCAGAGGTTGTGTTTTATTATTTGTCAGTACCCTGATTTTGAGTGCGTAGGAGGGAGGCTGTTTAAGCCAGAAAGAGGGCACCAAGTTTGTAAACCTGAATAAAGAAAGACCCTGAATCAGAAGAACTTTCCAGCTCTGTGGAAGGTGGGAGAGAGGTTGTTTGTTTTAGCACCACAGCACCTGTGGGCAGTGCAGAATTTGACTGTTAAATGTTTTATTGTACTTTGTTCCTTTTTTGGCTTTTGTGACATCTGTAGTTTTAAAACCCCTAATATTCCTGGTGAGAACAAATTCTTCCCTTGGTCAGACTTGGGAGGGTTTGTTTGGGTTTTTGTTTTGTTTTGTCTTGTTTTGTGGGGGGGTTTTTTTGGTTTGTTTTTTTTTTTCCCCCCCTTCAGACTTACCTGCTGTAAAGATTGATTTCTGAAACCATCAGCAAGCATGTTCCTTTTTGCGATGGAGTGGATCAGTGAATCTATTTGCAAGCTGTTTGCAACCAGGAGAAGTCAGGAATGTCCAAAAGTGAGGAAGTCACCAATGCTGTCCACCAAAAAACATTTTTTAACAAATTAAACAGGGAGAGATTTTCTCCTTCAATACTTATTAAGAGCACAACGCAATGTCTTCACCCATTTTAGCAGGACTACAAGGAATTAATCCTATTTACTTTTGTTTGTACTGCTCTTTGGCCTTTTCAAATATTGTACCTAAAGGGTTTCAAGCTGAACAACTGATTTTTTTTTTTTTTTTTCCTTCTGCTAAGGTTGTTAAATTATATAGCAGATTTATGTTTGCTTATGTAGCTTCTGTTACGCTTCATGAACACTTCATGAATGCTTTGAATGCTCAAAATGTCTCAGTCAATGTAGAGGAAGCTAAAAACACAATTTCTGTTTTGGTTTTATTGTTGTAGATTTTCTTTTTTTTTTTTTTTTTTTTTTTTTTTTTTTTTTTTTTTTTTTTTTTTTTTTTTTTCCCTATTTCCCCCCTGCCAGGTTTTGTTTCAGATTGCTTACTTGCCTAAGATAAAACCATCACAGTTCTCTCCAAACTTGCAATTATTTATCAGTCTAAACATGCACTGCTTAAACAGAGGACCAGAATGCTTTAGGCATTTTGATAATTTTGCTGTTGTTGCTAAAGTAGCTTCTAATTCAAACCTGCTGTTGTCCTTGCTGGGGTTTTTTTGAGGGTTTTTTGAGGGTTTGTTTGTTTGTTTGTTTTTTGGGGGGTTTTGTGGTTTTGTTTGTTTTGGTTTTTTTTTTTTGTTTGGTTTGTTTTGGTTTAGGTGGGTTTTTTTTCTGGTGTGGGTTTTTTTGTTTGGTTTTTTGGGTTTTGTTTGTTTGTTTTTCTTTTGTTTTGTTCAGGAGCAGTTTTCATTTGTTTGGGTCCATGGTAAATATACGTGCACTGAGAATGAGCTGTACATTTGGTAACACTGCGGGATGATGTTTTAGTTGCTGTTGGGAACTGTCTGGAGAGAGGATCTGGGAGCTCTTGGGGCACCCAGGGACCCCTGGGCTGAGTGTGCTTGGGGACTCAGTCCTGACAGCCCCTGCAGCAGGCTTGGAATTCATGATGGACTGGATTTTGTTATCAATAACTCCCTTAAATCTCACAATCACTGGTGTGGAAACTAAAGTCTTCAGAGCTGAGGAACTCTGCCCTAAGTGGGGCCTGGTTTATATAATTTATTTTATATTTTTCTTTTTTTTATGTTATTATTTTATATTATTTATACCTAGTGTTTTCTTACCGGGCTTTCAAACTCCTTTCTGGCTTCTATTTGTGTGTCCTCATCGCTCTTATTTCTGGGAGATTTAATATCAATAACAAATACGTTATTGACCAGAATAAATAAACATTTGGCCCTTGTTAATTATTTAGAACAGTTTAATGCAGCTCCATTGTTTAAGAAGGGGTTTTGTAACACCTATTACATCTTGTGAGAAACTGTTTTCAGCCCTTTGTTTGATCACAATCAGTATCTATTTAGGAGGTTAATCACTGTTCCTCTAACAAACCAAATCAGTCATGCCAGTTTCTGCAATTTCACCACAACTGCTTTCTGTCTTTTTTTTTTTTTTTTTTTTTTTTTTTTTTTTTTTTTTTTTTTTTTCTGTCTTAAAATACCAAATACCCCTGAATTGGTGGAGGGTTTTTTTGGCTGCCTTGCTGGTGAGCAACTGACAAATAAAAGTCTTGTTTGGCTTTCAAACTTCACATCTGATAGGGGGCACTGGAGAAAAGCTTGATTGACAATATTGAACAACAACAAAATTTCCTTGTTTTTTTTTTTTTGACATTACTATTAAATCATAGTCTAAAAATGTGTGTGAAAATGGAGAGGAGCTGTCTCTCTTGGTGTGTGAAAAATACTCTTCTCAAAGGCAAGTGATTTCTAAACACCCTCCTACTGAAGGCATCTGGGGTTCTTCAGAGCCATGGTACCACCCAAGTGTAGGAACAAGAAAGCAGAAAAAACCTCTTCCTCGTTAATTTAACTGCGTACCTAAATTAGGGCCTGTTGTGTCCACTGACAGATCCTGTTTTCTCCTTGGTTTGAAGCCAATCTGACCAAATTGTGTCTGGAAATGGCTTCAGATGTGAAGTGAGTTCAGCGAGGAAGAGCTGTGGAGTGTAAAACAACGTTGGAGACCTTAAAAACCCAGCATGAATGTTTGGGGAGAAAAAGTCCTCATTAATAGTTCTGGACTTCAGTCATTGATTTGGGAGACTCTGAGCTAAGTCAAACATTCCCATGCTGTTGAAGCACAGCCCAACTGAACTGCCTTGTGCTGGGAGCTGTTGCTGGTGTTCTATCTGTTGGGGAGATCCTGGTTACTTCTGTAATGTTCTGATGGAGTTTGTGGGTGATTTATTAAAAACTGATGCTGGTTTTGCCCAAATAGCAGTGATATCCCTTAAGGAGCCCATGTGTGTTATCATGTTGGCCTTGTTTGGGATACACATTATCAGCAACAAGCCAGAAAAAGTTTATTTTGAAAATACTCACCAGTGGCTGCTGGATAAAGTTCTCATGATAAAATTCTGTAGGGAGTATTTCACAGAAAAGAAATTAATATGTTTCCTAAATAACCTAAATTTAATTCTCATAAGTACCTGAATGTGTAAGCTACCACAGACACTGAAAATTGTATTTTAAAACTAAATCCCTTTTCATAGGGAAACAAAACATGAATTATACATTTAAAAAAAAAAAAATTCACAAATTAATATTCGCAACTCTGTTTGATACAAGTGTTGTGGATGTTGTAGGTCAAAACTCTTTGGTCTAATTCTGCTTTGCAGGCTGGTAATTTTATGTACACCCTGATAATGCAAATCCTGTGAATCCTTATCAGTTTGAACAATTTTATTGAGATTTGTCATTCCAGATTGAAACCAGAAAATGTTTCAGCGTGTGCTGCAAAGAGGAGAGCAAAAATTTAATGAAGATAGGAACAGTTTTTGCCGGAACTGGTGGGCTGCTAGACTTTAGGATTAAAGAGATGAAGTGCTAGTTAGTAGTCACTTTATTTTGGGCTAATATTGCTCAGCAAGAATTTTATTAATAAAGCAGGCAATGAGAAATGTAAGAGGAGTAGAGTGGTAGGAGGTGTTTGTTTGCTGACTTTTCCACTCATTGCAACAGAAGCTGCATTTCTGTAAACAACAACAAAAAAATTACTTTTTCTTTGTGATTTATGGAAAGATGCTTAAAGTAATTCAGCTTGATAAGTAGGTCTTTCAGGAATGATTAAATGCTCAAAGAAGAAATGGATGCTTGCTGGATGCTTTACAGCCTGGCAGATTTCTGGGTGACGCTTTCTGTCTGACTTTTATCCCTTGCTCTGAAAAGCCAGAACCCAATAAACGGTAAACAAACCTGGAAAGGAATTTTAGCAAGCAGCAGAATCCTTTAAGAACCAGAGAATCTCCTTGGCCATGCCCCCTTGCCTTTAGCATCTCTGCTGAAAGGAATTCATACCTGACAAGAGAGGCAGAATTCGTTTGCTGGGTGACAACGAGCAATGCCACCACTGGTACTAAACTGATGACTCTATTCCTTATTCTCTTGGCAGGCCTTATTATTATGAGCATTGAGGTAATCAGTTCCCTGTCACTTAACAAACCTACCTCTCCTGCCCTCAAACAGCCTGATTTCAGCTGCACTCTGTATTATTTATGTGTTGTTTTTACTAATCCTTGCTGGCCTAAAACACTGCAATAAGCTTGCCATCTAGGCAGAAATATGACCCATAATATGCCTGAGGATGAAGTGACAATGCCAATAATCATTGCTGAGGGGATTTTTATAGCTTTGTAGTACCCCAGGGGTTTTTCACAAATTTAAAGAAGACAGCAAAGGGGATAATTCAAGGACCTTATTTTAGTAAAAATTTATTTTTCTACTGAAATTGATGTAAGGCAGATTTTTCTTTTCTCTTAACTAACTGCAAGTGTTTAGAACCACTGTGGTGTCCTGGACTGTCTCTTCCTGCATGGCATCCTGTCAAAATGCTGTTTATCAAATGCACCCAACCTGAGACTACTTTGTCTCCTTGTTCTCTCTCTGGGGTTGCTTAACTAAAACCGCTAATTACAAAACAGCAGCCAAATGATTTTAACTGATCTTAAATTGCAAAAACTGCTGGAAGATATTGGACAGGATAAAGCAAGCTATCCCTTGACAATTTTGTGTAGCCTTACTGGATACTTGGGATGATCCTGAATTTGCCAGCAGGATGCTGAAGGGTGTCTGCATCTTAGATCAGATCAAATGTTCTCTAATTCCTGCGCTCCCTTGCATTTTGTGAAATGGTTTGGGAATATCAAACTGGGTTTGTTCTCAGGAAAAATAAAATTAAGGGTTCAGAGGGGACGCCTGTGCCTCAGTGAAGAGTTTTGATCAACTGGGACCAAACTGAATTTAAAGTGAAACACTGAGAGGTGCGGGGCAAAGCCACTCAGCCACCATTTCCCCGTGCTCCAGACCACTGCACACACTCCAGGCTCTTCTGGGATTTCAGCCTTCTCTGTGCTGATGCTGTGGTTTAAACTTTGTCTCTTCCAGTCCAGTTAGTTTCAAATACTCTGCTCAGTGAAACTTAACAACATGAATGACCTGATCTTTCACTGTGGATTTTGAAGTGTCTGTCTTTGGCTGGGTTGGGTCAGAGCAGTGATTGCCTCCTCTCATGTTTATTATCCTCCCATATATTATTATGAAATACCTGCAATTTTTCCCACAGTGGACTGATAAGTCTTTGCCTTTATTACTATTATTATTATTATTATTATTATTATTATTATTATTATTATTTATTGTTATTATTATTATTACTATTATTATTATTTTTAAGGTACTTTAGGCAAGAGCTATTGAAAGGAAAAAAAAAAAAAAATTACAAATAACTAGGAAAATCCTATAAAGAAATGAAGATGGTTAAATCCCCCCGTGCTAACTTTCAGAGAAGAGTCCCAAGGTAAATGGTGTAGCTGGCTTTGGCAGTTGGTGATTTACAGGAACATTAACTTTCAAGCTCAATTGGAGCCTCAGAGCTGTGCCTCGTGGAAAGTACGTGCAGGTTGTGAGGAGTCACAGAGACGAAGAGGTCATCTGCTCCATTAGAGGGAGAGCAGCTCCAAAATAACAGCAGTAGGATGGGCATTAACCAAGTATTGCTCTTGCACTTCTTGATTCTCAGCAAAAGAAGCAAAAACTTCTTTTTTTTTTTTTTTTTTTTTTTTTTTTTTTTTTTTTTTTTTTTTTTTTTGGTGCTGTCGTGACAAATTATTATGAGATTTGGCAATTTGGGAGGTCCCTAGCTGAAAAAATCAAATGTAAAAAAACCCAAAACAAACAAACTGTGAAAGTCTTGGAAACTTTTGTAACTTACTGTTAGAAAATGTCTTCAAAATATAAGTTGACCATTATGAAACTGTGTATGCAAGAGGTCTCCAACAGAGTGGAAAATATTCTTCTAAGTTTAAATATCTCTTCATAAATATATCAGAGACTTTGTAAATTTTTCATTTAGAGTGAACTTCTTCCTGAAGAAATTTTAACTACTTTTTTTCTGATTGGATTGATACTTCCAAGATGAGTACCTCCTGACATTTCCTTGGCTCCCTCCCATTTGCTTCTTCCTTCTTTCAGCTGCAGTTCATGTTTTGTATTTTGAGTGGAGGAAGTTTTTGTCTGCCTTCTTACTACTTTGGTGAAATTGGGTAAAATCTTTAATGGGCTGAATAACTGTGTCATATAAGTAGAGTTGCTATTGTTAAATATGTGTGTTTGCTATTGAATGAGCAATTTGCAAGATCTGTGGCAGAAATTAGAGACACAGAACTGGAGCTATAGCATAAGCATTTACCATTTGCTGTAGTCTGTGTTGTATCTAGAACTGGCATAAAAAATTCATGTAACAGTTGTGACTGTAACTTTCTACAGTCTGAATTTGCCTTATTACTGCAAGTGTTTTCAGATCTGTCTCTTCAGGAATTTAATCAAAGACACAAATTCTAAAGCATCTGCTCTGGAGATTCCTGGCTGACTAAAATAATTCCTGGACGTGAACAGCAGGGTTGCACCTTTCTGCTCCACTGCAATATTTGGCTGTGTCTATTTTAGAGGGTTAAGTCAACACTTGTTGAAATATTGATGTCTGAAATAAAACAGGCACATTGATATTGTTCAGGAAGGTTAGGGTATCTCATCTAGAACATTGCTGGTTTGCTAGATTAAATGTTTTGGTGCTAGGAGGTGTTAAGTCTGTTTCTGTGGATTTCTTATCATACCACTTTGAAAAGTTCACTTAATCCTTTGATTTTTTTTTTTCAAAACCAAAGATAAAAAACCATACAGGATAATAATGCTTACGTAGGGTGAGATGATTTGATTAATTGGTATCTCTGTAGTCTTTGTGCTTTGAAGAATTAATTACTTAGTTGCATTTGAAAGAGCTATAAAATATTGTCTGGCATATTTAATCTTAAAAAAAACCTTAAAAAATCCAACAGCAAAAAATGATAATCCAAGACAGATTAAAAAAAAAAAAAAAAAAAAAAAAGAGTAGGTAGACAGACAGAAATTATCTTTGTTAGGACTGGACAGTTAATATTTCAGGTGCCATCTTTCACTCTGTCTGAGCACGCAGTTCAGGATAGAGTAAACTGATCCGTATGTAAGTAGAGCCAAGTGAAACACCCTGCACAGCACTAACTGAGAGATTTGAGATGACTCTTTTCATTCAAGAAATGACAAAACTCAGAGTGGGGCTAATGTTTGTGGTAACTGGCATAATGTGATGGATTCATCATGTGTAAGGCAGCACTTGCCTTTTCCCACAGTGATGCTTGAATAAAAACAGTAATAGAAATGTCTCTACTTCGCCTTTAGAGAACCTGTTGACCTCTCAAGTTTAAAATCCTCATATCTTTCTCTTATTAGCATCTGTTGGGAGAAATGAAGTGAAAGGATTGCTGCCTTATTCTGCTTAACAGCCTATTTAAATTAAAATGGTGATGCACACGGGTGTATACTGTCCTAATTTGAGCTTTCTGCAATTTTTCCAAACAAAGCATTTTGTGTTGAAAATGAAGGTGTGACAAAGGTGGGCACTATTTGTCTGTAAGGATGAATTAGCTCAGTGGTTAAAGAAAAAAAAAAAAGAAAAAAGAAAAGAAAAAAAAAAAAAGTATTTCATATAAAAGCAGACTTGTAAGAAAACCAAACCAAGCCTGTGGTTTCCACAGGTCTGAGTCTCTGGAGTCTTTTTATTTTGGAGGCATCAGCAGGGGAGGGGAAAGAGGACACAAGACAAAGCTTCTCCAGACAAAAAAGAAATCCAGATCTTTATCTTTCAGCCTCTAAAATGTATTTACTGGAGCTGTTTATCCTGGCAGGCACCAGAAGTGCCTTCTGAGGGTTTCCAGGTGTTCTTGAGAGACTTCAGAGTAGAAATGTTGCATTAGCTTCGTAATTGTGTAGTGTTGTTCTCACTGGAAGGGTTTTGGAAGTTTCTCACTGGTTACTGGCTCTGAAAACCCGGGAGATCCTTGCTTTGTGATACAGTTGTGCTGTGAATTCTCCTCTCCGGTGGGGCTTGGGTGGCTGTGACACAAGGGAGGTGGAATCTATCATTGCACCTTCTGCCCTGAAAGGAAATATAGGGAAGCAGTGAGGGTGAGAGGAGCTCCAGGGTGCTGGGAGGGAATTTCTGGAGAGCATCCAGGCTGGATGTCTTGTGGGAAGGAAGAGGTGAGGAGCTGTGAGTGAGGCCCTGCTTTATCTCCTCGGCATTAATGCCCCATTGGATGATCTGCCTTTCTCAGATTTGGGCTGGGATGTCTCCTCAGGTGTCAGGACAGTAACTGTGAGTGGATCCCACCCTGCTTGTCTCCAGGGAACACAGTGTGCAGTGGCATTCACTGGTGTAATTATTTCAGTACAGGCTCTAAGTTATAGCTTTAACACGTGGATGTTAAGTGTTTTACACAGCTGTAATTGCAAATCTATATAATTAGATGCAGAGTCTCTTCAAGATGCTGACCCCTGCCTAATGGCACAAACCAATTTTTATTGATGGTGGTAATCCAGATGGCTGGTAATAGATAACTGGAGGGATGGGAGAGTGAAGGAAATGAAATAAACATCTGAACTTCAATTCTCACTGGAAGAAGGTTTAGTTTAGTAATTTAATCATTGGAGTTCAATAGAAGGCCTACTTGCTGTCCTTTATCTGGAGTGCTGAACGAGTTCTTCAGCTTCAAAAAGAGGAAGAAAAGCTTTGAGAAAAACATTCAAACGTGTTTTTAAAATAAGGAACCCACAATAAGCAATTTCTGACAAAAACCAGAAAACAAAGTTTTCATTCTTTCTTAAAATAAAGATACACCCACAAGGACTATTAGCACCATATCAGTCATAAAGCATCTTTGTAGTTCTGCAATTATGTTGTGCCTATGGCATTTAAAATTTTTGAAAGACTGGAGAAGGTTACTTCATTAAAAAAAAAAAAATCCGAAGAAAGAAAATCCCAAAAAACTTTTGGAGCTGTACAATAGTCACAGTCACAATAGTTGCCTGATTGAGATAAATTAAATTGGTTTTGTAAAATTAAGCACTTCAGTTTATTCCTTTACTTTTCTCATTGAGATACTGCACTTTTCATTATCTAAGCTGGTGCACAAATATATATAAATATATATATATATATAATTACAGAGTACAAAAGAGGTATAGATTTAAATTATAAGAAAAGGTTTTACTCATATACTAAAATTATAAAAATTGATAAAATATTCATAAATTGATGTGCAGGCTGTATTATACCATGTAGGGAAAAAAAATAAATCATAGTATTTTAAAAAATTAATAATATTTTATGGTGAGCTAGCCCCCTGTACCACCTGATATAAAATAAATAAACAGCAGCACAGGCAACTCTGGTTGGGTTTCATAAAGATATTGGGCACAAAAGATGAGCTTTGAGAGTTCCTTGGGAAAGCAGATCTGGGCTGAGAGGTTTGGGTTTATTCCAACACAAACAAAACAGCAGGCTGGGGAATTTCAAAGGATTTCAGTGGAGTTGGAAGAGTTCTTACTTTGTGACCACAGTTGTCACTGAATATAGACAAAGCCATTTCCTGCTGGTGGGACATTCCTGCACATACCCATTTGTGGTGAGCAAATTTATCCTGGCCAGAACAAGTCTCCTGGTGACAGCTTCTATAAAATGTGGTTGTCATGCTGCCAAATACCACAGAGCAAGTTCCATACAAATGGGCATGTATCCTGGGGTTTCTGAAAAAAATAAACGGAAAAAAAGAAAAAAAAAAGGATATATACAGGTGTGGAATTATATAGCATTGTCTTAAATTGATAGGAATCTAACAAAGAAAGCCCTCTTTATACAGACTTGATAAAAAGGGTTTAAAAATCAGATTCCAGAACACACTTTTGCTCACATGTGATTCTTTACATGAGCCGGTGACTTCAACTGAATAGTTGAGAGACACCTAATGAAACACATGCCTGTGAGTGTATGTGAATGCCAGCAAACCTCCAGCCTGGGAAAGCAGGTTTAGAGAGGGAGGAATGGATGCAGCCATGGATTTGCTGTGCTAGAGATACCTCAACTGGAAAGGAGAATAATGACCATGACCTCGAGCTGAGCCTGATCTCTCACGAAGTCCTACATTGTAGGAATAATTTTTGGCTTTGGAAGTATCCCTGAAAACACGCAGTCAGTTTGGATTTATTCCCAGCAGCAGGGATTGGGGAGTTGTTAGTAGGTTGTAAATCCCTGAATTTTGGTTTTCCCTGGATCTGTGTGGAAGACTTGTGGAGGGCAGCCAGCAGGACATGGCTGAGTTTTTGCTGCAGCTCTGCAAGGCCTGTTTCCTCTGAGTTATGGAGCAGTTAATGATCCTGATGGAGAACCTGTCTGTAACTTTTAACACTGGGTTCACAAGGCCAAGGTCAGCACAGGGGTTATTTTTTGGTCTCAGTGAGATGATCTCTGTGCCAAGCTTGCCCTCTGTGCCAGTCTCAGGAATCCACGTTTTCAGGAGCTCAGGAGTGTGTGCTGTGCCAGGGACAGGGTGTTTGTGGTTAACTTCTCCAGGTTTATTCGCACAAGCCCTGGCTGATAATGAAGGGGGTGATTTACGAAGGCTAAGGGCACGGTCAGGATGAACCTGTTGACATCTAAAAGCAGCAAAGAGCACGTTGAGCCTCAGGAAACCGTAAAAGCTTTTTGTGCTGGTGGATGTGTGCTGTGCATTAGGGAGCTGACCTTAGCACCCCAGCACATTTAATTTTGTCTTTCTTTTAAATTCTCTGAAATACTTTTCTTTTTTTTTTTTGAACTTCATGTTAAAACTATTGCAACTCAGAGCTTTGTCTCACGAAACTTTTAGATTATTTCTCTGAGAGCCGAACTAGTTTTGTTTATTTAACACGTGGAGTTGAAAGCTGAACACCACACACTCTGCAAGTACAGGACAACTGCACTTGCAGATACTCAAGTATCTGCCCCTACCTAATACTTGCAGGATACTCAAGTGTATTTTTATATATAGTGTGTATATACATACATACATACATACATACATACATACATACATACATATACTTTCAGAATTATGTAAATATATATATTTTAGTATATATATATGTATACATATATGCTATATATACATAATATATATATATAATAGGATACTCAAGTATCAGTATACTCAAGTATATTTATATATGTAGTGTCTGTATATATATAAATATTTGCAGAATTATAAATATTACATATATAGAATATATATTACTTTCACAATACTCAGGTATATTCATATTTATTATATATGCAAATACTTGCAGAATTATATTATACATATTTATATTGATATTATGTCTAGAGCATAGATATATATATGTATTACTTGCAGGATACTCAAGTATCCTGCTCCTAATGGTCTCCTCCTTTAACAACTTGTGTTATTGCTGAAACACAATTTTCCATGCCATGCACCTCACTGGAACAGCAGCTGTTGAACGGTTCAGTGACTCTCCAGGTTTGGGCATGGGTTGTGATGGAAACCAGGGAGTTCTGTGCCCACACCCAGAAAGTCACATCCCCAGAGTCACTGAAATTAAGTCACTGGAGCACACACATCTTGGCAGAGCTCTCTTGTCAGCAGGAGCCCTGGTGCTGCCTGGCCCTGGAGAGAAGCCAAGCTTTGCCAGCTCACATCCAAAGTGTGTGGACAAATGCAAATCTGCACAAACAGGGAGTGCTGTGTTGCTAAAACTGTAAAGCACACGAGAGCTAGCTTGGGCAAATGTGAGTTGTTTATGAAAAATGTGTTGCAAGTGCCACAGGGTGGAATTATCACTTATAAAGATCTCACTCCCACAACCTAGAATAGCTTAAAGGCACTGGAAAATAAGGTTCTGCACTGCTCTCTGGAGATCATGTCTATTTTGTCTTAATTATTATAGCTCTGAATGCTGTTGCTCTTTAATGCCATGTTGTGAAATCCTTGATGTGCTCAGCACTCCAACCATCAGTGCACAAAATAAATCCTGAAAAAAAAACAACATCATATTTTAATTTAATCCCCTCACTTCTTCAACTAGAATTTTGTGAACAGTCACTGTGTAACTTGCAACTGGACCTACAAATACACCTGGGTGTCAGTACACAGATCCTCTGCTTTTCATTTCCTTCTGAAATGAACAGCAGCATTTATTCTAATATATCTGTCAGAGAGATATGTTTGACATATCTGTATCCACCGTCTTCCTGTCTTTCTGACTTACCTGATGATGTGATGATCTTTCCAGAATACAAAACCATCTCAAATGAAGTTATGGACTTGCTCTGAGAGCTCTGAGCAGCTCAACCTTAATTATGGTCTGGATAGTTGAGGTACAGAAGCTACTCTCTTTAAAAAGAGAGCTTTTTAACTGTATTTTTGCATGGCTGATACTAGTCATTAGACAATTGAGATCAAGTCCTAAGCACTGGGGTTTTTATGGTCGGTGGTTTATTTTTCTTGTTTTGTTTATTTGTTTTGGTTTTTTTCTTGGTTGTTTTTGGTGGGGTTTTTTGGTTTTGTTTTTTTTTTTTATTTTTATTTTTTGTTGTTGTTGTTTTTGTTTTTTGTTGGTTTTTTGGTTGTTTTTTTTGTTGGGTTTTTCTTTTGGTCTTTTTGTGGGGGGGTTTTTGGGTTTTTTTGGGGTGGGGGGATTTCTTTGTGTGTGTGTTTTGTAGTTGCCGTTATTTATTTTCTTTTTTTTACGACATTTTTTTTTCTGTTGTACTCTAATAGTGAGGCAATTGGAGCAAAGTGAAATAATTACTCCCAAAGTATGGGACGGAAAGGCATTTCCTGAGGGAAATGCTCACTGTGGTGGATGCTGGTTTGTGTGAGAGGGTGGGTTTGAGGAACTCCTTTGCTTGTGACAGTGAAGTCTCAGTGTCCCAACCATGTCCCAGCTCTGATGGAAAGTGATGGCAGCGAGACTGGGGGGACTGAGGGGTCAGTTGTCTCTGTCTGAACCCAGCTGTGATGGCAAATGCTTAATCCTAAATCAATCTTCCCTCATTGCCATGGAGAAATGCAAATAAAGGGTGATTGCAGCTTTCCTCTTGCAGGCAAAGAGGTGAGGATCCGTTGAAGTTGCAGGAGTCAAAGGATTGATTTGCTGTGGAGGATAGTTAGAGGAGACAGAAAATCAATTTATTGAAGCCAGAAGTTTGTGGGAGGGTCTGAGAGGACTTCTGGCTAGGGAGGACTAAGTTAAATGATGCCCCAAAGTAAAATGATGCAGGTGAAGGTGGACATTTGTGAAAGGAAAGGAAGTGATGTGGAATTAAATGCAGATCTAAAGCAGCAAGGAATCCACTCTCCTGGCTGGAAATTTATGATAGAGGGAAATTAAAGAAGCCAATTGTTGGCAGAAAATTGCTTGAAGAGGTTTTATAAAACAGAGATAGCATCATAAAGACTGAGAAAGTAAGGGAAAGGAAAAAATCAAACTCAAATGTGCTTCTGGGAGGGAAACGTTACCATTTTTTAAAGCCGGTCTGATTTTTGGTTGAGATATCATATTAAACTTTTGTAAGGAGATAACTATTTAAGGCTTTACTTGAGAGATAAAATTTTCTTTAGAGCCATTTTAGCCTTTTATGATAAGATTCTTCCACACTAATTTTTTGCTGAAATCAACTGGTTTCCCTAAAGTGAATATCAATGAAATCTCTACATTAGAAAATTTCTTTAAAGTAGAAGGTAAATGTAGGAAAAATGTGTAAATAAAGAAGTAGAAAAATTACTTCCACAGTAGTTTTTTGTCTTGTGGTGGTTTTCTTTCTGTTGTTTTGTTTTGTTTTGGTTTGGTTTGGGTTTTTTGTGGGGTTTTTTTGGTTGTTTTCGCTTTTGTTTTTGTTTGTTTGGTTTGTTTTTTGTGGGTTTTTTGTTGTTTTTTTTTTTAATACTGTGGTATTATTTTATTTATGTAATGCCATATATTTATAGACATAATCTGAAGGAAAGTTGAAATATGAATTCTGCATTATTGGTATTTTGTCTGGGAAAGATGAGTCTGTATTCTCTGTGTGATGAGTTGGGTACAAGGAGAGAGACAGCTGAATTTGTAGTGTGGTTCATTGACTGTTAGAAATAGAAATATAATATGAAACTTTCCTATCTTCTATTGGCTTTTCTATCTTTTTTTTGGCCTTACTAAAATTGTTTAAAAAGAGACAAAAAAATTCACTGACGTCACCTATTTCCTTAAGAATCCCCACGAAAGAGAGATGCAAAGTTATGTAAAATTCCTCACTCTCGGGATTCAGGACAAGGCAGGATTAGGTCTGTTGTCTTGCAGTTGATGTTTATCATACATATTTAACACAGAAAATAGTTCTGCATTTTTTATTTGATCTTCAGCTTTCCAGAAGTCTTCCTCCACTGCTGTTGATCTTTTGTCTCAAGTCAGTCGCGTGACACGTGCTCATTTTGCCATGTGTCATGAGCAGGTGGTTTTGAGGGAACTATTTCATGTCATTCCCTTTGTCATGTCATTTACCACTTTTATTAATCATTTTCAGCTGTGATTTCTTATATTTGCAGTGGTTAAATTCCCCTAGTTTAATCAGTGTTTGTCTACAAAGGAGAACAAATGCCTTTTCATTCCCCGATTCAAAAGGTTTGTCTTTTTTTTGGGCTCCTCAGTTAATACATTAATCAGCAGTGTCTCCGAGCACCCACTGACTGAGCAGCAGTGACATTTTCCTTCTCCTCGTTTTCCTTTTTACTCCAACCCTTTGTTTGCTCAAGAAACAGAATGTGCTGACAGTTGTAGGCAGTTGGCAGCAAAGGTTCCTTGGGCTGGCCGACGGGAACCTTGATGAGGGTTATTTGTGCCACTGCTGCATCCAGAGGTGGGCACCGGGATTTTGGACGGCATGAAAAGCTCATGATGTTTGGGGTTTTTTTGAGTTCCACTGCACTCATACTGAGCAGCTCTCAGCTCTGGAGAGCACAGCCAGGGGCTGCACTGCTCGTCCCTGCCTGGAAAATTCCATTTGGTGCAGTCAACACGTGTTACACGGCCTCTTCTTTCTTCCCAACTGCTCCCTTTGAGATAAGCATGTAAGAGTAAAGAAAGGAAAAATATTGTTTTTACCTTGGAATGCTGAGCCTTTTATATATGTAGAGATATATCATAACATCTTTACATCCTTGTAACAAAGGTGTTTTATCTCTATTTACATTGTAACAGAAATGATAAGAATACTTAAAGGATTGTGGGACAAATCCTTACTTAGATTGTTTCAATATGTTTTGTTTGATTTCTCTTGGTGATCATGTTTCAATTTACGCAAAATACAAAGCTGTATTTGAATTTAAAAAATCAAATAGTCTATAACAATGAAGAGTACAGACCCAGAATATTTTGGGGTATTTTGTAGGGTTTGATGCTTTGGGGTCTTAGTTTGTTTTTTGTTTGCTGGGTTTTTTTCTTCATTGATCCTTGAACCACTGTTGTTCCTAGAAAAGTCCCTTGATGCAAGTTCAGATTTTTCAGTTCAATGAGTATTTAATGAGATGTAGGAACTGGAATAATAAAAAACCAGAGCAAAAACCTGATAAGGTTTAAGGGTCACTGTCATGTAAATTGTGGAAGTGTTTCATATTCCTTAAGAAGAATTGCTGAAGAATTTACACCAAGAGATTTACTGCAATAACCCAGAGATAACAGAAGGGTTTTTTATGGAATACATACATCAGAGGTATTAAAGAAGATCATACAAGACTTGCATAACAATCTTTATAAGTGAAATTATTCCTTTCAGAGGTCTGTCGCCTCTGGACAGAGTAGCACTCTTTTATAAAGTATTTAATTTAATAAAAGCAGTTACTATGTCTGATTTCACTGCCATATGCTATTGAGCTGAATGTGGTCTTAATCTAGGACAAGTAAGAATTCAGTGTAAATAGTTTATTAATCCAGTGATGGCCACATTCCATGGTTTTTGCTTTCATATGTTCCAGATGTTTAATTGCAGATCTCTCACGTGAGATATGCAGACCCTTCACCTTGCATCAGAATGATGCCTTAATGATTTCTATCTCATTAACTATTTCTAAGAGCTCAAATTATTCCTAGCATTTGTCATCTGGAAGAATGAAAGCAATTGCCCCTAATAAACAAATTGCTATTTTCCTTAACACGTGTCAGAGTTCCGTGTGAGAAACAGCAGTGACAATATTGACATTGTTTCCCTTAATCCATTAGAATGCATTGTTTTCTGCAGGATAAACATGAGGGTGATTTAAAGTGAACTTGGGTTTTGTAAGTTCATTGTTTGGCTTCATCTGCTGTGGGAGGCACTCAGTGCTGGCCACCACAGGAGCAGTGACCTCTGCCTCTGCTGCCTGACCCTGTTCTGAGCAAAGCTCTAGTCAGAGCAGACACAAGATCACAGAGGAAACAGAGGTAGTTCTTGTATTAAACATTTAACATTTAAATTTAATATTTAACATTTAAAGCCAACCCAATATCTGGGCCGAGGAGACTTGTAATGATACCTAGAATATAATGATAGCAGATCTGCGCTATAAGAACTGCCCTGAATATCCCTGGGTGGGCCTGTAAACCCTCTAAAGAGCAGAGCCTCAAACTGAGAATGCTTCTGAGCCTGCCTGATTTGCACTCCTGTCCTGCCTCCACACCCCAAGGACACAAATCTGCCACAGTTATGGAGGCACCCCCAAGCCAGGGAAATTATGGCACTGGTGGACCTTGGCCTCAGTCTGTCAGGGCTTCCAAAATCTCTTTATTCAGTGCAGCTTCCTCAAACTTGCTGAAGCTTCTGATGAATTTTACCTTCCCCTCCATCCAGAAAGGCAGCACAGCAGACACATTATATAGGTCAGGCAGGGAAATAATTTTGTAATGTTATTATTTGTTATGTTTAGCTGAAAAAGAAACAATGGTTATAAATTTATGATTCTTCTTGACATAGAATGACTATTCCCTTGACAGCAAACTACAGCAAAATCTGTGACATCAAGGGAGAATTTTTCCTGTAGCTTCAGAAGGGACTTCTAACAAAGAGTGAGGATGGGTTTGGCACAGCACAGGAGTATTGGGGGAAATGTGATGGGGCTTTGTGGGCATCTGTGATGGCAATTTCCCATTAAGAGCAAGAGAAAGAGAGTATTTGTATTGTTTTTCTCGATGGGAGGCTGATGTGCAGAGCTGTCCACGGGAAGGGAAGAAGCAGCAGCAGTGAGGCTGACAGGCACCAGTTTCTTGCTGGTGCAGTACAGGTTTTAATAGATTTTACCAGAAAAAAAGGTGGAGATTTTGGGCCCTATCCTCACCACATGTTAAATATCAAAAGAACCTCTATATTTTTCCCAGGGTGTGCTGCTCCAGCCCACAGATATCCTTGGCTTATGTGGGCGATGGATCCTCCTTGCACAGATGTGCCTTGGAGCACCTGGAGCCACCCTTTCCTCCTCTGACCCCTGTGATTCCCACCTACCTCCCCCTTCTTCTCCTCCTTTACAGGTCACATTCTGTGCATCCAGTCTGCATTCTGTGCCATAGGTTAGGGCAGAGACTGAATAATTTACTCAAAGTCACGATAAGGAATAATAAAAGCATTTCCCAACATATTTCTTTATCTCCCGAGGGATTATTTATGGTCGGGGTGCCTGTTCTGGACACGCTCCTGCCACCTGAAGAACAGTCTGACTTTTTTATTTTACTTCTTATACTCAGAGCTACAATATGTATTAGAAAAATCAACACACTTTATAAGACGAAGAGTCACAGCTGGGGATAAGGAATATAAATAGGATGACATCAAATGAAAAGAACTGATGATCCAACAAGGCTTCTATAGATCATGTTGTCTAATGTCAGGAGAATTGCAGATTAGTCTTTCTGCTCTTTATGAGTAAGCCTATTTATCAACTTTCTGGAAAAATCTAATTTAAGGTGGCATATTTTCCTTAGTTCTGCCACACTTCAAAGCTTAAAGGGTGGAGGTTGGTCGGCCATTCTCCCCTGGCTGTAATCAGTGTGTGAGATTCCCATTCAGGCCTTTCTCCAGCAACCAGGTCCTCGCTACTCCTGGCTGACTCTGATAATGTAATTTTGGTTTGCTTGATTAGCAGAAAAAACTGGGAAGCCTTAGCTTTTAACAGCTTTATCCAATTCAGACTTAATGTTCAGAGAGAAAGAGCAATTTAAATTGCAAATGTTCTTTATAAGAGGCTGGAGTTCTGTAAAGTATAACTTAGTCATGCCACAGAGAAAGAAGATGGCAAGCCCTGAAAAAAAAACCAAAAAAACCCACATTTGGGCAAGGTGGATACGGGCAGGGGCTCTGCTGTTTTTTCCTGAATAACCTACAGAAAGTGAAACTATTTTTATGACAGGATATAACAAGAAATGTGAATTTTAACAACTCTGGAGGAAATATGCAGGAATGTAAAATTCCGTAGTTTTGCTGCCGTGTACTACATTTTTAACACGGTGCTTTATATCCGAGTCACAAAACGGATTTGTGTACATTTATATTCATTCTTTAAAAGCTAAGTAGAGCTCAGGCAAGTAAAACAAGCTGTTTGATATAGTGTTCTCTTTTCCCCCCTTTCACCTGAAGTAGGAATACCTTAGCATCTAATGTCACATCAGTTTTATATATGTAAATACTTTCAAGACAGAACATGTAGTGTAAGCATATTTTATCAGCTATTACCACTAAGATTTTTACATATGTGAACTGGAAAAGCTCAGTGTTTGTGAAACTTGAAGCAATTTTTTCTTCTTTAGGGTTATCTTAATTAGTGGGAAATACTCCATTCTTATATCAGAAAGCATTTAACTGTGCATTGTTTAAGAATTTCTTTATCATATTTGAAATCTGGGAAACTTGCTTAAGTTTATAAGCAAAGATGTGTAAGATAAAACAGAAGAATAACACAGTTTCTGATTGTAATTTAAATGTAATAAAATCAGTTGTGCAACAGTCTTCACTAGCGTATTCTCACAGGCAATTTTCTTAGGCATTTCAAAATGCTGCTATTCTTACAGGAAGCTTCAGGATGAATCTGTGTAATTCCTGTGCATGACATTTTGGAAGGACCGGGGCTGTGAATATCACACCTGTTTGCTTTTGAGTCAAAAGCTTTCATGTGCAGAAAATAATGTTTCAATTGAAAACAAAGTAAAACAAAACAAAACAAAAAAAAGAGAGAGAGAAGGAGAAGAAGGAGTTCATTTGACATCACTACACTGGATGCAGAGTCATGTAGAGGAAAAGAAAATTAGAGAAATTTCAATAGGCTGCTCACTCAAAGCTGAATAGACTTAAGCATTTGCATCACCTGTTAAAAAAAAAATAATAAGCTACAACTTTAGTATTAAATTCCTGTATCAACTTGCAGACGTGGTGGACCCAGTCTCTTCATTTTTTGCAGTTTTGCTACTGCTGGTTACTTAACACCTGGATTTATTCTCTATTGTTCCCACTTGGACTTTGTCATCATGTGGCATCTGAAATCTGCAATTCTCTCTGCTAGGATTTTAGCTGGGAAGATACTGAGTAAGAGGGCAAACACAAATAGCAGGTGGAAAGAATTTCTACAAGAGTGTAGTGACTTTTCTCTGTGCTTTCCCACGTGAACTGCATTTGATTTACAATTAAAAGTATATATACGTGCTTGTAAGATTAGTGCGCATTTTAATTTTTAATGCTACATACACTATCTGACATATCCCTTGGGATTCACAGGAAATCCTTTCTCCTTGCATAAAACCAACAAGATGCATTTACCCTAAAATTGCCCTTGAAACAGATACTTTTTCTAGTAGTACTTAGAATAATTTCTCCCTAATGACATCTCCTTTGTGGTACAAGGCTTGATCGCTGAATCCTGAAGTGCAGATTCAGGGTTTTTTTTTTTTTTTGCTTATGGTTGGGTTTCTTTACAGAACCATTAAGAAAAAGCATTTGCCCAGTGAAGATTCACCATGTAGGGATGGATTTGGCTGCTGTAGAAAGAGCATTGTTCTTCCGTGGATGACCTCCTTGTGCAGAATGATAGTTTTATCCTTCTCTACATCATTATGTTTGCTGTACAAAAATCCTGCTGTGCTACATCATAATAACATGTAATCTTCTTGCTCAGTTTAGCTGAGATTTAAGGAGCCGCCGTTCATGGAAGCAGTTTTCTAAAGTCTGATCTATAATTTACCAGAATCAACCAGGCAAAAGAGCAAGAGGCTTTATAAGAGGGATACAGCCCTTAAAACTCTTAAATGAAGATTAGTTTAAAGTTTTACAATCCGGTACAGAACCATCTGGCAAATCTCATGTCAGGCTTTGTTAAACCCCTGAGCATTCCTGGTGTGCTACACCCCACACCCTGCTTTTATCCTCCATCCTGCCCTGCACCAGCTTTGCCCAGAGATGTATTGGAACAAAAGAGGGAAATAAATAAGCCAAGGGCTGATTTCCCTACAGGGATATTGGAACAGCTGTGGGTGTGCTGCACCTTTGGAAATCACGTCCTAATCCTGGTTCTGGCTGGGTGATTTATCACATCTCTCAAGAGGTACTTGCAAGGAAAAAGCTGGCCGTTGGCAGCACCACTAGAGACTTGCTGGGTTAAATTGTGGCTTTTGAGTCCAAGGAATCACTGTGAGGGTTCAGAGCCACGTCACAGGGCGTTTTGGTATGTTCAGAGAGGGAGCTGCAGTTGGTACAGCAAAACAAAACAGTGTAGAAGTTGTCAGTGGTGATTCCAGGTTGCTGCTTACTCTGAAAAGCTGATGCGTCCTGTCGCTCCCAAGTTACATTTCAGGGCTCTAGACTCGTGGGCTCCTCACTGATCTCTCCACAAAATGATTCTTATCTGTATATTTATTTGTATTCCTGTCCTTTGGCAAAAGCAGACCTTTGCTTCTTGAACACAGAGCAAAAACCTTCCCATAGTAATCCTTAAGGACATCTTCAACTCAGCTGTCCTATGGCTTTCTTCATATATAAATATATGAATCTTGGAAACTAAGACTAGAATAATTTGTTTCAGCTATCTGTTGCATGAACTTACACTATTGTCACTAAAATTAGCCCTTCTGTTCACCTTCCACGTGAAGGATCTCAGGAGGGTGAAGGAGAGGACTGCAGGAATCCAATTACCTGAAATCAACTTAGAGGCAAGAGGGGTGCACTGTTAATAGAGATAATCTCCTCCTCAGGCTTTACAGGGTCCCTCTGTCTCAGTCCAAAGACATTCTGCCCAGACAGTAAAATCAGTGTACCTGATTTCCTGATTAAAATGTGGGACAGAAAAACAGTGAAGAGTTCACTTCCTGTCTAAAAATGCAGCTTTTGGCAGACAAAAGTTGCTCCAAACAGATAAACATTTGTAGTCCCAACTACATTATGGTAATTGAACATAGCTGATATACAACTCACCAAATGTCTTTTGCTTTGTTTCCTAAATTTCACTTCAAGCCATATAAGTTTTCAGCTTAAAAGATTGTTTCATATGGTATTTTTTTTCTTCTTTGCTGTAAAGTGGAGTGGTACACTTGGAGTCAGACAATTTTAATGCTGCTGTAGCAGTTTCCTAAGGCACCAGAGAAAAAATGCATGGTATCATCTTGGCATTTCTGTCTGCTTTTTCTACTCACAGTAATCAATAACCATTAGAATTACTGGTGGTAGTATCTGCCCATGTAATTCTAGGGCTTTTCCAGAAATCAGAATAGGAAAACCGAAGTTGTCATGTCGTGACTTTTTATTTTTCCTCTTTAACTCTAAGATTTGCTTTGAAGAAAAGCAGAAACTTGTCACTAGAGAAGCAGGATGGAATGGTGGTAACATCTATCCAGCTGAACAAATACAGTATTTAGTATTAGAATAAAACCTAATCAGTTTGAATTAGCTCAGATGCACCGAAGATCTCCCCTCGTGTTTCAGAGTGAGCATCCAGATCCATCATTCCATTAAAGACAAAAATGACTTCTGACTTAAAACACTCTCATAACCTTTAAAATCTGTTTTACTGTTCATTTTCTCTGGTAGGTTTTGGAAGCCTGGATATTACCTGTCAAGTTGTCATAAGTAATTATATGTTTGTTAACTTATTGCTCCTAATAAACAACAGGAAATATTCATGATGAATTTCATTTTCTCCTTAAAAAAATATTTAATAACTGCTTTGATTAAATATTAAAGCTTTCTTTTGCTGTTACAACCAGACGAAAAAAAAATCCAAATATCAGCAAAATATTTTGTGCACAGTCTTTTTGCGACCTGGTTACTGTGCTGGACTTTATTGATTGCTGACACCATTGATCAGGGTAATTTCTGGGTGGTCAGGAGGAAGACTGATGGGACTGGCTGTATGATGGCTCAGCAAACCAAAGGTTTTTTTCATATTTAAAATACCTGAAAATTGGACTTGATGTAGGCAGAGAGGACTGCCTGGCCTTGGGGAACAGTGGAAATTATTGCATTTCCCAGTGGACAAAAGGCATCAGTGAGATAAAAAGGAAACCTTTACAGCCAGAAAGATTAAATGTGGTTCCTTTTTTTTTTTTTTTTTTTTTTTTTTTTAAATGCCTTGCTCACTGCCTGTACCACGGCAGTTGATACGGAGTGTCAGGTAATGATTTAGAGCAAAGCTTGTCTCCCTCAGCTCCAGCAGAGGGGGAGCTCTCAGGAGGAGCTGGGTGAGTGGTAGGAACAGGATCAGTTGTCCAGGTACTCGTGGAACAGCAGTTGGCTGGTACAGGAGTGACAGGCGGTCCTTCGAACACGGGAAGAACCTCATTAATTCCACCAGTCAGGCTCGCCTGCTAGAGAAACTGTGATCAGTGCATGTACAAGGGCTGAGGGAGCTCCAGTGGCACTGCCGGAACCACAGTGTCACATCCAGGTTGAAATCATTCCATCTTTTATCTCCTCGCGAGCACAATTCTCTTCCCGTGGAACTTAAATGTCCCATTGAGGGAGTGCAGGGAAACATAAACAAAAGGCTGTAGGGCACAGCCTATTGTTTCTGCAGAGGAACTGGGGAGGCTGCAGAAGGCTGTGGAAAGATGCTCCGAGCAAAACAAAGGGATAAAGGCTTCCAAAAACTTGCCGGTTTTAGTAAGAGCTGTGCTGGAAGAAAGAAGCTCCTGGAGGGATTGTCTCTCATTACCACATTCTTTATAATGGGGGAAAGAGAGCTCGTGGATGAGTGCTGCTGGTGTGATCCATTAGCAGCGTGCGAATCTCAGCCAGGGGTGAGAAAGGAGCTCCGTGCTCCAGGTGCAGCTGCTGCCGTCGCAGGTAATTCAGGGCAGCTATCACACCTGGAGAGGTGCAGCTGCAGAGGGGTTTGCCTCCTGTCACTGCTGCAGGCGCTGGGTCAGTGCCAGCTGTCCCCTGTGGGGCTCGCAGCCCGTGTGGAATGTGTCTGTCCGCCCTGCAAAGTGTTCACACAAACACCCTCCCGGGTCCTCCGTGGCAAACCAGAGCTCTGCGCGTGGAGCTGGTTCTGGAGCAGCACTGGAAAATTGCAGTGAGAGCCACAGAGGTGTTCCCTGTGCGAGGAAGGTCTGCAGGGATAAAGGAGCTGCTGCTTGGTTTTCTGCTCCTTCCCCTGTGCTCCAGGAGCAGCCTTCTGCCTGACCAGATACCCTGGGATCTGCACTATTTTCACTCTTTCTCTGCGCTGTCCCTATTTTCTGATATTTTTTTCTTGAGAGTGGGGTGAGAAGGTCTCTTTGGGTGCAGACTAGGGGGAACTTTAGGAAGTAAACAAGGCCAGTCTAAATAAAATTCAGCGTTAAGTTCTTTGCACCTTCATTGAGCCGTGTCTAAGATTTCAAACATGGTTTTCCAGTGTTACTCAAACACTTTAAGTGCTATTTCACCTAAATGTACTTTTTCATCTGTTTTCCTCGTACAATCACACACTTGTTCACTCGTTTTTCTCTTTGCTCTCTCAATGGACAAACGCTGTATAAAAAAAAAATTATGGTGTGAAATGCCAAGAAAAACTATTTCTCAAGAAATAATGTGATTTTTAACGTCAGTTCCTGGCAGGCTGGCCCATGTGGAATTATTATGGTATCCTTATCACCACAATTGATATGTTTAATAATTTTCATTGTGTGTTTGGGTCCCTTTGATGGCTGATGATTAAAGCAAGATTATATGGTAGAGTGCATTTGCTTTTGAACACATGAAAAACACAACTTCCCCTTTCCAGATCCTTTCATTTTAACTCTGTTTAGCGTTCACTAAATCTGTGGTTATTTCTTTTTTTTCTTTTGAAATGCACTTATTGTTCTGTTTCAAGAATGAATCATATTCCGTTGCTACCCCAAAAAATAAGACAACAAAAAATGGCAAAAATTATTGCTTGTAATCTATTATTACAGGCAATCCAACCTGCCAAAACACAATTGCCATTAAATAAGGTGGCTCTTTGAAAGAAGCCCTGCGAATGCTCCACACAAACTGATTCTGCCCACAAATTCTGTATTTAAAAACTGCTTCCTTTTAAGCAGCCATAGTTTGTTGTAAATGACGAAAAAATACAATGGCATCTCTCTCCTTTTCTTAGTCAGTCGTTGCAGTCTCCATGGGCATTTAGGTCACTCTGATGTGGGACCTGGATAATGTGATATTTGTACTAGATATTGTCAAAGGCAGTGCTCAAAGGGTAGTACATTAGAGATGTATTTCAGGAGGAGGAAAATCCTGGTACTAATTAAAAGTATTTTAGCAGGGGATTTTTTTTTTTATTATTTTTTTATTTTTTTTTTTTAAGTCTTGCGAATGCCACTGTTTCTGTTTTATGACAGAACAAAAATTTGGGGAGAAAGTAAATATGGGACTTGTATCCTTTACAACAAATGTGTAAAATTCCCTCACTGGAAGCACATATGGAGAAAATTAAAAGGTGCCAACATCCTATTCGGTGCTCAGTTCCAGTGACCAAAAATCTTATGCATTTATTATTGCAGTAGAGTAATTAGATGTTAATGAGTAATTACAGGATGTTTTGGTATTATAAAAAAAAGAAAGTGTGAAGGATCAGAGAGATCCTTTTCTTTGGAGACCACTTTAATCTATTCAATTACATGGACTTTTGATTTGGGGTGGTTGTTCTTAGAACATTCCAAGTAGTGGGAAGTCAGGGAGACAGAAAACCTTTAACTGCTCAATGTTCTGGCTCCAGCTCTGAAGAACATTAAGGAAATACATGCTCTCATCTGAAAACATGGCTCCACATCCCAATAATGCAGTCTTTGAAAGTGTTTCCCATAAATTCCTTTTCTGATTCATCTATTTAAGTTACAGAGAGCATAACACAGCCTGGGCAGGAAACAGCAGAGAAACCAGAGTTCCCTCTGATTTTCTGCTGCTGAACCTTACTCTGGTGGCAAAAATAAATTCATTCTTTTGGCTGATTTTTTTTTTTTTTTTTTTTTAATCTGTATACACAGATGAAGGTGTGTACCCCCACGCCTTGAAAGATACAGCAACTTTATAAAGTTATTTAGCTGGGGGGGGGGGGTAAATGTTACCTACACCTACTCCAAATGTGTGCAGTCCTGATGCATAAATACATTATTGTATGGAATTTGTACCTGTTTTATTCCCTCAAGGGAAATGAATGCTGAATGCTGACTGAACATATCATTGACACATCTTTTTCTCTCCCAAAAGCACACAAAAGAAGTGGGAAGGCCGCAAACTCCTTTGAAAGAAACAACCTTGGAGCCCTGGACTCAGCCACAGGTAGGCTGGAACAGCTCTTCTGATCACTTCTTTTCCCTAGTGGTGGTTTCTGTAAGTATTCATGGAAATAATCTGCAAAGGAATGTTGCAACAGGTTGCTGTGTGGTTCTTCTATCACATGTCAGTATGATAGGATTGTAGAACAAAAATATTTGATGTGGTTTTTGGCTGCCCAGACTATATTGGTGGTGCCCTTTGAGTTGAGGCCTGAGGGGTTTTTTTCTGAGCAAGAAATGCCAGCATTGTCTTGCCTTCAGCTTGAGCTTCATATGTGCTTTAAGAGTTTTGCAAAATTTCTACAATGACTCTACAAAACAGAACTACTTTGGTAGTTTTATTGGTGTGTCAATAAACTGTGAGCATCTGGTGTAGAAATGACGTGGTGGATGTTTGTTATTTTGAGAGGGAGGTTTCAGAGATCAACCTTTTGCTTCCTGAGGACTTAACGAAGAATGAAGCAATAATTAATCATGGAAAATAGCTATAAAAGAAATAGAAACATGGAAATTAATATGCTGTCTTCCTTAACACAGAATGGGGCTTGAATGTTTTGGCCTTTGTACTTGCTTGAGCAAATTGTTTATTATAAATGTTTCGTGTGCAAGATTTCAGAGCCATTTTTGCTGATTATTCCCTGTGTATCAGCATACTGTACTGCACATGGAATATGTGGCTTCAGAGGTGATGTGAGGGGAAAAAAGAAAGCAGTGCAAACTGGAATCCTAGAAGTTAGGTTTGTTCTAGAGGCCTCTTTACTACCAAAAACTTGTGGCAAATATGGTGTAGGAATTGAGAAGTAGAAAAAAAAAAAAAAAAAAAAAAAAAAAAAAAAAAAAAAGCCCTCACACCTCTGTTAAAGCTTGAGTGCATTTTCCTTTCTTTGGTGCAAATGCTGGCTGTGCAGGCTTCCACGGGACAGCCTGTACAGCTGATTAAAATATAGAAGCTCACAACTGATAAACTCATCCCTGCAGTCAGAGACACATGGTGTTTATGTTGGTGCATGCAGAGAGCAGATATCTATCTGTAAATATGCAAGCCTTGAGCTGAAGTCTGAGGGGTTTTTCGTTTTTTTTATTTCCTGAGGAAGAAATGCCAGCATTGTCTTCCCTTCAGCTTGAGCTTGATATGTGCTTAAAAAAAAAAAAAAAACCACCAAATTTGCAAAATTTCTACAATAGCTCAACAAAACAGATCAATGCATCAGGACTGCAAACATTTGGAGTAGGCATAGATAGGGAAGTCCCTCAGCTGCTGCTCTTAGGGTTTTCCCCCTTTCCCAGGTAAAAGGCTCCCAGGTGTAGTGTGTGTCCTGTTCCCAGCCCCTGCATGGCCAAGCCCCCCAAACCCCCCGTGCAGGCAGCTGCTAATCACAGCAGCTAAGCCCCATCGATCTGTGTCTGCAATCAATGATGTTTATGTGCAGTCCTGCGGGGGCCTGCTGTGCTCCTCTGCTACCAGCAGATATTAACTCTTCACCTGCAGGAACAAACTGGAGGGAGGTGTTTGGTTCTAGCAGCTCCTGTGCAGCTGATGGAGCATTTTGGGAGGGCTGAGTTTCAGAGCCAAAAATGGCTCTGAAATCCTGCACAAGAAACATATATAATAAACAATTTGCCCAAGCAACTACAAAGGCCAAAACATTGAAACCCATTCTGTGTTAAGAAGGACTGCATCTTAATAGCCATGTTTCTTTTATAGCTTTTTTGCATGATTAATTGTTGCTTCATTCTTGGTTAAGTCCTCACGAAGTAAAAGGTTGATCTCTCAAACCTCCCTCTCAAAATATCCATCATAACAAACATCCACTTCATTTCTACACCAGATGCTCACAGTTTATTGATGGGCTCCTCCTGTTTCCTCACCCTCAGCATTTCCCCACCAGGAGTTTGGAGCTGGGGCTGAGTTTGGGTTCTTTGAGAGGATTTTGGCTTCCCAGTTGAGAAGGGGAATTGCTGAGGCAGCTTGATCTGTGACTGTCATTTAGTGGGCCACTGATGCGTGCATGTGGGTGGCAGAGGTGAATTCTGCAGCCACTTTTCCTCAGTGGTTTGTGTGGCTGTTGCCAGCAGTCCTGTCAAAGAAATATTCTGTTGAACTGCACCTTTGCTGATGGGAATCCTTGTTCTTACTGAGCATACAGACCATCACCATGTTGTTTGATGGTTTCTGAAAGCTGCATTTGCCACAGCTTTACTTAATAATCACAGAGATTAAAATTCATAAAATATTTTTGTCATTCCTATTTATATTTTTACCTAAAAAAAGTATGTTTTCTAAAACAAATGCATACAAAGAAGCTAACACTAATATGCTTCTTTTATTTCTTGGAGAGAAGAAATGTAATCAACAAAATCAAAAGCTGCTGGAACCATTATTGTAGCAGAAAATTAAATTAGTTGTTAATTCTTTCATGGATGTAATTCTGGCCACTGCAAATCCCTCCTTAGGTATTTTGTATGAAGTGAGTAAAAATTCATGGCATGGATAAAAGCTTTGTCTATTTTATGAGCAACAGGCAAATGATCCAAATGGTGCTCATAAAGCAAATGGTTCCCAACTCTAAAAGGAGGAGAAATGTATTTAAAACCTGCTGGAATGAACCAGGAGCAAAGCCAGTTCCTCTGTACAAAAAGGCGTTACTTCCATGAAAGTTTTGTGAATCCCCCACACCACACACAAGGGAGAGACTTGCTTCTTGTGTCTGCTCAATAATAACAATTAAAAAAAAAAAAAATCATTTCGTGTGCTTGGGCTGCTGAGAGCTGCTGTGGGAGGAGTTGTGTCAGCAGAGAGGGAACAGAGCAGCCCAGAGCAGGGTTTGTGTGCAGGGCCAAAGGGCAGTGAGGCAGAAAGAGCCACATCTGGCCCCTGATAGCAGCAGGGGAGAGGCTGGTACCCATTAGCAGCAGGGCAATTTCACACGGAGGTTCCAGGCTGGGAAAAAAGGAGCAGGGAATTTTGTGCCCAGGGAGAGATTTGTGCTGCCATGGATCCCTCTTGCCTTCTTTGCTCAAGGCTGGGTCTTGGAAGCAGCCAGGTTTTGCTGGGAATTTTGAAACAGCTCTGCAATTAGACGAGAAAATGAGAGCTTTGTCAGGCTCATTTCTTCTTCTTTGTGGTGGGTGTTTTTGTTCTTGGTTTTACAGTTGTGTTGTTTTAGGGGTTTTTCTGTGGCTGATTAAGTTCACAGAGCAGTATGACATTGACATTGTAAGAATTCTTTTTTTTTATGGCCGTGCCTTTTAACTTGTAGTTTTCCAATTTTTTTTTTTTTTTTTTTCCTGTGAACTCAGTGAATGAAAACTGATATTACTGCCTGGAAAATAAAGTACGAGAGACTCGTTCCGATAAATTTGGGACAAGACCTTTGCAGATAAGGAACACGTGTGGGAGTAGTTGCCCAAATAGACTTGTCATTGGTTTACAAGCTTTATGTAAATGCTAAATACCATGTATTCCTGTGGTTATGTTTTTTTTGCTGCCTTGCCTGATTAAACATTTAGCTGATAAACCCTGTCAAGGCTGTTCAGAGCTACTGCGGTTAAGATTATGTATTTATAGCCTCTAAATTTGCAGTCCATTATGAACAGGACAATTTAAAATCAAAGTAATCTGTGATTGTTTAAATTGTTGGGGTTGCTGGTGCTGAATTTTGTGTGGCAGTGACATGAAATAATATTGATCGCCATGGTTCTGAATCAGAAACAAGTTGTTTCCTCCAGACTTTGGCGAGGTGGGATTGGTCTCTTCTCCCAGGTAACAACTGGCAGGGTGAGAGGAAATGGCCTAAAGGTGTGCAAAGGTTTAGATGAGATGGCAGGAAAAACTTTTTCACTGAAAAGACTGGAACTCAGCTACCCAGGGAAATGATGGAATCACCACATCTCCTCCAACCTTAAAACCTCTAGGATTCTGTCATTACTGGGAAGATGAATCTAGAGAGAGACAATAGGGATTTACTATTTTCTTACTGAAAAGGAACAATGCTTAAGTTAAAACTGCAGTAGTGGCAAATAACGAGGTTTGCCAGCATGACAGGTACAACAAAACTCCCACTCCTCAGCTGCAGAATATTTCTGATTTAATTTTCTTTTTTGTGACTCCTACATCACTGTCTATTATATGTCTCCCTGAAATGCTTCATACAAGTGGTTCCTAGAGGTGTTCAACGGGATAAGATGTGAGAAGGTGATGTTAGTGCTGCAGCTTTTTGTTTGTTTATTAATTGTAAGAACCCCAAGTGCTTTTAGTCACTGAAGATTATGGCTACAAAGCCAGGATACAGCTGCATTAATCTTCCTGGCCCAAATGTAGCATAATTACTTTAATGAACACGTTAATTTATCCCCTCTCCTCATGCTTTTTCTCAGTTCATGCTGTCAGTGGAAACTGAGACAATGATGACCCTCTCCTCAAAGTTCTCTGGGAGGGTCGAGTGTCTGAGGACACTCATCTGTGTTAAAATAAACCACATCTCACACCAACAAGGCTTTAGTACCACCTGGTGTAAAGGTGGGGCATTCCACAACCAACAAGATCCAAGTCAAATACAACCATTTGTGTCTCAAAAGCAGAAGAGGATTCTTCTGAATCTATAGTTTTATTTTCCCTTTATTTGTGTGCAGAGCAGAGTGTGGTTTTAATTTTTAATTTTTTTTTAGCAAAATTGCTTTTTCTGGATAGGCAAAACCACTCAGACTCAAATCTAATTACAAATGATAGAGGGTTGTTTTTTTAGTGGTTTTTTTTGTTGTTGTTTTTGTTGTTTGGTGTATTTTTTTTTTTTCTCTCAATTTTAAAGAATCACTTCATAATCTTGGAACAGTGGATAACAACATCACTAATCCAATATTTTAGCAGTAAATACGTTTGATGATGGGAATTGCTCCACTAATCTTATATCCCTCCATAGTATAGTTAAGAAATCCACAGGGGGTTTTACTAATCAGTTTTTGTAAAGTAAATCAAGTCATGTAATTCTTGTTCCCCCCAAATGCCCGGCGATGCAGGCACAGCCATGTGCAGCACTCCTTGCTCTTTTCATCAGTTTTGAGCCCTAATCTGCGGCCAGGCCTTCCCCTGAGTATTTCTGGAGAGAAAAGTCTCCAAGCACCCTCTGACAGAGATGTCTTATTAGGGGAGCTGGCAATTCACCTTGCTCCCCTCACCTCCTGCTCACAGGCAAAAAGCTGCCAATAATAAATGTAATCCAACCACATTTGCTGCTCCATTTCTGATAAATATGCTTGAAGGTACTTATTTAGGCTCTCATTTTATTGACAAGTGAGATATATTGCAATATGGCTTGTGGTTTGATCTTGGCTTTAAAAACATTTAAAATTAAAATAGGTTGTTGTTTTTTGGGATTTTTTTTTATTATAAAAAGAGTGTTTTAAATTAAGAATAAATATTAGCAACCGTGGTTAAATGTTTGAAGAGAAGCAATTAATATGAATTCTGTGCATATTTTGTTCCTGCAGTTCATGGATATTGAATTATTGTTCATGGAGTCCTGGGGTGCTCTGTTTGCTTAAGTCACAGCTTGAGCCTTTAGGACTCAAAACCAGTCAAAGTCAGAATGAAAACAAAGCTTTGTTGCTGGTTTGGTGTCTTCAATAGAAACTAGCCATCTAAACAGATTTATGCAGTCTATTCTATAACCCAGGTTATATTCAGCATTTTAGCATCTGTGTGCTTAAAATATTCCCATTTTATTTGATGCCTTAGTAAATTCAAATATTTCTCAAATATATTTCTCATTTAATGGAACTTAAATTGTAATCTGAGAACTGACACAAAAGACTTGATAAAATTAAAAAAAAAAAAAAAAAAAACAATAAAAAACACAGTAATAAAAGACCAGATCAGAGTAGAAGATGTGGGGATTCTAAATGCAATTAGAATTGCCTACACAAGTATCTGAACTGTTTTTGAGCACTCCAGTCTCAAAATTTTTGTCTTAAATGATACTTTATCTCTTCAAATGGAGGCCTCCCAAAGCTTGAAGGCAGCTGGAGGCAGACAGTTGTTTTGGAGTGATCTGAGTATCTGCAGGAATGAAATAATATTTTATTAAGAAACTTAAGAGAAAAGAAAGCACACTAATTATTCTGGACCTCCTGAACAAACAATGTGTCCAGAAATCAGGGTGCAGTTCTGGAAGGTGACTCAGTGGAAAGGGACACTGACAATTTCTTGTCTGTTGGAAGCTTCCCCTGGTTCCAGTTAATGTGGAATAGAACACCACCAATTCGCCACATATAAACCAGTATATCAGCCTCTAGTAGGCCACAGGGAGTATTCAACTGTAAAATAAAAAAGGTAATTACAAGATGTTTGCAAATAAAATCTTAATTCTAATTAAATTCAGACTTACTCTGCAGCAGAACAGGGTTGCTGACATTACCTGGCCAACAGGAAGAACTCTATTTGTGTTAACCTAGTAGGATTTCAGGCAGGTTTTACGTATATATAAAACATTTTTTCAGGATCCTGTTTTGCCATAGTGTATGGCAGTGGAGGTCAGTCGCTGATGCAGCTGAGAAGTCGCTCAGAGAAAATAAGGACAAAAAGAAGCAGGCTCTCAGAGCCGTGAGCACTGAATTTGCTATTGATTTCAGCAGGGGAGACTATTACAAAGGCAGAATATAATTCCCATTCCATTTAAGTTTATCTGTCTGTTTTCCAGACTGGCTCGTGATTCCATGATAAAAAAACCTCTCAATTTGAGCCGATGGAGAGTTCCCTCACGAGTTAATTACCAGCAGTGAGGCCAACCCAGGCAGGTTCCAGGCAGATGAGCCCAGCAGCACTCCTGGGGCTGGATCTCATCCCTGTCGCACTGCTCCCTGTGCCCCCACAGCCCAAACAACACAACTGCTCCGTGGAAAATTAGCCCACAGCAAAGCCTCCAGGTCCTCCTTGAAATATTCAAATTGTTTCTAAGCCATTTGCCCTGTAGGACAGCTTTTCCTATTTGTCCACCGTGACAGCGATGTTGTCGTCTGCCTGTTGTGGGGACGGTCACGGCACAAAGAGTGACACCATAAAAGTTCAGAAGGCTCCTTTACTATGGCTGCATGCTGTCTTTTATACAGTTTTTACAAACCTCGAGGGCAACTTCTAATTGGTTGATAGCTTTCTTGTTAATTATTCTATTGGTTAGTAAAAGATTTTACTTGTCTATCAAATCTGTCTGTTCTCAGATTATTTATGTGTTTTCACTGCTGGTTCTCATGGGATAAATTCCTTGTTATAAGATTATCTTTCACCCCAAGAATAGAATGTTGTGTTAAAGGAACTTCTCATTCTCAGAACAGCTTCATGTGGGAACTTACAGATTTATTGTTAGCTTCACTTAGAAGAAATGACAGGCCAGCTTTTTACCCTATTCCTACATCTGCCTAATTCCTTTGGCTCACACTGTTAAATCTTTCCTTTTCTCTTGCTTCTGACATGTCAGTGTTGCTATCACAGACTCGAACAATGGTGCAAAGAGGAAAGAATTGGTAGGAGGAGCAGGGAGCTCAGCTGTAGAGCATCACCTGGACCCTCAGCCCGGTGTGCATGCAAACGCGGAACCCCAAAATAACATCAGTGTGCCTTGGGCTGGGGCTGCAGGGAAGGAGCTGTGCTGCTCACAGCAGCCAGGGCATTTATTCTCCTTTTCCCTCATGCTGAGCTGCATGAGATGGGCACTCAGCAGTGAAACATCCAGTGACATTGTTTAACAAGGGCAGGTAGACAGCTACTTCTTCATCTTTGGAGATGCCCGGAGCCCTGCCAGTGTCTGAGTAAATCACACGGGCCTGCTTTCAGAAAATGTAGATGAGATCTGTGAGGTGCTCATTTATCCATAGGGATGCTCAGAATGGCTTTCCTCCTCACAGTATTTCTCTGTCATCACCCCCTTTTGGCAAGGGAGCAGAAACATCCTCCTTTATTTAGGAGAAAGCTTCGAATATCAAAATCATTAAGTGCCATTGGACTGTAACTCGCTGTGAGCTGTGCTCAGCTTGCATAAATCTTCAAATGGGAAACATAAAGGAGCTGTGATTGATTGAGGTGTCGTTTTCCTGTGTCCACCTGGCTGTCAGTGGCAGTGAGCTGCTAAGGGAGGCAGGAGCTGTGCACAGGAACAGATCCATCCTCTTCTCTGCTCCGCCAGCGTTAGGGATTTATGCACCTGGGAGTGAGAAGAGCAGCTAGAAAGGCCCTTGGAAAACATGAGCATAATAAAAGTCTCTCTGGTGTTGTGTTTTAAATCTTAAAAATGGTATTGGCTTCCATGCAGATCTTTGCATGGAGAGTGCTTAGGGAAAGCTTTTGGAAGTTTCGGATTTTCAACTCTTAGTTGATCTCCTGACGTTTTCTTTCCCAGACTGTTTTTAGGAAACTTGTAACTTGTTGTAATTTTTCCTTGGTGGTGTTGCTTTTTTCGGTAGGTTGGCTTTTCTTTAAGCGTAAACTTTTCCAATGTTTAGTAAGAACATTATGTCCTAATTCCTGATGGATGAGAAACACAAATTTTTCATTCTGGATAGCAAAGACAGCCATAAAGTCTTGTCCCAGGCAATAACAGAAGGAGGCAGTAAATGCACTGTGAGCTCTGCACCTGCAGAGGTTCATTCCAGTTGTGATTCTGTAACACTCAATATTTTACTATTGGTCACAAAGGATGGAGGCTGAAACCCAGTGTCAGGGGATAAATGACTCATAAATGCCATTAAGGCTCCCAATGCACACCCAAACTCTCTCTCACACTTCTTCAGTGCTGAAAAGAGGTTTTGCTTGAATTTAGTTAACTGAAATGTGGGCTTTCACCAGTCCATTAAGTTATATGATTATTGTTTTGTGTCTGTAGTGGAGATGGTGGCTCTGGGTTGCCAGGTTGCTCACCCTCTCAGGCAGCTCCTCATCTGCAAAATCAGTTGTTTTTCTTGAAGGATGTTTTATGGTCTGATTAATTTTTTGGCTGGAAATTGTTGCATACAAAGCAGATACACTCCAACTTGGTGCCCCAGTGCCCATAAGGTAATGGGTATTATGGACTCACTCAATCCCAAATGAGATTAACACCACTGCTCTCTCCATCTGCCTTTGAGAAAGAATCCAATAAATGACAGGGGGAGATTATCAGAGTCAGCATTTGCAGTGGGTTTTATTTTCAGCAAGGAGACAGGAACTCTCTCAGAAGGTGTTGCTGTTTCACATTGAGTCCTTTTAGTTGAGGGCAGCACTGCCCCTTAAAATGGACATTTCTCACTCCTCATGAGTTCACTGGGCAGCAAAGCTGCACAAGGCTTCTTGCTAAGATTTTATTGGTTTTCTTCAACTAAAAGGGATTTCAAACCAGAGAAGCAGTGAAAAATAATAGATGCTGTGGCCACTTTTCCTATTCTGACAGCTTTTGATTGCAGATTGCAATGCTGAGCTGGGAATGTCAGAGTCCAGCCTGGCCACAAGACTCCCCTGCCTGTGTCCCCTGATCTGCCTCCAAGTGTCTGTGAAGTGTGCAGGGACACAGGTGTGCCCTCTCACAATCAGTTAAACAGATGAGATCTTCCTCCAGATCTCTTCTTTTTTTCCTTGTGTTATCCCATTTCACATTTCTGCAAAGCAGGAGCAGTTGCTGATTTTCAGGCCACAGGAGTTCCAGCCATTTCTGTCCCTCTGGCTGAGCCTGCCTCCTCTGTCGCTGTCCAACAGCACAAGTTTGTGAGACAGTTGGAGACAAGTTACAGGGAGTCTCAAAAAGATGGTGGCCTGCACTCAGTTGTCACTGAAATGCTGTATCCAGCCTCCATTCTGCCTGCTTGGAGCTGAAGGACACAGATGAACAGCAGAATTCAAGTGCTAACTCAAAGTAAGCTTAAAATAGGATTTTATAATACAGTATTTGTCTTTTCTTAGAAAACAAAATGGTTTTGGTTGGCAGCTAACTCTGCCTTGAAGAAGGAAGGGAATTTTTCAGTGTATATAATTCTTTTTATGGACGAACTTCAGCATGCTTCCATGCTGTTATGAGTACAAACTGGATTTTGCTGGAATTTTACACACTGGTTCAAGCTGAGTTGTTTACTAAGCTAAATTAGGGGAAATGCCATAAGAAAAGGATGCCAGGGTTTAGTCAGTAAGTGTTGGTGCTGCAGCACCTGCAGTCTGGAAAATGATCAGCAAAACTTTACATTTTGGCTTTGTTTTGAAATGCCTTTATGGCTTCCCAAATACCATAATTAATTGTTGTGCATCGCGCTGTTTTTCTAACTCTAACAGATACTACAAGTTTCCCACACTCAGAAAAGAATTAATGTTGCAAACAGTCTGACAGTGGTTGGTGTTTGCAGTAGAATTCATCATCCCTGAAAAGATGCATATTCTACTGCTTTGTTTTGAAATCCATAAATTTTCACAGTACTTTGTAATGCCCTGAATTTCACTATATATCTGCAGTACAGATGGTGTAAACTATGAACCGAGGCAGAAATTGCACTTTGCTTTATTTGTCATGCCCTCTCTTTGTGCTGCTGTTCTCCCTCAGGATTTTATTCTAAATTCCTCTTCACTCTTCAGCAAAGGCTCACATAAATTCTCAGGTTGCCACTTGTGGAAACTTCCTCAGCCAGGGAGCCCACAGTCAGTCATTGCCATGGACAAGATTAGTTCTGGGTGCTTATTTTAAGTTAAAGGTTTTCAGGGCAATATCCTAATTTGAAGTGCTATTACCAGATTAATTACTTATCACTGAAGTATTTGCACTGTGGGAACATTTTTAGTACTGTGTTGTTTATCTGGTAATATTTCATACTTATATTTTACTCTCTGAATTCCTATAGTGATTTCCCTATAAGAAAACCTGATATTTACAGTGATCCTCTGACATGTGCATGTTAAAATTTTCCCCTTCCCAAGTTTGTTTGTGTTTTTTTGGTGTTTTTTGTTTGTTTGTTTGTTAGTGTTTTTGATATTAAGGATCATTTCACAGAATCAGTTAGGTTGGAGAAGACCTTTGCTCTCATCAAGTCCAAGATTCATGAAATCTTTGGCATCCACAGTGGATTCTTGTGTTTTATCTGTGCTGGTTTGGTTTCCCTGTTGAGCAGCCTGCCTGGGAGGTGATGCTTGAGGCATTCAGGTCTCAGTGAGATCAAGGCTCTTGGATCTTTTGAATTCTGATTGGTTTTTTTCTGTAACTGCTTTCACACGTGTGCCTAACACATTAAGCTCTGCCTATTCAAGTAAAAGTGAGGATGCTTTATGATCTGTTTCATTCTTTCTATTTCTGGATTTACAAGTGTTGTGACTTGGAAACATCTGAACTTTTTTTTTTTTTGTGAGGAGAAGCAGTGAGAGAGGGAAGAGTTTTCTGGCTTCTACTTTTCAGAACACAGCTAAAACGCTCGGCTTCTGGGCTTGGCAGTTTTACAGCAACTTGATAAAATAAAAATAATCGTGCCATCACTATTTTATCTTCCTCCTTTCAGATGTGCTTCCTTCAGAATTGCTTCTTCCTTTCATATTTGTGGCACTGTGCTCAGCAGCGTGGCAGGCTGTTCACAAGCTCTGCCAAGCTGAGGATTTGAGAGAAAGTAAACAACTCAGTTGGAAACAAGGATAGCAAAGAGTTGTGGAGCCTCTAAGAACCAGAGATATGCTGCTGTATTATACAAGAGTTCACTTAATGGAAAAATGCTGTTTTCCCCTTCGAAGGGGATGAATCTCTCTTGCTGACCATTGTGAAATAAGCCAGCCGTGCCCAGCACTCTGTGCAGGCAACTTCTCTATCAAGTTGTTTTGTAGCTCTCATCCTGGTAGAGGGGGGGAAGAAAAAAAAAAAAAAAAAGGTTTTTTGGCCTTCAGTTAGAAGCTAAAACAATATTTATTAGGAATAAAGGCACATGCTAGAACCACCTAGAGAGAGCTGGTAGAAGGAGCTGGGAAATTCCCAAGGGAGCTGCAAGATGGGCCGTAATTGAAGGAGTCTTTTCCTTCATGTAAAAAAGTTTTCCTCACATATTCCTCAAATATTAGTTTCCTTGCAAGTGATATTTATTCTGCCAGCTACAAATCCATTAGTGATGCTTTAGTCCAGCAGATTTTGGGTTTTGCAAACAGGCTTGATTTAACTCAGCAGCTTCTCAAGCAATTTGTGTATCACTCCTACCCTCACCAAACAGCAGTGAGATGAAAGACAGTTCTTAATTATCTTCCCAGGGAGGAGGTGGGGCTTAACTATTAAGAAACATCTTAAAAACATTGTCTAGTGCAGTTTTCCTGAGGAATAAATATTGCTGTTGGAGGATTTCCCTCCTCCTGTGTCTTCTGTGCAGTTCCTGTGCAGGCTCTAACTCTTCATTCCATGTCTCCACAATCTGAGAGAGAGGAAGCTCAGCTTAGACCTCAGAATTGTTACTTTTTGTTTTTAAGTTCATCCTTAGGTTTGTGAAGCCCTGAGACATCTATATTAGTTTAGGGGACTGCAGGTAACTCGTGCTGTACATTTTGCTGAATTAATTCATCCCTCCTGGAAGCATACTTGAGGTCTTCAGGGATTCTTCCAGGGTTTTTCCTGGAAGACCTTAACAGATGCTTCTGCCATTTTTTCCAGTGGAACTTCTTTGCTTTAGAAACCTTAGGATGTGTCTGACACTGTATATTTAACACAGTGATATCAGTTGCACTCGGATATCAGAATTATTGGACAGCATGACTTAAATAGGTAGCTTTTAAATAGGTACCAAAAAGTATGACTTTTTTGGACAGGAAAATTCCTGTTCCACTTTTGTACTGTCTTGAGAGATGATATTTTTAAACAGGGCTTGCCAGGTATGTCTTAAACGTGTTTTAATAACTACCACAATACTTATCCAGGTCCTTTCTTGGTGATGTTCCTTCTCCAAATGAACCAAACTCTCTTGGAAGGGAAGGGTGGCAGTCAGGATGGTAAGAGTAAAAAACAGAACAAAGAGTGCAAATCAGCTTTTTTGGTGATGCTGTAGCAGAAACAGGGCAAACCTGTGTTGGTACGTTGGAACACACAAAACAAAGGATGCAGCAGAAGACCAAACAAAAAGGGCTGCAGAAAATAAATGCTTTTGAATTAGTCTGTTTAGCCATGATAGATGCCTTGTCAACCTGCCGCACCTAAAAGCTAAATACATGAGTTGGAGAGGAAAAAAAAAAACTAAAAAGCCAATTGAAGAAAATCAATCATTGGGGTGTAGGCTATTAAATGTTGACAAGTGGTAAAGGCTGGTTATACTGCTCTAAAACTTTGGGGGATAGCAAAACACCTTTGAGTAAACTTAGACTCTTTAAATCAAAAATGAGAGTTTGTTGTTTTTCTTCGTGTCATGATATGTCAGGGGCCAGTATTCTCAGAGACCGTTACACAGTGTGAAATTACTGGTTTACTCAGTTCTTTATATTTCTGACCTTGAGATCCAGATCATTACAGTCAATGCCCCTGACAGAACTGCAGGGTCCAGAATGGGCTGAGGTTCTGTAACAATAAAAAAATCTGATTTAGATAGATAGATAGATATAATTATTTGTTTAATTAATTTATTTTTAATATTTTTTTAGTTAAATAACCAGCAATAATGTTAACACAAAGTGGAAGTAGTCAGGTAACTGATTAATTTCATTCTGTAGGGAGCAGTGCACAGAAAGGCCACACAGCTTCTCCATTTGTTTTTCTTCTACAGCCAAAGAATTTGCCACGCAATTGCAGGAAAATGCAAACTTGAAGTCCTAAGGAGACAATGTTTCAGACTCCTTGGAATTGCTTTCTTAAAATAACAAAGCTTCCATTGATTTCTACTTCCCCGATATGTTTTAGACCGTAAGGTTTAAATTGTTTAAATTTATATAGAAAGTACACGGGGCGTGTTAACAGCATGGAGGCCCAGGGCTTCAATTGCCTGTTTCCTTGTTATTGATCTGACTGGGTTATTTGGTGGTTCTGCCTCTTCCCAGGGGCTGAGGACTGATAATCAGCATTTGCTGGGTGGATGGAAACGAGCTGGTGACCAAATTTAACTGCGACAGCCCCGTGTCCTCTTGTCAATGCCTTGGAAATGCAGTTCTTACGCCAGTCAATTATTTTAGAATACAGTTATGTGACACCAGTTATGTTAGAATAAACCAAGGGGTGCTAGGTGATGGACAGCAGTCATCACTTAAAGGCTTCACTCACTAGATCAACCAGGAAGAAACAGGAAGAGAATGAGAAAAAGCCTGTTGTGTCCAACCCTGGCTGTCGGTGAGTTTTTCAAAGAGATGATTTCATCTCCCTTGTAATTTGTGTCCTCTGCTGTTTTTCCTCTGAGGTGCAGTGTTGGGGTATCATGATATATCTGAGCCTTTGGCACATGCTCTGGTGGCAGGATTGTGCTGAAAAAAATTGATCCCAGATTGTGCTCTGGGATCCCAAAGCGAAACTGCTCCGGGTCCCTTTGAAGGCTGTTCTGATCTTTGGGTCAGCTTTTACAAGGCAAGGGCAGGTGGGTGTAAAAAGTCCTTGCTTAAATCATTACTTTAGTATTCTTCAGAAAGTCTTTCTGGCAGGGTGTTTACCTCAGAGTTAGCCACAGTTTCCTGACACAAAAAAGAAATTGCCATTGAATAAAAGCCCGCTGGAAACGATCAATCTTCCATAGACAGCAGTGAGCTACTGGAACAGAGAGCAAAAAGTTATATTGTGTGTTACGTGGCCTATTAGTGACTCCTAGGCACGGCTGCAGAGGAGTCAAGGCTTCTTTTCTGTGCACTAGGAGGAACTAAATATAAAACTGCTAATTAGGCCCAGACGAAATTAATTTTACGGCGTATTTCCTACAGGTAACATCCCATGGCTGTGGCAGATTTTATGGAGAAATTAAGGCCAGGTGAAGAAATGGCACTGCTGTTGTGCAGCTGGTTTTCCTTGGAAACAAATAACACAGAATGTTCTGTGGTGACCTTGCCTGCACGAGGCAGAAGGAATTTTTCAAATGGTAGTTGTGGTTGTGAGGGTTTTCCAATTTAATTGTAGTTGCTGGTGAAGTTAGCAAGGATGTGCAGAAATACTCCTTTTGCCTCTGTTCCCTGCCAGAGACCGTTCATTTAAGGTCTTGTTAGTAAAGCTGTAGTTCAAAAGGCAGCTTCAAAGCACCAGGTGGGACAAAGGCCCAAGAGAGCCCCCCGTGTCAGGAGGGGTGTGCTGGATATCCAGATATCCTTCCCTGAAATGTTGCTGTGTGTCACCCACAGGCATTTGCAATCCTTGCGTGTGGAATGGAACTTTAAAATTACTTTAAAACAAAGAATTTCTAAGCTTGTAATTGGATTTTGTGTTTGTTTGTTTGTTTTTCTTCTGTCAGTTGTCTCCTTGATGAAATTTTGTTTTCTTATACTAATTGTTGCTCAAGAAACCCAGATTGGATTTTCTTTTTATAATGACTTTGGAGATGCAAAAGAGTAAGGAGACTCAAAACATTTCAGGAAGACAAAGACAACTGGAACTCTAGAAATTCCTTACATTTGTCCACAATTTTTAGTCTATGTTCTTTAAATTCAGGGAACTGGAAAAGTTTAAGGGCTTGTTTTATTGGTAAAATCTTTACTTTAAAATAGATCCTTGATGTCATGCATGAGATAAATCATAGCAGGGGTTGTTTTGACACTTTGGAGTGTTGTTATATTATGCACTGGTTTCCCAAGAGATCTTAAAATTTAACAAGCATAGGCCAGTGTGAGTAATGAAATGAGGCAGCAGTGTAGCCATTTCAATTACACTTTTATTACACAGCCATTCTTCCTGCAGTGCTTTAGACTTTGTGCAGTGCTTACCAGAGGATGAAGTGCTTGGTGTGAGGGAAGGGGAGCTCTGATTTTCTGACTGAGTGGGCAGTGTGATTCCAACAGGCTTTGACAGCAGGGCTGGGGCTGCAGCACTTTGCAGAGAGGGGATGCTCTGCTCAGCTGGAATGGCTGAGACCCTGCCCAGAGAATGACAATAACTGAATGATAATTATTAATATTGTTAGGAGCAGAGGTTTGGGTTCCTCTGGTTTGCTTTGAAGATGATGTTTCAAGTCTATGGTTAACAGTGATTACTTTTTCTTTTTTTTTCCTCCTCCCCAGTAGGCTGCTACAACAGCTTTAATATTAATCATGTTCCTTGTATTTTTTCACTTCTTATCTCATAGTTATCTGCTTGTATGATGAATTATTCCTGGGTGTTTATTTCTAACACAGGCTATCATCTAGAAAGGCTATTAAATGTTTTGAGGAGTTCTGATGTTACTTGTACTTTAGATTATGAACATAAGTTCTCTTTTCATGTCCACAAACAGCACCAAGCATGTTATACGTAGAGATACATACTTGAACATCTGAAAGTTTAAAGCATCTCTCTCATTTGTTCCATCTTAGGGAGCAATTTGAAGGCATCATAAGGGATCCTATTAAAATGACTTTCCATTCATGGCTGCAATAATTGCACCAGGCACAGGAGCTCCTCTTGGGTTACACAGGACATTAAACAGCTTTTGTCTCTGGAGTGGATTTATCTTGTGGCCTCTGTGTGCTTTAGGATAGGTAACTAAGAGTGACATTTCTTGAACCCTCAGCGTGGTCACTCTGCTAAAGCAGAGTGGTGGCAGCAAGGATTCCCTGGGCACATTTTGGACAGTGCAGGGATCACCTCTGCTCCCCTCCCATGGAACTGCTGCCGTGTCCTGGTCAGCCTGGGGCTGATTGAGGTTATTAAATTCCCCTCAGAACACACCAACTCTCATTCTAATGCAGTGTTATTAGAAATCTCCCTCAATGCCTAAGATAGTTGTCAATTTAGACCACTTGTGTCTTTCTGAGATTAGCAAGAAGGGAGTCTGTTTTTCCTCCTTTTACCAGCAGCCCTGTTAAACCCTTTCCTGAATGGAAAACGATTACAGGTCTCCACTGACAAGCTGCAATTTTTCCAATTCCTGAAATGTCGTTTATAATAACAGCAATGACTAGCACAGCACACCTACAATATCTGTGTTGTGAGGGAACTCTGATTAGAATTTCAGCTGGTACCAAGGGGGCAGCTTTTTTTGCAGAAGGAGGCAGTTATGCTGCTATTCATGTCCACAGCTACTCTGGCTAGCAACGAGTATTCACGTTTCTTCTAAAAAAAGATATAAAAATTTGACAGTGTAAATGCAAACTGATGGAATACTATTAAATTCTTCTGATTAGAAACGGGTGTGCAACATTTGCCCCTGACAGAAAGTATTGCCAGGCTGTGGTTCAGTGAGAGCATATGAGGGAAAAAAAATTCAATTTTAGAAAATGCAAAGGAATTTTTTTTTTCCTCTATTTGCTATTTCTGCTCTGAGGGGAAAAAAAAAAAATTAAAAAAGTGCAAAAGGCTGACAGATCTAGTGTTTGAGAGCAGAGTTGTATTTCTTTGGCTGTCTTAGGCAGGTTTTTTTGGGTTTTTTGTTGGTTTGTGGTTTTTTTTTTGGTTTTTTTTTGTTTTTTTTTTTTTTTTTAAATAGCACGTGTTAAAAAAAAAACCCCAAAACTCCTAAATGTGCTCGAATGTGCATGGAGCTCACAGTGCAGGTGGAATAGCTCTGGTACAGGGCTAGCATTCTAAAATTCAGGAAGTTTAGGAGCTGTGTGCAACCCCGCAAGGCTGAGGGTTGGCTCAGGAGTGGCAGTTCCTGTCCTGTTCTTTGTGACTGCACAGACCTCAATAATTGTTCGGCACTCTTATTTCCCCTTGCAAAAACTGTGATCTGGAATCAGCCATTTATAATGCACCCCTCTTTTACTTTGCTTCTGAGCTTAGAAAGAAGCGTTTTGTGGGGCAAAATAAAGTGAGTATCTTGATGCAAAGACTTAAAGTCAAAATTGCTTCTCAGCCATTTAGCCAGCCAGCCCGTTCAGTTTTGGATGGATGACACACTTCCCTGCTTCCTTTCACTTTTTAAAATCATTCTCATAAAATACACCACTGCAGCATAAAGAATGTTCCGTCTGACAATATGCATACGTATTTTCCAGGAATAAATTAGGACATTTCCCAATGCACCAGCACATCACTGTTTAATATAGGCCAATAGATCAAAGGCAACCACTGTAGTTTCCCTCCTGGGGCTGTTAAAGCCACTATAAACGTGACCCTTTCTAATATGTGCTGTATTATTTAGAAAGCTAGAGTTAATCTATTCAAGAAGTTGTTGAATTTGGGCTTCTTTCTAAGTTCATCTTTCTGTGGCTCTGAAAAAGATGAGTCTGGTTATCAAGTGAATTTTTTGTTACCACCTGCACCTCCCATCCTGCACTGCAATTGAATTACGAACCAGCAGCCACCAACAGCAGAGCCAAGCAGCAACTTCACATTTCTTGTGTTGAGCCCTCCAATGGCTCAGGCAGCTCTCACTTTGCTGAGGAATCCAGAGACGAGGACACAAAGGATCAGATTTTTACGTTTGGGATTAATCTCTGCAAACCAATTTCCACGTTCCGATAGTAAACTATATTTTAGTGCTTATATCCATGGGATTTCCCTCCAATGCATGAGTAAAATTGTTTTGTGTGCATGTAAGAGAAACAAGGACTGCTGTGTATGACTGCAAAAGTCTGATGGCAGTTTATGCCCCACTCTGAGAGATTCTTGTGAAAACTATTCACTGAAACATCAAACACTAAGTACAAAAATTTGGGAGCTTCCCTAGAAACTAATTAAGATGCTGCATTGACTAAATAATAGCACAGTAAAGGTCATCTGACCACTGAATTATCAGAATCCGACTATGACTTTTCAATCTTTTCTAGCATTTGGGTGATGCTGTACTAGTTTACTGTGGAATTACTCTCACAAGTATTGGGGGCAAAGAAGAACAGATGATTTTATTCTGTTATGGGCGTCAAAATGAAAAAAAAAAAAAATCCAAACCAAACCAAGCAAATCCTCTTTTTTTTTCAGTGGTATTCCAGCTGAATAAAGTCAAAAGCTTCCAAATATCCAGTAAATAGTTGTTACATAAAGGTAGGATAGAAGGCGCCTTTTTCTTTCTTTTTTTTTTTTCTTTTTTTTTTTTTTTTTTTTTTTTTTTTTGTAGTAAGAGAAATCTAGAACAGCCAGGGACCTCTGCCAAATCATTAACCCAACTTACAGCTATGCCTGTTATCTCTGGTTTCTAATTGGAAGCTGTTAATATCCCATTTCATTATGAGAACAGTAATATTTATAAACACAGTAATATTTACTGGTTTGCAGGCAATACTGCTTATTTCTGTAAATTCCTGCCATGTTTTGGTGGGGGGGTTTTATTTTATTTTATTTTATTTTATTTTATTTTATTTTATTTTATTTTATTTTATTTTATTTTTTTGCCGAGTGTCCACGCTGTGGGATGTCACAGCACTGCCAAGATTGATGCTCAGCCTTGGGCTCAGGCATTAACTGACCCAACCTTCTGATTGAACAGTGCAATAGTGCTCCGGAGCTCTCCATTCCTTCTCTGTCATGCACTGGAGATATTTATTATCCTCCCTCACACAATTTAGTGCACTTTGGCATATGCTCAGATAAATTACATCAAAGATTAGTGAGGTCTTTTATTTCCACCCCCCCCGCCCCGCACCACCCCGCCGGAGACTGGAATTCGGCGTGGTGAAACTTCGCCGGAGCTACTGTCCCCACCCACCTCCTGTTTAAAACTCACAGGATGTCAACTGAGGAATGTTTGCTTAAATCAGCACTAAAAAAAGCACCTGCAATCAGAGTTCCAGACATATTCAAGAGTGGCTGATCACAGAAATCACTTCTTTCTGCCTGTAAACACGGTGAAGTGGTTGCATGCTTAGGTTGTTAATTTCAGACAGGGCTGTGTGGCAGACTTGCTGTTTCTGCCTTTCCTAGGCATGGTCTCACAAGTGTTTTGTGATTTAATGAAATCTCGAGGAGCTGAAGTAAAGCACCGAGTTCAGTGTAAACAAATCGTTTATTACATAAACAAATGAGATCTAAATTACAGTGATTTTTCAGCTGATACAGATCAGTGCAAGGTAAATAGTCATTTGCTTTACACCGTGTAGCTGCAAGAACACAAATGCATTGAGGTGTTGAAGAGCGGAGGCTGCAGGTGGGGAGTGTTGCAGACTTGTCCCTTCCTCTGTTCAGTTTCTGTCTGAGGACACAGCTCAGAGCTCCTCTCTCCACAAGGAAATCCCTCTTGCAGTCTTTTAAGGGGGGTGATGGCTGAGGAGCCCTTAAATTTTACTGCTCATTTGCTTGTGGCAAATGAGACTAAAGAACCTCAGCCTTTTTCTCCACTAGCATTTAATTTCCTTCCCTTGCATAGTTGTGGGGTTTTTTTGTTTGGTGGATTTTTTTATTATTATTATTATTATTATTATTATTTTTAAATCTGGGAAAAAATAATTTTTCTTTCATGGAATCTGATCAGTTGAGAAGAGTAAAAGGAAAAAAAAAAAAAAAATCTTAGTTCTGACCTTTCCTGACATTAATGCTACAGGGCTAAAGCTAACTCTTGGGTTATGTCCTTTTTTCTTCTTTTTTTCTTTTTCAACTGGACATTTCATAGACAAAAGAATTACTCACTTAATTCCTGTGAAGCTAGAACCCTGTTGGCCACTTGGAGTAGTCTTTGGGAAATAATCAGGCTTGGAAGATAGGTACAGGATATCAGAGGGCAGATCCAATGGCCCTGGACTGTCCATGCCCACAGACAGACACAATGTAGTTATCGATCTCTGTATCACATGATTTTACAATAAATATTCTTATAACTGGGAGGGGGAGTCCTGTTATTGGGGTTGATTTTTCCATTTATTGGCGGGGATGCTAAATACTGTTTCTTCCACCGTGTTGGCCAACAGGTCTGTGTCTGGGGTGCTGGGTCAGGTGTAGCTGATGTTATCAGGCAGAAAATGATTCCTGTTAGCAAGCTTGACCTTCACTTGGACTGTCAGCACTGTTAAGTTGTTGGTAATGACACACATTTGCTCCAGCTTGGTGGAGAGATTATTTTCCTGACCCAAATACAACTCTCCCGTGTGTCTGTAGCACAGTGATTGTAAAATATTTTCTTTTTCCTGTGCTTTGCCTCTGATGATTAATAGTAAACCTAGTGATAAATGTGAGCGAAAGGGTGGCAATTATAATTTCATTAATCACCTAATAATTGGGGTCCAGGGCTCAACTGTGACTTTAGCTTCTCCATCCTAAGGAATTAAAGAGAAAATTTCTATTAATCACCGTGTCCCAGCTGCTGACAAGGCCTGTTCCAACAATAGCTCTAATCATTTCAAGATGCATCACAATTAGTGTGAGGAGGATCAAGGAGTTTGTCTGAGCCAGCCTCCAGTCCCGGGGGGGGCTGCGGGAAAGAGCCTCTCTGTTCCACCAGCCATCAACTTCTCAATGCCATCCCTTAAAGGCAGGCTTCCCTGGGGAATTATAAACCTCCCAAGCTTTTAATAAACTCCACCTGCCTTGTGGAGTCTGCTCCAAGCTGGCTGGCTGGTTGCAGTGGGATGTCCCCAGTGAAATGCGGTTGCAGCTGTGGGGTGGTGCGTGCCACATCTGGAACCAGAGGTGTTGGAATCCAGGGCTCAGTGTGGTTTTATTGACTTGTGCATGGGAAAACATCTGTCTGCAATTCCCTCCCTGTGCCTCGGCTTACTGAGAGGGGTTTGAGCAGATGTGTGGCTAAGTGGTGAATTAGGAGAGAGTGCTGTGCCTGATTTTGTGTAACCAAAGAGCAGCTCTGTGGCACCATTAACAGCCAGTGTGTCCAGCCAGGCTAGAAACAGCGAATGCATCTTGAGCTGCTGTTTCAGGCCTCCAGCTGGTAGGAGCAGTGCTTGTATAAATCTTCCACAGGGATTCTTCGTGCTCACTGGCTCTCTTATCTGCCCTAAGTACAGAAATAAATGAAGCTACCAATGTGTGAGCAACATTCTGAAAATAAAGACTCCATGCATTGAGAATAAATGAATTTTCTACATTCCATCTGTGGAGATAAGGCAGAGGTATCCGTGTCTGAGATACTGAAATGATGTAACTAAGGCAACTGGAATAATAATTTCACATCAGAAGGAAGCTGGTATGAATGGGATTTCAGGGAGTTGGATACATTTTCCAGAGGTTTATTTTAAACTCTTTTCAGGAAAATTGAAACTTGTCGGAAACATAAAAATCTATTGTGGTAAATCTCAACAAAAGTCTATGGTTTTGAATGGAAGATTATAAGGGATCTTCTAAAAACAAAATCAGCATTTTAAAGGTTTCCATATTAAACCTTCTAAGCCACAAATTGTGTATGACTTTAGAAGTGGTTCCATGTTTCAATATTCACATTCTGAGCTCTTGGAGGTGCCAGGGTATGAAGCAGCCTTCCCCATGAGTAGAAAAAGTCAGCTAGGCCTTGTTCTGAAAGAAGATTATTGAACTGAGCAGGCTGAAGTTGGGAGACAATGAAAAGTAAATTTGGATCTAATGCTTTTTTACAGATTTTTACAGATAATGGCAATTTTTGGTCTTCTTTGTTAATGTTCATAGCACCTTGTCACGAAGGAGGAAATAACCCCAGCATCCACTTTTGGGATAGAAAACAATCACCTTCTTCATATTTGGTACTGAATGACCACCTTTAGTCTTTGCTAAGGCAAATGTTCTTTTTTCATTTTTCTTCTTCTGTGATGTGGAAACAATTTTTTGTCTGAATGTGTTTTGATTCAGTCCCAATTTGTTAGAAATGAGCAGGCACATACTGTTTTCCCTTAGTAAGGGCTTGTATTAAGGTACGAGCCCTTAGTAAGGGTGTTACCGTAGTTTAATACTCAGTAGTGGGGTTATTTTAAATACAGGTATACCCCCTTTTAATTTATTTAGGTATGTAAACAATATATAATATCGCAGGAAATCACACAAATCTTAAAACAGTTGTCTTGCTTTGCTGATCATGTTGAAGGTCAGAGCATGGAAAGAATCGAAAGAAAGACACAAACTTGTTTATTTGCTCTTTATATACATGTTTCCTTTCTTCTCCTGATGTAATTTTCTTCAAACTTTCTTTCACAGTCACACAGATTCTTATATATTCTCTATAAAGAACAAAGCAATATGATATTACGCTCTCAGATGAGGACCCTGCAGATCCACATACGTCAGAATTATTCCAGAATTAATTTCCTTGATGAGGGATGCTGCATGTTGCAGTGAATGCTTCTGTGGTTTTATGGGTGTGCATTTGAGACTGGCATTCTCAGGGCAGCCAATTTCCAGCACTCTTTGCGTTATGAAAAAGACTTTTTTGTGCTTTCTTCCATGAGTACTATAAATAATGAAATTTTTGTATTTGTCCCTTCCTTGTAGGGACCAAGAGCATCAGCAGCCGTGATGTGGCAGGAATTGCCATTTGGGATCCTGCTGGCAAATAAATATAGTGGAGCAAAAAGGTGTCATTACACTTCCTTGTTTTGCCCAGGTCATGAAAAGCTGTGATTCATTAGCACCAAATATGCTACAGAACATAACTGCTGCAGTTTGAAGTTTTTCGAAACAAGAAAGGCAAGAAAAAAATGGATTTTAAGGAGAAGGGAAGGGGGTGTGAGGGGGGAAAAGGAAGTCCCTCTAGCAGCAGCTGAGGATATTCATTTTCACTTGACATTGATAAAATGAATATGCAGTAAAAAATGAATATGCAGTAAAGAGAAGTTATGTAAAAATCACTGTAGAGATGAATATTAGGAATAGCCAATATTCATAAACCTTTGCATGGGACTCTTTTATGTCCTTTATGATTGTTCTTTCACTGTGTCTTCCAGTCATAAGCTCCTCGGTTTATGAAAAAGACATGCCGTACAATTTGTGACAGATTTATGGTAATCAAAAAATGTTTAAGTTTTATAAGTTTTACAAGTTTTGCCTTTTTTTTTTTTTTTTTTTTTTTTTTTGAGAGTATATTGCTTTAAAACGTGTGCTCTAAAAAGAGGTTTGAGTGTTTTAAGTTTGGTTCAGTAAAGGCAGTCCTTCAAGTATGGGGAGACAATTAGAATTTGAATATTTTCTTATGAATGATGTGAGGAATTTTTCTTTCCGTTTACATCCACCCTTCAGATCCCTAAATCTTCTTCAACAAAGGGCAGAAGGATAGTAATTGCTGGTTATATGGTGCTTCTGTTTAGACAAGCAGGAGAATACGTTTCTGCATCCCACCCCCCATCCTACACTTGGATTAACTTTGGATTCTGGAGCTTTCTCATTGTTTCAGGGTATTTAATTTGCTCTCTCAGTAAATTTTGTTGACACTTTGCTTGCTGTAATTTAGGATTTCAAGTTCACCTTGAGCTAGGTCTGCATACCAATGGAGGAAATCTTTTAATTTTTTAGTTTTAATTTTTGGTGGAAGGTGTGCTTGCAAGCTGGTTCTGTGTCCTTGTGTAGAATATCAGCTCTACAGCCTTGTGCATGCCATGTTTTATGATAAGAATTTTTAGCAAGAAATGTTTGCTCTCTCTTTTTTTTTTTTTTATCCTGCCGGTGCTTTGCTCTAAGGTGGCAGTTGTCTTATGTTTGCTAGAGGGTTTTTTGCAATATAAGTGCAATCTGTGGAGAATATACAACATTTCCAATAAAAGTAATTCGTATGTCAAGTCATGGCGATGTTACAGATTGTAAATTTTGACTTTACTGCCAACCTCTGCCTTATTTTCCTTGCTGCTCTGTGCAATCCTCTATTGAGCAAAATATTGTCATTGTTATTCTTTAAATAGTGTGGGGACATAATTTCAGTAGTAGAAGGGTAAAAATGTCTCAGTATCTCTTTCATACTGTGTTTTTGACTCGTTCCACTCTGCAGTGCTTTTTTACTCTGTAACAAAGGTGGCATTGGCTGGCAAATGTAGTATCTTATTAGAATCTCATTAGCATTCTTTTTTAATGTGTGCTGCAATTCAAGTATCAGAGGGGAGCTCCCTTGCCCAATTAGTGTCATTGCTTACCTGAAGACTGTTACAACACAGAGTGGTTTTATTTATTTGGTCATGACTGCCGTGGCAGCTGGGAGCCCCAGCCCTGTGCTAGGTGTGAGAATCTTTCCAGGACTGGAGTTTTCCTGAGTACTATTGTTGACCTTCACTTTTCCCATGCCCACTGCAGAGGTTCCCATAAGATAAAGGTGGTGGAGGCTGGCAGCTCCTTTGGTGTCAAGATTCCTTTGCCGTTCAGGCAAAAGGAGCATTTTGGGATCAAGGGAGGTTGTGTGGGGTGCCTCTCATCCTGTTAGAGGGGCACATCCCATGGAACAGACTGATGAGTTCTGTGGTTTAAAAATTACTTATCATTGATTTGATTGGGTTGGTTTTTTTCCTTGGTTTTGTTTGCTTTTCTTTTGTGTTTTTTTTTTTTTTTTTTTTTTTTGTTGTTGTTGTTGGTTTTGGGTTTTTTTGTTTTTTTTTTTAAGTTCTATTGGTTGGCTGGCTCGTTGGGGTTTTTTTGGGGTCTCTCTGTTTTTTGGTTTTTGAGGCCTTTTTTACTATAGGGACTGTATGAGGAATATCAAGCCATTAACTCAGTTTTATAAAATATTATCTTAATGCAACCAGTCGCAAATGAAGCTGCACTTACCCTTCCCCTTCACTGGAGACTCTGCCAGGTAGAGACAGTGCCCAGGACTGTGGGAGGATGAGGATGAACTTTTCCTCTTCCTAAACCCATGCCCAGTGCTGTAAACATGTGAGGGAAGCTCCTGAAGGCAAGGTGAATTAATTCTGAGGAGCTGTTCAAAGCAGAAAGATCCCTGCAGCCCAGCAGATGGTCTGATGGGGCACTTGTGATTTATCAGCAAATTTGGGACACCCTCTTGATTTAAACTCTGCCTGGTGCAATTCTGCCTTGGAGCATGGCCTCAATGCAGTCGGCTTCATGTCTATAACAGCACAAATAAAAAGAGTGTGTCTCCACAAAATGCCCCAAAATGTTGACTAGTAATCAAAATTTGCATGGAGATGGGTGTACCCAGCCATCCACACGAGCTGTTTGAGAGTTTCATATGTTTAGTATATTTGCATTATTTAAAATTTAAGCTCTACATCTAGTTTGGGGAGAATTGTGCACAATCCTCATTTAAATTGGTAAGGATCCATATTTCAGATGCATTTTCAGAATTGCGTGACTGCTAATTTTAGGAGAGAGGTAAAATGCCTAAATACCTTAGAGGACCAGACAAGAACTTTTTTTTTTTTTAAGTCTTTTACTTCTTTTATGAAAATTCAAAACTTGCTGGAATTTTCCTCTTGAGCTAAGAGAGTCTCAAGCTTTTTAAAATTGAAAGAAAAGTTAGGAAGGCACTTTTCCCATTACCTCGGAATTAATATTTTATTTATATTACTTGCATGAAGTGTATCTCCATCAGTCTGAGATCTATGGTCAAGTGTATTCTTTCCATTTAACTGCAAGATTTCAAGATTCTCTGGGGATGTGAATATCCAATATTTCTATTAAAAGAGAGCACATGCAATAGAGTCTGACTTCCCTAAGGAGGAAAGAGTGAAGTCTGTCTGGATTGCTGTGTAGATTCAAAAGCAAGAGGGGCAGGAGGAGGGGAGATGTGATATTTGTGTCATTTAACAGCAAGACTTGGTCACACTGGTGACTTTCAGCATAGGGTCACTGTTCCTGGGGAGGAGACCAGAAGAAATGACCAATTTCACCTTTTGTGACAGCAGAGAGTGATGTAGGTCCTGGCATTTCCAGCCTGTGGACACTGGCGGTTTTCTGACTGCACTTTGGCCAGGACTCCTCTTTTTGCTCTTCTGAAGCGCCAGGTTTCTCTTAAGCTCACCTTGAATCTGTGTGTGTTGCAGTCAGGACATTGTTTTTTCTCTCTGAGGGGTTGGTTTGACAGAATCCTGCATCTGAGCCGTGCCCCATGTTGGTACAACATTATATTTAACAATAATTTAAACTTGGCAGGAAAAGACAAACCTTGTTACAGAAATCCAGTTATCAATATCAAGCAGTGAACTACCTCCCAAAAGTTTAAACTAATACATCTCTTTGCATTGCATCAGAATTTCTCACAGACGTGGTGAAGTAGGAACTGGTAGTTGAAGCTTCTGGGTAGCAACTCCATGAATTGTTTCCAGCTTTTAGATGGGGAAAAGCAACCTCAATTTCTATGAAATTTTCACACCAAATTCCTTCTTCACTATCAGAAGAAGAAAGAAACTTATCTATAGCAGTTTTCACTGGCTTTACTACTGCTAATTAGTTTCTAGTAGTTAATGGCATAGGTTTATGGAATTAAGCCAGTGGAGCAGTGTTTCACCAGACAAGATTTAGTGAAGTGTTGGAAAAAGTTAGCAAACAGTAATGGATAAATGGCAGCTTGGATTGAGTGCAATGCTCTTTCTTGCAGGTTTGATAGTTTCTGAATACCAGCGGTTAAAAAAAATAATACAATTAATTGTCACTATTTTTCTTGTGCAGCTATAATTATCACTTAGTTAAAAATTAGTTAGTGTTTCTTCTAAAATTAGGATCTTGCTAAAGATTATAGAAACCCTTCAGACTGAAACTCATTTGAAACAGAAAATTCAATGTAAGCTACACATGATTGAAGATGAGAATTTTTTTCCAAGCTCCTTTTGTCTGATATAAATGTGCTGATTTCTGTGAAACAAGTATTTTAAAGTGCTAACTCTTTGATACTCATCTTGTGAGCAGTTCTCAATCTGACTTTATTTTCCCACCAATAATGTATTCCGTGCTGTTTGGAAACTGCGTGCAGCTGGCAACACCACTTTGAAATATTCTGATATTAAAATGTAGCACGCAGTGATAAAGGCAGCTACAGCGATGTTAATTCTCGGTCTAACTGTGGCAAAAATTAGTGGCTAAAAGTTGGAATGCAATGAGAGGGCTTCCGAAACAAATGTGATAAAATGATGATGGGCTTGGCCTTTGCTGCAAGGGCACCTGTGTCGATGTTACCACTGAAAGGACTTGATCGATCCTAAATTAGCCTTGCCTTGCCCAGGTCCACAGCCTGCTGCCCTCATTTTTTGCGAAGAACAAAGGTTTTGCAGTAGTTCAACTTTTCACATTCGTGACAAATTGTGAAACACTGGCATAAGCTCTGTGGCCTTAATTATGGAACTGGGAGGAAAAAAAAAATCAAATAAAGTACCAATGTAAGAGTTTAATAGAGTCAAAATAAGGTTATTTTCACGTCTTTTTGGTTAATGAACTAAGTTGAAATGGCACAAAAAAGAGGTCAGTCAGGACTATTAACATTTGGTGGAGTCTGTAGAAACAGATATAAATAAGAGACCTGAGGAATGGGTGGGTAGCCTCAGGCACCACCACCTCGATGTGATGCAGCTTTTTGGGATTTATCCACAGCCAAAAAGAACCAGGGCAAAATGGGTCTGGTGTCATCACAGCTTCTGCTGTGCCCTGCCAAGGAAAATGAAGCTGTTTGGTAAAGACCTGATAGGTGTAAGCTGAGCTCAAAATAAATGAATTAATTTGGCAGAAAGTGATTAAGAACCACACGGATCTGGAGGGGTTCATCAGTGGGAATTGGGCTAATGTGGTGGAAAGAGCATTTCTTCAGCGGGCACTGCTGGAGTCAGTGGAGGGCACAGCCTAATACTTTTGAATTAATAGTGTCTGAAAACAGGTCTCTGAAGTCCCAGGTGGTTTCTCAAATTAGTCTTTTGCTGAAATAAGGAAAAAAAAAAAAAAAAAAGTATTTTGATGTGAGAGCTAACCACTGGGGAATTAAAATAGGAAATAAGAATTTCCAAAATGATGTAAGGTGGGTTTGTGTACATCTCTATCAAAAAATATTTTTAAAGAATAATACACAGAGAGATAGATAAATTGTGACTTGATTTCAGAATGCTGATTAATTTGGTGCTCAGTGTACATTTTCCAACAAAGGTTAATGAATCTTTTGAACTAATGAACTTTTCTTAATTAATAGAAGTTTCAATTTTCTCAGAGCAGGGGCGTTGGAGAAAAGAGCAATGAATATCACACAAACAGGAGCAATGAATAACACTCAAATAAGCACATATTGTTGTTTTTGTCAAATAAAATACAGAGAGGATTGAGTTCTTTTGCTGTGTCTATACAAGACGTTGCTTTTCAGATTCCAAACTTCCTGGTGAATTTATAAGATTCAAGTCAAGTGGCTGGAGTAGAGTTTGTGGTCATAAGAGAGCAGATCCTTCAGGTCTCTTCTGTGTTCCATGATCCAAGGGGAGAAAACTTTTCAAGAGTGCAAATGCACATACGGCTCCAAACAAGGGAAATATTATTTCCTCCATCATTTTGTTAAATCACTTTAATAGAGGAAAAAGGATTGGGTGCATCATATCTATTTATAAAGGTAATAGTTATGCTTTTATTCTGCTAAGTGGCTACTTGGGATTGCCCAAGATGATTTGTAAAATGGGAAGACAGAACTTAACTATGCAGATTTTTTGAGCTTAGCAGGACTACACGTTCCATCCTCTTTCTGAAGTAGGAAATTTATTGGGCTTGTACAAAAAGGAAGGGAAGTAACTCGGTATGAGGGAGAGTGGGAAGAATTAGAGGTATTGTGAAGGGTCAGTCAGAAGAATGTTTAAAAAAGGTAAGATTGCACTTGTTAACATTGTCTAGGAAATGGAACTGAATTCTTTGAATTTGTTGGCACAGATGAGCTTCAATTCCCAATTCCAGGGATTGTGTTACTGTTGAAGTTGCATGTCTCAGATTAACCCTGCAAAGACACACAGAATGGAAAGGAAACCCACAACTGAATATTAATTTGAATAATTCATCTCTCAGGGAGATAAAAACCTTAATGTACAGGGCTTTAATGCCCAGCTTTGGTGAAATCCCAATTCCTGGTGCAGCAGGGGCAGCACTGCAGGCTGCAGTTCCTGAGCAGGATGCACTGAGCAGCTGCTGGAGAGGGGCAGCACAGGCAGGCACAGCAATTAAATGCTGCCTTTGAGAGGGAAGCTGGAAAATAAAACATCTTTGGAGTAAAGGGGAATGTGTGTGTGTGTGTGTGTGTGTGTGCAACTTGCACAATGAACATGAGTACAATCAATGCCAGGAAGCTGGTGAGTGCCCCAGCTCCTCTCATGCTGCTTTCAGGAGTCTTAGGTGGGGGAGCAACCAGTAAAAAGATTAAATGTTTTCTACTCCATTGAAGGCCAAAGCATCTTAAGAGGTAGAAAAACATGTAACTCCTGTGAGGGCTGAAAAGGATCTCCTTGCAATCCCCCGTTTTTCTCCCCAGCATTTATGGGAAATCAGGCATGTGATGATTAATCCCTGTGTTACATTGATTGAGCTGTTTGTACAAACTCAGCTCTGTTAATGTGCAGCTCCATCTGTAGAGAATACAGGATATTCAGGCACTACAATGGAACAATCAAGAAAAGCAGCTTCCATTCTTCCTGGGAGAGTGCTACAAGAACAAAGTACAAAAGTAAGCAAATGGAAATGTTACCTAAATATCAAGTGAAAATATTCCTTTAGTGTTTTTATGAGACTTTGTTCAAAAATCCAGTCTCTCTAACGTTCAGAAATTTATTTGTGTTTTGAAAATAAAATCTGGTTTGCCACACTCATTTTTAACTTGTGTAAATATTTGCTTGTATTTTCATATTCAACTGTGTGGTATTTCTTTTTCCCACTATCACAGATGTAGGCAATTTTCTATCCCTTCCCCCCAGCATTTTTTTGGCAGCCAATGAATGCAGTCCTTTGGATCTCATCTGATCTTTGGCAGGATATCTGGAATTGATGTCCTAGGATGTGTGTAGCTAACTCAGTAATGATGTTACAGGAAAACTAAACACTCCAAGCCACAAAGCTCTATTCAGAAATTTTATCTCTGATCCAGAGGCAAACTAAACCCCACTGTAGTCCCGTGAATCACAAATTGAATATTCAGTAACGCTCACAGAGAGCCAAAGGAATGAGAGGGTGATCCTCCATGGAAAGCATAATTCCAGCAAGTCAGAGTGCTGGGACTCCTTGTCAGGGGATTGTTCTGGATTCCTGAACAAGTCACTTAATTGTCTCTCCATTGTCCCAAAAAAAGAAGTCTAACCATGTAATGCAGAGTCTTGTTGGTAGATGGGTTAGTATCCCTGTTCAGTATCAAGATCCCCCTGTAAAGTCAGTTTGCATTTCACCTGCTTAAAGCTAATTCCTGCTTCTATGTGAGTGAGGCAGCAATTCCATCCAGGATTTATCCAGGGTGCCACCAGTGCCAGGAGCTATCACACAGCACCTGGGCTGATGTGAGACAGGTGGAGGACTCTGTCACTCTCCTCATCTCTTTGGAATAATTCATTAAATACTTCTACCTGTGTCAGTTACAGGTAAAACCTACGGTGGAATTACTTGTCTCTGTTCTCGTTAATCCCCTGCCTGTCAGCTCTCATCAGGCATTACATCCTGCCTGCCTTGGCAATTTCCAACATGCAAATTCTCTGGCTAGACTGTCTGACTGTCTCATATAGGTGTACATTATGGATTCGGGTGTCACATATTAATCTTATAGTAATATTTCTCTTTGTAGTTTAGACACTTTCTAGCATAATTATTAACACCAAATAATTGAAATCCTTTTTTTTCTTCCCCCCCCCCCCCCCCCCCTGAATTAGACATTGTGTCATTGGTTTCTACTGACACATCAAATAGTCAAAGTTTCAGTTGCAGTGGATGAGCACCTCCAGCACATCTTGGTAGGTGTAAAATGCTGAAATGCATTTTACATGGAGGTGACTGCACTGACAGCAGCAGCCCCAATGCTTTCCTGAAATGCAGGTACCCCGAGCCTGGACTCAAGCAAGCATTTCAGTGTTAAACCTTTCTGTAAAAAGGCAACTGAAAAAGCTGAAATGTTGTATATCTGCATCTACCTGCTGTAAGAGGACAGAGAAACTGCAGTGATGTCTTTAAGTTTCAGCTAGGACAGATACACCAACTTTTTGAGAGGCATCTTGTTCCTGGTGCTGTTAAAAAGTTTCATTTACATAATATTTAGGTTACTGCACTGGCTTAATTCTGACTTGGCATATTCCCGTGTCTTAGGGAAAAGAGAAAACCATTAGATTAATTTTATTCTGTCATATAAATTGCAAAGGACTGAAAAAACAGTGTGCTATGCATTATAATATTTTTGTTGTAAAAAAAAAAATTCAGCCACTCATGGATAGTAATGCAGTCGAAGTAACTTTTCCATCTTGACCAGTGAAATGGAGATGTTTGAATTTTGCCTTTAGTCATGCTGAGCACCACTCTTCTCCCAAAAAGCTCTGTTGGACTCGGGGCAAACTCTGACTGCAAAGACAAAACCCAGAGATTGCTGAGGGACCTGGATTCTGCAAGGCTGGAATCTGTACTTCCAAACTGATTAGAGGAGTATGTTCCCTATCTGGAAATTGTTCAAGTACTTGCAGTCAAGGGAGGTTTTATCCAACACCATTTGTTTCAGATGTCTGCCTGTTAATGTTTAAACATTTTCTGCTGTATTTGGAAAACTCTAGATCTTGACTAGGCACTAAAAATTTCACTCCTCCATATGACTTGTATCTGCACAGCTTCTATGCTTCACTCCACTTCCAGCCCAAAATAACCTTCCTGTAAATTCCTTTGAATACACAAATCTTCCACCAGCTGAAGATTTCGAAACAAGCCATCCCAGGAAGGATGGGATTTCATCCCTGGTGAGAGCCAGTGTTGCACATACGTGTTCAAAAAGCAGCTTATTCCTGTCCCTGTGAGAACATTCAGTTTAATTTCTATAGAGAGACGTGATTATGAGACAGTTACATAGCAAAGGGAACAGTTCTCTGTGGCAAGTGCTGTGTCACAGACCTTCAGAGGTTTTGCAATGGTTTTAATTTAGTCATGTAGTAGAGGGGAGCCAATAATCAGTGTCCTTATAAATGGCCTGCACCCAGTCATGGATTTGATAATAGAAAAATTGGAAGTGTCATGTTGCATCTCCAAGCTTAGCACTGAGTGGGGAAGAGCAAAATGTGAAATATGAAGTGTTTGGGACTGGCAATTAATGGGATACTTTAAAAATAATATAGAAAAGTTTTCCCCCACTGTCCCCAAAAGACACATAAACCCATGGCCTGCCCCAGCCCTAACAACCAAACACAAATTATTTATCACTGAGGAAGTTGTAACATTTCTGAGTGGAATGATGAATTCTGAAGCCATCAGTTTGTCCCAGTGCTTTAAGAGCTGGAAGCCCAGAGGACTTTCCAAAAGTGATTTTGTCCCCATAATTAGGCTTTTACTATAAATTCAGATCTTGGTGGATTTTTTTTTCTTTCATAGGTTTGCTGCTGTGTAAGGGGAGTGTTTTGGTAAGCATGAGTGAGCAGCAGCATGTTTACAGTCCTGTTCATGGGCTGGAACCAGTGTATTTCTTTCCATATGCATCTCTTCTTCCAGCCACCCTTTTGGCTGCTCTCTGGGCACTGATAACAAATAAATGAACAAACCTGGTCAGTCTTTTCATGCCATTCAATACCCTAATTTATTTTTGCTAAATAATTTCTTGCTATTTTAGGTCTAACAACATTTTTTTTGCGTGAGTTTGAGATGCACACTCTTATTTCTTGGGTATTAAGTGGAGCCTTTTTCCTTTTAAATTAGATTCTCTGTGTGCACTTAACTTAAAAGAAGAAGAATGCTTTTTGGGGCTTGGGGTTTTGGGGTTTGGGGTGGGGGGGGGGGTTTGGGTATAGGATTCACTACAATCTAGGGAGTCTCCAGCAACCAATGCCTAGTTTGGTTTCTGGTTATGCTGCTTCTTTAGTAAAACATGTTTAATCCCACTTTCCTAGTTGTAGAGTTTAACTGCTGGATTAAGGTGTCCTTGCTGCTTTTATGTTTTTTCCCAGTGAGAGCAGGATGTGGGCAGTGGGGCTCGTTGCAGTGCTGTTCTGGGAGTTAAAGGTGCTGAAAAAACTTCAGGGCCAGTGAATCCAGAGACTTTCTTCCAGTCCTGTGTGCCAAAAAGGCATGTGGAGGGGGGCGGATGGCCACAAGCAGCACAAGAGTTGGGCAGCAGTGGGTAGCTTGAGATACAGGAGGTGAAGCAGATCTGCAGGAGCATCGGGAAGGCGGGCAAGGCTTCTCTGAGGCTGCAAACTCAATTTGCTGTGTGATCCTGTGCTTCTGTGTGGAGCTTTAGGGTTCTGAGCTATTGGAATGCCTTTTGAGTAACTGGAGTGCCAGCTGGAAAACATTCCTGCTCCTCATCTCCTCTCACAGCAGTAATGGATGAGGGGAATTGAAATGTAGATGTGTTTTGGAAATATTAAAATTACGAAGGAAATAGGTTTATTAGTTTTATGTGTGCTTTTAATAAGAGCTGTTTGAAGCTATAAAGCTCTGTCTTTTCATGCAATTGTGTGTCTGTGGGTATTCCAGAGGGAGGGATGTCTCTGGGAAGAGGTATCAGAGTATGAATACTGCTGAATGATTCATTTATAAGTTGCTTTATTTAGTTGGGAGGTTTTTTTCTGTTGTACTTCCCTCTGTAATGCCTAAACATTTCCATGCTGTAATAGGCTCATATTCTTAAAACCTTTGGGAAGGTGTGCTGTCACTTTGATCTCAGGGGCTGGACAGCATGACAAATGAGGCATAGCAGACTTCCTTAAGTAGCCTTAAGATTCATCTGGAAGTGGGGCAGGGATATCTTTGCTTGTTCAGGGCTGTTCCCAAAGGACAGACTTTTCTGGGTGCACAGAGGAGGCTTCTGGTTAAAGCCGCTGGGAATCTGGGAGTTTTCCTGGTGAGATTGGAGACGTCTGGCATGCCTGAGTTTGTGTGCTGAACATGAAGATGACCACTTAAATTCTCTGCGTGGGTTGAGGAATAGTAAGCAATAAATGGCATGATTGGCCCACTTTAATAAATTGCCAGTTGAAATAAATAATTTCTACATGTAGAGTATTTCCTTTCTGCTACATAAAAATCTCTTGTGTGGGCTTCATGGATTTGTCCCAAGAAAATATTTTTTGTAACCTGAGCTAAGGTGTCTTGATTGTTGAAGTTTGGTGTTCTTGGTGGCAGAGAATAATGATATTTTTGGGGTTGATTGCCTTTTTTTTTTTTTTTTTTTTTTTTTTTCCCTAAAGAGTCCTCAGCATTATTCTGAACAGAAAAGAACCAGGAATCCCACACATTCATTGCAGTGCTTCCCACAGTACTGACTACGTGTGTTATGAGCTATGGAATATTGATTTATTTTTTTCCAAGATTTTATAAACTTTTTTCCCCCCCTTAAACTAGTTTTTTCAGAGAGAAGAAAAGTATACTTAAGCTTGTGTCTTAAATGTGATCCAACACAGGCTTTTCTTGCTGCAATTTACAGGGAGCTTAGATGGCTTAACAAACAGCTTTTTTTTGGGTCAGCTACATGATGCTGATGCAGCATAACACACTTTTCTGCAGCAGTTACCTTAATTAATAGAGCTTCTGCATGCTTTCTGTGAAGTCCTGGATACCAGGTTTAGAAAAACCTCCCGATTCTTTAACCCTTATGATCAGAAGGATCAGGAGGAAAACAAACTGCTTAAAATGAAAAGCAGTCAAAATGGCTTATAAAAAACACTTTTAGAATATGAATATATATGTGCATTATTATACAGCTGGAAACACAGGGAGAGAAGGGACCTCTGTCTGCAGTTTTTCTGGGAGCCTACACTTGGAGATGAACAAGACAGTTCATTGAAATCTGCTTGTATTTTCCAAAGAAACAAATCTATCTGTCTGTGTCATTGTCTGTTAAGAAAATGTGACCGTGAGGAATATTTGATGCAATATATTCCTTTTTATTTGTATCTGCATGACATTTTGTTAAACATAAAAGCAAATGGGAAAATAAGGTGCATCAGGGGGGTGTTATGGCTGAGAGGGAGGTTTATCACTAAGCTGTCATTGACAACTGAAAGAATTCATAGACTCGAGTGTCACACGATAACACATTGCTAACAGCAACTTAAATAAGTGTATCATTGGGAATTTAATCTATGTGCTACCTTCAAGGTTAGTAGCTAGAGGATACTTGGGATCAAAGAAGGCAGAGTATGAAAGAATCTGTTGGAGTCTAAACCGAGTGCTTAACTTAAATATTGAAATGGGTTTATTGCCTGTGTTTAGGTCTGAGCCTGTTGTAGTGCTCTGGTCATCCAGGAAATAGTCCCATTCTTGAGGACAAGGCATGATGTGCATGCTCATCATCAAGAAAAATGATTCATGGAGTCAGCTGAGCTTTGTCTGCAAGAACAACTGAATCACAGCATCTTAGAGAAATATTTTTATTTTTCCCTCATAAGAACTTGCTGACAAACATGGTGATTCCAGGTATGGGTTCAAAGGAGGCCTGTAAAGAGTTGTCTTCCTATAAAAGTGTTTTGTGGAGCTTCTGGAAAGGAACAGGAAGGGATGAGGAAGAGCCTGAGAAAAAAATGGCTTTGCACATTGAGTTGTGACCTAGACTAAGAAGTGAAACTTCTGTAACTGCAGTAGAAACTTGAAATATTTGGGATAATTGAACTAGTTAGATGATTCTGGCTTAAACTTGAGTGGTGGCGTGTGGAGGGAATTCTTTGAGGGAGAGAGGAGAAAAGTCACAAGACAAATCTTCACTCACCTCAAGCAGGATGTGGTGTCTTGTGGCTCCCAATAACTAAGAGTTTTCTTCAATCTTCATTTTGAGAGGATCTCTAGCTGCCTCTCCTGAAATGAAGAAATCCATTGATGAGCTAATGCCGAAAGTGTGGAGTCCCTCAGTCAACACACTCAACACCTCTTGCCTGAAACACCATGTCCTTAGCGTGGGACTTCTACTACTGCCCAGCAAGGTGGAATCCATGCTTCCCAGTACATTCTTCACCATTTTTAGCTTTTGATGCAGTGCCAAAAGCTTGATTTGTCACGTTGGGACGATTCCATATCAAGTGCCACGAATCGAATTATTTTCCAACACAATGGCTTTAGCACCTCCTCTGCTGTGATGAATAGTTGTGCAGAGGCACTGAGATAAACACCCCAGAGCAGCAAGGTTTGTATCCCAATTTTATTTCCAATAAAATCTGCCCACTTGTCCACTCTTCACTCAGCTAGTGAGCAGCGCAGGAAATTGTTTTCTTTTGTGGTAAATCCACATCACTCTGCATCGTGTGAACTCTTTGGAGTTGATTGTGCCTGGGAGAAAAATGTCCCTAAAAAAGGTCTCAGGTTCCTGAGAGCTGGTGCCCTGTTCCAGTGCTCTTAGGAGTGGGAAGGAAAACCCAGCTGCAAACCCTGAAAAGCCTGCTGCTGGGCTTCTTGTCTTCAGTTTTCAAGCCTCTGTGAATGTCACTCCCTGTGTTTTTGTAATTCTTTCAGAAGACGAAGATATGTGTAGGGTTTGGGGCTTGCAATCTGATTCTCTCTTTTGAGTGCAAGTTAACTCCTGGCAACTTTGCTGATGTTAAAGTTCTGGTTTTCCAGTGAAACAAGAATTAACCTATCCATATGTTTGTGGGGTTTTTTTTTCTTCTTCTTTTCGTTTGTTTGTTTGTTTGGTGGTTTTGGATTTTTTTTGGTTTTTTTTTGTTTTTTTTTGCGTGGGTTTTTTTGGTTTTTTTTTCTTGTTCTTTTGGGTTGGTTTGTGGCTTTTGTTGTTGTTGCTTTTGTTGTTGTTGGCTTTTGGGTTGGTTTGGGTTTTTTTTTTTTGGGGGGGGGGTGGGGGGGGGTGTTTTTTTAAACTTGTATAAAAATTAGAGGAATAAGAACACCAGGTTCCTGAGAGGCCTTTCAGCTGAGTACCTTAAAGCACATCATGAAATATAAATTATTTTCCCTTTCCATCCATTATAATCCATTTGTTGATGGACTTATCAAGTCACATTGCAGTATTATGGGGAATGTAGACCATGAGGGAGAGAAAAAAGCCCCTGAGACACCAGTGGGACATTCCAGAGACATTCTTCCTTTTGTGAAGAAGGAGACACACACATTCACACAAGACAACACTGACATGCATGAGCAAATTTTAAAATAATTGTACCTGAATTTACTTCCTGAATCTTTGATAGTCTTTTCCCAAATCAAAAGTTTTACATTCAAACGATGTTGTTTTATTTTGTTTTGTTTTCTTCCCTTATAAATAGTTAGAATAAAAGCCCCTGGGCTGTATTGACAGGAAACTGGGGCTGCTTTCTAAGTGCTCCTTTGACTGCAGCAAACACCAGCACGTTATTGACAGAACAGTTTCTCTCCAGGTGAAGGTTCACCTTCATCCAGAAGTTTATAGGACATAGTTTTATATGGAAACTCTTCTCTTTATAAATATAGTTTGATATTTTACACAGGCTGTTTTCTGGGCTATCAATTTTACACTTTTCCTTTGGATTGCCTGTTACTAATGCATTGTAATTTCTCCAAAATGCTGTGGAAGGAGAGACCTCCTCCATGGTGGTTATCTGGATAAAATAGTAGCCTTATGCTTCAGGGACTGTATTTTGCATTTAATTTGAAATCCCTGTGAGACATTGAACTGCTGGAAACAATTTGGGCAGCTTGTGGAGTACAATATCAAGGCCCACGGATATTGTGAGAGGTGGGGTTGTTACCTTTTTTCCCTTTCAAAAACACAGTGTCAGAGCTAAGGACCCCCATATCTAACTGGATCTGAAATGATTTTTTTCTCTAAATTGTAAACTCTAATGAAATCCCTACATAGGAAATGTTATAACTATTCTTAATTAATTTTAATATTTTTGCACTCCTCAGACACCTCATTATGAAGGAATTTAACATAGACTTGAGATTTTAGTCTGTCTGTAAACATCAATAACTAAATGGGTGTATAGATAAGAATAATTACACTAATTCTCTTTGGTTTCTGATATAAAGGTGTTTGCACCCTTTGTGGACTAGTTCTCAGGGTGTTTGATTGTCCTCTGAACAGCCAAGGAAGACTCAAAGACAAAAGTACTGAAAAAATTCCTGAATTATTACAGGATTTGTGATCTTCCTAGGTCTTCATAGTGGAGGAAGAAATCTTGTCCAAAATCTCGATTGGATCAGAATAGAAATTTAAAAATCATGTGTTGGTGCAACAAATTTCACGAGGCAATTCCTCTGCCTATTCCTGTTTCAGTGTGCTGTTGGCACAACTTGTTGAAAGGACTACAATAGAAATTTCAAACCCTGAATAAATCTCTGAGAAAAATAAAATTCACTTCATCTTGTAACATTTACATTGCATTGCTACTTCACTGGAGACAAATTGAAAGGATGACATTAGATCAAAATTACTTGCCTGCACTCTAATTGTAATAGGTTAAGAACGCATAAGTGCTATCCCAAATGATGGAAAAAAAATATAATCATTTAACTTTCTGAACTCTTGTCTACACTCATTATTTGGATATAGGCTGGAATTATTACCAATCTTACTTTTATGTCATTTTGTGTTGGACTTTTTGGTAGACTCTTCTATCTAAGTTTATCTAAGCCATGTATTCAAGGAGGCTTGTAAGAACAGTGAAACAGGCATCTCAGTAAACAGATTTATATTATCACCTGTGGCACGTGGCTATTTGTGGGAAATAGCAGCGGTAAGAAGACTTTTAGAAGTTGTGAAAGTAGGTTTGAGAAACAGGAAGAGTAGAAAACTTAGAGACAGCTGTAGTTATAAAGTCTGAAAAAAGAGAAGATACAATGATATAGTAAGTAAGGACATGAAACAATAGTTTGAGTTTTTAGGTTTGGTTAAGATAGAACTTAGGAGTGTAGAAAAATGTGTTTAGTAAGATAGTAAGAAGTTTTAAAGTTAATAATGGAGTTTTGTGTACTGTTAATAATATATAAGTGTTGTTTGAAGTAGGGATGTGTGTGCTTTTAGTGACTGGTTAGAGTAATTGTTTGTAAGCTTTTGTAATAAGCTGTTAATTAGAAAGTTTTTAAATGTTTTAAAATGTTTTTAAATGTATACATTTACAGCTACATGTAATGTTTAAAAATATTTTGTAATGTTTACATTTACAGCTACATCTAGCTCTAAATTGTCTGTTTCTAAAGCCTATTTTCACAGCTTCTTACCCTTACTATTTCCCATAACTCTTCACTGTCTCCTGAAGTCATCCATGGCAGTTGCAATCCATTTTATGAAAAATATTAGAAAAAGGTGCAATTTGAGGTGCTCAGTAACCTGCATGGCTTCCCCACCCAGCTGAACCACACACTGAAGTATTGCAATGATGCTGTAATGGTGAAATCTTATTTTCTGATTTTAAATGCACTTGCCCATTTCAAAACCCCATCTATTTAGTGAGAAACTGTGAATTGAAATCTAGAATTCCTTATTCCTGCTTTAGTGTCTCAATCACAAAACTAAACCTAGACTTTAGGGGTTCAGTTTTATTCATAATCAAATAATGCCAGCATTAATTTCCCAAGGGAGGTTCCAGTTCCCCCAGTTCCATGCACAGGCTGACAGCTTTATGTTTTGCTCTCTGTGCTCCACAGGGGTGTTTTCTGGGATATTTTTTTAGCAACCACTTCCAAAATATCAATTCCACCTGCAGCAGCCACCATTAACAACTGCTGGATTGTGAACTCCTAGGAAAGCAGTAGAATGTAACAGTATTAATTAAGTCCTTCAAATGATGGCAATGAGTAGAGTGATAATGAGCAAACCTCTTCCATGCTCATTAGTTGCAAAAGAGAATTTTTTTTTATTATGGAACTGATTTTTTTTTTTGTAGGAGCAGCCCATAATGTGATTGAAGTCTGAAGGTTCATTTGTATTAAATATGACAAAATTACATATAAAGCAGGTATGTGGATCAACACTCAAGGTTTCCCAGCTTTTTGACTTCCAGTCAAAGCTGCATTTTTACTGGGAAATGGCTGAGACCGACCTTCTGTTGTAGCACCCTCAGCAATGTGGCATTGGGATTTTGTCCTTGGAGCTGAGTGAGGAGATAAGTACATTTCAAGTGAGGAAACAGACCAAACATTGATGCTCTTGCAGTAAATGGAATAGGAACAACATATTAATGATAAAAAGAAAATCAAAGGCACTGCCTATGTAAGCCAAGTTCTGTGAGATGGAAAGTACAAATGGTTTAGAAATTAGTGTGTGGAAATCCATATTCTGAATAGGAGGACAAAGTTGGACCCAATGTGTGAGTAATGTCAGTTTTACTGCCTGTTTCATAAGGAAAACTTAGTCTCTTTCTCTGTTTGTGATCAGTATTTTCATTTCCATTTAATTTTTCTTCTTCTAACAAGAACCTACGCTTCCCCATATTCTTATTTATTGAATCTGCAAAGTGGATGGAGAGTCCTTACCTTTCCAGAACAGATTAAAAACTCCCCAAATATAACCTCCCCTGAACCTGACTTGCTTTAATTTCATTACTGTCACTTGAAGAAGACTCTGCTTAGGTCTGCCATGCACTGATCATTTATTTTGCAGCTTCTTTTTTGAGTCAGTGCAATATTTAAAAAGCCTAAGAGCTGCCAATCATTGGGAATGCTCGGAAAGGGGCTGCTCCCCTCCGGGAATGCTGCTTTTCCCACGCCAGGGAGGGGCTGAAGGCAGAAGGTACAGAATGACAATCAAATGAGGGGAGCTTTAGGAGAGTGCTACGTGCAGGTAGAGACTCTGCAGAGTGAGCTCAGACTTCCCAAACACGCTGGAATCCTCTGGAAAGAACAGAAGTGGCAAATCAGCCATTTTCCCTCATTTCCAGCTATGATAAATTTGTCTGGATGACTTGTAACTCTCTCTGCTTGTGAATGAGGGCTTCTGAGCTAAATCACTCCTGATAAGGAAAAAAAAAAGAAAAAAAAAAAAAAGATTAGGAGACAATGACATCTGCTGGCATTGGAAAGAGAAGGCATCAAACCAGCACATCCTGACAAGGGGAGAGTTTTGCTTTCCAGCTTTGTCTGGACTATTCCATGAAGATGTGAACCTATCAACCCATAAAACAACATGGAAAAAGGCACTTGGACTTATTCCTGTGGCACCTTGGAGAGCAGAGGCTGCTGGGTTGTGCTGGTCCACACTCCTCTGGGCAGGAGGGTGTTGCAGGGAGAGGGAAGGTGCTGACCAGGGTCTCTGAGCTCTCTGAGCACTGTCAGAAAATGTCCCAAGAGACACTTATGCAGCACGCACTGCTTTAGCCAGATATCCTTCAAGAGCTACGTTGTCCTGGAAAACCCCAAAAGGAAAAATGACAGAACATTTAGTTTTATTCGCTTGGCGTGATGGGACAGATCCCTTTTCAGACTTTTCTCTTGGAACTCTCTGTTAGTTCTGTGCTACATGCAGTGTACAGCATCTTCCCTCTGGTGATGTCAGAAATCTTTAAAAGATATATTCAGAAATCCTACCTGTTCAAGTTTTTTCCTTTTTTTCCTTCCCCAAAGTTAGGGACTTCTTATCCAACATTTCCAGTCTCATTTGTTTGGGGATCACAAGACTGGATTGAAAATCATAACATTTGCATTGAGTATTTTAGGAAGATTTTTCTGCATTTGCTTTACAGCTTTGATTATGATTCATGTGCTAAATCCTTCTGCAATCTCTTAAATCTCTAAGTGTCATGCAATCACATCCCTCTAGCAGCAGAGATCTAAGGAAAATATTTAATAGGGGTTGTTATGAATTAAAAATTGAGATTTTCAGCACAGTAGGCACTGGAGAAAATGGAGCCACTGGTTTATTTTTGGTTTGGTTTTTTTTTTTCAAGTATTTCTTTGAGGCCCCAAAAGCCAAATGAAAATACCAAGAAAAGAACCTAGACTTCAGCTGGTCTGAGACTGACACCCAGCAGTGGGTGTCAATGCTTCCCTTGAACAGAAGTGGGAGAGAGAGGTGCTGAAACAGTTTGGCTTCAGTAAAATAATGTCCCAATGTGTGTGTGGCCTTTGATTTAATCCCTCAGCACAGAGGGAAAGTCGATTACAATACAGGCAGGAGGCTCCGAGTACTTATTATTTAGTCTGTGTTTTCCACTTGGTGTTCATCTTTATTACAGCTTCTTTCTTGCCTTCTGCCACTTGCCCTCAGCTCCAGAGTTTACCTTACTATCTGCTAACAGCTAAAATTCACCCTGCTGGGTTTTCTTTGCTTTTCTGTTCTCTCTTGCTGACCATCCTTCAGGTATTTCTTTTTGCCACCTTGTTTTTCCTGCCCTAACCTGTGTTCTGAAAGGAGAAATGTTCTCAATGGGATATAATGACACAGATGTGAAGCCAAATGAATGTATTATGGGTTCATTTCATGAACAATTGCACTGTTTTTGTGTGGGAGATGTAATTTACTTATTTCTGAGTTGGGGAGTGTAAAACTCTGTCTGTGAATCTCTGTCAGTCAGCTGTCATCCATCTCCCTCTGCAGCAGGTTTTCTGGTGGTTTTTTTCTTTGTGTTGGTGTGAGTTTTGTTCATTATTTTGCTCCAGACCCAACCTGGTCACTTTGTTAGCACACTGTAGCTGGGTTTGTAAAAGAAACGTGTCGGAGTATCACAAAAAGGAATCCAAAAGATGGAAGCTCTCTAGGCCCAAATGCTTTGAAACCTCCTCAGCAGAGAAGAAAAAGAGTTGTTAGCATTCCTAGCACGCTGGTGGAAATGCATTATATATTGTTGCCACGTCAGTTTGTAATATTGGTACATGGCTTCAGTGCCTTGCTTGGGTTTGTAATTACATTTAAATAATTTAACTCCATTACAGCACCATGTCTAGAGGAAATGTATGATTCTGTAGGAAGACGTTTCCTTTCAGATTGATCTAATGACTTCAGAAAATGCTGCTGCTATTAACACTTGTTAACTATTGATATGCAAAAATAAAACTGTTAGCAGTGCAGTGGAAGACATTAATAAATATGCTCATTTTCAAGGATATTTTTGAGAGCTATTTGATAACTCATCACTTGATTTGTGTTCTGTGTCAGATGGCCTTAATTGCTTGGCTAGTTTTATTTTGCAGATCAAAGGTAGCTTTTATCAAGATCAGGCTAAAAGGGTTCCAACTGGTGAGTGATTGAAGCCATCCAGTGGAATACCGGAACTGTCCTGCAATGATGCAATACCCAGCTCAATTCTTGGATGTCAGCAAGTTTTCTTGGACTGCAAGGTTCAGATGAAGCTGGGGAAGGTGGTAGAGTACATGCAGTAGATTTTTTCTTTTTTAATAGGTTTACTGATAGATTTTTGGTGGATGTGTAAAGGACAGTGCGGGCTTCATGAATGCTGAAATTCATCTCATGTTTCACTTTTCATTTCCACAAACACTATTAACTTGTTTTCCAGTTTTCTGATGGTTTGGTTTTGGTTTTAGTTTGGGTATCTGGTTTTGGTTTCTTTCGTTGTTTTTTGTTTTTATTTTTCTAATCATTGAAAACACACTACCACAAGTGGTGATTATAAAAGGTGGCACCTCTGTTGCAGAATGTGACACTAGAGAAGCTCCTCATATCCTAGAGATATACACTGGTGGCAGAGTGTGATTCCATAATTGTGTTCACACTAAATGAGCCCATGTGCAGGCTCACAGTAGGAACTACTGTAGTAAATACTTACAAGGAGCACACTGGTTTCTCCTGTAATGCCACTGAGTGTGCCCTCAGCAGCACTGTGGAACAATTTATGGAGAGCTGGAGTAATTGATGAAAGACACTTAGTAAATCTGTTGCACCTTCTTGTCCTTCAGTTGCTGATTAATTTCGTGCTGTCAGTCCATGAAATGGTCACAGGACTCTGCTCTCTCCTTCCTGGGTGTATCTCTGAGATTCCATTTCTGGGTTTCTTTATCCTATTGCTTTCCCTTTTTCCAACCCCTTTATTCATTTCCATCACATTTGCCTGCCTCTCCCAGTCATTTGCCCTCCTTTAATCCTTCTTTTAATTTAATTTCATTTCAATTCCTTTGCTAGAGTCTTTTGAATGTCTTCCAGGCTTTTTGTTCCTTTTCTGTGAGGGAATTCTTGTGAAGGTCTCAGGTTTGCAATGCACTGTGCAGATTATGTGGTCTGGCACCAGGGTACAGCAGCATCCTGTGCCTCCCACCAGCAGTGACAGGCTCACATTTGTGTAACTGGAGGGAAAGAAAAAAACCAACACTGTCTGGATCAGGTTTTCCAGTCCATTTATCATCAAATAGATTTGCTTCTTCTTAAGAAGTTTCTATGGGGAGAGAGAAAAGTCAAACGTATATGGAGCTAAGTGGAAATGATATCACTGAAATGTCAGGGCTTCCTTTTTTATTTACCAAAAGTGGGTTTTCTTTGTTTGTTTATTTGCTTTTTTCTTGTTTGTTTTCTAATTTTGCCAGTGGTGGTGAAATGAGTGGATTAAAATACGTTTTTCCACCTGCTAATGGGCGTGGCTGAAAAAAACACTGAAGGTTTTTTTAACCCTGTGCCTTTAAATATTTCTCTATACACTACCTTGAGGTTTTGTTGTTTTTAAGCTAAACGGTATTCATCTAAATTACTGAGTTTGTATTTCCCTCCTGAACTAAAGACTTTCATCTGCTTTATTATAATCAATAACAAAATACATTCTGATTTGGAGAAAATCAGATGATTTAGTGTTGTTTGGAAAATGAGGACAAATGGCCATCTCACCCTGTTGTCAAACACATTCCTTTTTTGGATTGAAAGTGCAGATATTTTCATTGTACGTCAACTGTGTACCTAATGAAATGGACCTATCCCTACAGCTCAAAACTACATATAAATTACATATTGTTATAGTTGCTATGGCAAATAATTACCATTATTTAATGATAACTTATGAAACCATTAAGCATCAAGGCAAATGTAGCTGCTAAAATGCAGAGTCCTATTTCTCAGTGGACTAAACTTAATAACAGAACTGGATTATTTTTTTCTTAATTGTCTGGCTTCGTATCTGCTTTGAGTTGTGTACTTCTGCAATATTAATGGGTGTACAAGGAGACAACCTGATTTGGATAGAGATTATACCTGTGTGTACACTGTAGTTCTGCTTCTTGGAGTTTTAAAGATGTTCTTTATTCGTGCTCCAGCCTTCTCTCATTCTCATCTGTTGGGGTTAAGAAACTCTGCCACTACTTTCTCATAAATTACCCCTGCACTGCTTCAGGCTTGTCTAACTGGGGCTCACCTCAATAAAGTTTTCCCCTCCAATATCAGAGGGATTTGGGTATTTGTCATAAATGACATTCTGAGTTACAGCAGAGAAGATAGCACTGATAGAAGTGCTTGGTGCTGGCCTCGTAAAAAAGGGAGATTTTCTGTCACGCACTGATCTTTTGGGATTGTTCATGGAAATCAGCAAACAAAAATTTCTCACAGAAATTTTCTAGCTAAAAGGGAATCATTGCAGTTTACCCAGGAGGGGAACTGATGCAACCACATGGGTAAGTGTAAGTAGAAACACTGAGAGCTCAATACTCTGCAGAGGAAAAGACGGAAATAAATCTTAGGTGTATATTACACTGTCAAACCCAGTAGTAATTTCAAGATTAATTTGCCTCCCACATTGATACATGCCACATATCCCCTGAGTTGAATCTAACCCTTTTTATTTCTTGTTTTTTCTCTCCATCCCTCAACATTTGAAAGGCATCTAATGTGGAGAGAAGTCTGAAGCTGAGCGTTATTTAAATAATGGATCGATCCAGGGCATTGTATACAAATAAATGGTGCTACAAAGAAATAATTGCCGATTTTGCACAACTCTACCAAAAGTGTGGCAATTAAAATGAAAATTCATTTTGTGTCTGTGAGTGTGTTGTGCAGTGTTGTTCCTCCTTGACAGTAAATTATTTACAAGATTTTGATGTGGTAAGAGTCAGTGGGTGCTGTTTTATCAGGTACTCTTTGGTTCATGACTAAACATTTCTGGAATGTTTAGAGGTGGTTGTTATCAGGAGATAAACTCATTTTAGTTAATAAAGATAAGCCAGCTTTGGCACAGAGACTACACAAACACCAGACATCTCAGAATCCACACTGTCTCTTGCAATTTCAGTGCTGAGGCTTGTCCAGGTTGACTTCTGTTCTCAAGGAACTGGACAGGAATGGCATTTGGAGGGTCCTGGCTCATTTCTCATCAGTGCACGTTATTCATATCTCAAATATCTGAAGGGAAGACTGAAAACTCCTGTAGGAAATGTGGCATTTAACCTACTCAGTTAAATATCTTAGATTTGACAAGGATTTGAAATTTACAGCATGTCAATAGAATTATTAATTACATATGATATTGTTTATGAAGTCTCTTTATCCTCATGCTTCAGAATATAAACTACTCAGTAGGCAGTGCAGAAAATTTGCATTATTTTATGGTAAGAGTTCCCAGAAAAACTGTGAGCGAACACAAGGAAAGCCATGTGGTATTAATAGATCAGCACAGACATCATCGGCTCTTGGAGGGAGGTCGGACATGCAAAAAAGCTGGGAGAAATAATCCTAATCAACTGGAGAATTAAAAGGGGATGGCAGCAGCTCTTCAAGGGGAAGGGAAACTTGAAAACTGTAATTCAAATTTTGTTGTGTTTTTTGCTTTTTTTTATGACATCTGTAAGAGAGGGAGATAATTAGATGTGTATCTTAAATAGACCTTTCTCAGCAGAGACCACTCCGTGAGTGTTTTAGGCACAAGGCAGTGCATTCATCTCTCTGAAATGTGAAAATCTTCGTGGTTCTTCAGGCAGCAAAAATAAATGGCTCCAAAGAGCCCTGTGCAGTGGGGTGGTGAAATGAGGGCTGGCTCTGCCACTGCCCCACAGCCCCGAGCACTTTGTGGAAATGAGGGCTAGGAATGGGCAGCAGCTGGCAGAGGTCAGATCCCTGCAACAATTCACCTCCCCACGAGCCTAGAAAACAACAGAACAGCCCCATTTTTTCTGCGTATACATGTTTTTCTGTGCTGTACACAGCACAGCGCTGCAGGGTGGGCAGGACAGATTTCGCACTGCTTGGCTTTGCCATAAAGAGCCCTGCGCTGCTTTTGGCCTCTCCAGTCCCTCTCCTCCTTCATCTGTAGCCTGAAGGGTTCACTGGCTTGTCCTTGTTTAGGGCAAATTTGGGAGAAAAGCCCCAAACAGGGTCCGTCTGGGGAGCAAACCTAAACAGGCCCTCCCCCAATACCCGTCTGTGAAAGAATGTCATCAGAGAAAAGTGGAAAAAACTATTTATTTAACAAACAAAGTGCTCACAAGCAGAAAGAATGAACCATATGAAACACCAAGACCTTTAGTTGTTCTGAAGTGAGATGGTAAATTCAGGAAGTCCCTGCCATGAGTAGCTGAGCTCAGTCTCCTATCAGCCCCTCTGGGCCCAGGCCCCGCCGGGCCGCGGGTCAGCTCCCGGTGCTCCTCTGGGGCTTTCAGTCCAGAGCAGCTTTAAACAGCCCCAAGAAAAAGGAAAGCAAACAAACAACAAAAAAAACCCCAACAACAACAAAAACAAACAAACAAAAAAACCCCACCAGTCCAGGGAACTTCTCTGCCTCAGTTATCTAAAACTAACTAAAAGCAAAGAGACCTCTTGTCCGAACACACAGTCCCGGAGCAGGAATGCAGAGGAGTGAGCGCTGTTTTTTTCCAAACAAGCTCCACACTTCTTCTTCCTCCCCCTTTGCTCCCAGAACCAGCCTGAAAGGCACAGAACTCGATATACACCACAAGCAGAGCAGATGACTGGGGATACAAGCGTCATAAAGTCACCTCAGGACATGGCTGGTTCAGGAGAAGCCCAGGCCCATGACCCCAGTGCACTCAGAGCACATGGATCCTGTTCACAAAAACTTGCAAAGAGTGCAAAATTGTTTACTGGGCTGTGCTGGGGGCCCACCCAGAGCCTCAGTGGTTATTTGCACTCCCAGAACTTCGTTAGGAGCTCATGGATGTGATGGGATCAAAGAGGAAGATATGCCAGTGTTAAGCTAAATTAAAAGTCTTACCATGATGTCGTTTTGGAGATTGAATTCACGACACAGGCAGGCCTCCGTGGACCGTGCATCTGTGGGCAAAGTTCAGAGCGTGTCTGTGTTAATCCGGGAAAAGAAAATGTGGCAGAAACAGGACACTGCAAAGTCACTGGGTCCTGCAGGCAGGGTAATACTGTGGTTAAAGGTAATTAAAACAAACTAATAATTAGCTCCTCCTTTCCTCACCGTCAAGAGTGTAAAACAGCACCTGTGGAGTTATGTGGGGGGTAGTTCACACCAGGTATTTACCTAAAACGGGATAGAATGTGAACATGTGGAAGAATGAAAACGAGTTTTTCTGTCCACATGCAAATAAGGTGACTTAAATATTACATGCCGGGTCCTGTAACACCAGGAAGGCTCAGTAGACATCTGAGTTCATGCAGGTTAAGGGCTGCTGCCTTCCTGACTGCAGAAGTGGTTGGGGTCAAGGCTCTGGAGACAAGCAGGCTTCAGCACTCTGGATGTCACAGTGGGAGAATAATCTCATTCCCAGCCTTGCCAAGCATTCCAGACATCCCATAGAGTGGTGGGGTGTGTGCAGTGGGGTGATCTGTTGGACAGTTTGTGGGTGATTTCACTGTGAGGAATACCCAGGTACCAAGAAGCAACAGAAAATCAGAGCAGCTCCCTCTGATGCAGGATGAAAAACGAGTTTGGCTTAGCCAAGGTCACAGAAGTGACACTGAAACAAGTAGAAAGATGGCAGGTTGCATCTTCATTGCACATTCTGTGAGCTCTTTGTCTTCCTCTTTCTCACTGTATTTTTTTCCTTAAGTATAAGATCATTAAAAGTTACACTGAGTGAATAATTCTTCTAATTATTTGTGTCAAAGTCACAGATTGATATTATCACTCATGTCTGAAGCTGCCTTACCATTATTTTAATTTATTTTTCTAATTGTCTTGTTGCTTTGTTAAATAATTGTCATAATAAGGCTTTGCAAGACTTTCCAGATAAATGAGAAGCACAGACTGCTGTATGTGATATATGATTTTTTTTTTTTTTTGAGTTCCTGACCCAGGCTTTCAGCAATTTTGTAAGTAGGCAGTGGGTGAACACAGTCTTGAATTCCCAACTGTACATTTATCTGTTTATGTAATTTGCTGTTAATTTAGATTGCCTGCTTTTGTCAATAGGCTCTTAGACCTCCAGGTGGTGAAATGCTGGCTTGGATTCTGTGGCTCTCCTCTCTTTCTGCCACTGGTTCCCAGTTTTTCTCCTGGCAAACTGCTTCTAGTCAGTCAGTGATTTATTTTGGTAAGAGCTTTCTGGCTGGCTAATATTTTTTTGGCATGATTGAAACCAGTGCAAGAAACAGTGGAAAAAAAGTAGAAGACAACTGTTGGTAATTGTAATTTACTGTGATTCAGGGACCCTCAAGCACAGGCTGAAGTTAAACCCCATCACATCTGCAGTCAGTAAATAAAGTCCTAATGAGAAATTAAAAGTGTTGCAACGATTCCAAGCTCTGTATTCCCAAGGATCCATAAACTGATGCTCCTCCAATATGCAGAAGAACATACCAAGATGAGAAATCAGTAAAATTATGTTAATCTAAGTTAGCACTTAAATGTCCACTGAAGTTTGGTTAACTAGATAGTCTAATTTCAGCTCCTCATGTACTTGCAGTTAAGTCATTCGTAAGAGCTTTATTTAGATGTGGATGATGTTTTTCCCACCGAGCATTCAAGCAGAATATGGAATTTAACTCCTACAATTGCAGTAGATTTTACAGTTTATACTTCTCACTGAAGAGAGCTGGATTTTTCCCTTAAATTTTCTCATGTAACAAGCAGGAATTAGCTTATGTTTGCTAATTACAGCACTAATCTTTCAGTAATTCATTCTTTTTCTGTGTGGCTTTTCATTCTTCAAGTGTTTTCATTGGTATAGCATCTTGGTATTTTTGTGGGTTTTTTTCCAAGTGTAGTGGAGACCTTGAACTCAAAGGGGGGAAGGCATTAGTAACATCTAAAAGAGGAATTAGAAACTGTGCTAAATACACTCTTTCCAGAAGGACAGGAATCGTTCCTACATGGAGGACTCAGGAACAAAAAGGATTTTGGCATCATTCAGGGCTGGCAGAGTGCATTTGCTGCCCTGATGTCAGTGAAGGGGAGCCTGTGCACTGCTGGCTGCCCATGTCCCCTCTGATTCATCCCATCCCCAAAGCTCAGTAAAGGCACCAGAGCAGCTGGGAAGAAGCGTTATAATGTGTGACAAACCCTGTTTTCCCAGAGGAGTTCAACTGCCACGATGCATATTTTACGTCTTTCTCTGATGTAATGAGAGGTGTGAGTTCCTTTCTGATGTTACATTTTGGAGCTGGTTACACAGATTTAGCCTTGCCTGGAGCCAGAAGATGTCCATCAATGTGAAATGTTTTATTTTGGGTGAAGTGGCAACAAATCTTTTGCAGCTGGAGAGAAGGGCTGGGTTTCTTGATGCACTTTAACCCCGATTTGTGAAGAAAGGGCTGAAAGAGCACCCTGTTAATTTTGCAACGCAGTGTTGTAGGGTGATAAATAATCTGGTTTATTAAAGTGTTATAATGAAGTCCATCAAAAGTTCCAGGAAGTATTTCAGGAATTGAGAATAAAATAGAAAATGATCTGAAAGTGTCTGCAGAGATAAAAACCAAAGCCCATGAAAGCACAGCTCTGCAGGAAGTTTTGCTAAACTGAGAAATACCTAGCAAAGGAAATGATGACATAAAATGAGAGTTAAAAAGAGAGAAACTAGGAAATGCCCCATTTTGAATAAATTAGCCAAGAAAGTGATTTTCCTGATTTTTCTTTGTTATATTTAACCTACTCTGTGTCAAATCGCACGCACATTATTTCTGAAAAGCTGTTATAGACTGAGAGATGATTGTTCACAAGCTATAGAATGTAGGTGTAAAACCAGAGCTATGAGGTTTCCTTTTTATCATTTTTGCTTTCCTTTTCAAGAGGGAAATAGAGTTTTTCAAATGATCCCACAAGGAACATCATTTGAGGAGAATAAACTAAGTAAAATATTATTCCTTCTCACAGTGGGGCATAACTAGCTAAAATGTTTTTTGGTTGTGAAATCTGACTGTAATAATAGGGGAAGAATGCTCTGAAAAGCTGCTGGGATATAAGTTTATGGGGGTCTGGCAACTCTCAGCCATGTACCTGGAAGATATTTATGTACATGAAGCCTGAAGAGAATTTATGATAATCAATTGTATTGTTTTCCCCTCACATTTCAGGATGCAATGAAACCTCCAGCATGCAGCAAAAAAATCAAGTGAGGAGAAAGGGATGTCTTGTTAATTCATCTAACTAAATTCTAATTTTCAGGCCCTTTGTTTGGCTGGGGAATAGCACTGGCAGGATAGCAGCTGCTGGCAGAGAAGTTCATTTCTTTCCCAGAAGAAAAGAAATCAAAGCAGCTTTGCACTGATCAGCTGGCCCAGGTTGCTGGATCAATGCTTGGCAATTTGCAGGGCTGTGCTGTAGATAAGGCTGTCACATTTTTGGCAGTCTCATCACTACCAGGCAGCCACATAATAGCTGATAGGTCCCTTTCAGATAAAGATGAGTAGAAGATAGAAAACTGAAGAGAAAGGGGAGTGAAGGTGGATAGAGGAGGAAGGGAAGGTGACAAATTCAAGTTTCAGCCTCACTTTGTGGCTGTGCTCCTTTGGTCTCCAGTTCATTTACATGTGTGTTTGTATTGCTGTTAATTCTTACAGTTTTCAACTCATAGAGCTGCTCATTGGTGTAATTCTTGGGTTTATATTTTATCCTTTTGAAAATGAACAGATGTTTGCTGAAAAGTAGTGCCTCTCCCAAAGCTCCCGAGCCCAAAAGTGCTGGTTCAGGATAGTCAGGATCTGCTTCAAGATGTCAGAAATCTGCCTGGTTTCCATCTCAGGACTGTAGTCTCTCACTTTAATGTAAATATGATATTGAGTGTGGTTTTCTTGAAAAAATGAAGTGGACTTTTGGCCAGATCTCCTCCTGGTCCATTATTTATAGAAGCTTAACTCTATGGGGCTTGGGGGTTTCTCTAGCAAAGCTTCTGCCCTGGGGAAGGCAAGCTGCTAAAGAAGTGAAAAGAACAGGGGAAAAAAAAAAAAAAGGTGCTTAAGTAGCAGCTGAATTATTTTCAGATGTTTCTGGGTTTAGGAAAATTGGGAAAAATAGCAGCTTCCTCTGAATTCTGCTGCTTTCCATTTTTTTAATGGCTCAGTGCAGGTCGTTGGGGAGTCTGTTAGAGGCTGGATGACAGCACAATGAAAAGAGGTGAGGGAATCATTACCTTAATACTGATAAAGCTGCTAAATATGCTTAGGGAGATGTAGACATTTCCAAAAGCCTGAGAACACAGAGAATAAAGGATTCATTAATAAAAAAGTGCCCTGTCTGTTCTTAATCATCTTGAATCTTGAGTTTTTATTAGGTGTTCCTGACTATAGAGAATGTTCCCTAATTCAAATTTCCAGTGTTCTACAGCCTTCCAAAATCAATTATCTCCAGTGTTGGGAAGAAGTAATTTTATTATTATTGTTGTTATTAGTATTATTATTATTATTATTATTTATTTTTCCCTTTATTCAGATTTCCAGATTTTACCTATCAGGTGGAAAAAAATTTTCTTTGCAAAGGAACACAAGCAATTTTTTTTCCCTGCAAAAGCAATTTTCAAATGTTTTTTATCAGTACAATTTAATAAGACTCGTTTTGGAAATCTCCATACAAATTATTTCTGCTGTTTAGTCCTTCACTCTCTCTCTTGTAAATAAAGGGAAACAACTCCTTTTGATCCGTTGCAGAGAAGCTGATGAAACTCTCTGTATCGGCAGTGAGGTAGAAGAACCCTCCCTAAAGTCCAAAAGGATTTGGGATGTAGTCAGCCAAGTCTTTCAGACTATTTTCCAACTTGATTTAGTCAATTCTTATGGTGCATTGCACCACTTTGTTGTGACTTGATGTCAGAAATACTGAAAAAAAAAAAAAAAAAAAAAAAAAAAAAAAAAAAAAAAGGGAGGGGGGAACTTTCTTTATTGGCCTTCTGGGGAATTAAAGACCACTACCACAGTGACAGCTGACATGGATTCTTTATTTAATTCTTTCAATTTGTTCACTTTAATGAAACACCAAAAGATTTGAGAGAGCGGTAATTAACAAGACAGAGCTTGTCTAATGAAACCAGTACAGGAGGGTATTTGTTTCAAGGATCAATAAAAGACTGGGAGTGAGGATCATACCAGCATCACTCAGGAAAACAAATCACCTCACGCCAATCAATTGTCATGCTGCACATGCATGAATCTGTGTGGAGCATTTTAAATATTGCATCAGTCCAAAGACAAGCCAGGTGAATTTGGAGCTATCTCCGACTTAATTTGTTGGTCTGTCAGGTACTATAATTATACTTGTAGCATTCTTCTTCCGTGCCTTCAATAGTCATTACTAAGCAAGTCTGGTGACATAATCTAATTAGAGCATGGCTCTCTCAGAGCTCACCGGGCCCGTTCCGTGGGGTGTCTCTGTATTCTATATCTGCCTGAGTGTTTTCAGGAAAACAACACAGCCTGTGCTCCCAGAAAAAGACAAAACAGAGCAGCTGATGAAAAAAAAAAAAAATAGCTACTTCTCTGGCAATCCTCTTGGCCCTCCAGAGACAGCAGTTGGACTCCCTGTTGCCACCAGTTGACTTAGCAATTAATAATGCAGCAATTAGCAGTGAGTTTCCAGACCTCGGTGCACAAGGCAGGGTTTTATTTATACAGCAACGTTACTGACAATACAGAGTGAGAAGGAATCAGCAGTGAAGAAGTTGTCTCTCAAAACAGAATCAGCTTGGTTGTGGGAAGAATGGGGTTAGTGCTAGAGGAAGGTAAATATGTGCTACCTGAGATTATCAGAAGACATTTTGGACCTGATGTGAAATTGTTTTTCTTCTAAAGAGCATACATTGGAAATTACATGCTTGAAAGAACAGAACTCAGAATATTTTTAACTGGAAGATACAAATTGTAGAGAAATGTTGAGGAACTGGACTATACTGCTGCCTGTAATTGAGAATGGGATTGATGGAGAGAAAGTACAGGTGGCCTCTGTGGAACATCACCTATATGTAATTCAGAGCCCTAATAAGGTTTGGTTTGGGGATTTTTCCTTTGCTTTGGTCTTTTTCCTTTTAAATCAGAAAGTATAGACATAATTCTTTGAAAAAGAACATCCCACACTTATGGTCAGCCTTTGAGCTGACCAGTGAAGCAGTCCCAGAGCCAAGGCAGAGCTGACACCAAAATAACCAATGCAGTGTTCATGTGGAGATTGGAGCTGCAGAGAATTGTGTGGAGGATGCAGGGAGATTGTCAATGAGATTCATTTGAGTGCCTGGACCAGGTTTAAAAGCTTTGCGTATTTGATCCTTGTAGATGCAAAGATGAATGACAGTTTTGCTGCAGTTCTTGGTAGATTTCCAGGAATTTTGTTCCAATGCACTTTTTTCCACTCTTTATTCTTGTCTGCAAAACAATTAGAAGATTAATGTTATAACTCTATTTAATATAAACTTTGTTAGGCATTCAGAAAAACTCATTTGAGTTATGGAAACACATTTTCAGCACAAATTCAGAAATTTAAGCCATCATGTAAATCTTATTGACCTTGTTGGGTCCAGCTACAAAACCATACTCAGCAATTGCATTTGTAATTGACTGGCAGCCAGAGCTGAGCTGTAGTTCTGAAACTTCTCAACCCTTATGAAGTGGCAAATAGCTCTGACTGGCTTTATTCCTGGAATGGCTTGGATTCCCAACACAGGAAATTCCTTAAGAATGGAATTTGTATGGAATACTCAACCACCAGCAGGCACAAATCAGAGGGAAAGCGGCAGGGAAGGAGTAATTGCACTTTGGTCAAAGTATCAAAGACAAGATGATCCAGAAGTCACACAAGGTGACAAGATTTATAGGCTGGAACCTGCAATGGATTGATGAGAGGAAATTGTCGTTAGCCATTGCAAATAGTGGGTTCATGTATCAGGATATTGCCTCACCAAATTGTTGGAAGATAAATGGAATAGCAGGACCAACAAGAGATTTCTTCAGTGAATTCTTAGAAATGTTATTTCTCATTGTTTCATCTGTGTGTAGACATGTTGATGGTGTGTTTTCAAAAAAAAAAAAGTATTTATATCAACACAAATAATATCTGTCATGACAGCAAGTGAATGGGTTGTGGGAGGGTATGAGACAATGTGTTCAGTTTGCAGCCTTTCCTTTGTGTAGCAGGAGAATTAAATTGGGGTAAGGGAGGACCTAACATAGTGAAAGTGATTTGGCATTCATTCAGATCCTTGAACAGATTTCAGCTGTAAAAAGAAAACAGCATCTTCCCACAAGCACCAAATTGGAAGCAAAAATATTGCAAAGAATAAGGGTTCTCTGTGAATATGTCAAAAAATCTAAATTTCATTAATCAAAATGAGATGCAAAACATCTCAGTCATTCAGCTGGAGCGACACTAAATACAGCTATTTAGGATGTAACCTCAGCTCTTCTACACTGTTTACTAGTTCGTGTTCCTTGTCAGTTAAATGCGTCACTTGCAGGGAGTTTTAAAATTCCCAAGTAAAACAATTGGAAACTTGAATTGTACAAGACATGACTGGTAAAAAGCACATTTTTTTGCAGTAGCCAAAATATGAATCATGAGAAAGAAGTGCTGCTGACAGGAAGAAAATTGAAATCTTTGAGGTGCAGTGCTGGCAAAATTTCAGAAAAGTAGACAAAGGCTTACAGCAAATTTATGTGTTTGCTCATGACAGCCATCAGAATGATCATTATCTAAAAGATATAATTAAATGAAAGCAGTGCTGGAAGGTCATGGTAATAGAGGACAACCATGGTCACAGGGATAAAAGATAATCCGGGGGGTTGGATCCTCATGCTCAAAGCTATCAGTCACTTGAGACGGCTTCTAAAATTCTGTTGTATGGAGGCTATAAATGAGTTTTTTTGTTTGGAGTGTGTTTGGGTTTGTTTTGGGGTTTTTGGGGGGTTTTGTTTGTTTTTTTTGTGGGGTTTTGTTTGCTTGTTTGTTGTTGTTTTTTGGGGTTTTTTTTGGGGGGTGGTGGTTTTGTTTTTTGGTTTGTTTTTTTTTTTTTTTTTTTTTGCTTTCCTTGTGTTCGTTTTAATGCTGTAAACCTGATAATATTATTACGCTACTTTTGGAAGAGGAATTGATCCTCCTCCACGTTTGACAAATTATACAATTGTGAGGTTAATGGCTGCTGAGCTGCACATGTACTACCCGTGTTCCAGTCTGCTTTTAGAGCCACAGGTTTGATTTTTAAAAACCCCACAACCTCTGATGAATGCACCTTACAAAAAACTTTACGGAGAACACATATTTTCTACATGTGATCCTGCATGACTGACAGTGACATTTCTTTATGGTGAAAGACATCTTTCTCTACAATGAGAAAAAAGCAAACATATTCCTTTTCTGCTTCCATTAAGACCTCTATGATTTTTATGTGATTGTTGGTTTTTTCAAGTACTTTTTTTGTTACTGCCAAGTTTATAATTGAGTCTCCTTTACCTCATAGTCTTCCCTCTTCATATTTTGTTGTTTCTCTGATGACTTCAATATTTTTCTGTAAAATCATCAGTACATGCTCATAATATGACCAGGTACATTTTCAACATAGAGAAAAATAAAACAGGTGAGGAAAAAGAAACAAACAAAAAAAAAACATTTGCGGTAGAGCAAATCAGTGTTCAGGCTCTTGTTTTCTGCTTTCATATCCAGTAATAATAAATAAATTAAGGTGCATGGCTTATCAGTAGCAATGAGAAGGTTGAATTAAGGTACATTATATTTTAAAGTGCATTTCCCTTGTGAAATGATCCAGGATACAGCTGTAAATATTCTGTATGAAAGCATGCATCAAAATTTGATGTTCTTCTAGGGACATCAAGTTACTGGTTGACATGAGTTGGAATTCATAAGTTACTCATCTTATCTTTAGTGCAAAGGGGCATATCAGGCTCATTAAATTCACCCAAATTTCTCCTTATTTTTAACATTCCTTTCTTTTTTTCTTTCTTTTAGAGTGTGTACCTGCTAGACTATATTAATTACCCTGAAACAACAGACATAAATCAAACATCCCAACTGATTTCATCCCCAATGTATCTCAGAACACTAATTATTAGCAGAAATTAGCAAAAGCTGTGCATGAGTAAGTATGCAATGAGTGAAAAAACAAAGGCTCACAGTCCTTGTGGTGCAAGTTGTCCTTACCAGTCTCAGATGAGAAAAGCCTTCAGAGCTGGTGTGGAGCTGAAAATATTTCAGTGCCCCTGTGTCTGTAAAAGATCTTGTAAGTGTTTGCCACTTGTGGCTATCTTTTCCTAAAGAATTCAGATATTTGAGTAGCTTTGGAGTAGTTTAAGATGCTGAAAGACCTAATTTTCATCTTCTTCTCCCTGTAAACTCTCTCTCTTTTTTTTTTTCTGTACATATGTCTTTTTTACCCAAGGAGTCTGTTCTTATTAAGCTCAGGGCTTATGCTTGAAAGTTTAGCCAGCTCTTGTCCACAGTCTTATCCCTTATGTTGGTGAAATGTGTTACTCACAATACCAGTAGTGTCTAAATATCTATTACATATATAAAAGCAGTGTGAGGCAAAAATGGCTTGTTTTTATGGGGTATCAATATTCATGGCAATTGTAATTGTTGTTGCAGTTGTAAAGAGAAAAGAAATGGGGAACCTATTAAACAGATAAAATATCAAGCATCTGAATTGTGAAGATGATTTAGCATCTAATCTAAGTCAATCTGTGCAGATACTGCTAGAAAGGCTTAGGGCTATTCCATCCTAAAAAATTTTTGCAAGTAGTTACTGTTACTTGCATTTATCTAGAAAATGTTGGGTTCCTTCCATTTGAAGGATGCAGGGAATTAAAAATGGTCTCTTTCTTTTCTCCTTTGTACATGCAGAAGAACCAATGTCTGCACAAATTGTTGTGTCACACAAATGGGAGTGTGGCAGTCTCATTTTCTCTCTAATACCTTGAAACTGTTCCTGGCTGCTGTGTGATTGGGTGTATGACAGGAACAGGGACTCATTTAGGATAGGAAAATACGACTGGAAAGTCTCCAGGTGTTTGGTTTGATTTAGGTGCATTTGTAGTTGTGTCAGGGAGAGAATAAACCCTAAGGAAAGCCATAGAGTTGTGATGTATTGCACTACAAGGACTGCACTAGAGCCCCTGTCTGGCAGTGTAAATAAAGACTTTTATATTTTCATTTATTGGCTGCAGTGCTAAGAAAGCTTTGCATTGCCTGGTAGAAGTGGCCGAAAAATAATGTATGGAAAATCCATAGAAGACAAAGAGGCATTTCAGAAAGTAAAGAACAATTGGCAATATCATCAAAGACAAAAGCATTGTTATATACAGGTTGCTTTGATTCTTCAAGAACCCATTGATATTTTCCCTGGCACTGAGCTGCTAACAACACCTTCAGCAGGAAAGGCAGAATCTGCTCTCACTGGGGGTGAGTGGGTTGCATATTCCATTTGTATTTTACTTAAAAGAATGGATCAAGCCCTCTGCCTCTGGGGCTGTGGGATCTTTTTCTTCAGCCCCATCATCACCAGACTGAGTTCTGGGTTCTGTGGAAGTGCAGCAGTTCTGACCCAACTGTGTTGGGGGACAAGAGCACACTGAGGGCTGGAGAAGAGACTCAACCTCCAAACCAAAGTTTGGTCTGCTTTTCCACAAACATGAAAGAAAATGGTACATCAAAGACCATAAAAAATTCACACATTGCATTAAGCCCACATTCACATTTGTTTTCATAGGCTTTTTTATCACTGAATGTGTAGGGGCTATGATATATTGTGTAATACCTTCAATATTTTAGTAGAAGTGAGTGATTTACAAAGCAATACAATTCACTGGTCACTTCATTAACTCATGAAAATTAGCTGTTTTCTACAGAGCATATACATTTTCCTTTGCTCTAGAGTAAGTCTATATAATATATCCAGCAGTGAATGTACCCCTGAAGGCTTTTAAGCTTCAAAATATGAGTCAGGAGCAGGCAGGAACCACTGGCCTGAGTTCTGCCACTGCCACAAATCCTGACGTCCTGAACCAGCCCTTGTGGCTCAGATATCACTGTTAAAGTGGAAATGGATGTGAGCAGAGAACCACTGTGGAGGAGACCACAGCCCACAAAATCTGGTTTTATTCATGTAATATCAAAGGAGAAAAAAAAAACAAAACCAAAAAAGAACAACAACAAAACAAAAAACAAAACAAAACAAACAAACAAAAAAAAACCACACCAAAAAAAAATCCCAACCAAACAAAAAAACCCCCACAATGATCTTGATCTAAAAATTCTCCAGGAATGTCTAGGGGATGTTTGTAGTTATCTCTTATTTATACTCATTTGATGAAAGAAGGAAATGGGATCAGGATATACAGTCTGTCACTTACTCTTTGATCAGCTCTATGCAGGAATTGTCACTAAGATAGGCGAAACGTGCTCCAGGATCACACCTGTGTGTGTTGAGCCACAGGTACAAAAAGGAGGGGTGTAGCAATTTAACTGGGCATTTCACTCTGTGCAAATCATGAAAATCAAGGATTTGTGATACTGCATTTATCAGTGAGGCATTAGAGAACTGAGGTCTTGAATTTACAGGAAAAGAGCTGAAGGAGTTTGCACTGAGGTGGGGGTTGATCTTTTGTCCCAGGTAACAAGTGACAGGATGAGACAAAATGTCCCCAAGTTACACCAGGGGAGGTTAAAATCAGATATCAGGAAAAGATTCTTCACTGGAAGGGTGATCAAGCATTGGAACAAGGATGTAGTGGAATCACCATCCCTGGAAGTGCCCAGAAAATGTGTTGCTGTGGCACTTGGGAACATGGTTTAGTGGTGAGCACTGCACTGCTGGGTTAACTTGGACTTGATCTTGTAGGGCTTTTGCAGCCCTAGGGACTCTGTGAAGGGCCTGAATGCAGAGCTCATCCACTGGCACAGAGACACGGCCAGTGGCAGAGCAGGAGCATTGAATAAATTGCATTTCTCTTTCCCACTGAGTGCCAAATAACCATTCCAGTCCCACTGCTCTGAGCTCACAGCACTGCTGCAGAGTAGGCCCTTGGTTCCCAGGGGTAAAAAAAAAAGCTGTTCAGGGTCTGTTTACCTGCCCAGGATATTTTCATCTGGGAACCAATTGCAAGTGCTAGTAAAGAAATATATGTCCAATTCCATGACTTGATGTTGTACCTTCCCAAGCCTCACACTGCAAATTCCAATGCTTTGGAGGAAAGATGTGTGCCTGTGGGCTTTTTAAATTAGCAGTCCTTACCAAGTGCCCATATGTGGTGTGTGGTTATGTGTTTTTAACTCCCTAAGTTTGCTTTTATCTCTTTGATTTGCACACACACGTACCCAGTCACACGACACACCAGTGTGCCCAAGAGGTGCTTCTTGCAAATTTATGTGAATCTTCAAGTTGTTACTGAGGAATTAATTATGTTAGTGAGTTTGTTTAAACAAAACAAAACAAAAAAGTTGCTTTTTGAATCGTAAGGCTTAACATTTTATTGTCACATATGCACAGCAATAATGTTAAAAGAAAAGCTTTCTGCTTCCTTTCCACGGAGTGATTCTGAGGGATTAGCTTATCCCAGTGCACTGCTTTGCTAAGAGGGCAGATGCTGAGTTTCTCAATACCTCTGAGGGTGTCCAGCACCTTGCAGAAAATGGCTTAAGGAATTCAGCAAGATGGCATGGTCGAGTGTGTCTTGAAAAAGTGAAAAGGTTTTAATAAAAGAAGAAAATTACAAAAAATACAAAGAACAAAGCCGAGCACAGTGTAAGGACAGGTCCCACACACCTGCTACAACACCCCAAGAATGTGCTGAGAAGCCTCTTGCTCTCCCTTGAGCACTGGACGATTTAGGTGGGTTTTTCTGGCAAACAGCCCAATAGAGAATAGTTACTTTTCTAAGGAACAGGTAAACAGACCTATCAATGTTTTTGTCTTGGCATTGAACCAATTACTGCCAGGAGAGCAAAGAAACTTCCAGTGTTCTTCCCTTAGAAGGATTTGGGATGAGTCTTAAACCTTTCCCTGTAGGGACACACCTGCTCGGGTGTGGGGTGCTTTCCTACAAGCAGACACTTGCTCAGGCCAGCAAATAGCACAGGCAGGTTTGTGCCATTACCCTGCAAGAAAAGTGGCAGTAATTGCTCTGCCAATTTTAGGCTAACAGTTGCTTTCCTGTGTCACTGGGGAGTGGGCAGTGTGGGACTTGGGGGACAAAGAGGCAGCAGTGGGACAGAGCTGAGGGCCAGGACTCCCCCAAACCAGCACCAAGGTGTGCTGGGGCTCCAGCTGTTCAAAGCAGTGTGAGTTTCATCATTTCAGCTTTCCAGTCTCTTTCCTGCTTTAGTCCGTTTTTCTATATCCTATTTTAGCTGGAGTCTCCCTAATTTCAAGACTCCCCCGTGGTGCCCAGGATTTTCTATAGCTGTGAGAATTGTGAGTTGTTGCCTTGGAAACACAGTTGTTCATGCAGCTGTTGTAACTATACTTGTTAATTTTGCTTTATCACAAAAGGTTTCAAAGCTTTTTTTCTGTATTTGTCTGACATTTCTTGGTTCTGTAACTCTTTATAACATTCTGTTTGACAAATTGGAGGAGGAAGTAGAACTTCAGCCTCACAGTGTACAGCATGCCCCCATGTCCTGACTGAATCACCTGCTTCCCTGCCCTTGGAAGCCTCCAAACTCCATTCAGTCCCATTCCTGCCTATTCAAAAAAAAAAAAAAAAAAAAAAAAAAAAAAAAAAAAAAAGAGTCTTTGAAAATGTCTTTTGATACTCTATATCAGAGCTTCTGTGTGCAGATGCTGGGGACAGCATGAAGCAGCAGCTCCTCCAGGTTTCTGCACAGGAGCAGACAGGTGTGGGCAGACAAGTCCTGGGCCAGCCTGGGCCTCTGCTCCTGCTGCTTGGGACAGCTCTGGCAAGAGGTGCCAGGTGATGCTGGAGTGTTTTACCCACGTCTGGCACCTTTCCTTGAAAGTTCCTCTGGTACCAGAGAACGACTCCTTTTCATACATGCTGCCTTTGGTACGAGAGCTCCTAATCCTCTCCTTGGGGCCTCCTGCTCAAGTCCATCTCCTTGAAGCAAAAGGCATTTATTTTCTGTCAGTGCTGAGAGCTGGGATTGCTGTATTGGAGAGAAACCACAGAGGATCCCTTTCCAGGACAGGCCTCCTTCCGTGCCAGCTGTGTGCTGGTGCCAGGGCTCGGAGCTGGCAGGAATGTGTGGGCAGGAGCAGCGTAGTTATGAAAGTTGTGTATGTTTGCTTTTTTTTAGCCAAGGCTCCTAATTGCCAGCATATTTTCAGTGCATATACCTGTCAGCTACACCGGTTTAGCTGGCATTGCACTGCCTTTATGCTGTCTTATGGTTTTATAGCAGCATAAAAAAATGGTTTGAGTTTTGTGAGTCGCTTCCTCTCTGAGCTTTCCCATTTCCCCTGTCGGCAACACGAGCCATAATAGCTAGGGAGAAGGACAGGTGGGCACTATTTCTGCTCTCTGAAAGAGGAAAGGAGGGCTGCTAAACCAATAAATAGAACAAGCTGCTAACTGCTATGTTACAGTGCTTTTGTCTCCTGGCACTGACTTGTTTTCCATGGACCTCAGTCCACAGCAACAGCCTGTGCTGCTACAGTTTGTAGCTCAAGTTTTTTGGAACTTTATTGTGAGATTTGAGTCAAGTCAGCAACAGAAAGCACAGTCACAGCTGGCTTTAGGTGCCCAGTGTGGTTTGACTGGATTTGCTGTGAAGAAAGGTAACCTTATTATAATGTAGTACAACTTTACTTTCTATTGAATTTATTCATGCGATTTTGCCGTAGTAATTTGTAGATTGTGTTCTTTAAAGCAAGGAAAGCTACTAAAAAGGAGATCAAACTAGAAACACCTGAGCAAGTAACAGGCAAATATAAGTGCTGAAGCAGGCAAGGAATGTGTGTTTGTGTTTGCTTATAAACAACCTTTATAAACTCCACAGAAATTGTAGCAATTCTTTTCAAGTCGTCATTATCTGATGATAGCACAAGTTTTTCAATCCAATTGCAAAAATTACTCAGTCACTTCAGAGGTGAAGAGCAGAAGAATTAAAAAAAAAAAAACAACAATAGTGGACAATTAAAGAATTCCTTGAACTGTCGCTGAGAAGCACAGAGAACATCCTGAGGGTGATCAAAGGCACTTTTCTACACTATTCTCTTTCGTGATTCCCTTCTTAGAATAAACAATGTTTCTGCAGAGAAGCAGAAGCCATACCTTCCACCCCTCAACTGCATTCATTACCCTGTCGGGGATGATAGAGGATCTGCTATTTTGCCCCAGTTTCTCACTGTATGGGGAGAGGATTTACAAAGCTCTTCTTTTTTTTTTGGCTGGGCAAGTGCAACAAAGTGCATTCATAACTTCAGAATCAGGGCAGTAATGTAAAGTAGAGGATGGTACCAGATTCAGAACAGCATCTCTGTCGTAGTTTTAGAAAATAATTAAATACTAAAATAAGCACAGTCTGGATTGTTGAAATGTTGACAGCTAAACTAATCTGTATTTTTCTGATTTTATGACAGCACCTGAAATAGTTGCTTCCACTGATTGTGTTGAGTATAGAAAAGAAATTCTATTTGACTCTAGCAAGTTCATATAGTAGCAGATGCAATATTCTGGCAGCTAGATATTAATGGTCTGTGAGTATCTGCACTATAAGGATTGGTAAACTTATTAAGAATTTATTGAGGTTGTGTCCTTGGTTGCTGATTGGATTGAGCTGTGAGAAGTGTTGTACAGTATGTTCTGTCGTATTCGGATATTTTCTTCCTCTGTCAGCCCTCCCTGGGAGGACACTGACATAATAACCTTCACAACACAAATTTCCAAAGCTTGATCTCTGGGACCTTAACGTCTTTTAGACTTGCAGAGTTTTGTTGGTTTGTTGTTTTTTTGGTTGTTGTTTGTTTTTCGTTTTGTTGGGTTTTTTTTTTCTTGATTTAGAGGATGCTTTAGATGGGAAAGAGATTTTCAATTGCAAAACACTTTACATGTAATAATCCAAACACACTCCATGCTGCATTAGCAACAGTGCAGGCAGTAGGTCCAAGGAAATTATTGTTGCACTCTTGAGCTCTTGTGAGCCCCTGCCAAGAGTCTGGGCTGTGTCTGGGCTCCCTGCTCTGAGAAAAACATGGATTTACTGGAAAAAGTCAGGCAGGGGCCACCACGAGCTGGCGCATGTCCTCTGAGGAGAGGCTGGGAATTGGGTTTGTCCCTCTTGGAGAAGAAGAGGTGAAGGGAAGATCTCATCACAGTTTGCAGGTGCCACAGAGAAGAGCGGAGAAAATGGAGGCACTGTAAACAATTAACACTGGGAGAAATTCCCCAGGAATCCTCTGGAATCTCCATCCCTGGAGAAATTTAGACATGGCTCAGGGCAATACCTTCTTGGTGGATGTTCTCTGAGCAGGGGGTTGGACTCCATGAGCTCCAGAAGCTGCTTTCAGTCAAAATTATTCTTGTGCTCTCTAATTTCTTTTCATCTTATCAGCCTTATCAAAAAATATATTCATCATCTACACAAGGAACTAAGGGGATAAAAAAAAAGGAGAAAGGTTTTTGTATTGGAGGATTCATTTTACTCTTTGTTCAAGCAGAGAAACTAGCACAAAACAACAGATACTTTTCACTGTGAGAGGATGCAGGGTCTAAGAAGAGAGGGACAAGAAACAAAACAGAAAAAAAAACCCCAAACACAAAAAAAACAAACAACCAACTAAAACAAACCTCCCCAAAAACAAACAAAAACAACAACAGCAACAAAAACAACAACAAAAACTGAAACAAAAACAAAAAACCCACAAAAACCCCAAACAAACAAGCGAACAAACAGAAACACCCAGAAGCCCCCTCATGAAGATTGTTCAGAACTCTGCCAGAGAAACTGGGAAGAAAAAAAAAAAAAAAATAAAAATTAAAAAACTATATTAGATTCTCCTCCCAGGAACGGAGTGGCAGGGAAATGGCTGGTGCCTTTGCTACCAGTGACAGCATCTTAATCTGTGCACTTTGTACTTCCTCAACCGCTTCCCCTATTGTATCCCAGCTATGGAACTGCAGAGTCAAAAAACTAAATGATGAAGATATGTTTGCCCATTCCTGGCTCGGATTGCCCCTTGGCAGCGTGTGTTTGCCTATCTCTGGCACTCACAGGGATTATTAGTTCCCTTCCTGGCACCCAGGATTTGCATCAGGGCATTAAGGGCACAAGGACCCCGTGAGTGAACACCTATCAATATCCTAAAGACACTTGGGACCCTGAGAGCCTTTAAGGACTTTATAAACTGGCTTATGCAGATGAGGAGATACCTCAGTGAGCCACCTTTGGCAGCTGCTGCAACAGCCTGAGGAATTGAAATGAGATTTAGGAGGGTTACTCAGTGCTTTGTTCTTGATTCTACTAAGGGGAAGAAAAGCTCTGTAATAGGAGAGGGCTGGATTCCAGCACTCTCAGAAATAACTGTAGGGGATTAGTTGCCAATAAAGTATTATTTTCTGCCACTGTTTCTACCACTGAGATCACAATACTTTCTCAAAAAACACCAGACAGAAACAGGATGTTTTTTGAGAATACCTCTCCATTTGCACTATAAACCGAGGCATGGATATAATAAAGGGATGAGTGGCATAGGGATCTTGCAGCTATCAAGGTAAATATCCTTCCTCCAGCTCCCTAATTTAGAAAGTGTCTTACCTTTTTAGCAGATATTTTCTTTGGGTGTCACACATTCATGCCAGTACTACCTGACGTATCAGCACTCTTCTGCTGGCTGAAGTCAAAAGGGAAAGGGTACAAAGGGAAGGAGGGGTCACTTGCTGTTAAAATGATCACATGATAATCACCCACAGCCTCATAGTTTAGTAATAAAGGATGAAGCTATTCTGTCTTCCCAGAACAGCTTTACTGACACAACAATGTGTTCTTCAATGCTTTACCTGTGAAAGGAGACTCTTGTGGTTGGTGTGCAGCCCCTGGGCAAGGAAAGAAAGTCGTAAGTTCTTTCCTCCAAACAGCAGAACAGACAAGTGCCAGAACTCTGTGTAATCTCTAACTGGTGGCTGGGAGTCTCCCAGTTCTGCTGTACTTAACTGCTTTGACAGGTTGTGCTGAGGGCACAGAGCACTGAAACGGGCTGTTAGACAGGCAAAAGGTTAATTTGACTGGTCTGGAAAGCACTAACAGAAGAATGTGGCAAATCCATTCGTCAGTCAGAGGAAGGGGAAATGACTTGTTACTACTGAAGCATGTATTGTTATTTCAGAAATAACCAGCATCGGTCACAGAAATAGCAACAAGATGGTTGCTTCAAGGTGCTTAATCCCTGAGAAGGGAAGCATGGAGACAGTGCAGAATAAATTGGAATGGAGTTGCCTGTGGTTAGCTGCCATGCCTGCAGATATAATAACTAGCCATGGGCCAAGGCAAGGCTTTGATGCAAACACAGGCTCACTTGAAATGCCCAGCACGGACAAAAGAGTTGCCGGGGCTGCTGAAGTAGCTCAACAGTAAAAGTATAGCTCTGATCTTTTTAATAACCCAGATTAAGCATAAAAACCCAAAAGAAAAATGAGAATCTATTGGTGAGTATGTGTACCCTCCTATAAACTACAGCAGGAAAACTGAATGAAGCTGAAAGACAATTTAGTAACTCCCTTGTACCATAATTGGGCACAGCGAGCTCCTCAATTCAGCATTTTATAGGAAAGAGAAGAATTAGAGAGGATGAGGGGGTGTTATTCTTTCTCTTTAGGATAACCAGATTTCTGTAACCCACCAGCTTTACTTTTTTTTTTGTACTCCTGGCATGAGATTTCCCTTTACCATGGATTTTGCAACCAATAAGAGTCAGAAAGCATGAGGGGTTTTAAAGCTTGGTGAAGCTTTTGTTTTCATAGAGTTGTTTGTTTGTTTTTTATTAATTTGCCAAAAAGCTGATTGGCACATTGAAGGTATGCATGTGTGTGAGCTGACATATGTATCTATGCACACTGCATATAAATAGACGTTAAAATCCAGCATCTGAGGAGTCACTCTCAGCAGCAGCTTTGCCACAGGTGAAAAGGTGATTTTTTTTAGGGCCATTGAACACTGTAAATGTGTTCATTGTATCAGTGCTTCAGAAATACCCATTCTAAATGACTTTGTGTTGATCCACTGTGAAAATTCATTGTGCTCAATTGCCCTCAAAATTTCTCATTTCTCATCTGTGATGTTGCAGTCTGCTGGCTGCACACCAGGCCACGGTACAGCCGGGCAGGCACCTAGCTCCAGAGGGCCTGGAAAGGTTTTTTATTTCCTGCCAGGCTGCTCTGTGGTCCCCAAAAACTGAACAAATCTGTGTCAAGGGCTTGGAGCTGTAAGACTTTCATGGGTGGGAATGGACTTTGTGGAGTTGATGTTGAGTTGTGCTCACACAAAGAGTTTCCGTGTGTCCCGTGTCACACAGTACATGAGATGTGGAAAATGGAACTTGGCTTTAATTTTTAATCATACCTTTGATTCAGAGAAGTCAAACCCACCCTTTCACCAGTTCAGTTCTATTCAGTTTAGGAGAAAAAGAAAAAAAAAAAAACCCTAAATTATCGGGTGGCATAAATAACTTCTGGCATGCATGGCAAGAAGTTGAGTCATAAAATGATTGTTAGGGTTGTTTTTTTTTTTTTTTTTGACATCTCGTTGAAACAAGACTTACAGGGAGGGTTTTTTACAATTTTAGAAAGGAACATTTATAGCTGACTTTTAATATGTTTTATTTGTCCCTTAATTTACTGTATTGTTTGATTCCCTATGAAAGCCTTTGCAAATCAGCCTTTCAGCTGTGAGGGGAACAAATGCCTGCTTTGGAACGGAGACTGGTGAAATTTAGAGACCTCTTGGCCAGTCCTTATTGTGCTGCAATATCTGTGGATTCTTTCAGGCAGTGGAATATCAATGATACCAGAGAGGCATGGTGGGATTGACAGAAGAGTTGGGTGAGGAAGTTGTGTCTAGGAAAATGAGAACTTTGCGTCCAAACAAGATGTGGCAGGAAGCGTGTTGTGGAGTACAAAACTCTAAATGTAAAAGAAAATTTGGTTTGCTTCACCTTCCAACCTTCTGCTTGTGAGTTCACAAACTTCTGCCTGTAGTTTAGACAGGTCGGACACTTTGTCTTAAAAGTCAGGGCAGGAGATGCTTAATCATGTAAGAAGACCTCGATTTTTCTTCCAGTTAGCAGGAACTTTATTACATCATTGTACTAACATCTTGCTGCAGTGATGGTTCATTTCTGAGTTGCTGTAGCGGGGAATTCCTCCTTAAGCACCACACAAGCCACTGCTCCAGCAGTGATTCAGCCTCTGTTATTAAGCCTGAGATTCAACAGGACAGTGGCAAGGTCTGACTGCCTCGCTCACAGTCTGTTCAGTATGTGAACCTGCTCCATATTTTCCTACAAATTCAAAACTCTGTGTTGTTTGAATTGTTTTAATCTCGAAAAAGGGAAAAAGAGAAATAAACTCATTTTGTTGTTTTTTTTGTTGTTTTGTTTTGCTTTTGTTAGCAGACCATTTGTCTTCCATTTCTGCTCTGCACTGTTTTTATTTCTCAAATAGATTCCTTGTTAGCCGGTGAAAGCTGTCTCCCAAGGATATGAACATCAGCAGTCATTTTTTAAAGGAAAAGCAGTATTTGCCAGCACACTGCATTTCTAGTTTGGGATGTTAAGGGTACAACAAATTTTGATCCTGGCAAACACCGAACCCTTTCATGTCTCTGTGTCTGTACATTAATTTCTAGAACCTAGTGATGATACTCTGGGTGGCAAAGAAGTACTAATTCATGTAAATGGTGGCATGAACAGTCATAATTCATCTGTTCTTCGGGTTTAAAAAAAGACTGAGCATTCTAAATCAGAAAATATTACCTGATTTGATTTTATATAATAGTTTGTTTCTTTTGAAGTTCTTGGGAGCAGAAGGAAAGAACTTCCTCATTTTAGTTCTTCTTTTTTATTATGTATTTAAATGCATTAAATGAATAGAACCATTCTTATAAAGAAAATAAAACATAAGAGAATTATTCTTCTGCCTAAGCTTGTGAGAGCTGGGCTTTGTCTAAATTATTTGCTGACTTCAGTCATCCATTTCTCAGAAAGAAAAAGAAAAAGGTGCAGCATCACATAATCTCAGAAGGTCTCTCAGGAGAAGACAAAGGCCAGCTTGTGCCTATTGTCTAGACTCAACCGTTCAATACTCATCATCCTTCTTATTCTTATGCCTCAAAGTAATTTCAAAATGAGGAGAGATAATGGGAATAGTTGTATGAGAGCAGCATCTCTGGCAAATATGACCAATTCTGTAGAAAAGGAGCTGCTCTTGTTATAAAGCTTTAATTTTCTTTTACTCAGTTTTACTGCAGCTCTTCAGCATTTCACTGCTGGTTTTATGGCATTTCAAAAAACATTTTCTTCCCCAGTAAAATATTATATTTACGTCATCTGTAAATTTGCACTTTTACAGAGCTCCAAGTGCATCTTTTGTTTTGATAAATTGCATTTTTATTGCAGTTGCACTCTGTTTCATAATTAAATCACTTTCAGTCTAAGTAAGTACAGGAAATCTATGCTTCAGTGTGCAAGTCTGCTGACAAAGTGAAGGGTAACCCAATTCTCATCCACGCAACTTTTTAATTAGTTGCTGCACATCTGAGGATTAGGCTTGTTGGGATGTCTTGCAGAAAATAGCATTAATATTCAATTTGGTTAAGGGCTTTCAATAAACAAACAGAATTAATAAAGCTATTAAGCAAATGTCTCTGATGACCACTTTCCATATGGATTGCAGCTCTTCAGAAGCATTTCCTAATGCAGGCAGCTGAGAAGGGTTTCTCTGCCCATGGTTTGGCTGAATCTTGAGGAGTAGTTGGGTATTTTCCATCCTGAGCTCATCTGCATTTGAATTTGCTGAACGTCTTTTCTGGGGTCTACAAAAGCCAGGTGGAAAAGATTTCTTTGTTACAAGCTCTGTTATCAGCCTCTCAAAGTACAGTATTTCATTTTCTCTTTGTCTATTTTGTCTAGGTTTCAGAATATTCAGAGTCTGAAGAAGAAAGCTTTTTTTTTTTTTTTTTGTGAGTTTGAAATTATTTTAGATATGAGAGGTTTGTTAAATTATGCCTTTATCTGGATATTTTATTTTATTTTATTTTTTTAACATGATGAATGTTTCTCTGGATGAGCCTCTACAGCTCCAAGTCAAATGGTTGGCATTAAAAAACGGCTCATCTAATGTAAACCTGAGAATTATTTTAGGGTTATATTTTCGTTTGAAAAATCTGATTTTTCAGTGAAGAGAACCAATATAAAAGTTAATTCTTATTTCTTGGAAAATAAGCTTTGCTACTTACGTAAGTCCTGGCAAGATGGTGTTGATTTTGTGTGGAGATTTGGGCTGGTTTTATGGTACTATAAATTCACTTTATATTATGGCTTGCTATAAATCACAAACATCCTTTCACAGCCTCTGAGGGCTATTGAGGTAACAGTGATGAGGTAACTTCTCCCAAAATACTGTTTAGATTCTGTTAAGATTCCTGTAGGGACAGGTTGTGTTTGCATTGAAGAGACATTCAGCTCTTGCTCAATATATACTATTATTTGTATATTCCATGTATCTGCAACTGTATGTGTGAAATTGATTTCACTTTGATTTTTTGTAAAGAAATTAAAAAAAAAAAATTTAAAAAAATCAGATGGCAGTAGAAGAAGCGCTTTTAAGAAGCCCAGCAGGATTTTTTATTCCAGGGTCTAGACCCTTTGGGTGTTGGTTCGTGATTTGCTCTGCACTGAGCTGCAATGATGGAGTTGTTCACCTGCCCAACAAAGGCTCCAGGCACTCCTGAAACATCTCTCCACAGACTTAATTTGGTGGAGAATACTAGAACTGCTTCCCTTAACCCACTGACAGAGAGACTGTTGGCTGACCTTGCTGAGGGTTGCAGAGGATCATCCACCAGGTGAGGGTTTGGGCAGGAGGCTGTGGAGAACCATTCCCGACTGTCCCAATTCAGTTTGCTGCCAGTCTGATCTGAGCCTCTGCTGCTGAGTTAGAGATGCTGAAGCACTGCAGGGGGTGTTTGTCTGGAAATTTTATCTTCTGCTTTATTGCAGAGGGGTCCAGCTGCATGGAAATTAAGTGGGACCCCGAGCAGCCTCTCCTCTTCCCCTTGCACTTTGCTCCACGCTCCCTGCTCAAGTTTGGGACTTTAACTCCTGGGAATAAATGAGGGGATATTCCATATTGTGGCCGCCAACAGAAGTAGGCAGTAGATGAACATTTCAAAGTAAGATTTCTTGTGACTTTTCACAGCTTTCAAATTGCAGTTTGCTTTGTAATCCATTGAAATTAAACAAGTTTCTCCCATCCAAGGCATTTTTCCTTGTCAGCAGGCAGGATCCAGCAGGCGTCTCTCCGCCATCCACAGGGAGCTCGTTAAACTCTATGATGTTTGCTGCTGTTAATTTGATATGGCACTGCATAAAGGACTGGCCCAAAGTCCACACTGCAGTGTAGTGTAGTGGAAATGATAAAATTCTTCCCTTGTTTGGTAGAGGTTTTCTCCCAACCCTGATTTCATTGCGTCAGCATTGAATGCAGAGCAGCTCTGTAGGAACAGATCAGTAGTGAGCTTTCATTCCTAAAATGAGAAACCATAAACTGCAGTTGTGTGTGTGACATTATTTTAATTTCCTGAATGCCTCTGGGCTGGATGCCTTTTCCCAGGGTTGGGGTTTCTGTGAGGGGTGAGAGCTGGCCACAGTTCCCTCCCTGCCTTCCCACCTTTGGCTCCTGGAGTGGTTCCTGTAGCAGACCCGGGGCTGGTGTAGCCCAAATCCATCCTCCTTCCCATGCTGAGAGATCTGTTTCCTGGACCAGCTGCTACGCAGCACAGGCAAGGTGGGAAAATCCTCCAGAAAGAGGATGCTTGTGCCAGGAAGGTTTGGTATTGTTTAGCCTTGACAATATGGCAACTTCTTTGTCACCTTAATGGGGCTTTTTCTGTCAGAGATGGATGCTAGATATTAAGGAGTCCAGGAGTAACCTGTTCACACGTTGAGCTTTTGAGTTCTCAGGAGAAAATAAATAAATGTTCCAAAATTATAAATTTGGAGGAAGCCTTTAATCAATTATTAATTGATTATTCACAATTGCACAATGCTTGTAGGGATCAAAACCTAATTTTGACAACATATGCAAACTTTTCCTTTTGAATTTAATAATATATTCTCAATCTGTTGTTCATTAAGGTGAACATCTGTGAATTCATTATTTTTTCTCTAAGCTTGCTGCACCACAAACTTCATTTCTTTAGCAAATTTTCCAAAGAATAATCCCATTACAAGCTTAGTTTGTAATACATACAATGACATCTTTGTTAGCATGTTTATCTATTTTTTGTTGTTGTTTTGGGGCTTTTTTGTTAGTTTGGGGTTTTTTGTTTGTTGGTTTGGTTTGGTTTTTTTGTGTTTTGGTTTCTTGTCAAACAAATCTTTGCAGCAAACTCTGTTTTGGGATGGCACAGAGAGTTTCACCAGGGCAAGTAGATAAATCTGGTTGAGGAAACTCACTGCAAAGTTTGAGATGTTGTTAACTCATAAAGATGTACCACAGGTTTCCCAAAATATGATGGTTCTTAGCTGTGAATGTCCACTTGCAAGTTATAGAAAACAGACATTTCATCCACCTCAGTGCTTGCCTTATTTTGTTGTTCCAATGTCGATTTTTAAAGTAATGCAATTGTAAAATTCCTCTCTTGCTAATTTTACATTGCTGTTGAGGTAAAATTGCAACAGTTTTCAGTGCATACCATGAAGGAGAAAGAAGGAATGGGTGAAAAATGCTGGTTTTGAACTTTTAAATGGAAATATGTAAAAATTTGGAGACAATGCCTCTAGGTGTTTCTTCAGACACTTTCCAGGCAATGCTGGTACTCCTGCATGGTACAATTGTAGCTGAACCCTGCCTGCTGAACCCTCCCAGGCACCTTTCTGTAGAGAGCTGCCTCTCGCTTTTTTATATTTTTTTTTTTTTCATAAAGTTAATGGTAAATGAAATACTGATGTTTCAGAGGAGATGAGTTACGTGCTGGATTAATTTGACCAGCCCACATTTAGGAGAGCACCAAGCAGAATTTGCAGCTGCAGAAGATTGTCACCGTGTTCCTGTGTTTAATGGAATAATTTAGGCACAGAGACAGAAAGAAGTCGGTACTAAAATGAGTACAAGCAGTTTTAGGCAGAAAACCTGTAGCTAATTTTCAATCCTGTAATTGAATTTGCAGTATAGCACATAAATAAAGCTGGGCTTTTTAAAAAGTTGGATGCTTTGCACTGCATAACAATGTTTTACTGCCTCGTAATGCTTCCCCGTGTATTTCCCCGTGTACTCTGCAGCTCCATTGCAATGCTGCCTGTCCAAAACTTTGTCCATGCTGCAGCCTACACAGTATTGTGTCAGGAGCCTTCAGAAATACATGCAAATAATTCACAGCCTGCTAAATACCAGCTGTTAATTTGTAATTTGCTGCAGCGCACTCAGCCCTCGGCGCGTGGTCCCTTCTGGATTGCAGCCTGAACTGAGGTGCAGAGCTCTTCCCTTAAAGGCTCTTGGATGATTTTGTGTTTTGCTCTCACTAAAGTCACAGAACCATGGAATCACAGAATGATTTGGCCTGGAAGGGACCTTAAATACCATTTAATACCCTGCCATGGGCAGGGACACTTTCCACTGTCCCAGGCTGCTCCAAGCCCCAGTGTCCAACCTGTCCCTGGGCACTTCCAGGGATCCAGGGGTTTCTCTGGGCACCCTGTGTCAGGGCCATCTCACCCTCAAAATAAATAGTTTCTTCTTGACATCTGATCTAAACCTGCTCTTTTTCAGTTTGAGTCTTGTCCTGTCCCCTTGTCCTGTCACTCCATGCTCTTGTTACTCAGAGCACTTTTTAAGAAGTTTGATTCCAAGCCTGGGCTTTGAAGGATTTGTTTTGGGTTGTGGTTTTTTTGGGAGGTGTTTTGTTTTGTTTTGTTTTGCTTTGCTTTGTTGGGGTTTTTTGTTGGTGGTCAGTTTTGGGGGGTTTTTGTTTGTTTGTTTTTTGTTTTGTTTTGTTTTTTTCCTGAAATGAAATTCCAACAGAATTTCTAACCGTATTAAATTACATCAAAAATTACGTGACATTCTTTTTAACTTCTTTTGACTTTACTGAAGCACTTAGACTTAGTAATTAAGCAAAATTTTGCAAGGTACCGAGTAAAATGGTGTTAAAAAGTTGCCATAAAGACATCAACTTCAACAGCTGTGCCCTTGAACTCACTGCTGCCTCACAGGTCTGGGTTAGATTGTGTGCATTAGAGATGCAATTTGGCAAAGAACTGTCTTTTCTCAACCTTTTTTTTAAAGTCAGTGGAAGCCAAGGCCACCTGGGTTGAAGCAGAGGACATCAAGCTCATTGTAAGATTGAGTCTTCACTGTAACTTATGCCCTTAACATTTTAGGTAATCCATTGATCTCTCTTGAAGAGTTAATATCTGTTATAATGCCACATTTCTACATCACCCAAAGTCAATTAAAAGACATGTATTATAGCTATATTTTAATCAAGGCTTACTGGGAAATGGAAGCAAAGAATTCTGCTTGCCTTAATAGTACCATTGGCAAAAAGAAAAGCTGACTGGAAAATCAAATTAATTACCTCTTCTTTATACGCCCTTTATATGTTCACTTTCTCTGTAAAATGAATTTAAATTATTTCTATACTAAGAAAAAATGTATTTAAAAATCACAAGAAAATGTAGATGTATCTTTCTGGACTCTTCACTTGGAGAATTAAAGTGTAATTCATTAAATTTTGCTCTATAAATAAGACCTCAGCAAAATACTGGTTGTCATTGAGAGAGGGTCAGTGAGCAGTGACTTTTCAGACCTTCCAGCCCCACCTACTTATGAGGTTTAAACTAGAGGTTTTGCTAAATTTTGAAGGGTTTCAGGACCACTTCTGAGAAGGATTTGCTTCTTTTTCATTTGTTCTAAAGTAAAACAAAAAAGGATATTTTAAAGATTAAATCATCTCCTCCAAAATATGATCTCACATAGTTCTTCAAATCAAATAGTTTATGGCATGCATGTCAGGGAAGGATTGTCATGGATGGTTGAATTTATTTTGATTGTTGGTTAGGAAAGCAAAGCCTGAGTTGCTGCTTACCACACACTAAGGATGGGCAAGAAAAAAAAATGGATTGGCAATGAATCTATTGGTCCTGTGACAGATTTGAGATTAAGTTCTTATACTTCCATGACATTTTGAAGTAGACCATTTTTGTTGAGGGAAAGAGAAAGGAAAAGGAAAGGTCATGTCTCTCTTATCAGGCAGTCATAGTCTTCTGTAAAATAGAAATGTCTGTTTAATGTCAGTGAACAGCCCAGATGGAGATTCATGTTGGAGCAAAACATCTATACTTTATCTTATACCTCAAAGTTTACACTACTTAAACCTTTTGATAACAGAATCCTAAGTCATTTTCTGATGGGATTCTTCTATCATTACACCATGATTCTCCACAGCTGTCCTTTTTTTTTTTTTGCTTTTCTCCTCCAAAATCAGCCCCTCTGCATTCCTGACATACTAATCCTTGTACCAGGTACCTGCAGTCCTGAAGGAGAAGAGGAGCTCAGTCTTAACTTACTGCATTAAAATATTTCATGGGGTTTGCTAAGGGTGGTTTTTGCAAGTCCTTTTTCCTTCCTGACTGAATGCATAGGCAGAGGAGCAAGAAAATCATTGATCAAAGTTATCAGCAAGGCCATGGTGGTGGTAGAAAGCACAAAGGGAGGAATGGGAAATGAAAACATTACCTACTGCAAGTTTGACTTCATCAGTCCTTTAAACTCTGTAGAAGGAGTAACTTCATTACTGTACTGCCTTTTGTTTTGTTCCATCTCCTCCTCTGTCTCACGAATCCACTTCTGGCATGTATGTGTTTACATAAGTGATTATTTCAAAAATACATTGCTTGAAAGCTTTTCTTCAGTGATAAAATAAGAAAGATTTCGTTCTTCTTCTTAAACACTACAGGCTATACGAAAATGGAAAAAAAAAATACTGTGGGCAGTCATGCTAGTTTAATGACAGTAATAAGAGCAACAGCTTTTACTTCATTATTCCGTGGAGTTACGGTCCTGAGCTGTTACTTCTCCCCACCTTAGAATAAAAGGGATTTAAGTGTAGTCTGCCTTGAGGTTAAACATGTGAATGTGCATTTGAGTGGTTGTGTGCATGGGGGCCTGGTGGCAAACTGGGAAAAACTGGACCACCTACAGATGAATACACTCAGAGGAAGTTTTGATATTGCCAGAAACTGAACTCATTTTAGCAGACAAGTGTATTTTTTTTGTGTGTGTCAGAGTGTGTGCGCGTGCAGAGGTTTTTAATTAGCCACATCTTCTCCTCACCATGCCCTTTTACATACGGAATATCCTTCAAAGAAAGGTACACTTTTTAACAGCTAAGACTTTCACGATATTTCTGGCAATAATTGGTGAATATTATTTAATAAGTAATGATTGAAATAACTCTTTCACAGAAATTACCTATTACGGAATTTCTGAAGTGATGGCAAATTATGTCGCATTGCATATTCATGCAGTTTAATTTAATACTATATTTAATGTGAAATATGACATTAATTGCTTGTAAATAGTTTTTTATACTCTAGATGCAGTTTTTTAAATACTGTAATTTCAGGAATAATGACCTGGCCAAACACTTCTATCAGTCAATGTCTTTGTTAATATTAGGTACATTGGCAAACCAATAACCATTTGAAAAGAAGGAAGTTTGGGTTATTTAGTCAAGCAGGGATTTAATTACATGTCTTCTGGAGTCTGATAGAATAAAGCAAGTGGAGGCAATGTTTTGGCAGCTAAGATCCTAGGAAATATAAACATAAGTAATTAGTTTATGTTCTGTTACTCTTTTCAGTTTTTCTTTACCTGTACTTTCCTCCTATTTCTTTTGCTTTTCAGTGGTCCCTCCATATCGGTGCTTGCTCATCCTTCTGCCTATGGGCATTTCATGTTCCTTTACTTTTCAGGATTGATTCTCCTTTAAGTCTTTTCTCTCTACCTTCTGCAGTTGGGTTTCATATTTCATACTCAGAGCAGTACTTGGCCTGATTTTTGATGCATTCTCATCAGCCCTTGGAGGGTTTCTTGCAGAAAGAGAGGGTGTGAATCCACCCATGGTCCCCGTGAGCCAAAAAGAGAGATGGTCACATCTGTGGAGCACAGGTCGCAGCATCAAAGTCAATTTTGTATAGACAAGTTTGTCTTTCAGAAAAGACAAATTTCACAAGATTTCTCTTTCAGTGTTTTGTCCCAGATTCCTGGAGTTCCTTCTCTTTGGGTCTCCGGAATTTTGCTTCCTTCCAATACTTCCTTGCTAGGAGCAGCGAGCTGTTCAAGCCTGGTGTGATTTGCTGTCATTAGTGTGATTTTACATTCCTTCCCAGATCAAAACATGTAAATGTCTCTAGGTCTCTTGGAAAGCTTTAATCTTGTAAAGTAGGTTTTATTGAAGAATTGTTGGTTTATTTTGACATCCATGATAAGTTTGATAATTGCATTAATAATTATTCTTTCATGTTTGCTATTTACAACCAACAAAGCATCTGATTCTGAACCTCAAGGAGAAATCAAAATTACAGTGGAGTCAAAGCTGTGACAGCAATTGAAAGGAGATGTGGTTTGTGTTGGAAAGAAACAGTTGAGTTTGAGGAAGAAGGGTGGCTCTGGGCAGCTCTGCTGGTCACTGTCCGGCAGTGACAGGGGACAACGTGTGTTCCAGCTGCAGCAGATTCCCTGTGATCCCCCCGCACAATAACTTTCTTCCGTAAACTAATCAATTTCTGCCCTCAATCCCTTGAGCAACTATTTAAATAACTGAGAGCTTAGTATGTCTCTGTTTTCAATTTACAGAATTTATCGCTTCACCTCTGGGTTTATAGTGGGGATGTGCTGAATCCGAACACTTCAAAGGAAATTTAGCAGTTGGAGTTCCTAATAAATCTTTAGTTTGCCCATCTGTATAATTTGTATTAACATGTCCATTAAAGGTTCGCTTACAGCTTGGAGATTTCCTCCAGGAACGCTTCAGAAAATTGAAATAAGGGGAAAGCTTTTAAACAACAACCAAAAAACAAAAACAAAAACAAAAACAAAAACAAAAACAAAAACAAAAAAAAAAAAAAAAAAAAAAAAAAAGGAAAAAAAGAAGATATTTCTTACTCTCAACATAGTTAGCCAAGTGCTTTTCAACTCCCAAATCATCTTGCATCCCAGTCTCTCAAGCTGGGAAGTATTGGAAAGATTGGACCCCCTCCTTGTCCTCTTCCTTTCAGTGAATTCTAGTTTGGAATTTTGTGCTCCTCTTGTAATACTTGTAGTATCAGGTCTGCTCTGTTACTTTTCAGTTTTAAGTATGCTAAACATTTAGCTCCTGAGAAAATTTAGTTCTAGTTCAATTCTACTTGTCTTACCTAAAAATTTACCTGTGGCAGGCAAGCATGTGATGGATTGTAAAAGCTATTCTTGAATGAGATTATATCCATCTCGTGTCCAAGGTTTTTATTTAAAATTGAAAGGAAAAGTTTGGATTGGTTAATGTTGCTGTTGGGCTTTTTGGTTTTGGCCTTGATTTTTTTTTTCCCCCTCTAATTCTGCCTCTCATGGATGGGCACTCTTGCTTCTTAGTGTAGTGTTTGGAAATTGAGAGCTTGAAAATATGCCATCTAACTGAGTTATTTAATTCTTTGTGGGTTTATTTGTTTGGTTTTCTTTTTTCGGTTTTTTTCTTTTGTTTCTTTTGTTTCATTTTTGTTGTTGTTGTTTTGTTTGTTTGTTTGTTTTGGTTTGTTTTGTTTGTTTTTTCCCCTAAGGTTCATGACACATTGAAAAATCTCTGTTTTGTTTAAATTCAGAAATCTTTTGATATGCTTCCATTGGGGCCCAAAGTTCATGTCCAAACATTCTAGCTTTTTTCATACTTTCTTTCATGTAGGGGTTAGGAAAATGAAAATGGCCCATCACTTTGTCCATGTTGGGAAGCAGAGGAGATGAGAAGAGCTGTCGTTGCTCCTTGGGAGAAATACCAAAATATTAAGAATTTTCCATGGAAATGGTAAATGTGTACTACATTTTGACTGATAGATCTCCTTAATTTCAGCATCAGTAGTCACATAGAGCCATAGAGCCAGGCTGAGTCATGGGTCCAGCATCTCCCCACCCTCACACTGTGCCTCTTTATCCCATCAGCTCCATAGAACAACCCAAAGGTGCCTGGCTTTTGCTTAATGCCAGCTAATCTTGTAGAGGCTTCCATTCAGAATTCCAAATGCCTGTAGGCGTGGGACTTTTCTGTTACACTTTCCATCCCATCCCTTCACCGTGTTATTAAACATGTTTCCTTCTTCCCTGCAACCGCCTTGATTATTTTCTGTTTTGTCATAAAATATTTGCTTAGTAACAGGCACAGGGACTTGGCAGTCATCTCCGTGTTCCTGCCTTTGATTGTGAGGAGCTTTGAACCCATGCACAACATTTCACAATTCACAGAGGAAAAGTAAGCCTGGCAGTTGATTTCCAGCTTTTAAGCACCATGCAGAGCAAAATATTTATTTACAGTGATCATAGTTCCATTGTCCTCCAGAATGTAGGAAATAATAACGCCTGATCAGATACTCCTGCAATTCAGAACCTAAAATTATCTTGGCTCCTACAAGATTGGCTTTAACCTTTATCTTGCAGATTCTTTTCTCCTGTTTTCCTCACATTTTTTAATGGCATGGAAAAATGAAGACACTTTTGCATTTTTCTGACTGCAGCATGGAAGGTTTTATTGCCAATCTGTCTGAGTGGAGTTAATGAGAATATCTATCAACCCTATGCTAGATATTAGCGATATTTATCAAAAAGTTCATTTTTCACATGGAGCTAACGTTAGTTTTGAACCATCTGCTATTTTTTTTAACCCCAGAATTCAGAAACTGCAGGGAATTTTCTAGAAAAAGCAGCAGTGTCTGATGTGGGGATGGTACGAGATGGAGCTGGAATGTCTCAGTCTCTCTGGAGCACCCTCAGGGCTTTTGAGTAAAGACAATTTAATACAGAATCATGGTTGGGTTTGGAAAGGACCTTAAAGATCATCTTATTTTGACCCTCTTCCATGGGCAGGGACACCTCCCACTATCCCAGGTGGCTCAGAGGGTCCAGCCTGGCCTTGGACACCCTCAGGGATGGGGCAGCCACAGCTTCTCTGGCCAACCCCTCTTTTGACAGCTTCTCCTTTGTGTCCAACTCTGTTCCAAGCCCACAGTTTAGCCAAAGATAGGGGTGGAGAGTTTGTCTTTGCTTTGTTTGAATTTCTGAATAACCAAATGTTAACATCAGGACAGGACTTTTTGTATAAGAGCAAAATTATGCGGTCACATAAATAAAAATCTCTGAATGCCAATAGCTGGGTTTTGTGTTTCCAGGTCACGTCATGTCACCGTGTGTTCTACAAATAGCCTTCAATTATCCTGTGCTCCCCTTTTTCCATGGGTGGGCCAGATTTATTTCTCTCTGAATAATTATCTGACATATGGCAGCCCCTGATAGTGCTTCAGACCAATATAAATAAGTGGAGCAGCTCTGGGTGTGCTGGGCAGGAATCTGTGCTTTTATAGGAAATCCATGAGGCCCTGAGTGTTCCCAAATTGCTGAGCAGCTCCTGCCTGTGCCTTGGAGGGTTGCAGATTTTGTGGTTTGGGAATGCTGGACCTACGGTGAATATATTGTATATGATCAAGTTCTGTGATGTGGAAATTTCAGGGAATAAATTTGGTGTCTTTGTATCAAGTTTTTCCCAGAGGGATATATCAAGATGGAATAAATGTTTTAAAAATTGGGGATTTTTAAACTTGTGAGAACTCTGAAATAGAAGAGGTAGAAGTTTTCTCTTTTTGTTGTGGAAATGTGTTTAGGATTTATTGTATAAATTAACTTTTTTTTTAAAGTTAGAAAAGCAAGCAAGTACTTTAGCTTAATTGACATATACCTTCATTTTAACCTATTTTGTTTGCACAAAATGCTTTCAAAAACTTGTTTGCAGAAGGAATAATTTGACTTGGTAAAAATGAAACTGTTTTGAAATGCAGTTTTCTGATTCTTCCCTAACTACTGATCTTGGAAACTTTTTTCTGTGATTTGCTGTGGGTAACTACAGACAAAGTGTCATTTCTTGACATGTCTGTACAGGTCAGGTCATAAATACATCTCAGTTTAAGCCCTTCCAGTGTGTTGTGCTTTGAAACCTTTTTGTGTTGATCTCAGATGAATCCCATATACAAACTCCTTTGGCTTCTCGAGGTCAGATGGAATAGCAATGCAGGTTTAGCTCCTCTGAGTATCTGAATGTCTTTAGGATCTGATTTTTCTTTTTGAGGGAGAGCAATGAAAAGTCTGACTGTCGCTGGGGCTTTTAATATGAAGATCAGCATCACAACCCTGGTTACTGAAAGTTCAAAGCACATTGTAGTAGTTTTTCCAACCTTGTTTACTTGGTACCATGCAGCGGAGTCACTCTCTCATTCAGCATTTGAGTAATTGTCTTCAAATGCAGATAGTGCAAGTTTTCTCCAAAATTATGCCTGAAAATAGATATTCAAGGAGAGAAAATAAAGTTTGGATGTTGAAATGCATGACCAGTGACAGGAAAACCAACCTGTTCCATTGCTAATCCAGCCTGATAAATAAAGCACAGGCACCACCAATCATTCTTTTCTCACTTCACTATCTCTCCCTTTTGTGTTCATATTTTCCAGCAGCTGCATGTGCTGTTAATCTGCATTTAGGTGAGGGCCTGAGCGTCTCCTCTGTGCTTGCGAGCAGATGCAGCACTTGATTTGCTGGTTGGGATTGAGGCCTTTTAAAATGTCATCTCGTGTTTCAGAATTCCATGGAATATGTTCCTTCAGTGCTGGTTGAAAAGCTCACTTTAGCCAGGGAGGCTGGAGCCCCCGTTTGTTTTGTTTTGTTTTGTTTTGTTTTGTTTTGTTTTGTTTTGTTTTGTTTTGTTTTGTTTTGTTTTGTTTTGTTTTGTTTTGTTTTGTTTTGTTTTGTTTTGTTTTGTTTTGTTTTGTTTTGTTTTGTTTTGTTTTGTTTTCCCTACTAGCACTTGTGAGTGCAGTTTTCACTCTACCTAAACCTGACTTGTATCTGTGCTGGGATTCTTTTCTTTTCCCTGAATACTCTTGTCTAATATGGAGGAGCAGAGAAATAATTCTAATATATACTCGGACCACTGCATTCATTTTGAGAAAGAGAAATTGGCAAAGGAGGAACCTCTTCACCCTGATTGCCTGCTAATCTGTGAGGATCTTTTGCTGGTGCTTCCATCACTGCATCAGCAAATTGCAGGCTGCTTGTTTGCTCCATACCTGGCTGGTTCTGGGGCACTGCCAAGTCTCTCTGTCCAGAGGAATTGCACTGCTCTGCATTCCAGCCTGTGCCAGATGTAGTTTTACAGGGAGGGGATTGGGGCATGCCTGCAATCAGTGTGAGCTGCAGCACAGACAATTAGTGCTGCTGCTCGGGTTGGGAGCACAGAGCAGTGGGTGAGCATGTGCTACTCTGTATTACTCACACAAGGAAACTGGAACAGGTTGTGGCTGTCCAGTGATGGTGAGGGGAGGTTTCGCTTTGAGAAAAACCCTGGGATTTCTGCCCAAGACCCCCAGAGCTGAGATGCGAGACCCAGAATCTGTGCAAACCCAGCACCTGTGCAAACCCAACCTGTCATCGTTGTTCTTCTCTCCTCAGTTCTCAGGCCAGCCCAAATCTCAGACACTCCTGAACCCAGCTAAAGACCCACTGGTTCTGCTGCCTGTGGGAAATATTAAAGGTAAGGTGACATTCAGAAAGCTGTGGAAGCAGGGCCCAGAAACAGAAAGAGCAGAAGAACCTGGAGTTGGCTGCAGCTGCAAAGCTTGAAAATAGGGAAAGTTACCCCAGTACAGCAAGCAAGGACATGAAACAATAGTCTGAGTCTTAGGTTTGGCCAGGATTCACCTTAAGACTGCAGAAAAAATCTGCTTAGCTAGACAGTAGAAGGTTTTAAGCTTTATAATGGAGTATTGTGTATTGTTAATAGAAAGCACACAAGCAAGCATTGTTTGAAGCAGGTGTGTGTGTGCTTTCAGTGACTGGCTGGAACAATTGTCTGTGAGCTTTAACAATGTGCTATTGGCTGGAAAACTTTTAAAATCCCCTGTGATAAAGAGATCTTCGGCTGCTGCTGGCAGACATGAGCTGTTGCCATCTTTCAATTGTTTAAACCCTCTTATGAGACTGATGCTGCAATAAAATTTTGAGGAACATCTCTCAGTGACCTCGTCCCATTCATGTTCAAACCTCCAACACGCTGCCCTCCTCAAGGATCCTGGCCAATCTCCACAGAGAGTTCTGCAGGTTTTTGTGGCTGAAGGTGGGGGTGATGCATCTGGAGCACACTGTTGTGTGCAGTGTGCCTGTGCTCTGGCTTGACAGAGCCTGCACAGGGGCTCTCTGGGCTGTAAATACATCCAGAGATATTTTTCCATGTCAGTGCTCCTAGCAAACAGCCACCCTTTGATCCATGGGGGAAATAGTCCCTGGGAGATAATCTGAATAGCAAAGCAAAGCAGAAATCAAACTGCTCTTTCTGTGCATCTTTGATGCACTAGAACTTAATTTACTTTATGCATAGAACTGCTTTAACTTGACCTGGAGGCGAGGTGCAATTTGGATTGCTTTTTTTTTTTTTTTTTCTTTTAAAGAAATCCCATTATCAGTATTAAAGTGTTTAATGGCTATAAAAACAGGCTGTAGAATAATCATTATCCCTTTTAAATTTTTTTTTCAATCAGGCTCCTATGACTTGTTTAGTTTGGAGTCACTGAAATTAAAAATTAATTCGTTGCAAACATTTTATTTGTCAAGTTATTCTTTCAAATACTTGAGTAATATAAATATGGTTTATCCTATTCAGCAGGTAGATGTTAATGGTCTCTTGTCTTTACAAGGCAGAGACACAATAGGCATGTCTCAGGAAAACCACAGCTTAGTTTAAAACCCATCTTTTTACTCCATTAAGCCATCCCAAATTGGTTGAGCAGCAGTGATATTTCTGTGATTTATCAGTGGCAACTCTGACTTCTAAGCAAGTGAAAACCAGACTATATAAAAGCAGATACATCAAATTAGGTGTACAAATTAAATCACAAGATTTAGGTTCCTAAGTAAGTTCTGACCTAATTTTTCTTAGTGTCAGTCACTTGCTGATCCCATCTACCTTACCAGAAAAAGTAGATTTTCTAAAATATATAGAGTATAGCTTTAAACAGCTCATTCTGAAAATAAAGCAAGGTAAACATTTTAAATCCTGGGATTTTAATCCTGATATTTAGATTAGATATCAGGAATAAATACTTAGAGGGTGCTGAGACCCTGGCACAGGGTGCCCAAAGAAGCTGTGGCTGCCCCTGGATCCCTGGAAGTGTCCAAGGCCAGGTTGGACAGTGGGGCTTGGAGTAACCTGGGATGGTGGAAAGTGTCCTTGCCCATGGCAGTGGGTTAAAAATAAATTATCTGTAAGGTCCTTTCCAACCCAAACAACTCTGTGATTCTCTGTTCTGATTTGCAATCTGTTGAATGCTCTTTCATTAAAACTTATTTAAAGCCTGGTATAGTGACATCAATAGTGAGAGTTTAATTCTTAAACAGAGCTAATTTCTACCTAAAAACTATGTTCAAATAAAACTTTTGAAGTTGACTCCTGTAGGTTTATATACATTTTCCGTGTGCAACCTGGCAGAATTATGGGATGCCCAACAACACTGCCCATTAAGTTTTCACTCTGTCTAAACCTGACTCGTATCTGTGCTGGGATTCTTTCCTTTTCCCTAAATGCTGTTGTCTAATAAGGAGAAGCCACTTTCTACCACTCCAGATTTTAATTAGAGCACTTGATTAATGCAGAATTCTATTCTGTCTTAACTGTAAATCCCCACAGACTTTGTTAAATTCTGTTGTCTGTGGGTCATAGTTTAGAGCAGTGATTGGTCTCTAAAGAAGCTAATACTTTGGGCAGTGGTGGCTCAGTAAAGCAAGTGCATTATTATTTTCATCAATTCCAGCTAACTTACAGTATTTCACTGGTCAGATCTAATTTGCTTGATGAGACATCACTGAAAGATGTTATCTATAGTGTAAGCTTAGGAATTGATTGTAACACATAATTCAAGGGCACTGTTTCATGCCTAGGGCAAGAAATGCTATTTTTCTCTTCATTTCATTTGCTCTTTTATAATAGCTTACTTTTTTTTTTTAAATTATATCCACCAGATTTGTTTTTAGATTTACAAAGAAGCAGAAAAATACATTAATAAGACACCCTAAACTGGTTTTTTTTCACCTGGACCCCCTGTAAAATTTCATTTATTTTTGCCAATATGTGTTGGAATGTGGGAATATCTCAGGCAAGTGGGGATATCAGTTTTTATTTGCATTCAAAGCTGCTGTGATTATCTCATTCCTCAGTCATTGGAAGAAAAGACTTAGACATCAGAGTTCTACCAATATTGTGAAATTCACATTAAACAGGCTCCACTGATACTTTATATATGTATTATGTATATACACATACACGCAAACACAGCAAGTCAGTCTTTAGCTAATATCAGTTTATGGTGTATCTGAAAGCTGAATCTTCATCTCCCAGAGTGAAATTCTTACACTGATTGGCTTAAAAATGTTCCCTCTCTGCTGTTTCTGTCCTGTGTAAGCCTGGAGATAGCCCTGTGCCCTAGGAGTGCTGTTGGTTTTATTAAGCAAATCCCATGTATTTCACTGCTTTGGACACTTCATGGTGAATCTTCCCCCTGTAATAAGAGAGAATAGACTGTGATGAGTCAGCTGAATGCTTAAGGTCCACACAAAATTTACTGCTGTGTGTGTGCCCTTATCACTGCTACTCCCCTGGGACTGCAGACATAAATCCACTGCTTCCCCTACAACTGCCATTCTGATGGGCCAGGAAATGCTGACATTCCAAGTATTAAAACAAACCATCAGTGGTTTTTCCACAGTGCATGTGAAAATTTCAGATTTCAGACAGTTCAAGCATCATTGACCCCGGATGTGTGTAATTTAGTTGGATTTTTCTACGTTTGCTTTTTTCTATAAATGCTGTTAGCTCAGTTAGCTAAGTTGTAAGTAATGTTAAAATGCTGTACTTGAGTGCACTCTTCAGCTGACACTGGACACAGGAATAATTTGGCAAAGTATTTTCTGATTTTCTAAGATGCAGGTAACTAGCCTAATCAGAATTTAGCAGGGCAGAGCACTGACAAGAATGACCAATAAAAGAAAATTAATTCTAAGAAAGTTGGTTCTATATCCATGATTGTAACCTGTGTATTTTTACTGCCCGTAGTAGGGACTTGTGTTTCCCTCTCTTGTTTCTTTATTTTACTGGGAAAAGGTTTCCCCTTCTGTAGCCAGTGTTGATTCTGTTTGTCCTCCTGCCCTCATTGCACAATATCCCTGAGGCTTTTTCATGTGCAAATTTATTCATATCATCATTGGCCTGGTGATCCTGATTGCAAAACTCTTCCATGCGATTTAATGTCTAATAAATCATTAATTACTGAAGAAGCAGTCATGAATTTTGTCCAGATAACTCTTTTCCTGATCAGATACCTGTCTGACTTTTAAAAAGCTTTTGGTTTTGGCAAACTAGATTCCACCCATCTATATCCATACCAGCATCACTGCAAAGTGTGAGTTTGACAATGAGAACAGACAATGCTCTGTGTAAAATGAGGCAGGATCCCTTTTTGCCTTGCTGTCTGTGACCTCTTATCTATTTTCTTCCCACACACCACAGACTGACATTTTTGGACGCTATTTTACTTCTTTTTTTTCTTCTTTTTTTTTAATTGCAGCAGCAGAGGAGTTGGCTACTGGCCATTAGGATGCATCCAGTGGCCTCTTTGTGCAGTGACTTGTGGAAAAACTGTTCTGTGGATGTGCCTGTAGTGCCCATGTAGAATCTGATGGCCCATGACCTAAAGGGACTCGAATCATTGAAGAAATTAATGCTCCCAGTGCTCTGATTCTGCTTTTTAATTTAGCCACCGTGGAGATCCAGTATTGTTTCCCAGTGTTCATTTCTCATTCAAGCAGGATTATCTGGCTGTTCGTGTGAGGTTATGCAGTGAATATATTTGATGCCCCTCATGCTGAGCATTGTCTGCTCAGGATTCAGCACTTCCTTTTGACTGAAATTGCCATTATAGGTGCTGTTGTCACAGTTCAAATTAATTTCCTGTTAAACAGGGATACTAACGAGCTCCAGTGAGTTGTAACTGCAGTGGGAGTCTGCTCAGCTGAAAACTGAAAAGTAAATTGGTGGTCTTTTGATTTCTTAGTGTTAGGATTGCCTTTCGTATAGGGGAAGCTCTATTATTCTTGGGGTTTTTTGAATGGTATTTAGCACAGATTGAATTATGTCTTCTGTTGTGTATATTTGGGCAGAAGATATATTTTAATTTAAAAAAAAAATGAAATAGGTTGCCTGGATCTGTTCATAAATTTTAGGACTTGAGGAACTGCAGGACATTTTGGCCAGAAGCACATGACCACCTTTCTCAGAATGTGTCTGATGAGAACAGTCACAAGAACATCATTTTCTCTTAGATGAACCCCATTACTGATGAGAAGACGAAAGATATTCCTCTTCATTATCACACCACACTTCAGAATTCATAAGTAGCATTATTTTCAGAGAGATTTTACTGTATGTCTGGGACTGTGTTAAGGAGTTGGGTTTGTAGAAGTCTCTGGGAGATTTCTGCCTTGGTTCAGGCCTCTGGCATTTTAAGTCACCCGTTCCTGCTGTGCTTCAGGTTGAGTGAAGATAACACCAATTTCTCTTCAGGAAGGAACATTCTGATCAAGTCCTTGGAAATAATTCCAGGAAGTAAATTGCTTCTAAGGGAGCATTACATTTAGGCATTTAAAACCCCTCACAGTATCATATAATAAAGAAAAATAATTGTAATAAATTTCTCCATCTTATGCCTTTAATTTTTAATAAAAATTTTCTGTTTCCTAAAACTTTTTCAAAATAATATTCTGTAGACTCTGGCAATTATGTTGAGGCTGAACTGAATGTTCCAAGCTAATTTTGTTCCTTTCTTGTACTGTATACCAAGTAGCTGCAAAAAAAGCGTGCAGTTTTCCTACTCCAAAGCATGTTAACAGAGTATTTGCTGTCATAATTTGAGAAAAGGAATTAGACTACTGCCTTAGAAAGAAAGAAAGACTTGTAATGAGCAATCCCTAGGACTGTATTTGTGTTGGCTTCTATCCCCATGATCAGAACTGGCTGAGGTCATAAAGCCTTTGGATCAGGTCCTGCAGAAACAGAGCATAGGCGTGGTTTAGGTTTTGCATAAGGATTTTCAGAATGCTTTATCTTCCCCAAAATCTGTCCCCTTTGAGCTCAGTGTGCTCTGTTAGCACGATGTGGGCTGATTTCTTTGCTATTCCTTTAGAGGCACCGGAGCAAATTCTCTCTGCAGGAGTGATGAGAGAGAAAGGAAGCATGGAACTGAGCACCTTTGCAGGGCAGGACCTGCTGGAATCTGTCACACGTGTCAGACCATTTCCCCATGGGCAGTTTGCTGCTTTGCCACCACCCCCACACAAATAATAAATAATGTGAAATTAGCCAGACAACAAAGACCTGAGAAGTGCAGCAAAGCGCAGTGAGCACCAGCAAAGGTGGCCGTGCTCTGGCATGAATTGAGGGAAAAACATTCCAGAGGACACCTGGCAGGGCCAGGCTTAACCAACACATCCACCTGACAAATTTCGCCTCCCTTTCTGCTTGTCTGCAAGCTTTCATCGCCGTGAATTTCCTCTCCTGAATCACCTGTGCAGTATTTCTGATGTCAGCTGGTAACAGGCTTGGATGTTCAGGTTTCCTCATTACCATGACTGCCTGGCTGCCCACTGAGTTAAATGCTCCAGGTTTTGTACTGCCAGGCAAAATCTACCTGCAAAGAGGCAAAGACCCTATCCCAGAGTTAGGTTTGTGTCCAGAATCTTTACTTCTCTTCGCACAGAGAGATAAAATTCCCTGTCCAAAATGCTGGCAGTCAGGTTTGCCACCGAATAAAGGAATTAAGGAAGTGATGGCACAGTGACTGGTCCTTGTCAGGCTGATCCTGATTTGATTTGATGTTACATGGACTCATGTTCATATAATGTTGCTGAAGAGATGCAGATGTTTCATTCACATTAATACTGAATTTCCCCCAGGCATTTGGTTCGTTCTAGGGTGCTGTCCCAGCAAGATGGGATGTTATCCCTTTTATTTGTATTTCAGTCCTGGTATTTATGGGAAAATTTACAGGGATTCAGTTTCTATTCACTTCCTCTTATAGAGGTCATTTGTTAAAAATAAAATAAAATAAAAAAATAATAAAAGATGTTCATGTGTGGAGACAGCTGTCCTGGTGAGTCCTGAGAAGGTGGTGACAGTGTCAGAAAAGTTGTGTCTCTGATGATGCTACATTGTTTGTGTTTCTGTTAAAAGAAATAATAGGTCACAAATGGATATCTAATTATATTTCTATTTTTCAGCTCTATCAACATTTCATTATAGCCTGTGACAGGCCCAGTGAAACATATTTTCTTTTTGCTTTTGCTCAGAATTAATCTTTCCGTGTTGTTTCTAAATGGTCACTGTAAGAAAGTTTGTGGATTTGGAAGGATAGCTGTCTTGTGTTGGGTATCAACACATGCTGAAAGTTAGGAGCAGTGTCATGCACAGTTGTCTGTCACATCCCAATCCATTTTTCAGTGTTGCAAGGGAGGTGTGAGCCCTGCTGAGCTGCAGTGGCAAACATGGTGTAAAGGTATTGACTGGGAGAGAAGCACATTTTTGTTCTTCCTTTTCCGACACCCCGTCATCCACTCTGCACCCTCCTGCTGCTTTTCTGCAAACACTGCTACTGTTCACAAAGCAAATTTAGTTTTCAAGTAGATTTTCAACTTTTTTTTTCACATTGACTTTAAGCGGTGGAGAAGGTGAAGTATTGAAAACCCCAGACACCACAGCCTGTGGACTGACTGCAGAAACAAAGGGATGGACTCAGGATTGCTCTGCTCTGCTCTTACTTGGAGCTCCAAAGGTCGGAGTGTGACTTAGGTTGCAATATGTAACCAAAAATGTTTATTCTATTTGCCATCTGTTGAAACTGACTGGGGAGGTGTTTTCTTTATCTCTTGTATAACCCATTCCTCATAACTCCAGAGGGGAGGGGGCAGGTGCCTTCTGTTAACGAGCAGCTGTTAAACCAGGTGGGGCAGTGTTCTTGTCTCTTCTACCACCCATCTTCTCTCCAGGGGATATCTGCTGTTCATGGGCCATCGAGGCTCACTGCAGGGCTGATACAATTCCATCATCCCATTGGGAGATACTCCACCCAGGGGGAGGAGCCCCTGGATAAAACCTGGGATTCAGAACACCAGGGCAGCCTGTTTGCACTGGATTCCCAGAGGAAAACCAGATCATGTCACTGGACCCTTCTACAGGGTCATCTCTGCTCCAACAGAACCACATCTGTCACTCCAGGAGGATTTATTTGAACTGCTCCCAACACCCTGACCAACAGGGTGTCCGGTCATTTTCTGACACTGTCAGGATTTCTCGGATTTTTGGTTGGTTGGTTGGTTTTTTGTTTTGTTTTGCTTTGGGTTTGTTTTGTTTGGGTTTTTTTGTTTTGTTTTGTTTTGTTTTGTTTTGTTTTTACTACTATATTTGTATTTTTAACATTCCTAGTAAAAAACTGTTATTCCTATTCCCATCTCTTTGCCTGAAAGCCCTTAATTGCAAAATTATAATAATTCGGAGGGAGGAGGTTTACATTCCCCATTACGTTCTTCATTCCAAGGGAAGCTCCAGCTTTCCCGGACGGATACTTGTCTTTCCAAACTGGGACAGAGTGATTCCCCCTTGATTCCTGCACAACTTTTTTGTGATGGAACTCCTCCTCTCCTGGAGCTCCATCTCATTAGTTTCACCACCTCTTTTTGCTCTAGTCTGTCCTGACAGCTTGAAAGGATATTGATTAAGGTCTTAACTCACTTTTTATCACAGCTAATTATATTTTTTTGGGCTGGGTACTAGTATTCAAGATATTGGGTTTGCAGCAGCCTCCAGCAAACAGAGGGGTGATTATAACTTGAGTGGACTCGTTGCTACAGGTTCTGACTGTCAGCTATCAAAATTAGTATTCGTAAAGGGTTTGAGAAGGAAAAATTTCCAGTCTTTTGAGATACCTTTTAAGAAATCAGATCTTATTTTCATTGTGAGTACATGGCTGCTTCTCATCTTCCCTTGCTCACACTGCTGCCTGTGAAAATTTGGGAGGGGCTTTGAACAATAAACCACACAAATTTTGCTGCAGAATTGGCTCTGAGGCAGCAACTGTGTTTTTGAGAGGGATGGTAGGAGCACATCTTTGAGAATGAGAGGTGAAGAATTAACCAGGGGCAAAGGTCCTATTGTACTAATTAAATTTAATTACATTTATACAAGCATCAGCACAGCTAATTCTGTTTTCTTGCTATTTTTTAAAATAGCGTTTACATGGTCATAGAGTGTTCAATGTAGTGAGCTGCTAAAGTTTTATTGTTATTCTAGGTCATTTTTTTTCTTTCTGAAGCTTAACAGGTATTTCTCAGTGCATTCCAAATAATCTTAAATTGCATATTTTAGTTAATCTGGGTAACATACTAAACCCAGATATTTAGGAAGAAGGAACAGCGTTATTTAATTTTGTAAGGAATGAGATCAATATTGCTCCTTTCTCAATTTAGTCTCTCCATTCCACTTTCTGAAAAGAGAGTTGATGTAGGGTGTGGGCAGAGGTTTAATGTGAGTTTTTGTAGTCACTCAAGTGAGCAAGCATCTTTCCCAACTGCTTCCACAAACATGCTCTTGTACACAGCCACTGGTACCAGTTTGTTGCATCCATATCACAGAGGTGGTTTCTTGAATCTTCCAGCATTTTGCAGTCAAAATCCTCTTGCTGTGCAAGCACAGGATTTTTGTTAGTCTAACTGAAGTCTCAGTGGTCTAAAGAATTCTTATTAGCCCAGTTATAATATAATGCCAATTATATGCAGTTAAAATTAATAAATGCCAGCTTTGTCTGCCCGTCTCAGCTGTTCTGTTGCTTTTACACTCCCTCACTGCTGAGTGGTTTCATTTTGGGGAGAGGTGAGAATGCCTCAGTCAGGAGCATTCAGATTTTTTCACGGAAATATGATGCTGATGGTTTCTTCTTCCTCACCCTTCACTGTGGTCAGGGCCACCTTTACATGCTTGCTAAACACCCTCCTCCTTGCTCTTCACATGACTGCTCAGGCCCAAATTTATTATGTGCAGTGTCTTTTACTTGTTGGATACTGGTTCTTCCTTCTCCTCGTTAACCCTAAAGCTCCCAGGGCTGCATTCGCCACTAAAGGGATGGGATTTAGGGCTCTGGTCCCTCCAATATCACCCTCTGCCTGCTGTTGCAGGGCCTCTACCTCAGATCATGCCCTGCCTGCTCTCCTCCTCTGTGCTGCACTTCATCTGCAGCCAAAGGCACCTCATCTTCCCCAGAATAACTGCGTGTGTTGCTGTTTATTAGTTTCATATACTTTTATGTGTCTCTGTAAAACAATAGCTATTTCCCTGAACCAGCAGCTCAGAAACACTTGTGCATTTCTGAGAGTGGCTGGTCCAAGCACAGCAACTACAGCCCAGCCCAGCAGGGCACATCCAACAAAGCCTGGAAGCACCTGAGCTCTGAGCTGAGCTTAGCACAGAGCTTCTGCCCTGTCCTGAGCATTGGCTGGCAGCACCAGATTTATAGACTTCCTAGGCTGCACAGCAAAGGAAAAATGGGAGTTAGTTGCAGTTTTATTCCCTGCAAGCACATCACAGAATAAACCTCTCTCTTTTCTCTTTCCCCACAGTAAGCTGAAACCCTGAGCTGTCTTTTTCATATTTAGCTTTTTGTAAACCTAACCTTGTAACACCACCAGTTCCTCATCTCCAGGGTGGCACCTGCAGCTGCAACTCTTGTTTCCTTCATGCCTTTTGCTGTGCTCGTTTTCCTTACCTGGGAATGAGTCCTGAAAATTCCCAACAATGAGATATCTGAACGCTGAAAAATAATGGTTGATCTTTCTCATTAATGAATCACAGAGATGAAACATGTATTTGTGTGCTTTCCCTGCCTTCTTTAATGTTCAGTTTTGGGCAGAGGCACCCGGGCTGTGTGTGCACAGATCACACAAAGAGGGAAGTCTGTACTCTGAGTAATTTGCAATGATCATTTGTATGTAATTCCAGGTATTAAGTGTAACAGTGCTCACTCCCCCTGCGATTTTCTGCACGCATTTTTTCCATCTCTTCCTTGATTGCTAATCAAATTGCATATAGAAATGTTTTCCTGATGAATCTCAGTCTCTGGGCAGTCTCTCATATGTTTTTCACTACCAAAACATGTAATTTGATCGCTGTGTCTATATAATAGAATTCATCTTTTCAGAAGCTTGAAAGCATTTCCCTCTGTGTTAAAGGCTAAATATTCCAGAGTCTCTTAAGTGGACTCGTCCCCCAAGTCTAAGGAAAGAAATGGAATGCTGATTTGATAGTTTTAAGCACAATTTAAATAATCACAGTATCCCATTTCATAAACTGTGTGCTGCCACAGGTTTCTCTGTATTGACTTTCATGTTTGGAAATGTTCTGGTGGGCTCTGCATCCTTGTGGCCAGGGAGGACAAGGGATTCCTGGGATGCATTAGGAGGAGTGTGGCCAGCAGCTCATGGGAGAGGTCCTCCCCCTGTACCCTGCTCTGGTGAGGCCACATCTGTCCCTTCTGTCCCCAGTTCTGTCCCTTCCAACCCCAGCCATTCTGTCATTTGTTCTGTGATTTTGCTTATTTGCTTTTACTGGGGGAAAAAAGAAAAAAAAAATTCTTCCTATATTTCTGAAGGATTTTCCTTTCTTTTTTTACAAATGTTGTAGGCTTTCATGTGTTTGTCCAAGCACTCAAGAAATCTGATGGATTAGAATGGGTCAATGCTTCTGTAAAAATAAGATTTGAGGGAAGAGTGAGGAGCACACGTGAGCAGAGTAGGGGACAAAATCAAGCTGTTGATCACATCACCTGTGATGCCAGTCTTAGACCCAAGTGAATAATAGCCCTTTTTGGAGCTAAACTGCCATCCTGTCCCTAAAATATTCCCCTTTTTCTTCTTGAGTTAGCTGTAGCTCCTGAGAATCACCAGGGCAGTGGAGATGTGACATCAGCTGGCTTTGTCCCCCTGTTTGTCACTCTTGTGCTTCGTCAAAGGTCAGGCCCTGAAGATTTCTGCTTAACTTTGGAGTCTGGTTTCTGATGCTGTACCAAGGCAAATTGTCTATTTAAGTACTGTCTGGAATTAGTTGTCTTTTGCTTACAAAGGGCTGATTTGAGTCACAGTCTGCGATGAATAATGAATGCAAAGGAGAGGTTGCAGTTCAGTCACAAATTATTATTTACAGAATTACTGCTGACTTCTCGTCAGCACTTGCAATTGTCAGACCAGCTCTTGAAGGAGTTAGGAGATTGCTTAATGAAGATTCGTTTATTAAGATGCATGGCTGGCCAATATACTGGTCATCACATTGATTTTGGGACAGGATCAGAGTGGGAGCAACCTTTGTATAGGTGAGGAGTGAAAAGCAACTAAACTACTTATAGCAACTTCTGGAGTACTTTTTTTTTTTTCCTACTCTTTGTATTAAGGAGTAATATTCATTCCTTCATTTCTTCTTTAAAAGCCTTGAAATAAAGAAATTTTGCTATGTGATAATTTTAAAAGTAGGACTTCATATCTTAACGCAGGATGGTATTGCACAATTAATCCTTAAATTTTCATTTCGTATGGTAAAACCCACTGCAATTCCCTCCACACAGGCAGATTTAGTCTGCTCCAAGCTTTGTGGTTCTGACAGACAAATTATATAGGAATGTCAAAAGCGCAAAAAACCAGTATAAATACATCTGAAAAATAGAATGTCTAACAGATATTTTATTCACAGGCATGGGCCAGTGTCACCTAATCAGGAAGGATAAATGTCTCTTTGAAGGTAAACAGTTTATGGGTATAAACTGAGGTTATGTTGTGCCCCACCTTCATGTCTAAATAATTTTTTTTCTTCTTTTTTTTTTTTTTTTTTCTCTCCTTAACAAAAATAATCTATTTGCTCAGTGGTGAATACGTACACATGGTTTAGGCACAAGGTATTTTCTTTTCCCTGCTACAGTCATCCTTGATGTGCACTCACCTTCTTTCACACCCTTTCTGCTCTCAGGAAAATTCAGGGAATAGGCTTGGCTTTGATGGAACAACTTATAAAAACATCCAGGTGTAACCCAGGTGCTGTGAACAAAGGAACCTGGGGGCTCTTGTGTGACCCATGGGGGGCTCAATGCCCTCCTGAATTTCCATTCTGCTGAACTTAAAAACCAAACAAACAAGCAAAGCAAAGAAGCAACCACCCACCCCAAACCACCCTGGGTGTCCAATGCTTTATTTTCCTGGATGGGAAAACTGTCATTGATTGTTTGACTCAAGTTTTGAGCTGGCTGAGATAACACAAATCATTACACTTTAAGCTATAAGTTGCAAAAATTGAACTTTCTGCCTCTGGTGGGGGCATCTCAGTGGGAACCTTTTGTCAGATGTTAGCTGGCACAGAGGAGACATTGACTGGACAACTTCCCATTGCTGGAGTTAATTGTCTGCTCCTCTCTTCCTTCTCCAAATTGATCAGAATTCAGCTTTTTCTGCAAACACACACCCTTTGAGGGCAGGTGGGAGCTTGGGCGGCACTTGGCATGGGCTATGTTGGATTTCTGAGCTTCAAAAGAGATCCGTGAGGGAGAAAATCTACCTTAGGCTGCCCTGGCAAGCAACAAGTCCCACAGATATTCCAGTTCAGGGGCACTCCTTGAAGGAAAGGCAGAGGAGGGAGGTTAATGCTCGCTGTCCCTGTCTGGGTGTCTCTGTTTTGCCCTGGAGGACAAGAACAGCCTGCATTGACAGCAGAATTTGACCTTTTTTTGATTTTACTGTGGTATTTTTAATCAGCTTAGCATCTTGCAAATGTCCCTTAAATATAAAAAAAGAAAAATATCTGTTTCCTTGCTTGCATTAATCTGTGAGATCTCTACCAACTGTAATGAAAAATAGGTCCAAAATCACATTGGGTTTCAGTACTTTTCGTTCACTGAACCTATGAGAAAACCAAATTAGTTTGTTCTTTTTTATGGGTATTATCAAGAGTCTTCTTAAAATAGTTTGGAAGTCAAACTATCTAATGATATAATTATTTTGGATGAACAAAACAGTACAAGTCTGAGGGCACAGTGTTTTCAGCTGTCTGGGAATTAGCTTGATCTATTCTAGTTCCTGTTTTGAACTTAATTATGATTTCACTAGATACTCCCAGAAGTTATCCCACACTAAAACAAATAAAAAAATTAAAAAGGATTTTGGTTGAAGTTCTCTTTTAGTTTTGTTTGTTTTGGTTGGGTTTTGTTTTGGTTTTTTTTTTTGTTTAGTTTTCGTTTTTGTGGGGGTTTTTGTTTTGTTTTGGTGGCCATTTTTGGGGGGATTTTTTTTGTTTAGTTTTGTTCCGTTTGCTCTCTTGGGGGGATTACTTTTGGTTCTTTAAAGGCTTTAAAATGGCCAAAGAGCTTGGTTAATCCATGTGCTGCTTGTGGCGAGAGGAAAAAGAACATGACATAATTGAGGAAAGGCTGGTGTGAGAGCTAATGTGGTTTTCAGGAGCCTGTTGAGAAAATCATCCCCAGCAGTGTGACTCCACAGCAGCTTCTTGCAGGCACTGGGAGGGGAATTAGTTCTTTGCCACCATCCTGTTATCCACGAGGCACTGGGGGCTCTTGGCCTATTGCTGTGGGAAGAGGAAGGGTTTATAGATGGTTTTGCACAGGTTGGTGTTAGAGATTAGGCACAATGTCTGGTTACCTGCACAATAACTCAAACTAAGCACACAATCTGCTGAGGCAAATTTCATGTTCCCTCTTTCAGAGCTGCTGTTCTTAAGGCTCCAGTTTCTCATGAGGGGGTGTTTGTGTCTGGAGCTGTAGCAGAGTGCTGTCAGGGATGCAAGCTCGGACAAAATCAACCTTTCCGGGTGGACGTGATGCCTTGTGGCTGATTTTGATTTGCATTGATTTGGCTGTGTTGTTGTTTGATTGCCTCCAGGCTGGTGTTGGAAATGTGGGCTTTTCTGTTTGATCCCCCATTAGGCTCTTCCCTCCGTGTCCTATTGATACCTGCCCCAGGCAGCACCTCTGGCCTCCCGCTGCGTGCAGCTCCCTTCCCTCCTGCCTCTGCTACTGCAGAAATCAACTGGAAAAAAAAAATTTGGTGTGGGCCTGGAGCTGGGCAGAGCCCTGCCGTTCTGCTTGTGTCTCTGAAATAAATGGCAATAAAACATTTCAGCGTTCCTTTAGTGTGACAAAGCTTCATGGAACTTCTGTGACAGCATTCCTGAGGAAGCTCTCGGGTGCTGCTGTATAGCAGGGTTTTGGTTAGAGTGTCTTTTGGATAATGTGTTGGTCATTTTCTGTTTAATGCTGTTTGTTTTGATGTTTTGATGCAAGTTGCTTTGGGGCTGAATTGTAAGACTGATATAGGAAATCACAGACTACTTCTCTACTAATGTTTTTTTTGTGAAGGGATACTTAAAATTTTAAATAATCTCCCACTTTTCTCTGACATGATTTTGCCAGTCGCAGCTTGTTGGGAGTCAAGCTGTAGCCCTGTTTTGTGTACCTTCAAACTGGTCACTGTTACCATGTTTTAGATTATGGATCTGGATTTTTGTGGGGGGGCTTTTATCACTCATTTCACCCAACAATTATTTGGAAGGAGTCAGGGCTGGGGGAAAGCTGTGGATCGAGTCTGCTGTGTACAGGTAACGCACCTGTCGGGGTATGGTGGTGCTGCTTTAAAACATTTCAAAAGCCTCAGCAGATTTAAGATTGACTTGTTGACAGGAGCACCCATGCTTCTAATGTAAGTCCTGAATTCTGTTGCAGAGCTGATAAGTTCTTGGACAGGACAGATTTCAGGCTCCCCTGAAGCTCAGACTGCTCTTGTGGAATGAGGGGCAGACTCTGGTGGGAGCACTGCTGTCAGCGCAGCTGCAGAACAGGAAAAAGACACATTTAAAGGGGATAACAGATAATTGTTATGGCTCAATCTTAAGCTTCATGAACCTGCAGAGCATTTCATCAGGAACTTTGCTTGTCAAGGCACCCTTCCTTAGCCACGGGTTCCTCAGATCTGATCTGAAGATTTCCATTAATGAAGTTGTCTGTTCCTCACAGATGGATTCAACTGCAGAACACATCTTCTGGAGTCACCAGGTTTTCAGTCTGGTTAGAGCAGATAAGATCATTATTGTTCTATCACTTAGCTCACAGAGTTTTAATGTTAGATGATGTTGCTCATGGTGTTTTTTAATCCATCTGGCTCCATTGAAACAGGCTCCGTAACCCCTCATTGGATACCTGCTGGGATTGGCCAAATTACTCAGAAAACATTTTATTCAGTCACTTTCTTTCAGGGTTGATATTGTTTTAAGTGCTGTTGTATGTCCTTGTATTTATGTGCCATATTTTTGCAAAATGCACATGCGTCATTCCCAGTTTGAGGCAGTCTGGTATAGTTTATTGAAATGTAAATAATTTACCTTGGTATATTTTACGAGAGAATAGCTTTTTCTCTGGGGAAGCATGCTAGATGGAGAATGTGAGATGTGATTGCAACTTGTCTTGCAGTGCCCCTTCTGTCCAGGACTCTTGATTTCATTTTTGGATTCTGCCAGTGACACAACCCAACCTTCAGTCATGAGAATCAAGAGGGCATAGCCATTTGTGCTTTGGTTTGTTGCTTTGCGAGCTGTTTTAACAATTGTCTTTTCTATTCCTTTCTTCTGAAATGGAATCCATATTTCTAAAGCCCATTCAAGTAAAGAATGATGTACATGTGCAAAATACTATTACACTCTAGGCTGTTTTTCATATTTCTAACATCTGTTGTCAGTTGGGGGGGGCGGGTTCGTTGTACATTTGTATTGCTGGGAGAAGGAAATTTATTGAAATGCAAAACCCACAGGACGTAAAAACGCTTAATGTCTACCTGGGAAGTGTGAGAGTACATCACTGATAAGCAACTTTGCGCAGTTATGCTGATAGGGTGATGTGCTCGTGGAGTGGCAGGAAAATTATTGATAGGAGCTTTGGTATCTGCTGTCTTCTCTTCCTTCAGTGAGTCCTGGGGGAGTCAGCTGGGAATTAGATCATAGCCACTACCAAGAATGGATTTATAGTCTTTAACTGTGGGGAAAAAATGGGGAATTTCTTTGTAGGCAGGGATGTAAACAAGGCAGAGAGGGAATGCGTTGGCTGGGTCACGGAGGGCCAGCACAAGGGCACGGAACACACAAGGAAATTATTTTCTCCCAGCTAGGGGAATTACAGCCACATCTGCTTGATATCTCCCATCACAGACTCTCAGCTTTAGCCATTATTTCTGTAATGAAACAAATGAACATGTGCTGGTCCTGAGTCCCAGAGGCAACCCCAGGGATGAAGGTGAGGGGGACCAAGCGCTGCTCTGGGTCCCCTTTGTTTCACACGAGCACAGACTGAAATCTGTGCTGGTTGGGACTGTGTTCATTTGAGATGTGCCAGGACATTTCTCTAGCAAACCCATGCCTGTCTGTTTGTCAGGTATCTACAGCAACACAGCCCAAGTCTTTTGAACTTCTGGGAGGAGGCAGCTGGTGTGCTTCAGGCTGCAGTCTTGCTTCTGGTTTCTCCAAGAACTGCTTTGAAACCCAAGAAATGCTGCCAGCCTTCTTTCAAACAATGAGCCTGCTTCAAGAGTTTGATATTATTCCATGGACTCTCAGGCATTGCGTTTTCAGAGAGAGGGTGCGGGGGTTTTATTAAAAAAAAAAAAAAAAAAAAAAAAAAAGGTTTTTTTTTTCTTTTCAAGGCGCAAGAAAGAGATCAAAGTTCCTTTAGTTTATGATGTTCTGTACAAAGATCTGAGTTTGGAGCTTCATCTCCTCGTGGTCTTTATTTCCCTATTGCAAATACCGTACTTGTGCATTTTCTTTGTTACAGATCTCAAGATGTCTAAATGTCTTATAAATTATAGTTTGTATTTCTCAAGCTGAATCAACTACAACCAATAGTGCAGATCTTCCTCCCCTTCCCAGCTCACCTCCAGCATTCCCCCACTTCTGAATAAAGAGATTTTTAAGAAGCCTGGGCAATTAGCTGTAACAGTAACTACCAATATTTTTGATTCCTCAACATGATCTAAAATTGGCAGAAAACTGTAGAATATATACTCCATTAAAAGGAGTTGCTGAAGTTCATGATGTGCCTTGATTTCTGACTCCTAATGAAAACACATTTCAAACTGTTCAAACACAAGGTGTTTAACAATAAGCGTTTACTTTCCTCTAATTTTTCACCAAGAACCAATATGGTTTTAAATGAAATAGGATTCTTAAAAAAAAAAACTATGATTAGTCTCTGGTGTAAAGAAGGGTGCTGAACATGTTTAATTAGGCAACAACAAAGAGCACAAAATGAGCAAATCTGGTTCTGTAGATGTCTGGAGATCATACTGAGATTTAATTGAAGTAGAGGAGCTTATTGCTTCTGATGGTTTAAGTGCCTTGCACACCCACTGCATGCTCTGAGCGCAATAAAATGTTCTATCACATATTCCCTTCATCATACACAGCCTAAGATCCATACTCCTGCAATAATAGCAGGGATAATTAATTCTGGCTTAAGTATTTGGGAAATTATTGAGTGCTGCAATTACAGGCTTTCCAAATGACAATCTTTAGAAGCAAGAAGCTACGCTCCACATTCCCCCCAGATCTGAGTGCACTGAGAAACTTCTCTTCAGCACCAGAAGGAAAAAGCCCCTGCAGGAGTGAATCTTAATGTAGTATTAATTGGGTAACGGAGGAACACAGCTCCGAAACACAGAGGGTGCATTTAGAACAGGACAAATAATCTGAAATACAAGTTTGATGAATCCCCTTCATCTCTGTGCTGTGGCTGCTGCAGCACTTTTGTTTATATTGATCTGAACGGCGTGGAAATTTTCTTTCATCTGTCATTTACATTCATTTTACCTCTCGCAATTGCCTCTGCCAGCTTTACATGCTTGTTTTCTGGTGAATCTATTAATAAGATTTCCAGTACATCAAAAGATTTTCCATTGGGCAAAGGTAGAATATAATACGCTTGAGGTGTAGGAGGGTTCCTAGCTGCAATTTTACCTCCTAAAAGTTATTAATGAGTTTTGTGAAGTAAAGAAAATAATTGGAAAGCATAATGCTAATTGCATGCTATAGATTTTCCTCTATTGCTTACTTGTTTAGCAAGTGACTTGCAGAATGGAATATTTGCACCATAGCTTTTTTTTCTGATTGCAATATGCCTTCTGAATTGACAAAAAATAGGCCCAAAGGTCAAATTAATTAAAAACAGTAGGAGAAAGAACACAATTAGTGCTGCAAGTTTGTATTTACATGTTCTTGCCTGAAAAATGTGCAAGGTGCATTTTGTTGTGTGCAAAGCCCAGATGCTGTATGCCAACAAAAATAAGAAGCAGCCAAAAAATATCTAAAGAGTAGAATTAAATTGAACTCTACAAAGGAAAGTAAGGCATGACAAGAATTTCAGGGTAAGCAGTCAGGGCACTCAGCGTGGGTTTTGTTCACTGTAATTGGTGCAGGAATGCGAGTCTGTGGCTGTGTGAGGAAGGTGCCCATGTCCGCAGTGTCCCACTGTTCCCCACATGACTTATGCCAGCTTTGCCCGCATTAATGTTGTTGCCTTTCCCCACAAGCACTTATCATGCTGCTTTATTCCAAAATCCTCCCCAGTTCTCAAGTATCTACAGCAATTTTCCCTCCTCTGAGCTGTAGGAACACAGAGCGGACCTAAAGCCTTACATTTGCTCCTCCACATCATCAGCTTCATAACAGGTTCTTAGACAATTAAAAGATGGCGACAGCTCACGTCTGCCAGCAGCAGCCAAAGATCACTGTTCTAGGGAATTTTAAAAGTTTTCCAGCCAACTGCACATTGCTAAAGCTCACAGACAATTGTTCTAGCCAGTCACTGAAAGCACACACACACCTGCGTCAAACAATGCTTGCTTGTGTGCTTTCTATTAACAATACACAATACTCCATTATTAACCTTAAAACCTTCTACTGCCTTGCTAAGCAGATTTTTAGATTTAGCCTTAAAGTCTCTCCTGGCCAAACCTAAGACTCAGAGTATTGTTTCTTTTCCTTGCTTGCTTTACTGTTGTAACTTTTCCTGTTTTCAAGCTTTGCACTTGCAGCTAATCCTGTATTCTTCAGCTCTTTCTGTTTCTGGGGCCTGCTTTCACAGTATTCTGAAAGCCACCTTACCTTCAATATTTCCTACACATGGCTGCATGTTACAATGGGCTTCTGCCTTCCTGGATCAAGCAGAGTAAGCAGTTGGCTTTCCTGATCCTGAACTTGGTGTCAGCCTTGCAAAAGTACTTCAGATTTATAGGTTGCAAGTTTAGTGTGGTTTGGATAGAGAACAGTATTTACCTCTGATTTAACTGAGCTGTACATGAAGCTTGAATAATCCTGAAGTAATGATTGCAGAGGTGTTAATCTCGTGTGTGGCAGGTGAGGAGCTGGAGGTATCTCTGGGTGCATTCTGGGGGTTGCAGGAGCAGCACTGACTGTGCTCTTGGCCTTCCCTCCCCAGTCCCTCAGGTTCCTCAGCTCTTTGGGGCATCTTTCCAAAGATGCAGGGGCTCAGACTGAGGATTATTCTACTTATGGGTACACAATAGTGCAGTCTTGGGATTTGTGCAGTAAGTGACTTGGGACCAAGTTGTTTTTAAGCAAACCACTGGTCTGCTCAGTGCTGTGACAGAGGCTCTGGCTGTCTGGGCTGTGCAGTCACCATCCCCATGAGGAGGAGCTGCCCTCCTGCCTTCCAGAGAAACCCAACCCTCACTTTTGCTGACTTCTCTCCTATTTCCTCTTGGTGCTTTGTGTATTTTTGCGTTAGCACCTTTCTCTTGGCTGCTGGAGTTAGTTACTGAGTGGACAGACCTCTCTTCTGCCTGGGTTTCTGGTTTCTGTGCGTGGCTGGAGCTCACGCCTTTCCCCTCCCCCTATTTGCCAGGGGAGCTGCCCAGGTCCCAGGGCTGGTCAGACCTGGTCCAGAACTTTGCAGAGCCAGGTCCTGGTGACAGAGGCCGGACCCAGAGCTGACTTTGCCTCAGAGCTAAGCTCTCAGTGCGGGTAAGTCCCATGCATGGGTGGTGACGTGGGACGAGGGCAGCTGTCCCCTGCCCAGCTGGAACAGCAGCTCTGGCTGGCTGTGAGCAGAAAAAAACCTTCCCCAGCCTTCAGCTGGATCCCCTCCATTTCCCTCACCCAGAACTGCATCATTCCTTTCTGCAAGCTAACGTTGTGCTGCATTTCCTCGGCAATTTGTACTGTTGTGTTTTGCTCCGAGAGGGAAGATGAGTGAGTAATCTTAATGCTGCGAAAAGAATGGCTGCACTGAATATGGAAATAAGCCGGGAAGATTTAAGGAACAAGGGAAGGCTAATGGCTTTATATTTTGCTTTACTGAAATTACACAAGTGGCGGTGAATTCTGAAAGACAGTTATATATTCTGATTATCTGAAAGGGCAATTGCAGAGCCATGGCTCTGGAGGAGCGAGGGATGATATCAGTGATACAATGCAGCACTTCAATTTGCAAAATTTTTCCCATTTGCAAATAGATATTTCAGACACCCATTTAAGAATGCATTATTAGCATGTAGTTAGACTCTAGTAACTTTGAATATTTCATGTGTTCTACTGTAAATAACAGCTAAATCTTATTCATTATCACCCTGATAATATAAGCTGTGAAAATAGTGGTGCAAATGGGAGATTTCTGACTTTAATCAAATAAAACACTATTCTTTTTCTTAAAACAGCTTGGAGAGAAAAATAGATCTTTCAGATGTTTAAAACAAAACTGAAGTATTGTTCATCACAGCATTTATCACCCAGAATCTTTCCTACTTACAATAAGAGAAGATTGAAAGAAAGTGAAGTGCACCAGTGAAAAGTTTCTTTATTTTAGTATGTAGGATGACTTCTCTTATTGAGAGCAAAACTTTTACCTTATAATTTGAAAGGGAAATTCAGGACAAAACTTTCGGTGAAAGTTTTCTTGATCCAGAGAAATTTTCCTAGACCACTGGAGGCCAGTGGAGAGTGTGCTGCTGGGAAGTGTCCATCCTGGGATGCTGGAATTTACTTTGTGCAAATCAAATACAGCATGAACTGCATCACTGCTTGCAAATTTTGGCCTAGAGCTTTATGCCAGCAGGTTTTCTTGGGAAACTCTTGCTTCTTCCTTAACCAGTTCACCTAAAGGTGGAGTAACTATTGCTGCCTTAAGAATGTACTGAGAGAGGTGACCTTGGTGGCCAGCAGACTGTAAATTTAAAATTAAGAATGGGTAATCAAGGTGGTTAAAAGATATTTTCTCAAGGCCACAAGGATAACTGTTGCAAGGAAAACTCTCTGATACAGTAAGCAGAAAAGAGAATGCTTTTGCTGCTCTCTAAGAAAGTCTTGAGTTTCCTCAGAGTGCATTTTGAGCAAGGGAAAACTTTTTTTCTATTCTTTCTCTTCTCCAGAAAACACAAGATGCTTTTTTTGACAGCTGTGTGAAATACATTCATTTCATCCTTGCATTTTATCTATCAATTCCCATTCTAGCTAATCAAACACTTGATATCAAACATTATAGATTTCCTGCTATAACAAATAAAATGTTGTTATAATAAAGGTGTGCAGTCATAACAAATGGAGTGAGAAAGTGACATGCCAAACAGCTGCCTTTGTTACCCATTTTAAAAGGTACCTTTTGTTTTTGGAGTTTTTTTGTTTGTTGGTTTGGTTTGTTTGTGGGGTTTTTGGTTTTTTTTTTTTTTGTTTTGTTTGTTTGGGTTTTTGTTTTGTTTTGTTTTGTTTGTTTGTTTTTAAATTTTTTAACCATAATAAAATTAGTTCAATTTAACAGCTACATGAATGCGAATCAAACATAAAATTACTGCTTGTCTGTATTACCCATGAACTGCTTTATAGTCATCCACACTAGGAGGAAACATTTTATTTTATAAAGTGAAATGTGACTGAAGTGTTTCACCACTACTTGTTCTTTAGCAGTTAAGAGCATTCCTTGCACAAATCTTACTTTGCTTCTGACTTCGGCACACTTGCAACCCAAAGAACGAAATTTAGATAGAGTTCCTTTTTTTCTGGGAAGCACTAACAGGAACAGCACCATTTCCTGGTTCAAAATGATGGAAGCACGTTTCCAAGGTGCTCCAAGTGAACACTTGTGTATTTATAACTCGTGGAGTTACACACACAAGTGTTGCTTCAGAAAGGTTTGATTTTTTTACAGGAAAAACTGAACAGAAAAAAAAAATGCAAAGGGAAGTAGAATCAGACCTTGAGGTCTCTTTAGCCCCAATGACCTCCTCAGCGTTGCATTTAAGGCTTAGCCTTGATTATAATACAAAGGTACCTCACTGAAGGTCTGTGAGTAATTAACTGGAATATTTATTATTCCAGGAATCCCTACCTTGCTCACGAAGAAACATGAAATCTATTTATCTGAGCCACAACTGAAATGTATAAGTTAGCATAATCAAATTAGAGCTAGAGTCCCATGTACATTCATGAAAGTATAAATTCTGCTCTATTTCAATATTAGCACAAAGAATTCACAATTTTAATGACACCCAATCAATATTTCTGTTGAAAAAGATTCATGCTGCCTGGCCAGCAGTCTGAAGTGATGTCAAATATTGCTGAAATGGTTCTGTATTATTGTTTATTATAGTGTTCTTTTAACTACAAAATGGCTTTCTCTATCAGATATCAAGCATTCAAAATGATAACATCAAAGATGATGGAAATTGAAGAATGTATTGAAGAAGAAAATCAGAATTGAGATTTTCTCTTTTTTCAAACTTAGCAACAACACAGCCATAGTGTAACTTTCATTTGTAATTTTTATTTAATCACATGTCAAATTGAAGGCTTAGATGAATTAAACTTTAAAAAGCATGCTTTCAGCTATCATTTTGACATCTAGCATACAATAACTGCCTTTCAAAAGCTAAATAAAATGTTTGACATGCTTTAAATGTTATTTCCAGTTTTATTTGCTTGTTATTTCACTTCTTTGTTGTTATTTCAAGAAGCCCAGAAAATACAATTAAATAGCAGAATGTGGCTGGGGAAACTCTTATGAGAGATGGTCTGGTACAACAAGGATTAGCGTCTTGAAATAAATACCCTTTGAAGTCGTTAATCAGAAATTTGTGAGGTTCCAGGTTCATAATGTGTTTGTTCAGCGATGATTTGGGGAATGAGCTCGTTCCATGACCTCAGTGCTGAGAGAGGACGGTGGGAGAGTCGGCTTAGCCCCTGGTTACTTCAGTTAAAAAATGGAAAATTCGCTCCTAGAGCAGGCGATGTTAGTTACAAACCCCTTCCTTTTGCTGCCTGCATGGGGAGGGTTCGACAGAGCTCCCTGCCAATGGCCAAGAGCTGGAATATCTGACATTCCCCGTATCAGCTCGCTGCAGTTTTTACCTGCCTGCAAGAGGAGCCTGCAGGGACCCGTGCATGTGATTCCTAAAAGGCACCCTGAGTAAGTGAGTGCTGGAGGAACAAGATAGTCCTGCAAGATTATTTCTCATCACTTGAGCGAGTTCTTTGTGTGAGTGAATCCAGCTATAAGATCTGACAATTTAAAGTCATTTCCATTAGAGCAGGTGTAGGGGCATCGTCTGTTCTGCTGGTTTTCTGTGGAGGCAGTAATACTTTCATTGAAAATGTACAAATCTGTCTGAGATAATCACCCACGTTGAATTTCTATTTGTCTGGGCAGCCAACCCAGCTTTTATTTGCCCTTTTGAGATTAATAGGTTATGCTTCCTGCATCTAAATAAATTAGCAAAGTGGGAGGAGTTATTTAAATCAATACAAATGAAAGCCTAAAACTATTTACTTCTCTTTTACTACCGTGGAACAGTTAGAATTTTAATCACAGTGAGAAAAAGCAAAAAATATTTGTCAAATCCTCCTCTTCTTTAGAAGGTATCCAGATGCTGTATTTTCCCTCAGTAATTAGTGAGGATGCAAAGTACCAGTTACTAATGTTAATGAGATTAAATTAGGAGGACTAGCAAAATTTTATAACAAGAATATCAAAAGGATACTATTGGATTCCTTTTGGTACTTTCAAGGAGCTGAAAATGCAAAGTCTTGCCAATATTTAAAAGGATAGATATGGTAAATTGGGAAAACAGCAGGTCTGTTTGATTTGACAAACAAATAGACAATCAGGAGCTGAAAGGAAAGCAACCAATAAATTTGGGGCAGCGGCTTGTTGAACATCTGAACTTGTTCAATGAAAGAAAGGGCTTCTTCACCAAGTTTCTTCTTTATGAGATGATAATTAAGGTCATTAGTGTTGACAGTTTCTGGGGCTGGTGCTTTTTATGTGAGATAGGGAAAAACTGATCTAAATGCCCACTAGGCTTGAACTTCTGAAATCAGCTGAGTATTGTCACTTTGCACAATACCTCTCTCTTTCCCCCAGAAGATGAACCCTTAATTTTTCTTTTTGGAAAACAAACCCAACCGAAGAAAAACCCCCACACCCCAAACCCACAACCCAAACCCGCTCCTATGCAAGGTCACTGTAGGGACCATTAAATAAATCATAAAAAGGTCACTGCTATATTAGAAAAGGTGAATGCAACAGTGATGTGCTGTTAATGAAGAGTTTCTATTTGTGTGTGATAATGGTGACCAAAAGTGTTTGTCATTTTTGTAGATCTCCAAGAGAAATACAGATCCCTGCCGGCAAAAAATAGACAAGTTTAATTTGGAGTGAAAAATTATAATTATCTGTATTACATATTTTGCCTTTGACAAAGCCATCAAAATAATGTAATAAGATTTTAGATTTAATGTGTGAGGGTGCAAAACTTAAGAGAAATGCAGACTTGTAAAAATTTGAGAGAAACTCTTCGAGATGTATTAGTTGTGCTTGACACTGCTCAGTATAGAGAAAGGAAAAATGAAAATACTGGCTTGTCTCTGTTGAGTTTCAACACAAAGACATATTTCCCACTGGGTTTATGGTTGGATCCTCTCAGGCTGTTTGTTTTAATGTCGTTCTGAGAATTTTGCACTGATAGTTGCTGGGTCCTGTTTGTCTCAATGAGAGCCTGTGGAACAAAAAAATTGCTGTTCTGGAACAAAAGGTGATAGTTGAGGATAAAAAGATTGGAGCTGGAAATTGTAGTTTGATTAGGGATCTTCTTTACTGCTTATACTTGAAAATAGTTATTTTCTGGTTATTTAAGGTATTTCATGTCTTCCTAACATCTGAAGTAAACAAGCGACTGGGGAAATTAAAAATTTATTTGACCACTGCTTTATTTACTGGCTGCTAATAGTGGAGAGAAATGTTGAAGTAGTACTCTTTTGTGCTGTCTCACAGTATCTCCTAAATAAGGTCTGTTTTAAATCAGAATTATCATCTAAATAATATAATTAATTCAGCATAAATTAAAAAGTAATGCTTTTTCTTTATGATCTCTTTTTAAATGGATATTAATTTGCTTCAGTGAATGAAGATAATAAGGTTAATAGTTTAATGTTCCTCAGTTGATATCTGCTGCTTTTCCTATTACCTTTTTTTTCCTTTTTGATTATAAATTGGCTAACCCCTGGTGTATAATACCAGAAATCATCCCTTCAGTGTATCCAAAGCTATTTACTTAGACTCATCTTTTATTATTCCCACTGCCACAGTCTAATTATTGTAGTGAAAGATTGAACACAGAATAGTTTGCGGCTTTGATCAGTCTTCATATAAATTTCAATAATGAGAGTAAAAGGTTTGCGGTTTTCTGAGATAATTTGATCCCTCCAGACACACTCAGCTTTTACCAAAGGCAGTGAATGCCATATGAGACCTCTGACAGCATTCGTGTCTGGTCTGTGACATCTCTGCAAGCAAAATTCTTTTCTCACACCAATAAAGAGTAATTTAATATTTTTTAAATGTGGCCGAGAAACTACAGACTGCTGCATGGTTTTTTTCCCTTAAATTTTCCCTTCATTGTCTCGTATCAGTTTAATTGTCTGTATTACAAATTTCTACATCAGAATCCTCTAAGAATACATAATAGGTTTGCTTGCATTTCTCTCTTTTTGAAAAAGTATACCAACTGTCATTCAGATAAATAAAACAAACCATAATCCTTGTTATTCTATTACTATCGGAGCTGGCTCCCTTCGGAGATAAATAGAAAAGCAGCTGGAGACTGAGGATATTTCGTAATCTTATAAATTGAAATTTAAATGCCTCAAGGAGGAAATTTCCAAAATAATTGTGACAGAAGATAAGTCCCGGCTTTTGGCAAAATTTTATTAGAATTACTTGTTCCAGATCGTTGTCTGACGCCTGCATGAATTAAGAAAATGGCAGCACTGCCATGTAGAGGAATAGCTGGGCTTTTTTTCATCTTGATATGTTTTTCTGAAAGTGCTCTGTCATCGGCGTTATCAGGTGTGACACACCCAGGGACACAATCAAATTTTAAACCATGAGCCTTTAGCTGAAGCCAGTTGATTTAAAATCATACGGGTGGCTAATAGCATCTAAATTTGTGCAACAAAATATTTACAAGTTTCAGCTGAACGTGAGACTGAGTTAGTAACATTTTTAATTTTGCTTGGGGTATGGGATTTGGTTTTTGTCACTGGGCTAGGCAGTTAAAAAAGAGTTGGTGACTTTCTGGTATCCTCTGCTGTCCACTGGTTCAAAACTTCTTCTACATTTTGACAATGAACCCTGAAAATAAATATTCCTTTGTTTACACTTAGTGAATCTCAGATGTACAAAGTATTAACCAGTTGTACATAGTAACAACCACTGAGTTAGCAGCCATTTTCAAAAGCCAGTATGGGTGTCTAATGCTGAAACTTGGGCTAAAAATATTCTAAGAGTGCTTAAAATTCACTGGTAGCTTGGAGAGGAGAGGATATAACACAACACAAAGGCAGTGCAAAACTCAAAAAATACAGCTTTTACAAAGAGCTCATGAAATGGAGGTGGATTTTTTTCATACTGTGAATACCAAACTCATTTCAGATGAAAGAAATAGCATATTCCCTTTCCACATGTCGTAGCTGTACATCTGTGCAGGCTGGGTGCAGTTTGGAATGCAGGGAGTAAATGAGAAACATTGCAGGAATGTTTTCACTGTATCAGCTTGACAAAAGTTCAGTTATTTGGGCTTGGAGGAAAGAATTGATGGACACTGCTGGTGTGGATAGGGCCCTGAGAGGCAAGTGACAGTGAAGTGGAATAGGATAAATCATGTCAGTCATTTCTGTGGACCCATCTGGTTTTTTGGGCTGTGCAGAGACACTCCATGCATTTTCACCCAGCAGTGGTGGGAAAAAACAGCAGAAGGAGCAGGACCACTGCCCCAGCCAGACTTGCAGAGAGCCCTGGGGCAGCTGCAGGCAGCAAACTGTGGAGTTTAATGAGGCATTCTTCTGGTGACCCCAAAAGTGTAGTGGGGGAATTTGGGGGGTGTTAACTGTGAACCTTTCACCATCTGAACCTCTTCCCAGTGGGCTGTCAGACTGTCCCAGCAGTCACAGAGGGGTTCTCCCATTTCCATCCCAAGGAATGGGAAGACATTCTGTGCTCAGCTCTTCAGAGCTCAACTGCAATGTCTTGGCTTGATCTGTTCCAATACGCCTCAAAGATCTGCCAAATGGGGGAGAGTCTAAAATCTGCAAATTTGATAAACAGGAAAGCAGGACTGGAAGGCCAAGTGTACTTGAAAACAGATGAAATCATCTGGAAAAATAGAAGGCAGGAACAATGAATGCAAAGTGCCGCTCTTAGGCTGCAGCGATCGATGGCAATAACCAAAAAGGGAACAACGAGGAAAAGATCAATAAAAAGGACCTGGGCATTATGGTGGCTGGCAAGGACACAAATGTGCTGTGCTGCCATGGCAAAGGGGCCTGCAGGAGATGTGAAATGATCCTGCTCAGTGCTGTCAGGACCTTGGCTGGAGCCTGGTGCAGGGTTTTGGGCAGAGCGCGGAGCCGTGATCGAGCTCCTGCAGATGGGGAGCAGCCAGGGAGAGCAGGAGCAGCTGACAGATTGAAATAATAAGGTCTGTTTATTCTGAAGCAGAATAAAGTGCCAAATGCCAGAAAGATGGGTGGGAATAAACAGACCATGATGGATGGGACTGGAGAAGTGATTTATTTTATAACAAGAAAGAGGCAGGTTCAACATTAAAAGAGAAGCTCACCATTAGATGTGGTGAGGCACTAAAACAGGTTTTCTGGGAAAGCCCTGAGTGTCTTACTGGTGGCTGCTAAGAAGTGCTGTCTCTCACTACTGTCAGGAATTGTACAGGTGAGGTTGGTGCTGCCGTGTTCTTGGCTGCACAAGCTGCAGAGCAGCTGTCTGTGGGCATGTGTGATAATGTCACTGTCACAAAAAGAGACTTGAAGAAGTGCAGGAGCTGAACTTAGCAAAAACTCAAAAATAATTCATTGTTTTCAACACCGCCACTCTATAGGAACCAATATCTAGGGACCCCTGACAACATCTGCTCTGTTATAAACACTATATACTTTTTGCACAATTGCATCAAAAGTCTGGTCTTCAGCTTTGCTAATCCCAGCAGTTCTGCATCCAGAAAGTTTTACATTGCCTTTCAAATGGAATTTTGAGTAACAACAACCTAAGAATATTTTAAATTGTTTGGTTTTTGGGTTTTGTTGGGTTTTTTTTGAATCATCATGTTTCAAGATTCCAAAACATGGATTTCAGACACATCAAAATGAACAGGAGAGCTGCTTATCTTTTGTTCATATTTTCCTTTAATGCTGGGAGAGATTTACATTGCAATTATTCAGTTCCTAAGTCATGCAGAGTCACTTAGGTAATGAAAACTATGTCCTGTGCCTGGTGCATCGGGGTCTTTGTTTCATCTGGCCCTTCCTTCCACGTCTGGGCTGAGATACTTTCCATCCTCAGCTCCCTGGTTTCCAGCTTCCAGCCCTCTACAGCTAAGGTACAGGTCTGTAGTATAACGAAAATCAAAGGAGCTGTAATGAAATGTCTGAAGGAGAGCAGGGGAATCTACTTTTCATTCATTAGCTTAACGCCTGTGCAAAATCTATTAAAATTGTTTTCAGTACATAAGACTTGTTGTTGTTTGTTCTTTCCCTGCCTTAGAAGAATCCAACAGCATAATAAATGTGTCACATTTTCTAGGCCCAAAAGTGTGGAACAGCTTTTAATGGGAAAGAAAATGTTTTTTGAAAACTAGAAAACTCAGCAGTGAAATAAATTGAGCCTCAAAAAAGTGATTGAAATCTCCAAGTCAATATACAAAAGGTATCCAAAGACTTGTGAAGTCTGACAGAATCTCTTTAGTTTGAGGTGTCTTTCATTTTGCATCAGGGCTTACATTTTTAAAAACCAGCAGCAAGCAGTGCTGTCAGGTGCAGCCGGTTTGAAAGCAGCCTCATGAAAGCCTGAAATTGTGCACAACTCCGGGTAATAATGGCGTCCCCAGCAGATAACTCAAATAACGCGTTTCCTAAATTGGGCCGCGTTAAGCAATTACCGTGGTGGAAAACCGTGTCGTCTCTGTTCCTCCCTTGCAGCCCCAGCGCCGTGTCACCTTCCACCTGCCAGATGGCTCCCAGGAAAGCTGCAGTGACAGCGGGCTCGGGGACCACGAGCCCGCCAGCGGGGCCAGCGCCTCTCACCCGCTGCCCCTGGGCTTCCCCCAGGACGAGTTCTACGAGCAGGCGTCGCCCAACAGCCGCACGGAGGGAGACGGAAATTCCGACCCCGAGTCCAGTAAGTGCAGAGCTCTCCTCATCTCATTCAATCTTTGCAATCCATCAGTCAGGTGCCGGGCTTTCTGCTCCTCCAGGTAATTATTGAAAGCGATGGTTTTAGCGTTGGTTTTAGCACTGGTTTCAGCACGGCGGAAGAGTGCTCTGTCCCTAAAAATGGGAGGCCTGGCTGCTGGAAATGAAACACTTTTTGGAGCTGTTAAGGGCTTGTGGATGAGCTCTGGTGTTTTTATGGAGCTGGTGTGCTGTGCACAGAGGAGCTTTCTGAGGAGGTTAACGCCATTGCCCTAATGGTCATAAATACTGTGCTGAGGGAATTCGCGTTTTTTAACGTTTCCCGCTCCAGAACTACTGTGTAGTTTAAAATGAATTTGTGGGTGATGAGCAGCTCCGTGAAAACACTGCAGTCACCAGAAAGAAGGGGTTTTTTGATTTGTCCTTTGAAAGCAGAAATGGTGTGTGTTAATAATCTCAGAAGGGTTTGTCATCTTCTGCCATTGCCACTGCCTTCTTGTGATGTCCAAAGCGGGGAGGCAGAATCAACAGGAGTGGGAGCTGTGGGTACTGCCTCTGCTCTCTGTGCTGTGCTGTGCTGTGCTGTGATAGCCAGTTGGAGACTCCACTGAACTTTAGTCAACTGTTAATTGTCCAGAGGCTCCTTATCTGGATTAAATTGAACCGTGCCATTGATAAAGAGACACCTGAATGTCTCTAGGCCTCTAAGGCCTTGTTAGCGGCTTAATAACTGATTTGAAAATACATCTGTTCTGGGCAAAACTTGGCCCAAAAGGTGGATTTCAGCTGCTTTAGTGTATCAGGAGGAATGAATTAGTGAGTGCTATGTGCTTGAAATAGCTGCAGAAGGTAGTCACACTCTGCTGTGGCAAACCCAGCAGCCAGCAGAGAGCATTCCCTCCCATTCCAAGGTGGCTCTGCCACATTCAGCCTGGCTCTTGGAAATCACACCTCTGCCTTTGCCTTTGCTGCCCAGGATTGGGGCTTTTTGTACACATGAGTTGTGCCCTCTTTTTCTTTAATTTGTAAACTATTACCTCAGCTTAACTTTAAAATTTGTACTGTGATATGTTTCCTGAAGTAATGCCACAATATTATTTTTTCCAAGTTGATAGACAGCTGACAAGAACCATCAGAAGTTTTAGATCTTGTGTTGGAAACAATCATCTTTTGTTTTTGTGTTTATGTATTTGGGGCTGTAATATACCCTTAATAATATTCTAGGCAGTCAAACTGTGTTCTTCACAGAGTTAAGCCCTAAAAGGCTAAAAATATACCACCGAAGAAAGAAAATACCAAGTTATACATTATTTGCTGCTTTTGCTTTGCATACTCATGGTCTGAACTTGCTTTCCAGTTCTTTCTTGTTGCTTGTGACTGATATTTATACTTTACTGAAATGAGAATGATGTACATTAAATCAGTATGCAGGGCCTTTCCTGCAGAGAGCATGGAACAAGACCTGGTGTAGAGGAGTTCTCAGAACAGGAATGTGCATCCTATCTTTCCATTTACAACGAGGTTCAGGTTAGGGATTTGCCAATGCTTGTTGTGCCCAGTTTTTGGTGGGGGTTTTTTGGGGTTTATTTTTTGGGGTTTTTTTTGTTGTTTTTTTGTTGTTGTTGTTGTTTTGTTTTGGTTTGGTTTTTTTTGTTTGTTTGGTTTTGGGTTTGGGTTTGGGGTTTTTTTTTTTGGTTTTTTGGTTTTTTTGTAATTTCAGGAGAAATATGTGCTATGACTCTCTTAGAATGTGGCTCTGAAAGTAACTCAGCTCTGACATCTGAATGTCATTGACACACATCCCCATGAGCAGGCTAAGCAGGCATCAGATGTCTTTCCAAGTGTGAAGTTGAAGAAAGTTTAATCACCTGTCTAATTACCTGACAGCTCAGTTTTAAACTTGAAGTTGCAGTTTAATTAGAGTTTATTTTATGTGAAGATTTCTCTTCCTTCCAACTTGTATCTTATTGAAACAGTTTAATTGAAGTAGCACGGTGGTAACAGCAGGGAAATCTTCTCTTGTGGCCTTTTTCAGTGTTTTATGCTTATATTAATGGCAGCATCTAGTGGCAGGAACAAAAAAGCAGATTTAGATAGATATTTTGTGCACCCCTAGGCCTAAGTGAAGTAAGGGAAGACCCACAGCATATTCAGTGTGCTGCTGCAAAGTGGCTTGGTGCAGATGACAGCAACCCAAGATATCAGATGAGCCTGAGGTTCATGTGGTTCACTTGTGCGTGCAGGACACATTTAGCCAACAGTGAAACAGCAAAAATAGCTCTGGATTGATGGTTGCCTCTACAATCTTCTGCTGGATTTTTGGTTGGTGTTCTTTCTTTATTCTAATTTGGAGTGGTTTGATGCATTCAAAGTATTTCTTGTCTTCCTTCATGGAGTAAAATGTTGTTAATGTGAAAAGAGACAGGAAAATACAGTCAGGTAATAGAGCAAAACAAGCATGGCCTTCATTCCCTCCCAACATCTTTAATATCTGACCTGTCTTAATCTGAGACATTGTCTGGAATGTTAGGCCTGATTTGTCACCTGATGGGGGTCTCGTTCAGCTTTGCCTGCCCAGGAGAGAGATTTGGGGTGAAATAATGTCAGTAATGTCCAGAACCAACCAAGTGCCCTGTGAAAGCTGATGGCAGCTGTGACATCGCTCATGGCCATGTTCAAAAGTGTTTTCTTGCTCTTGTTTTTTTCTGACTACAGTCCTTCAGTGTTGTTTCTCTAATACTGGAAATTGCTGCATTTTGGAAGCTTTCCATTTACTAGGAGTAGCTAAGTGTTTATTGCAAACCACTGAAAAAGATGGGCATAACAAAATAAAATAATTATAAAAAAAGTCCTGAGAAATATTGGTGAGAGGAAGGTTTACAGATTCACATCTGATCCAGGACTGAAGCAAGGAGGGGAAAAAGAAAATAACTGTAAGGTTATAGTGATTAGAAAACTGTGAGAAATTTATATGTAAACCTTTAAAATTAATTGCCTGTGCTAATTAAAATTAGAAATAGGCTATTTAAAATGATTTGTCTTCTCTTACTTTAGTTCCCTCCTTAGAAAGACATAAAGTTCAGTGTGGTAGATGCATCATAAGGAAGAGATGCCAATAAGCTGTCACACTAAGTAAATAGTAATATAAAAATGCATGTAGGTTTGTAGAGAACCTTATCCTTAAATAACAGCACTCGTGTACGTGCTATTCAGATATTTTCTCTTCATAAGTTGCTCAAATAAGGATGTTCCAGTAACTCCCTATGCTAAGGATTTTAACTAAACCATCTTTCCCCCCCGCTTTCCCACCTCTGTTTAAATACAAACACACTTCAAACATAGACAAAGACCAACAAGTTCTCTGTGTCTGGGCTTCCCTGGCAAATTCTCTCTCAGTGGTGCTCTCTCAGTGGCTGTGAGCAGTGATGTTGATCAAAGGTGTTGTAAGGTACAGGTAAACCTCAGTTCTGCTGGGTTATTTAATACGTGTGTAAGATATTAGTGACAAATTTTCATGCTTCATCTGTTTTTATAGCCTTATCGAATCTGTTTTCTTTCCTCTGGACAATAAAATTATTTTACTTTTGTTTGGAGGATAAATAGAATATGACTAGTTCAGCCAAGAAATTGGGCATAACTAGAGGAATGATTGCAGCTTGGGGACAGGGAGTGTGGAGGGGAAGCCAGAAAACCTGAAAATAATCTGCAATTAAATAATAGCAATCATTTTCTATAAAGAAAATGGAAGTATAAACAAAGCTAGCTGAAAATTAAAGTTAATGAGGCAAATCACACTGAGATTTCAGGGTTTCAGATAGGAGGGAACTGGTGTATTAAGGAGAGGGGGGTCTCCATGAAGAATATTTAACATGAATTAGTGGCTAATAAGCCAAGAAAGTTGCATTGAAAATCAGCAAGTGTAGAGCCAAAGGGGAATCAGTAGACACCGTAAGTTTGTGGCCATGTCAAGCTGGTGCTTCCAGAGGTGTCTGGCTGCTTATTTTTGCTTCCCAATCACACCTTCACGTGGTTGAAGAGCTGTTTGGGTGAACTGGATTGAAAAAATCCTGTGGGTTCAACCCCTGGGGAGAGGGAATGTTAAATTTTATATACCTGGATTCCCTTGTCCCATTTGTTCCACGAGGCGCAACTTGTGGACAACAAATGAGTAAATGCGTAGCTGGGGAAAGGCTTTGCTGGCTTTAAGTGATCATCAGAGTACAGAGAATCAGTCTTAGGAAGAATTAAGACTGCAATCTGTGGTATTTAACCACATAAGAGGGAGGTTTGCAGCAAGGAAGACATCTGTTCATGATTAAAGACAGCATATATTTCTTCCTCAAAATTAAAAGAACACTTTCACCTTGACTTAATTTTTGATAAGGATGATGTTGATGAGCACCAAGGCAGGCTGATGAAGAGTGATGATAATGGCAGTAAAAGTCAGAGCAGGTTCAGTGCATTCATGTGGAGGAGTGGAGGTAGTCTTCCTCCCAGGATATCAAAACTGATAGTGTTTTCCTTATTTTTGTGTAATTCTGACACACAGGGTGTCAAGAAAAAATAAAGCTCTGGTCAAGCTCCACTACAGGAAAACATTTACAAAGAAGAAACTAGATAGATAGATAGATAGATAGATAGATATGAAATGCAATAAATGGTATCGTGGGTTTCCCAAGAGTAGGATAAGATTAGCTCCATTATCTCACTTCCATGACATGTATTTTTAACATTGAGGAATATGTGTACAGTCAATCTATATGTATATTTAAGGACTAATAACTGTTATTATGACATTAGGGTGGAGCATTTGTAATTAAGAATGAAAAGACATGGAATAATACAAGAATGGAAAAATCTCCATAATTATCTTCATTAATGAGTTTGGCATGAAAAAGTAGGAACATGTCAATGAAATATTCTAGTAGCTCAAAGCCAAGCATCACTGACAATAGAGGAGGAGGTGTGCATGACACAGGAATTGGATTTTGCTAAGGATTTGAAGTAATAGCAGTGGGATGAAATCTAATAGTTGAGAGTCATTCTCAGAGGAGCTGCTGTACGTAACTAGTATATAAATCACCGGCTGAAAATGACATAAAGGAAAAAAAAAAACTAACTGAGTATTACAAAGATAAACTATAAATCACCAATACCTAATGTGACTGTGAAAAAAGTCCTGGGTTACTCCTAACAGAGGGGGAAAAAAGAAGAAAAGGAAAAACCCCAGGGGTTTGCTGACACTATAACAGGCCTGTTATGAATAGTGTTGTCTTCCCACATTGAAGAAAGGTGAATTCATGTGAGAAACAGTCATAAAGAAATATTGTTAATAACAGGGGAATGGGATGCCCATATACAGAGGAAGGAATTGATATTGGCTCATTTAAACTGCAAGGTGGAGGCTGGCTGGGGCCTGAGGCTGCTCTCACACAGCAGCAGGCAGCGGAAGCCAAAATACAGCACTGGGTTAGTTCACAGGGAAATGGGCTGGTGCTGCCTTTGAACCAGCCAAGGCTGGAAATTCGGGGGCTGCAGATGAGATCAGGGAAGAAGTATAGAAGCAGGGCATGAAAATACAACCTGGCTTTAAAAAGGAGCTTGCTAAATGTGTGAGAGGGCAAATAAATCACTGTCCGTAAGTGCAGCAGATCAGTGCGTCATGCAAGAGGTGTGACACACCAGAGGTGTGACACACAAGCAACAACTGCTGACTCTTCAGGGCTGGGAATATGAAATCCAAGGGTGGACGTGTTTGCTGAGCCTCAGTTCTGTGCTGGGCTCCAGCTCCAGCCCCAGCTGGACACAGGGCTGGTCATCGCCAGTCCAGGAGCGTGGCCATGCCATTGCTGGCTGCTGGCGTGATGGGAGCTGGCCCCTGCTGTCCCCAGCCCTGCCAGCAACTCAGTGACAGCCTGGGGGGGCCTGTAACTCTGCCTGGTGGAGAAGAAAGGATCAGCACAGAGCTGCAGATAGGGAGCTGCTCATTCTCCCTGGGAAAAATGCCTGCGTTTTCTGCCATGCTGACTTGTCTGATAATCAGAAACTCTGCAGTTGCTGAAATATACTCTTTAAACATCATCAATAAGATGCTCTGGCAGCTGGATTTCAGACCTCATGCTGGGGCACAAGAAAAAAATATATCTACAAAGTCTTAAGTTTCTTGTTCCCTGTCCAAAAATTGGACTGCCAACAGATTTTATTTTTTTTTTTTTTTTTTTTTTTTTTTTTTTAATGATGCTTTCAGTTTTTTCCTTCCCATGTTCTGTACTTTTTATTTCCACTGAAAGGTTGAAATGTAACAGCAATATTTTAGTTTGGTTGCTGAGTTATAAACACACTTAGGCCTAGTTTGAATGGAAAGGAAAGAAGCTGTCATTAGTTAAAGATAACAAATCTCAGGCGAAAATACATCCCAGTCTCCCACACCTGCCCATTGGGCCCTTTAACTTCTGCTGTATTGGGCTTTTCTAACCCCATGGCTGAACACTAATAATTAAGTCGGAAAGTGCTGAGGTAATTAATCTTTCTGAGGCAATAGATTTTGATTGATCTTCTACCTTTAATCAAATTAGCTTGCACGTAGGTGGGAGAATGTAATGGCTGAGCACGGCTCTGTAGCACTTTGTGAAGTGCCAACCCCTGCAATGACCTCTGGTGAGTGCACCCATGAATTATGGCCTGGGAGCCTCCACAGCAGTCCCTGAGGGGCTGTGTGATTTAAAAGATGGGGGGATCTTGCAGAGATCAACCTCAGGATGTGCTCCACACTCCCATTTCCAGGTGGGGCTCTCTTAGGGGTGCAGTTTCTGTCTGCGTTCCACACCTTTGAGAGCACTGAAAGTCATGAGGTTTCAACCTGTGTGGGTTTTCCAGATGTTTTAGCTCTTTGTTTCTGAAATAATTTTAGTTATAAGCACATAGAGCTAAGAAAGCCAAGAGAAACTCCTATAAAACAAAACATGATGGTATTCTGGATTTGTTCCTGACTGGAGGGGTCAATTTGCAATGATACAGATGAGTGGCTTTTGCTAGCAGATTTTCACTTGTACCTGAGAGGATACAGACTGCATATTCAGAAATAATTCCATGATTTGGTAATTTGATCCCTGGGTGCGTGACTTAAGAGTTATTAAAGCAGCTGACACAAAGAAGGGAAGATGGACAAAGCAAATTAAATTAAAAAATGCAAAAGCAGAAAGATTGTCCCACTCGGCCTCTCAGTCAAACACAGCACTATAAACACAGACACTGAATTTTAAAATTTTATACTTTCTGTGTATAAGAAGCACTCTCTATGAAGTCTTTTTAAAGTAAGTTTTAGATATTTTATTGCTGATATCAGAAGATAAAACCTTGATCTACCTTTTCTACTTTTTGAAGAAAAGATAGATAAAAGCAAGTTTTCTGAGACGCACCATGTTTTTTCATGCAAAATCAATGGGGATTGATGAGGAAAATCAATGGGGAAAATATGCTGGATTTTCTAGACTGCATAGTGGGATGAAGTAACTCTGGCAATACTAAAATGTTTGTGAATGCAACTTAATGCAGTTCTTGACTGGGGTTTATAATAGAAGTTACTCTGTCTAAAGTGATTAGAAAGAATAGCTTTACCTCACAGCTGAGAAATCAGTCACTTCTCGTGGAATAATAAGGAAGGCTTTAAAGCATTTGTTTTGGTGGGGGTTTTTTAAATAATAAATGAGATCTGACATCTATAAACAGTGATTTAGTGGCAGATGTTCTGTGATATATATTTATGTTATCACTTAAGCTGACATGGTAATGGATAATCCTATTTGTTCTGTTTATGAAAGTTTTAAAATACATTGCTATAGCGAGCAGGCTGGTGGGGCAGAGGTGGAGAGAGAACAAATTCCTTCCCTCTAGTTTTTCAAACTCCTTTTAGCTCTGACTGGCTATCTCTCTGCTTTGTCTCAAACTGTCTCTTCTTTCTTCTTTTAAGAGTAGAAAAACACAGATGATGCAATTTTTTATTTTTTTTTTTAACAAATCAAGCTAATCAGTCACTGCAAGAGGAGCTTTTAGCAATATGAAGTATTAAGATGTTTCTTAGCTTTCAGTTCCTGTTTTAAAAATGGAAATATGGGGGAGGGGGGGAGATTGTCTCTTTTATATAATTTAAGCCATGTGAAAAATTTCATGATTATAATTTGATTTGAAGCATCATAATTTATTACTTGATTTCCACTGTGATTAATGAAAAATATATCACAAAATATATTTAAAGACTGTCTGCAGCTACCAGTCTGTCTTAGAAATTAAATGGAAACATTATATTTATTGAACAATGCAGATTCCCAACGACAGTGCATTTCAAGTCACAACATTTGCTGACTCAAATCTGATCAACTCGCTAAATCCAGTCGTTGTTCTTGTTTGGGTAGGGATGTGGTCATCCTTTAATCTGATGCTTTCCTTCTAACTGAACTTTTTGTAGAGAAGTAGGATTGATCCAGTCTTGCAGCATGCATTAGGAGCAACTAGAATTCTTCCAAAATGTCATCTGTATCCGCATATTCCTGAGCAGGGGAGATATTTTTTGCCTTTACTCTTCAAATAACTTTTAGCCATCTGGAAAAGCAGCCTATTGTTAATAAACAGCTGTTTCTGTTGTTTCTGTCTTTTTTTTGAGGTGGTATGATTGGCACTGTGATCTTTTCATTTTCTGGTTATTGCTCAAGCCTTGACTTTGCTGTAGCTCAGGAAGGAAAAGCTCCAAACCCCCTGTGCAGGCTCCTTATCAGGCAAACACGGGGTTGGTGTCTCTGTGTGTGCTGCTGACCCACCCACTGGAACTCCGTTTTTTCTTAAAATCTGCTGGTCACTGATGTGATGTATTCGTTCTGAAAAATAAAATATATTTGTCTGGGCTGAGCTGAAGAGACCTGGGCAAAATATTTATGATTATACTTTTGGATTTATATTACACCAGAGGTTGAGATTCTCACCTTTGTGTTTAATACCCATAAATAATGTTGCAGCTTCCTAGTCAGTGGTAGGATTTTGCAGGGATTCTGCTTTATTCGTAGCGCTCTGTGATTCAGTGGTGTTCTGATTAATTCAAGTGGCATTCTAATTGTTGTTAAATGTTTTCAGAGTTAACTCTGCGTGTTGTTGAAGTCAGCAGTTCCAGAAGCTCCAGTCTCAGGTATCCATTTCAGAATTCTCAGCCTGGTCTCATGCTGTCTCGGTTGTTTGTACACATCCATTCCCATGTTTCAGCTGGAATTAGATGGTAAAATCCCTGGATTACAGAGAGAATTTTTGCTCTGTATCTGTGGGGCTCTGAGCATATTGTGGCTGTCACACTGATTTTCTGCTCCCAGTGCAATTGCAGTAAAAAACCATCCCAGATACTTGTAGAATAGAAGTGGAGCAGATCTGTACAACAAATATATAGCAATGCCTCCAAGTGCAAATCAGGTCTTGGTGTTTTCGTTTCACCTGTAAAAAACAGTTAGATCAGGATTTTTTGATTGCCCAGGTTCAATCCCACTGCTGGTGCTGGTGTGAATGGAGTGGGACAGGAGCTGTGCGTGGCTGAGGAGGAGCTGGCACTGCTGGGCACTGCTGTGGTGGGCCAGCGTCCCCCTGGGGTAATTCAGAGTCGTTTTCCTGCCAGATCAGCTGGTGATGCCTTGGGAGGGCTGACTTGGAACAGAGACTGGACAGAGCCAGAGAATAAAGTAGATATTTATTGAAAGGCCTTTAGGGTACACCTTGGGCAGGACAAGAGCCTGACCAGGGCTACACCCAAGGTGGACCCTAAATGGTAATGAGGTCTCACACTTTTATAAGTTTTGGTCCATTTGCATCTCGGGGTTTAATTGTCCAATTACAATTGTGAGGTCCCATCCTTCTTGTTCCTCCCTTCAGCCCACCCTTGTTTGTGCTTTTGGGCCTGGAAATTGTCCTTGGTTGCAGCAGGAAAAGGATTTGTTTTGTGTCCCTGCTCTGTGCAGAACTGAGTGACACTGACTGTGAGCTCAGAGCTGCACCCCTGGGCAGCACAGAACCTGAAATACATGAAAGATAAAACTGAAGGCATCACTGGGACAGGGAGGTCCCTAGAATCAGAAGTTTATTTAACCATCCTGCATGAGGTGCCTGGCAAATGTTCCCGATTCCGTGAGGCCAGTGACGCTGACCTGAGGATTGTGTTTTGCAAATGCTTTTGTGTCCTCAGGTTTGTGTCCCTTCAACCGTGGTGAGCAGCACTGATACACCTCAAATAGCTTGGCTAGGATGGGGTAACAGGGTGGGGGAGTGAGGTGGAGCAGGACTTCACAACACCTTCATCTTTTCCTGCTCCATGCTTTGGAATCATCTCTGCTTCCTGCCATGCCTTGCTGCCAAACAGCTCTGCTGTGATCCTTGTCCTTGCAGTTCTTCAAGCTCTGCTTAAAGCCTTGTTCCATCAAATTAAAGTTCTTGCTTTACAATAATAGTAAAAATAATGAAATAATAGTAGGAAGCAACAATTGATCCATCTATTTCCAGGAAAAGGGCATGACTGTATGGTTTGCTGGACTTCAGTTCCTCTCATTCAAAATAACCCTGTGTCTGTGAAGCACCAGCAAGAACAATCATGCTATTTCAATAGTTGTTCTTTCATCTGGTTGTCTTGACTGATGTTCCAAACCCAGTGTCCCAGAAGATGTGTCCTCTATAGGGTGAGATATTATAAAGTCTGAACCTCATCTAATACTATAAAAGAAAGCAAACCTTTCTCTACCAAGAAAGGCTTTATTCATGTCACACACTAATCATACAACAAAGAACTATTTAGAAATAAAAAGACAACCTTTGCCTCTCCTCCTTGGTTGTAGTATATATAAAGAAAAACAGTGGCAATAAAAGGAAATAGGAGTGGTGAGAGAAAGTACTTTGAAAACTATAAAGGCAGAAAATTATTTTTATCTCATTAGAACCGATATTAAAGCTTTTCTTTATATACATTCTCATTTTTTATACTGAGGGTCAAATATCACTGATTACAGATTCTACTGGGGTTGACCTCTCATCCTTGTGCCTCTAAAATTAGGTCCTTATTTCTTTTTTTTTGTGAAGATCACAAGAATCTTTCTCCATCAATCCCCCAGATTGCCCTGACCTGGAATGTATTCACAGTATTGTGAGAAAAGGGTCCAGCTGTAAATGAAGCAGGTCCTTTACCTTGTGTTGATCTGTCCTGTGAATGGAAGAGCATTTGTTGTGTCTGTATGTAGGGTCATATGAGAGTCAGGGGTTTAGATTATTACAGCATGATTTGCATGTTTTAAAGCATATGAACAGTTAAATAATCTGCTTGGATATTGAATTGTCCAGTTTTGCATTAAAGGGTTCATAACTAAAAGATATCAACTTTTAGGATGAGGTACTTCCTCCTACATTTTATTTCATTTCATTCTTTCATGTCTGCTAAGCTACAGAAGCATTTAAAAAGTGCAATACTGTGAATTACTCTGGAGTTAGACAAGGAGAATTCTTTCTTGTTTGCTTTTCTCCCCATGAAATCATCCAATTTTTGATACAGTTGGGGCTATTTCTGGGAAATCCCAGATGCGTGCCTGGATCATTGCATGACTCCTGGCTCTTAATTTGTGTCAGAAAGCAGCAGATTGCCAAACCCTTGTCCCAGCCTCAGAGATGTTGTTGTCCCTGTCACCCTGGAGCTGGCACAGCAGCAGAAAGCAGCAAAGGAATCTTGGCAGGGCTGATCAGAGCAGGGCTCCAGCACCAACACCCAACTGCTGGATAAACCTAGTGAGAACACTCTCCAGGCTTAGCTGCAACTGCTGTGTCTCTAACAAGAGGCTGACTCGCTGTGTCTTAATGCAGGGGGAGGTTTTGTGTCTTTGAGCTGAAGCAAGGGCCGTGGAGGGAGGCTTTGAGGACTTCTCTGTGGAGGTTTGTCTCCAGCAGAGCCCGCGCCGGGCGCTCTGCAGTCACAGTTCCTCACGCAAAGCAGGGGAGGTTTCACACTGCACGATTGAAATTGCCAAGGATTGCCATTGGATTATCACTGTCCATGTCCTGACAATCCAATGAAATAACAGAAAAATTAAAGATTGGCAATGCAACCACAAAGTCCGTGAGAGTTGAAAGATATTTCAGAGCATGGAAAAGGAGAAAATGCCCTGAGTTTATTCCACTGCCTGTGTTAGGAATGAATTATGATAAGGATTACAAAACTTGAGATATAATAATTTAACCACTAAAGATGTCTTAATAAAAAAGTTCCCTTGCAATTCTTTCTTTATGCTTTCTATAACACTGTATTTTAGGATTTGTTTTCCCTTTGGAATACAGATACAAAGAGGCACAGTTCTGCTCTGTGCTTTCATCTCTAACCTCTGCTATCAACTCTGCATCTCCAATCTAAAGAGTTCAAGAGAAATCATAATACAAGGAAGCAGATGTTTTCTCTTTTGTATAACACCTATTCTTGCTGAATAGGGATAAAAGATGGTAAATGTGGGGGGACATTAATATTTCTTGTTAAAACGTGCTTGGCAGGCTGAAGAATCTCATATACATAATGATAGTCAAATGTCGGCGAGTAAAAATAGGGATTTGTTAAAAAACAGCTGTGCTGTACAACTCTTTGACAGGAATAGAGGAATGCTTTATCCAGTAAAATTCACAGAATTTATTTAGAAGAAACCGTAGCTGTTAATTTTCATCAAGACAGAAGGTTAGCAAGTCTGAAATGGAGGGGCTGGTTCAGCCTCGTTTCATGACCATGAGAAAAAAAAAAAAACAAAACAACCAAACTTTTAACTGTGACAGAGCTCTCACTTCCCTCACAGCAGATTTCTCTGTGGCAGCATGCTGTAGTTCCAGTGCATTTTTTAATGCACCATCATGCTTGTGTTCCCTGAGGATGTTTCAGGGACAAGTGACACTCAGCAGTGCCTCTGTTCAGTGCTGCCAGCTGTGTGTAGGTGCCTTCCCCAGGGTGGTGATGCAGCCACTGCCCCATTTCCTGAGGCGAGAGACTGTCACAGTGCCTGTGATTGCCGCTGCCGTGGGGACACTGGGTGCTCCCTGCACCGCTCACTGCCTGAGCAGCTCTCCAGGAAATTTGGGTGGGACAGACCCCACATCAGGAAAGATCCTGCCTTTTAAGCCAAAGGATCAGCAGTTGTATTACAGGTCATCCACCCTGTGAGCTTAGGAGCCAGCCCTGGACAGCTGCCCAACAGGGCTGGAATGCAGGAGGTTTTCTCAGCTGCAGCAGTGATGAGGCTCTGGAATGTACAGAATGGAATTGTTCTGCATTTATGCTTTAAAAATTGATTGCCCTTTAAACTGTAACTGCACCCTACTATTTGCAGTCACTGGGAGAAACTGGCTCTGATGTTCTGCACTCAACAGTCTCTGACCTGTAATGCACAATTTGCAAATAAGCACAGCAGAGTAAACAGGGGGGTCAAAGAGAATTTTTTTTTTTTCCTGTGAGACTGGTACCGCCAGCCAGCTGCATTTCTAATTCACAGTCACTCCATCCTCTACCCCCCAGGAAATATTCTCTAATCCATCAGCACTTTGCATGCTGAGGTGAGATGTTAAATAGCAAGATTTCCTTCTAAATAATAAGATTATGACACAAACCAACAAGAACAGGGATCTCAAGGTTAAAGATATCACTTCTCATTCAATCTGAGCTGGTAGAAAGGAAGAAAAGAGATTAGAGAAAAAGGAAAGAAACAAAATAAAACAAAACAAAACAAAACAAAAACCCGCAAAACTGAAGTTGTGACTACATCAAGATATTCAAGATATATCATAAAAAGGTTTTTAAATCTGATGTCAGTGTGTGTGTATTAATATATGTATAATATACACACACACACACATATATATCTATATCTATATCTATAAAATTAAAGTATATTTGTTTTCCATTGTTAAAACATTTCTGTTGAGGCAAGATCTTTCTCAGGTATTTGCTCCAAATGTACCTCATTCAAATCATCTTGGTCTTTTTGGTATGTGTAGCTTCTTTCTAGAAGGGGGACATACTTGAAGGCAGATAGCAACTTTGATTTTTTTTCCCCACAGCAGTAGGAGATGGTTCCAGTAAAAATGCATTATCTTTATTCAGATGTCCATGGTAACAAATAGAGAAAAGTAAACCAGCTTTTTCTCTCAACAGAAATCCCTTTGAAGACAAATGTGTTTTGGTTTTGGTATTTTGACTCAAGTATTGGTGGTATTTCTGGAACATATTTGAATGTGAAATGTTTTCTCTGAGCTTCTGTTAAGATTCTGCTCTGAAACAGGAAACTGTAAAATCAGTAAGATAAACCCCAATGTTTAGTTCTAGTCCAAAAAATGTTCATTTTCCAGAAGAGAAGTTCAGCTGAAGAGTGAGATTTTTCTTTTCTGTTTTGTAGGAGTAAGACATCTTTCTCTGGAGTCCTTGATGGATCTTGCCTTTTTCCTCCCATTGTGTCAGTAATTTATGTAACTTCTCCTCACGCCAGAAGAAGTTGCAAAATGTATTTGTAAATTACTGTTTCAGAATCGTGAGCTAGAAGACCTGGCTTATTTGATGTGAAAATAACCCTGGTTTCATGTGTAAGATATATAAACTGCACCAGTAATGTTGCATTGATTGTACTGCTTTGTTTGGGGGAAAAAAAAAAAAAAGATACAAGCAGCCCTGAGTGAACAAGGCAATTTGCAGCCTTGATTAAATATAGCAGACAGAGGAATGGCTGAGGAGGAAAAAAAAGAGCTCTGAAGCTATGGACAGAGCAGTCCACTCAGGCAGCACAGATTTCCTCCTAATTTTCCTTTCATACGCTTCAGCTTGGTCACATATTCAGCAGCAGAATGATGAGCTTGTAATATCCTTTTCCCCAGACAAATCAAACTTAGCTCTACCTTTGAGCAGGGCCCTTGTTGCCCCCCAGGATCTCATCTGGGAATCTCTCTACCACTGGATGAGACCCTGGTGTTAGAGGGATTTTGGTTAGTCCTGCCCTGCCCGTTGACAGGTTAATTTTTCTAGTCTAACTTTGGGGTCTGTAGTGGCCCTGGGGTAGGGATGACACCTGGCACAGGCTCTGTCTCACCAAGGTAGCATCGTTCCCCAAAATGGTCTTTCACCAGATGTGGTGCAGCTGTGAAGTGGTTAATAGCAAGAACTATCAATCTATAAATCAATACAATTTCTGTTTGCAATTATGAACACCAAGACATGTATTAGACACCACTGTAGTAGGCACAGCCATGCCCAAATTTCACTATGAAGTGCAATAAATAAAGTGACAGAACTTCAGAAATTACATCTTCTATGAATAAATACAAATAAATACAAACAAATTTGACATGAAGGCATTTTGGGTGGTTGAAGAGAGTACTTGGTTGTTCAGCAATGACAGAACTAGAGAAAAGACCATTCTTAATGTACAATCACCCCTATAGCATTAATGTACAGCAGAAAAGAAGAAATTTGTTCAATGAAATAATCTTTTACATTGAGATTCTGCCAGTGGCTGAGTACCCCAGAGACTGATTTTTTTCCCAGTCACCGGGAAAACAAACTACCTGTATGTAAATTCAACACCTTTGGTCAGAAAAAAAAAAAAAAAAAAAAAAATTTTGAATTATATTATATTTTTATTTTAACATTGAAATTTGTGTGTGCTTGGAAAGCTGAACAGCACTTCTGGCTTTAGCCTGTGCTCATTTATAATGACTAATTATCTAATGATGATGGTGTTCAGCATGCACGAGAGCTCCTGTGGCAAGATTTGGAATTTTAAGGAAATGCTGTAGATCAAATGATAATGTCTCATTTGTATTCTCTCAGTTCCCCAGTCACTGCTGCATTTTGTAAAGCAGCTACAGAAATGGACTGCAAATATGCATCATTTTTGTGTGCGATGAGAAAAGGCTGAATGGTCCTCAAACAGTGCAAACAATCCCTGTCCCACACCTTGCAGCATCAGGTGATGCTGGTCCAAGCAAATCGCACCTCCTGTGAAATGAGTTTTCAATCCTGTCAGGAAGTGCACCACTCCTGAGGTCTTTAGGGATAAATGGATGTATAAATGAAGGCAGAATTTGCTCTGAGTGTGTGGATGTGTGGTAATTCCTGTCATCCTTCTCTGCCTGGAGGACCTGGTGATCTCTCTGCTGTGCTGCTGGGCTGAAGTGTAGGACCATGGGATTTACAGAGTGTGTGTAAGAATAGTGACCTGAAAACCTCTATTTCCACTTAAAAATGGGTAGTTTGGTAATCCAAAAAGGTTAAAACTTTTGTGTTTTTTTTTTTTTTTCCTATTTGCAGCTGTTAATTAAACAGACAGGAATCTACTTAGCAAAATAAAAATGGTTTATAATGTTAAAGGCAAAGAATTAGGAGTGTGAGCTTTCTATTTTAAAGAGATTTAGGAGTTTTCCATTGACAGTAACAGTAATTTGGCTTTTATTCTAATGTCAGTATTTTCCACTGCAGAGGAGATCTTCTTGTATATGTGCACATCTCTGCATATTTATCTGCCTTCATAATGTGAACAAATTACTTTTGCATCTCAACATATGTATCTGCAGATGCATACATCTCATCTCCCACTGACTGATGGCTCCGTTTTGCTTCATTCAACATTTTCTCCAAGACACTGGCAGGGAGCTTTGCTGGGGGAAAGACAGACCTGAGTTTGCAATGCAGCCTTGTCATTGGCACCATCAGAGAGCAAAAATGCTGTAAAGCCCAGCCTGGACGCAGCCCTGCAAAGCTGGGCTTTGGTTCAGTTTTAACCTGCAGCAGCCTCTGTGCTTTCTTTACTTAAGTCACCTACTCCAAACACTTCCAGTGAATTCAGTGGGTCTACCCTGAATGAGCACAGTTAAGTAGGTGCATAAGTGTTTTCAGGCTTTAGGCTTTACAAGCTTTCCTAATTAGTGCTCTAGACAACATTAATTAAAGAGTACTTTAGAAAGAATATAGCTGTTTAAACCTCTCCAGTGGTTTGCATCTTATTCAGGGATCCCAATCAATGCAGCACATGGGGAATCCACTCAGAGAGGCAGGCATGATTATGGTTTAATATAATCTGTATATACATCTTTGTAAATTGTATATAGCAAACAGAACTGTACATAAAGTCACTTCAGTTCAAGGACAATTAGATAAGAGACAGTAATAATGAAAGAAACATGTGTTTTCATTTTCATTATAATTTCTTCAAGGATTGTGATCTATGGTAATCAAATACGATGAAGAGGGAGGTTTTCCTGAGGCTAGCAATATTTCTTTTATTTCCTTGGAAATAAGAGCCTTGGGACAGTTAGAATTTTTGTCTTACTAATCCTCCTGCTATTATACATTTGAGAAAGAATTAAAAGTAAAGCACAGACTGATTTTTAATGGAAAAAAAAAAGACTTATTGAAATGTTAAACATGATGTTATACCTGATTTATTGTGCAAGGCTGGTTTGAATTTTTTTTGTCCCATTGCACTTTGGATACGATACCGTCATCTGTCTTCACAAAACCATCTGTGTGTCAAGTGACAAATTTTTTGATGTATGATTGAAGATTGTGTTTGGCAATATAGGATCCCCTGCAGCAGCTCTACTTAGGGCTTAAACACAGTTTTAATTCTTGACATTACTTGTCTTTTATGCTCTTTTCCTCCCATTTTGAGATAATTTCCAAGTGCTGATGAAGAAAATTACTGCATCTTGTACTGATATAGTTGTAAAGGCACAATAAAATTTGACATCTTCCATTTAAGTGTGTCTTGATCAGAAATAGGTCTATCACTCAGAACAAATTATTTTGAAGCCTAAAGCAGGAAGGATATAATAGTTAAGCACAAAATTACCTGATGGGTTTTTAATCACCCTGACAATTATAAAATAAAAGATCTCTGTCCATTATTGAAAGAGGAACAAAGACCAAGATTAGGAAAAAAGACAATGACAAAGTAAATGATTGAGGGGGTGGGAGCCTCCTCTACTATGTAAAAACTTTAAAGATGCTCAGCTGTGACTCAGATATTTCCTTGAGCACGCTGAACTGCTCTTCATCTGGCTCTGAGTGTTAATTACTCCAACAGAAAGGAAATTCTGAAAAGCACCTGGACGATTTGTTTGTCTGCTTGTTTTCCTGTCATGTTTCCCTGGAAAAATGTGGTGGACCCAGGATGCCCACAGGCTTCGAGGTGTGGAAACACATCCAAGGCACTGGCATGGTTCCAGTCAGAGAGCAGGGCTGCAGAAACTCTTTGGGGATGGAGGAACCTAAACCCACAGAAACTCCCTTCTTCACAGTAGTGACAGGGTCCCTTTTCAAAGGGGTCAAAGATAAAAAAAAATCTGCAGGTCTATAAAGAATATTTCTCTGTTTAATTTGAATTTTTTGAATTTTTTCTTTTAATTTTTTTCTCTTTTTTTTTTGTATGTACTTTCCACTCCCTCTCAACATTGCTACCAAAAGTTCCTCTCAGTGAAATTAGGTAGCGATAATACAATAATTATTAAACTGGTAAGTTCAATTCATCATTTTCTCCTCTGGCCTCGACTCCGTGCCAGTGACTGCTGATTATAAATATCATTAGTGAAACAGAAATCAGCACAGTGTACTCAGGTTTCTTTTTTTTTTTTCAAACGAGGGGCTATTTTTCAGCATTCAGGTTCCCCATAGGCTTTTAATCAAGGTTATGGGAAAGTCCATAAACTTTCTGCTGAATATTTAACAAGCTGAAGGTCGTGGCAGACATGAGATCCCAAGGACAAGGAAAATGAGATTGCAATCAGAAGAGCAGAGGAGACCTGGAGATAAGCAGAGCTTTGTCTACAGATAGTATCTGCCAGAGCAAACACCAGAGTCACGTTTGTCAGCTTCTTTCGTGAGATTTAATTTTCCCAGTATAAACAGCCATAAAAAGGGGTAAACACAAATGGATGCTGTTTGCAGGAATGTTAGTCACTGACCTTCTTTGAAATGATGATTGAAATCCAGTCAGAAAAGAAGCTTAAAAAATGGAAAATGTTTTTGGTGTAGTTATATACTTTTCTTTTTTACTGACCTGAAATCCTAATTCCGTAACATTTTTTTAATAAATTCTCCAAACAACCTCTATTATACTGAAGCTTAATGCCTGTTTATATGTTCAGCCAACAATTTTTCTTTGCTAGATCTTTTTAATTGAACAATTTTTAACAGTCTGGTTGTGACAATATTTTCCTGTGTACAAATGGAAAAGCAATCTTGCAGAAACTCTCACCCGTGCCGATCCAGCAGCTATAAAAATATAATTATAACACTCTGCATAATGCATGGAGGTAATATTGAGAAAAGTTATCTGAAATGTCAGCCTGTAGAGGCCACACAGAGTGCCCACTGCGCTGTGGCTTTGCAGCAGCAGTGACCGGAGCTGTGTCCACAGCAGCCACAGGAGCTCTGTGGTGGCACAGGGATGCTCTGAGTGTGTCTGGAATGGTGTCACCCTGCAGCCTCTGCTTTTTTGGGCATCCTCAGAACTGCCTGAAAGTTCTCTCCCCAGTAATTAGTGCACTTTAACCTGTGTATCTCCTGAAGCTGGCAAGTTGTTTATCCCTTATTTGTAGCAAAAAGTCAGTGAAGTATTTAGCACTTAGTTTCACAGCCTGGTGGGATTAGTACAGATATAAATTCCTTTTGTGAAACTGAGTTGTCCTATAATTTTCTCTCTGATGATAAAAGGGTGCTGAGGCCCTGGCACAGGGTGTCCATGGAAGCTGTGTCTGCCCCTGAATCCCTGGCAGTGCCCAAGGCCAGGTTGGATGGAGCTTGGAGCAACTTGGGACAGTGGGAGGTGTCCCTGATCATTGCAGGGGATTGTAAGTCGATTTTCAAGGTCCATTCAAACCCAAACCATTCTATAGTTCTGTTATTTTTTTCCCCCTGCTTTGTGTAAGAACCGTTAAAATATTTACTGGGAAAAAATCTGCTGAACTTGGAGATGTAGCTCAAAATCTGAGCACATCTCATTTCTATCAATAGAATAGCACGCTGTTTTGCAGTAGATCTGGTTAAAATAGGTAGAATACACTCATAATATTGTGTCTGCCTTAATTATTATGACAGAAGAAAGGCTGCAGAGAAGAAACCGTGATAAAAGTTTTCCCTCATTTTATTATACCAGATACTCTTAAGGACCCCAAATGTTGGCAACTCTGAGACCATTCTAGATCTGGGATGATTTCCAACAGTCTTTCATCAATCAAATTGTTGATTTGGGGGTCAATTTCTAAGAAGTGGATTAATTTTTCTTCAGATTATTCCTTTTTAAGTTCTGCTAATTTTTGTTGAGAAAAAGAAGAGCCCAGAAGAGAACTGTAAGCAAACTACTATTTTTTTTTTTTTTTAAATGACAAAACATTTGAGACTTTTCTGTTAGAAAGGTTCTGGGTTTTGTAGCACACTGATAACCTCCATCATTCAGGGAATGGATCCTTTAGCTCTTGTCAGGCACTTCCAACAAGGAAAGTTAAATGTGACCCAGCTTTTTGGGTTTTTCCCTCATGAGAAAGCTGGAATCCCTTTTCTCCCCCTAATGGATGAGGACGGCTCTCTGTCCCATGTTGGGTGCTGATCCTGGCATCTCTGTCCACAATCTGTAATGATGAAAAATTTATGCAGCTCAGGAGCAGAGATTTTTTTGTTTAACTTCTTGCTGAACAGGGAAGAAAACACCTGGCTGGGTATTCTCCCTTGCCAGGCCTCAACCCCCAAATCTCCCCTCATTGCATGGGATGAAGATAATTTTTCCTGTGTGGGGCTGACAGGGCAGGATGCATCACCCTTTGGTTTTGATCATGCTGTCAAGCCACTTCTGCCACCACATAAATAATTTCATCTGGAAAGAGCCCCGCTCTTGCCGCTGTATTTAAAAATACAAGACAAAAAATTCGAATCGCGCCGTTCTTAAGCCTGGCCATAAAATAACAATCAAGCATTGCAACAATGAAACTTGTCTGATAAAAGGATTGAAAAGCTGAAGCAGAAGTTGCTTAATAATAAATGGAATCTCAGAACTTCACTTGTAAGACACTCGTGTTTCACTTGAGACTGTGCTGCTCTCAAGATAGAAGAGCTGAAAAGAAGAATATTGTAAACATCCATTATATATGGTTCATGCATATATCTTGTTCCTTTGCCACTCTGATCATGCAGAGTTACACTTTCAGCATAACACAAACAAGCTCAGCAACTGATGAAAAAATTAGAGAGCTCATGTTGGAGATAAATCTTTTAACCCCACTGAGTTTAATTTGTCCGGTGAACTTGCACAGAATGGAAATATCACAAAGTAGCAAGTGTAAAGCAAGTTTGTTTTGCTGGTTTAAATGGAGAATTTTGTTAAAAATGTAAAAACTAACTAATATTAATACCAGGAACAAAATTAAGATTAAAATATCAGGTTGAAATTTAAGTTTTGGTGTTTTTGTAAACTTTTTCTCCGCTCTATATGCTCACTTGTTGCCTTGCCAGCCCTATGTAGGACGTTTCAGTGTGGACCTATTGAGTTCAGTTTTTTCCCTGTAACAAATCTTAATACTCTTGTTATCCTTGATGAAATATCCTTGATCAAGTATGCTTGTCTGCCAGAGAATAGCAGACATATTACAGATAAGAAAACCAGAACCTTTTCATCTCTTCTCACTGACCTTTATGCAACTTACTAATGCATAATAGCTTCTCAAAACATTTCACAAGTTTAAACCTAATGGATTAAACTTGAATGTGTTTCTCTAGACACATTTTAGTTTATGAATATATATTTCCAGGAAGACATGGAGGTTGAGTTGCCCTGAAAAAATAATTATTTTGCAGAGCTGCATGATATACCAGGACTTTTAAAATGTTTCGTAGTAGGTATGCGTGAAGAGCACTTAGCAGCAGTCAGGCTGGCTGCAGATGATGGATCAGAGCAGCTGTTTCCCTCAGCCTGGCTCCCCCAGCACGGTGACAATCTCAGCTCTCTGCTGCTTTTGGCAAACACGAGCTCGGAGTTGTCTGACTTTGAAAAAAAAAAAAAAACAACAAAAAACCAGCACAAATGCCCACCAAAAAAAGATGATTTCCCAAGCCACCCCTTCTGCTTCTGTGAGATCCATGAAACTGGAAGAAAAAGGGGAGACTAAGATTAGAGACCCTCCCTGTGAATAGCTTTCACAGCACCTCTGCAGAATATCCTAAATTATGTGCTTATGAATAACACATCATCAGTGCAGATATTCCCTTTATTCATCTGGATTGTGTAGCCAGTGCAGTAGATCCCACATGGATGGCTCATATATGCAGGTGGAAGGGATTTTTTGTTTCTATTCTTTATGCTTTTTTGCATTTTCATTTGTTACCTCTGAAAATATAAAAAGTTTTTAGGAAATGAATTATTGGAGAGGTTTTTCTTTTTTGTCTGACAGTTTTGTTTTTCCTTAGAGATTAGGAAATACTTATAAGCCAAATGAGGGACGGTACTGAGAAACAGAAATAAAACTATTTCAGGATGAAACTGGTTGAATAACTATTGGTCCTGAGAGAATTGGAAATTTAACCCTGTCTCTGCACAGACTGCAGGATGGTTATTAGATGTGGAGAATAATCTATATTAAAGGGAATATTAAGGTGTTGATAGATATGAGAGGTATTGATAAAATGAGGTATTTCCATTTCACGCTCAAAACAGTAAAAGGAAATATGTCTTATCTGATCATTTTCTGAGCTAATAGAGAAACAGCAACATTGTTGCTAACAAATGTTAAATGATAAATGGGCCACACATGCTGGTTGAAAAACAGTATCTGAGAACCTGGCAAGACTGTGACAGGCCTTCCAGACAGGTAAAAAGCATTAATGAAAGAATTTGTACTCTTGTCATATTAGAAATATTCGTAAATCCTGCATAATTTGACAATGAAATGGTTTGCAGACAGATTAAGCAAGGAAGCGCAAAATTATTTATTCTTTCCAGAAAATAAACCAGACTACAAAAATGAGCAGAATGATACTTTGTCAGCATCTCTGAGGATTTTATTTAGCCCACGTCCTTCATATCTGATCCATAGCTGCAAATAAGGATATGATGGGAGGATAGATGAAAGTTTCCCTCATTTTGTGAAATTCAGTGCTGTTTTGTTTTTTACTTTATTATAAATTTAATATAAATTATTATAATAATTAAACCACATGTCTTCCTGTAATACAGAGATATGTGTTGGCTTTTATACTAGAAAAGTATACTGGAAAATTGTACTGGAAAATACTCTTTTTAAACATGGGTAAGGTGAGAAAAAATCATGTTGTTGCTCTGTCCTTGATGATGTTTGAGTGAGTTTTGCTCAGGTAGTTGGAAAGAGTTTAATATGTTTTCATTTGGGTTTATGAGACACTCATAAAATATCATGAAATATAATCAAAGCTGATAATACCAAGTCAAAGTCTGATAAACCTGAAGTACAAAAGTGGTGTGGCATCAAGGGAAAATTTTTAGGTTTTACTGGGGGGCTATCAAGCTGTGGGAAATGACAGAGATTTTCAGAAATTAATTTTAGCGGTCAAGATGGATCTTTTCTCAAATCTTGTCTTCGTGTCCATATTTTTACATGTTCCTCATAAATGTTAATTTTAATTATATAATGTCCTAACTGGCCAACTTTGAATGATGCTTATATCAAGAAAATATAAGAAAAAGTTATTGAATTTTAAGGAGCTTTATTGAGTATCTGGTTTTGACATATTTAAGAGGTGGAATTTTCATAGCAGCTATGAAAAGCAAATATTTTTATAAGGGACATTTTATTTGGAAGAAAATATTAATTTATTAATAAAGCCCCCACCTTTCTGCCAGTGTCCACTCAACAACTGCATTTTCAAGTGAAATAATGAAAGAGATGGAGATTTGAAGTAAGACTGAACATGAAATTCCAAGAGTAGAGCATAAGAAAAAGCTAAGAGTAATCCTAAAAATAGAAATGAATAAAGAAATAATTCTTCACATGTATTTTTCAAAGCTATGCTGACATTTTTCATTTTGCCAATCTGTTGTTTGGCATCACTTATTGTCATTATTCTGAAACATTAATCCAGCAATGGCATCTCTGCCTTCATAAACTTCCTGGTGTGATTGCTATATGCTGTCACCGACATCTGAGACTAAAATAATTTTAAGAAAAAAGTTATATATGTAAGACTTATGGGCGGAAAGGAAGCATCTCATGAACAGCCAGTAAAAAGTAATCAAGCCCACTCAAGTGAAATTATTTGGAAAGCTTCTGGAAAAAGCCATGGAGAACATTTTCCTGGGGTTTGGCAGTAGTGATGGGCTGAAGCTGGTGTCCAACAGCAGATGTTAGAGGGACACAGCCATGCCGGCAGCAGGGTGAAGTCATCTGCTGTGCAATCTGAGCAGTGAAAGTTTTGGTGGGAATTGGAGCTGGGAGCCCCATGGTTTGCCAGGGACCCACAGCCACTCTTGTCCTGTAAATCTTGTTGCAGATGCACCAATGAAGGATGTTGGGGCAACAGGCGGCTCTTCAAAATGCTGTTGATTGTATCAGAGATGTTACAGCAGTCCTGGATGACAGAGGGTGACAGAGACACACCTAAAGCTGCAGCTACAGCTTAGGCCTGCCTGAAGCCACTTTAGTTTTGGGTACAATGAATTATATAGTTTTCTTTGCTGAGCATCTTGATACAAATAAACCAATCAGCATCATACACAATATCTTTACAATTACCTCTAGCCTATCATAACTCCTATCATTACCATATTATGTTACAGTTTAAGCTCAAAACTCTTTTTCTGTTTTCTTGCAGTGGAAAATCCTTAGATCTTTTTTCTACTTGATTTTGTTTGCCTGTAGTATTTTTTGCTCTTCTTAAGACCTCTTTCTGCTTGCTAGAAACATCTTCTTTGTTTATGGTCAACATATCCTTTGCTTTAGCCTTGAAACCTCTTTCCAACTCAACCTTTGGTTTCTTAGTTGTCCAGTAACAATTGGCTCAGAGATCCTTAATTTAGACATCTTTTATTCTTCTATATTAAAACTTGCTTCTATCACTATTCCACTTTCAGGTTCCACGTTCAGAGAGCCTCCTGCTAAGCATGCATATCTGCAAAAACTTTCCTGTAAACTTTCATCTTTTCCAACAAAATCTCAATTTGCTTGGTTTGTTTTTGGTGTGTTTTTTTTGCAGCACTGAGAACCCTCTTGCTTGCGAAGTCACCGAGAGGTTTTCCCCAGTGGGCTCAGAGATGAGCGTGTGATGCTGCATGCTCTTTCCTTGTACTTGTAATTAAAATGCTCTAGAAATGATGTAGGCATCACAGAAATCTATATTCATGTCAGTTGTGGAAATGCTGTCAGTCATTCAGCATGGGTAATTACTTTTACAGTAAGAAAATGTTGCTGTAAGAAAATCTTCCCTGAATGGAAGTGAAGATGCAAACCTGTTGTCTCTTCTGATGGGTTTTGTGTCCGTGCAACACTTGATGTGTTGGGTACATAGAGAAGGATTTAAATTAATCTGTGGTTATTACTTTGTGATTCAAGACGAAAAACATGTAACCTGACCTATTTAAACCTGCCTGCTGGAATCGTTAAACTTCTATCTTTAATTTCAGGTCAGTCTTCCAAACATTCTATGATATTCAGGCTGCATGCCTGTTTTGACAGAAAGAAAAAAGAATCTGTGCATGCACACCTTGAAAAGGAAGAGTTCCTGACTTTGTTGGTTAACAGTTTTCAGAGAAGCCATTGTCTTTCTCCCATAATAATAATTTTTTACATAACTTTTGTTTTCCACCTGAATGCTGTGAAATCCACAGTCAGACATGTGTCCTGTGCCTTTGCGAACGTTAGGAAATCATACCCACAGTCTGCAATTCCCCACAAGGAATTTCCTCTTTGTTAAATGTGAATCATGGATAATTGGTGATTGGTTATGTTTTAGCTCCCTGGACTTGTTAAGTGAGGTTTCCTTTGGAGTTCAGGGCTGGTCTGTAAGTGCAGTTTCCACGGCACAGACTATTATTTCATCAGCAGAACACAAACCTCCCTAATTTGTTTTATGATGACAGTGCCTGGTAACTGGCACTTAGACTTGTTTAAGCCGTTGTATTACCATTTTCTTTGGTGTAGCTTTCTGCTTTCTGCAGTAAATGTCATCTGCAGACAAATTAATAATTTGTTATCATTTGCTGGAGGAAGAAATAAGAGAGGTGGAAGTCAGCTAAACAGGCAGGGCTGCTGTGGTGGCAGAAACCAGGAAAGCAGTACCTAGAGTCTGCCCTCAGAATGTACTGGCAGAATGCAGTAAAGCTGAAAGAGATTCTCAATTGTTTTCCACGTTCAGTGCATTATGAAGAGGTAACCTCTGAGAGGTGTTATCAAATTTTGTCACATCACTATTCTGGGATGGGGCATGCTGTAGTGTGGAGTACCAAGCCTCATCTTGCAGCAGGAGTTTCATCATTACTTCATGAACAAGCCTCTGTAGCCAGCCAGGTAATTAAACATAGACGTAAATTATCTTTTACCATGTGCCTGGGGGCTTCTGAGGGCTCTGCAAGTGTGAGGTACTCATGCCCATTGAACACTAGAGTCGTTTCTCCCAGTGTCCCGTGGAAGGTCATTTTCCAGGTGATCCTGAGGTGCGTTATCCCTTGGAGAGGCCACGGTGTCTCTTTAGGATGCTGAGCCTCTTTAGAGAGGTTCAGCCCAGCCCTTGTGTCTGCCTGGCTTCCACAGGAGTCTGAACAACAAGTTCTTAGCCAGAGGTGAAGGCTGCACTTGTCAGGAAACACTTTTTCTTTGGCAGTTTTGGATCTTGCCCTGCTCACAGGTAGAGGACGTGGGGAGAGATTTGCTGAGCTGAAGCTGAAGGTGGGGAGCTGCCCAGCTGCTGCTTTTAATTAAATCCACAACCAGCCAAACAACTTGGCTTGATTCCATGGCCTCCTTTCTTAGAGGGTCCCGCACCCCCCCTGCTCCCAGGTTTTCCAAGGATAATCCGAATGCTACAGCTTATTTGTGATGTTGACTAAATAGCACGTTGCTTTTCTCTTGGTAGTTTGATTAATCTTTATTAAGCTCGTGGCCAACCTGGACATTGTCCCTTGATTTTGCTTTTATTTTTAGTATAGTCCTTAATAAACAGAATCACCTTCATCATTCTCAAAGGAAAGAGTAAAAATTGCCTTACAAATGGAGTTCCTTATAAAGAGTTGTAACATATCTGAGAAAAAAAAAAAAAAAAAAAAAAAAAAAAAAAAAAAAAAAAAAAAAAAAGTAAGCTTGTTGAGTATGTGATTATTTGCTGGTGCCTTGATGGAGCAGCCTACAAATCATGGCAGTCAGACATATCCTATTATTTATACAATGGCGTTTTTAAGAAAGTTCATTTTTAAGGTAAGCAATCAAGTAATTCCTTATATGGAGATAGGGGAATACTTAACCTTGAGTACAACAACATTAACTCCGGTGAGCTTAATGAATTATTCATGCTATTATCCACCTTGAGAGACATCAAATTGCTCTGCACTGTCTGCAAAGTGCAGTTAACAAAAAAATGATAGCTTGCTGAATTATATTTGTATATCTGAACATTAAAATAAAGATGCTGTGGAAAGGCATCAGTAGATGTGCCTCTACAATCCATGCAGAGCAAGGTCCTGCATGGCATTTCCTAATCCACTTGCAGTCATAACTCGTTAATAATTTGTTTGCAAGGAATAGCCCAATAGACAAAAATTATTGAATATTCAAAGGTGCCTATGCCAGCACTAGAGGTTGTAATCACTACAGGCACTAACCTTTTTACAAAGAAGTTGTTCATTATAGTCCCTGGAGGCTGCTACAACATCCTGAAGTACTCAAAGTTGTCTTTTAGTCTATTATATTTTGCTTTTTACAGGCAGAAACAAAACTGCTATTTGCCTTTCGGTATGCAGTGACAATTTTAAAAGCTTGGATGAGACTGGTGCTGGTGTTTTCCTTGAGGAAAACAAAATTCACTTCAAACTCTTTTTCCGAGGTCTTCAGACACATGCTCTTCACCAATATTTCCTGTTCCCCCCATCCCTCATTCTAAGCTCCTGGTTTAGCAGCTTAGTTAGGTAAATATACATAATTAAGAAGCATACAGAGAATTACCAGTGTTTGGGTTCTTCTATATGGGCACACTTCCCACAGCTGTGCTTGCTGCTGCTGCTGCTGCTGAGTAGTTTTGGAAAAACTTCCCTCAAGGAAGCAATGCAAGAGATTTGGCCTTGTGGGTTCTTTTTCAAGATTTATTTCTTAATAGGAAGATACAGAATATTATTCAGATTCTCATTGTATCATCATTTCCAGGGAAATTTGAGAGACAAGACGCACGCACACACACACATTATTCATATACACGGAGAGGTGAATGGAGCTCCTGCTTTTTTTCTGGTGACTTGCATTTATTGCATTTTACTCCCCTTGTGTTTTGATTTAATAAATAAATTAACACCATATTTTAATAGTAAATTACCATCTTGCTGGAAATGCTGATTTCAGGGGGTGGGTTGTAGCAACCCCTTTGCTGGCTCCCAAAGTAGAAAAATGGCCCTAAACCATTTTTTCTTAATAATTTAATGTTTTAAGAGAAAGCGATTTTGGATATAAAAATACACATTACACAGACACATATATACATTTCTGTTTTTAAAATGTCATTAAAAATGTCATCAATTTTCAGGGAATATAGGGAAAGTGCAAGAACAAATATTACACTGTTTATCTTCTGTTCAATCGAACTGACTCCTTTTTATAATCTCATAAGGCTGCCTGGGTAGGCTTACCCTATGATGAGACAAGATTTTTAGCACAAAACTGCATTCCAAAACTTCTTCTCAATAGCTTAAATAGATGTCCATGGGCAAATATTTACAGTTTTCTGTGGCTGCTCATTCTCTGGACCTTAAGAGAGTATTGATATAATATTTTGTCATATTTATTGTTAGCATTTTAGAAATTATCTCTCAGATTCTCTCAGCAGCTCTCCACAATGCTCAAAATGAAGGGGTGGGGGATGTTTGGAGAGTACAGAATTTTGCTGTCAGAGATGCAGAACTCCCGCTGAAAGGGATTTATCATTAACTAAAATTCAGAACATCAAAAAGATTCAAATTGAACCCCCTGGCAGCTTCAGCTCCATATCAAGATGGTATTACCAATTCCTGAATTTAGTCACTAATTGCTTTTGTCTGTAAGATGTCTTTTAACCCATTAAACCAGCTCAGGGCAAAATCCATGTGTTTTATGGATTTAGTTCCTAATACTTTGCAACTCACAAGATCTGATAACTCTGATAAATCTCTGAAGATTCCCATCCTCTGAGTCTCATCTTTTCCTTGTGTACTATGCTTGTAGCATTAATTATGATTTTTTAAAGATATGTAAGAGTGCATTCACTAATTTTGAAAAATTCAAAGAATTTCAAAGCATGATGCTCGAGAAAATTGTTTATCGTGTAAACATCCATGCACACAACCTTACCTGGCTATGAAAGTACCAAAGTGAGCAGGATAGAGACCAGTTTGCATCGGTTCCAACTTTTGCCGAGAGATTTTTAATCAAAAGAGTTAGAAGTTCTCCACTCAGTGTTTAGACTGGAGAAAGAATGTTGGGACCACTGCAAATCCAGATTTCTCAATTTATTAGCAATAATAATGAGTTATTCTGAGTGATTTCAGAGCTTAATTAAATTCAGAATCCTAGTTTCCTGGAATATGGAAGGCCTGATGTGATATTCTGGGTGGAGGTTGAAAGCGGACTCAGCAGATGGACATACTGAGTCATGTTCAGCAATTTGATATTTGGTTGTCAGAGACCTTGGACAGTGCTGGAAGCAGAGATATTTACCTCTCCCATTTGCAGACGGGTCAGGACTGAGGTCACAAGCAGCAGAGTAAAGGAAATCTCAGAGTTTGTCTGCTAGCACTGCGTCGTGGGATGCAGCTCTGTTCCACAGGAGTTCAATTTCTAATGCTCCCTGACCCTTACTCTGCCATAAATAATCAGAAATATTCATTACAGAAATGGCAATAGCTTTGGAGAAGTGATGGAGTGTATATTACAAAAGGAAAAATACATCCAATTCTCATAACTCCTTGCAAATTGTATTGGAAAGCCTTCAGCTGAATATATTCATATCCTGCTTTAAGAAATGCTACAAATAATGTGATGAGTTGAATTATCCTCAAATAACTCAGCTCATGTAGATGTGTGTGTACCTATTTCACTGTGCAGAGGCTTATCACTTTCTGTTTTCAGCCTGATACAGCACCCTGAAATATTGAAAAAACTTCTTTAATTTAAGCTTGAGTGTCACTACTGAAGTCATAAAGTCCTATGAATAGTGCTAACATGGTACTGCTTTGTTTTATTTTTTTTTTTTTTTCCATTTCTGTGCTCTTTATTTTGCTCCATAAGCTTGAATCCTTAGCATAGCCTGGAAAATTCTACTTTTCTAGGCATTAATATAAAAATGATTCCTGGCTCTGCTACCACAACTTGGTCACTTGTAATGGACGTGGAGGAAGAATGTGCTGTCAACACTGTCATTCTCATCTGCTCAAGTTTAATCAAGGGCACTCTAGAAAGAATCATGAGGCTTTCTTTTATATTACTATTGTATTTCGAGGATGGTTGTCTTTGGATAAAAATTCCATTTGGTCATGTTAATCTAGCTGCTCTTCCTGGTTTTTTTTGGTTTTTGTTTTGTGCTTTTGTTTGTTTGTTTGTTTTGTGTGGGGTTTTTTTGTTGGTTTTTTTTTTTTTTCTTTTTTTTTGTTTTTGTTTTTTGTTTTTTTGTGGTTTTGGAGTTTTTTCTCCTCTTCAGCCATAAATGATGGAAGCACTGTTGGTTCTGGAATTCTTGCTGCTTTTTTTTTTTTTTTTCCTCTTCATAGAAAATGGAATTTCATAATGCATTTGCAAGCTTATGCTTTAATAAAAGAAACGGTAGAAGAGCAAGGAATGCAAAATTCTAAGACTTATCTAGGCTGTTATGGTTTATAAAGTGCCATACCTAAGGAAGTTCTGATAGGAACACTAAGGAAATTTTTCCTTTCTCTTCAGTGCAACGGAAGAAAGGCAGATATTAGTTTTTGAGAATTGATTTTAATTTTTAACCAATTTAATTAACTTTATTAAATATCATCTTTGTGTTTCTGGCTTGAGCTTTTGCTTTTAGAAAAGACCACAACAGCCTTCTAAAGGTATAACATTTGCAGATACTCGCTGCTGGAAAAGCAATAAAATGTTTTGTTGAGGCTCCAAGCACCACTGGAGCTTACAGAGTTTAGCAGAGACTGCTGTGTGGTATTAAGCTAAAAGAGGGTTGGTTTTGATTAGATGTACGGCAGATGGTTTTTACAATGATGGTGGTAAAAGCAGGCACGGATTGCCCAGGGAGGAGATGGATGCCCCATCCCTGAAAATGTCCAAGGCCAGGTTGGATGGGACTCTTGGCCTGGTGGGAGATGCCCCTGGTCAGTGCAGGGGTTTGGACCAGGTGGCCTTTGAAGGTCCCTTCCAACCCAAATTGTTCTGTGATTCCCTAGCTTTATAGTCACAGAATATCAGAGTCGTCCAGGTGGGAAAATGTGAGAAATATTAAATGTAATGAGGCTTTCAGAAAGCTGTCAAAGCAGGGCCCAGAAACAGAAAGAGGTGAAGAACTTAGAGCTACCCACAGCAACAAAGCTTGAAAGAAGGAAAAGTTACAATAGTACAGCAAGAAAGGACATGAAATAATGGTCTGAGTTTTTAGGTTTGTCTAGGATAGACCTTAAGGCTGCAGAAAAATCTGATTAGCAAGGCAGTAGAAGGTTTAAAGCTTAATAATGGAGTATTGTGTATTGTTAATAGAAAGCACACAAGCAAGCATTGTTTGACGCAGGTGTGTGTGTGCTTTCAGTGACTGGCTAGAACAATTGTCTGTGAGCTTTTAGCAATGTGCTATTGGCTGGAAAACTTATAAAATGCCCTAGAACAAAGAGATCTTTGGCTGCTGCTGGCAGACGTGAGCTGTTGCCCTCTTTCAATTGTCCCAAGCCCTGCTATGAGGCTGATGCTGCAATAAAAGCTTGTGGAAAGTCTCCAAGTCGCCCCATCCCATTCGTGGTCAAACCTCCAACACAGAGGAGGATCCAGGTGTGGGAAACCTGGGAGTGGCTCAGGAGTGACTTCTCAGTGCTCAGACACACAGAGGTGCAGCTCAGTTCTTTCTGCACGACACATTTCTGTTTGCAGGGAGTAAATGCAGATGGGAAATTACATTTCCTTCAGTGATCCATCCTGATTCCTCACGGGGCTCCTCTCTGCTCGGCGCCGCTCGCTTTTGAAAAAGGAGAGTGAACTTTGCAGAGGGCTCTTACGGCACATTAACAGTGTCCACAAGTGCAGCAAGTGCAGAGGCCCCTGCAAATTTACAGCCTTATTTACTGCATAATAAGTTCCCAAGGGACACAGAGGCTCAGGTGCACTGATCCATAGAGGCTGAGCAGAAATTGGAGACAAGCAGAACTCACCAACATGCTTCGAGTGATTACTCATAAACCTTGGAAAAATACCATTTGCAACTCTGAGGCAGCCTGGTTTTATCCACACAGTGCACTATTTTAACTTCATGTTAGCCTAGAAATCTTCCCATGTTGCCCTGGTAATTTATGTGATGTTCCTTTGCAGGAACAAAAATCTATCTTACACTTAACTCCTTTTGATAATTAATTCTCTCCCATCTGCTTACAGCTGGTATGGTAGAAATGTGCTGGAGTTTCCTTATTTGCTCATGCCTTGGAGTCATCTTTTAACATAAATAGCTGTGAATCTACCAAAAATTTTGAAATGAGCCTTTCTCAGTTTCTGACCAGCATATCCAAGTTGGATTCCTTGATGCAATTTTTAGCGTGTTTTTAGGGGAATGCAGACTGATCTTTTTATACTATTTAATAGGAAGATATGAACTTCGTATGGGATGTATCCTGCACTCAAAATAAATTTTTAAGAGCGGTGTGATCAGCTTCACATAAACAGAAGCATCATATCCTCGAGTTTGACTGTTTTCTTCCTTCTGACAAACCTCACAACATTTAAAGCACATTCCTTTTGCAACCAGGCAATGTTTTTCACCTAATAAATAATTGCAGAGTGTTGCTGCTCTACCAGCTTAGTTTATTTAACACAAAATAAGGCACTCCGTGTTTCCCCTTGCCCTGGTTAACACATTGTGCTTTTATGTAGGGTCTTAAAAAAAATCTTGAAAGAATTATCTTTTGACCCAGTTTTTAGGGTACATGTATCCAACTTTTGTCTTGCGTATCTTATTTATTTTAAAAGCCTGCAAGAAGCCAGGAGAGAGTTCCTCCAAAGCAAAATAACACAGGAAAAAAGCAGCTGGCCACGGAGTAGGATGTTCCTAAGACCTGGGCAAATGAGCTCTGTTGACTTTGGATTCCTTGCAGCTTTCCTGATGTGTTGGTTTGCTTCTCACGCAGTGAAATAAACACCAGATTTACAGTGGGAAAAGAGCTCTAAATGTGGCTTTAAATTAATAAAATGTGTGCTGGCACACGTGTAGGTGCCCATGGTTGCCTGGAAGTATTCATTGGGCCTCTGCAGTCAGAGCTTCCACTCACCAAGGTTTTACTTGGATTCTGCAGAAGACAAATAAGGTGATTCTTTGCAACTTGGCTGCATTTAAGGAAGTTTAATTTACAAATTGGCTCTTTTTCTAATACAATTTTATTGCTTTTTATTACTCTGAACTGATGGCAGGCAAGTACTGAAGTGTTGTTTCTATTTTTTACGTGTTTGATACTTTTTTAATATATTAAGCATCCATTTAAAATTATCCTCACCAAACCCAGTATTGAAAACTCCTGGAAATCCTACTTTTCAATTAATAATACAAAATGAAACATGCATCAGTCCTTATTCATGTGCTGTCAGCTACTCTGATGAGCTGCTCATTTGCCAGATTAACTCATATTTTTCTATTTCAGTTAAGACCTGCCAAAAAAAATTATCTGAGGTGTTCAAATAGCTCATAATGAATATAAGTTCTAAAACATGCTTTAAAAAGACAGGATTTTTTTTCTCTCTATAAAGTTAAATCAAACCACAAATTTCCGATAGAATCACACATTTTGTTGTATCATTTTCAAATTAATATTTTAAATCAAAAAGTGTAATGACGATAAATTTTAGAAATTATTTGGGGTAAATGCTTTTTCTTTAAATGTCAAAGTATTCAATCTTTTCAGGGTACTTTGGTTTTCACAAACAACGGTGTGCAATCAATGAAATGGCTGTCGTTTTTCATAATTTGAGGAAATACAATTCCAGCTAAAAAATACCAAAGCTCTTCTAAAACCAGTGGAAAAGACCAAGGACGATTTTTGTTTAGAAAAAATTGTCTGTTCTCAGAAAGGCCACACAGCAGGGATCCAGACCCATGCCTGGCAGTGTCTGTGACTGCAGGAGAAAGCAGAAATTTAACTTTGTTTCTGGTTGCCTTGACTGGTTCTGCTCACTCCTGAGGAGGGGGTTTGGCAATTCCTGCTGTGGCAGTAGAAACGTGGAGTAAAGCCATCTATGATTACTCTTAAAGTACAAAAGTCTCTTGACTGTTTCATATTTCCTTGTCCTCCATACACAAACATCTCAGCCAGTCCTTTTTCTGTCAATAAAATGGAGAGATTAAAAAAAAAAAAAAAAAGTACCCTAAAGTTCCTTTAGTGTGCTTTAAAATTCCTTTCTGCTGCACAGTTGAAGCCACATATGAATGAAATTATCGTTGTGAATTTTGGCATATTTTGCCGTTAATACATAATATTTTTAGCACTGGGCTACCTACGATGTTCTATATGAAATCTTTTCATTCTCAGGGATTTGACTAACCAGAACTGACAATCTGAAAGCAGCGCATGAGGTCTGGGGTTTGGCTTCCAGCAATTATGTGTCACTGCCCACCCTTTGCTCTGGAAGGTGTGGGGAAAGAGACTCAATGGTTTTCAGGATTTTCTGTGGTGGCTGCTGCAGGCCAACTAACAAGTGTTAAAATATCATCATCATTTCCTGAATTTGTAGCTCCATTTCCTGTCCACTGGTCATAAGGGCTGCCCTTTGTTAATACAATCGGAATTTTAGGTACACTTTCCCACTGTTTCCAGATGGTTATATTTAATTTCTGTCTCTATAAAGACAAATAAATTTCAGGCCACAGAGCTACTGAATTTTAAGGATGGCAGAAATATTTGTCATGTCATATTGGTGTGTTTTCTTCTAATAGAGCAGTGGTTAGATTGTTAAAAAAATCTTATCTAGCAAAAGGCTTGGTCAGTTCTCTTCTCAGCCTATTTCCCTACATTATCCAAGTACTTCATCCCAATTATCCAGTTTGTCTCCACAAAGCTTTTTCCCTGGGTTGGGATCATACTCAATTTTAAAACTGGAAACACAGGCAGAAGAGAATTTAGCAAAGAACTTTTGTCATGCAGAAGGAAGACGTTGGACAGAACTTGGCTTTAACTGAATTCCCATTCTGTTACCACCAGAGTGCTCACACTGCTGGGCCTGAAACAACTGAAATTACTGTGGAGACTCCAGAGTCACACAAACAATTTAAATAATCTGATAATAGGCACTTTCCACCTCATTTAATATCCTTTCTTTCGCTTTGGTTCATATTTCTTCTTTTAAAAAAAAGCTCTTTTATTTACTTATATCTGTTTCGTTCTATTTATTTCCTTTGCCAGCTCGTGCTTATTGCTGGTGCTCCAGCCACAAACCATTGCTACCAATGCTGCCATGTTTCTCAACATGAAATTGGGATGAATTTCAAATATTATTGTCTGGTTCCAGGCTCTGATTTAATTCCTTTGTTTCCATGTGAATTACTGATATGGCTTTAGAAATTAGTGCATCTGCCTTTGTGTTTTTTTGAAGGTAGACAATCTAACGAACAAAGGATTTGGGGAAAAATATCTTTCCTTCTTGTAAGCAAGAAGTGAACATCAGAGTGATCATGTTTTAGGAGCACTTTACAGGACGCACAATAGATTCTAAAACAAAGTGCATGGACAAAAACTGCAAAGGCCACTTCTCTAATAGTTTATACTTTTTGTTTTGTGATCCATTATTGAATAATATTTTAGATAAACAAACCACAAAAATGTCAATATTTTATTTCTGACATTAAAAATTAATGGGACCTAAATGATTATTTTATAACTTTTATTTGTTTACTTACAAAATGCAGTGGCAGTAAATAGAAAAAAGTTAGGAAAAAACCTGATAGTAACAAATAAGCAGAAAACTGTGATAAACTACCAAAAAATGCAATGTTATTAATTAAGCTTTTTAATTAGCATTGTAGATTTCTTGGGAAAACACACCTGGTGAGTATGATCTTGTACTTCACTAATTTGTATTACCAAGTCCCAGTTCCTTTTGAAGTCCATGCAGAGGGAGCCTAAGGAGGATGACTAAAGAGGACTGATTTGTCTGCTTGCTCAGTCAAAGAGCAGGGGCAGGGTAGATTGAAGGTCTTGTATGCACAGCTCTCTGCTCTCTGTGTTAATTTTTCTGAGCTGCAAAATGTCCTGCAGTCCATAAATAATTTGACTACCGGCATTCCCATGTTAAGAAATCTCTCAAAGCACAAGTTTCACTTTGCTGCTGGTGGTGATCCTGTCCAGTGCATTGAGTCAACATCCCTCAGGTTTCAAGTGCCGTTCTAATTGAAACCTAGACTTTGGACAGCCAAGTGCCAATTAGTTCATAATTCCCACAGAGCACATGGAAAACCTATTTCTCCTCCCTTTTTCCAAACCCTTTAGATGGCAGCATAGCAGATGCAAAGCTTTGTGCTGCTGAAGCACCAGCTGCAAAGAATTCCTTCAGTGGGACATAAACTACCATTAAATCTATGATTCTGGGGTTTTTGGTTTTTTTTTAAATGAGCTTTCTTTCTAAAATACTACTCTTTGTGCAACAGAGTAGGCAGCCAACAGAACCTGTGTGTGTGGAAAGTCAGCTCCAAGTGTTGTCCTAGTCACAATTCTTTCTGGAACTAGCAAAGCAAAAGTTGTTGGTAATTATAATGAGCCTATTAAGCTTAGTCATGAGTTTAGTTCCATCAGGAAAAAGTTTTAGATTATTTTCTCATCTCTTCTATTCCTTTGAGAATAATTAGCAGCATGATAATCTGCTTACTTTAAAAGAGGAATAATAATTATTTTCTAATCCCAGTGCAGCATGTGATATAAAACAAGGCCATTACACCTTTGAGTGGGTTGGGCTTTTTTTTTTCTTTCTTTTTTTTTTTTTTTTCTTTTGTTTTTTATTAAATTAGAATTAGGATAGCCATAAGTGTAAAATGGGTGACATGGTCAGTTAAGTTGTTTGGGGCTGCTTTTCATGAGCACGGTGCCCCGGGTCCATCTCACATCTAATAAGGCTACAAAAAGTTCCAGGGGCTTCCAGATGTGGCAGATTTGCAGCTGCAATTACAGAGAGAAGTCCCCAGCAAGATGAGTATTCAGGTGTGTGCTTAACATGGCATTACATCGTAATTAGCAGTGGTGGCCTTGCCCTTCTGGCTGTCATTGGGGCTGAGCCGCAGGGAGGAAAACATCAAGGACACCTCCAGGGCTCCAAAGTGAATAATCTGCTACATTAACAGCACTTCTGGGTTTGCTGAAGGTACAGAGAAACCTTGGAATGTTTATGGCAAGGAATGGCTGCTGTCTAATGCTTCAGCTGCTTCATGCACAGTAAAATCAATAATGGTCTTAGACAGATTTATAGTTTTAAATATTTCAGTTACCCATGTTGGTGCAGGAGCTGTTTCTTGCTCTTTTTTCTTGACAAAATAAGGTGTGCATTTGGGGTCCTGAAAAGCTGCATATACCACAAGCTCTTATTTCCCTTAGAAGTAAAAAAGATGCACATGCAGAAAAATTATGTCTCTGTGCTTCTGTGTCTGAAAAAAAGAAACCAAATGGCCAATTCCTGAATTTGTCCTTACTCATTTTTAAAGCAGGAGCAGTGACAGCTCCTGGGGATTTGGAGCACAGTAATTTCTACATTTCTGCCTTGTTCCAAAGGTGTTTGAGTTGTTTTGAATTGCTCTTTTTGGCTGAGATAATTACAGACAGCAAAAAGACCATGATCACTTCAAGATAGGAAAGTTTTTGTGGTAGTTTCTACTATTTTACAAAAAGCTTTGAGGCAGTTCTAGCTACAGAGCTGCTGTGCGCATTGAAGGTATTGGAAAAAAAGGCAGCTTGGTCCCCAGATTGTGCCTGACATCTTTGTGCCATTTAAGTCCTAGTTAATTTTGATGGAATCATGAGAGAGGACTCTTTTTTGGGGCTCTAACCAGTAGCTCTCTTAATTTTTTACATTCTCTGGCAGGAATTTGCTATTGTTAATTACAGGTAAGAGTTTGAAGGGCATCAAGGGGCAAATTCTCTGTGTACTAAGATCAAGCTCCCCATTACAACAAAGATCATGTTTTCATGTAGATCATGAAACAGAGAACTGGTACCACCCTGGTGATATCTAAAGAAAATGTCAATTTCTTGCTCTAAATGCACCAGAAATAAAAGAGCTATGACTGGGTGACGTAGATTACAAACATAAAGCAGAAATTTAAAATGGGTTACATGTACAGCAATCAGCATTAATTGAGCAAAAAGGTGCTGACAACATTCCATGTGGTTTTTAACACTTTATTTCTCCAGAAGTGAACGTCAATGCTGTGAGTAGTAAATATAATTTTTATGATAATACTAAATGATGTTTCTTGTTGTGGTTTAATGCCTTGTTTCTGCACCACTAGGGAAGCTGCTTAATATGTGCAGAGCAACAAAATTGTTAATAGAGCAGAGGCAGCTCCCAGTGCTCTGCTCAAACACATGCTATGGACAGAACCAACAGGGACCTGCTCTCTTATAGCACCAGCTCCTCACTGGGGCAGCTTGCTGGGTTCATGTAAACCTTCACAGAGAAGCAGACCACAAAATATGTTCTCTGCAGAATGCTTGTGCTTGTTTCCTGAGGAAATGGGCGGCTGAGGCTGCATTGGAGGCTCCTGGTGCAGCTCTTGGGAGAGAACTTTGAGAAGGGGCATTTTGTGTCACCCTGCTGACTCCTCAGCCTGCTTTGCCCAACTGCTTTCCAAGTGCTGTATGTGTAGCAGTTTTAGGGTTTAGTATGTTGGCAAGTCAGACAATAAAACCATTTCTTTAGTGTAGACTGTTGTTTTGTATCCACCAATTCGTGTCTCATATTTATGTCCTTGTTATTTTAACATCCTTACATGACTCTCAGAGATCAGGGGTTGTATTAAGGCAGTTTGTCTCCTGCAAAAGTTACAAAGCAAAAATGATTACATACTGAAAAAAACAGTTGTATCTAATTGCAAGAATAGTGTACTCTCAAAATCAATATCCTTGAAAGAAAAAAGAATTAAAAGCAATAATAAAATCTATTAGAAGTTAAATCGCTATGATATATTACGGTGAGTTGGTAAAATGGTTTCCTATCTTTTCAATGGTGCATTGAGAAGTAAGTCAGGATGGACGGATGAGTCATAATATCCATTATTAAGAAATGGTTAGGGCTCACCAATATCCCAGGGTCATTAGGCAGCTTAATGGGAAATAATTCTGGTTCCAGAAAAGGACTGGCCTGCCCCATGCCTTCTCATAACTGGGTGGAGTATCTGCAGCAGTCCATGCTCATGGCCCGGTGTGAGCACAGTGTGATTCAGGTTATGCATCTCTCGTCCTAACAAATCATCTGCAATTCTTTCCTGAAGGGAGAAAAATAGAAATTAGGCTTTCTGAGATATGAGCGGAATGTCTGCCACGCACGTGGAAATGCAAAAGTGAAGTATGTGACAAGAAAGAGAAAACTAATAGAAAGTCTGGCATCTCTTCTGGTGAGCCTGAAGTCTGCTTGGGTGTAACCATGTTCTTCTACACCTTTTCTTTTAAGAGCTTAAGTGGGAAATACATTGTGCAAAGCAGATAACAGGAAAACACACTGATCACAATTATCTTTTCATTATTCTAATAACATTTGATTAGCAATTCTGCACTTTTTGTTTAGCAAAGCACTGGATTTATTTACATGTTTCTTGGCTGCTGAGTTTCTCTTTTAACAACGTGGAGATTTTCCTAATGCACAGCTTAGACTGCAGCGTTGTGTTAGCAACTATGGACCATCAGTGGAAGGAAGGTGCGGACTGAACACTTCTCAAGTAGGATTAATAGCATTTGGGTATAAAGATGATTTAAGTCATCTTTTATAAGGGTGGATAGATAGCAGGTTGCAATTTTATTTTCCATTATTTCTTTAATTAAACATGACTCCTAGACCAGGTCTAATTACATCAGTGAGACAGTGTATTTCACAGTATGTTCCAACTTTGTTAAATCAATACCTTCCAAACTAGAGCTTTCCTGCACGATTTTTTTCTGGCAAGCTTTGTTGGCAAGTGTTGTGATCTGCTCTGAACTTCTGGGTCCTAATTGCCCAGTCTGCTCATCAGACATTTGTGAGAACCCTCAAGCTTAATTTCCTTCCACCTTAATTCCTTTGGGTCTTGTCCATCACATACTTCTCCTCAAAATACTCAGTGAAAGTGAGTTCATAATTATCAATGAAGAGTCAGATGTCCCAGTGAGGAATTTACAGAGTGGTGATAAAGAGATGAATAATTCCCCCAGGAAGAGGTGAACAGGCCTGTCCTGATAGCTGAGTTAGAAGCATGCAGTAAAATTTAAACAACTCACGCACTACTGAAGACACACCAATCAAAATTCACTATGTGTTCAATAAAAACTCTGCATCCAAGCTTTTATGGTGAAAAACTGTATCAAACTGTACACATGCAGGGGCCTCAGGCTGTAAACACAAGGCACAGCATCACCTTGAGTACTCGACTTTTTCAGTCTTAACTGTATTTTGTCAGAAATCACTGTGTGAGGAAATGGATGTATTCACACAGGATTGCTTAGGCCTGGTCAAACGTGAAATTTTCTACAGCATGTCAGAAACTCTGCATGCCATAATTCATAACTTTAAAGTATTTTTTTTAACCCACAATAAATAAAAATAATCAGAAGTGACAGGAGCAGCAATTGAAATCCATTCTGCCAGCATCATACTCTGCTTAATAACCCTAGTGCTTTGTTTTCTGGATTTATTAGAGCTACTGATGTCTTTACAGTTGGTTAGAGCATGGTGTTCATAACACCAGGGGTGTGGGTTCAATCCACAGATGGGTCATTCACTTAAAAGTTGGACTTTGTAGTCCTTGTGGATCCCTTCCACATCTGAACATCCTGACTGTGAAAGACTGAAAACAGTTTTAAATAAAACCTGGAGAAAACCCCAACGATGTTGGGATTGTTTTAAATAAAACCTGGGAGAAATCCTCTGCCAGATTTAGGTACAAGCATGCAGAGAATGACACTCTGTGGGCAAGAATGACAAAACCACTCAGTGCTTCTTTTCTCTCAGCAATCACCTTGGACTGAGGGTGTTTTATTTTTTACACCACAATAAATAAAACTGCATTTTAAATAAGAAAGCAGAAATGAGATGAGAATGCATAAGAGAGTAAATTGTGTATGACCCAGCCAATGAAGAGTGCAGACAGGACATGTTCTGAATAAAAGTCTGCGTGGTTTTCTCCCTGTGGAAGCTGATGTGGTGCTCAGGGACAGCCCTGGAATGAGCAATGGCAGATCCAGGGTTGTTTCTGCCATTGCAGTTGAGATTCTCAGCCCTCAGAAAAAAAGAAAGACAAATCGCATTCAGGATTTTTAAAAGCCTTGATGGAATTATACTCATGTTTCTCTTAATATTACTTGAGGTAATTGTCAAAATACTCATTTTAAAATGGCCAAAAATATCTGCTCTTTTTAGAAATAGTTTCAGTGCGAGATATAGAAACCAAAGACTTACAAAAACTAATTTTTTTCCTTTTCTTTCTCTACTGAATTGGAGCTGAGTGTATTTAAAATGCTCCTCTTCTTCTGCATAGGATGGTACCAAAATTTTGAGTCTGGTGGGATGTGAGGGGCATTAGAGTGATATTATTTACAGGATCAATGTGGTGCTTCAATTTGCATTCCTGGATGAGCAGTTCAGAATTAGGAACACCAAACAAGAAAAAGTTCAACTCATGTTTTTCCCCCTAAGTGGAAAGGACTGAAAGAAAGAAAGAATTGAGATTTAGTTATCCTAAAAGAATTTTCCCTTCCTGTGTTGCTCCTAACTCAGCTTGTTGAATTATAGAGCTGCAGGTTAGGGATTGGTTTTTGGTGCTTGCATGGTGGAATCTCAGTTCCTTGCATTGTCCCATGTGCATGCAGGATAGAAGAACCAACAGTGTGCAATTACTGCTGAGTAATATAATTACCAGTGAGTTTTGGGGGAGTCTTATTGTGAATAAAGTCTGTAAAAAAAGTGAGAGGTAGGTTTTATTTCACCAGGAGCCTGGTGACAGGGTTGTCTCTCAGCTGCATCACTGGAGTTGGCAGATTACACCATGTCTTTAATGGAGCCCCTGCAGGTTCACAATCAGTGAACAGTTTAACAGGACTGAAGTTAGTTTTTAAATAAGCCATCAGAAATAAAAGGAATAATTGGAAAGCCACATGACTTTCAAGAAATACTTTCTACATTTCTAATAAATCTAAGGCTGTAAATATGTTATACCTTCAAGTGAATGCAATTCAAAATGGTTTTAGTTTTGAGGGTTTTTTTGTTTTGGTTTGGTTTTTTTTTTTTTTTGTTTTTGCTTTTTTTCCCAGTGTTTGCATATATCTAGTGCATATGGAAAACACCTTTCTGAGAAAGTCAGGATCAGTCACTTCAGAAAGCTCTAAACTCAAAGAGGCTGTTTGTTGTCTATTGAAAATTTTCAGAGAGACTCTTGTTACTGCCTTCAGTGGAAGATAAAAGGTTCTTGCTGCAAATACATTATTTAATGAGTTGGCTTTTCCAATTTTTAAATAAGTTCACTTTAAAATATTTTAAGAAGTGTCAAAGAATTCACGTTGGGTAGTATGAAACAGGCAGGGTGAGGACATGAAAGGGAATGTGTTTGCACACAAAGGATGAGTGTCAGTTCAAAGCTACCTGTGACCTTCCTGTTTAACGAACACAAACCAGGCTTAGCTCTGGTTTATAATTGCAGTCAGACCAGCAGCAAGCTGGACTAATGTTGTTTTTTATCCTCTGATTATGGAGAAAAAGCAGCAAGTTTTCTGCCAGAGCAGTGGGCTTAGGTGAGGAAAGAGAATGGTTGTTCAAAATTAGAGCACAAATCGCGTGTGGCTGAAAGTTTTGAAGCGCGGCAGAAAGAGCATCGAGCCTGACAAAGAGATAAAGGAAAACTTCACATTCTGAGTCTTTTTACAACTGTTTTAATTCAGGGTCATCTACCTCCACTGTTTTTAACAAGTTCATTCTTCAGTAAGAACAACTGCTTTTCAGGCATTCTCTTTGTTTTTGGGGTTTTTTTTTGAGAGCAAATGTGTGCTATGATAAGCAGAGCAGCTTTCAAAATATTTGTTCTAACAATCCTAGCAATAATAAAATACTTATTCAGCTGAATTGCATGTTCTTAAATTACTTTTAGGTTTATGTATCATAAAAATACACAAACAAGTTGTAATCTGGGGAAACTGAAACTGTTTAGATACCTGAGGTCACACAGGATACCTGTTTCAGATTTAGAAACAGAAGATGCCTCTCCTGATTCCTGTTATTTGCCTCACCTATATCATTACAGTATTTTATATCCCTTCTTCATATAGAATTCCGGAAATTTTGTCCTTGCACAGGATAAAAGTGAGAATTCCATTCTGAAAGAACGTTTTTAAGGCACATTTGTCCCAACTTCTCCACAGTTAGTACAGCAAAATCTTTATAATTAAAAAATTCACTTTTTAAAATCAATCTTAGTGTCATGCTGAATAAACAACTCATCTCTGTCAATTTATGTATCCATAATTAGTAAGATTCAGCCACTAGGCAGATAAAATGCAATTTGTAATTATTTTGTTGGTGAAAAGTCTCCTAATTATTGCACAGTCGTTCTGGGCACTCAGGGCATTGCTCCTTTCCTGGTGTTATTCACTAAACAAGATTTAATTAATCTATTGGATCATTACGAACTCTTGTTCTTTTCACTGGAATCTTTTATCACACAACCAACATTCCAAGAATTCTCTCGTGTGAAAATATTTTTGCTGCATTTCTCAGTTTTGATAAAGAACAGCAATAAATTTTAACAGAAAACAATATCTTTACAAGTATTATTTATAGCTCTCTTTACTACAACTGTTGGGCAATTGTGCCTTTTTACCAAATGCATGAGAGAAACTGGCCATGACACTGACTGCACACTTGTTTCTAGCATTTTATTTAGAGTTACACCTTTAGGTTTCATTAGAACTCCTTTTTGATCGTCCATTTCCTGAATAACCTCAATAAACAGCTTTCATTCAGCGGGACTGCTGGAAAATTTGATTAATTATATGTCACAGGCCTGCAGATTTTCTCATGGGTTTTGTGTCTTTAAAGGGGCATCATAATCCCAGAAAATATTTGGGTTGGTGAAGGATTTTTCAAATTTCTCCTGGTTTTAGGATGCCGTTATTTCAAAGATGAAATATGTGTGAACCAGGATGTTTATGTAACTTTCCATTTTCTCTGACCCGCATTTGGATACAATTGCATGAGGAGGTGTTTTGATATTTTTTTTCTGCTGAAGGAACTTCTGTTTCTAAAGGATCTGAAAACTTTAAAAAGCTGGTAGATGTTTGGTCTCCATGATTCTGGCTGTTGTGATCATCCCGAGGGGTGTCCTCATTAAGAGCTGTGTCTGGAATCCAGTCTCACAGTTCTGATGCATTATTGATAAGCTTAATGAAACTCGATGACGTTTTGAGTTTGAGGATCTCAGTGCTTGTTTACACACATGTACACAGGAAAATTAATGCAAATGAGTCCTGAAATTATCTTAATTCATGTTATCGTTCGTTTAGGAGCAAAATAACATAAACTACATTAAGATCATTTTAATTTTAAATAAGAATAGCAACACAAGGACATGGGATAATGTAATTAATCCACTTCAAAGTTCATACATTTAGTTAATTCCAATTAACCTTCTTGAGTATCATGTTGGTAAACTCCTGTGAGCAGCCTGTCTCTAATGAAGTCGTGTAGAGGACCACAAGTGCTTCTGGCATCTCTCTCCAGAATTAGAGCAGGGAAAAACTTCCTTGAAGACGCTTCTTTCTTCTGGGATGTGTTACTTTGCTTTGTCTGACCAGACACACTTTCTGAGGAATGTTACAGGAGTCTTTTTGCTTTTCTCAGGAAGAAGAGAATGCCCCCAAACACTCCTATTTTCACATGGGCAGTACAAAAGACTGTAAGCATCATCCCAAAGATCAACGATCTCACTTTTTCTAGACCTCTAAGCATTTGTATTCATACAAATGTATCCTTTAATGGACATGTTATGCTGAACATGTCATAGCATCATCCTTGGAGTCACCCTTCTTAGCGCATGTTCACTGGGGGCTTGGGTGTTTTTGTTATGTCTGTGTTTATTTTAAAAAGAGTGAAGAGCTGTCACTAATTTTTCTAGATACTTCTGTCCTTTGGGTGAGTCCTCTGGAAGAGTTTCAGCCCTCCTGACTCCCCTGATCCTCCTTACAAGGGGAGTGGGTTGTGATGGAGATGAGAGCAGGGCCTGTGCTGTGAATTGTGCAGGATTTACATCCTTCCAGTGGGGTCTGGGGATGGGCAAGTTGTGATGCAGATCCCAGGTCATTCCACAGTCCTGACATAATCTAAATGAGTGACAGTTTAGCAAGACACAGAAGGAAGCCCTTACACACTTCTGGCTTCATGCTCAGATTCTGGTTCAGAGTTGTTTGGGTTTTTTTTCCCAGCGAGTTTGCTCTCTTCACACAGTTTCCCTTCCCCAGAGTGGGATTGCAAACAGCTTCTCTGCCCCTTCCTGCTCCAAGTTCCTGACATTTACTCCTCAATCAGCTCTTCCCATTAGCAGCAGCAGATTTCTACTTAGTTCTTTGTTTCCACATGGTTCTTTGTTTTCCTCCTTGCAATGTCCTACACTTATTCTGGATACCTCTGCTTGCAGGTTAATGACCAATTCCTTTTGAGCAGTTTATTTTCTTGTTCTCATTTTCATTTAATCTACAGCCCTACTACAAAACCTCTCTGCTCCAAAATAGCTTTACTTTACTATTTTATTGAGCACTCTTCTCCTTTTCATGCTGTTGTTTCTTCTTTTCCACAGATCTCTTATTCAACGCTGCCATCAGCTTTTTCCTGCATGTGCCACCCATGACTTTTTGGATTTGTTTTAAAATTCTCTCAAATCTGTGCTTCCTTCTTATTCTTCCCCTTGCTTCCATTTATTTTTGTATCACTGCATAATCTCTTGTTGCTTTCTTCTGGGGAAAAAAAGCTGACAAAATGAGGTGTTTTTCTGTGCCTTCCTGTTGGTTTGACATTCTTTCTCCATCACAAAGATCCTTCATTACAAACGTTTCTCATCTACTTCCTCATCTACCTGTTCTGCCTGTCCCATCACATTTCCTTGCATGTCTTGCCCTGTTTTTATCTTTCATTTCTCTTGACAATAAAAACATGATTAAGCTTTAAGCCCCTCAACCTTTAAAATCTCCAAACTCCTGAAAACTCTGCTTCTGTTCTTTGTTTTCTGTTGGTTTATGCAATATTCTAATTAGGGTTGTCTGGAGCTCTCTTTTTCTCAGTCTTACCCAACTCCAGGTTCTGAGCTAAAACTATTGTTACCAAACTTTTAATCACACATTTTTAGTTTAAAGCCATTCTCATCTTACATGAGCCATCAGATGCTTTAAAAGTCAGCCACGCTCAGGGTTTTTGGTGCTTTTGGTTTGGTTTGGTTTGGGGTTTTGGGGGGGTTTTTTGGGCGGGGGGTGGTGTTGTTAGGTTGATTGTTTTTTGTTTGTTTGGGTTTTTTGGGGGGGGTTGTTTGTTTGGGGGCATTGTTTTTTGTTTGCTTGTTTGCTTGTTTGTTTGTTTTTTGGGATCTTGTAATTTCTTGTGCCTTATTTCATCTGACCATGGAATGAACCTGCATCTGTCTTCCATTTGCCTTACTGTGTTTTGTTCTTTATGAGCATTTTTACTTAGTAATTAGGGCTCCTATTTTTGTAATAACACAGGTAATAAAATGTTATTGCTTCACCCAAAGAAGCCAATAAAGTTGAGGTGAGAAAGGAAATTTGAGAACATCAGCTCAATGGTTTTTAGAACTAAAGTGGTTAAAATTAAGCATGGTGTTAGCATCAACAACTTCAGGATATTATATAAAAATGTAAAGCTAACATTTCCAAGTAGTAAGAAACCTATAGAGCGTTTTAAATTAGGAATAGGTGTAGGGTAATAGTCACACCTACCAGGAGACACGCTGAGTATTTTATCCAGTACTTGCAGTGCTACATTACCTTCTTATATTACCAATGATCTTTCACCACACAAGCAAAAAATGGGACAGAAAAATTTTATATCTTGCACTGTATTCTACTGGAAGTGATTCCAAGTAATTATGTTGCATTTTTCAGTGACTTTTTAAGAAAACCAAACCAACAACCAAAAATTCACTTGTGTCGAGGCCAACGAGCAGAAATCCAAGATATTCAAAACTGTGTGGAGTCTGTGGATATTTTCCAACAATACCTTTGGGAATTGTTCACTGAAACCCTGAGTACATCTTTGCAAAAGCTGCCTTGGAACATCAGACAATCTGTACACAGCAGCATCTCCCTGGGCAAGCAAAGTGCTCCTGCACCACTCCAGGACATGAGAGGGATGAGATGGCTGCTAAACCATCAGCTGTGGAGGAGATTAATTTGTTTTAATGAGAGCCACACGCTGCAATTGTATGGATTTCAGAGAAACAGAGCAGGGATGCAATTTGTAGCTCATCAGTGCCAGAATCTGCTGGCACTGCAGCCCGTGGAGGATCTGCCTCATCTTGTGCATTGGCACGTGGAGATTTTGGTGACCACAGTTTTCAAAATGTTCAGGCTCAGGATAAGAGTTTGAAAGTAGCGTTTCCTGAACATCCAGCTGGAAATTTGATCTAGTCTTTAAAAGTTTTAGCTAAAATTACCATCATGAGCAGGAGGAGCTGTTGTATGGGAGTTCTGTAAGCAGAGTGACCCAGAACAGAGATCAAGAAAGAATGACTAATTTTGCACCAGATATTAGTGTGAAGATATTATTAAAATTAATGCTGTTTACAGGAAAAACAGACACCGGATCATCATGCCATTGCATATTCCAAATACTATGGGTTTTGTTTGGACTTTTCCATGTGATTTGGCCTTTGATTACAGTAAACTTTGCTCTTGAACATTGAGAAAAAGTGTTCTGATGTTAGTCCGTAATAAATGAGAGTAAAACTTAGAAGTAAATTCAGGGCTCATCAGAGATTCTCTGCAGTGAGCATTAACATATGAGACTTTTTATATAAAGTTAGAAAAAGAAAAACAGCTCTGCAATGCATATTCATAAAGCTATACCCAAAAGCTCACTCCAAAGTGTGGGATTATTGCATTACAGTAGTCAACTTTTCAATGAACATGCCCTTAAACATAAAATAATAATGTCTGCAATCTTGATTATTGTTGTTCATATATGATCCAATAATATCTTACTCGGAGTCTAAGATTAAACTCATGAATCTGCATTCTCAAATGCTGTGCTTTCCATGTGATCTTAGGTAGAAAATAGTTAATAATCTACTTCTTTTTCAGCTTTTAATAGAAACTAACCAATTACCTTCTAATACTCAATTAGAAATTAAAGGAGAAAAGCCCTTCCCTCCAGAAAAATAAAGAAAAAGAAATTGCTGTGATCTAGAAGAATAACAAGAACAATGAAGAAAAAACTGTTTTATTAAAAGTGCAGTCACACTAATCAGATTTTTTTTTTTCCTTTACATTTTGTTGTTTCAAAACTATTCACTGAAGAAATGCAGGGTGGAACTGGTTTGGGGGCATAACAGAGACCATGTACAAGTGGCAAATAGATTTTCAGTGTCTTACGGTGTAAAGGGTGAATTGAAAAAAAACTATGTGCAGCCTTTGCAAAGCCCAGAGAGAATTGCAGTGGTGGGGTGGGATTTGCAGTTCAGGAATTAAGGAGTCACCTGTAAAGTCCATTTGCAAAATGCCTTTCACTCTGTGGGTCCTTTTGTGCCTGTGGAGATTTGCCCTGTGAGCCCAAGCCCGGCCCCAGGAATTTCAGATCACAGAGATCTTCCCGGGGTCAGTGAGATGTGAGGGAACAGGGTGGCACAGCCTGAGCCTGTGCTTCCAGACCTTTCCATCACACAAACCCAGGCAGAGCTGGATCCTCTGCTGGCGTAAATTCCTCTTTCTGAAGGCTGTGTCAGCTCAGGGTGTGCTGCCTGGATTTTTGCAGAGATTTACACACAGCCAGAAGGTTTGCACTGCAACAGCAGCTCCAGCTTTATTTTATGCTGCTCCTTGGGAAGATATGTAAATTGTAGAGGCACCAGGCTTTTTTTTCTTCTTGCCTCCAGATGTACTGTTTCAATTTAGATATTGCCAGTTTGTCTAAGCAAGTTTGGATTAGGTCAATACTTCATGCTATTCCTGAAGCATCCTAGTTTTCCTTAGAGTCTTTTCATTGAATAAATTGCACTTTAAGTCAATACTGAGCAAATCACTGTGTTCAGAGGCACTGTTGCAGACAATGTGTCAAACAAGTGTCTCTTTAATTTGAAACTTTTTATGGGAAAGAATCAGCCAAAAAAAACAAAGCACTGGAAAAATGTGACCAAAAGAAATTTTTTCTTGGGCTTATGTGATTATGCAAAAACCTGCTGTGCTCTGGCATATATTCCAGATGCAGTACCTACCTACCAAAGAACCCTGCACAACTTAAAGTGGCAACTATGGAGCCTTCAATAATTGTCACAGAACAAGAGAAAATGTTCAGTCAAAAAGCAAAAGAGATAAAAAGCAAAAGAGAAAGTTTAACTTTTTTTAGGTTACTACTCTGTGTTATGAAACAATTTATTTTTGTTCTGATATGTTTATGCTATTATTCTGATAATGGCATGAGGAAATTACTCCACCAAGTCCTGCATTTTAAAAAAAATATTATAAATGGAAAATAGTTTCATATCTATTTTGTGAGTCCATATGATAGTGCTGTCCCTCATTCACTTTGCCTAAAACTCTGGTTGTTAGAAAATTTTCTTACACTATAGTAGTCCTGGCAGACTTGTAACTCTTGTAACTCAAATCCAGTGTGCAAAGCTGGAAGCTTCTCCTAAAACTGTTCTCCAGCTCTTGTTTGGTACTGTGAGAAAGGCTGTGCTTGGTAATAGGAGAAATCTGGACAAGAGGATGTTCTGCTCTGAAGCCTGACAGGGAAGGTCTGTGGGTCCTGTCATTGTCAGGAAACAGTTTTGATGTTTCTCCATTCACACAAATTCTTGGTTGTTGAATTAAATTTCAATCTGTTCAGTGTGATTAAATTTGCCATAAGGCAAAATGTTCAACACAGACCTGAGTCGGATACACCTGTTGTGAGCTGAGGCAGGAAATGGAGCTAACAGATCTCACGGAAAGAGTTAACACAGACCATCTGAAGGGACAGAGGCAGGAGTAACTCCAGCCAAGGAATTAAAAGATAACAGTGCTTGGAAGAATCTAAAAACCCAACTGTGATGTTGTGATTAGGAGTAAACTCAAATTTAAAACTAAGATGTGTGTTCCTTTCAATTTGCAATGAGCCAGAGGCCACAGGGGTTTTAGAGCTCAGCTGCTTTTCCCCTGGAGAGAGAAAAGGCTGAGGAGAGTGCAGGATGCTGTTGGAGCAGAGCTGAGGCTGGCAGCTGCAGCAGTGCTGAGCTTTGTCACTGAAATTGCTGCTGGAGGTGGCCAAGGAGTGGCAGGAGGAGTCCTTGGCAGGGCTACCAGACACATGTCAGGCCACACTTCAGAGCAGATATTTTAACACACTTTGGTTGGTTCCATCACTGATGTTGTCACCCGTGTCATATTTTAGTACATCAAACACTTATGTTGTATAAAACAGATTTCTAAATCAGCAACAGGCCTTCAAAGTCAACTGCTGTGCAAGGATTCGTGCTCGTGTCAAATCTGACCTGTGCTGACAAATGTCTTCATAACATGGGTCTGTCAACCTGTAATAATCAGAATATACACAAAAGTTGTCCCTCAGCTTATGTGGTGCAGCAAAGTCAGGGAAGTGGGATTACAATGTATATGGTGACATGATTGTAAAGTTATGAGGTAAATAATTGCAAGCAAGTATTTTCCTCTGAGAAGACTGAGGGGCCAAGGAGGGAGACTTTAAAGAAAACTCTGTATTTATTAAATATTTCCTCAGGTCTCAGTGGCTCAAGCAGAACTGGTTTCTTAAGTATTTCATAAAAGCTGTCTCAAGGAAACTCATCTGTCAGGAGTTTACCCACTTTGCACAGCTAAACACTGAACATTTTCCAAACTGCAGCAATTCTTCAAACAGTGTCGCCAGGTGCTTTATCCACAGCCCCTTCAGGACGTGAGGGATTCTGTGAAATGATCAAAGCATTGTGCCACTGCCTTTACTACCTAATGACTTTTGCTTCTATTTTTAACAAACCCTTTGTACTTTCCTCCTAAAATAGAAATAGGACTCTTCATAAACGCAGAATTAAATCTCACTAACAGCATAAGTAGTCTGCTCTTTCTCTATTTTGTGGCCTGTTATGCAAAAGAGGCTCAATAGTGAATCAAAGGGCTCCCTGTGGGGTGCACCACTCTTTCCTCCCTGGGGAGAAAGTTCAAATACTGCACAGGTGAAGGAGTCTCATTAAAAGCATTTACCCCCTAATGCTCTGCCAGGTAAAGCCGCCTAAGGAGAAAGGAGAAAGGACTTACTTAGGCTGCAGACAACAAAGAACTGCCAAAATTATATTCAGTTCAGGAAAAAGAAACAAACAGCAAAAGAGGATAAAAAGTGCAGTTTATTAGGAAATGTGATTACAAGTTTTTTTCCTTTCAGTCCTTTTTTTTTTTTTTTTTTTTAAGGGTTCTATATAATCTCTCATATGAGGTCTTATGATTTAATGTGGAGAAATAGGGAGTGCAGCTCAAGAGCTCTGTGACAGAGCTTAGTGGTGCATGGTTCAAGAGCAAATTCTGGATTTTAGCACTTCAATAGAAGCTGCCAGTAGTTTTGGCACACTAAGGACGGAAAAAAAAAGGCTGGACCATGCAGTTTGGAAATAATGCAAGTAACAGTTTTCTTCTGTACCTCAGTGGGTAAAGCCAAGTTTCTACTGTAGATCATAAAAGTTTATGATGGTGGTTCAAATCCAGCAGCAGGTGAAGAAATGAGCTATTTGTCATCCCCTCTTGATGTTGTTGCTGGTTTTAAACAGGTCTAGAGTGCAGTGTGTTCTGTGGAAAGTACATTATCTGTTTCTTGATATCTGTATGAAACAGTTACACTTGGGTAATTACACTTTTATAAAGTGCAATGAATAAAGTAATGGATTAGGACAGTGTGGTGAGGAAACAGCAGGGGGGAACTTACAGCTTTGGGGGGAAAGAAAATTCAAAAACCAAACCAAACCTCTCCCAGGGAATAAATTTATTGACATTTTTGTGGGGAACATCTTAGAATCTGTTCCGTTAATGTATTCTGATTTAGAAGTTGCTGCAAATTTTCCTAGCAGTGACCAGTTGTTCTTGCAGTTTCTGTTGATAAATTTGAAGCAATACCAGAATAAAACAGAAGTCTGGTTTTGCTTCTTTTATTCTTTTTTTTCCAAGGAGAGAGGAAACAGAAACTAACATGTTCAAGTGGAGTGAGAATAAGCACTTAAGAGTCTAAGAAGGAACAATTTAAGCAAAATCTGGGATGTCTCAAAAATATCTCTCTACTGTCATAGGTCTATTTAACACAATTAAATTGTCCCACTCCTCCTATTCTAAAAACAAACAAACAAAAAAAAAGAGTTAGAAAAACAATCTGAAAAGAAGGAAATATCGGCTTTGAACACAACAGGATGCCCTGTTAATAGCATGCATTTACATTCCAACAAACTGATGTGCAGAAGAGGCAAAAATACACGGGTGTTGGTTGGTCAAAATTTTGTATTTTAAAAAGATAAATGTAGTGATAATATGGATATTTCGAATGCTAGAGGTTTGAGAAACTGAACCCCACCAAGGTGTGGGAGCTCTCCCTGTCCCAGTGCTGTATGTGATGCCCAGATAATTTTACACCCCAGGCTGTACACAGGGAATGTTTCTTTGCATTTCTGTGGGTTCTTAGGATTCACTGGGAACCAGAGCATCTGCTAAACTATGTATAAAAAAGAAAACATCCACAGATGCATTCCACAGCAGCTTTGGCAGTCAATTGGCAAAAATGAGCTCCTAATGGTAGGTTATTTTGTGGGATGGAAGCTTGCGATACCATGACCTTGCTGCAGCAAGTACGCTGTTCATGCCTGGATGGAGTTTCTGACAAAATCAGCATGTAATCAAGAGCATTTGATCAAAAGTTCAGGGGGAGAAGACACAGTCACTCTGAGTTTGACAGGGTCACTTTGAAAATGCAGTCAGCGTGCACTCTTGCATACCTGCTGTAGCAATGCAGTTCAATCAAAGGCATTTCGAAAAATGGCTCCATCACTGGATGCTTCATCTCTGGTAATATCTTTGGATCCCATTTCCTTGGAAAGTTAACAAGGCATATTCTAAGGATAGATGCCTTTGGCTAGGGTACATCCAACACTGTATATACAATTTTTCATGAATATGAATGACTGACTTAAAAATTAACATGTAAGTATGCATTTCTTCGCTGGTGAGGACCACTATTGCACATATTTCTGGATGCAGGACATATTGAAAAGCAATGGCTCTGAGGCTGAAGTTAATAAAAAATACTCCACATATTTTGGCCATTTTGGTAACTTGTCATGTTCTTCTGCTGATCAGATACCAGTGAATGAACGGATGACTAAAAGCTGAAATGAAATTAGGTTCCAATCCTGTCAAATTGCCAGTCTGCTTCCTCATGAACTGAGTGAAGAAAGCAGCCAAAAGCATCCAGCCTGGAATCTACTCATTCTGGCATCTCCAATAAGGCATCCAGGAATGAGTTGTAACTACTATTTGCTATTTAGTGCTGAAGGTGCTTCTGCTTCCAAAAGTAACTGAATTGATAATTATGTTCTTTTTCCTGGAAATGCACACTCTTGTATGCATTGGTAGCTAAACTCTAATATTGAACCAAAAGTTACATGTGTCTCAGGGTAGTCTCTTTCTTCCCCCACCTAATTCATGGTTAACATGAAGGAATCCAAGATTCATAGTGAAACCCCAGAGAAAATGGTATCTGCTGCTATTTTATAGTCCAGGTTCCTGTGGTCCCTGCCCAGGGTTTGAAGGAATCACCAAGTTCCGCCAGCCCAGCATCAGATTTTCAGAATGAGTCACATTTCCCACACTTTGTGCATGCAAAGCCAAGCTGGTCTTGGACACATCAGATTTATTGTGTTTGCGCAGAGTGTTTTCATGTCACACACACCCCAGCTCGAGCTGGGACACGCAGGCACCCAAACAGCTTTATGCCAAAACCATGATGACAGCTAGGAATTTGTATGCAGAAAATGTTTCAGAGCTGTGCCATGCTGACAGAGCTGGAGACCAATACATATTTTAAGAGCTTTCCCTCTCAGAGACAGAGAAAACAATGTTGGGAAGTTCTCACCTAGCACGTGGAGTCTTGGGATGAGCCAAGGAGAGGTGAGGTGTGGAGCCAAATTGTGATTATTGCTGATAGTGGCCCCCTGATATGTTTATCACACCCTCACTCTGTGATCTTAACAGCCAAAAGCATTGCAGAATTGGAGAGTCTTATTTTTTATGGCTTGATTTAGCTAAATAATGATTTTCCAGACATTAATGTATGATTATTTAGTTATTTCAGTTCTACCGCAGCATAAATGAACCCTAAGGCTCGAGTCAGCCTTTGATTTTAGGATGTGCCAGTAAAAGCAAGTGGTATGGACTAATGGCTTCCTTGAACACCCCTCAGAATATGAAAACTCATCTACATATCTGTCATTGGATATGTGATAATAGCTACAAATCTAACATTAAAATTTCATTTTCCCTCTTCTCCGAGACGACATGAATAAAAACCAGTCAGAGTTGTAGAAAAATCTTTTTTATGATTTCATTCCTGCTCACACACTAACCAGCGAGCACCACTTTCCATAGCTGCTCTCTCACATCAGGGTACTCTAGTTTATGACCAGCATGTTAAAACTTCTCCCTTACTGGGGGAAATATTGCAAATAAAATACTGGAACCACAGAAACACAGAGGTTGGAGAGAGCCTCTGAAGGTCACCTAGCCTGAAAATTGAAATGCCACTGGAAAAGCAGAACAACACTCTTTGTAAGTAAATATTTTATTCTTGATCTTTACTTATATAGAAAAGCCAAGAGAAACCTTGTTCTTCTTCCCAGCAGAATGAGAAAAGTATTAAGTACTTTTGTGTGCCACTGACATCCCTACAAGCTGGAAAGGGCAGGGGATGTGAAGTGCTCTGTGCAGGTGCCAGAGCAGGGGATGTCCAGCAAAATCCTGTTGAAGCCAATGTCTCAAGGAGTGAAATAGGTCACTCCTTGCTCTTGGCTGCTCTCTTGTACCTGTAGGAAAGAGCCCTGGAAGGAATCTGGTTCTTAGATTAGAAATTGTGTTTTCCTGCAGAAAGGCTTTGAGAGTGCTGGAACTTTAATAAAATGTCATTCCCAGTCATGTTTTTTAATAAAAGGGTACTTGTGGTGAAGGTAGACCCATCACGGGGGTGTCAGGGAATACTGGGATTGTGTGCTTAAAGAAGCAGCAGAATAAACATGTTTATATTTCTACCCCTTCCCTGTATGTGGTCAAAATAATTTTAAAATTGCTTTCATTTCTTCAGCAGAAATTGAATAAATATTTCATTCTAGTGATGCTCTCATGTTAATGATTTTGGCTGGTCACTTCTGAAGCACAGATAATTTTTTAAGTGCTTCTATACTGGGCAGACACTGTGTTTTCTAATCTTATTATCGAGTTTAATTAGTTTAGGTTAAAGGTCATAAAATGCCAAATTTAAAGTAAATAAAATATCTAATTGCATTTAGAGTGGATTCTTCATAAGAATTTTATACTACAGTTTCTAGCCCCAGTCTTATTTACAAATTATTAATTCAATAGTAGCATTGCAGCATATACCATTCCCAGTGCTTGAACTTAATTAAGAATGCATCCCTGCTAATTGATTATGGTGCTGCTTTCATAGGCATTTTTCCCTAATGGCTATCTCAGTAAATTTCCTTCTAATTAGCTAGAAAATTTATTTGCTTTCTTACATCATCACTAAAAGTAAGAAGAATCTGAACTTCACCTTTGTACTATAAGATCTGTAAGTGTTTTCTTAAAGTTTCAGGGAAATTGTATACTCTTATGTTTTCTACTCTTTTTCAGAATCAGGTCTGACATATTTAATTTTGTTGGTTTTGTTGTTTTGGGTTTTTTTGGTGCTTTTTCTTTTTCCCCCCAATAATTTAATGGAATTACCAATCTAGCTCACCAAGTGCATGTGTAAGAATGCTTCTCTGCTCTATGGAAAAAAGTGCTGTGCTGGATCAAAGACATTTGATCTGCATTTGATTCTCAGCTACCACCAAGAAACAAAAAAAAAAAAAAAAAAACAAAAACCAACTGCATTGAGTATTGCAGTAATTTTCTCTCAGGTGTGAAACATTCTCAGGACAAAAAGAGGAGGAGGTATGACAGCTCTGTGAAGAGAGGCAAATCAATAAGGCACCAAAGGATCAAATACTAGAATTTCGTGCAGATTAAAGGATTGTGGGAAACAAAAAGTTCAAATCTGGCCTATAATGTCTGAACAATCCACTAATTCTCACCTAATGTAAATAAGAGAGAGTGTCCAGGTTAGTCAGTGTATTAAACCCTCTGATGCTGCTGTGTGATAGCATTCAATGACACTTTCACCTTGTTTAGACTTGCAGATTTGGGAAGGGATCATGAAAGTTATTACAGCAGCCCCACTTATCCTGTTGTGACCTCGTGTATAATGAAATAAAGAGTGCAGGAGTAAACAATTGTTTAGGGGATAGGCATGGTTCCATAACTATTTATTTCTCATTACTTGGTGCTTGTGGTTCTCCACTTCTGATGTAAGAACTGATAGAAGTGGGCTTGACCCCCTGCACCCAGCACAATCTGGGATTGAGACCCCAGACTTGAGTTTGATGTGAATTTTTTCAAGATTTTTCAGCTTCACATTAGAGACAAATGAGAAGTGATCTAACAAATGATAAACTCCATCAAACAAAGATATCTGTGTGTGCACACTGTGCCACAGAACATGTTTGGGAGAGCTGATTTTGAGGCACATTTCCATTTTTCACATCAGCTCCGTGAGGGAGGGATCTGAGGTCACCAAAGCACTGGCAGGTGACAGAAACAATAATAATAATAATAATAATAATAATAATAATAATAATAATAATAATAATAATAATAATAATAATAATAATAGTAATAATAATCTGATTATTCTCACTGCAAGAATGCCTTGAGTTCAGCTTTTGGGCTTTGTGCTGGGGCCTTGAAGGCGCACACAGGCACTTTCCTTACTGGGTGTGTGTGAGCCCACAGAGCTGCCAGCTGTTCCCACTGTTTCTCTATCACAGCTCCCAGGAGGAGAAACTGAGAACTCCTGGGATTGTCACAGGCAGACCCTCCAGAGCTGCTCTCTCAGCCTCAGCTCCTCAGAGCTCAGGTACTGGCCCTGGTGGTTGCTTCCCACAGAAGTTTGAACATCTCCACACGGATAATTCAGGAGATTGTCAATAGTAGTGATGCAGATTTAAAAAAAAGTTTGGAGGAAGCCATTGGAATAAATGATACAGCGAGGAGCCCTCACTTTTCTTTGAAAGGAATGGTTCTACCATTTGGTTCAATGGTTCTACCATTTGGAATTAGTGGTCCTACCATTTCAATGGTTTCCTTGAAAGGAGTCATGGTTCTACCCAGCCATTTCTTCAGATTTGTTATCTGTGGTCTTCCTGGTTTTTCACATATAGATCTGGTAATTTGCTGCATTTCATGAAACCACATAAAGTTTTGCATTTTTTAATGTGGCCCTTTCAGTCAGTTATCTAATGACAGTCACAAGATGTGCATGGAGGGCAGAAATCCACTAAAGAAACAGAAGGAAAAGCAGATATTAATGTACAGATATAATGATTAAAATTTTCCTTTTCTATCAATACAGTGCAATCTATAGGATGTAAAATGGAAGTGTAGGGACTTTTTCCTGAGTTGAATTCCCTGAAAGATGACACAGATTTATTATTATTATTATTATTATTATTATTATTATTATTATTATTATTATTATTATTATTATTATTATTATTAGTGTGTTTACAAAAAAGATTGTATTTTTATAGACACTTAGGTGGTCGTAATATTAAAAAAAAAATCAGAGCAAGTGTTTGATATTCAGCAAATATCTCATTTCTTTCATAATTTTGTTCAGAACAGACTGTGTCTTCCTGAAAGCACACTGACTTTTTCTCATTTGATTTTTTCCTCTCTCTTGCATTTATCTTTGACATTTAATTTCCAGATGGGTGCTTAGTATGACTGATGCTTTTTTTTTGTATGTGTGTGTGTGTGTGTGTGTATATGTAATTCCATCCTGAATTCATTTTCAAGGCTGCAGAAACTTGGAGGCTGCCAGTTAGGTCCCAGTGTTTTTGGATATCTATATGTGAAATCCTAATGTGATTAATTAATTATTAAACACAAATTAACATACCAGGAGCCACACAATCTCTGCACATTGCTGAGTCTCTATCTTATCTGATACATTTTGATTTGCTCTTCATTGACATCACTGTCACCATAGTTACCACCAAGACAAGTTAGAAAAACGTCTCAGTAAAAACAAAAGAGAAAATATCAGTGGTGTGGGGTCTAAGACGGGAAAAGGTTGTCAGATCACTATAAATGGTAGCAGAAATCAGGTTTTTTGCATTGTGAGGCGTTAGACATATCTGATTTAAAGTTGATGGGCAGAGAATTTGCAAAAGTGTTTGCAGGTTCAGTGTGAGAGTAGCCATTACCATGGGCTAGGAATTATTATTATTTGGCTTCTAGAACAGCCTGAAAGTGAATACTTGAGAGGAACAAAACCTAAAGAAAATCTTTCAAAGGAGTTGTAACAAGTGAGGGCTGCTTGCTTTTCAAAGAACAATCACTGGAACAGTCCAAGATTGGGAAAACAATTTGGCAACTGAGTCAGCAGAATAAAGTTCAGAGGAAGTGCTGTTGGCAGAAATTCATTTCATTTGGTTGATTAAGTTTAGCATTGTAGAAAACCATGATTTACTTTGCAGTGGGCAAGACTTTGGGCACAAAAATAGTTTTGCGTGACTTGTGGGAGCATTACATAGATGGCCTGGCAGAGAGAGCCAGGCAGCATTTTTTACACACATCCTTTGCTTCCACTGGGCACATTTTCCTCTCTATTTCTCCAAATTAATATTGTCCTGCAATACTATCATTTGGAAGGCTCAATGATTGTGTGTGTGTATATATTTTATATATATATTTAAACACACACATATATATAAAATATAGATGATGGTAGCCATGGCATGTGAGTAAGTAAATAATGGAATAATGAGTGTCTCTACTCTTTTGGATAATGTTATGCAGCATTGATGTCAAAGTATCAAAGTTAGTTCACTTTCATAGATAATTCAGCAGTTCCATTTCAGTCTAGATGAGTGAAAAATTAACTGTGACATTTTATATCTCTCAAAGTATCTGACCTGAACTTTTTTTCTCTATGCCTGCTGTATATTTTATATTGATTGGTCCCACTTAACCCTGTATTTTGATGGGGAAGTACTTCCTTTGAAAAGAGTGAATGTGCTGATATATATTCAGTTCAGCAGGTAAAACGCAGAAAGGGAAGGGATTTTTTTTTTTTTTTTTTTTTTATTATCAATAAGGTCCTCTTTCAGAAATACATGATTGCAGTGGGTGAGGTTCTGGGCTTGATCAGATAAAGACTATTCACACTCCAAGTGGATGTGACGCAGGAATGGATACAGATTTACACCCAAGGTCAGGCACTGAAATGTGTAAATAAGCATACAAGTGAAAAATGCTGCAAATTCAATAAATATGGCAATTGGAGATTTAAAGGAACAACTCTGTTTGCTTTATTTTTGTCCTTCTACCTTTTCCCTGTAATGCCAGATCCATCTGTGTGATTAACAATGTTTTATCATATCCTTAGTGCAGTATAATTATGTTAATTTAGAGATCTCAGTGGCAATCACTATAAAGTTTCTCATAGTACCTATCATCCTGAGAGCTGATCAGTAAAACTTGTTTTCTAGCCCATATTCACTTTAAAAGGCAGGAATCAGGAGGGTCACACATCAATCTTAACGTTGCAAGTGGTTCTTTTTCCCTCTTGAAATCTGAGAACAAACATGTTTTCTAGTCAAATAGAGAACAACGCAAACTATAATTTAAAAAAAAATATTAAGTTTAGCATTTCTAATGTGTGACTGTGTAGCAAGATAACCTTCAACTGCTCCAGATCTATCAAGAATTTTTTTTATCTCAGTGAATTCTATCTGCATGTCAATTGTATTAGATTTTCTTGCCATACATCACATGTCTAAAGCTTGTTGGCCACAAGCAAAAGATTTTTGGAGACGGAAGACAAATAAGACCTTTAAGTAGAAGCTTTCTACTACATGAAAAATTTGCCTTCTTTTGTCACATGCACTTTTAAGAGTTCTTTAAGGATTATATTAAAATTAGTTCTAAGTCTTATTATCCTTTAAATTTTAAACTTTAAACAATTTTTAATGTAAAATTCACTAATGACTCTACCTATAATCTTGAGGTTTTTTATCTAATGGCATTAACCTCATTAATTCTGGTACAGCTTCCATTTATAGATATTAAAAAACACTTGTAGCTCTTAGCATAAATTCATTCAGTTTAACAAGACATTGAGTTCATAACACAAGACAGAAGATGTAAAATATTTTTGATAATTTGTTTTCAACATTCCTTGACTAACGTTTGCTGCTTATTAAGCCACTAGTTAGACTGGTATAAAGCAATATGATGGGATTTTTTTTCAGTAATTTTGTGCATCCAGCACTTGAGTAGCAAAGTTCAAAGTGCAATTTTTGTATTTAAATTGCGTATTTTTCGATTTCTTTAATGATGGTGTGTAATGGAAGGACCATCAAAGCCTCACTGTGCTTGGAGGTGTGTGTGGACAACCCTCCTGCAATGCTGCACTAAATGAACAGCAGTCAGGATGGTGCTTCACCTCATCAAAAACCCTCTTTGGAAGCAGCTCCGGCAGTGTAAGGTGCAATAAGGAGGAGAGATTTCACGCTGATTATTTCTTAGTCTCACACTCACCCTATGAGGAATGCTTTGCTGACTTCCTTCCAAGAGCGCAGACCAGCACTGAGAGCTCTGCGAGCAGGAGCTCTCAGGTCAGGGCTCAGCATTGCCTGATTGTTTTTATGTCTGAGTCACAAACCTCACAGTGACGGAGTTAAAAACGCTGATAATTGTCTAAATCTGCTGTCATTACAGGAATTCAGAGATCAGAGAGGTCTCCCAAGACTTCTCGTGACCTACAGTGGTGCTGAGGGTGCAGGAGTCAGCATCTCACTCAATTAGGAGGCTGAGGAAGGCAATCCACGCTCCACTTCCAGGGCAGTGGAAAATATAGACATATAGACACATTTAATGAAAATGTGATTATGCTTCTACTTTGAAAACTCTGTGATAGCTTTACAAACTGTTACTGGGCTAAAAAAAAAAAAAAATAATAATAAAATAAAAAATAAAAGCCAGAAACAGGCAATTGGCTGTTAACACAACTGCAACTCGAATGGCTGACTCAAGTTTTGGTGTGTGACAGGAGCCTGATATCCTGCCACAGTATATCATGCATGGGAATTTCCAACCTCAACCCATTAGAAAAAGGCACAGTGCTGCTCTTTTGAGTTCCCAGCTGCAATTAGGCAGCAGTGGGACACTGATGTGAAGCCTTTATGAATAGAAACCAGCATGGCCCTGGGCAAAAGCGTGTGAAGTGAAGGGATGGCTCAGCAGCAGCAGCAGGGGACAAACTCGCATTTTGAGCAACTCTGTGTTGCAAGAGAAATGTGTTTTAATGTGAACAGGCATCTACATTCACCTGGGTATTAGACGAGACAAACTCCCTGACAGCTTCAGCTCCATCAATCCTGACTCGAGCAAGAAGCAAGGTGGCTCTGCAAAAGTGTCACTTTGCAAAAGAGCAAAGTGTCAAATTATTCTGTTTAGGGAAGTTTTTCCACAAGTTAACCTCATAAATAGAGCCAGTAACACAGCTGAATCTTATTATATAGTAAATTTGTTCAGGGGTCTCTTCAGGTTGATTCCAAAACTCAGCAAGAAGCAAGGAAAACCTCAAAAAAACCCCAAAAAGTAACAAGTGAATTACATTTTGCTCACTGAGTTCTGGGTTTTGTTACCTGAGGGCTTTGATTTGTGGCAATTCCTTTCTTGGAAGATTGAGAGAGATTGGGTTGTACAGCCATCACTGGGCAGATAACAATAAATGATTAAGAACTGTCAACGTGTGAATGTACTTAACTGAGATAAATCAATTGAGGACCTTAGTAAATGTCAAAAGATGCAGAGCTTGAAACAACTAAATTATCAGGTTACAGAGACAAGGTCTCTCAGCAGGGTGAGGAAAAAATCAAGAATGAGAGAGGAGTCTCTAGACTCTTACTTTCTCAATTTCCATTGCAGTTTTAGAGTCCCTAACTCTTCTTTGGTTTTTATTTCATGGAGGTTTTTTGGTTGTTTTATTTTCTCTAATGAATGCTGTTCTGTGCAGTTCCAAACATCAACCGGTGGCAGAAATGTCAGAAAGGTAAAGCCTCTGAAATGATGTTTCATCAAAAAAGCCTATATATAACAATATTTAGTAGGTGTTGAGTGTCAAAGCACACAGTCAGAGGGGAACCAAGTCACCATCCTTGTGAGCAAAACAGCTGAAGTCTGCAGAGTTTAGAGAAGCTGGATTTGAACTTTCCCTGGAGGATACCAGTGAGACCTGAAGCTGCTCTGATGTTCATGCAGCATGTTAAAAACCCTGACTGCTAGGAAAGCACAAAAACTCCAAAGGGTGTTGCTGAGACAGTGTCACCTGTTGATGAGTGTTGCTGATTAAGTCAGAACAGCTAATTAAGCAAATCCCAGTAACATGGCTTATTTGTCCATTATTTGCATAAATTATATACACTTCTGTATCATGTAACCCTGGCAGAACTTTGCTGCAGCATTCAGAACAAAATGCAAATACTGGTGCATTTGCACTCATTTAAGGGACAGATACAACAAAATCTACAGTTTTGCCATAGCCCCTAAGCTGCTGATTGTGACCAGGCTTGAAAGACTCTTGATTTTAAATATTAAATGTTAATGACTTTTAAATCAGAACTATTTTGATCACTACCGGTATTTTTAAAGCTGAAACACTTCAGAGGTCAAAATTCCCAATCAAGATCCAAACATAACTATGTATGCACTGAAAAAGAAGTGAACAAAACTTCATAAATGTGTGAAAAAAATTAGATGGAACAGTACTAAAACTTCCAAAGAAACTAGAGAAGAAGCCTCTGAGTAGGCCCTCCAGGGTGGGGAATAAAACTTAAAAGTACTACATTTGGAAAATGGTACTACATTTTACTAAATTTTAGTGGTACTAAAGTACTATATTTTACTTTCAAGTATTGCATTTGGAAAATTATCTTCCCTGATCATAAATAAAATCTTGGCATTGTCAGATCAGTGTGAATTTTCCCCTTGACCCTTTGAGTCTGGACCTGAAAAAAAAAAATCCAGACTTCCAATGCATTTGAGGGGGGGGGGGTGGGGAGGGGGAAAAAAAAAATTGGACCAGATCTACTTACTTAATCAAACTGATTATTAATTAAAGACAAAATAAGGTAGTCCAGTCAGGAGCTGTGGAGCTCCCTTCCAGTGAGCCTGGGCAGGCCAACAGGCAGAGGAGCTGCTGTGCTGCACTGACGGCTTGAACAAAGAGCTGCATGCAGGCAGCTTTGAGACAAACTCTTTTGGTCAGTGCTGTGTTTAACCAGATCAGCACTAAGGCATCTTCTGCCTTTCCACTCAGATGCACAAACCTTCAGCTAAATACGTAGGTTCGTGCTTTTACAACACCAAAATGTAATTGGAACTGCCAAAAAGGAGCAGTATTGTCTCAGAGATGTGAAAGTCATATAAAATGCAAGAAAATGAGACACAAGAAGCCTGCTAGAAATCTTGGATTTGTCTTCACCCTAAACTGGTGATACTTTAAGGCTTCTCCTCTGTCAGAAACGGCCAGTGAAGATACAAAAAGGAGGCACATCCCAAGCCCACGTTTCCTGAGGGTACACTAAATAGTTTGTAAGGAAGTTCAAACAGTTGGTCATATCAGAAGCATTTAACATGCAGGAACCATTTATCCTGAGATTATTTTTTAAATCCATCGTGCTCAAAGATGCTTGCTCTTCTTTTTTTTTTTTTTTTGCCCGTCAACATGGCAAAAACTGAAACTATGTAAAAAGCCTCATTATCCCATAAACGCAGCTCTGAAAGCCTTGTCTGGCTGCCTATTGAATTAGCAAACACAAAAGTCGAGCGCTGCGATTGATGCTGCCCTGTCAGAGCAGCAGCCAAGAGGATTTAGGAGGCTTTATTAAAGCTGGGTTGTACGGCAAGACTAAGTATTAATTCTTAATATGGTCGTACACAAGGTTGGAGCATGTCTGCTGAGGCTGCTTTTTGCCTCTGTTAGATTACCAGATTCAAGCTTACTGTCAAAACGCAGAACAGAGGTTTAGATGTAAAGTGCTCACTGTGTTCCACAGGAAAAAAAAAAAAAAAAGGAAAAAAAAAAAAAAAAGGAAAAGAAGAAAGAGGCTTTAAAGTTTTAACCTTATGACAGTCTTTAGAAAAGGACCCTAAGCCCGCACTCAAACTCAAATGTGTGAAATAAAATGCTAAGGATGTCTGTAGTCAACTTTTTCAAGGGGGGTGTTTGAATCTTCAGGAAGGTGAAGAATGCACTCTATTTCCCAAAAATTACTAGGAAGACAATGACAGGAGCTGAGATGTCTGCACTGTCCTGGTTGTGAGAGAGCTGTGCCTCCATCAGCAGGGAGGGGTCAGGGTTAAGGCAGCGTCTGCAGGCAGAAAGGTCTTGGGGAGGCTGAGCTGGAACAGAGACTGGACAGAGCTAGAGGATAAAGTAGGGATTTATTGGAAGGCCTTTAGGACACACCTTGGGAAGGACAAGAGCCTGGCCAGGCCTCCACCCATGGTAGGCCCAAAAATGGTCACAAAATTGACCCAAAATGGTCACAAAATGGACAACTGGTCACAAGGTCTTACATTTTTATAAGTTTTGGTCCATTTGCATCTCGGGGTTTAATAGTCCAATTCCAGCTCCAGGGTGTGAGGTCCCATCCTTCTTGCTCCTCCCTTCAGCCCACCCTTGTTTGTGCTTTTGGGTCTGAAAGCTGTTCTTGGTGTGCAGCAGGAAAAGGATTTGTTCTGTCTCCCTGCTCTGTGCAGAGCTGAGTGACACTGAATGTGAGGCTCAGAACTGCACCCCTGGGCAGCACAGAACCTGAAATACATGAAATCTTGAACTTAAGGCATCAGGTCCCATCCCCACACACTCCCCAATCCCAGGAAAAGCAGCCCAGGACTGGTTAGAGGCATTCTGCTCAGATGGCAGAAAGATTGTGTTCCTAAGGTGTTGAGAAGGCTTGCAGAAGTACTTAACACAGATTCAAATGTCTACTGCACATCCTGACTGACAAAGAGCGAGTTCATTTCTACAGAAAAAAAAAAAAAATCTGGAACAAAAAGAGCACCAGAGTTAACTGGCTCACGGTTAACTGGTGGAGATGGAGTAAAAATTGAACAGGGTAGAAACTGGGTTTTGAATTCTGAAAAGATTTCTCAGGCTCCTCTTTTTATGCCTTTAACATGAGTCAAATAGGAAATTCTTACAACTACAAGAGTCATGCTTTTTCATCAACTGCTAGTTTTATTGCCTACATATATTTGTGTATCCAGAAAGTTGCAGAAAACAAAAATGACATTCAAGTTCAAGCTTACTGCTCATCCCCACCAATGCTGGGAACTATTAAAGTGTCTGTCAAGATTTATCTCTGTGAAATGTATCTGATTGTGCAGGCTATCTTGTTCCTATCCAGGGATGAAGATATTTTGTTTGTGTTCTATGATGCCAAGTGCACAGTTGATGGAATGCCACAGACAGGATTGTGAATGGTGCTAAAGAATTCAGGAGAATGTTTTAAAATATTTAAATGCCCCTCTAAGTTTCAGGGAGTTACATGCAACTTTTGTGTCAGCTTACATCTGAATTGTTATCAAAAGGGGTCACAAAATATGGGGACAGCAGGGACAGAGAATAAATAGCTTGATCCACAGTTTAAATGCCACTCCATTTGTGCAAAATAAAATGAGTATTGTACCATTTCAGAGCTGTAACTTGCTAGTTAGAACTCATGTCCTGCTCTAGAGTGTGGAAGTTCCTTCAAATAACTTTGACAACAGCAAGGACACAGAGTTTGGTGTCCAAATTCTCTCGAAGTTGCCAAAGCTGAGAACATCTGCTGATGCCTTCAGGCGAGGCAGTAACCCAGGAGCTGATCTCTGAGCAGCAGCATATTGCAGAAATCAGCCAGAGTGTGCAGAGCACAGCTCCAGAGCAGCTCCTATAGTTCACAGCTAATTTTTGCCTGGCAAATGAGGATACAAATTTGATGAGCTTTAACATACAAGATAATAAGAGCAGTCCCATGGTAGGGAACACTACACAAAAAGAAACAGAGGGAAAACATGAAAAGCTAATTGCTTTAAATTCTCAGCAGCTGTAATGAAGTACAGTAAGAAACATCCCCAAGCATAGTGCATTAGATTCACTTGCTCAGAAATCAAGAACTGGTTAAACAAGCAAAACTGAGATTGAACACTCCCAAGCTCAATGGCTCCAATTTCAACACAATTTTTACAGGAAAATTCATGCTGTTTGCCCAGCATGCACAAATTAAAATTAAGCTAAAAATGTTTTTTTCTTTGTTCTTTTCTACTTTACTTTTCAATGAGCAATTTTTTCCTTGCATAAACACTGAGCAGAGCAAATAACAAGCTCATTGAAAATATGAGTCAAGAACAAGCAGTTGATTTCTTATCTTTGCACTGCAAATTAGGCATACAACTCAAATACAGTGTTGTCCTCCTTAAAATGCATCTTAAAGTGTCTGTAAGAATGTCTTCATTTCCAAAAATGGGATTACTCTGCCAGCTGAAAGACACATTATTCTAGTGAGCCTTCCACTTCTGTGTTATCCTGGGTGTGGGCCTTAAATTGAAGGATATCATTTAAACCACGGGATTATGAGCAGTAATTCATGGCTTCACTCCCAGCTGAAATGGAGTCAGGGTGAGTGCAAGTCAGCCCAATACTCTTGTACCTGTAAAATAACAGTAGAATTAAGTGCACAGCATTTCTCAGGGAGAACAAAAATGAAACTTCCCCAAACATTCCACTGCTGGCTTAATTGGAGTAGGAGAATGGACTGAATCACGGAGACTGAAAGACTTCAGCATTATATTTCTCCATCCTAATTTATATTACTTCTCTGTACACAACTGCCATATCCATCTGGCATCAGGGCTGCTGCCTGAAAAAGTTGGAGTCCATCCTGATGATATGACATGATCTCAACTTCAGCTTATTTCAGTCATTCAGTACAATAAAAGTCTCATGCTTTCCACTCCGGGGTTTTTAGCGTATCAAGCAATAAATTTGTTTCTTGCCCATCTGTCGTGGCTGTGCAGCAAGAACCTGAGAAATCTGTGAGAGGTTCTGTAACTCTCCCCAGCAGGAGCCACCAGCAACTGCAAATTGCTAAAAATTAAAAAAAAACCCTAAAATTAAATCTGCATTTAGGACTACTTTTTACTCCAGATGATAGGTAGAAAACACGGTATTCATCAACCTGGTGTTGATAAAAATCAGGTGTACTGGAGGTCAGGTGTAGTTTAGCTCTGAGCTGACTGATAACTCCCAGAGAATGAAACTGCTCTGATTTAATCACATGCCTCTGTTAAGCATCTACCAGTTTCACCATCTTACTTGCAGAAGTCTCTGCTAGCAAACAAACAGTCTGATTAAAGTCGCTTTTCTTTAAGAACTCAATTTGGTGAAAATTTCTGTTAAGATTTTGTAATTAATTCATTTCCCCTTTTTCACTTGGAAGTGTTGAGATTTATTCAAACAAAAAGCTTGTGGGTGTTAATTCTCATACTGCACATCCTTACTGCAGTTGGCTAACATGCTGAACAAAAAAGTATGGTAATTCCTTTTCCACAAACACAGGATTACTTATTTTACACTTGAATATCAGGTGTCAATCAAATGTGGGTCTCATAATTATGGTTGTGCAGTCACTTCTGTTAATTAAGACTATATGCATAACAACATATTGTTTCTAAATTCCTCCTCAGAAAAATAAGATTCCACTTTTTCATTCTGCAGTTTATTTAAAGGTTAAATTTTGATTTTAAAGCAAGAACTATATTGTGCCAAATATAAAGCTCTGTTTGTTACGACTTACACTAAAAGAAAATCTTGCTAATTTTATTCTGACACTTCTCATTCTGTACATGATTTTTGATAAGTTGAATATATTTAGTGCAGAAGTACTTCAAATGTTCTTAGTTTGACAGAACAATAAATAAATCAGGAAGCAGAAAACATATTTATTGCTCCCAGCATCTGCTTCCCTTGTAAGGAAAAAAATAAGCAGTTTATTTTTTTTCCCCCAATATATTTTAAAAAAACCAATGGCTGTGCTGATTTACACTAGCACAAAACTATTATACCTCACAATATTTACCCAAAGTATATTGTATATTGACAAGAACATATTAACCTTTAATAACCAGGAGAGTTCAATTTTTACGTAATTATCCAGAAATGCCAAGAGGTTTTGGGCCGGCTGTGGGGTTTTGATACTACTTTTTTTGTTTTTAACCCTTTTGACATCTACATTAACAGTAAACTTTAGGTTGGTCTGTTTTAATAACTTTTTTTTTTCCAGTAGCCGAACTTTTTCAGTACCTGAACTTCCACTGATTCATTATCCCCACTGCAAAGCAATTTGGATTTTTCATCCAAGTAAGGTGGGTGTCACTGGTAGGGACACAAAAGAATCACACTCACTCAGGTTCAGAGGTGAGCTGAGAAAGAGAAAATTTATTCTCATTTGCGATTTAAATAGGATTTGGAGTTTGGTCAAGGATTGGTAGATGAGAGGAACACCTTTCTGACCCTAGTGGTCAGTTCACCAGTCCATCACAGACTGGAATGAAAACAATCTACTTGTTTATGTTACATTCCTGAGAGACTCCACTAGAAATATGTAAACAGTCATCAGAAAGCTAAAGAATCCAGGCGACAGGTGGGTGCAAGGAATTATCCAAGTCGTTCTGTGCCGCATTGTCCTGGTCCTGAGTGGGATGTGCCAGTGCAGTTGTTTCATCTCCTGTGCAGTGACACAGCTCAGGATCAGCACCCTGACAAATCCAGCTGCTTTGTGGAGACTCAGGGTGGGTTTTTTCCATGGCAGGAGCTGACAGGGAGTTTGATCTACAATTCTCCACCTGCTCACCATAAGGTGAACTTTGCAGCCTTTAATGTCATTAAGCCATCTTTAGGGAAAATGGTGAGGCATTCTGAGCAGTAGGCCCAAGTCTTAGTCTTGCTGCAGGAATATCCTCCAGCTATTGCACATCTGGCATTGAGAAGCTTTCAGCAGGGACAAAACATACCCAAACCAGGAAAACGTGTTTGTCCATTAATATGTGAAATAAGTGCAATAATTTCTTCGGTGCTCCTTGAGCTTGGTGGACAGGTTGATTTGACTTATGCACATTACCTGCCCAGCCAGCCTAACAGCCTCATAGTTACAGGGGAATATTGTGTGTATCCAGCTGGGATGGCACTTCCAAGTGCAAACCTACATCTCTGTTTCTGGCTGTCTTGCAGCAGAGCTTTTCAGGAAAGGAGTGCCACAAGCCTTTAATTGCCACACAGTGGGAAAGCCATTATATCACACAATCAATAGGGCAATTGCTTGGGTAATCTACATCCTTTCTGCAGATTTCCCTCACGTGAAAATGCATTTGCCTGAACACCAGCTAAGGCCTGGCCTTTCTCAAGATAAATGGCACACAGAAAGCTCCTAACAAAATTTAGATGCTGTTTTTTGTGGTCCTGACATACCATTAGCAATCAAAAACGATTGGAAAAAAAGTCTTGGAATTAGCAGTTTGTGGAAATCAGTTTTGCATTATCAGTGAGGAGCCCTAGTGCACACGAGCTGTGTTAATTGGGTTTGTACCCAGGAAGGGTGGGCTTGGGGCTCGGTTATGGATTCCAACCAAAGCACAGCACATAGACTTAATAGTTTCATTGAGACTGAGACAAAGCCTTCTGAAATTTTAAACAAATGATTCTGGGGTTTAATCCTCTCCTAGCTCAGGTTTTGCAGGGCACAGCCCAGGTCATGGCTTGTTTTCATCCTGGCTGCATTGTTTTCCTTTCTACAGTCAGCTAGAAAAGTAATAAAAGACAACCTGTAACTGGCAAGGTTCAAAAGGAACCACTTAATAGATATACTTTAGCAATCTTTACTAAATGATTTTTAGGCTCTCTGATACCCTGGCCTGTGCCCAGGGGGATGCTGCCCCGTTACCCACAGGTACAATCGGGATGGGGCATTAGGTGCTTTACTTTTCCCGAACCCCTCTGCCTCAGGACCTGTTCTGGGAGAGGATTCCTGCTAGGCAGGAGCACCTCACTCTCTCCATGGCCCCTTCAGTCACTGCTGCTTTTTCTCTCCCGAGGCTGCCAGCAAAAGTGCCAATTAGTAGCAATTGTGATGGTGATTTCTGAAGTGCAGTTTAAAGGATTTCTAGCCGGGTTGGAGCTGTTGTCAGTTGACTGACTGGAATAATAATAATAAAAAAAAAGCGAAAAACCCAACCCTCAGCGCCTCACCAGAAGCTTGTTAGACTTTCCTGTGTGATCTGCTGCGGATAGCAGAACTGCAACAGCTTTTGCATTCAAAAGAGGGATTTTCCTAAAAGCATCAGTGAGCACTTGGCTGTTTTATCTGCGCTAAAAAAACTTAATTTTAAATTCTGTTAAAAACATAAATAAATGAGGATCTGGAAATAGGAGGGGGAAAAAAGCAATGAGTAACCTGTGGGGCATGCATAACAGTTTCAATACACCAGGATCCCTTAAGTGTAGACTTACCAAGTGGAAAAAATATTATGCACTTTTTTATGTACAGAATTACTGAGATAGAACCATAAGCACTAAATGGGTTAAAACACAAGGGGCCTGATATTCTGCAGTTTTGTGTTGACATTTTATCATAAACATTCCAAACTGACACCTACTGACAATCCATCCAAAGAAATAAACTTTTTTTTTTTTTTTTAATGTAGTAAGGGAAGGCTTGAAAACTATCCATGAACAGCACGAAGCCATTTTCCTAAAAACCGATTTTTGTTTAAAATATTTTTTTTTTCCCTGGGGTCATACATATTTAGCTTCTTAAATTTTTTGTCTCCTGCTAGTTTGATCTTGCAGTGCTGTGAGACCCATTCTCAGAATTAATTCACTCACAGGAGAAGCCTCTTTGCAAAACAAATAGCCTTCTTAAATCTCGGGGCCATATGCATTGGTTGCATCATATATCTTCTTTTAGCGTTCCCAGGAGGCTTTTGTTTTTGTTTTTGTTTTTGTTTTTGACTGGGAGGAAAAATAAACCCCCACATTCAAGGCCCAGAGTGAGCTGCAGGAGCACAGTGGGATTCGCTGTGTGGGACAGGGGTGGCAGCCCCGTGACCTGCTTTTTCTCTCTGGAGAACTTCCAGCTAGCCCTGAAGCACTGACTGATGTTGCCTCACTCCCAAGGACTCTTCCTGAGCTGGGGAAAAAGGGGATATTACCGAGGGAGCCCAAACGAACCCTGCAGGACACACTGCAGTGAGCCTCCTGCATGGGGACAAGGCTTTGGCAGGAGTTCCTGGGCTTCCACCCCAGCCTTTCCATCCTGCTTTTATGGACACACCAGCAAAGTCTGACAGCAGGGAGCAGAAGGGTTTAGGGCCACTGCCTTTGGAGCAGGGGCTGTGGGTTTGTGAGAGCAGCGTCTGACTCCCCATTGCACCCACCCGGGCTCAGGGCTGTGATGCTCTCAGGCTGAACAGGGGGTGAGGAGAAATGGGGCTGTGGGTTCGTGAAATGAGAGTTGGGTCACTTCTCTGGGACTGCAATCAGTTAAACCGAGGCTTTGAAAAGGCAAAAGCAATTCTTTTGGGTGTTTCCAGAAGACTCCATGCTCATTTTGTGGTGCTCTAAGGATATTTGTCCAAGGAGACTCGGGGAGCACCACTAAAAGATAGTTCTTGCTTCCAAAACTGCTTTTGTGACTTTAAATGCCTGCTGCCTATTGCATAACTTTTACTCAGATCCTAAACCCCACTCCTTTTTGTTGTGCCTATCTGTTTTACAGCAAGGTCTAAGCAGATGTAAATCATTAAGAGTTTTACAGAGATTTATGTTATGACTCTCCCATTTCCATAAATAGGAGTAAAAAGCTCTCAATATTGCAATGCAGTTTTTGTGGATTATATTCTGGTTACATACTGGATTATGGTCTGGTTATGTAAGTGACAAGTGCCTCAGAGGCTGAAGGAGTTTTGAAATCTGCTGTAGCTCTCCTTTGGATGGAAAGAAGGAACACTTGCTAATAAGAAACAGAGAGACTGTGGGTGTAAAGGCCTTTAAAATAATCACTGACCAAAAATACATGAGGGTTTCCCCCTCATCTTTTTCTAGTGCATATTGTAGAAGAGAAATCAAAATTATTTGTATTACTTTTTAATCTGAAAAAAAAATGGGATTTAATTTTCAAAAATTAAAAGTTTGTCAGTTAAAAAATATGTTGGGAAAAAAGTTATATTTTGTTGGTAGAGGGAATTTTCAATTTGCAGGAATATTACAAATGTCTCCTCCACTCCTGGAAGAAGTGGTGCCAGTGCAATTAATAGACCAACTAGTAGCTCACTGAAGTTTTGTTGTTCATAGTTATAACAACAAATAGTGTTGTTGGTTGCAAAACTGAATCCAGAATAAGACCAAAGAATGTGTATGGTTATTTTCCAAGTATCCACATTTTTCAAATGCACTTTTGTGCAAAAACCTCCACACATTTATATGTGTATTTATATATAATAGCCGTATTTTCTTTCATAAAACAGTAGCAACTCACAAATGGATTTTTGATGTAAAATTATTGATGTAAGGATGTAATGTGGGGGTTTTTTTCTGGCTAAAGCCTGCCTGAATATATAAATATTTTAAAGTAAATGTCTTCTATGACTATTGTTCTATATACCAAGAAAGATCCCTGTGATTAAAGTGTGTCATGTATTTTAGGCACAAGCAGTTTGCCAAATTCAGAGTTATGAGCTCAGAACTCTTCTGTGTAAACAAAATCAGCCTCTGTTTCTGGCAACCATATCACATAATATATTTTATGTCAGGGTGTGTCTTAAAAATAGTTCTTATGACTGCTTGGAGTTATCAAATTCCTTTAATGGGTCTTAAATTTTCTAATTTCTGTGGCAATTTATTCATGGCATTTGTTTTGTATCAACATTATTCTTTTAATTTGCTAATTTTTATTCTTCTGATCCATTAAAAAAAATTATCGATGTATTTTGGAACTCATTTTGATAGGCAAAGGAGCAGGCATCCTTTAGTCTGCTTGTTGCAGAGTTCACCATTCACCAGCCAGCTTTAGGAATTTTCTACACCCATATCTATCCAACTTCATTTTTTTTATTGCTGTTTACAAGAATTGTATAAACCCTCTAGATAAGACCCTCATGTATTGAATTAGAGCATGAATCCCTCCTGATATCTATCAAAAATATCAAAAATGCCTATATAGAACAGGAAAGTGCATCTTTCTTTTTCATCATCATGTTAACTGGGAATGTTTAAAGAGAGGAGCAGCTGCGGTAGCTCTGTAGAGACCCATTCTCTCCCAGTCAGAAACCCTCCCTAATTCTATAAATTTATACACTGTAAGAAGAAGGGGGTACTTCGGAAAAGAAGTGGGAAAATGGAGGCATTAAAAAGAAGTATGTGGGAGTAAATGGAAGTTGCTAGGGTGGAAGAATTTTGGGACGCAGTCATCCTATTAATTAGTATTACGAAGATATTTTCATCTTGTAGCTTTTCCCATGAACTGCCCCCTGGGCTACCATTTCCTGTTATTAGTACACTTAAATTTTAACAGTGTTAAATTTCATTTTGCCATCCTTCTCAAGGTCATCCTGTTCTTCATGTTTGATGTTCCAGTGCCCTTTGAGCTGAGGGCTCTCAATTTCCTCCCACCAGAAGACCCCACCTGCGTTTTTATGGAAGCCATTAACTCTGGATAAGAAGCCTCCTGCCCCCCTGTCCGTTTTTTCCCTTTGCAACATGTTTTGTAACACTTAAGCAACGTTTTGTCTCTTTTTACAGTTCCTTTAAAACCACTTTCTGCAGATTAACTTGTAGTTTCCTGTATGTGTCAAATACTTCATATTAAGGCTCAGGTGGGTTGGTTCTACCACATTTCCTTTATCTACAAAATCAGTTATTATTCTGATATCCAAAACTGTGGGTAAACTTAGGCTCTCTGTCACCTCCTTTACCACCCCCCTCCATGGCTTTACAAGGAAAGTGATGACTTTCAGATTTCTTCTCTCTCTGTGGAAGAGAAAATCATCACAGAAGAGCTGAACAATAAAAGGTAGTTTATTTCTCTATGTTCAAAGTTTATTTTAGACAGGAAGTAATTCAAGAGTTGCTTTTTTTTTTTTTTTAAATCATAATAGTCATGTTTTTATGCACTATACCAAGTGCTGCCTTACTGACTTATTTCTCTGAATAATTCAAACTATATCTGAATTTCTTTCCTTGGGGAAAAAAATAAGCCTCTGTCATGAACATGCAAATGCAATAAAAAAGATATTGCAGTGTGCCTAGGAGTATGGGGTGGGAACATTTTGATTTTCTGATTCACGTGAACAGTCCAAGTGTCTAAAGTGGAATTCCCTGCATGGAGTAGGGAAATAATTTCCACTTCATTATTGCTAGTTTTGGAACGATGACAGAATAACTTCAAGCCCTGTATATATATTTAATCCCAAAGAATTACTTCTCCTACCTTGGACTCTGGGTCTACGTGTAAGCAAATCTTACAAAATATTGGAATGACACGGAGAATGTGATCTGGATACTTGGTTTTATTTCAATATGAAGATCTACCATGCTGACTGACGCTGTCATTACAAGAATTAACATAATTATAGGACTAAGGTACTGTAAGATAATGGGTTGTCACATGCAATGGGTTAAACTCAAACGGCTTAGAGTTATTTTGTGAAATCTTTCCTTAACATGCAGCATTTTTTTTTTATTAATAATGTTCTCTTACAAACAACCACTGTCATTGCTTGTAATCACTGCTTACACCATCATCTGCTACAAACTCCTGGAGACACTGGCTGTGTTGTATCCTGAATTAGCCATTTTATACAATAAAGTAGCAGCTAATTTTGGTTTTGAGTGAACTATCCATACAACTATTAATATTTAATCTGTGAAAATTGCATTAGGATGTTAACATTCTACTCAGATAAAGGGGGGCTGCTTGTGCCTTGGGAAGTGTCTTGCTGTTTCACTTGGGTTGTGAACAAACCAGACAAACTCTCTCCTGCACAAGGATTCATGGCAGTCTTTAAAAACAGAAGAAAAATATTTTTTAAATGAAAATGTTAAAAATCTTAATAAAACATAACATGTAAGAAGTTCTGAAATCCATGAGCTGCTATTTCTGTTTCACTTCCAAATTCCGTTTCCATTAAAAGCTGATTTTCTTTTTCTTTTTTTGCTTTATACCACCCAAATAATGTTGTGCCATAGGGAAACAGCACTATTTGCATTAATTTACATTTAGGATTCTAGAATAATCTGACTTCCACACAGGGCAATGGAAATCCAGACTTTCTCTTTGTTCAGTGTAGTCCTCCAATTACTTCCCAGGGACTGAGGTAAAGAATCTGATATAATCTTGCAGAAATTGCCTTTATGGATTTTATAAAGCTCTCCTCTCCTTGTCCCACAAAACTGAACATTACTTGTTATTCAATTAAAGGCAATTGTCTTTAATTAATTGGATTTATTATTTGAAGTTCTAAAGGCAAAGCAAGAGAAATCTTTCACCTGAACTTCTAGGGCAGTCAACACTCCTTTTTAAAGCAGAGTAGAAGATATAATAAATGTGAATTACTGATTGATTTGAGAAAATATGGTGATTATTCCCTTTGCTGTAGAGTAACTGAAAAAGCCCATAAATATGTAAATTGTAAAATCTTTTCTATTGTCTGTGAAAAAAGTTTGATTTTATTCTTCCCTGACATGTCTACGGTACCCCAGCCTGTTTTTGTATCTAAGCTGTCAAAGATTTCCATAGATTTGAAAATCTGTCCCCTGTTCCCCATATGAAATGTCACTGTCAGTTTACTCCATGAAAAATGAAGTTTATTTGATGTGGTTGTCAAGATCCTTGTATAAGCAATGCACCTATCACTTCTGTCTGCAAAGCAGGAACTGACATATGTAGTCAGATGTTTTTCTGCAGTGACTTTTGCGGAGCAAAACTGTAGTAATGTGTGCTTTCTTTATTGAGATAATTTACAGAATAGAGAAATATGTCACAGTCCAAAGGAGAAGAGGGTAAAATAGCAGGATTTACTCCGTGTGGGTCATAGCAGCTGGAATCCCTGCTTGTAAGCAGCTGTATTCAATGCATTTTGTTCTTATCTATTGTAAACTTAAATGTGAAGTAATTATGGGGACTGGCTGTAAGCATTCACCCCTAAGCATTCACCCTACGTAAGCATCTACGTAGATTTCATTTATTTCACTTTTTATTTAATTGGGACAAAAGGGTCACACTGACCATTTCATGAAGGATTTCTAACGAGAACCCTCCTGAGCTGAGCTGTTACTTTTAAGTTCCTCGTTTTTTCCTTTTGGCAATTCCTCTGCATATAATAGGTGCATTTAGGTTGTAATTCTTCTTTTTTTCTGCACTGTTGGGTTTTTTTGACCCTTTCTGTTGCATTTTAGGGTTGTCATCTCTAGATTTTCCCAATGGCAAGCCCCTCCTATAATAATCCACATGCACAGACATTCTCTTATGTTCCTACAGAAAAAGAATCATTTTATTACGGATCTTTGACAACTACATTTGGAAATTTTCCAGTTCTTTCTCATCTGTAGGGCTCCATTTGGAGTACAAATTTGTGCAGGTCCAAGGCACTGTTTCATGAGTAAATCTCCATGCTGAAGAATGATAATTTTCCCGTTTAAAGTCTAGAATGGCCAGAATTCAGCAATGACTAAATGGCTCATATCTAGCAAGGCCAGTACCTGTGCTGCAGTAATATTGCTGCCCGTGGATGTTTATTTTGCCCCATATATTAAAGAATAGCAGCTACTGAGTTCATGGAACACCTTAATTCAGGTGTTTTAGCACGACTGAGCTTCAGTGAAATATGTCTCTGGTACAGCTGTTAACACTGTCCTTAATTACAGCATGGCCCGACTCACCTGTCACCAGCAAGAAGAAAAACAGGTATTTAATGAGCCATACAGTAGCCAAGAAGCAAATCCCACACTAGCAGTGGTTCAGGAGTAAACTTCCTAATGGATGTTTACGAGTTATCTCGAATGAAGTGAGATTTGGTGTTGTAATTAAATACCTTTGCTAGTTTAGGAAAGCCGGTTTAAAATATAAATGTAAGTTTTGGCCAATGTTGACCCGCTACATTCTGGTAAATCAAGGAATCTTTTAAGTGAATATTTTAGTCTGTCAAACTTGCCTGAGCAGGTATAATAAATGGAAAAAAATTTGCAAGTCTAATAGGAATATATATTATTAATAATAGCCTCCAAGATATATCAGGCGCTGTGCAAAAATGGAGCATTGGTTGTGATGCCAAAGGGCTTACACAAAAAAAAAAAACCAAAAAAAACCCCAAACAGGTAGATAATCAAGGATGTGACTAGAAATTTATTTTTTCTTTCGATCATAAAACTTCCTTCCATTAAAAAAATCAAAACCAAACCTCACCAAACAAGCAGAAAAGCCCCCAAACCCCCAAAACCCTGTCAGTTGCCTGTATTTCTTTTCACCTTTTCTAAGTGTGTTTGGTACTACAACTGTCACTCATGAAAACACTTCGGGCCTAATTTGTTTCTCCATATATTTGCTCTTGTATGTTCCCCACTAATGTTGCATTTGAGTATTTCAGAATCCCTCTGAACAAGGGAGGGTATTTCTAAGGTCAAAATTTCTGATAGGGGAGGACAGAAAGGAACAAGCAGTAAAGCCATAGAGAAGTAAAGCCATACAAATAACCTGGAGGGGATGCCAGATGTGGGACAGATGTTGTTCCAATTTGATGGTCTGTTCTCCCACCTCCTGCCACGTTTTCACCTTATGTCCTACAAACCCTAAATTGCAAAGTGCTGACTCTCACCTGACTTTTAACCTATTACACATCCCAATAAACCAATCCTCGGTTTGTTTTTCTGCACCCTGGTCCAGTCTTTATTTTTGTTCACTGAAGTCTCCTAAGGGAAGGGGAAGGTTTGATTTTTTGAGAGGTGACATGGTAAATCTGGGATTGTGGAAGATGTGAGGAGAGTATTTTCTAAACTCTTCAAGGAGGAAGAGCAGAGAAATGGCAAACTGGCCAGTTCAAAATCAGCACAGAGAGCTTGTTTTTCTCCTGGGACTAATGATTAATCTGCATCACTCATTGCCATATGGTATCCTGAACTGAACATTAATAAGAATAAAATAACACTCTACTTGAAATGATTAGTATTTAAATTATGTCAGAGTATTGAAAGGATTACAGATCTTATGCTTCCTTGCGTGAACAGTCTTTTGGCGCTCGTAGTAAAAAGTGTACTTTTCACAGGGCAGATTTGTCTCCTGAATGAAGAGTTTTGGGCTCTTTACTTAAAACGTCACTGTTCGAGACAGGATTTGGGATTAGATGGATGACTGCTTTGATCTGTGCTGGCCATTCCTCTTGACACTCCTAGACAAGGAGTTCCAGGACTAACACGCGTCGTCTGGAAGATTTTTGATCATCTGGCTGCCTTGCGAGATGGAGGGCTGCTCCAGGATCTGACAGAGCTCTGTGATGTGTTGAGATTTTCCCCTCAAGCTTTAGGCGGCAGTGAACGTTTAGTGACAAATTATCGCCCACTCAGGAGCAGTGATAGTAAAGGCAGTGCTAAGGAGCCTTCAACTCTGTTGGAGGAACCTGTGCTGCTGTAATTAAGAGGGTATCAGAAAATCTACAAGAGTTTATTTCATGATCTATTAAAGTTTGGACCCTTTTTCTCCCCCTCTTACACAAAGTCAGCAAAACGTGCCCTTAGTTACACTGGAGGAGGTTCGAGGAAGGAATAAGCAGATGTCTGAAGTTATTCCCCAAATGCCACCATTTCACATCTATTCAAAAATGTTGCTAATTTGCTAAATGTTGCTATTGTTAATGAAGGTCAGCACGCCCTTGGCAAGTAGGTAATGGTGGAAGCTGGGCTGTTAATTTGGTGAAAACACTATCTTGAATTAATAGATACTTGAAGAACTGCACCATAGATTAATAGTGAAACAACAGGATCATGTCATCTGATCTAGAGGTGAGAGATTTTAGTTTAACTAACTGGAAGAAATACTGACAGTGCATACTTCTACACTCTTTTTTCCCCACTCCTCTTTTACTCAAAGCACTCCATAATCCCTTCTTTTGGGACACCTTCACAGCACATATGGTGTGTAAAGTCTCCAGTCCTTGGAGCCCTGTGACTCAATATGGGAGTTAATAGTTCCTAACCGTGGCCATCCTGGCTCAGGGTTTTGAAGCTGAAGCTTAAACAGCTCATCCTGTACAAACTTAGCTTATTTAATGCTGACTTGAGAAACTTAACCCAAAAAGTCAGCTCTTAGAGGAGTATGCAGTTGCTTGAATTTATCGAAACCACATTGTGTTTTTGGGAAATGTTAAATCAGGATCAGAGTTATTATGGATCAGGACACGGCAGAGAAGAGCAGCTCACCTTGAAAGCAGAGGGCTACAGGGAGACCTCCAAATATTTGGACACATTCTCCATCAACAGATGCTGAACCAGAAACTCATTTTTAAAACTTCCAATAGTGTTAAAACACGATGGGTGTGTCAGCATCTATAACCCTACTAAAACTATCTCTTCCAATTATTGATGACAAGAGAAGATTTTGATTGGGGGGGGGGGGGGAGGAGAATGATGAAGTCATTGGTTCATATTTTAAGAACTGAGTAGAAAAAGCTGATTCTTGGTTCACTTGGCTGCATGTGAGGGATCCCACTGAGCTCTATGTGGCTATGCCTACACTGAGGAGGTTTGTTGTTTTTTTTTTTGTTATTATTTAGAAGTTGTTTCTTTGTTTTAATCCAGTTGTGGGCGTGATCTTGTGGCTGTTTAATACAGAATAGTGCCACATGCCTCTGACCCCCCATTTGTAGGGTTGTGCAGCCCACAAGGCCCCACTGCTGAGCTCTCCTGGGCACTGGTCCCATCCCATAAATGCTCATGCCCCCATTCTCCAACCCCATGAGTGCAGTATCCCTAATCCTTCCTGCTTTGCCTTCCATGGGATCTATTCAGCTCTAATTAGAGAACTTTAATGAAGACTTAGGAATCTTTTTTCGTTTGTTTGTTTGAACTATGGTTTTTAGAGGCCCTAAGCAGGAAACACAAAGCTGTTCCATTCCTGAGATTAGCCCAGGGGTCCTTTGGGATACTTTGAGGCCCACTGTCATAACTCACCCAAAGCACTTCCAAAGCATTCATTTTCTGTGGGTATTTGGTAACTGTTTTTCAGAGCTTCAGAGGGAAGTGTAAATGTATTTTTAAAGCAGGACAGTAGGGTGTGTGAAACATGCAGATGGTGTTTGAGGGTGGTTCTGAAAGCCCATTCTGAAGGCTGAGCTGGGAGGAGTGATGCCTGGTGCATCCTCTGCCATGTTTGCTCATGGAGCAGTCCCAGATTTCATGTAGTGGGAGATCTTTTGTCTCCAGTCCAAGAGAGATTTTGTAAATGAGTTAGCACGTGTGGACAGGAAACTCAGAGCAAGATCCAAGGGTGAACCCTGCTGACAGAATTAGCTGCTCTTCTCTGGTTCAACCTTATACAAATGGCAATGTGACTTAATTGATCCAGGAAGTTTAGTGCTTTTCTCTTTGTTTGTTTAATTCAACAAAGCACTTCCAGTGACTTTCAGGAGCTTTTTGGATTGAACTCTCAGGCAAACAGTCAAGTAATTGTGACTACTAGAGGAGCTAAGGTTAAAAAAAAAATGGTTTTAATTTTATATTTCTTCCCAAACACTCAGGGGCTGGGATTCAATAAAAATACCAGTGCTTTTGAATTTTGTTGTTGATCCCTGTACTGTATAAAATTATGCATTAATTTAATAAGTGTTCTATTGAAAGATGATCCCCACCTATGCATGGAAAGCTTTATTCCCATGTTGTTTAAGTGGTGTATAAAAAAATACTTTAAACCCCCCCTCCCCCTTGATTGAGGATGGTTACAAAAGATGCAGAATTAGAATGCACAACTCTCACCTTTTATTTTCCAGTGCTTCAATAGGTGCTGAGCATTCCCTGGCTTTTTCCGGCCTAGCAGCTACCCCAAACTACCCTTTTGGAGTGGCAGAGCAGAGATAGGAGTGGAAGGGGAGAGGAGACACCAGCATTATCTCTCTGAAGTACAATCACATTGTGGATTTATTTTGTGTTCCCATTAGCAAATCACAGTTTGATTGTTTAAATGAACCTGGGGTTGAAGAGATTTGAAGGTAGGGAGTATTATGAGAAGTACATAATTCTAAACAAAAAATCCTTTCTTTTGCTTTAAAAAAAAAAAAAAAAAAAAAAAAAAAAAAATCAAAACTTTTAGGTATTGCATAGTGCTCCAGTTACTTTTTTCAGATATGCAGGGAATGTGGCATGGTCCATGAATCTCTTCAAAAGTGTTTTTTCATTAAAGGCTTGAAAGTAATAATAGATTTCAGAATTATTCAGTAACATGAAATTCGAACATACAAGCAGTAGTAGTATTTCAGACGAAAAAGCAAGCACCAGTGAAGGATTCCATTTTATTTCTCTGCTTAAAAAGTTTCTTAAATAAGCTGTAAAAAAATTCTCTACAGTATTTAAAGCAAACAGCATTTTAAAAAATCTCTAATTTCAGCATCTCGAAAGGAGTTCATGTATAACCTTAAAAGAAGTTAATTAACTTTGGTTTTATTTGCATCTAAGATACTCCAATATTTGATGTATAAGTTCAGTTCCACTATGTGTTACTTGGATCCTTATGAAGGTAAATATCTTAAGCATGATCAAAAGCTAAGTATGTGCATTAACTCATAATGCAGATTTAGTCATTCAATATCTACAGAATCTCCAGTTAACTACAGTCTTGATATGAAAAGGATTGAGCTGCTTGCTGTTCCTCAATTAATTTCTACTCTTACCACTATTTATTTTACAAGTGGGTAAATTAAAAATACTGCATCACTCATAATTGTTCTCACTGATTTATTTCACATTTGAGGCAGGCATCCCATAAGGAGAATTTTCACCAGAGGGAAAGCCCTGTGGGTGTTGGTGACCATGCGTTTAAATCACTGTGTTTGGGTGGGTGTGTGGGGAGAACTCCAGGAGAACAGGAATTGAACAGGAGCAGTCATTTGCAGGGCATTTCTAATTCTCCCCTGCTGGTTCAGAGTTCCTGAGCTCCCAGTTAGGGCAGCTGGGCCAGTAAAAACTCCTGCTTGGACACTGCCAGCCTGGCAGTGCTCAGGGTCTTTTGGCTTGGGGAAATATCAGCGACATTGGGATATACCAGTGCCAAAAATACATTGGACAACGTGGCACATTTCTAAAATCTTCAACTGAGCGTGCAGAAATGGAGTGCTTACCTTGCACTAATAATGTCCAACATTTTCAGAACTTCTGGGTCTCCTGTTGATCATTTCCACCTTATTAACACAAATAAATTTCTTTGCAGTCACAACCAAGCATTTACAGCAGAGCAACTCACGCATGGGCAAATTTAGGTGCAGTAGCAACCTGACCTTGGTCTGGACTAATTAACAGTTTTTAAGTGGAGAGAGATATGTAGACACATTGACACTTTTCCAAGTGAAAAGAAAGTTTTTACACTTTAAGCTTTTGTTTGTCTACATCAGATCCCTGGCAAGTATCTGCACCCTTCTGTGTGGATCCATTAGAGGGGAGATGGGGCCCCTTATGCAGAATATTTTGCATGAGCCTATTTTTTATTCACTTTCCTGGCAACCTCCTGAGGAAACAAGACATATCAAAATTAAAACAGCAGCAAGGAAAAATCAGTTACTGAGGTGAAGTTGAGAAAAGCAAAAGTGACAGCAGTTATATGAAGAAGCGCTGGCTCTTGAAGTTAAGCTGCTCTGTCACATACCATCAATTGGACTATTATCTGGCACAGGAGGACTGTAATAAATTGTCAGATTTTCTTCTTAGCTGAAATGATGGGATGGAAATTGTGCTGTGTATTTTTGGACAGGCATGGGGGGGAAAAAATCCAGCATGTAGCAGATTTCCTCACATGCCAGACCTGCCATGATGCACAAACCCAATTTCCTGAATGTAGCTCTTAGAAATCTTGTATGGTGAAAGCTAAAATAGTTAAAAAAGAAATCCTGGCTCTTCTCTAGGAAAATAAGGTCAAGGAGCAGAAAAGTACTAATGAGAGACAAACTATTTATATATACATATAAATTTAAAACATTTTAAATGTTGTCTCAGATTTTTTTTTTCTCCTTGTCAAGACAAAGTAATGACAAATGCAAGCTTTTGTGTAGCACTAGCTAATTCTGTAGTATTTTAATTTGAAGAAAACTTTTACAGAATTGTGGTACCAGAATGTTGGTTATTTAATAGCTGAGACTGATGATCATTGCCATTCTGTGGAGCAGGATATGGAGAAGAAGTTATTACATGTGGAAATAGTTTGTGGGATTTATACAATATGATTTAGACTCTTTGTGATTGACTGAGAAGCAGCTGATGTTATGTAGTGATGGTAGGACCAGTAGACAAAAATCCTCTTTCAAAATGTCTTATATTTTCAGGAGAGGAACTTCTTCAGTAGAATTCTTGTATGATTAATATGTTTATCTGTATTTATATGTGTAATAGCAGGTTACTGATACCCACTTTAAAAGCCTTAGCTGGAAAACGTAACTGATGCAGTCAAATCTGAATTATTTTGTATGACCAGAGTGCTAACTCATGCTAAGACTTCAAGGACCTTGAAGGGCATTACATTTTTCTAAAATATTTATAATATTGCAAAGAACAAGTTCTTATTTGTCCAGTACCCTCCAAAGACATCAACAGAAGCACCTCAATGATGGGCTGAAATTCAGAGTAACTGTAGAAGCCATTCGGGCTGCCACCTCTGCTCCTCTACTTCCTTATGACCATTAGCTGGGCATTCACCTTTCCCTCTATTTTCCAGACAGTTGCAGCTGTAGTTTAGTTGTGTGAAAACTCATTTTGGAGCCTTCTCAATGGGCCTGGGGAGGGCCAGACAATGAATCAAATGTGAAAACACATCTCCTGCCTTCAGCTTTCCCTTTGTGAGTCTTGGCAAGCCACTCAATGTGGAAGGTTCAAGCTACAAATTACACCAAAGACTCAGATCTCAGTGTGTTTTATTAAATGTTCAGTGTACGTAATATTTTCATTATTAGATAGGGCAGTAAAACGTGCATGCTTTACTTGGGTCTTCCTCCATGGCAAAAGAGGGATATCAGGAGGTATAAAAAGGGTGCATTGGAATTTTTTTTTTTTTAATCAATTCAAAGGTCTTGGCAGTAGGTCCTGAAATGTTTCTTTCCATGAGAGAATGGAAATTTCACATATTGGAGTCAATAAAAATTTGTGCAAGCCAAGTATGAAAGAGTGGAGCAACAAGACAGAGTACCAGAAACCAGTGGAAAACACATCCTGGACATGATTAATCAGAAAATAATTCAGATTAATCAGAAATATGAAAACTGTAAAAGTATCAGCAACTCTGACAGAATACTGGGAAGCAGAAAGCAGAGTTGAGAAATCATGTGGTGGTGAAAAATTGATTATTTACTTGCATTATTCCATTGCCATTAGAATCTGAGCCAAAAATGGAGGTGCCAGAGCATGTCAGAGGAGTGTAAAAAATCTTCAAGCACAGACTTTATAGCTCTCTGAATTCTGAAGGAACACATGAGCATGAGCAAGCTGCTAACAAAAGATGTTTGCATCTAAATAAATGGTGGAAGGAAGAAGGTAGCAGCTGCTGCATCAAGTTACTACAAAATTCTGGAAATGATCACTTCAAAAATGACAAAACATGTTGGCAAAATGTTTCAAAATACCTAAAACCTTCTAAAATTCTTTTAGAAAAGAACTCTAAAAAAAAAAAAAAAAAGTGCCTGCGTGGCCTCTGTAATAGGATATTTTCCCATTCTGCTTCTTTAGGATTTCTTGTTTGTTGATTGAATAACAGATACACTGCACCTTGTTCAAATAATTCCTTGGAATATTAAAAGATTAAAGTCTCTGACAGATTAATAGAAAAGGAGTTGTCATGAATTGTCAGGTAAATTATTGCTTTGGATTAGAAACTTGATAAGAAACTAAAGCCAGGGTAAGAAGAAGTAAACAATTTAGAACAGTGTTGCCTCAAGGTTCCACTCTGGTACAATAATAACAAAGGAAAAAAAAAAGGCTTAAAGTTACAAACTGATTGATGGCATAGGAGAAAATACATTAGTAAATGTCAGAGAGGTCCAAGGATTTACGAAGATTTGATCTCAGCTAAGAAACTTTGGTTTCATCTTTTTACACCAACAGATATTCTAATTGTTTATACATAGTGCAGCCTATCAAGAGTTGGGGCAACCCGTGTTTGAAATACTCCTTAAGATGGTAAATACGTGTTGTTATATTTTATGTTTTCTTTTACCGTGAGAAAACGAGGTTTTAGAGGATTATGAACACAGTTTTGCTACTTGAGTGCAAAATTTCTTAGTGTCACACCAAGCCTCGCTTTTTAACTGAAACCAAATATATCTTTAATTCCAGAAAAGCTGGGGTTATTCCACGAGCTGTTGCTATTACAATTGATTTTTTTTTTTTTGGGTGCTTTTGGCGCGGGTATATATCTTCATTCTGTGGCTAAAGCATTGGGCAACAAATCTTTACAAGCCTTCACGAAGCTCGCCGACCATGCAGCAGATTTCACGAACCATCTGCCGCGTGAAGGACACATTAAAGGAGACCCCCATTCCCCCAAAGCACCAGCACATCCACACAAATCCCAATTCTCCTACCTGCACTTGTGAGAGTGATGGAGTGCAGTGTCTGCACAGTTCATTGGATCCTCCCTGAGCTGTGCAGCCTCGCTCACAGCAACACCAGATCTGGAGATAAAATCCAAAATTCAGCGCCCGCCGAGGTGTTCAGCATTTTCATTTCCAGCAGAGGCAGTCAGCTCCTTAACGTGGATAATTACACTGAGAATTAATTTCATCCAAAGTCCCACTAAGGGTATAACAAAATGTTATAAAGCAGCTAAAAAACTTCTGGAGAAGGGTAAACTCGTGACATTGGACACTGAATTAAGAGCAGTTCCTCAAAGAATTAATCCTTTATTTGTCACACTTGAAGTTACTGCACCAAAAGTCTATTTGAAGAATGAGACAAAAAACAAAGGAAAAAATTAAAATGGTTGTCTATCAGCAGCTCATTTGAAAAAAGTGAAAATGCATGAGTAATGTGTCCAAGGGGGGGTGTAATTTTTTTCTTGTTTTCTTGTTTTTCTTGTTTTCTTGTTTCTGTTACTGATTGAACCAAGCAATTTAGCCCACTTAGATTGATTACAGTGACTTTTTTACACCAGAAAAAAAATGTTTCAGGCAGCAGAACCTTGTGGTACATCACTTTCTGGAGATTGTGACCTTGCTGTGGGTTTCTCCTTGTGTTATCCTAGCAAGATGATCTTGATTTCAAAGCCCTGGCACATGGAAAGATTTCTTGACAATCAGTGTTTATTACTGGTCATGTAGCTCAAATTTCCCCCAAATATTAATGGTTAATAGAAAGGTGGCAATCAGAAAAATCCAAAAAATATTAAACTGTTCATCATAACCAGTAAAACACAGAAGCTGCATGAAGATACTTCAGATCTTTAGGAGCAGAGGAGCAGGGAGCCTTCAATATATCACTGCTACAACCCTGATGAGAGGCCAAGTACCCCTTCCGTAGATTTTAGCACTAATTTACACATTATTATTTTATTATATATTATAAATATTATTTTATTATATTGCACTTCTGCTTTGATACTCGTGTGCATATTCCATACAGTTAGAGTATTTAAAGCATTCCCTTCCAAAAGTTGCCCTGACAGCCCAGACACCTCCACTTCTATATGATGGGAATTCCAATCCTGAGCTTTGTGATGGGAAGCCTGCGCTATTAAAATATGTACTTGGAATGGCACCTCCATTCAGGGAAGTTTTTGCAGATATATCTTTTTGATTGCTTTACTCAGTACTTTTAGTTTGGAGGAAAATATCTCCTTGTTTAAAAGAAATAAGGAAGGTGCCTCCTGTGTAAAGCTGTCTCTTTATTCTCTTCTATCTTTTTTGTTGAGTAGCAAAGTAAGTTTAAAAGAAATTAAATTCCGTATCTGGAATGCCTGGGTTTACTACAGATTGAATTGGGAAGTTTCACTGTTTGAAGTTTTCTCTTTTATTCACCTCTTGCAGCTCAGAGCTCTCTCCATCATGTCATAAAAGAAAACAAGTAGGTAACAGAATGAAGTAAAAGAGGCAGATTTTTATAAGTGTTAGCTGGGGGGCTTTCTTGTCCTTCAACATTGATTTGTACTAAGTGCCATAGGCGTAATTCTATTCATTCTTGGGAAGTGATTCACTAAACTGCAGTATAAAACTTGGCTTATCACCTTAAAGACAATCTTAGTCATTCTGGAAATCTCATAAGGCACTCTCATAGGAAATGTTCCTTTCATTTGCTTACTCTGGTTGAGTTCCTCTTATCGTGCTACCCAAAGGCAGCTTGCTTGCTTTTATTCATTCTTGCCGCTGCTCTACTCCTAAATAAGCCTCAAAGAGACTGCAGTGCCTGGAGTCTAACATTTTAAATTATATTTTTAAATGGCAACAAAGAAGAATGGGGGTTACAAAGTTTATGATCTAGTCCAAATTTTAAATCAATGCCTATTTGTCCCAAATCAATGTTTTGTTAACTGCAGATTAGAAAGAAAAAGTCATTTTTCATTCCGAGATAAAGTAATCTAGGAGTCATTTCAAGACTTGTTAATCAGCTGTGTCAGTTAAACTTTACAGCAGGCTGTTACTTCCTCAAATAGCATGGAATTGAAAATAAATAAGAATAGTGTATAATATATAGTACTGGAAGTGAATTCATTACAATCCCCATTCACAATATCAGTTGATAGTGACAATGTCCTGAGCTTCCACCAGTTGTCCTGCTTGAACATGGTCTTAGTTTATAAAGATTTGAAGTCTAAAGCCAGGAAAACACCAGAAAAATTAGAGAAATAGCAGATTAATCTCTCCTTGGCTGTGTAAACATAATTCTGTATATTGAATTGAGGGGTTGCTAATCCCTTACAATCACGTTTCTTCCAATTAAGTTGCAGGGCTTTAAATACTTTCAATCACAAGAGGCTGAAGAAGCAAGTGCAATGTCAGGAAGGAGAGGAGGATGGTAATCCTAAATGAAAATAATTTTATTAGGAGAGAAAGCGAGCAGCAAACAGAAGTTCTGAAGAGGAGAAGTTCAGAAAATAAAAGATTCTGCAAAATGCTCCGACCCTCTAGGGAAGCGAAGAAATAAAACTGGGATTTTCAGCTTGATTAAAGTTTGATTTATGAGCTGCTTTTTGTTAACAGCACTGGAACAGAAGGAGGAGGAAAAGGATTTAACTTGTAAGGGAGAAAATTCTTTTGGAAATTGCCTTCAAGTTCATGGAGTTTAAAAAAAAAGTGACAAATGGAATTGTTTTGTAAGTCCTCCCCTTCTAGCTCTTCTTTGCGCTCCGCTCCCCTACAATCCATAGTTAGCAATAAATTATAAGTAATAGTGATCTGAAGCTATAGCAGGTGCCTAATTTGATGTTTTGTTACAGTCCAAGAATAAATAGCTTAATTTTTAGGTGTGTCCTGTATTGGTGTAGTGTGCAGACTTACACAGGTACCCAAAAAATGCATCAGATGACCTAGGAGGAGTTCAAAAGCCTAGTTTCTATAAATGTGGTGTCTTGCACAGAGGTTATTATATGCAGGAGATCAGGAGGTGGGAAAAAAAAAAAACACCGAGTGCTGGCCAAAATGGTGCAGTCTTTAACAAATGGAATTCAGATGAGGAAACTGTAGAACAATAAAGAGTTTATTACGTTTTTCTTCTACTGGGAAGGAACATGGGTAAAGTTGGGGTTTGTAGGGAGTTGTGGGTGGTCCACATTTCTTCTCAGTGCATGGAAATATTTGTCCATGTTTCATAAGCTCTTGCCCAAGCTGATGTCAGCACTCAAAGCACAGAAGAGGGGAAAACAAGCTCTTAATTTTTCCTGCTGTCACTTTCTCTGCAAAACATTAGCTAAGGGCCTCCTGGACCCACCAGCTTCAGGTAGGTGCTGTTCCCACAGGTCTGCTTCTCCAAAATGGAGCAATGTTGTCATCCCCCTCCATATCCAATGCGCCAAAAGTCACCAATTCTTCAGGGCACTGAAGAGTTAACAAAAATGCTGTCAATGCCCTATAAGCAATAATGGGCTCACATTGGCTTACAAATTGAAAGTTACTATTGCAGAATACCTTTTGAAAGTAAATGTAGGAGTAAAATTGCTTTTCAGTTTGAATTGCCTCAGACACTGAAAATTCTGAATTGTCATCGTAAAAAAAATTCTGGTTGCTTGTGCTTTAACCACCCTTCACCTTTCATTTTCAGATGAAGTACCAAATCTGTGTAAAGTAATTGCACACAGGGATTTTTTTTTTTTTTTTTTTTTTTTTACTGAAAAGACATTATAACTTATTGTCCATCAAAAGTTTTAAATGTGGCCATGATAGCATAGTTTGGACCACTTCGTAGGTACGTGAAATATATTATTAATTTCAGCAGAACTTGAATTCTAACTGGAGTCCAAAATTTCATGCTAATAATGAAGCTGTCACTGTGTTAGTTGATACTGTAATTTAATTTATAAACACTCTGACTGTGCACTTGTCAGTAAAACATACTTAGTAGTATGCAGGAGCTGTTGAAAATATTTTACCATAACCAAGGCTTTGCAATTCCCAAAAATTTACCTGTATAAGTCCAACCATGCCCATTTTACTTTTACATATTACATATATGGCTGAGTGAAAAGAGAAAATATAAATATATACTGGAGAAAGAATAAATAATAGATTTTGAAATAACTTTTTTTCCTAGAAGATATAAGTCAGTAAATAATGTATATAATTTTACAGAATTAATGAATTTCAAATTATCTTGTCTGTATATCAGCAGATTTTAACATCTGCCTTAAAAAAAAAGGGGGATCTGGACAGGCATAGTATTATGCATCTGTTGACCCAGCAAAATCTCTATTTCCCTGTTTCAGCAGAAGTCAGAATGAAATATAAGAGTTTCCCAACTGTTAGCCACAGCAGAGCTTTCAATCTGGAAGGCTGAAGTTTGTCTCTAATAGCTGATGATGGTGGGTGATAATTTATCACTGCTGCCAGTAAATCCCAGTTTCACATGGCCCCAGCTGTGGTGGGTGTGGTACTGTCAGCACAGGGACCTGATGCCAGCCCAGAGGGGAGGCTCAGGTGTCTCTGCACCTCCTTCACACAGAGGAGGTGATGCCTTTTGGGGCTACCAAAAACAGAGGCCAGACAGAGTTAAGGGAATAAAAAGCAGTTCTATTTATTGAAGGGCCTTCAGGTACATTTAGGGCAGATGAAGCCCCTTGGGCGCTACACCCAAAAATGGACCACAGGTCACGGGTTTTCACACTTGTGGAAGTTTGGTCCATCTGTGTAGTCTTGGTTCCATGCCTGAGGTGTTTTGGGGTTTTGAAATTCTTTTCCTGGGGAATTTTCTGTAAACAGAAGAAATGTTTTTGTAACTGTAACTTTGTTATTCAGTCTTTTTCCTAGGAGGGACTTCTTTTTGATGTCCCTCTGGTCTGACCAATGTGATTGAAGAAGTTTGCCTGTGTAAAATAATGTAAAGAGAGACACATCCCAAAAATAAGAGTCAGTTTCAACCTTCTGAATCTTGAAATCTGTGTTGTTGTAGTGTAAAACAGCATCACATTTGCATAGTTGTGGTCAATATTCCAATTACAGCTTCAGGTAATGAAGTCATTCACCCCAAGTTTGCTCCCCCCAACTCAGTTTTGTTTCCATCTCTCAGGGCCTGAGGCAGTGAGGTGTCCTTGATTGCCAGGCGTGGAGAGGAATTGTTGTGTCTGACCAAAATGGGAAAGCAGCAGCTCCCACTGTGTGTGGAGTTCAGAGTTATACACTAAAGAACTGCAGGATTGCAAATAAATGAAAAATATAAAAGCTGAAATCTTAAGGCATCAGAGTCATGGCTCCCAATCCCCCTGGCAGTGCAGAGCAGATATGCAGGTGCCTCTGTCCTCTTTGCTTCCTCAGTATCTTGGTTTGGAAAGACAGGTGTCCATCAGGGAAAGATGGAGCTTCCCTTGGAATGGAGGATGTAAATCCCCCTCCCTCCAAATTATTACAATTTTGCAATTAAGGGGCTTTCAGGCAAAGATGTGGGAATAGGAATTACTGTTCTTTACTAGGAATATTAAAAATACAAATGTAGTAGTACAGAAAACCAAGCAAGCAAACAAACAAAAATCCTAGAAACACTGACAGAGTCAGAGATACAACCTGACCCTCTGTTGGTCAGGGTGTTGGTGTCAGTCCAATCAAGACCTCCTGGAGTGACAGATATGGTTCTGTTGGAGCAGAGATGATCCCGTAGAAGGATCCAGTGACATGCTCTGGTTTTCCTCTGGGAATCCAGTGCAAACAGGCTGCCCTGGTGTTCTGAATCCCAGGTTTGATCCAGGTAGGAATGCTGGGCTCCTCCCCCTGGGTGGAGCATGTCCCAATGGGATGATGGAATTGTATCAGCCCTGCAGTGAGCCTCGATGGCCCATGAACAGCAGATATCCCTAGAGGGAGGATGGGTCCTGGAAGGGATAAGGAACACTGCCCCTCCTGGTTTTAACAGCTGCCCATTAACAGAAGACATCTCCCTTCCAGAGTTAAAGAAAAACACCTCCTCAACTGGTTTCAACAGATTGGGAGTAGAATACATCATTTTTGGTTACATATTGCAACCTAAGACACTCTGGCACCTTCCTTTCCCCATCAGCGGGGCACAGAGCCAAGGAACCCCAAGGGCATGGTGCAGGGGAGGCTGGCACGGGAGGGTGGAAGGGAAGAGGGTGCTTGCAGTGCTCCATCCCACCGAGATGGGAGCAAAGAAGGTCTCACTGCTCCCCTCACCCAGAGTTGTTCCAGATACATCCCTGAAGAGGTTATAGCTCTGTAAAGGAAGAGCAGGTTGTGAAGAGAGAAAAGATTTGAGACAGCTAAGATTTGAAACATCCAAGGAACCACAAATATGGTGTGTAGCAAATAGTTTGGCATGAAATCAACATTAAATGTCTGTTAATGACGTAGCATCTTGGCTGAAAAATCTCAGCAAGGGCTCCCATTGCAAGTCTAAAGCCTAACTGGTGTTTTTTGTTTGTTTCATGAATGTGCAGCCATCATGATAAAGTCAGACACCATAAAAAGAAGGCTTGCACACCAGATGTGTTTGCTTTATAAAGGATAGAGTACCTTCTCTCCCAGCAATGCACACATGTAATACCAGCTTGGATGCAGCAACAGGAGGCACTGGACCATTTAAATGTACAAATATCAGTCTGTAATGTCAGTGTTGCAGATGAGAAAGTACAATTTGGTGTCTTCTCTGTGTTGAGGGTTATCGTTATTACAGTGTGGGTGGTAGGGGGCTGCTGCATGTAGAGATTTGTCCCTACAATCATTGTGCCTTTTAGACAATCTTCCTGTCACTTGACTGTTTCTAGGCTGTCTCTGTGCCGCTAAAAGGAGTTGGACTGTCACAACACTCCTGCCTGCCACTGTCGAGCTCATGGAGGAGAAGTGGCTTAAGTACTGCTGATGAGTGTTATCTGTAATTTACCAAGAAAAGCAGAAATTTTCAGGGTTAAAATTCTGCCCTCTCATATCTTTTCTGGGTGCTATTTTATTTTTAATGTACTCTTACAAGGTAGCTTTGAAGTCGTTTCACATAAAAGAGCCTCCAGCCGTACATCCTACAAAACGCACGTAGACCTCATTTAATCATTCTTTTTATTCCTCTGACTCGAGTGTGATCTCTGTTCCACTCTCACTGATGGAGCTGGCACTTTATCTTCATCCAAATTTATTCTTGATCTAATTCAACAGAACACACAGCAGAACAGATTTCCAAAGTGAAATAACAGCCCCTTAAATATTGTTTAAGCCTACCACATACAGAGGCAACAATTTCAATTTCTTCAGAATTATGTTACATCTTCAACAAACACGATTATTCTTCCTCCTCCTCTTTAAGACCCCATCTAAGTCACAGCATGCCCACTGTAGGCCAGATGTATTTTTATGTGATCATTGCTACACCTTTTCTGTTGGAGTGATTTTTTTTCATCAGCAGGTTGTGGGATGGGTTTTGTTTTTTTCAAGCAGAAGGTGGGATGGTTCTGGTTGGAACATGAGCTCCTGAGTGGGGAACTTCACCAGCTCAGTAACAATGAAATTTAGCATTTTGGATCCCGTGATTCCCAGACCACAGAATTCCCAGGTCATGTGTATTCCTGCACTTGTTTTCATCAGAATGAAGTGCAGAGATCAGCAGAAATGCATTTATTGCTCACTTTCATAGAAATACTACTCAGCCTGCAGAAGGAAAACGCTTTGAAATTTATTACTGTCCTGAAATTTTGGGTCAGGTGGGAATTGTTAGAATTGTTACCTTTTCCCATCTACCTCTGTATGAATAGAACTGTAGGTCAGCTAAAGTGCAATTGGATTTAAAAGCTGGGATGTCTTTTTCTCATTAGACAGTAGATGAAGTAGCAAAAAGGTCTCCATTGCACTGACTCATCTGTGTGAAATAACTTCGCAAGAAACTTTTTTATTTAAGTGTCCCTTTCCTTTCTTCACTAAGCAGCTTCCTAGAAAGTAAAAGAAAAACATTATTAAAGGAAAGTGTGTCCTGGATCAATCAAAAATTATTCTTTGTCATCTAGGTGGTATTGCCTGATGTGGTTTTTGCTAGAAAACGCACTTCGGAAAAGGAAAAGGAAAAGGCTCCCCACCAAATCTTAGCCGTGCAATAATACCTTGTTCAAGTATCCTAACATTTTTGTTCCCAAACTTAGAAAATGATAAAAGTATAATAGACATCTTCATTTTATAAGGATATTCTGTATGAGGTGCCTGTCAAAGCAAAATCACATACAAACCTGGAGTACTCTGGCCTTCAACCTTTGATTTAGTACAAAGGAGAGAATCACAAATGGTCACAGACTTCATAAATTAGCAGCAGCGGTGCTGTCACAATTGTGCCATGACTATGACATGTCATTTCCTCACTGTGATTAACTGTGCTTTACCAGAAACCCATTTTTCAGTAGAACAAAACGGGAGAATTAAGTTTCCTTTCTGTTTCGCTTTGTCCATTGTGACCATAGACTTAAGCCCGTCTGATCCAAATTGGTTAAATGTTAGAGCAATTTGGCCTCTTTTCAGCTCCAGTCTTTACTTCCAGCACCTGAAGATGGTGAACTCTGTCTTTCTAAAGGGTAAACTCCTTTTTATTTTCTGTTATGTAAGCTAATTTGTGAGGGGTTCTCATAATGTCATGTCTGCAAGGAGATGGCAACGAGTGTCTTAAAGTTCAGGCCAAACACGGGGATTTGCTGTTCGTGCTGTAGGATTAATTAGCACTAACTTAGCTCTTTTCCAAATGTCCACAATCTACAATTCAGAAAACCGAAAGTCTCATCTACAAGTGATCTGAGACCTTAGACAAATTCCACCAGAAGTGTATTTAGACCAGACATTGGGATTCCTCTGTTGAATCTCTGGCTGTTCCATTGATTCATTATTTTTTTACTTAGCCTTCAATTCTTTCTCCATTAGTGGCTGTCATATTGCTTACATTTTTATGAGGGCATGACACCTAATTATTACATTTGGCAAACTCTGACATAGCCAAATGCTTTTTAATAAATAATAAGGTGTTACTGAATGAAAGCAACTCATATTTTCACCTCTGTTCTCCCTGTGCTCTGTTGCAACCTCGACCCAGAGATAACCAGACCAACCAAATCCAACACAAGTAAACTTAAACGAGATCCCAAGATCCAGTTCCTTTTCAGGATAATGAGATGATAATTTATGCATAAAGAAGCATCTAATGAAATTAATAATTCTGTTTCACCCAGCTCTGAAGGATGGGGGATCAAGCACAGCTCACTAAGGTTTGTTGCAGCATTACTTGGGCAATTTAGATGTGATTCCACCTGTGCCATAAGTTATGATCAACTTTGATTCCCCACATTGCACTCGAGTGATTCCTGTGCTGGGTTAATTTCCACAAGGGCTTTCTGATTTGGTTTGGTTTCTTTCTTTAATTTGCTAATGTGTCTGTTCTCTGGACGTCCATCTGATTATATTTGCTCAGATAACCTGTTCATCATGGGAACCAGTGATTTTTCTTTTCATAACTTGGTTATCTTTGAGCACTTCATCACAAAAAGTTTTTCCTCAGTGACAGATCAACATAATTTTGAACCATGTCTTGCTCAGTTTTTGCCAAGCATGGTTCAAGATTGCCTCAGTATATTCTTGGTCTATCCAAAAATTGTTCATCAGAGGCTGCCAAGTTTCTCAGGGTCCCTGAAATTTCAAGTTGGGTAACAGTGAAAGAACATACCTGTGCCCACAATGCTTTTGGAATCTCTTTTTACTTACATCCAATATTCATGGTAGTTTTCAAATAAGTTGGTTTAAAATAATTTGATTCTCTTCAGGCTGAAACAGTACAGGAAGAATTGATTTCAAATGTTGTGCGGGGGTTTTTTTGTTTGTTTGTTTGTTTGTTTTGTTTGTTTGGGGTTTTTTTTTAATTAAGGTTCCTAGAATCACAGAGCAAATGAAATGCTGCAAAGACATATTCTGCCTTGGCCAAAAGGAAGAATGTTTTCAAGATCATGGGCATAGATGGGTTTGCCATTCTCCAACACTTAAGGGGAAAAAACATCCAACCAAACAACAGTATCTTATTTTTTTTTTATGGTTAGATCATGCCAGAGACTTGTGAGCCAGCATTCCCAGTCCCAATATCAATTTGTCCATGGCTGTGAGTGCTGCCCTGACAGGGAACACAGGTGTGCTCTCCTGTGGTGCAGCCAGCACCAGGGCTCAGGGCAGTGCTGGGGTCTGCAGGTGATGCCTTAAGATTTCAGCTTTTATATTTTTCATTTATTTGCAATCCTGCAGTTCTTTAGTGTATAACTCTAAACTCCACACACAGGGTGAGCTGCTGCTTCCCCATTTTGCTCCGACACAACAATTCCTCCCCAGGCCTGGGGATCAAGGGCACCACACTGCCTCAGGACTGAGAGATGGAAACAAAAGTGAGTTGGGAGGAGCAAACTTGGGGTAAATTGCTTCATTAGCTGAAGCTGTAATTGCAAGATTAACCCCCAATATGCAAATGGACCAAACTTATACAAGTGTGAAAACCCATGACCTGTGGTCATTTTTGGGTGCAGCCTTTGGGGGGCTTTCTCTGCCCAAACTGTACCTGAAGCCCCTCCAATAAATATATTTATTATAAAATTAAAGAACAAAAATAAATATATTTTTATTCCCTTAACTCTGTTTGGCCTCTGTTTTTAGGTAGCCCCAAAACAGCACCACAGGAGCCATCCCTGCCATGCCAGGTGGATCCCTTGGAGCTCCTGGTGAGGGATAGTCTCCTATTTGTGTGCTCACAGCTCCCTGTGCTGGTGCTCTCTGCTCTTTTCTGTGCCACTGGGCAGCAGAGGGAAGATCTGGCTCTGATCAGGAAAGAGGAGTGGGCCAGGGCACAGCAGCTCTGCCTGGCAGCAACTCAGGGCTCATCTCAACCCTCCAATCATTTGGGATCTACCCTCTGCTTATATATTACTGCTGATTATATCTTAATGAATGGCAGTTGTCATGCACAGGGTAGCGAACACATTAATTAAATTCTTGGTAATTTTCATGACTCTGGGCCTGCAATGATAAAATACGGCTACCTTAGTTATTTCTCCTTAATTGCCCCTGGCTTCCAGGTGAGTCCATTTACTGCACATGTGCATTTGCAAGCAGTGGCAGGGGTTACAGGAGCTGGGTGAAACAAGTAAACTGTAACACATGCAAAAAAAGTTTTAAAATTTCAAACACAAATAGGTAACTTTAAGGGACTCCTCTGTTTTTTGAAAGCACCAGTCACAGTGGTGGTTAAATACACACCAGATCTGTGCTTTCAGACAGTTCAGATGTAATTTTACCAGCCCTCTGAGAATTAATTTTGTGCCTTTCCATCTATTCCATGTGTAATCTATACATTCTCACTATGAAAATATTAGTTGGTGGGGTTTTTTTTGGTTTTTTTTGTGTTTGGTTTTTTTTTTTTCCTGGTTCATGTCTTGCTAAATATTTTATGCCAGTAGCTTGCACTGAAAACAAAAAACTGCAACACTGAGGAGAAAAAGAAGAAAAAGCTACTCCTGCTCTCTCTGTTCCAATGTGGAGAATAAAGGAGGAGACTTAATCAAATGGATACATCCTTTGGTGTACATAACAGCCTGGCACTGGCTATGAGTTCTCTTCTGAGCTTTGTAAATGAAAGTCAGGAGTTCAGTGGAGTATTGTAAACTGCATCAGCTGGGGATTTATAAAGGGAATATATGGCCAAAGGATTCTCCTTCAGGGCTTCAGCTGCTCAGGAAATGGGCAGCCTCATGGAATACAGATAGAGGCATAGAAATATTCAGAAACTCCCAAGTTTTGTTAAAATGGAAAAGGGAAATACTTCAAGGGTAAGTTGAACTGTGGTTTTTTCCTGGATATTTCTGGAAGAATGGAATATAACAACAAAATAAGCTCTTATAATGATGACCATTAGAAAAGTGCGGATCAAATGGTTAAGCTGTTCTGCCATTGTTTACAAATCTCTGGCCTTCTTTTTTATTATCTGAATAATACCTCTGCAATCCTGTAACCCAGGAATAAATCCCTGCCCATGGTAAGAAAGCTGAGGAAATCTCATTGTTTTGAACATTTTTTAATTAGTTTGGATGAAGGGGGGAAAAGCCAATTCAGGCAAAACAAGAATAGTTCTCAGCAGAACTTGTTCTGTGTTTCCTTTCACCTGACTTAAACCAGAAGTAGATTTTGAAAATAAGCTTATATTAATTTCTAAAGGATCTTCTAAAGTATGGGGTGTTTTGGGACTCAGATGGTTTGAAAAGGACATGAGATGAGTCTGAAAAGTTATATGAAGGGATATTTTAGTATGTGGTTCGTTCCTCCTACCTCAGGCATCGGGATGTGGACTACCAAGGTTAGAATGACCCTGTTTTCCTCTTCCCGTCTTGTTTTTGCTTTGTTTTTAAGCAATTCTTTAGTTTTAAGTACCTGTTCTACTTAAATCTATCTTAAATCTACTTTTCTTTGAGCAGTCACAGTCCAATTTATTTTGTATTCAGTTACCTGAAGGCCTCACTTGTGCCCATAAATAAAATAAATTAAAACAGAATCCGAGTTTTAAGTCTGCTTCCTGGCAGTTATTCACTACATTGAATGCAATGTAATTAATTACTCAGTTTCTTAAGAGACTTGTAATGCTGGATATCTTGATACATCTGGACTGGAAAAGCAATATTTGAATTTCTGCTCTTATTGCTGGATTTCTCCCCATTAAAAAAAAACAACTAACCCATGCTACAATTATTTATACTATTTAGCCGCGGCTAGGGGGTGATTGCAGATCTATGGATTCACAGATAGCAATCCTTTCATCACCCAGTTGTGTGTTTCACGAGCACAGGATTTGGAGATTGTGATAGTTGCCATGGCACCCACATGTGTGCCAGGAAGATTGTTGGGAAAGGGTGATTTATGTTCACAACAAACTGAATTTAAAAAAAAAAAAAAAAAAAAAAGAAAGTGATCAGAAGTGAATGGTACATTTTAAGCTGAAATAATTTTTTTTGGTTGTTTTTTCTTTTTGCTGTGAGGCCAAAGTTGTGATGCTCCATGCCAAAAAAAAAAAAAAAAAGGCGCTGATGTGGAAAAACAAAAGCTGATGTGGAGATGTAATGGCTTGGGCATGGGTCTGAGGTGGAGCTTTAGCACCCCTGCTGTTTCCTGCTCCCAGGCTCCAGAACATCCTCACAGAGTGCCAACGCCACTGTCACTCCTGGTAAAACTTACTTGGAGGAGGGATAAATGAAGACTGCTAATAGCTCTCCTCTAAAATTCACAAAATATCCTTTTTATTGGTGTGGCCCCTGGCCCAGCAGCTACAAATTACACTTCTGATTTCCTTCTTGTCTCCACGGCTGAACCCGAGTGGTTTGGGAAGAGTCAGGGTTCATTTCCTGGAGAAGAATGGGCAGAGCCAGCACTTCATCCTCAGCTTTGCCCTCCCTGGGGCTGAGAGGATGCAGCTGGAAATGCTCCCAGCTGTGGCATTCCCTGCTGGAAGGAGGAGGCTGGGATGGCCCAGCCTGGGATGTGCCAGCAGGGAGAGATGAAACCCAAATCCAGGGTCAGGGACTGCCCCGGGCAGGGGCACAGCCAGAGGGAGCAGGAAGCCTCTTCCCTGCTTTAAAAAAAGAAAACCTTTCCTCTTGAAGTTTGCATTCATTCTTCCTTCCAATTAAGGGAGGTGACCACTTAATTCCAACTAATTAGGGAATTTTTTAGATCTATTCTCCACTGTACATGCCAGATCCGTGCCTTACCTTTGCCGTGAACTCTCACATATTAATCGTTCTTATTGCATAGTTTAATTACTTTGGTTCAACACTTATTTTCTTTTGACTTCTAATTGACTTTATGAGTGCTTTTATTTGTATTGTGTGACTCTTTAAAGTGAAACTGGTAATATTGGGGGTTTTTTCAGTAAAAATTCCAAAACACCGTCAGGAAACTTTGCTATTATGTGGCTAAATTTGTTTTCTAAGAGATTATAATTTGGAGGAGTTAAAAAAAATTATATGTAGGCCAAAGGCTTTTGTACTCAAAATTTTCCAATTTCCCTGAGTTGCTGATTCTCAGTTCTAGTTAGTTGTTTTCCCTTTTTGTTTTCATGCTATTTGACCATGTTCTGTTTTCTGATCATCTGGGAAGACTTTGATTTTGAAAAGAGGCTTCTACCTGTGAGGACTGAGATAAAAAGCCTCAAAACATGAATCCTGAAGATCCAAAAACCATGAAGGCAGAGGTGAATGCAGCTCTATAAAATGTTCCCTAAGTGTGACATCATGCTTGATCTTTGGATTTCACTTTCTGCAAGTCCTCTGTTTGCTCAGGGTTTTAAGCCATGCCAATTCTCATGTGCCATTGCTTATCTTTGGTGCCAAAGATGGGCAAATGTGGTGTAAAAATGCACTTCCCAGCAAAAAAAAAGAGTGGGGCAGATGTGAGCCTCTCCTGCCATCTGAGAAATGAGGGAATACCCAAAGTTTTCCTCTCCTTCTCGTCATTGTGTTTTGTCATCCATCAAAAGAGGCAAGGTTGGTGCTGTATTTCACTTTTAAACTGGTTGCACCAACAGCTGGAGTAAGTTCTGTGCAGTTTCCTGTGTCTGCCAGCCAGGTCAGGAAACCTGACCTCCTGTAAGAACACTTCAAATAATCATCTCCATACTTGACTGTACAGGAACATAAAATACTGGTTTAATTATTCTTGCTGTGAGTTGATTGTCTTTTACATAGGATTTTGTTTTCCATCTGAATTCCTACATGTTTTCCAGTGGAATGGTGAAATATTTAAGCCTCTGGCCGTAGCTAAAATATTCCCTATACACTTAGCAAAGCAGTTTATTGTCCCTATGGCATTATAATGATGCAAAGTGTATTTTCTCTCTTAATAAATATATCATTAATCCATCAATAATACAAGATTACTGTATATCCTTTTCTAATTTTAACTTGCCATCTTTAGTAGTGAAGTAGAAAGCTTGGTTGGGTTGTTTTTTTTTTTTTCCGTTTTATTCAATTTCTTCTCTGCCTACAACCATTTTCTCATTCAGTTTAACACTTACTCAATTTACGCAGTGTCCATCTCCTACCCTGCAGAGCAAGAATCTTCTACTTAATAAGAAATACTTATTGGCACATAGCTTTGATTCATAAAGAGAATGTTTCCTTGAGAGAGTAATTGGTTTGGGATTTTCTTTTTTTCTGCTTACCAAAGGAGCTTATCAAGTTCTTTTACAGAATCCTTAATATTGTTGTTTTTCTTCCTTGAATGTGAATAAGTGCTAGAGTCTGGAGGAAAACTGACTCCTAACTTATCTCTCTTTCTTGAAATCAAAAAATGCCTTTCACAAAATGGGAGTTATAACTCTGTTTTCACGGAAAAAAAAATTCTATATTGTTGAGTCCTGTAAACAAGATGATCCCTGTGACTGCAAACTGTGTTGGTTCAAAGGCAGCTGGGTCCCCTTGGCCCTTTAGAGAACAAGTCAGCCTGGAACAACATCTAATAATACAATAGAGTTATAGGTCAAATTTGTTGGGCTTACAGCGAGAAAATATTTTAAAGGCTGATGTGCTGATGGTCTGTCAATATTAGGAGTGGAGTGGGAATCAGGTAGACAAATCTAGTGGGTATTTGTCTAATTAGCAGTGACCTGTATTAAAGCAGAGCTGCCTGAATTAAATTAGTTATTGCTCATCTGGTACTAACTTTCTTTATATCTGAGAATCTGGCAAATCTCATCTAGAATGCTAATTCTATCCTTCTGTCTTTTCCTCTGAGGTATCTTTTTCATTTAATAATGAGTTCCTTCATTGTTTTTAAATTTAGAACAGAGCCCCTTTTTGGGAAGGGGGGTATTTTTTTTTTTTTTAATTTCTTTACTGAAATATGTAAATAGTTTTTTTGAGGGAAAGCAGTAGGAGAGCTGAGGTCTTCAGGTGGTATCAGATCTGTTGCCTTCAAACATAAAAATAAAATACTGAGTGGCAAGGTAGCATCTGAAAACTTCTCTGTCCCAGAAGATTTTAAAAACTAATCTGCAGCATTTAGCATCTTGCTGTTTTAAGCCTAAGCCTCTTTTGGGGGGAGATTTATGCTGCTACTGGCCATCCTTCTCCCTCTTGGGGTTAATAACTTCCCTTTGTTCTCATAAATCTGAGTTTGCCTTGAGTTGCTGACCACCCAAAGCTGGAGCAGCTTTAGGCTCAGCTTTGCAGAGAGTTGAGGAAGTGAGGAGAGGCTGCTGTTCCTGTGAACTCTGCCAAGATGACTTGATAAACCGGCAAGGAAATTAATATACAAGGGTAGAAGGGATTACAGATAGAGATAGAAGGATTAGGCTCTGCACTAGCAGCGAGACTTGCTGTAAAACTGTTGCTTCAGGCTTTTGTTTATTATTTGGAGAAATTCTATTTAAATGCAGATTAGATTTTCTACCTAGAAGTACAACTTAGTCTTTGTTTAGAAACTCCACAAAGAAGAATGAACACAGGGCTCTTGTTTTCATTTCTTGGTGAACTTTGACAGTCACGTTGCTTATCCTGTTATCTGGATTAGATATGCAAGCTCTGGATACAGGAACTGGAGCAGTTTGTTTAGAGACCCGGGTTTAATTAATCAGTGTAAGATTACCAAATTGCCTTGGGATGAAAAACTGCGCCAGAGAAGTTGTAATTGGCCACTGACTAAACAGAAGGGCCCAGCGCTGCACTGGGTGTTTGGGAGGGGAAAAAGGCAAAGAAGAAGCAGCAAGAAGTGAATTAGACAAGTAGATTTTGTGATCTGTATACAGCTTTTTTATTTTTTTTTTTTTATTCTGGAATCAATTTCCTTGGGAAGTGACATTTTGTCTTCCTTAGAAGTAAAAACAGTGCTTTAGCAGAGCTGATGGGTTACGAAAAGTAGCCTGAAAAGTCTTACCTTTAAACGGACTCCTAAATACTCAAAAAATATCTTTTTCCATATTGCAATAGATTTTTTTAAATTTTCCATAAAAATCTCAGTTAAGTGTAGCTAAGGAAACATCCCAATCACCCTCCATGGGTTTATTTTTATTCCTTTATCCATTCTTCTTACATCTTGTCAGCACATCTCCAGCAATCCTCACAGATCTTCTCAAAATTATGATAAATTGATAATTAACATAACTAAGACAACTTTTTGTTAATCATCTCATTTTTTCTGTGCAAAAAGACCCTCCACATGTCATACTAAAAACACTGATTTCAAGGGATATTTTCATTTCACCTATTTCTTCCACCCCAGCATAATTTGTGACTTATCCACCAAGTTTCAGAACAGAAAATCCACACAGTGATTGGCATGAAATGTCACTGGGATTCATGTACAGAAGCAGAAATGAAATATGTTTCAGGATTTGAGATTTTGACCCAATTTTAGAAAAACATGGGTAGTTTGGATTGTCATAAATATCTACTTATCTATCTATCTATCTATCCATATATATATATATATATATATATATATATATATATATATATATATATATATGTATGTATATATATATAAAGATGACTTTTTCTTTTTTGTCTAATATGTCAGATGGCAGCCAGATTTGGCTGACTGGAAATCAAGAGTGTCCTCTGAGCAGATTTATTTCACCAGCCATAGAACTTGTGGAGTAATTTTATATTGGTCATTTAGCTTGGAAATAACAAGCCAATGTAATGCATTTAATGTGGTCATGGTGAACCATTTGGCAAGGTAAAATTTTAGTATTATCAGGTTCATAAAAGCTTGTGTTTTGAGAATATAATGAACATTTCTCCATGTATTATCCAGCTTTGTTATGAAGTGGAGAAAATATGAAGATAAAGTCTTTGATTTAAAGATGTTGATGAAGCTTGTTGCCTCATGGCATTTTAGGTGCCCTGTGGCTTTTTTGCTCCTTTCTTTATTTCTTTTTGATGGACAATCTAAAGCAGTAACTAAAATAATAATAATTAAAAAAAAATCTTCAGAAGGTAAAGAACCCCGGACCAATAATTTACAAGAAGTAACAAATTCTTGAGAGCTCACACACTCCATTCAAAGTATCACAGCTATTTAAAAATCTGAATTGATAAATTTTTTTTCTGTGCTGCCTCTTCACAGGGAGCCCAGTTGTTTTTCCTCCAGTTGTTTTACCCATTTTTGGTAATATGATAAGCTGTGCACAAAATAAGTCAGAAAAAAGTGTATCTGTGATGAACATGATATGTCGGGTGAGTGACAGAATTTGCCATATATGTCAGAGGAGAAAGTACTGAATCCCAGAGTCAGCAGTACAGGAATGTCACATTCTGGAATCGTACAGAGCCACTGGATGGACTGAAAGGTAATTATTAGAACAGTCTCTTTTCCTTTAATGCATCATTTCACAGTCACTTGTTCTCTTAAACTATATCAGATACTTATGAATTTTTTTGAGAGTTTCTTGTAACACCCTATTAATTGACTGGAATACAGCAATTACCAGTTTTGATTTGACTATGTGCTTGAATCTGTGTGCTCTGGCCAATTTTTTTTAAACACTTATTTTCTATACTTATTTTAATTTTTTGGCACTTTTTAGTTACCATTTCATGCAGGCCGGCAGGACCAGCAAAAGTTACGAGCTCAAACTTTAGTTGTGTTTAGTTGTGAACATTTTGTAACAGGTTTTTTGGGGAATTTTTTTTTCTTTTTTTTTTTTGTGAGTTGGAGAGAGAAGCCTCTATTCCGGCTGCTTACTGTGAGCCTGTGGAACTTCTGAAGCAATTGTGTCTAAAAATCTTTGGACAAATGGCCTTTCTAGTGGGTACTTAAAGTCCAAATTAGAAAATGCAGTTTGCTGAACTTCCCTCTGAGGTGGCCAGCACCTTGTTACTTGTGAAGATGGAACTTTGCAATGAAAAGCCTGGCATTAAAATCTGATGGACCAGAACTCCTTGGGAGTGCATCTTGCTTTCCCCACTTCCCTTTTCTCTTTCATGAAAGGATAGATATTAATATCTGCTTTTTTCCCCTCTTCTTTTCTCTGGAATGAGAGAAATATGACCATTCACTTCAGAGCTCTTATTTTTCAAGTTGTCACAAGTCCAGGGGCCAAGTGCCAAGCTCTTTTGTTGGGAGTTGGATACCCCTTCTTCTCCTCCTGCTTTGGAGCTGTCCTCAAGCCCATTTACACACTCTGCTACATAATTATATTGATCTAATCTCTGCTTTCATGAAATGCCAAGCTCTAACCCATTTTTTCTGTGCTCCTTAGTTCCCCTGAAGAGTCTTTCTTGTGAAAAGGGGTGTGAGCTCATCCAGGGGGATTTGATGGCTGTGGCTTCAGTGATCACACAGCTCACCAGCCCAGCTGCAGAGTCACTGCCCTGAGCTCCCTGCTGCTGAGGAGCCCAGGGAATTCTGAGCTTTCTGCCATCTCCATGATAACCATTTGTAAAGTCACTTTCCCACAGGTGATGATGGTGTTGGAACTAGAAAGGGAGAGCAGAGTTGCTGCTCTCAAAAGTGTTTCCTGCATTCTTCTGCGTGTGTCCCGTTCCCTTCTCTTCATTGTCAGTCTCTGCACTTGGCTCATTCCCCAAGGACAGGAGGGTTTGGCATGGAAACTGCAGCCTGTCTGTAGAGCTTAGGGAGAAAAGGGTACCGTGTTGGAAGTTTGTGCATGAATGGGACAGGACTACTAAATACACTTCTCAAATCTTTATTACAAATCATCTTCAGAACAAAGTTTACGACGTTCCTCGAGTCTTCATTGCAGCATCAGCCTCATAACAGGGTTTGAGACAATTGAAAGATGGCAACAGCTCATGTCTGCCAGCAGCAGCCAAAGATCTCTCTGTCACAGGGCATTTTAAAAGTTTTCCAGCCAATAGCACATTGCTAAAGCTCACAGACAATTGTTCTAGCCAGTCACTGAAAACACACACACACCTGCTTCAAACAATGCTTGCTTGGATGCTTTCTGTTTATAATACATAATACTCCATTATTAAACTTAAAACCTTCTACTATATTGCTAAGCAGATTTTTCTGCAGCCTTAAGGTCTATCCTGGCCAAACCTAAGTCTCAGACTATTGTTTCATGTCCTTGCTTGCTGTACTGTTGTAACTTTTCCTACTTTCAGGCTTGACAGCTGCAGCTAATTCCAAGTTTTTCTGCTCCTTCTGTTTCTGGGGCCTGCTTTCACTGCTTTCTGAAAGCCACCTTACCTTTAATATTCCCCACAGGTACAACCCATGGCAGAAACAGACAGGGAAAAAAGGCTGCAAAACAAGTCACTCATCAGCCAGGGGTAACAGCAGCACAGTTCTGAGAAACACTCATGTAGTTGTGCATTTCTCACTGCAAAAGGGCCAATCTATTTTAACTTACATAAAAATAATGAGATTTTACAGTGGGAACAGTTGTAACTATAGTCCAGTCCATTTTAAAAATGAACTAAAATTTGATTCCGAGAAGCACTTTGAGGAATTTCTAGAATTGGTTTACCATGTAAAATTTTATGAAATCATTACATTTTATTGCATTACAGTTAGTGTTAATTTTTAAGATATATCTTCTGGAAAGTTTTGGTACTGTAAGAAATCATCAAAGCTCATAAAATTCTCAGATTTTTAGTGGTTTATTAAAATAATGAGCTCTTCATCACTGTAAGACTATTCAAAGTACATTCATGGGTTTTTTTTGATGTTCTGTTTGGTTAGATTTAGTAAGGACAATGAAAGACAGCTCTTCAACATTCCTGTATTTTTGTTGTACATTTTGAAATGGGCAGCACAGTTCTTTGGTGGTGGGGGAAAACTGAGTTTTTGCTATCATGTTTCATCATTTGGGTTTCTTTGAGTTTCTTTGAGTGCCAAGGACATCATCCCCTTCTCCAACAGGAAAGTTTTGAAAACTACATCTAATATAGTATCCAGTGCTCAAGAGTATAACAATCTGGTTTAAGTTATCTCATGTTGGGCACCCAGAAATAATGAAATAATGGAGGCTGCATAATTTTACTCAATTTTTTAAAATCCTCAGTTTCCCAGATGCAAATGGCCTCAATAAAGCAAATAATTCAGGTGGGATATTATTCATGTTCATGAAGCTTTTGATTGTGTTGTGAAAACAACAGAGTACATGAGGAAATGAATAAATCTGCATTCAACACAAGGCTTTGAAAATATTAATTAAAAAGGTGTATGGCCACATGCTGATTAGAGTAGATAAAGAGAAATATTGAATAACTACTTAGTCTCTGAATTGGGCCCAAGGGTCCAATGAGAAAAATAGTATATGATAATTTAATTAAAGTTTGCATCAAAACACATTTACACAAGGGTCCTGAATTAATATTGCAGAGTTTGCACTTTCTAACTCTCCATTGCTTCCCTGGGAAATATTGGATCCCTTTTGGTACAGAGGTTCTTCATTGGGACATCCAGTACTGATCAGACCTTTGGTACATTCACCTCATTGAAGGTCTTAGTTCCAAGGCATTCATAGAATAAATAAGAATTTGAATCTGGGGGAAAAAAGAAAGAAAGAAAGAAAGGAAAAAAAAAAACCAAAAACAAAAAAAAAAAAAAAAAAACAAAAAAAAAAAAAAAAAACCACAAAAACACAACAACAACAACAAAAAAACCCCCACCCACCCAGATATTGATAGCAGCACATTTAGAAACACAATTCAGGTGGATTCTGGAATATGATAGAAAGAGGGGAAAGGGAGGGGGGATGTTCTGAAGGAATCATCCAGATAAATCTACATATTTACAAACACTAGGGCACTGATATTCATTGCTATATCAGTATATAAGATCCTCTGTAAAATATCTAGGCTGAGCTGAGCGAGTTTTTTATTTCCTGGACAGGTCTGGGCTACTCACTGGTTTTTTTCCCCTCTTTTTCCCTGGGGAAATTTGGTAACTCAAGTCCTGACACTGCATATTTACTCAGTGTAACAAGAGCAGGAGCAGGGAAAGGGCTCTGGTGTGTACAGAATTAGGAGACAAGTACATGAAGGGATGGATAAATGGAGTCACAGTCTGACAGAAAAGGGGCCATGTCCAGTCCACAGCAGCCACTGCTGTGGAGGAAGGAGAATTCTCCCCATGCTGAAGCTGGGGACAAAACAATAACTTGCCGAAATAATAATAGTTAGAATATTGACTATGATGCCATGATCAGTTGTTTCATTTCAAGTGTTTCTGGGCTTTACAATAAATCTCCAAACCCCTGTTACAATCACAGTGGTGCCACATCCATGACAGTATCTTTGTGCTTTCCATTTCCACTGGATAATGGACTTACAACTACAAAATGGATTTGATTTTTTTCTATTGTAACAGCACCTGAAACACGTCATAAATGCTGTTATATCCAGTTGCTTTTGTAATTCAGATAATATACAGATAGGTAGCAAGCGTGGTGTAACAGAGCAGTAGATCACCCCAAACCTGCTATTATCACGGGGATGGTGACAAAAAATAGCAAATTAAATAAATTAGTGTTGCACTGTGCAGCACCACAGCAGGGCCATGTGCTGCATGGATGTGCTGATAAGCAGTCTGTGGCCCCAGAGCTCTGAATTCTGAATTTCTGCAGAGATCTGGATGTCCCTGGCACTCCCTGTGCCCCTCTGTCCCCAGCTCTGGGTATGGAAACGAGGACCAGCAGAGCCCTAATGATTATTTCTGCCTCAGGGTAGAAGGTAAGAAAAAGGACCTGTGAGTGTGAAAAAGAAAAATACTCAGTGTCAGGAACCTCCCTATTTGGGGAGATGGAGTCGGGGGTTTATTGTTTGTTTGTTTTGCCCCTCAAGACTTTCATGTCCTTTTCTGCAGGAGTTCTGCAGTCATTCCAGTTTCATCTTCCAGCATTCCAACAGCCCAGTCTGTGGGAGGCTTTTTCCCAGCCATGATAAATTATTCTCTGTCAGAATCCAAATCTGCCTTTTCAAGTCTGATCATTTGTGATGAATTTATTCTGTTAACATGGGCCTGAATAGAAGCAATAGAGGATAATAAATTAACTTTGAGCATATTAATGACATCTCTAGACTATGGGTGAATTAAGGAACGAATAGATGAAATAGGTTCAATAACAGGCTGGTGAACACTTAGTCAGCAATTGACTGGTAGCTTTTCATTTAGGTCCTTTTATATCCTATGGTTAATTAAAAAACATAGAAAGATTTAAAACAGCCCTTTGGAACACAGACTGAGTCAAAACTTCTCCTGCCATCCACAGGAACTGTAGGAAAGGTGGTTGTGAAATGCAGTTTGATGAAGCTCAAGGAACATCACCTTCAGAAATTCAGGTTTGAACCCTCTCAAAAAGAAATCTGTGCCAAAAGTGTTGACAGCTTTCTATATGGCATCTGCCAGAGCAGCACTTAACCCAGACTTAAAATATCCTTTCTGTAGGACTTAAGAAAAAATAAACATAAATTATGGGATTTTGTGGGTTTATGAACTAGAGATTAGGTTAGTTCAAGAATTTTCACACCCAGCAAGAACTGCTGGGATTTATTTGGTTACCTCCAGTGTGTGTCTGCCCTGACCAGGATTTCAAAACTAATTTGAAACACAGACTTTCAAAAGAGCTGGATGCTGAAGTTTAGTGACTTTGTGAGAACTGATTTTCTTAAATCTAAACCTAAGAGAGCCCCTGTCCCATGCAGTAGAGAAATGGCTGATTGAGGCTTATATTCTAAAGGAGGTGATAAGTTCCCTGACAAGTCTGATTGCTAGTTTTTAACCTTGTTAAATAATATATGTTAGGCTTTTATTAGCCTAGGCATATTCATGCCAAAGCTTATCAAACAGGAGTGAACGTTAAATTTTTTTGAAAAGACAGCTATGGTTCAATGTATAAAAATATGAATATAAGGAGGTCTGAGTCAAAACTTGACACCTACTCTCTGAAATTTGAAGGTCAATAAATATATATCTCTCCTCAGAATCCTTGCACAGACACACAGACAGTGTGTGGTTATAAGAAGATGTTTATATAATTGAGCTTATAAAAGCATAATTTAAAGATCAACCAGTGTGTTTATTTCCATTTTAAAATATTTCCAAGTAATGAAGTTTAATTTCACGAACAATTGGATACCTCGTGAAGTTTAACTTAATACCCCCACAGTTTTCTATTCGTTATGCTCTGCGTAATTAATTGTAGTAGTAGTAGTAGTAGTAGTAGTAGTAATAATAATAATAATAATAATAATAATAATAATAATAATAATAATAATAACAACAACAATAACCACTACCCTGTTTTCAAGAATCATAGTCCTCATGGCTGCAGGTCACAGAACCACTCCTGACAGCTGTTGCAATGGGCTGACAAGATGCTGTCAGCAGCTGCTCACTTCCATTCCTTTGGCTGATCTTACTGACACTAAAATCTTCCAGAACAATCACAGCTATCACTGTTTCCTAACAATGTCCTTTTAAAATTATCCATGCTAGGAGAAAATGTTCTGTAAAGGATTGTGTCAAGTGTTGATCTGGCCTAAATTATTCCCATCATTTGTCAATTGTCTAGGGGCCGATAAAATCATATGTTTTATGGAGAACCACATAAGTTTAGTAATGCTGCTAGCTAAAATTCCACTGTTTTTATATTTTTAATTGAAATTTACTCTGGAGAACATATACGTATAAATATATAAATAAATAAATAAATAAATAAATAAAACAAATAAATATTTTTATGTATATATCCTGTCAGCAAAACTCCTTGATGCCCAAAAAACATCTTAATAGTTGGAGAAGGCTCATGTGAGTGAGATGAGGAACTTCCAATCAAACAGAAAAATTTCAGTGGAGAAGCTGGTACACAAGGGACTGTTAAAGAGCTGGTAACTGTGACAGCGTTGCCTCAGTAGGATGCTGCCCAAATTTCTGAAGGTGCCAGCAATGCCTATAATGGCCCAATTAGGAAGTTGGAGCCATCTCAGTCAGTGATTTTGAACTCTCAGGTAAATGATGGGAACTGTAGTTTTCAGGAATCTTTTTTTTGTTGTTGTTCAAATGTCTGCTGAGAATGAGGCTCTGAGCTGATGTGCAAAGATTGCTCCAAATCACTTGGAGCCACGCTCCAATGCCTGACTGGAGCACAATGAAGTTTGGATTATGCTGTTTTAAATTATCACCCATTTGAAGTCATTTTCTTTATAAAACAAGATTAAAATGACTGTAATTCAAAACATTTTACCTCAAATTGATGTGAAAATTGTAGTGTTCATATTATTTCCATTTTTCAATTTGACAAAACATTTCACTCCACATACGAGCCTTTCTGTGTTGTCACTATCTTAACAGTGAAAATATGAATTTTACTCTGTGCACTTTACTCTTTCCTGATGTGTCTTATTTCTTAACACTACTTATTTAAGTTTTTGAAAGCATGTCTTTCTTTTGTTGTAATACCTGGGGAAAATATAAGCAGATTTAGGAAGTTTTCTTTCCTCCTTTCTAACCCACACAACAACAGTTTATAACTCCGTATTGTTAAGTTTGTTCTCTGTTCTTCCTACATGTCTGATGGTTAGATAAGTGCTGATGAATAAGCAAACCAAGGAAGAAATTTAAGTTCTAGGTTGATGGAGTTGAAACTCAGATAATTTACCTGAAACATCCTTTCATTTGTTTTCATATTGATGCCACAGGCGAAATTTCTCTGCAAGAATTTTCCTCAAAGTTTTATGGCTCTTAATATAATCATATAGGGAAAGAATAGTCTTTCTTCAGAAGTTTATTTCATAGACAGGGAGTATTATCAGTAATACTTTTTAAAAATCCAGTAAATTCTGAGTAACTTACTTGAGCTGCCTATGAAAAAGGGCACTTGTGTCATCTAAGACAGAGTTGTCCTTTCAGAGTTCTTGAGGAAGCAAAGAACAGAACAATGCTGAAAACCACTGGAAAATTAAGTGACTTGCAGAAGTCGTTGTCTAAAATATTGCCAGTGAGATTTACAACTGCAAAGTTCCTGGCCTAAAAATACAATTGCATTTATTTTTAAGTCACACTGTGCTCCACCACAAGTGCAACAGAATGCCAAACCTTATCACTTAAAGTAATAGCGAGGCACATGTCAGCTATCAGACCCTCAAACTCTGAGAAAGAGCTGTTTTTGTGTGCTCAATCTGCAAAGGATAATTCATTCCTTACTAGGGGGTATGATTTCAAGAGCTGAAAGCTCTAACTAGTGCAGATGTATAGGGTAGATTTAAAGTGATTATGGAAATGTCACCGCAGGACAATGCATTATTAGTAGGCCCTCATATGTTGTATGCTGTCCCCTTATGTTTGCTGATAATTAACAAGCAGATTGGGATGTCATGGTGAGAATGAGTGCAAAATGTCCCTTTTATCATTTGCAATAAATATGAAATAGTGGTCTTGCTGTATCCTTCAGTGATTGTTCTATTTACGTTGGTGACAAATGACATCTTTCTCCTTGTAACGTGCCTGCAGGGTTAAATGACTTTATTATTATTAATGAGTCATTGCTCCAGCTGCCCAGAAATACAGGGAGTAGGAAACATAAGAGATTTAGACCTAAGTAATTACAAATGTAATTATTACCTTTCAAATTTCATTTTTACAGCAATCACAGGGCTGTTAATCAAACATGGCCCTTTCCGTGTGTTCACACTTTTCGGAGCCTTTGTCAAAGGGATGAGCAGCTTCGTGGGCCCGCTGAGGGTAGCCGGCGGCAGATTGACAAAGTGGTCTTGACAGAAAACTGCTGTGAAAAATTGGGTGGAAGCCGTTGCGTAGTCATCAAGGAGGCTATGGTTGAGAGGGTTTTCCAAGAGGAAAGCTGCGGCCATATGGAGGAGAGAGTCCTCTCAGGGAGGACAAGGCAAGCGGGAGGGGAATCCCGGTGTCCTGCGGACAGGTGGAACGCTGAAGTTTTACTCTTCCAGCCTGCCCTTCCTCAAGGTTGTTGGTTGTCATGAAATGGTCTTAAAAAAACACAATGGAGTCACGCGCTGCACTGTCCTGGTTTAGGGGAAATTTGGGAGAAAATCCCCAAAAAAGGGTCCCTCTGGGAAGCAAACCCAAACGGGCCCACCCCCAACTGGTCCAGGAAAAAAACCTCCCCAGAGAAAAGTGGAAAAAACGATTTATTTAACAAACAAAGTGCCCACAAGCATAACGAATGAATAATATGAAGCAATGGAACCTCTCGTTGTTCTGAAGTGAGATGACAAATTCAGACAGTCCCTGCTGTGGGTAGCTCAGCTCTGCGGGCCCAGGCCCCGCCGGGCCGCGGGTCAGCTCCCGGTGCTCCTCTGGGCTTTTCAGTCCAGAGCAGCTTTAAACAGTCCTGAGGAAAAGGAAAAACAGTCCAGGGAACTCCTCTGCCTCAGGCAGCTAAAACTAACTAAAAGCACAGGAGATCTCTGTCCCACAGTCCGTAGGCGCTGCAGACAACGCTGTCCAAGAGAAACAATGTGCAGGAGTCAGGCCCTGTCTGAAACAAATCCCACACTGCTTCCTTCTCCCTCCTCTCTCTCTGAACTAGTCTTAAAGGTAGAGAGCTTAACATACAGCATAAAGAGGACAGTTGGGGATATAACATCAAAGAGCCACCCCAGGACCCTGCTTTAGGGGAATTGCAAACCATGGCCTCTTGCCCTGAAATATTTATCCTAACTACTCATAATTATGGATTTTTAAGTTTTGAGGTGGAGCGTAACTTTTATTCTCCTGCAATAGTTGCTAGGGTGTTGTAGGGAATTCAGAAAAGGGGAATAGCTGTGATTATTGTTAGACCATGTTGCAGATGGCATGAAATATAAGCAGTGCTCTTTCCTAGCATCATAACCTGAATTGATATTTATGGTGAAATGTAAAATCTGAGGGACAGCTTTGGAGAAATGGGAACATTTCCATTCAATAATGCCATTTCTTCATAATATTAAAGATCCTCATATTTTAAAGAAATAAGTGAAAATGAATTGAATAGAGAAAATGGGAACTACCAGTTACCACACTATGCCCCCAAATGTAATGTGAATCAACACTGGCACAAAGCATTTGAATTTTGAAATGACATTTTTGATGGGAAGATTGTTTTGTCAATCCACAGCAAGCTTTATTTATATATTCAGCTGGAAAGAATTATTATTGTTGATGGTCCAATAAAATGTAATAGCTATCATCACTCAAAAAAGTGTAGTGTGTTACATAAATAACTGCATAGGTAATTATTGTAAAAAATGTTTCGAAATATTCAAAAATAAACAGGGTATTAAAAGTAAAAAAAGTTAATATTCTAATGAAGAAATATAGTTTCTTTGGGTTTCTTTCCTTGAAATACAACTGGAGTCACACAAAAGGTACAGAATATTTTAGACTGTTTTAGGTTTGTTTTGGTTGCTGCTCTAGCGGTCTTTGACTTCAAGTTTGTTTGTGTATATCTGATGAAAACACAATTCAGAACAACTTTTATTGTCTACCTTTTAAGTTATCTCAGGAAATATATGTTTACTAGCTCACTGAGCATTTGGGGATTTTATGACTCCCTTTTGAAAATTAATGTTTCATTAAAGTGTCTGAACCACGACCAATTGCGCACAGTTGTTCAATTACTTCATTTAAAAGATTTTTTCTTTTTTTAAAATTTTTTTTTTAGTATTTTACTTTCCATCAAACTTTTGTTTATTTGTTACTGCAAAACCAATACTAAGGAAGACAGAGCACCATTTGGCATGGAGATACACCAAGAGACTGCATGAATAGAGGGTGTAAACACAGACATTTGAGGGGCTTTTTTCCCACACCGACCCTTGAAGGAACTGCTGTGTGTGAACAGAACTGAGCAGGAACTTCTTCTCATCCTCATCCTCCTCACTCAGCCCTGACCTCTGCTGAGGGGGCTCACCCAATCTGCTCCTTGTCACAAGTGTTGGAATCTGGTAGGAGAGTGGGATAGAGGAATATTGATATGTTCACGTAGCCCCCTTATCAATAAGTTAGTGCTTCTGACCCTGTTCTACCCAGAAATTCTCTTCCCTTTGTACCTTCCTGACACTCATCCTATCTCCAAGCCCAGATCTTTGCTCTGATGTATCAGAGTTTTAGATGGATGTATCTGATTTTTTGATTACACAGCCTAAACTTAGGAAAGGCATTTTCTTGTTTCCACACCAAAGTGAGTTTATGTAGATTGCATAGTGATTCTTAGTTCTCTTTATGAATCCTCACTCTTTTGAGATATTTAGTGATTTTTAGTAAAATCAGTAAGCTGCCGTTCCTTCAGGGACACACGTAATTTTACTTGAAACTGGAATCTGAAAAAGTAGGTATAGTGTTATATTCTGCATAAATGGTTCCTCTGAAAAGTGACAGCTGAAGCCCTTTTTTATCCAGCATAGTTTTGTAGGATGTTGTGTTTATCACAAGAATTTTACATCAGTAGTAGAGCTTAATATGTATCACTTATAATGCACAGTCTTTGCAGGTATGGGGGAAAAAATGCTAATTTCACTCTTTACTATGTTTCCAGGTCGAAGGTTATTGCTGGAGGATAAACCATTTCTCACTATGTAGTTTCACCTTGTTTAATTGATTTGAATTTGAATTTATATTCCATGTTAAATAATGAACCATGTATTAATAATTAAGAAGGTTCAGTACAAATGGGAAGCAGTTAATTAAATATTAAATAAAGCACGTTGTATTAGCCACTATTGTAATCAATATACTAGATTTTAGGTTATCCATTTTAGGTGGTCATTATGCTTTACTAGTTATAGTTAAAACTCTTATTGAAAACTCAATATACAATTTTAATCCAAGAAACATGTGGCCTTTGCAAATTTCCTTTTTTTTTCCCATAAATATCAGCGAAACATGAACATAAAAGATGAATTCAATTGGACTGGTAGAGCAGTGAGGGTCAGCGCCATGTACTGTCCTACAATCTGTCACACCCATGTTCATTTGGCTCAAAAAATGAGTTTGCAGGAGGTTTGGGCACTTGGGTTTGGGGGTTTTTGGGGGGTTTTTTTTGGTTTTTTTCTGTATGTTTGTTTGGGTTTTTGTTTTGTTTTTGTTTCTTTTTTTCTCATGTGAATTCTCTTTCTGTGGAAAACAGTAATTATTGAAGCCGAACTTTTTACAGGAGCTTTGCCTTTAGACCATATCTTGGTTATGATTAATACAAGATTGAGGCTCTAGTCAGAATAACAATGAGGTAACCAAATGAAAGATTAATGTGCTTTATTTGTAGGGCTGTTGCTTGTGAGGGGAAGATTCACTTCACAAGTGTAGTTAATGAGACAGGAATTACCAGAGGCTGACTCTCTTGCCCTGACACTTCCTCCATTTCCTCTTGCCCTCACCAACTTTCCTTTGCTATCTTTAATAATGTTTGCTTGACTTGTTGAATCCAGGTGCAAAATCCTCACACCTCATCCTATCATTTGGATTTCATGAGAAGTATTTTTTTAAGATTAAATTCAAATTAAAACCACGGCTGTTAGGATATAAACTATGTTCACTGGAATGGAAGCAGAGCTGATTCTTGCAAGCTACCCAGCACAATCTGGCAAGCCTAGGTAGCACAGGAAGATGTGATTTCCCTCATGCCTGTTGATTCCTCAGTCAGAACATGTGGAGGATCAATCTTCCCTGACTTCTCACAAGCAAAGCAAGCTCTGTACGCACAGCTGAAAATTGAGGGTCGTGTGTCCTACTTGTTCTTTGAATAAAAAGGTTCCAAGGCTAGAATTTAAGTAACTCTTTTAGGTTTTTAATTTATTGAGATGTATACAGGAAATAAAAAATTCATAGGGAACTCCTCCCAAAGGCATTTTATTATTAAACCAAAAAGCTAGAGTATATTATAGCAGTGCTTATTTAGGGTTCCTGCATTCAAGCTTCTTCCTCCTGACCTTATTAAAAGTAACCCAGTTTACACTAACTACTATTCCTCCCTCCCTTTTTTATTGTTAATGTCATTTCTGTTCTCCTCAAATGGTGGAGACCTCTAAATGATGTTACTCAAGTGGCCACGTTTGGTCACCAGGGTAATTCCAGACGATAATTTCCCCACATTATGCTTGAATTCCTGTTTAGATTTAGCACCACATTTAGTAAATACACATGGGCAAAGGGGGGGGGGAGGGGGGCAGCTCCTTTCCTTAGGAGCTGTTGGCTGAGATGAGGAGTTGGGGTTGTCATCTCCATCACTCTGGTGGGCTCCTGCTGAGCAGAGAGCGCTGGAGGTGCGCTGGGAGCTGCTCAGTACGAAACGCTCCAGTAAACGAGAGGCACTTCTGGATGCTGACAGAACAGCATTGGCACTGCCAGCCATGTATTCATATATGTGCTGTGTTGTGAAAATATGAAAAATAGCTCGGCAATGGCATAATTATGGGCAATTTGCTTAATTGCTTGCTAATTGTTGCTTGCTTTATTATGAAACAAGAGTGCTCTAAATGTAATGCTGGATGGTTTGCATCCAAAATGTGTCAAATTCAAAACTGGCTTTTCATTAAGACTTCAGCTACATGGCTTTAAAATTCAAGCACTCTATATTCTGTGGTTTAAGGTTTCCTTTTCTTTTTCTTTTTTTTTTTTTTTTCCCTTTTCTTTTTGTTTTTAATTTTCTTTGTACAGTTTTTATGCCCCTAAACCTGCATTGGTATTGTGCAGCCTGGTGGTTTCTGAACTTCTAATGAATCTGAGTGCTTTGGTAATGAATGCATTTACAAATGTCTTTTGATCATTGCTACACTTGTGTATAAAGGTGGATCTTTTAAGGCTTCTCCAAGAGCTCATGTTCTTGATTGTCCAACCCTTAGTGAAGCACACCTTTCCCTTCAACACTTGCATTCGGATTTTTTCTCTTAAGGGATACGTACAATTCTGAAAGTCTGGCCTTTTGGAAAAGCCACTCTTCTTTTTCAACAAATATACCCAGGTATGAGCAGAAGGTTAGACCAAAAGTCCTTTCCAGCCTAATCCCTGTGATTCTGTGGTGCAGGTGATGACTTTCATGGCAGAGTGAGGAAAGAACCAGTCCTCTTGACATTGATTTAGTAGTACATGTCTCTTTCAAGGCTGGAGGGAAAGGGTAGAAAATAAAGTGAGCTGTCTGTACACCAAGCATCTGTTTTGATGATCTTTCTGGTCTTTTCCAACCAAAATGATTCCATAATTCTAACTTCTCAACATTCTGAGACTGTGGGTAACATACTCGTACCAACAGCCTGTCTCCCTTTGTGAATTTTCCATGAGAAACAGTCTTAAAACTGGAACATAATAGTAAGCCAGAAATGCCAAAGAATTGCGCCGGGGTTTTGTAGACTGAGAAGGAGAGTAGCACTGTCAAGCTCTTCAGTTTTCATCTCTAAAAAGCAAAGAGGATAATCAGCATTTTTATTTACTACCTCTAAAATCCCACGCAGACTTTTTAACCATAGGAAGTCTCTGGTCAAAACAAACAAGGGAAAAAAAAGGTATTTTTTGTAGGTGTTTTGATTGAAGGATAGATATCTGGCAAGGCTGGAATTCCAGATTTTCTGGAGTGAAGGTAAATATTCTTACTTGAAAACTGTTTTGACCTATAAATGATGAGACTGCGGAACAATGAAGAAAGTCTTTTAACTGTTGTGCTTTTAGTTATACTTGACAGTTCTGATCTAAACATTTCTTAAGAACTGACAGACACTTTCTTTAAAAATGTTCTTAGTTCTGCAGACAATTAAAAAGAAAAAAAAAAAACATTCCTAAAACAACCTGGAGTTCAAATCAAAGTGGTAAACTCACAGGTGCACGAGTGTGATCTATTATATGAATTAAAAATTCTCTTTTGTATAATTTTCATGTCATGTTTGAAGAGTCTCCATGTAGTTTGGAAAATAATATCTAAAATTGAGGGTTTATAACTGATTGAAGTAAGAAACTAGTTAGACTGCTAAGAGTTCAATGGAATGTACTCTTTATTCATAATATGTGGGGAATATGCAAACTCCTATTTCCATTTATAAACCTGTCATGTCTTATGTGAGAAGATGGTACCAGACACTGAATTTCACTTGCAAGAACCATCATTTCTTCTGAAAATATTCAGAGACAGCCGGAACTTTCTCTTCCTTGATGGGTGGAGGCAGGTGTCAGAGGTGTTTCCTTCCCCTGATTACTTATCAGACTGTGCAGAATAATCACCTGCACTACTACTTTGGAATGAGAGAGAAAGGCTCAGAAAATTTGATTGTCACCCACATTTGGAACTACTTGCAAGGAAACAAAATAGAAAGGAGCTTAAAGAGTAGCAGCCAGAAGGTGCCGTGGTCAATTTGCAGAGCTTCTGATAAATCACCACTTGAACACTGAATTTCACATCTCCCACAGGTGTGGCTGGAATGATATGTAAGGAAAATAGAGACAGAGTTTTGTGATAGTTTTGGGTATCCAGAATTCTGACAGAGTTTGACAAAATGAAGATCTATTTCATGGCCTGAAGGAGCAGGCAAATAAAAGATAATGCTCGGTGAATATTCATGCAGAAATCTTTCTACAGTTTGTTCTAGTTTGAGTTATTTTCCAAGAGTCGTTGGTTTGTGGGTGGGGAAAGTTGTTTTTTTGTTTGACATTGAAAAGTGTTTTTTCAAAGTTAAGGAAAACTGTATATTTTACATGGTATTAACCATAAGCCCTGATGAAAAGCACACTCTGATAACAATATTGAAACAAGATTGAAAGAAAGATTATGACTTCTACAAAAGATGTTTCTTCTAAACAATCCTGCATTGGCAACCTTTTTTATTAAAAAAAAGACCCCAACAACTTAACACCAAAATAATTTGCATTCATATCTTAGGATTGTGTCCAGAATAGTTATAAAGCTTTGGGGTTTTCATTTTTGGTTTTTTTTTTTTTTTTTTTTTTTTTTTTTTTTTCTTTTCTTTTCTTTTGCTTTTTGTTGTTGTTGTTTGGGGGGTGTGTTTTTGGGTTTTTTTGGGGGGGGTTCTATTTATTTATTTATTTATTTTTAATAAAACGAAAACTCAGATTAAAATATCTATTTGTTAACAGAATAAACAAGACTGTAATTTTAACAGCCTTATTTAATTTTAATACTCTTATTCTTAACATGGTAACATTGTTCCAAGTCTCCAGGTAGTCTGGCATCACGTAACACAAAATTACTGTCCTGATCTTTGAAATGGTGTGGAGACTGTTTTATAGGCAACCTTTTTTCTTCCACAGTTGCCTTGGCCAATGTTAAATGTCAAATTTTTATTGTCAAATGCTTCCTTTTGCTGTTTTAGCTCTGTGTACTCTCTTAGTGTAGTTCGAGAGAAATGGTACAGTACAAGTGTTGTAACCTCTTGCTGTGAGGACCTCAAAACAAATAAGCATTATTTCCAAATAAATAATTGTGTGTGTTTCACATTTTACCTGAATTAATAGCATTTTAAGGGTTTTTTTTTTTTAATTAATGCAAAAAAGATCAGTTTCTCTACAAAATGGGAATAATTCCACACTCTGTCAAGGTTGTACCTGATTTCAGTGAATTGCTTTCATCAGAATAGAAGCAAACCTGGATAATTAAAGAGCTTAAAAGACTTGAATATACTTAAAGTTATGTCTGTAATAGCAGATAGTAGGACACAGAAAGATTAGACTAATCTACCACTAGAAACTTTTCTTTTTTTGCAGTACCTCTTGCCTCCACTGAATTATTTCCATATTTATGTCTCCTACTGCCCATCAAAACTGGATTAGTATTTCAACAGCAAGGTGCCAAAGCTTTGTCAGGATTAAACTGAAAAATACTCAGGCAAAATGACTGAGGACATGTTGAAATGCCAGTAATACACCAAAATAACATTTATAAACAATCATTCCTCTAACTGACACGTAGAGAGTCCTGAAGGAGAAATAATCAAGAACAGAGCATTCATGATATAACGAGCAACCAGCTGTCTTCTTAAACATGGTAGATTTAAAAAAAAAAAAAAAAATCCTGTTTTGGACAGCAACATTATGTATTTCAATGCCTGAAGGAAAAACTTAATTCCTTTGTATTGAGATGTAGCATGGAAATAAGTGTTTGTGCTCTGCAGCTTTACACAGGTTTCAACATGCAAAATATTTGTTAAAACAGAAATGCAGCATCTGTCTAAACATAAAGCTCAGAGGGTGGGAGGCTCCTACTCAGCACTCTCATTGCAATAAGTAATTTTAGTGGCATTCCTTCTCCAGTGCTTATCAGCCAGAATCCGATTTTAAATGCAATTTTCATTAAGACAGGCATTAAAAATATGTTTGTATCTTTCATTGGGAAGTTTTATGAAGAAAACACAAGGAAATATCCAATCAGATATTCTTCTGCACTTCCCATGTATTTAACCCTGTAAACAGGAAGAGAATATAAAATCAACACTTGCAATATTAAAACTATTTTGAGGAACCATTTGTAGAAATTTAAATTCCATTCATTTTTAATTTACCTACCATGGCAAAGCCACAATTTAAATGAAATAGATCAAAAATATTTATGTATTACAAATGAACACTTTTAGATTTCGTAGTTTACTTTGTCTTTGAACAAATTAAAATTTCTATATTCCTTTTTCAAGGGCACAAACCTCACATCTACTGAAGAAATCTGGTTTGATTACTAGCAAACTACAGAGATTACATCTTCTTTTGCTAGTACTCTTTGATTTTTCAAGGTGTTGAGTACTGAATGCATGGAGAAATCAATTCTCTTTAAAATAGCTGTTATGCTCTTTCATTCTTGTAGCTTGAGTGCATCTTTGAGGCCAGTGGACCATCTTTGGCTAGTGCCCAATTTAGGTTTTTTTGCCTTAAGCGAAGGAAAACAAGAAAAAAATCCAGTTTTAAGAGAATATTAAAGAAATCAAAAGTCTTTTTTTTTTCCAAGTATTTCTGTGCAAATATCTAGAGTAATGGAATTAAATTATTATAAAGTTTTTAGCTTTGTTACAGAAATGACGCCTGCAGGAGGTGAAAATATTATTTTAGGGAAGTGACTGGACCAGAGGACATGGTCAGCTTCTGGCAGAGGAGGTTTAGATTGGACATTAGGAAAAAAATTCTTCACTGAAGGGGTCATCAAGCATTGGAAGAGGCTGCCCAGGGAGGTGGTGGAATTCACCATCCCTAGGAGGGTTTGAAAGGCATGTGGATGTGGCACTTTGAGGTTTTTTTAGGGGTGAACAGGGTGGTGTTGGGTTACTGGTTTAACTCACTGAGCTTAGAAGTGTTTTCCAACCTGAGCAGTTGTACGATTCTGGGAAATCGAGTGCATAAGGGTTTATTAGAAATCCTTAATGATGGTGTGAACTGTGACAACACTGCGGGCCCCAACATCTGAACCTTCACTGAACCTCTACCCTTGGAGGCCTTTACTTCCCAAACTGTGGCCATCAGTGTAGGAAATTGAGTGTGTTAGGGCTTATTTTAAAGCTTTAATGATGGTGTGAACTGTGACAACACTGCGGGCCCCAACATCTGAACCTTCACTGAACCTCTACCCTTGGAGGCCTTTTCTTCCCAAACCATGGCCATCAGTGTAGGGCGGGGGTTGCTTTGCTGACCTTGATTCCCTCTGTCTGTCTCTCCTCACACCCCTGACACTGTCCTGTGTTCTTTCCATCCTCCTAGCTATCGAAGTGAACCTGCAGAAAGCCCTGGCCGAAGCCTCCGAGAACTGCACGCAGGAGTGCCTCATCCTCGGCCACTCCGACAACTGCTGGATGCCACCGGCGCTGACGCAGTTCCAGCAGCCCAACACCTCCCTGCCGTCGTTTGGCTTCCAGCAAGGCTGGGCCCGAGGAGCCAGACCTGAGGGCCGTCACACCCTGGGGAGACCCCTGCCAAAGGATGACAGTGACAAGGGCCAGGGAGGGCCCAGGCCCCAGTTCTACAACACCTGTGAAAGACATTGCGCCGCCGAGGACCCCGTCAAGGTCATCCCTCTGGCAAACTTCGCCGCGTCCCACCAGGCGCCGGGGGCTGGGAGCAGCACCACGTTTGTGCACGAGCACCAGCTGTGAATGCATATCTGGCAAATCTCTAATTTCAGGCTTTAAGCGTGACTGTGGAAAGTCACGGCCAAGCGCCTCTCCTCGGGCGCATACAAGCTCGTTAGGCTTGTGAATAGAACACTACATCTGAAACAGAAAATCTGAGTCCTTAGGACCTGGTCGAAAGGTGTTTACCATAGTTCTTGGTATAAACCAGAAAATGGGGATAAGAACTCACAACACAAAAACACTCAGAAGAAAATAAAAATCTGGTTCTTTTTCTCACAGTGCAAATATCTGCCAGCAGTTCCTCCTTCCTTTGGAGGCAATTCCTTAGTACAGTTTGGGGGATATTGTAGTCTAAAAATAGCTTACTCAAATTTGTTGTTGTTGTTGTTTATAGCATATTTATAGCATATTCATAGATTTCATCTTCCATTTGCTTAGCATTAGAGATCAAGTGAGCAATTTCTCTCATTTGATTACTTGACATAATAGAATTAATAAGATCCTAAACTCTAGTTCTTCAGAAGGATGGTATATCTTTCCACCAAAATTTATCTTTTATATAATTAAGGAGAATGTATGTGACAACTGATTTTTATTTTAATTTTTATTGGCTCAATGTACAGGTATTTATTCTCTGAAAAAATGCAATAGATGAAATAAAACTCTCGACTAGGCTTTTCTGTGTGAAATAATCAATGTGACAATGAGAGGATATCCAAGATCAAAATGGAAAACAAATAAGAAACAACTTTACTTTTTCATTTTCCAAGTTTTTACTTTCTATAATAATTCAAGGAAGAATATTATATTTTTAGCCATAAGTCTATTTCTCTCTTTTTCTTTTCTTTATTTTATTTTTCGTCTTGCAGAGCTTGCTTTGGCTACTGTTCCTGTTAGTGGAAAATTACATGGGCACTGCTGAAAACAGTAGGAAGTGGGGTAGTTTTTTTGGCTGATGTGATGTTGTGGCTGCAAGCTACCAGTGTTTTAAAGAATATTTAATAGTGATGTGTACGGCTTTTTTTACAGCTATATTCACCTATTGTAAGTATCCAGTAAAAGTTTAACTATAATATTGGTTACTTCATCACAAACCTGTTAGACTAAGAAGTACTTGTCATTGTGGGTTAGTTGTTAGAGAATGACTGATAGTGCTCAGCAAAGAAAGAAGGATCTAGGTAGTGGAAGTTGGATAAATATAAACAAACCCTATTCATATTATTTGAAAAAGTCTCAAGGTGATTCTCTTTAAAGAGGAAGGATTTTTTTCAATGTTCTGTGTACCGGAGAATATATTCTCTTGGTAAATTCCACAGTGGATGAAAAGGAGATTCCTTTTTTGGATGAAAAAAACATATTTTCCTTCTAGTATTTCCTTCTAGTACTTTGTTGGTCTTTAGCCATTTCATTATTTGCAGTATGTACGTACCAAGAAATTTTTCCTTTAAGAAAATGCATAACTTTTTTGTTTTATTGCTACATTAAGTGAGACAATCGAAGCTGTATGGAGGGGAAAAACAGTGTGTGAATATTTCCTATGGGTAGAACTCTATGTAGGCTTCATAATGTAACTTAAATCTGTAATTTATAAACAAAACTGTGTGTAAAAATGCTGTAATATTAGCTGCTTGTAAAATTTACAGAAGTTCAAGTTGTTGAGGGTTTCCAATGAATGCTAAAAGAGCTTCTCTTATGTGCCCAGCAGGTATAAGTAGCTTTATATATTGCTGTCCCCACTGTAAATCTATTCAAACCACATTTAGATTTCATGTGGAAAAAAAAAAAAAAAAAAAGAAAAAAAGAAAAAAAAAGCTTCACTTTTAACCTACTGATAGGGTTTAATTAATAGGCATCCGATTATCTAATGATGTACTTCTTTTGCTTCCTCTTTTTTTTTTTTTTAAGTAGTTTTAAATAACTTTTAGAAAAGATGTGGCACACTGGCTTCCAGTTGCATGTAAATCCTGGCAAAAAATCATAATCCTTTGGGTACTGACACATCTCTTTTTCAATCCTGGAACAATTGAAAAATTGACAAATTAATTCATACCTAATGTATACAAAACCCTTTGTTGTTTGCTTTGGAGACATCAGGAGGAGAGAATTTGGCAGTTCTTTTCAGGGATATGCAAAAAATGAGCTTATCTGTAGTTTACACAGATTTACCAAACATACTAATTGTGCAAATTTAGAATAATGCTGACAGTAATTCCTTCTATTGTAAGCAGAGGGCTTTAGTTTTTATTACAGATGCTGCTATTCCAAATGTTTATGGAATTGGCAGCTCCACTGGAAAACTCTCTTTTTTTGTTTGTTTGGTTGGTTTGGTTTGTTTTTTGCGGGGTTTGGGGGGGGCTTTTGGGGAGTTTTTTTGGGGATGAAGATTGCAACTGAAATTTTCTGGCAAAGAATTAATTTCTACAATTTTAGGATTTTTATAGGAAAAGGTGAAAGACCCAGAATTAGTGGGTTTCTTTTCATTGGTAGGAGAAAAAACCCCAACAACTTCACTTAGTTTAAATATTTAGGAGTTATTTTAGGGTTTGTTGTTTTTTTTTTTTTTTTATTTCCCTAAGGTAGAGAAGCACTTAACCAGCCCCCTTCCCTTGAAAGCAAACAAAGAAAAACCCAACAAAACACCCAAACCAAGCAACAGTAAAAGATTACTTAAAGAAAAAGCATAAAGATGAGCCTGATTATAAGAAGTATTAAACATTATATTCATGAAAATGTGTTTGATATTCTAAGATTCAGTCAACAAGATACAGAGCAATTAATTGTAAATACACAAGGAGATGTATCAGGAGATAAACGGCTCCCTCATTTTTATATATTATACCTCTAATATATAAAAATACGCATTTGAGGCAACATTTTTCTGAGTAGCATGTCAGTATCCAGAGGAATAATGTTGCTAGAGACTCGTTACACATCTTGCCATATATATAAATAATTTATCTAGTACATAGACTGTATATTTTTGTGTATTTTTTTTTCTTTCTAGTCATTTAACTTATTTTATCTTACTTGTGTGAATTTGTGGAGAAAACGACTCTATATACAATATACAGTAAAATGCTAGTTACATGATTAGATTTGTTCCATACAGTGTAACAATAAAGGAAAACCTTTGCCTTCAAAGTGATGTGTCACACAGTCGAGTCTAGATTATTTCCCCCTCCAAACTCATGCTTGTTGCACTCCTGAGCATTGCAAAATGGATTATTGCCATATTGTAAAGCAGTCAATGCTAAAATTAATTAAAAAAAAAAAAAAAAGAAAAAAGAAAAAAAAAGAAAAAAGACAAAAAAAATTTAAAAAAAGAACCGATTCAAACTGTTTTAAGTAAAAGATGCTGTTTCTTTGTTTTCCTGAGCTGTGCTGTATTCTGAAGTGTAACTTAATTCTAAAGAACAATTAAGCATGTCTGCCTGGCCAGACAAGGACTGCAGAGCACCTGCTCTCCCGGGCCGGGAGCTGGCCGGATGCAGGTCATTTAGCTAATTAGCATGGCAATGAGCCCGTGCTAATAGGACCGGAGGGTTTAGGAATGCTAGCACGAGGCAGCTCCACACAGCATCCGTTCTGTGGTGCTGAGCCCAGAGCTGGAGCAGAGCACAGATCCCTTTGCATCCCTGACCCTGCTGTGCCTGGGTCTGTTTGGGATTTTCCCTAGAGAAGGGAAACTCGGCTTTGTTGTACCTGAGCACGCTGTAATCCATGGGGAACTCCAAACACACGGAGCCATGAACCCACCAGCCCAAACCCACCACTCCTCCCCTGCTTCCAGCGTGGTCCAGCCAAAGGCAGAGCCTCCAAATATTTCCACTGGTAATGGCTGATTGGCTCAAGGTTGTTGGAGTCAAGCTGAGGTTTTTAAAGTTGGCAAATTTATGCTTGGCTTTATTTGATTTTTCACGTTTTCCTTTTGCAGGTTGAATACCGACCCTTAATCAATGATAAGCAATTAAATGATCACACTGCAGTTTGCTGCCCTGATTTAGCTGGGTAAATAAACGGGAAGGAATTGGTTTGTGCAGACACAAAGTAAAGTTGAAGGCAAAGATTTTATTTGGTATACATAGGAAAATTGTGTATAACTTATGTTATCCCTAGTGAAGAAAGAGATTGACGATTTCTTGTAAATATTTGAGTTTGTGTTTCTGGGAAGTCTCCCTGCTCTATGGCAAGCTACAGGATCTGGGAGTGAGCAGTGTATGTCTGTGTATTGAAACAGCCCTAACCACACTCTACAAATAATGCAGCTGGGCACCATGTACTGCAGTCCAGCAGCATTTAAAGTCCAGTAAATTTGCAGTAGTTCTATTTCAGGTTTCTGTACAGCATGTTGTCTTGTTAATTACAATGCTTATTAATAAACTAGATCCACGAAAGCAGTTTTCTCCTTTGCACTGTTTTCTTTGGGTTTCTGAAACATAAGTTGTTTAAAAGTATTCCCCTGGCTACGCTTTTCTCCAATTTTCAGCTTTCCAAGTTTCCTTTTACTGGGAAGCCCCAGACTGCCAGAAAGTCAAGAAAATTTTACTTTATTTGTAGTTGCTTCATGCACCTGAGTAACAGGCTTCTGGTAAACAGTAAAAATATTCGCACACAATGTGTACAGCAATTGAGCTTTATATGATCGGAAATATCTTCCATTTCTGTGTCATTTCTCTTTGTACCAAGCTCCTTCTTTGCACTATGCCTCTGATACATTTACTTATAGAAAATCATTATGAGCTGGAGGCAGGAGTGTTTATGGTGTTTGCTTTTTTAGAAAAGAAGCTATTTCTAATTGAGAGAACATGGTTAATGGGTTGTTGTTGAGCTAAAGAGATTATCCTCTCACCATGAATGTGATATAAAGAAATAACCATCAAATGAGGAACTAATGAAGCAACATTTTATGCATTCTTCTATCTTATTTTAGTCCATATTTAAGGAGCAGCTCTTGTTGGTCTGACACTAAGGCAGTAATATCTTATTCTTTGATGCAGTTATGGCTTTTACATCTACAGGAACTTTCAAGCAGGAAAATATTATTTATTTTGGCATCAGAACTCTGCACGAGTATATTCCTTTACAGCCATAATTGCTGACACATCAGTTGCTAGGCTAGATAAATATTCAACCTCCAAATTAAGAAAATGGATGAAAATTTATGGAGCTGAAGGGTTTCCCTGGTTTAGATGGAGTTGGCAATTTTTTTTTTTTTGCAGGGCCACCTCGGGAGGCAAGGAAAGTGTGGAATTTCACAGAGGTCTGGCAAAACAAGAACAGAGCAGGGCAGAAATGTGTAGTGCCTGAAGAAGTGCACAATTTTGTCCCGGGTGTCACTGCAGAGCTGCAGGGGAATTGCAGAATTGTGCTCCCCTCATTCTGCTTATCTCCCTGCAGGCACAGGGAGCACCTGGAGCCCTGCTCTGGCAAGGTGGAAATTCCTGAATCCACAGGGATTTGCTGTCCAGCCCGACAAAGTGCAATATTTTCACCAAAACACTGCAGCCCTGGTGCAGTGTTCAAAAAGCTTCTCTTGCCTGTTAGGATGGGCTCCAACTCCTGCCAGGTAATTTGGGCTGAGGGAAGGGCTTGCTAGAACACACACATGGATTTGTTTAAAAACAGAACATCTGGGTCCCAGCAGCAGACAGGTTTGGAGGAGTGCTGCCCACATGATATTTTAGCACTTTTGCCTTCTCCTCAGGTTTTTTCCAGGTGTGGGCTTAGGGCTGAGTTGCAGTTGGAGCAGCCATGAGTCTGCTCCTCCTTGGAAGTGCCACATGTCAAGCAGAAGAGGGAACAAGCAAGCAGGTGCTTCCTGCTTGCTTGTTCAGAAGACAGCTCTTCTCCCTTGAATAGTCATGAAAGTCATATTTTAAGAAGGTACTTGTGCACTTTACTGGCAAACAAGTATTTCTCCAAGATCTATTCTTTGTGTCCTGGTCCTTGCATTCCTATTCCAGTATGAAAACATGACATGCCTGATAACTACAGTGAGACTCATAATGTATTTCCACTTTTATTTTTATTATTTTCATGATTTAGATGCCTTTAGTTGGTGCTAATTTAATGCTTAAAGCTAAAGTTCTGACAGTGGATATGTTTAGGGTGTGACACCTAGGTCTTCATATATAATTCAAAGCAGAAAGAGAAATCTGTAGGTTCATGCATTCCGCTTTTCACTGTGGAATTGGTGCAACCTCTTCTCGCCTTTTTTTTTGCCACCAGGATTAAGTCTGTGTTCATAAAAAAGAAAGTTACCGTGAACATCCATCCAAGAGACAGATGAACAAGGTGCCTGGGAGCTCTGTACTAGATTTTAACCCCTAGCTGTAAGACACCAGCTGTGATGTGTTCTAGAGCAGATGAGTAGGATGTGCAAAGAAAAAAGGACACTTTTATAAGGCACAGAAATGAAGTCATTCGTTGCCACTGCAGCTGTTATGCATGTGGTAAAAGAGTTGATTAACATAAAGAGATTAAACCAAGAGAAATTGCTTTTAACCTGTGCTTAGCTTGAGTTGTTGTTTAGTTACCAGAGAGGATAAAAGGCTGTACCCAAAAGCTTGTCTAAACTTCGCAAATGTCAGCTGTTCTATAAGGGATGTGGGGTATTTCTTCTCTGCTGTGTAGATCAAACTTCTGTGTACAGAGGGAAGTTAAAATCAGTCTGAAAAATTAAGTGATTATAAGAGGGGTGAGTAGGTGGGGGGAAAGGTGAATACTTTGAATACTTTTGAGGAAAAAGGACACAGGCAAACAGGAAAAATGGCCAACCTTTCCAGCTAACAGGTACGCTGAGATACACTGGGCTGTCTGCAGTGCAATGCTAATTTTATTCATTAGCATTTTATAGATATGCAAAATTTTTGGTTTGCATAGAAATATCTGTTAAAAATCAATATAATCAAGATCTGTAATGACAAAGGAGACCTACTTGGAATACTTTGAGGCCTATTTAAAAAGACTCTTTCCCCAGGAAATCTTACAGGCTCATTTCTAGAAAATATAAAGGGACCCTTGCTGTTGCTGTGCAAAAGCAAATGCTTTGAAGTGATTTGAGCTGGAGAGACCACAATGGAGCAGAATGATTTAAAAACTGAAAACTGATGAAAAAAGAAAGATACATAATCAACCTAAGTATAAGTATAGACACTCCAAATGTAATTTTCATTGTTTTCAAATTTCATCTCTGTATGAGAGACAAATGTCAGCATTGGGTATCACTCTAGTTACTAAACATAATCTAAAAATATTCATCATCTTATGGAGGCGTGCACAAAGTCAGAGCTTCCTGTCTTGGCAGATCCAAGCTGATGTTTGTTTGTTTTAATTGCAGCAGAGACATTTAGCACCGTGCCTGCCTGGTAATGTAGGAAATGTAATGCAAGGCCTTGACATCTGAAAAGTGAAGACTGTCTGAGCTGACTCATAAAAATGATGCTGGGGAAATTGGCAAAGAAAACAAGCCTCTGAAATTCTAAACAAGCTCTTTAAATGCAGAAAAAAAGAATCTAAAGGGTCACATTTGCAGCTTATGTGCTGCAGATAATGTGCTGCACAGCTCCTTCCCTATAAAGCAAAATTGTCACCGTGAGGCAGGGGAAGATTGAGCCTTTTTGTTAGCTGGAGTCACTCTCCTGCAATGATTGCACACAATCAATCTACTTGGGTTTTTAAATGCTTTTTATCAGATTTCAGCCTATTGACTCAAAAATGTGTTTCTTGTCACTGTAAAACTACTGAATATTAAAGAAAAGATAAAATTTTCCAACCTCAAAGCTGTCACTTCAGTCTACAAAAGGCAGTTATTGAAGCCTATTACTGTTTTGGCAGTGCTTGTCTGAAATTCCCTAAAAATATGCCACTAAAATTCAAAGAAAGGACTACAAAAACACTAATATTGAAGATTTATGCTGTAAAATTTGAGTTCATTTGCATATAAATGATTCATTGAATATAGGAGATGTAATGAAAATTCAGGAATCTTAATGTTTACTCTATGTAGAACATCTGATGCGAGTACCTGAATCTAATTACAATGAAAGGAAATCTACCCAGCAGGCTGAATACAAACAAACAAAAATAAATAAATAAATACACATTTGCCGATTACATATTGGGAGGAAAAAAAATCCGTGTACTTCTAATTAGACACAATGGCCAAGGTTATCTACATCACCCATAATTTTAGGGGGCTTTTTTGTCAAAGTTCATTGTCTAAGGAATCTCTGAGCTGGGGAGAGGGTAAAAGTAACCTTTAGGGGTAATTCCTTCACTTTGAAAATTTTGGAACCTCCATGTGCTCACCTGAGGATGGAGAGAAGCTGGGAAATAAGATGTCTGCCTTTCAGACGGCTAACATCAAATGAGTCCAAACCCAGCATCTGCATGAAGGTTTCTGTTCTAAGTATGAGAAGTGTGATGAGTGTGCACCAAATGTGACAATCCCAACCCCTCTTGTCCAGCAAGTATGACCTGCCCTCTCAGGCTGGTTTGCCTGCCAGGAGGCACCTGGGTGTGTTCTGTGCTCATGCCACGTTCCTGTCAGAGGAATGCAAGAGGCTGAAGTTTGATGTGCACAAAAGAACAAAGAGTTGGGTTTGCGCTAAAGCCAAATCAGCAAATATTTTTTTTTTCTGTGACAACTTCTGCTTAACCAGCTCAAGAGGCAGCTGAGCAGAGAGCTGTGCTCCCATGGTGTGAACTGGGATTAGTTTAAGGAGCTGAGTGTGATGCCTTGGGAAGGCTGACCTGGAACAGAGGTTAGACAGAGCTAGAAAATAAAGTAGGTGTTTATTGAAAGACCTCCAGGATACACCTTGGGCAGGACAAGAATCTGGCATGGGGTGCATGCAAGGTAGACCAAAAATGGTCACAAAATGGAAGAGCAGCACGAAGTCTTACATTTTTATAAGTTTTGGTCCATTTGCATCTTGGGGTTTAATAGTCCAATTGCAGCTTCAGGTTGTGAGGTCCCATTCTTCTTGTTCCTCCCTCCCAGCCCACCCTTGTTTGTGCTTTTGGGACTGAAAGTTGTCCTTGGTGTGCAGCAGGAGAAGGATTTGTTTTGTGTCCCTGCTCTGTGCAGAGCTGAGTGACACTGGCTGTGAGGCTCAGAACTGCACCCCTGGGCAGCACAGAATCTGAAATACATAAAAGATTAGACTTAAGGCATCAAGTGCAGTTGCTGGGTTGCCACTTCCCTTTCTTCACCCCCTTGCTCGATGCTGTGCTGGCACATCCCTCTCTGTTTTATGTCTGTTAGAATGCCAACTGTGCTTAGGCATGCACACCTGTACCACAGAGGAACTGAACAAAAAACATTAAATAATCTTTCTCCTGTGTAGGGAAAACACCAAGAGGGAGAAAGAAATCTACAAGGAGTCTTGCCATAATGCAAAGAAGTTGTTAAATGGTCTTGTCACTTCATGACAAAAAAGAAAGCTCTCCTGAAGTGGGAAAATGCATTTTTATGAGTTTACCTGTTTGCTAACTGCCTAAATTTGAACAATATGTGGCTGCAAGCAGGCAAGAAAAGTGTTATCTCAATGAAATTGCTTTCCCACAGCATCATTTGTCACCCGGACAGAGGTCACATGCAGAGGAAGAGCCTGTGAGGAACTCATCTTGGACTGACCCAGGTGGTTTCACCAAGTCTCCTTTGCTTGGGAATCTCTTGGAATACTATCATCCACGTTGTACAGCAGGACAGCTCTGACAGTGCCATTTCTAACAGGAAAAGTACTACAGTCTAGCTTTCCATTAAATGGTTTCGATATTTAGCAGCTCCTTCTGGGTACACCTCAAACTCCTTCTCACTGGACTTTCCCAAGTTTACTTGGACAAAATCTGCACCATTAAGTTTTAACAATTTTTTTTTTAACTAATTATTAATTCATTATTTTCTGGACTGTGTCAACACTGCATGTTCTCCACATGGCCAGGAATGAGCTGCCAAAAGCCTGTAGCTCAATAGCAGCTGCCTTATCCAACGTATCTGCCTCACATGCTGCAGCATGTGGCAACAAAATTAGGACTTCCTGCCAGATTTGGCAAATTTCTGCTTCCCAGAAAGGCTCTCAACTCATGAGATTGCCAGGAACACTCATTAGATAAGGTCATATTTGGCTGCAGTTGGCAAAAACTTAATTAAAGTAACTCCAGCTGTAGTAATACCAGTAGTAGGGAGTTTGTGGCAGATGCAGCGAGAATTTTAGTCTGAAAAACACCTTTAGTAGTGTTCTCCAAGCCAATTCCGCAGGGATAAATGACCTGAGATATAAGTTTAAGATGAGAAATATGCACAGGCAGTAAAAGTGTGGGTGCTGGTATGAAGGAAATAATGTCGGAGTTGCCTTTACCTGGTTCTCAGCTCAGCTGGACATAAATATGCACAGTAAATGTGCACTCTCTTTTTTTTTTTTATATCTCTAAATCATTTTCCCTCAACTTTATTCTTTGTATCATAAACCTTTTTAACTACCCCAAAATTTTCTTGCTTTGAGTTACTCACCTTCTGAAGGAATTTTCCCCAAAACTTTAGTTGCTCAGCCACGGTTACCTTCATAGATCAGGTGTGACATGAAAATATCATAATAACAGATATAAATTCCAGGAACAACTTCTTGTGATTTCAGTGCAGAAAGTTCATATCCAGAGTAGGAAAATTATTCTTTTATACAGCTACATTACACTTCTTACCTGGAAGTGCAGGTACTTGATAAAGTTAGATATTCATATTGTATTTCATGCACATTTTATAACTTGATTTGGCATTTTTTTAAGTGGAATCTGTGGCAGCCATAATAACTAAAGGCTCACAGATTATTCTGCACAGGAATGTGCCCATTTTTGCTCAGTTTATGAATACTAATTTAGACGGGCTGAATTTGTGACTATTGATTCTATAACTTTTGCTAACCATAAAGGGCTTAAAATTAAGTGATCAATTGAATGGTGACCCTCTAGAGAGGCTTTGGCTGTTCAGCATAAGTCTAAGAAGTTTTACATAAGTAGATTTTAACTACATTGCTTGTAAAATAACTGAATAAATCAAGGTTATTTTAACCTTGTTCATTTAAATTAAAAAAAAAAAAAAAAAAAAGGAAACTGTGTGTTTAATGCAGAAAATTGTGGAGTAAAATTGCATTTTACTCCTGAAATATGTTAATTTATAGTATTGTTATTACTATGGAAATTTATACGTATTGAAATAACACTGACAAAGGTGATTTGTACAAACCAGTGTTACATCCCACGCTTCTGTCCTTAAGCGGCAGAGGTAAAAAAAGACGGAAAATATAATAAATTCTTGGCAATATCTCTGACTATTGTGGCAGTTTGTTCCTTTGTGACCTTTCTATGCAACTACCCCAATTTCAGCAACAAATAAAATGATTTTAGCAAAAATGGAAACAGATGTACCTCTCAATTTCTATTTAAGGCAGCTTGCATTCTAGAGTAATTTAAATGTGATGCTAGAAATTAGGATAGCAAAAGTAATTGAGCCTTTGTAATTTTAATATAATTGTCTACAAGTGAAATTAGGAGAAACCAGTTAAGATGAGTGCTTGAGGAAATGCAGTCAATAGGGAAACTGTCAACAGGGCACATCCTGGTTTCTAAAGCTACCCTGAAGTCTTAAGAGTTGAATTCTGTAATGGAATGAAATTAGCATTAAAATTTATATTAACATGATAACTTTTATAGTCAAGTTACACTGTCCAGCTGTCCCTACCAGAGCTTTCCTCTCCTTTGAATGCAAGCTTCCAAGTCCACATGCTTTGCAGATGCGATTTATTTTTCATTTACCATAAATAACATTACTACTTGTCCCAGTAATTTTATTTGGCCTTTTCCCACTGCAGTTGTCCAAAGGTGTTTGATAATCCTCGTGCTACTGCACAAGAATAGTTTTCATAGAAGGTTTTCTCCAAAGAGATACTCATCACTGAGAAGGCAGGGGACACGAGTGCCTGGCTGTCATTTATTGCACAGAAAGCAGTGCTGCAATTCTCTGTCATTGCATCATCTGTTCAGCCCAGGTTATTCACTCCTCTGCATTATCGAGATTGCATTCTTCCTCCCCGAGAAACAGCAGTAACAATTTCCAAAATGACAGCTTAAGTGACTCCATGGCTCTTTATATCTATTCAGAACTCTTGTCTCCTTGCAAATTTTCATTGCTTTCTTTAAAAGCAGCTTGTGAGAAATGCAATAAATTATTAATGCTACATGTCATAAAATAAAATAAATACTTACCTTTTGAAGAAGCAGATCCACTAATCAAGAGTAAATGAATGCACGTGAATTATTCAGAGAACCTCAAATAGTGCAACTTGTACTCAAATTGAATATTGTGAATAGAAAATTTGCAACATAACAAAAAGAACTTCCACTCACATTAACTCCTCCATTTTCATAACAGGAAATGGGATTTTTATTCTTTTTAATCAGAGTAAACATTTTGCCCACCTTGCAAACGCAGAAAGGTCTAGGGTAGGTTTTGGCACTTTGTCACCTTTAAGCATCCTCCTAAAGTAATGTTTATGTTGATGAGAACAGTTGTTGGGGCAGGTGTTGCCTATTTCAAAGGAAGCAGGTAGGGCTCTATTCCTAAGCAGCAGAATTATGTCTCACTTACTGGGAGCTGCAGGTTGGCACTCGTTGAACAGCTGTGCAAAGAACATGGGAAATGCCACCACTTGTTGGGAGAAAGGGAGCACTGCTGAGCTGGCAGCATTTCCAACCAGTGAGTGACAGCATCAAGGGCAAGGCAGGAATGAGATCTCAGGCAATTAATTAAAAACAGCTCCTGCAGCCAGAATTTGATTCCTCCCTCTTTACAATCTATTCATGTCAATGAAGTTTCTGGCGCTGCTTCAGGGATTTTTCACTACAGCACCCTGTTTTCCACAGTGTGGTGTTTATCCCTCCCAGATATTTGCATTCCCCAGCAGTTTTCTTTCGGGGAAAAAACACCCCAAAAAGTAGCTGTGCCACATTTCTCAATGCATCTGCAAAATCTTGTCCTTACAAACAGAAGGCTTACACATTCTGGGTTATCTTCAGATTGTCATTTCCTTTAGATGTTTTTATTGACTAGATTCTCCTGGATTCAAATGGACCTGCCCAAAAACAATGAGGAATGACAGATTGGTAAAAGCAATGATATTTTTCACAAGGAAGTAAAGCAAAGGATAGAGTTTGTGATTTTATTCCTCACTGGTTCAGTGATCCAGCCTCAAATCTTTGGCATAGTTAAGTTTCCCTTCTCAGTTCAGTTTGCTCATTCAGTAAATTCCTGATTTCCCAGTATTGCACTACAAACAAAATTTTCTCAAGTGGAAGACAGGTAGGAGGGAAGCAAGATAACTTCAAGAAGACATACAAATAACATCTCAAAATCTAGAAAATAACAGTATTGTTTCAGACACACAGTGCCTGTCCTCATTCATTGGGGCTGGAGAGCTGCTGGAATACTTTGGAACAGCCTTTATGTGAACCTGAAACCAATGCTGATATTTTCTATATCCTGGTATCAGTGTAACCTCTACTCAATTATTGAGCTACTCAATAAATCACACAGCTTTGTTTAATTTAAGCAACATCAACAACCTGGAAGTACTGCACTTCTGAACAGGATTTGAAACTGCAGATGCCATTTGGGAATCTGAGATTTGGCAGGCATTCCTCGACCCATGATCCTATTACCAAATTAATGCTCAAATCAAGTAGCAAGTTTGAGACCTCAAACCTGGTCCAATTCCTGTTGAAATCAATGGGGTTTTTTCCCACGGAATTCACTGGCCATCTGTTGAAACCAAATGTGTTTTGTATTTTGTGACAAAAAGAGTAATAAGCAAGAGAATATTTTCATCTCAGATAGTATTTTCCTTAGAGAAAAGCCACAATCTGGAGCTACTGGATTTACAAAGGCCTTTTGTTCCGTCCTGAAGGCACAAAATGTCTCCAAATACCAATATTCCCACTAGCTTTATGTGCCATGTCTCTGGAATAAAGATATTTTTCTGGTTGTGATTCAAAAACATTGCTAGAATCTGCAATAACCTTGAAGAAAACTTTTTCCTGGAGGATATGCCAATTTCCTTCAGAATTTAGCATTAATCTAGGAACATTAAGGACACACCGAGCTCTATCAGATTTAACTGAAATGTAAGAGAGTCACTTAAGTGTTGTTATGTTTTTCTACTCAACTTTGATCATGCTTACATGCCTTCACAGATTCCTTTACAAATTGTTTTAAGCTATGTACTAGGTAAGTGATAGACTATCTGTACATTTATATACATAGAGACAAGATCTTTTTCAATATAGAGTGAGCAGGTCAAAGCAGAGGCAGAGAGAATGTATTTGTCACATCTTCTATTCAATCTCATTTGTTTTTCCATCTACAGGTATTCATCATAAATCTACTAAAACATACTGGAATGCACTGGAAGGGCAGCCTCAATAATGTCAGGAGATTTATGTTATCAGGACTAGATTTTAACAGCAGTATCACTTTCCATTTCAAGCCTGTGATAAAACCTCTGCTGCTGTTTGAGAGCTGTCTGACAAAATATTTCCTTGTTTCAAACGTGCCAGGGAGATGAATGATTGGGTTGGCAGAATGCTGCAGATAAAAGGTTAGGAACATTCTTACTCCAGATTATTTTCTGAGTATAACTTGGGTTGAAATACAGATTATCTCCTTTAAATCTGGAATCCTTATTCATATGTTCTGCTGGGTGCTGGAATTTTCAGGACCTGAGCTATCAGAACCAAAATCCAGTGAAGCTGACTAAAAGACTTTCATGAACCTTCAGTGGACCATGAATCATGTGCTAAAATGCATAAGGTTTCTCTTACAGCACTGAAAATATATCTTGGTTGATTTTATATATTTTATTTAATAGATCTCTCACTACCATCAAAAAGAAAATGTATTTACTATTAGTTAGTAAAAAGAATGATTACTTTGAAGATCTTCCTGTCCTCAGTAGTTTGAGCATGCCTTGCCCTGCTGTCGACATCCTTCACACCACCTTTTTCCTGTCAGGATATTCAACCAAGCAATTTCTTTATTTGTTGTGTATTTTTCATGCAAGAATGCCTCTGGATAGAAATTTCAATTTTTTTTTACAGTGCTCTGCTCTCTTGGTGTGCTTTGATTTTGAGATCAGTGTCTGTCAGGCATGGATCCAATCTCTGGTACAGGCAGAATTTGGCAGCTGCACAGAAGGAGCTCTGGTGGGAAGAAGGAAGGGCTGCCTGGCAGAGAACCCCTTTCCAGGATGAGTTTGGTCTATCCTGATTGTGTAATCTGGGAGGGATTCAGAGCCTAACAAAAATTATTTGTAAAAAATGGTTTAAGTATGATATGGAGAACAAAATCATTGACAATGCTGGAGGGGGAATATCACAATTTCCTGTCTTATCAGTCAGTCATAAAATGTAATTGGCCCAGCTGTACAACATGGCATGAATCATTAGGGTGACATTATCCTGTCCTCACTCATTTCTTTCCTGCTGCATCTCCCAGGCCTGAGGTGGGCAGCTATTTTTAATTCTGAGAGCTCTCATATGCCAGGTCCCACATGAATGGACGCCGTCCTCTATCCTGCTCAACATCTGTCACATCAGCAGCAGGAGATGTTCCACACTCAAGAGCCACTGACACCTGACAATGCAGCTCATTTTTCAGGAGCAAACAGCATCACCCAGCTCGCCGAGTGACCAGAGGAGGAACTGCTGTCTTGGGACTTTCAGAAGTGCTAAAAAACTGGGATCTTTCCTCATGAGCAGGCTCAGCTGCAGCAGAGGTTTCTCCAGCCAATCTTAAATCAATTCAGGACCTGCATCCACCCTGCAGCCACAGGTTCTTTGGGTCCTGTCACTCTGTAATGGCATGGGCAAAGTGGCAATAAACTCAAAAGTGGAGTGATTAGAAGTATATTAGAAAATGATGAGGGTGTCTGACAGGTGAAGAGGAATTAATTGCCCATCAAAGAGCGAGAACAAAACTAGCAAAGGGTTCAGAGTGTGGCAAAAAAGGTGACTCTTCAGAAGGCTGAAGTTCATGTCTGGCATTCCTGCCTACAGCTGCTGTCACAGCTTAGAGCTTAATGGGTTCAAGGGGACACATAGCAAATCCCCTGTAGTTTTTATTAAATATAAGGAACAATGTCAGCTCAGCAAATGCTGAAGTACAAATGGTTGGATCCTGAGAGAGATGCAGGAGGAAGTGCTGTACCCACTTTAGCATTTCCTTAGTGCCTCATTGAGCTGTACCTGGCCTGGGTGAGTCAGACTTGTGGCTTGTAGCCACCCCAGCCTCCCTCCTGGTCCTTGTTCCCAGGCAACCCATCCCTCAGGTTACGGACCAAAGGTCTGGTTGCCAATGAACATGGCACTACAGAATCTGTTTGCACTGGTATAAACCAGAGAAGGATTGTCTAGTTGGTTGGAAGGAACATCTGGAGTCCATCTGGCCCATCCCACCATCTCTGACAGAGTTGAAGTTTGATTGGGTTTCTTGGGGGTTGCCTCATTCAGTTCCTGTTCCAGCATCCCTCTGAATAATTTTTTATTTATAGCTGATCAGAATTTGTTCTTTTAGTCACTTGTTTGCTTCCAGTTCTGTGTTTTCACTGCGTTTGCTTTGCTTAGAATGAGGCTGTTGCTTTCAGCAGCTTCTGGGAGCTTCCAGAAATTTCTGCAGCTCCCAGGTGGGCTGTGACCGGCAGGCTGTGGTCATTTAGGTAGCTCCTGAGTGGGGCTGGAATAAATGGGGCTTCAGGGGCTGCAGGACTCCTGGTGCCAGCTGTGCCCTGGCAGGTGAGGTGTGCCCAGCTGCCAGGTGGGTGATGGGGATGCCCAGGAAGGTTTGGGAGAGCTCAGCTGTCTGTCCCTTGTGAAATACTTGCCATACGTAAAAAACTAGACTGTAACTGCAGTCACTCACTCTGAAATTCTGTGTTTTCTGACATCAGATTTATTGAAAACCATTTCGAAATATCTCTAACTTCTCCAGATGTCAAGCCTTTAAACCAAACACTCAAAACACAATGTCAAGCTCTTTATCTGCAACCAGACACATTGCAAATGTTGTCTTGAAAAGGGAATAATCACACAATTCCTGAAGCTTAAATGTAAGCAGGGCAAAGCTGAAGTTTAATTGTACACCCAGGTAACACCGTACATGTGTGCACTGTAACACGTTAAACACCTGAGCCCAGCTTCTTCCAGGTACAAAGTTTCTTTGTAGAAACAAACAGATATGAAACTTTGGGGAGTTCTCTGTCTGATTTTCACTTTTGTCTTTTCCTCACAGGCACTGAACTGTGCTTCTGTCACAAAGCTGTGTTAGGGATCCAAGTCTGCATTAACAGAAGGATCACCCCGAAGGAGTGACACTTAATTCTGGTTATTGGGTGTTCTTTCACTACCGAACCTTTATTCTGTCTTTGGGAGAGTCAAAGAAAAGAGTCTGTTTGGCACTTGGAAGAGAAATTAAGGGGCGATTTTGTTGTTGTGAACAGCTGCTGGACGGGAAGACCTAGAGGAGATAGAGCCAGAGTCTTTCAGGAAATTGTCTTGGGTTCAATGCAAGATGTATTCTATTTCCCATCTGTTGAAGCTGTCTGGGGAGACGTTTCTTTCCTCATAGCTCTGGGGGAGGGGCTGGGTGCCTTCTATTAATGGGCATCTGTCAAAACCAGCTGGGGCAGTGTTATCTCCTCCACCACCCATCCTCCCTCCAGGGGATATCTGCTGTTAATGGGCCATCGAGGCTCACTGCATGGCTGATACAATTCCATCATCCCACTGGGAGATGCTCCACCGAGGGGGACGAGCCCAGCATTCCTGCCTGGATAAAACCTGGGATTCAGAACACCAGCACAGCCTGTTTGCACTGGATTCCCAGAGGAAGACTGGACCCACCTCAGCACCACTGGACCCTTCTATGGGATCATCTCTGCTCCAACAGAACCACATCTGTCACTCCAGGAGGATTTATTTGGACTGCTCCCAACACCCTGACCAACAGGGTGTCGGGCTGTATCTCTGACTCTGTCAGGGTTTCTAGAGGGGGTTTTTTGTGTGTTTGGTTTTTGTGCCACTAAATTGTATTTTTTTTTTATATTCCTAGTAAATAATTGTTATTCCTATTCTCACATCTTTGCCTGAAAGCCCCATAATTGAAAAATTATAATTATTTGGAGGGAGAGGGTTTACATCCTCCATTCCAAGGGAAGCTCCAGCTTTCCCTGGCAGACATCTGTCTTTTCAAACCAGGACAGAAATGCAGAGGGGAAAAGCCAAGGCACAACAGACAAAGCCAAGGATATTCCAGTTGGATGCAAGAGTATTTTACCATGTGAGTGGTCAGACCCTGGAATAAGGTGTCACAAGGGTTGGGGAATCTGTCATAGGACAGGCTGAGCACTCAGCTGAGCATCCTGATCTGCTTGGCCCTGCTCTGAAGAACAGCGGAGCTGCAGGAGCTCCAGAGGTCCCTTCCAACCTGAATTATTCTGTGATTTTATGAATCCTACTGGTAAGCCTATAATACATCTCTTCATTACTACACATGCAGTAGATTTGAATAAAAGTATTAACAGAAATAGGCTGTGTGAAATTTGAATATCCTACTTAGCATTTCCCTGTTTCTTTCTGCATGTTTTCCCTGTTCATGATTCCCCTTAGTGAAGAGGAAATACTTTCTTGTAAGAATTCCTCAGTACTTCTGGCAGGAAAAAAAATCCTCCAACCAAGACCCCCAAACCAATCTTAATTTGAAACTATAAATTTAGTAATGTGGGTGTTTTTTGTTGTTTTGCTTTTCTGTTTTTGTTGTTGTTGTTGTTTTGTTTTGTTTTTTATGATCAGTCATCAGGGTTCAACATTCACATTGTGAATACAAGGGATGAGGGACAGGGGTTGCTTAGGTTATGTCCTGGGAAAGCAAGAGAACAGAGATCAGCTTGGGGTGGTACCATTGCAATTCTGCTTTATTTCTGATCCAGCAGCTGACACAGTAAATAGGCAATATGAAATCTAGGAGCGGATTTATCATAAACTGTAAATTTCCTGCTATGAGCTTCCTCAGTGTTTCCGTTGACATAAAATCTCAAAATTGTGTTAGAAAGATCTTTGTCAAGAAAAAAAAAAGAAAAAAAAAAAAAAAAGAAAAAAGAAAAAAAAAAAAAGATGGAGGAGCTTTGGAAAGTCAAAAAAGAGCCTTAGATCAGTGTGAGTCTTTTGGGATGTTGTATTTTCCCTAAGATTAATTTAATACAATATGTGTCTGAGGAAAGAGCCTGAAATAGGGTAAATAGCAGTCTCACAGAAGGAGCTTCCCACTCACTGTGTAGGTGTCTCTAAAAACTGATAGGGCATTTTTACTTATTTAATCTCTTTCTCTTCCAGCTTTTCTTCAGTGGGAGTGTTACTAAAGGAAAATACAAGTGGCTGCATAATGTGTCTTTTTCATCACTCTGCTATCAGGCCCTGTACTATACAGAAATTCTCTCTCTCCACTTTGTGCCAGTCCCCAGAATATCTCTGTACATTATAAAAAAAGAAACACAATAGAGATATCTGTTGAAGAAAGGTAGTGAATTTTGTGACACGCTTGGTAGACAAAGAGGAGAAGATGCAAACTGATCCAAAGCCACCTCCTCTGAGCCATTCACAGATCTCTGTTGTACCCAAAGGACACACAGGAGTCTTCCCTCACTTGATCATTTCTCAGAGGAAGCATCTTTCCAGCTCTGATCATTCTTATGGCCCTCCTTGGAACCTTTTCAGGTGCAGGCTATTCTTTGAGGTGAAAGGATCTGAACTGGGTGCAATAACAAGGTGTCCATGAATCATGGTTTGCCTGTGGTGCTTTACCTTGTTATAAAATTATTCACATCTGATTTGACTTTCAGGCTGATACCGAGCTGGTGTTTTCACTATTTATAACACCCCAAAGTCTTGGTGCTGAATTAAAAGAGTCACCTCAGAGCCTGTTTTAGCATTGGGGTTTTTTTGTTTTGTTTTGTTTTTTAATATATGAAATTAGGATTGCTATGCTTAGCCAACATACACCTATTGAGGGTTTGTCACTGAGTGTAGCTGCTCTAACTCAAACTCCTTCTGCAGCTCTTCACAGCTACTTTTTGTCCTCACTCTTTCAGGTGACTTTCTTTTGTTGAGCTGCCACCTGGCTGCCTGAGAGCTCAGCCCTTTCCCTGGGAGTGCTCAGCAGCCACAGGCCCTCCCTGCAGGATGCCATTAGTGACCTCCCCACTTCAGCAGGGCGCATCAGTCATTCCCACAGTTTCCTGTCCATCTTCCAAGCCCTCATTTATCCCTGACGTTCCCTCCAGTGCCACAGCTTCTCGGTTCCTTGCGGAAGCCTCGATGGAGAAATTTGTTGAAAGCCTTTTAGAAACATAAACTGTTATTAACTGCATCACTTTAACTGCACAGATGTGACCTTTGGGGAGAATTTTTGTGTCTGTGAGGTGCAGTTTCCTGTAAGAGAAGGCAGGTAGACTCCCTCAAAGAACATTATTTTTGTCAAGATGTCGTAACAGTTTCTATAGAAGTCTGACTTCCAGACAAGTTATTTCTCCACATCTATCCTGGTATCCTGAAATCTGGCACCGTATTTTTCCCTTCCCAGTGCTCAGTGGTTTTACATCAATGGTTGTTCACTGCTGTGAGTGATTTTTTTCTATCTGACTTTCATTGAAAGTCATAAGTGAGTATGGTTTAGCTCTTGTCACTTGATATTGTTCATAATGTAAAAATGTCCCAGAAACTCCTCTCTAATTATTTCAGCTTCAGACAGATTTGGGGGGTTTTCGAATCCTTTTTTTTTTTTCTTTTGAGAATTCTGGACTAAGAATGGTATCTGTTTATGACACAGGGACCACTTACAAAGAACTTGACTTCTCTTGAATGCTTCTCTTGGAGTATATAGATTGACATGATAGATTTTAAAGGGTTTTCTGCTTTGTGCTTGTTGTTTCTTATATTCTTCTTTGGTCGACTTACTGTGTTCTAACTCCCACAGCTTTATCAGCACTTTATTTTTAATGGGTTTCTTATCCTGTCCAACAAGCTTTAGGGAAGGTTAAAACATTTTTAAGATCTTTAAGGAAATGGAAACATGTTTGAATATAGTAAAATATGCTTATTTTCCTTTTGCTATTTAATTTGATTTCCCTAAAAGGTTGTTTGTTTGGTTGGGTTTTTTTTCTTTTTTTTTTCTTTTTTTCTTTTTTTTTTTTCCCTTTACAATAGTCTATATAATGTCAGGCACTTTGCTGAATAGGGAAAGATTTAATTAGAGAGACTTAAATATTCTGCTGAATCGGGGCTTCATAACTCCAACTTCCCCAGTCTAAGTGATAATGTATTGACTAAGAGGAATAAAACCTAAACACCTTGACAATTAGTTTAAGTTAGTCAAAGAGATCAAAGCTCAATTTAGCGACTTTCACTTCCTTTTTTCCCCTCATTTTCCTTTAACTAATTTTTTGGGCACACTTTTCTTTTTTTCCAATGTAGCATGCAACACAAAATGACCCTGAAAGCAGTTTTCTTCATTTCTGGTGAGTTATGAGTCGAGGGATTTGAAGTGGTTATCATAGTCCTCCCTTCCTTATTGTTCATTAATTAAAACACTGCTGCTCAGATAGAGATTTATCAAGTAAACTGAAACTCTCACTTTCATTTTGGATGACTGGTTTCGGATTTGCCAAAGCTTATCTTGATCTCAGGTCTTCCTTTTAAATTAGTTTCCCTGGGGTTCTGAAGTTTTATCAGATAGGGGAATAGTAAACAGTTGTTCAGACTTCAAGCCCTAATGTTTCACATTAAAGCCACGAAAGATTTGCTCTCCTGCTATAAGTTCCAATTGAAGCAAAAATGCCAATTCAGGATTTTCTTCACAAAAAGATTCTTCTTTGTAGAAAAAGAAAAAAAAATACAAGCCTGAATTTATTCAACGTTGCTTTATTTAAAGATTAAATGAACTTGGAATAAAAACTGCTTACTTTACAGCTATTTATTTGCTGTAATGCACCAAATCTTCCTAACATAATGTCCATATCTCCAGTCAGAACGTACCCGAAATAGCTCCACAGGCATAGAGCATTATGCTATTTTGGTTAGCAATAAGCTCTGCTCTGCATCCCAAACTCACATACCTAGACCTAATTTTGGGTTTGACACAAAACAAACTGGCCAGTTGGGGAAAACATAATTAGAAATGTCTCCTTGCTAACAGGAGGGATTGGCTCACTGCTGAATGATGGATTGCATTAGTGATCCTGATGCCTTTTGCTGGGGATGACTTTGGGATTGCAGGGAAGGTGTGAAGAGTGCAGGAACAGCTTGTAGCTGATCTTCTCAATGAAGAAAGTGTTGGTGATGTATGTGAGGCTTCAGTATTTGTGTATTAAAAGCGGGATAGTCAAGGATCAGGACCAAGGATTAAACTGGGGTTAGGAAGAGAGACTCTGAAGTAAGATTACAGGTGGATTAAGTAATGCTAAAACTCTACAGAGCTCAGGTGATTATTTTGGGGTCATTTCTTGATCCCTTCGTAGCTTATTTGTGCAAAACCCTCATGTATGGTTTTGTCTTTCAGTCACAGTCCTAAACCCTCATCCACTGAAAGGCAGAGAGCTTCATTTAATAAACAGAGCTTCCAGGCCCCAGTGGACCAGCTCCAAACTGGTAGGAATCATTCAACACTCTTGAAACTTCTCTAAATGTCACTTGATCCTTGTACTTTGAATGTGTGCAAACATGTATGTGCCAGTCACATAAATAATAATATTTATTATTCCAAACAAATAATCGCAGTCTCTTCTCAAATCTAATATCCTTGAGCCCATCGAAATGTTCAGCACCATCCTGCTGCCAGTTCATTTCCCCCCTCCCAGACTATGTGTTTGTTTCCCACAAAACACTGATCAAAACAGTTGGAGAGTTTGGCCTGCAGGCAAGGCTTTGGCAACTTCATTTTAGTGCTAAATCTGATTTTCAGTCCCAAATTAAAGGTTTTGTGTTCTCCTCGTCTCCCGACTCCTGCTGAGTTTCCTTCTCCAGAACCAAGAAGCCACTGATTTCTCCTCGAGTGCAGAGGCAGCAGTGCCAGCAGCACTCCTCTAAAGGGTTTGGAACAGGGTGGGAGCCAAGAGCTGGGAGGACTCGTCTCTCACAACTTGTTCAGTGTGCCGTGGCTCTTGGCTGCCTGCTCTGTGTCAGGCTGACATGGGCTGCTGCAGGGTTTCCCACACCATCCCTCCCTCTCCTGTCATCTGAGCAGCGGACTTTGAAATCTTTGAAAAGATTAGTTCTATTTTAAAAGCATTTCATGCATGTGTTCAGTTTCTTTACATCTTAATTCTGAGTATTCACTAGCAATGCCTGCTCCTTCCCTTCCCTTCCCTTCCCTTCCCTTCCCTTCCCTTCCCTTCCCTTCCCTTCCCTTCCCTTCCCTTCCCTTCCCTTCCCTTCCCTTCCCTTCCCTTCCCTTCCCTTCCCTTCCCTTCCCTTCCCTTCCCTTCCCTTCCCTTCCCTTCCCTTCCCTTCCCTTCCCTTCCCTTCCCTTCCCTTCCCTTCCCTTCCCTTCCCTTCCCTTCCCTTCCCTTCCCTTCCCTTCCCTTCCCTTCCCTTCCCTTCCCTTCCCTTCCCTTCCCTTCCCTTCCCTTCCCTTCCCTTCCCTTCCCTTCCCCCTAAATTGTTAAAAAAAAAAAAATCAATCTTTATTTACCTCTTAAGGAAAAAAAAAATATGTCACATTCATAAATTTGAGATTTTCATTTGCAGTCACCAGTTTTGGGATTTCGTTAAGTGTTTTCTGACAAATAAAAGGCATTTCTTGATGTCTCTGAGCTTTAATGGTTTTAATAGAAGCTTAGCAACTCTCATTTGTAGATATATTCTTTGCACAATAAATAATAAAATACGAGGCAATAAAATTTATGAGAAAAAAAAATTGGTGAGAAATCAGTAACAAGCCCATGACAACTGAATGCAATTCATATAAATGTGCCTGGCACAAGGAGCCTCAACCAGCAAATGAATCTGAACTTCCTGAACTGTTCCCTTTTATTTCTGCTCTTCCTTCATATGTATTTTATTCCTGTCAGGAAAGCTTTTGCTCTTCCAACAGTTCTACAGAAGATGTTAAAAACTAGCAGACTTGTACAGTAGCTTCCCTACAGTCTTAAAAAAAAAAAAAAAAGAAAAAAAAAAAAAAGAAAAAAAAATTGGTGGTGCCATCTGGAGCCTTGGAAAGATTAAAGAATTTGCTTTACAGAAATATGTTTGCAAGCTTAAAGGTGTTTTATTCTACATCTTGTGCTATCATCATAATATTAAATCCTACCAACAGCAAATAGAATAGGTGAGGGAAATTTTAATTTTTGGATTAGTTGAATAATAGCGGGGGTAGAGATCCATAAATGTGATTTGGAATACAGGAGCAAATGGTGCATTTCTGTGTTTTTACTGACTTGGGTCTGGTATTTCAGTGTGACAGCAGTTGCAGTCATCTTCTTTAATGCCACTCTGCAGCTCTGCTGTTCTGCACATCACTGATGAACAAAACAGTGGGCTGGAAGGTATTAAATGAGCTTAAGCATGGCATGAGGGATGCTGAAAGGGAGAAATTTGGGATATTGCTGTAGCAACTCTTGGTATCAATGCATTGTTTCAGGGTTTAGAGCCTTGTTCAGAGTTATTTGGGTCTCCTTGAAAGTGCTGCAGTTTTGGCAAAGCCACAAAAAGAAAAAAAACCCAAACCAAAACAAAACAAAAAAACCACAAACAAACAAACAAACAAAAACCAAGAAGAGAGAAAATGAAAAAACAACTGAATGCCAAAGATGGAGTCTTACACTACTAACCCAGAGGGTGATAAAATTTTGAGTTTGAGCACAGCAATGCATTTTCCTGGACAGACATTCTTCAATCACATTTTGGAATTCCTATTGATTTTCCTCGTTACCAGTGGTCAAACCAGGACTGAATATATCTCCTTTATGCAACAGTGCCCTGGAATGGCACTTAGGTGCATCAGCTCAGCCCCCAGTGACACACAGAGCCCAAATTTCCAGCAGCAGTCAAATAAACAATAAACTTCTCATGTCTTAGGCAGGTAACAAGAGCATCAACAAATCCTTCAGGATACTGCCTCATGTTACACCTTTCCTTCACAGAGGTGTCCTGGAGCAGAATTAATTTAAAATATGCTCTCTTCACAGTACAAGTAACAGCATCTGCTTTTCTTTTTTTTTTTTTTTCTTCCACATAAACCTGTGCAACTACAGCCGCAGTTAAATATATATATTTATAAATATATACAAATGAGCCTGTGTAAGTACTTGCAGAAACGGGTACAAAATCTATGCAAGGCTGCATTTGTATCTAAAAGTGTTATGATTTCTGGGGGGATTGGTGTGTGTGGAACATTTTATTCTAAACAAACATTCTGTGTGTTTCCATAATATTTTTGTACTAAAACCCTTGGTTTCTGCCACACCACCTCCCTCAGCTCTCCTACTCAAGAAAGCCACTGATGTCTTTTGGGGAAGTCTATAGGACTAGTATGTCATCAAGTGGTTAAGAAAGGGAAATACTCTGTGATTCAGCAGAAGTAAAACAAGGAATGGTCTGAACTTGAAACTAAAAAAACACTAATCAATTGTTGGAAATTTTAGGAAAGGTCTGAAACATGTCTTGTATTCCAATTTTCTGCCTTTTAAAGGTCTTGCATTAAATCAGGGATTATTTTATAATCCATTATGCTTGCTACCTATTAATGTAAAAGAGGCCGTTTCTCTTCCATTTAAAATTTGGAAATCGATATTTCAGGTTTCTCTCTCAATGAGGTAGAGTGATGTCGCACACCCGAGTGGATGTTTCCAAATTAGGAAAAAGGCTTCAGTTTCACCTCAAGACTTTTAAGGGAGACAAACTAGAATCTTCCATGCCCTTCCAGCTGTGGTTGGCTGAGTGAGGCACCTGTTGGTCGATGTAGCTGCTCCTCAGAAATGCAGCGACTTTCTACTGCCCTTCTAAAACATTAAGTACTTAAGAACGAGCACAAAGACCCTCAGTGCTTTTTGGGGTGTCTTAGCCAGGTGTAAGGGGCTTCCCTTACACGGCTTGTTTTGGTTTTGTATTGTTTGTTATTTTCTCATTTGTTAAAACCTTCTGCTTCTCAAAGCACATCTGATCAGCCATCTGGCAAAATATCATTAAGCCATTTCTGAGAAGTTGCCGGCCAGCCCTCAGGGCTTGGTACACCTTTGTGGGGCTCATTACAGGCTGGCCTCGTGTAAGATTGTTATCAGGGTGAGAATCAGGCAACATTCCCGTGAGCTCGGTTTTCCCATGAATTCCAGAAAATTCTGCATCCCTCTTCGTGTTATCTCTGGGCCCTCCCCAGCCCCAATGCCGCCAGCAGTGAGGCCAATCCTCACCCTGCAAAGGGAAGAGCTGATGGGGAGCCTTTGTCTCTTTGTTCCTGGTTTTTTCTCTGCCTGCTCCTTGGTTCTTTTCCCGGGACAGCATCCCTGTGCTGCCCAGCACTGCCCAGTTTTGGCTGTCCAGGGATGGATGGCACACCAGCAATTTGACCCCCTGGCTGGTGCACTGTGCTGTCTGAGAAAGCCACGAAAGCCCAGAGCATGTGGGAGGCTACAATTTGTGTTTATCATTCATATTTTATGGGTAACAACTTGGATTTTCAGTTGTGGAAGCAATAGCAAGTGATAGCTGGGAAGCTGTCAGAATCACTGAAGTGTTTAGCAGTGTTATTCCAGTGACTGTGCTGGAGACTATCTGTGGAATCCGAAGCCATAAAACATGACTGAAGTCAGGTCCCTTGCTTATCTGTTTAAAATGGTCGAATTCTCTCTCTGGAGACAAGTATGTAGGAAGAAGTAAAAAAGAAAAAGGTATCTGAAGACTGAAAAGATATCTATTTTCCAATACTTCGCTTATTTAGCATTTAATGCCAAAATATAAAAGATATAATGATAGAGAATTGGTTTGGAAAAGCTCAACAAGTCACCAGGACCGTCCCTCTCCTGTGAGGTGCTATCAGCTGCCTGTCTAGGCAGTGGGCTCCACAATTTACCTCTCTCAGCTATTGCAGAGATTTTGGAAATGTCCCATCCCAGCCTGGCTGCAGTATTGAATGTTCCACTGCTGTTTATTGGGATATTGTGGAAAAATTGCGGGGAGAGAGATAAGAGGTGGTGCTGAGTCTTGGCAGTCCTGACTTTGACATATTGCAGCTGTGTTAATATACAAAGAGTGGGAACAGCCTTGCCCTCACAGCTGTGGGTGTCATAAAAGAGTGAGTGAGCTGGGGGCTGTGAGTTGGAGCGTGCTGGTCCTGCTGAGAGGAGGAAGGGACAGGAGGGAGTGCCAGGGACAGACAGGGTGAGGTGGCCGTGCTGGGGACAGGAAGGAGTGAGCTGGAATTGCAGAAGGAGGAGAGAAGGAGGAGAGAAAGAGCTAGAGCTGTGTGCAGCTGCCCGCGGGACACTAAAGAGAAAAGGTATGAAAGCCCTCTAGATAACGAGGTGCTGATGCTTGAAGCCTTCTGGTGTTTCACTGGGGCACTCTGAGTGTCGTGGCCGTCTGCACAACCACAGCAGAGCTTTAGGTGATGTCTGATCCCAGTCTGGCTGCAGCACTGAGCGACCTGCTGCTGTTTGTTGGGATATTGTGGGTGTGGAAAGCACCCACACCCCACCCTCCTCCTCTCCGCAGTGTTTGCACCATCAACACCGCCGTGGCTTTTGCTCCTCTCCATCTTTCAGTTTATCTCAGCAGAGGAAGAATCCTCAGACTCACAGGAGCAGGGAGCTGTTATCTCCTCCTGCTCAGCCAGCCTGGTGTCCCTCACCCTGAAGGCTCTGGAGCTGAGCTGCACAGGCGCCCACACACTGCCTGTTAGCACAGCATTCCTGACAACTCGAGAATCTTAATGTTGATGCTCCCTAATCAAGTAAAATGGCTTCACTGTGTGAAATTCTCCCGCTGGAGCAATGCTGAATACTGAGTGGCCCCGTGGATTTATCGGGGATAATCTACTCCCAAGTGAGACTGTGGGTTACCCAGGCGTAGTGGAATATTTCCTTATGAGGACATTGGAGGAGTCATACCTTGAATATATCTCGGAGCTGCACTAAATCTGCAAAGCTCAATGTTACGAGGTTCTGGGTAAAACTTTTCTTGGGGGGCAACACAAAAAGGATTGGTGGAGGATGGTGGTGTAAGGATGTCTTCGGTACCAGCAGGAACATAAATGGAGGCATGGCTTGGACATGTAAACTGCTGTTAGGGAGTAGTAGTTGGGTAAATAGCATGGAACAGGGCAAGGAGCATTTAAGCATTACAGAAAATAAAATGTTTGTATTATAGCACGATGATTGTGTCAATAATCTCACCTAGTTTACTGTAGTCTGAAGTCTGCGAAGCACCAGAAGAGTTTAGGAGCCAGTTTTGAAGTCTGTATGGCACAGCAAGCTGTGTGCCTGGAAAGATTTAACTATCCTGAGAATGCCACAAGTGATGTAACCAGGCTTTGAGAAGTACAAAGAATGAGGATGTTGCATTATCTTCCTCTCAGAGGATTTGTTGTCCACCCTGCTCTAGCAATGCACTTCGCTGCTCCTTTATTTGACTGCATTGTCAGATATTAACAGATTTTAACTGGTGAATTTCGTGGCTGGTGTCAAATGCACTCTTCTGGGGAGGGGGGTGGAATCCAGGAGAGTGAATATTCTGTTTTACTTTATGCAAGAAAAAATGTATAGAAAGATGAGCAAGACTTAAGAATAGGAAAATATAATAGATGTACAGAATGGATGTATTTCATCCTGCTCTGCCAGCTCCCCAGTTCTGATTTGACTGTCAGCCTGCACATGAAAGTTTTTATAGTACCTTGGGGAGATGAATAGAGACAAAACTCAGTAGCTGGGAAGAAACAGGATGAGGAAATGCATTCTGGACCATGCTTTCAACAAATTCCTTCATTTAGGAGAAAGAAGAGTCTTGTTTCTTAGCTAAAAAGGCCATATTTTGGCTAGTGTGCTCTCCAATTCCTGCTATCTGTGACCTAAAGAATGTACATTAATATTATCTAAAGAGGCTGACCACTGATGAGCTGGAGGTTAATGAGTTAAGGGGTGAGGATTCTCCCTCTTTGCTTTTTTTGTTTTCTGTTTCTGATCTCCTCCACTCTTCTCTGAATATCTGGAAGGACTCTCCTCTTATAAAACCAAGAACCTCCTGCTACACAAGTCTCATCAGATTCTTCAGGTGTCCCACACCAGATCTCCAGGACTGTAGTTTTGCATTAATCTACAAGCTGCCTTTCCTAAAAGGGCAGCAGCCTGCTAATTGCAAGATGTTCTCCTAAAATTTCCCGATCATTTCAAGCTTGTAAAAAGCTGTGTCTAAAATATTATATATATATATATATATATATATATATATACAGAACTGTTTTACACTAAGAGATGATCTCAAAATTTGCTCCACTTTTTTACTAGCAGATCTACTTGGGAAATTACCAATTACCCTATAAATCTCAGGTTTTGGTCCCTGATGCAGTTTAATCTGTTGGTACAAACAATAGAAATAGTATTGGTCGTGGTTACGTTGACAATACCCTATTTTTTGTTTGTTTGTTTGTTTATTTTAGGGTTTGTTTGGTTGGTTTTTGTTTTGTTTTTTTTTGTTTGGGGCGGGTTTTGGGTTTTTTGGGGTTTTTTGTATCTGCACATGTAATAAAACTGGCTGGACTGCTGAGATGTGCACTTAGGGATGAAAGCCCTGTTTTAAAAAGCTTTAGAGGTGTCATCCTTCAGCGCTTTATCTGCACATCCTGGGAGTGTCTTTGCCCCCCTGGGGAAGCAGAGTGTTTTTCATGCCATCGAGGCACTTCCCCTGCCTCCCACCCAGGACGGGAGCGCGGAAATGCCCTGGGAATACTGAATCTCTCAGAGCTGCATCCCTGCACAGTTCCTGCCATGGGAGAGCCCCAAAAACGATTCTCCTGCTCCAGGCTAACTGCTCTGCCCCCTCAGCCACAGCCAGCCTGCTCCAGATGAGGAAATTCCCAATTATTTAGACCAAGTGTAGTAACAATCCCACAGCAACTGGTAAGGTCAAGGCAAGGATCTGCTCCACTTCACTTTCAATAAATCCAGGTTTATAATCCATTGCCATTGAGGCTGTAGTTTAGTAAATGCTGCAGATGTGGCAGAAAAAGCTGTTTTCTATCAGATTTAACACTGTTAAAGGCATACTAAATCCGTGAGTTACTGTGTCTACACATTTTAACAGTCATAGAGAGGCTGCACACTTTTCAGTGTTCTTTTATTTTAGTAAGCCTAAATTATTTTAGTCTGGGGACTGAAATAAATGGAAACATGGCTTTCTAATAATTCACTTACAGGATTTCCAGAGAATAAAAACACATAAACACCTTCTTCTCTCCATAGTTGAGGATCTTCCCTCTTCTTTTCCTCCAACAAAACCAGAAGACAGGCTGCATGAATTCAAGCTGCTATGCTTCCTTCCATGGTCAGAATAATGAGCAGAAAAGTTCTAATGCATTAAAGTCAGGTGGAAAATAGAAGGGCTGTGAAGATCAGACATGGGTTTGTGTTCAGAAAGCCTAAACAAAGACCTAAATCTCACTGTTTAAGCAAGAGATATAAAAAGAAAGCAGAAATAGCTTAAAGAGTATTAATTATTAAACTTAATAATGGGAGAGAAGAAACCAAATGACCTTCAGAAAGCACAGTGTCCTTGATTCTGAGTGCTTGCTATTCCCATCCCTCCTCTCCACTGGCTTTGCTCCACACACTACTGGAGTTCTTGCACATTCCCTGAAAATTACAAACATTCCAAGGCCTGGCATGACCAATGCGTCACCTGTTATTTCTATTGTTTGTACCGACAGATTAAACTGCATCAGGGACCAAAACCTGAGATTTATAGGGTCATGACTTCTTGGTAATTTCCCAAGTAGATCTGCTAGTAAAAAAGTGGAGCAAATTTTGAGATCACCTCTTAGTGTAAAACAGTTCTGTATTTCTTTTTTTCTTTTTTTTTTTTTTTTTCTTTTTTCTTTTTTTTTTTTGACACAGCTTTTTACAAGCTTGAAATGATCAGGAAATTTTAGAACATCTTGCAATTAGCAGGCTGCTGCCCTTTTAGGAAAGGCAGCTTGTAGATTAATGCAAAACTACAGTCCTGGAGATCTGGTGTGGGACACCTGAAGAATCTGATGAGACTTGTGTAGCAGGAGGTTCTTGGTTTTATAAGAGGAGAGTCCTTCCAGATATTCAGAGAAGAGTGGAGGAGATCAGAAAGAGAAAACAAAGCAAAGAGGGAGAATCCTCACCCCTTAACTCATTAACCTCCAGCTCACCATTCCTTACACAAGGAATGTTTCCTGACAGCACAGAAGGTCAAAGAAATAAGATCAGAAATTTTTCATCTTGATACCTTTGTCATAGTGTTTTAAGTGAGGACTATTTGTTCTTCCAAGCCCATTTGCCAAGTCTGTGCAAAGTTTCTGTTCAGAGACAGGACTGCCCAAAATTCTGGGACTCTGGGAAACAGTGCATTAATGCCAGTGAGGAACCTGGAGAAGGTCAGCTGCCCTCAAACAGCTCAGGGAGATGCACGGGTGATATCACATTTCTCTGAGAGGGAAATACAGTTTTTGCTCAAGAAACATATGAAAAATTTAAAAATGATGGTGTGGTTCCCGCACATAAGGTCCACGTGCAGAGTCCTAGGCTGTTTCAGTGAGTGTGCGTCTCAAGCTGTGTGGAAAAAAAAGAACACAAGTCAATGTTGTGGTGGGAGAATATCAACGGGGGTTATAGACAGAAGAGGTTTTTAAGTTGGCTTTTTTTTTTTTTTTTTTTTTCCTCCGGAGGTAAAAGCCTGCTCTTTCATTTCATTCCCTTTCCTGATACATGACAAATCTCTTACTGCGAGGATTCCTCACCAGGCTCCCCTCAGTGAGAAAAAGAAGTCGTTATCCTGCTAAAACCCTTCAGATTTCACTCAGGAATGTTTCAAATCTTTCTCATCCTCTTAAGTTTTTTTTCTTTGTAGCAGTATGAACTGTTGCTATCAAAGCAATCACCTAGTCTGCGTGTGAACAAAGAAAAGCGTTTCACATCGTGATACAAACAGCTCAGACTGCTGGGTGCCTCCTCTGCCTAAATAATGCCCTGATGCCTGGGAAGCACCTGGAAAACGGGAAAAGGTGCAAGGTCATTCTGGAAGCTGTGTAGGAGAAAATACCAACTTACTTCACCTGCAACTGAGCTAGAAGTGATTAGTCAGGGTGGTGATTGCTTTGTTTTGTTTTTTGAGTTTTGTCTGTTAATTTTTTTTTCTCTTTTTTGTATTTTGTTGGGGTTTTTTTTTTCTTTTTTTTTCTTTTTTCTTTCTTTTTTCTTTTCTTTTTTTCTTTTGTCTTTTTTCTTTTTTTATTCTTTTTTCTTTTTATTTTTATCTTTTTTCTTTTGTCTTTTTTTCTTTTTTATTCTTTTTTGTCTTTTTTCTTCTTTTTTCTTTTGTCCTTTTTTATTCTTTTTTCTTTTGCCCTTTTTCCTCTTTCTTCTTTTGTCTTTTTTTTTTTTTTCCTTTTTTTTCTTTATTTTTTTTTTCTTTTTTTCCAGTAAGTTAACAATTTTAATGGGAAAGTGCCTGGCGTTTAATAGCATCACATCACGACATGAGACAGCTTTATCAGGGTGCCAAGTGGTTCTCAGCTGGCAGGCTTGTAACTGCCGTGGTGTTAAACTGAGAGCTCCATCTTCCTTTGAAAGGGACACAAATCTTCCCTTAAGATGACACGGGTTTAGTTTTTGTCATCTGCTTTGCAAGTCTTGCTGTCCTACCCGGATCCTTTAGGCTCTGAGATGTGTTCAGGACCCCTGAGCAGGCAGTGGCAGATATTTACCCTCCACAGGGAGAGGAAGTGCAGTGTAGAGCTCCGCTCCTCTCTGCTGGCTGACACCGAATCAGCCCACGGGTTGTGCCCACAGACAACACAGTTGACAGGCACATTTTCACAATTAGAATCCTTGGCAGACACACAGAAAGCGCTGCTGCTGCTGCCCACCCTGCAAATTTTCTATTGGGAACCAGGAAATAGATCAGGATTCGAGATTCCTTTGCTTTAAGGATGAGTTGAGAGCAGCCCATGGCTATGCTAAATAAGATGGAGAAATCCATCCAGATGTTTTGAGATTCTCTGCCAGGAACCACTGCAGAATCACACCTTTTGGAAGGCCAGTTCTGTTTGGATTCTTGACTATTCTGACACCCTAGTAAGGTCCTGCTCCGAGAAACAGAAAGTTTCCTTTCTCTTTTGAAGAATTTCACACTGTTTCTATGCTGTTTATTTATAATGTTTGTTTTTAAGGGCAGGAAAAATAGTACTTCAAATCTTTTCTAGGGGTTGACATCAGCTGAGCAAGGGTAAATTAAGGCAGAGTTGGATTTCAACAGTGAACCATTTAAAAATATGGTTTCTCAGGAAGAGTGATTTTTCACATGGTTCTGCGTCAACATATCCATGAACCATCAGTTCAGCACTTGACAACACCACTGTTACAGACAGCTGTCATATTTACAGTTTGCCACTTTGATCTGGTGTTGTCACATCATGGATTTTATATTTGAATTTGACATGCCAGGCTTTGCAAGTTTTCAGGAACTTAGGGAACGTGAGGGTTTCTTTTTTCTCTGATGGAATATTCGTGAACATGGGAAGGTGAAAAAGGAGTGGCGCAAACAAAGAGTGTTGCATTAAGTTGCTCTGCCCGTCTGGAAGAACCTCTTAACATAAATGATGGCATTAAACAGAAGCAGATCTCTCAAAAAATTAAAGAGGAATGCACAAACAACAGCCCTCCACTAATGACCTGCTGAGCCCCATCACAGGTAAATTGTGGCCTCGTGTTAGGTGTCAATCAGGTGTTGGATTTGTGGGGCAAGGATTCAGAAACCCAAAACAACCACAAAAGCAATGACCTCTGACACCACAATTAGTGGATTGCTGGGTTCCAACACAATTTGATTCACTCCTTTCAGCTCTCAAACTGCCCTTGGAAGACAGCATGAGCTTCTAGCAAAATCTACCTATATTTTGTTACCCTTCTTCACAGAGGAACCAAGAGCTAACACTTGTTTGATTATGGGATAGGAAAGAGAAATGCTAACTGTGCTCTATGGTGCTGCAGTTGACAATTTCACAAACTGCTGTCTCAGTCAGATTTTCTGATCTTTAAAACTCTGAGCACAAACCTGGACCAGTAAGTCACCAGTAGAGTTTCCTGCTGGCTAAGACAAGTGATGATTCAAAAAATATTCCAGGTTTTTCCTTGGCTCCAGACCTGAAAGGAGAATCTCAACTCATCAAAAAAGGGACTCATTATAGAAAACCATCCTCCACCACTGAAAATATTTCTACATTTTAACATAATTCTGCTCAAAAATGGTCTGCTGAATGCAGCAGTTTCCTGGGTAGCCAATCTGGAAAGCTGCATGGTGTGTACAACAAAAGGAAATTCTTTGAAATTGGTTCCTTAGGCTGCTCTGGGACTTTAGGGGGTCTGTTTAATTGGCAGGGCTTCTCTCCATCCCACCCTGCTCGGAGTTGGAGGCTCCTGCATCGGCCCCAGCCACGTGTGTGGGCTTGTGCATTCAGCTCTTGGCTTCTGATGAGTTCACCCATCTATGGAAAAAGCTTGGTCCAGGTGGCAAACTTAACTGGGGCCTTTTCTCCATCAGTGCTTTTCACCTTTGCAATACTTGAGTCCGGTCTTCCTCAATAATGCAGGAGGATGGTGAGGAAGAGGGAGATTGAGTATGTGAGGGAAATACAAGAATGCTGTAGCAAAGCCGGGATGATTTTAGACATGTTCTTCTGTCTCCTCCTTTCATTTCCAGCCCATCTATGCATGGCAAGAGTGAATGAGTTAATGTCAGGTCTGGAAAGGTATAAGTCAAGATGAGTGTAACTAAGAATTATGAACAACACAGACGAATTCCACTGCATCCATTAAAGTGAAATGTGCTGTTAAAAACCCTGCACATAAAGGATAAAATGTGTCAAGACTAAAAACAAACAAGCAAGCGATTCTTAACCTTATTAGGGTCTGATGCCTTTCTGTCTAGAGGGCTTAATCTTTTAATACAGAGCTATAAAGAACAATTACTTTTTATAGGTTACGATTACAATCTAAGATGATTTACTGTTGGGTTTATATTGCTGATGAGAGCTGGGCTGTTAATTTTACTGGATTTTTTTTGATTTGGTGGTCTCACTTGTTCAGACTCTCACTGCATTTTCTGTTACCTAAAACTCCTTCATGCTTCCGTGTCAGCAAGTAACTCAGCTATGTAGTACAATTTGTTGAGGATGTAGCAGTAGAAAAAGCATTGCCCCCTTCAGAAGTGACATTTGGTGTATTACCTGCATGTGCAGTATTGTCAGGGGTGTAGTTTCTGACCTGCAATGCATTATCTGCTCCACTGACTTTGGGGCTGTTTATCACCAGTGACATATTTCTCTGCAGGAGCCTGCCATTCTTCTTGTGTCTGCTTTAAAACCCTAAATGCAGACATCCAGTCTGCATTTTCGAGAGTGGAATGAAACCAGATTTTTCTTTTTTCCTTTATTATTTTTTTTTTTTTTAACAATTCCCTTCAACATTGTCAGTTAAACAGGGTGCTTCGTAAGCTGCTTTTGCTACGGTAACAAATATCATGTTAAAGAGCAGAGGCACAGTAAGAGTGAAATTAATTATGTATGCTTTATGCTTGTCCAACTAACCACACTGTATTCCCAATGAAATACTTAACACATCTGTGCATTCCTAAAGTCAAATAACATCACTATAATTTGAGACTTATTTTGAAGAGCGAAGGAAAGGTTTTGTTACACCTCCAGGAAAGCCATTCTTTTGGAGGGGGATTTTTTTTCATTTGTATGCTTTGATTGTGAGCTACTTAATTTAGTCAAAGATTCTAATTGAGCTTCTTGGCAGACTGCCTGATATTTGGCACAGTAGGAATCTCTGAGTTTGAACCTTTGGGGATGTTTTCAGAGGAACGTATGTCTTCTATTTCATGCTTTATTGTGGCAGACTGATGAGAACTTCTAAAGCAAATGACAGTTGACAGAAAATAACTCACACTGGAGTTTGTTCTCCCACTGTTGCTATTTTAGTGATGAATTTCAGATAGTCTGTTTTGTTTATAGCACATGAGGTGTTGAAATGATGATAATACATGGCAATGGCAGCAGAATAATTCAGTCATGGAACCAGAGGTGAACTGTGGAAAGAACCCTTAAACAGGAATGATTTCTGACTAAGAAATCTGTGGCAATCACTGGGGCAGCCTTCAGTAGCTGAAGGAGTTAAACAAGATAGATGTTATTTGACAGACCAGTGTGTGTCATGGTCTCAGAAGATATAATAGGATGAAATTAAGAAATATGAATATTTAGGCTACAGACAAGGCTATTTCCTGATACTAAGTCCTGTTCTAGCTTGAATGGTCTCTCAAGGAAAAAAAAAAAAAATGCAGCTCCTAGCAGGGAATATTTAACACCATGCTGAACAATATGCTAATCCTCAGAGGAACATTACAGAATTGTCAGCAGGATGAACTAGCTGATCCCTTCCATCTCTGTTCTGTTTAATTTCAATATCTCAAAGTTTCTCCTTGGGAGAATATGAACTCCACAGCCTCATTTTCCTGTTTTCTTGTGAGCTGTCGTGTCTGCAGCCCCGAGAATGACCCAGGGCTGAAGGACACCCTCCTTTGCTCCCCTCTGCCCTTGATTTTCCTCAGCTGACTTGTCAGGGATGGCTCCAGCTGAAGCATTTGAGCTGAATTTGCCCAGTTCCATACTGAGCATCTCTGTGGTGTCAACCAGATGTTTCCATTCTGGAATCACCAAAGATCCAAACTCCCCAAAGATCCAGGGCTTTGCAAAGGGATACACACAAACCAAAACTGACTTTGACTTCTCATCTCCCCTCTGCTCACCAGGGAGAAACTGAAGCGTTTACATCAATATCTGCTCCCTATTTTGCCTCTGGAAACATGTAGGTAATTCCATTTCAATAGACTTGTGTGAAAAACGAGACAAAATTATGCTGAGATAAGGTTTTTAAAATGTTCTGAACCCTTCAAAGCATTGTAGGGGAGATGAAGCTGCTTTTCTGCCAGATCTAGAGTGTCACATGTGAGTGTTACATTTCTGCCAGATCTAGAGTGTTCCTTGGACATTAAGATCTGAATTATTTCTGAGAATCTACCAAGTTTCTAAGAATAGTGATGGCAAACACCAAGAAAGGAGGAGGTCTGGCAATCCAAAAAGAAGGCATGAAGGTGTTTACAGGGGTTTTTTTGGCAGTGAATTGCAAATCTTCAGAATAAGACCAAAGGGGAAACAGAGAAGTCCATAAAGACCAGAGACATCCATAAAACACAGATCCCCAAGCACCACTGATGAGCAGGCAGTTCCTCATTAAGAACTTGTTACAGTACATATATATGGTCTCAATCAATTTGTTTTATTTTAACAGTGCATCAGGTGCTTCCCATTAAATTTGAGGGCACCAAGTACTTAATTGAAATCAGCCTCATATAACCCCTGTACTCAAATATTTTTTTTAGAAGTAATCAACTAAACCTTACCTACATAATTATATACAGAGTAGCATAAAAGAAAACCTAATTGTTTCAATAGTTATAATCCTGTTCATAACGTGTACTGATCAATACACTTTTAATAATTGACCAGTCAATACTGAGGACCATTTTATTCAGAGGGATTTTTAAGTTTTGAGAGTGGAAATAGTCCAAAAGCTCACTGTGCTGATTTTAAACATACAGGGGAAAAAAGGTTCAAAAATCTTTATTTTGTTCTTAGAGAATCTCAGATTTGTCTCTCGTTTTGCCAGAGAAATGCCTATGTTGCTACAGTCTTAATAAAAATACGATATGAAAAAATACGATAAAAAAAAGAAAACTTCAATTTTGAAGGCAGTGCAGTGACCTCAGTTCTCCACTCTGTCACACCCTGAGAAGCTGCCTGCACCTCCCCAACTCCTCCAGGTGACTCTCAGGCACCAGATTGTCTTGGATGTACCAACAGGGGTAAATACAGATGTCAAAGGCAAAACGTGATCACGTTAAATTCATAGTAAGAATTTTCATTTCATTAACAGCCAGGAGGATGCAGTCCCTTCATTCGGACACACCATGAGAACAGACTAAACAGAATCATAAATAAACATTTCTAATAGCCTGACTACTTCTCGAAGCAGACAGGATCTGTTGCTGGAGGATGTAAAAAGGAGGATTATTTAATAGAGTTCTGTAGCTTCATGTGTACATCTGAGCATGTAAACTGCTACAATGCATCATAATGCACTCAAATCCCAATATGCTCTCCGTGGAGCCCCATCTGTTCTCAGTGTGCTGATCCCTGATCACGGCAGACGCCTCACGTGGTGTGAACTGTTTGCTGCGCACAAACCAATGCAGCCTAATTACCAGTCAATAAATTCCAGATACAATCCAATTAGCTGTCATAGAGGCCCTCGTGTTTAGCAAATGTAACTGATCTGTTTCAGCTTGAGAGCTTAAGTGGACCGATATTTAATTTATTTAATTGCGGACCGATATAGTCGGTACATCGTACAATAGAAACAATAAATGCCTCCAAGTACAATCTATTTAGGTTAGTTTGTCTGATAATTCCAGGGGCTTCCTGTGGGAGAGGATACCATGAATGCCTTTGAAGTCCTCTTCCTACCACTCCTCTTGTGGCACTTCTTTTTGCAGGAAATTATCTCTAAATGTGCACAAAACACAGTTAATATAAAGAAAAGTTTAGGATACAGACATAACTCTCCAGTGGATTTTCACACTTGGGCAAACCAGCAGTAGAATGGCTATAGAAAGCCTTTTTTAGAGATTCAGAGGAGGAAAAGAATCGAGTTAATCCACTACAGCACTGGTGGTTTAAAAAACCCAGAATCTCTGTATCTCTGCCAGAGGTGAGGCATTTCCAGAAACACTAAATAACTTCAAGAAAGAAAACAATTAGAAGAAAACAAGGCTCTTCACACTGGGAAAGACAGTGTAGGTGACTGCACGAGTCTGTCAGTACTGCTGCTCTGGGGAGAGATTAGAATCCAAAATCACTGTATAATGAATAGAGTCTAAATGTAAAAAACACACAGGGCTGCCTGGGGAGCAGTCAGTCTGCAGTGCTGGATGTTGGCTGATTAAAAACCAGCTGAGATTACTCAGAAGGTGAGGGCAACATATCACTGCACTGATTCGGGGCAGAGAAAATCCTGAGCAGTAAGGCAGATCTTGTCCCATGTTCTGTGAAATCCCCTCAAGAGGCTTGTGTGGGACTTTTTTATCAAAGGTCATGAACACTTCACCCTTGGCACCTAAACCAATATGTCCATTATCACCAGGTGGAATTACTTTGATTCCTTAATGTGAAGTCTCAAGAGTTTCTATAATCTTTGGCAAGATCCTGATTTCAGAAGAAACACTAACTAATTTTTAACTAAGTGATAATTATAGCTGCACAAGAAATAACTGACAGTTAATTGTATTATTTTTTAACTGTTGGTATTCAGAAACTATCAAACCTGCAAGAAAGAGCATTGCACTCAATCCAAGCTGCCATTTATCCATTACTGTTTGCTAACTTTTTCCAACACTTCACTAAATCTTGTCTGGTGAAACACTGCTCCACTGGCTTAATTCCATAAACCTATGCTACTAACTACTAGAAACTAATTAGCAGTAGTAAAGCTAATTTACTTTAGTGAAGACTGCTATAGATAAGTTTCTTTCTCCTTCTGGTAGCGAAGAAGGAACTTGGTGTGAAAATTCCACAGAAATAGAGGTTGTTTATCACCCCAGATGCTGGAAACAATTCATGGAGATGAATTGGGGTCAGCTCTGGGGCTGTATCATGACATATTTAGCCACAAAAAATTTACCATGTGCCAGCTTGGAGCTTGGAATTCTAGGATGAGGTTTGCTGTTGGGTCAGAAGGGAAGAAACTTCCACTCCTGTTCCAGACTGTTGCAGCCGCTCTAAATATTCCAAATGCTTGCACCCAGCTTGTAAACAGCAGTTTATCTGGTCCAGCTGAATTGAAATCTGCAGCCTTGTCTCTGGCAATAGTTCGTAGATAAGCTTGCTTTCATTTTCGAGGTGTTAGGCTCAGCATTAGTAAATTCACAGATAACTTTTTTATTCCTACTGAATATGCAGAATGTGACTTAGAACTGCCTTAAACGCTCCCCAAAGAAAGAAGATGACAGTACAGGGGAATTTATTTCAAAGCAAAATTCTATTGCTTGCAAGAGAAAATGAATAAAGTTGGGAATTCATAGCAGAGAAGTCTTAAGAGTCCATAGCTTAAAATTATTCCTCTTTACCATTCTAATCTGATCTCTGAAGAACAGCAAAATTACCCAAAAAAAAAAATAAACCCTCTGCATAAATAATTGATTTCCTTTACTCTAGACAAGGATTCTTCCTGCATGAAAATATTCTTGTGGAGTACAGTTTGCAAGGCAGTAAGAGTGAAGGATTTGGTCTTCTGCTTAATATACAATGGTTCCTTTTGGTTTTCCTGGCTGTGCTTCCCAGTTCTGGCAAAGAGAAGCTCTTACACAGCAATAAATGATGGGTTTGATCCCGGGTTAATGATCTGAATTTGTGTCACAATTTGTTGCTTCTAGGTTTTTGGGTTTTTTTTTGCTCTTGCCAGGGTTAGGTCCAGGCCATTCTGCAGAATGTTCTGGGCATGAATATAAACCCCCAAAAGAAGTGAGAGAATCGTGTTAATAGTGTCTCTGCAGGTTTCTGGAGACTGGAGAAGGAGAACTGATTTTATGCTCTGCAGAGAGAGCAAACAGAGGCACCAGTGGCTTCTCTGAAATGAGGGTGCTGTTATCACAGAGACCCTGAAAATGTGCATCCATGGGCTGGATGGTGAAAACAAGAGTGGTTATTTCCACAGGTCTCTGCACCAGGAAAGAAATATCCTAAAGGGCACCACAAGAACTTTTAACACATATCCTGGTTTTATTTTAATGGAATCAAGTCACAACTGGAACTCATAGGGCACAGTATGGAACAGCTGAATTTTGCAGGGATAGGAGAAGAATAATGAGAATTAGCATTTTGTGCAGCTTTGTATTCCTCTGCTGCCTCCCTGCCAGCACGGATGGGTGACTGGTATTACCTCTGGTCCACCTGGAACTCGGGCCTGTCAAAAAAATACAAATCGCAATGTAAAATAATCAGCTCATGAAAAAGTTCAGGCTGAGATTTGTTTCTCATTTGTCACATGAAAAACAAGAAACCTTTTATTCAGGAAGCTGGAGAGTATTTGACATTAATCCTGCTGATATGCAGGGAGAATAAATGAGGAATTTTTGTTGTTCATGTTTTCATGTAGCATATTAATGATTTTGATGGCAACATAGGGATATTTGGCTACTGTCTAAGATTAAATTGTTAGGGTCTTGAGACTGCTTTTGCCTGCCATGGTTCTAGTAAATTTATACAATCAATTGTTAAATTTATACAATCAATCGTTATACGACTGTTAGACGTATGAAGAACGACATCAAGTGTGGTTCAGACAACAGTAAAAAAAGATTATTCTCTTTAAGTTTCACTACATCTGTTTAGTTAAGTGATTGACAGATGAACACACCTGTTTCCTTTTTCCTTTTTTGTTTATATCATAAAGTCACTTCATCTCCTGTGGTATTTGTGTGTCCTGTGTGGGCAATGGTTGTACAATGGCATTAATTTCAAAAGGAAATAATTCAGCATAAAAATAAGAAGTGACAGAGGGAGAATCGCAGGAAGCCAATTTTCCTTTTAAAAAAGACGTGCTCTTGTTTAGACTAACAGTCCTCCCACAGAGGTTGAAAAATGTAGGATGGACTAAATTTAACTTTGCTACTGTCACCAAAGATAATGATGTGTCCACCTTCTGACAAAACAAACTAAATGACAGTCACTGCACTAATATTTACCAGCACTCAGGTCTCAGGGGAAGGGCTACTCATGACTGATGGCAGCTGGAAAAAACAAATCTGTCCCCCTCACCTTGCAAAGACGCGTCATGGGGAGAGACTTATGGGCTGCAGCAGGGATGCAAAGCACAGAGCATCTCCTGAGCTGTTAGGGGTGGATTGGAGAGGCTGAGTTTGTGCTGTCAGATATTCACAACAACACAACAATTGCACACAGCTGAGTGACTGACTGCAATTGCTGCCATGCAACACCCTGGTGTGGAAGCTGCACCAGTGGAATCTGAGAGAAGAAGATCTGCTCTCTCATCTATTAAGAGTCAGTCTTTTGCTTTCATAGACTTGCATGCACTGAAGAATCAGGCTTGTGGTTTTTTGTTGTTGTTGTTGTTTTTTGTTTTGTTTTGGTTTGGTTTTTTTTGGGTTTTTTTGTAACATTTCTTCTTGGCTTGCCAAAAAAAAAAAAAAAAAAGAGATAAAAGAGTTCAGGATAACCCACTCGTTCTCCAGTGGGTGGGTTCTCCATAACCCACCCTCACTTCTGCAGTTAGGAACTAAAATATATATTCAGATGTTCAGCTAGAGAAAGGCAGACCTGGAGCTGGGCAGAGCTGTTTCCAAAGAGAGCAAAGAAATACCTGATATATGATAGACACCATGGTTAAGAAATTTGGGTGCTGCTGCTTCAAAACAAAGTTAAAGCCAAACCTCTGGGCAGTTGATGCAAAGCTTGGGCAGAGCCTGACCTGACACCCTGCAAGTACAGGACAAAACCTGTGGCCTGTTATTATTTGCAGGGATTTGGAGAATCCAAATTTGTGAATACAAAAATATGATCCTTTTGCAGCCACAGCACAAAGTTTACAGCTTTTGAACCTGAAGCCCTGTAACCATGCAGGAGTGAATGAAATGCGTATTTTGGTGCTGCTGATTCTGGAACAACACTTTCAGCATCCGTGAGTAGAAAATTAGGAGTTTATTTAAGATAATGAGCCTTACAGCACTTTCATCATGTAAATGCAACAACCACAGACACACTCAAATCAAGATGATTAAATTTTATTGCATTAACTTGTTAAATTCTTTTAATGGCATTAAAGGCAGTAGATTTTTTTTTTTCCAAAACTCTGTCTAAAAGACAACAACGACAATCAGTGACTTCACAGGTCTTCAACTTCTGTTCTGCTCTTGAGCATTTTTATGCAATTAGAAAAGCAGATCTGGTAGAAAAAGCAAACTAATGCTACCTCTGGAGGAGTATTTCCTCTCTTGGACACATGCATAACAATGGTTGATGGTTATCCCATACCTGCAATGGGAATTTTGTAGTTTCTGACCCCATTTTCAGTTCAGCTTTATACTCAGGTCTCTTGGATGGGGCAGCTATAGGGAGCCAGCAGAGGCACATCAGTCTCTGTACCTTACACAAAACCTTCCACAGAAAACGCAGAGAGCAGTTGTTCAAAATGCCTGAATGCAGCACCCTCCATTGTTTTAGTCATAAGACTTCAGAGACGTGCTTAAACTAGCCTGTATTTAGCTCAATTAATTTTTACGCCTTAAATGGAAACAAAGTTGCTTCAACAGGAAGATGAAGTTCTTTGTCACGCACTGTAAAATTGTTACAATGCCTTAGAGAGTGGAATGAGGCTCCTGAAAGTTTAGTTGCAGAGACCTCTCTTCCACCATGGGAAGATGCCTCAGGTGTAAAACATGGAAAGAGCTGTCTCAGAAGGGGATCCACATTAAATTATTAAAAATGCTCAGCTGGGCAGAGAACACTGAGGACAAGAGGATGTTCCCAAAATCTCTGACTTATTGAAAAAAAGTGCAAGTTATTGACTCAGAAAAAATTTAATTTGACTCCTAGAAATCCAAGTCCTGTTCAAGGTTAACTTCACATGGCACAGATAAAGTTCTCTCTGTGTATTAAAGGCCCTTGAGTGCCACCGAGTAGAGAAAAAGATTAATAAGTTCTGCTCAGTTCCCACCTGTTCTTCCATAGATCAATCTGCCATTGCTTCCTCTGATTTTACTGCAACAAAACATAACTTTAGACTTGAATATAAATCTGACTTCCAGAGTTTACCCATTGAAACATAAGATATGAGACTAGAAAAGAAAAAGCCGTATAACAGAGTGCCTTCTTTACTGAAGCAGATCCTTTCTCTCTCCTTGGAGAGCAGGATAGTGTAATGTGAACAGATTGCACTTCTCACATTCTGGAAGAACAGTTTATTCCATGTTCTGACAGCATTTATTTGGATCTTGAAGAAATGGCTCGTAACAAGTATGGGCAAAACATTGTATTTGCCATGAACTACCCTCCTTGGAAATCTGTAATATAGAATAATATCAGTCAGTCGCTGTCTTATGAAGAATGTTTCTGTCATCAGATTCTTACTTTGTAAACCAGATGCTAAGAGTGGTTTTCTCAGAAAAGTCAGCTCCACAGCCCCTGGAAAAAACCCCAAACCAACAAACTGGGAAAACCTGTGACTGGTGGGAACAGTCTGGTTGGGGATAAAAGCAACCAAATTATCTGTAGATGCACAATTCTAGGACCACAGGAACATCGACTACTGCAGGTTGGAAACCTTTGAACATCCCCTGTTTAACTCCCTTAAAAATAAGGCTTAGTTTGGTGAGGTTGCTCAGCATTTTCTGCTTTTGAGTGATGAATATCTCCAGTAATGAAGATTTCACAGCCTCTCTGAGCCCTTGCTCCAATATTTGATGACCATCAGTACGAAGAAACTTTTGCTTAGCTTTAATAACACCTTTCCTCTGTTCCAACTTATGCCCATGGCCACGAAATCTCTGAGAAATGTCTGGCTTTGTCTTCCCTGTGAAAAACTCACCAGTTATCCCTCATGAAAAATGTTTGGCAGGGTACTAAATGTCGAAAACTAGGCAAAGTGTGGTTCAATAAGTGCCAGGTAAAAGAGAATAATGCCTTCTCCTGAGCTGCTGGCTGTGCTTTTTAAAATGCAGCAGAGAATGAAGCTGCTGCATTTCAGGCCTGAATTTTACTTTATTTTTAGAGTAATTTCTTTATCTATTTAAGGAATCCTAGAAATTAAGTATCATTTCATTGCTTTTTATATGCGATAGTAAAATTAGTTCTTCACTGAGAGCACAGCTAAATTAAGAGTTGCTTACAGAAATATCCTGATTATCTACCTGGGAATATTCCATTGAGACTCTCTAGAGCTATATAGGTAAAATTTGTCATGTTCATTTATATCATAAATGACATAATGACATTATAGAGACCAGGGCAGAATAACAGATACTTTGTGCCTTTTAATCTGGAATTTCTGATTCCAGCAGTCCTTATGGTATTGTAGTGCCCTCAAACTTGCCTTGGGAGTCTGAGTCAAAAGCCATCCATACTTCTCACTGTCTGTGTGTGCAGGTAGGCTGACAGCCCCTAGAAGCTCAGATGACCCAGACTGTCATGAATTTTTACCTTACTTCCAGGCTTTCACCATTAACATTGTTACCTGAGGATCTTCAAATCAGAAACTTCTAAATTTTTGATACAGAGATATAAATTTCTGATGATCAAGGCAGTGGAAAGGGATTATTTTAACAGTGTAACAAAACAGAACCCTTTCACCCTGCTTTCTACTGCCTCTATACCAGTGTTCCCTCCATGAATAAAGCCGAGTGTAAATAAGAGACCTGTCCATGCAGAAGCTGAAACACGTTGTAATGAGATGGCAGCACATTCCAGATAGCAAATGTTTGTAATAAACAACCCCTGGCTCTATTTATCACTACTCTGGGATATCTGGACACAGACACGAGTCCTGAAATGGGACCATAAAAGTGAAGCCAAGCACATTCAGAAAGCCTTTTTCTGATAAGCCCAATCTCACCGAGGTTTTTGCATGAGCAAAGTGAATGTGCTTGATTGAATGGTCTCAAACTGTAGATAGGGAAGCTCAGCAAGTGATTATCAGAACTCTGGGGGCAAAAAAATTCAAGTTATGTTAGAAAAGGAGTCACTGAGGGATGTTTGGCAGTAAAACAGGTATGCAGGGCAAAATAATTTACTTTTTTAATACTAGTATTTCTGAATATATGTAGGTGAATCCAGTCTTATGGCTCTAACAACTCACAGTTATGTCAGTACCACTGAGAACCATAGATTCTTAATTCTAAAGTTCCAGTAAGGAAACTACCCACAATCAGGCTTCCTGACAGATGCAGGCAATCCAGGCAAGGATGTCAGTGCATTATTCCGTAATCACAAGTTGATTTCATCAACTGTGATTTAATAAACCGTGCATGAGATTCAATTCTTAATGGACCTAATTCAATCAGGTGACGTTTCTGAGTTGAAAGGTGATGCATCTTGAGTGGAGTGAGGTGCTGGATGCTGTGGAAACTTCGTTTGACACTGCAGAAGTGGCTGTGTTGCTGAATGTTGTGGAAGATTCAGAAAATGGTATCCCAAGTTTTTACTGTCATTTAAAGCATTGTCCACTCCATGGAGTTGTTTTTTGGTTTTTTGTGGTTTTTTTTTTTTGTTTTTTTTTTTTTTTGTTAGTTGCTTGTGTGTTTTGTTTTTTTTTTTTTTGCTTCACTTCAGTATGAAATCACACATATTTACAGTACGCTGATTTATTTTTTCTCCTAATTTTGACACCGAAGAAATATTATTCTAATGGAATAGAAAAATCATATTGTCAAAGAGCTGTTGGATTTGGGTGTCCAAACACACACAATCTGCTTTAATAGCAAACAAAAATGACTACATTTGGAATGGAGATGTTTGGGGTGAATGCAGAGAATTCTCACAGTTGACAACTACCTTGCATTTTTAAGAATTTGCCAATTTTTTTTTTTTTTTGGTAACTTAGGAAACAAAATTGAGAAAATATCTTTGTAGATAATGAATAAAATGTAATAAATTTAAAAACATTTGAGTGACAGGTTTTTAAACATGACAATCAAGCTCAGTCTGGAATCATCCTCAATCTCCCTGGGACTATTCCCAAGTTTCATGAATCAGAAGGTTGAGAGAGGCTGGGGGTCAAAGACACTTTGGCACATGGGGAGAAAAGAGACAAACCCATAATTTTTTCAGTAATATGAGCCAAAGATAGGCTGCTGCATTTCAGCTTCACGCTCCCCTGACATGTGAGGCTGCTGCAGTGCAACTGCAACAGGTGCAATATGGCAAGAAAGTGCTGGGCTTCCTAAACCAGCAAATGGAAAACTGTGTTTTTCCTGTTAGCACTGGGATATTTTCAGAAAATGCCTGTCTGAAAAAATATCTCAGTTGTTTGTTTTACTTGACTTACTGATTATTCTCAGAAAAGGTAGAGGCAATAAAGCTAGAAGAAACTGTGCTTCTTGTGCCATTCATCCAAGGTCTGTGTGCTGCTCCCTGTTATCCCCAAGTCCTACTGGCACTGACTCTCTTCCCCCAAACTAATAAGAGCAATGAGAAATGTATCCCTGCTCTGATTCTGTTGTTTGCCATAAGTGGAGCCACAATCCAGCTGAGCAGTTTTTCCCAAGGGATCATAAAAGGCAACAACCTGAAAAAGAAAATGCAACCCCAAGGATTTTCCTCCTGTAGTTCAGGGTAACTCTTCATACCATAAAACAAAATATTACTGGAATAACACCAAAAGAATGAATCTCCATCTGCTATAAAAACACAGAAGTGTAATTTCTATGTTATTTCACATGTTCTGTCTCGTATTTCTCATTTCTCCAAGTTTAGGTAAGATGAAAGTTTTAACCTCTGCTACAACTAATCCATTAAGCGCCACCATAAATTACCTTTTCTTTACCTTTCTCTGCCATTGTACAGATAATAAATTGTCTTCCTAATGTAACCAGTTTTATTACAGCCTTGAACTTAGCAGAAGACAGATAATCACCTTTGCACCATTAGACTTGATTAAGTTAAGCTCAGAAATTGGACCTGGAAAGCATTGAACTGTACATTTCTCAGGCCAACTTTAAACGCACATGAGTATTTTTCAATACTAATGACTTGAAGGGGTTTTGTTTTTACAGTTATGCAAATAGTGTTCCTGGTTGTTTTCTACAGAAAATTAATGTCAAGGACATATTTTACACCACGTAAGATGACATAATACAGAGCAACCAAAGCAACCAACCATGCAGGTAAAGTTCTGTTCTTCAAATCAAACCTAAAATGGTTTTTCAGACCTGTGTGTGTCAAGTGCTGTTCATACATAGTAGGGTACAATAAAATTAATTCCATTAATTCAATTTAATCATTCTAGTATGAAATACTTTTTTTATGAGTGAAGATTAATTTTTTTAATTAATGAACCTCTGATTTTCAGGTTACACTGTACACGAAACTCTGGTTCTGAGCTTGTACATAAGTAACAATGAAGTGGAATACTTTGATATTTTGGATCCCAGTTTAGCATATTGAAGGATAACATTAGAGAAACTTTTCTCACTGCCTGTATGTCTGAAAATGAAAACTCCCTTCATTTTCATTCCCTATATTTTTACTCTCTTTCATGTTTTGACTTTCCACTTAATGCATATGTAAAATTTTCTAGGCTTCATAATGATGGAAGTTATTATGAAAAGCTGCATTTTCTTCTTACCTTACATCCTAATGAGTCTCAGATTGTTACCTGCGTATACAGATACATATATTAACAATAGGGAAGCAGATGAGTTGCTAGTGAGGTGAGAAATACCTGGCAAGTACTTTCTGGTCTCTGCATGAATTCTCTTTACAATCTAGTTCCATGCTTTGTTGGCACTTAAGGCTGTTAACCAAACTAAAAGAACTTCACAGCCAATTAAAAAGAAATTTCTTTGAATTTCTTCTCTTTACGTGAAGGAATAAGCAAGTGAGAAGGTTCTTGGCTATGAATGTTCCAGTAGACGTTGTTAAACCGTTTTTAAACCGTGTGAATGCAAACTGAAAACTCCATATTTTGCTGCCGCAATCGTAGGGTGTAAGGTGAAGAAAATTTGGCAGTGGAGTCAGATAAGACTGAGACATCATCTTTTTTTTTTTTTCTTTTTTTTTTTTTTTTTTTTTCTTTTTTTTTCACATTTTGCTTGAAAGAGCAGCTCTGAATAATTCTGCTTTGGAATGAAGTGGCCTTCCAACGCCAAAAAACGTGAGAGACTTGGACTGAAAACATGCCCACCACCAAGGCTGGGTTGTGAGTGTTCAGGACTAACAAAGCTGCCTGAAAATGTGTGGTTTTCTTCCAAGTGCTTCCCTGAAATGGAGCAACTTAATTTGGTTGCTCTGCAGGATTATTTGATTGTGAGGATGCTTAGACATTGATTCATCAAACCCAAATTGCTTACAAGGAAAGGTCACAGGTGCCTACTTGTTCATAAGATAACTATTAGCCCTGATTTAGGGTTGGAATTGCTATGGATTTCTCACATTTTCAACAACCTGTGCCTTTACAGGAACTTACCAAAAAATAATGAAACCACGACTCAGGAAAATCACATTCATTATCATCTGTGCTTGTCCAGAATAAAAGGCTTGAGTGCAAACACTTGTACTTATAAAATATTTCCTGTATTCTCTAACACCGTCAGGAGAGTTATGCATTGTTTCTCCATCACATTTCTGAGGACAAAAAGGCCATTTTCCTTACCTGCTGCTGTAAACCTCTGATGGCAGATGAGTGGGACATGCCAAATTCCCACAAATCCCAATTTTTGAATTTGAACACACCTCTCTCTCGGTGTGTGTATCCCAGCGTTTAGCACAATATAAACCACGTGTGTGCAAACAAGTTCATTAAAATTGCAAGAGCCTGTAGCACATTTGTAACAGCTTGCCCAAAGGTTAACATTTATGGCTTTGCACTGCCAACATCCTTCCTTTTATGGGGCACATTTGTATGCTAAATTGCCTATTATGTTAAGCTGTAAGTTCCCATTTAGCAGCATCAGGAATAAGATTTGACTATAAGTGTTTAGGTTTTATTAGTGCTGCGCTAGTCTTCTTAACAGCTCAAACTTCCCACAGCCTGAAAATTTGCTGCAACCTCTGGAGAGGTTCTTGGGTATGAGATGTATTTGTGAACAGCTGAGGATAAGGAGCATGGGAAGAAATGTGAGGCACTGATGGGAAAAAGGTGCCTTGCTGTGTCTCACCTTCACACGAGTCCTAAATGTCATGTTCAAGCAATGATTGCATCTAAAACAATCTCAGTAACATCTCCTTTTCCCAGTTAACGAGACCAGAAAGGTCAGCTGAAAATATTCCAGGGGGGAAGGGTGTTTTATTGGTAGGTAAATATGTCCAGTGGCTTTGTTTTTGCTGTAGGTTACTTCCCAATGCATGAGCTAACAGAGTGACTGTGATATACCAGCCCTGTAAACTGAAATGGCAAATTGCAGCTGGATATGCAGTTCTCAAAGGTAACAGAAATGTATTTGCTAATGAAACCGTGTTTCACTCAGACTTCCCTTGCTGCCAGGGAGTTCTCAGGAGATCCTGGGACTGAGGGACTTAAAAATGTCACAAAAGCCTTTCAATTCCAGGCCACCAGATTGACAGAGCAGGGACCCGATTTCAGACAGTAATTTTAAAGCCTCCCATGAATATCTGCTCACCTTAGCAGCGACTGCAGTCTGGCAGTGGTGACTGAATACAGAACATAACTTGACAAAAATAACAGAAGTCTTTAGCCCAGGATTTCTGTATAAATTAAAAAAAAAAAAAAATCCATTCCATTGTCAAAAATGAGAATGTGAGCACACAAAGGTGCCATTCTGCTCCTGAGCTTTTCCACCGTGCTGGAAAAGAGGGTTCAAAGCAGAGGTACTGATGTCCTTCACAGGCTGACCAGGCCAAGTTTGCAGATTTACTTCATGTGGTGGGTGTGAAGATGATGATACTCTGTGTCTGCAAATTGTCACAGAGCTTTGGAAACATAAACTCTTGAAAAATATTATCAGTGGAATAATTAGAACTAGCTATTCACCCCAACCACAAGGGGAAAACAAAGAAACGGAGCTTCAGGCTGGCCATACAGAAAAATAAATATTTTCCATCATTCACAAATAATCTTTTTATGTAATAGGATGTTCTTAGAGGCAAGCAAGAATGATAAAAGTAATGTAAAATCTTCCAGCACCATCCACAGCTGAGGAGGGCTGCCTCTGTCACTGATTAAACAGGATTGCAGAGTTGTGTGTTCTGCAGAACTCAACATTTTTCAGGGGTTGTAACAGCTGGAGTGAGGAAGGTGCTTTTTTTGGTGTAAAATACAATATCATTTCCAGGAGACAGAGGTCCCACATGAAAGGCCCGAGGTCTCTGTAGGAATCTGTCTGCTGAGCACGCTGACTTTGTTGTCAGTAAAGGCTGCAACCTCCAGCAAATGCAGACAGTGCTTTACCTATTAAGACAATCCGTGGGGGAGAGACTCGAGGAAAGTAGCTTAGAAAGTTGCTTTTTTTTTTTTTTTTAATGACCTATTTCAAGTTACATTTTTCAAATAATTTAAGGAGAAGACTTAGTTAATGCTACTTAATCAAAGTTCCCTGCAAATAACTTAAAGGTGACAGGTCAGCAAAGACATGCTTACTTAAAGACAGTATTTTGAGATTTAAAATGCTAAGAGTCTTACCAAGTCTAATCTGCTAAAAATTATAATAAAGCATAAGAGAAGTTCAAACCTTATTTATTTCAAGATCAGATTTATTATTTTTTTCAAGACCTTGCAGGCAGAGAAACAGACAAGAATTAACAGAGGAAGAATTTTTTTGAAAGCACACATCCTATATACAATGGTGGACAGATGATGATTGACCCCTTCTGTCATCCAAAATATTTGGGATTTCTGGTCAATTATTCTCTAGGGCCTAAATGAGGTTTTGTGTTTGAGGCAGTTAAAATTATTTACTGTGGGAGTTGGTTTTCTTTATACAGACATGGTGTGACATCTGTAAATACACTGCAGTGCTGTGCTATTTCCAAGATCTTCTTGGTTGTAAAGTTATTTTTTAAATGGCTGTTGCTGTAGTTTGAAATGAAAATGGTGACCTTAACAAGCACTATCATTATTATGCCTCCAAGGGACTTACTCTCCTTCACTCTGATATTCAATGTCTGACTATCTTGGAGTGCTGGGTCTATTATTTTGCTGAAGTCACTTTAAAAAAAAAAAAAAAGGCACTCTGCATTGTCCTCTGTTGCTTTCTTTGGGTACATTTCATATTAGAATATTGCACAGCAGGATTCTGATTCCAAGTTAGTAATTGGAATAGTATTCTGATTAGAATCACATAGCTAGAACTTCACTTTTCAGAGTTGCATGGTGAATAAGTAATTGAGGAACAAACCCAAGTGATTTTCTACTTTTTGTTAGGCTAAGAGAGGAGCGTGGAGCATCCAGTGAAGGCACCACAGACTGCTGGAAGGAGAGTTCACTGCTGTAATGTGGTGGGAAAGGAAAAAACCTCCACCGGCTAATGAAATGGAGCAAACCACAAGCTCAGAATTCTAAAGAAGACTTGACATAAGCACTGATATATTACTAGCCTAAAACCAAAATATAACTCAGCCTTGCAGCTAGGGCTATGAGAGTGACAGGGCCTGAAAACCCTTTTTATATGGGAGCACTCCTGGAATTTCAACCAGCTCAGTTAGGGAGGAGCAGAGTTCTGAGAGCGGGGGAGACTGCACCATTGTGCATCCTCCAAACCAGTGCTATCCCAGCAAAAAATAACTCAGGACACATTTTAGATCCACCTGAAGATTTGTGAGGCAAATGTGTCAAGCATATTAAGAACAAAGCAGCAAATCCAGACAGTTTTTAAATACCAAATGATGTGATTTAGTTTAGAATGAAGCAATCAGTGTTTGGAAAAATGCCTTTAATAGCATTGTCTCTCCCTCTGGAAATTACCTATTCAGTGCAGGAAATTTCTGTTTGGTTATTTCTGCAGGTAAACATTGTATTTATTACATTCAGAAAGCAACAGAAATTTAGATGGCTGAGCCTACACAAGCTCCTGTAGCATTTTCCTTCTCCTTTACATTTCTAATAAACATGAATTATATATGGAGACAGCCATGCTTTGTTTAAACTGCTGCACTAAGTACCCCGTGACAGCAATAAATCAATGGTTTGCTTTCTCATACATTTGAATGAATGTAATAACTGGAATAAACAATTAATCTGATGGATACACAGGAACTCTCTGTAGCTAAGTAGAAGTAGAATAATAATACTGTTCCATTGTTCATCCATTTGCCATTTGTTGATGGTCACACTTTATTGATTTTACGTATTATTTGTTTAATTATTTGATTCCCAAAGTTATTTTGAATAATTTATTCAGTATTAGCTTAAACTGATGTCTGAAATTTATTGGTTTTTTGCTTGATCTCCAACTAATAAGCCAATTATGATCAGCTTTGGAAGTTATTAACCAGACTCCAGTTTCTATTTTTGCTACCTAATTAAATCTAATGCTCCTGGTACTACAGTGACACATTGGGCACTTAATGTGTTAATGTATTTTTTTTAATGGTAGTGCTTGTAAAATATATTGCATATACATGTAGATGAGATAACGAAAAAAATCATATATATTTATGTATTTACTTATAAATACCAATGGCTACTTGATTTTTAACTTGAAAGACCAACTGGATGAGCTCCAGTTGGGCTCTAAGGCTGTTTGGATGTGTCAGGAGACAATATGGGAGTGAAATTGTTCAGAGGATTTGAAAGATAATGAATCTTTCATTAAGATTCTGCTACCTGGTGCCCTGGAGGTGCCATGGACATTATTAAATTAAGGGAGGAAACAAGGGTGGACATACAGCGACATTCCCTGGACAAGCAGGAAACATTGGATAAAAAATTTGCTGAGCTTGCGCCATTTTTCTCCTGATTTTCCATTTTTCTCCTGATTTTAGGAATGGAGGAATTCAAACCACTTACATGAGAGAAATAAATGCTCTATAGAATGTTCCTGTTTGGGTTTGTCTGTCTGCTAGGTGAAACAAAAGAACAAGGAAAATTATCTCTCTACAGAACTGTTACCCACCATACTGGCTGAAGTTTCCTGGGTTGTTTTTTCATTAAACACAGAGATATTTCACTTAAAGAAAAAGTTCCTGGAACATTTCTGATTGGGATTGGCCTTGCACATACACAGACTTGACTGTTTCTTGCCCAGACACTTTATAAACTGGGTCAGTTAGTAACTGTGTCCCAGACAAACCAGTAGTTTACCACGGATAAAGGGGTGGAACAAGCAAGCAAGACCAGGACTTTATATGTAGAGAAAGGAAATGAGGTTTCTTCCCCCACCATGAAGTTTCATCACATTTTTTTACATTGAGAACATCAATCTACAATCACAAAGCTGAGATCACAGGAGGGATTCCTGGTTTCTTTTTGAGGCTGACAGGGACCGAATCTGTTTGGGACAGCACAAGTCCAAGACAAGTTTGCCTCTGGGAGGCAAGAGTCTTTTACTGCTGTGAAAAATATTTATCTTTGCTTCCTGCCAACCCTGTGAAAGGATTCTGAATAGTTTCTGTGTGGTATTGATGTTTAAATGATCAAAAACAGGGCTTTTGAACATCCTTGTCTCGAGGCCTGGATAATTTCTCAGAAACAAAACCAAGCCATTGTAAAGCTGCTGAAAAAAGGAAAAGGAGCTCCCATGGATGGACTCATATGCTTAAAAATACAAAAAATTAAAAAAAAAAAAATCCCAGAGCCATTGCAACATTACAAATTTTACTCTTTTTATCCAGAAAGGAGGAGGATGGGGCAAAACATGCCACAGATTCCTTCTGCTAGGAAGAAATAGCATTATTGGGTTCACTGTTTCATTGTTTTCACTGTTTTTCTGAATAACCACACAGATTTCTGTATTGATAAAGAACCATCAAGAGTTTTTTTCATTTCAGTTGAGTTTTCTTCCTCTTTTAAACTGTTGTGGCAGGTGGAAGAATTATAAAAGTAAGGCCTCATAAAATCAGGCCTGCTCTATCAAATTAATAGATAGCCTGTCATCTCTTCCAAGTGAAGTTAAGCAACTTAGAAGTTGCTTAACATGCAAAAACAATCTCAACAACCTATTCTTGAGCTGAAAGGTAAGTGCATGTGTATAAACAGTAAGACCTGTCCCATGAGAACCCATAAAGGAAAAACGCCAACAAACTGAATCTTAGCCCTTCTGATCAAAAAAAAACCGGAGTGGTAAAGAAAACTCCCAGCCAACGGGTGTTGCACAGGAGGTCTTTGAGAACCGTATAAAAGAGGTGATGTGAATGAAGAACTGGCTTTTCCCACATAAAGAAAAACCAAGTCTCGGCCGACTTATTTACAACATCCGATGACCCGAGGCGATCGCGGGAGGGGAAAAAGGACGCGGGGCCAAGCCGAGAGACGGAATGCACAAAGTCTGGGACTAACAGCCCGCAGTAAAAGGAAATTCAAGCGGCGACTACGGAAAGAAGCGAAACACAGCAAGACAAAAACCGGGCGGGCGGAGCGGGACCCGAGCGGGGAGCGCACGGGGATAGAAACAAACACAGCAGCAAACAGAGAAACAGAGAAACTAACGCAAGAACGAGCACAGAAAACAACCACAGCTCCCGGGAAGCCGCCGAAAAATGCCTTGCGGAAAATGAGAGGTGGGGAGAGGGAGGATGATCCGCGGAGCGTAACCCGGACCACGGTCCGCACGTCGGCCGCGGGGTAAACTGAGAGTTTAAAAAAAAAAAGAGGTAAACCACCTTGAGATCTCAGCTAGCGGATTTCAGCCTAGGGAAGAGCAGTAATGTGGGCGCTTATATTGCGCAAAAGGGATAAAACGGGGTAAAATGAAGTTTTGCGGACTTTGTTGCTGCGGCGTAGAAAACGTGACGTGAGGGTAGATGTACAAAATTCCTTTTCTATCGGAAGGTGGGACGCGTTGGGGCAGATTTTGTGTGCAGCGGCCACTGGGGAAGATGTGGCAGCCACAAAATCTATACCTACATGGTATTTTATTAAAAATCCATTAAAAAAAAAAATACAGTCTGCTGAAAGGACCGCAGCTTCTGCGGCAATCGCCTCCCCGCGGGCTCCAGAGACCTCTCGGTCACTATCTCCTGTGTCTGCAGGGCCCTTTCTGTTCCCTCTACCTACGGACAATGGAAAAGCTACCTTTAAATTTCCTTTTTCATGTTGAAAAGACTATTAAAAAGTGTTATAGCCACTTTGAAACCGCTTTCAGCCTAAGCTGAAACGAACAAACGCACAAAAAGCCGGCAGGCGAAACCTGTGTGCGTGCGCCCCTGGAAAATGGTTCCGGCGGGACACAGTGCCCGCGGGCGGCAATGCGGAGTGAGCGGCTCCCCGGGGAAGCCGCGGTGGTCCCGGTGGCCGCGGTGGCGGGCGGTGGCCGCGGGGAGCTCCGCGGGGTGAGTTTTGTCCTCCAGAAAGCCTCGAGCCCCGGGCACCGGTGGTTCGCAGCTCGACACGGAACGAGTGGGCTCTGCGGACGGCAGCAGGCGGAGCGCATTTCCTGCGGCACAAGGTGTTCCGGGGCTGAGGGCTCCAATGGCGCTCCCTCACGGTCCGTGCGCGGGAAGTTCGACTGAGCCGGCGGCTCTGCCGGACAAAGCGCTTTGGGCCTTTGTAACCCTTCTCTGTGTTCGTTTTCGGTGGGTTTCCCCCTTTTCAACATGCGCTCTCTAGGTTTTTTGGGTTGTTTTTTTTTTTTTTTTTTTGTGCGTGTCTGTGTTTTTTTGTTTGTTTGTCTTCGGTGAGTTTTTTGTTGTTTGGGGTGTTTTGTTTTTTGTTTTTTGTTTTTTTTTTTTTTTTTTGTTGGTTGGGGTTTTTTGTTTGGTTTTGTTTCTTGGGTTTTTTTTGTTTTGTCGGATTTTTGGGGTTTTTTGTTGTTTTTGGGGGGGGTTTTGGTTGTTTTTTTTTGGTTTTGGTTGGGGTTTTTCGTTTGGTTTTGTTTCTTGGGGATTTTTCGGGGTTTTTTGTCGGGTTTTTGTTTTTTTTTTTGTTTTGGGGCGGGTTGGGGTTTTTTTTGGTTGGTTGGGGTTTTTGTGGGTTTTTTGTTTTGTTTTTGGGTGTTGGGGGGTTTATTTGTTTTTGGGTTTTTTGATTTTTTGCGGTTTTTTTTTGGTTTTTTGTTGTTGTTGTTGTCGGTTTGGTTAGGTTTGGTTTTTGAGGGGGTCTTTTATTTGTTTAGTTTTGTTTTGGGGGTTTGTTTTTTGGGGGGTGTGTGTGTGTTGCTTTTTCCCCTCCACGTTTCTTCCACAGGTGTTTGGGGCTGTGCCAGCTCCACGAAGTTTTGTTCATTTTATTTTTTTTTTTTTTAATGTATCTTGTCCTGTATTTAATAGATAACTGGTAATAGCCTTAATAATATGCAAACTGTTCTAACATCAGAATATACGAGCTTTTTTTAAATTTATAAAAAAGAGGGAGATGTTGTGACAGGTGGAAGAATTATAAAAGAAAGGGCTCATCAAAATCAGGCCTGCTCCCATAAATTAGTAGCTGGCCTGTCACCTCTTCTAAGTGTAGCTAAGCAATTTGCGAGATCCCGTGCAAAAACAGTCTTGGTATGAAAGGTTTGTTAACACAACAACCTGGTTTTGGGTTGAGAAATAAGTGCACCTGTGTAAAAAATAAGACCTGTCCCATGAGAACCCATAAGGCAAAAATGCCAACAGCCTGAATCTTTGCACAAATCACCTTCTGACCAAAAAATGGAGTGGTAAGAAAACTACCAGCACACGAGGTCTGTGAAAACTGAATCAAAGAACTGATGTGGATAAAGAACTGGCTTTTCCTGCATGAGGAAAACAAAGTCCCAGCCAGCTTACTACAATATTAAAATCTCTCATCTTCTTTTTCCTTGTGCTATGTTTGTTCATACTGCTTAGATCATTCTGTCTGCTTTTCTTCCCCCCCCCGCCACCCCCTCCATATCTTCACTAAGCCAACAGATTTGTGAACCCTTTTGCTTTTATTTTAGGCCTCTCACTTCTCATTATGTGCCCCAAAAAGGGACTGGCGTGTTGGAGTTGATCATGCACCAAAGCAGCAGACAGAACTCACAGACAGCCTGGATTTTCTTCATGCCTGCATACTATAACCTGCAGGTGAAAAGCACCCCAAACCACCAACCCTCTTCTTTTTGTCCTTGAATTCTCAGTGGGAGAGCTGCTCCGTGAAAGGCACAGAGGGATTTTTCCTGTAACTGACGTCAGGCCTGTGTCATTTGCTGTAAGGATCTGATGCACTTCATTCCTTAAGGTTATTCACTGCATTTCCACTTATCCAGGCACTTAGGCTCCCTCTCCCTTGCCTCTTGTGCTGTCACATGCATTACTCTGCTTACAGGTGCACCTGGCACCCCTGGCTTTACTGCTCCTGTCAGAAGATAATCTGCCATTCTGTTTTCAGGCTATGCTAAAAAAGGTCTTAGAAACTGTCATAAATACCAAGCACCAAATTTATGACTGGGTGTCTCTTCTTTCATTCCAGTTTTGGCTTTTGGTCCCTCATTTGGTAATACAAAAATTATGCTAACTCTGTATTTTCTTTTTCTACATCTCTGTATCTTTCTCCGAATTATTCAATGTCGAAAGGAAGGTGGAAAAGTCTAATATAAAAATTTGAGGAGCTCACTAGTCAAAAACTTTCAAAGGTAAACTTTTCCATGTTTGCAAAATCCAGTGAAAGAGATAATAACAAGTGTGATGGTTGGATAAGGCTGATGATTACAAAAAGCCAAATGACAATGAAAATAAAATAGATCTTTAAATTAAGACAACCTAATTTTATTTCCCTTCTCCCACTGACTGGCTCTAATAACTTTTGAGGACAAAGCTGTTCTGCATGACCACACCAGGATTGCATCCTCTGCTGAGATGTGAGTCCTCCTCTGCATTTTTCCTAAAATATAGTGAAATTAAAATGACTGATAATTGAGTTGCTAAAACAGCTTGGCAGTCACGAAGGTGAGCCTGGCTTCCATAGAGCCAGGAGACTTGCTGGCATTAATTCTTGTTACATTAGGAGGAAAAAAGTAAATTCCAAGATAACATTTCCTGGCTGATCTAAGGCCCGGGTGTCCTTACATTTTGTTTAGCCTGGCTACAGATGCTTGATGGAATGTGGACAGATAATTGAGTGGAAGATCAAGTCCTATTCCTGGAATTGCTTCTAGGACTACTGAAGTAAATTTTCTCAGCTCAATAACATCAAGAAAGCTTTAAGTAAATGAAGCATCTTGTATTATGGCCAGAGACATGAAAGGTATACCACTGCAATAACCAAAGCAGTCATATTATCAAGAAATATGCCAAAGGAAGCCAGTAGCATTCTCATTTGAAAAGAAATAAATTAAAAAAAAATATTACTGCAGTCAGAATTCAAGAAGGGAAAATTGATCCCACTTTTGAAATCCATAAAACAGCATGTAGGAATAAAATGTCTTAAATGCAGTTGACACCTGTAGTCACTATTTCCTTTCACTGGAGTCTCTGGCTGCCTCAGTCCTGTGGAAGGTGATAATTGCTTGCTGCCAAAACGAAAAGAATGACAAATAATTATTATTCTCATGATAGTAACAGGGTTATTTTTTGTTTGTTGTTGTTTGGGGTTTTTTTTGTTTTGTTTTGTTTTTTGTTTTTTGTTTTTTTTCTTGCAATGAAGGAGCATGTGAACTCCATTTATTTGACTCCCTGTGAGAAAATTAGCTTTTACTCCGTTTTTTTTTTCTCTTTCCTGGTCACTGCATTTTCCAGTCTCCCCGGTGCAAGGGCCAACATTGCAGCAGCACAGGATAGTCTGTTACCTTCTGTCACATCTGCTCAGACCTAAAGTGACATGTATGCACTGAGACACGACCTGATGAAGCACAACACATCCCCAGCACGAAGCCGTGCTCTTTGCTGGTCTTGGGGACAAGTGTGGAAACTGAAATTCTGAAATCCTGATGCCAAAGGCACCGCGGGCAATTGTGTGTTTATTTACTGGATTCATTGATTGAATCAGAATATTCCATTTCCACAGGGAGCGTAGTTGGTAATATTTAATGAAAACTGCTGAACTGTGTGATTTCAACATATGTTTTTTTCCTCACTGCCTGTTTTGCAAATGTTAATGGGAATGCCATAAATGAACAGAGGGCCAATCTAAGTCATTGCTACTGCTTGTTAGAAACCAATTGAGTACGTGATTAAAAAATGCACAAGCTTTGTTCTAATCCTGTTCATGGAATTAATTTTATTTCGTAGAAATAATTTTTTTTATAGGAAGATCATATACAGAAAGCGTGTCATGACAGATTTATCAACAAACTTAATTAAAATAAAAGCTAGAATGCCTGGACTAGCAAAATGGTACCAGAGAAATTGCTTCATGAAGTTAATGGTAGTGCATTATATCCAGTGATGATCCAACCTTCCTTCTGATTCCGGCTAAGATTTGAAAGGGGAAAAAAAAAAAAACAACACACATAATGAGAATCCATTGCACTGTATAAACACAAAAGAATATGACCCTTTTAATCTTAGCATGAGCTGAAGGCTCCTAAAGCTCTTACTAAAACCAAATTCTAGATGTTTATTGCTGGTAGGGGATAATGGATGGGCATGGTCAGGAAATGAAATTCCCCAGTGAGAGGGGGCTTTTCTGCAGCCACATGAACAGAACCCATTGAGGGCTTCATCCTTCATCTCTTCAAAGTAGAAAAACCTGCTGGAGTACAGTAAATACCCTTTTCCCTGGTAGAGGATGAAGATGGGGGAGACACAGATCACAACTAATATTTATGAGAAATATTACCATTTATCTGGTGTCTACTAGCTGGTATTGCTAGTAGAATACAGTCTTTCTTATTCATTACAGATAACTACACATCCCATGTACTCCCCAAAAAGCTCACTGCAGCCACCAGGAGAGCCACAGTGACACCAGCAGCTTCTTGTGTCAGTGTGGAAGAGGCTCAGGTGTGTGTGGTACTGGTGTCTGTGTTTGAATAAAGCATCCACCACCTCCTTGGCTGTGTGCCATTTTTAATGCTGCTGTGTGCTGCATTGGACAAATTCAGCAGACGTGGTGCTTTACCCATTTTTGCGGGTTCAGCCAGGCAGTCCCCAGAGCTGATCAGACCTTGGAAGGCTTTGACAGAACCAATTAGGCTGGGAAAGACCTCTGAGGTCATCAGGCCCAACCTTTGACCCAACACCACCTTGTCACCCAGGCTTTGCCACTAAATGCCAGGTCCCGGCTTTCCTTAAACACCTCCAGGGGTGATGACTTCACCACCTGCCCAGGCAGCTTTTGCCAATGTTTGACAGCCCTTTCTGTGAAGAAATTGCCCCAAATGTCCAGCCTGAATCGTCCGTGGCTCAGGCTGGGGGCATGTCCCCTCCTCCTGTCACTTGTCGCCTGGAATCAGAGCCTGACCCCACCCTGGTTGCCCTCTCCTCCCAGGGAGTTGTGGAGAGTGACGAGGTCAGCTCTGAGCTGCCTCCTCTCTCTCTCTCTCTCCACATCTCTCCCTCTCTCCTGGTGCCTTCCTGTCCATCCCCACACAACAGCAGCTCTGGGCTCACAGCCCTGCACACACAGAGGGTCTGAGAGCCCCTGAACTCCCCGAGGGGCACCCACAGAGCTCCGTGTGGTGGGCAAAATGCCACCTGTGCCCCTGCTAAGGCATGCACGCAGCGCTGGGAGCCAAATCCGCAGCTCCACGCCCTGCACTGAAGGGATGATGGTCATTTAGAATCAAGGTTCATTTTCCACGCCCTGCTGGAGTAACATTTGCAGCCAATTTCAGGACAGGAACCTGAACCCAAGCAATCAACACCTGCTGAAAAATCTAAAGAGCTTCCGTTTGAATTTATTTAATATTTTTTAGGAACACCCTTCCCCTCTCCTACTGATGATGTCGTTGCCACTCAAGAAATAAAGCCCCCTGCTATTCTATTGGGGTACAGCTGGATCTTAGCTTGCTCACAGTATTCATTACCAGATGAACAAAAATGTTGATTTTGCTACTTTATGCTGGTTATTTTTTCCTGCCTGCTTGTTATTTTTTTTTTTCCATATTGAGTACAGGTTGCTGCCTGTTTGTTAAAAGACAAAAGAAAATCAATACAAGTGTTGAAAAGGAAATTTGAGTATTCAACTTTGCAAACAAAGTTCTTAAATAAGAACCAAGAGAGGTAGTAATAGAAAAATATGAATGCCTTACTTAATTAGCAGTGTTCACATGAGGAATATTGTTTTTTCAAGTATAAAGAGACCAAGTGTAAAAAGCAAAAAAAGTATTTCCAAGGAAACTAAAAATGGAATGATCCCATACATTTGCATTTCAGCTATGGTTATATTTAATACTGATGTGTCTTAAATTATTTGTTGATACAGAGGAAAATCAAGAGGGAAAAATGAATCCCTCATACTTAAAATACAAAAAAATAAAGCACCATTTTTGTTTTAGTTGTTGCCAAGAATTATTGAGTCACCTGTATAATCTTTCAGCTTCTAGCCTTTGAATATCTCAGAGCATTCATTTGGGCATTCTCAAGATGAAGAAACTTTAAATAATTTATGATCCTCTCAGGAAAAAAAATGGCAAGTCTGCAGTCCTATGTTTTGGTGGTTTTCTTCTTTTCCTTTAAGCTAATTCTACAAAAGAAGTAAAACATATGGATGAATTCCCTGCCTGCTCCTGAATTAAGATGCTGATATAAAAGTAAGCAGAGGAAACAAGTCAGATACTCTGTGTGTCACTGTATTGAGCATAAATTAATTGTTTGGTTCTTCTGAATTATTGTCTATAAAATTCACATGGATTTTCTCACTGATTCCTAATTAGTTGTAATTGTATATTTTATATTCCTTAATTGATACCATAGTGCAGAAGACATAAAAAAAAAAATACAGAGTCTTTTTAGGTAAGGAGCAAAACACATGATTCACATGAGAAAAACTTACCTAAAAAGTAGAATTAATGATGTCTAGCTCTGTTTCACATATAATTTCAAAGTTTCTTGCCAGGACAGAGCTGCCCAGCACAATTAGACTTTCATGTACTAACGAGAGCAGGAAGAGCTGCCAGAAAAACATATTTAAAAAAAAAAAAAAAAAAAAAAAAAAAAAAAAAAAAAAAAAAAAAAAAAAAAAGATAAGCCAACCAATCCTGAAATACAAAAGAGCTCTCTGTGAGGGTGAGGAAGGTACATCCATGGAGGAGCTGGGGAAATATGAAACCACTGGTGTGGGGTTTGTTCATTGACAGCATTCCCTAGGAAATGGGCATGAGAGGAGAACAGGGAGGACACCAGCTATTAGATATTGATATTTATAGATTTATTTATTAGATATTGATATTGAAACAATTTGAAAGCCAGCCACTTCTCTGGCTTTCAAATTGTAAATATTTGGATTCTTAAGAGAAACAAGACTGCAAAGAGCCAGAAGAGCTACAGTGATGTCCTACAAGAATCTTTAAGCTTCACTCTGTTTCCCATTCCTTTGTCAATTTTTCATCCTCCTCTCTCCTCGCCAACTTACTTTCTTACAGTATTAAGTCATTTAACTGTTGCTATTAATTGCTCAGATGAGAAATGAGTAGGAGAGAAGCCTGTTCATACTTCCTATGGATATTTAAATCGGGAGCCCCAGAATTTAGAACCAGCCGGAGAATTGTCCTCTGTAGGTTGATGTGGAATCATGTAGAGAAAAGTGTTTGGTGTGTTTGAAGAGTTTAACCCCTTTCTTTAAAAAGATGACACAAAAGAGCCACACTCTGGGCTTGGAATCAGTTTACCTTTTGGTGCAAATTAACAAAATTTGTTTATTAGAACCACTGGACACAAAATGATATCTCAAGACACAACTATTCCTTCACTGAGGAAGAAAGAAAAGATATTTATCTACAGCTGATCCTGCACAGCATAGCCATTACTTTGGACCTGTAAAACAATGGTTTTGAACACTCTTTATAGAGCACATAAAAATAATTTTTCCACATCACTTTCAGCCCCAGAGAGATTTTGCAGTTTCAGAGGTACCTTGGTATCATGCCACCAATGTGTACCAAAAATGAGAGACTCTACTGATCCAGAAATCCTTTTAATTCAGGCAATTAAAGAGATACAGTTCTGAGCAAAGCAGTCTATGTTTATACTCTACATGTTATGCAATTAAAAAAAATAAATCAAAAGCTCTGTGGGGCTGTGCTTATTTTTTAATGAAATCAATGTCAGCATCTATTTACTAATAAGAAACTCTCAATAACAGATCCTAGCAAGAAAGAAAGTTGTTTCAGCTTCAGGCTGATAAAAGGATTATTAGAAAACAGCTCTCTCTGTGAGTGTGCATGGCTGAATGTTTAAGCAATCTTGAAAAATAATACTTTGAAGCCATTCACCTCAGGTCCATATAAAGAACACAGTCTGATCCCACTAAAAGCCAGTGAGGATCTGGATCTAAATGTAATGGATTCAGGAGAAAATCTGGAACTGGTGATAATGGCTGTAATAAGGACACTCACGCAAATCATCCTTTTGGACTTCTAGTCATGCTAACATTTTGGGAGAAGTTTCCGCAGTAGTTTTTTTTTTTTTCTGGTTTGTGGTTTGGTTGTGGGGTTTTGTTGTTGTTGTTGTTGTTGTTTTTGGTTTGTTGGGGGTTTTTTTGGGGGGTTTTTGTGTTTAGTTTTTTTGGCAGGGGGGCATTGTTTGTTTTTGGGGTTTGTTTGTTTGTTTGGGGGTTTTGTGGTGGTTTTTGTTGTTGTTTTGGGTTGGGGGGGATGTTTGCTTTTGGGGTTTTTTTTTAATACTTATCCACTGCCAAAGTTGCTGGGATTTTCTGCAGTAGGACCCTGCACTCTGTGCACACTTGCTGTGTAAAATACCGGCAAAAAAAAAAAGAGGCTGACATGATGAGTCATTACAATTTAAATCTTATTACACAAAGCTTCATTTGAGTCAATATGCGCAGTGCAGAACCGCAGGGGTGAGCTTCAGCCTGGGGAGAGAGGAATGAGGCACAAATTCTCATTTTGGCCAAGAGAAGGGACACAGTCCCCTGCCTCCTGAAATCCCCTGGAAGAGACCTTGTGTCTCGTGTTCAAATCAAACCAGGCTGTGGCTACTCCAGGAAACACAGGGAATTAAATCACTGCATTCCGAACTTTGGGTTTTTCTGATTCGGAGTTTTTTGGAAATGACCTTGCATTCACTCAGTGCAAAAATGTAATTGACGGTGATGATGACTCCTAATTGCCACAGGAATAAATGGAGGCTTTCAGAAACTGGGAAGGGGAGGGACAAAGACCACAGTAGCATGGATTATGTATTTTCTCTCCTCTCATTATCTTTCCAGGAAGACTGCTAGAATTTCTCTTCCTGCACTCTCATTGTTGCCCACAGAAAGAGCTGTTACTGAACCTGGTCACACCTTTCTTGAGTTTTAGGATATATTTTTAATTATTGCTTTTAAAATAAGCTACGCTAGCTTATATGCTCATGGTTTTAGTTGCTTGTTTTACTAATGACTTGTTCCAGCTAATTAAAGGAAATCTCCAGGAAATCTCTTTCTTCTGATAAGTAGGTTGCACAAACATCTTCAAGGAGAATGCATCCTTCCAGACATAAATGTGTACTTAGAACTGCCAAGTCTGTTTGCACAGGCTGGAGTGCTGTGCTTGTAACTTCAGTTTTATTTCATTATTGTAGATTCATGTGCTGTTGAAAAGAGATATTTATTATTAATTACTGGGGATTTTTGAAAGAGCATATTGTAAAATATTTTTAATTATGGACAATGCTGCTGGAGATTAGAATCAGGCGTAGATTTATTGGGAGTATGTACATCAAAAAGGGTTGAATTCCCAAAAAAGTGCATCCTGTCTTTCAAGTTAACTAAAGTGTTTCTTCTTTTAGTACTTCAGTGCAATTAAGGGATTTGATTTATGAATGTGAACCATCTGATCTCTCAAACTTTTTAATTTTTCCTAGTTTTTTGCAGAAAAAAACCTCAGTTTTATTTCAGATAGCTTGCACTGCTTACGGAACTTTACACTTAGAGAAAATATCCAATTATCAGAGCATTATTTTGAAAAACAACTTTGCAGCTGTTGTGAATGCAGTAAAAAAAAAAAAAAACAAAAGCCCACAAAAAACCCCCAGACTTTATTAAAGGTGAGAGCTGTATAGATCGTGTGTTTGAATTCATTCTCAAATGATCTAAAAAAGCTCTCACTAAACCCTCCATGAGCAGAAAGGTGCAGGTTAGCAGTGCAGTGCTGCCTCTGCAGAATGGCAGCATCATCAGTAATTCAACTTCACTGCTGAGACTCAGCAGAGCAGCAGAAAAGCACCCCTTATCCAAGGGGCTTGGAAAGGCACTTTGGAAAAGAGCAGGATTTCCATTGTGTCTGTGCTATGGGCATGACAGAGTATTCATCAGCCATTATTGATTTGGAAGGAGGCATGGCTGCAGTGAGGAGGATTGATCTGAAATCTCCCTTGGCTGAGTTAACTATTGAGGGGATCTGTTCATAACAGGATGAAGCACTGAGGAGTGACCTGCCCAGGATGGGAAATGTGCGTCTCTGTCCCTTTGCTTTACAGTGCGTGTGAAAAAACTCTGCCTTGCTCTTAGGATTGATATTTCCTCCCTCCATTAGCTTTCAGAAACATTATCTTTGCTAAGTTTAGCATTCCTTGATTTTCCTGGGCAATTCTTTATGGAATTACAGAGCAGCACTTTCCTCTGAGATGATCTGGTAAAGGGACAAGGGAGAAAGAGCTATTAGTCTTCTAACAAGCTGCCTGGCCTAGCTGGGAGTTCTTAGCCTGCCCCTCCTGTCCCCTAATGTCCCAGCATCTCTCCGAGGCATTTCTGTGGTAACTTTTGCCATCCCTTCCTTCCCCCTGTATGGGTCACTTAGGAGCTGGATGTGGTGGTCCTTGCGGGTCCCTTCCAAATCAGAATGTTCTGTGTCTCTGGGATTCTGGAGCTTGTTATTCTCCAAGAATTCTCAAAAAATTATTCTCGTGGTCCTGCATGAGCTAAGGTGCCTTCAGGAGGGTTGTGCTTGCAGAGGCTGGGACCTCCCAGCTCTGAATTCACCCTCCCAGCTCTGCCCCTCATCTCACACCTGCAACACCTTTCTGCAGATTTTACAAGTCCAAACTTGGCTCAGTGACAGCCACCTGAAATGTTTCTGCAGGGAACCTTTCTCTGTTCCTCTCTTTGTATCCTTTCCCTTTTATTCTTCTTATTTATATTTTTTTACCCCCCATTTCTGTCACTTCCCAGGTGACCTCTCACGTGCCTTCATGGCCTTTCCTCCAGCTCGTCATTTCACATGAGCTACTGATACATCAAGTGCCAATGTGGATTAGCTTCTGGTCTCAGCTTGTTCAGCTTTTCACTGCACTTAGGGACAAGCAGATTCTTTGTCTTGTGCTGCTCTTCACAGTCCAAAGGTCCTTTCTACAGACAAGGCCGTTTCAGGGTTTTCCCCCGCAGTCTTCTTCAGGGAGAAATAAATACATTTTTCTTACCTGCTTCTCACTCCCTCTTTTGTGGCAAGGAAATGAAAGGCATTCAAAGGCAAGACCAAGAAGCTACAGTTTTGTATGTTTTGCAATAGTTTAAAATAAATATAAATTTGATATTATAATTTAGAATGTTACCTTTAAAAACAGATTATTCAGACCTGTCAGCTTCACAAAGGAATAAACAGCAGATAACCTGAAATAAAGAATAAGCATGAAATTCAATGAATCTGAGTAGCTCAAGATCTTTATTTCATTACTTGGATTACCTTGTCTCAAGATCTTTATTATTTTAAGTACTTCAATCTTAAAAAATCCACATATATGAACTTATTTTCCCCACATATTGTGCTTTACTTCGCATGATGGAACGCCAAGCTATAAATAGGGAATTCAGTCCCAGGGACCAGACTGAAGCAGATCTGAAGTAGAACTTCCTCAATGTGCATAATGCTGTTGTTAGGTTTGCATTTCAGGGTAAAAAAATTAAATAATCAGACCAACCATTCCTTTGAAATTGTTAATCATGAGAAGGAAGGTTACATACCTACATTTGCATGGATTCCTGTGAAGGGAACAAAAGAAATCACAGCCATTCTTTTAATGATTAATCAAACGAAGAAGGCTCTATTAATAATGTGGTTCTTCCTGAAAGACACACAGGAAGAGAAGTCCAGAAGAGGGAAGGATCTGATACATGGCTGACAGTGTTTCTTTCCTAAGAAATGTGGTCTGTGATCCAAGAAAAAGCTCTGACTTCTGAGAGTTTTATTTCATTTTATAAACGTCTCATCTTTGCTACTGAAACCACTAGACTACTTACTGTGTTAAAAATAAAGTGATCATTGTAGTGAGTTCACCTTCAAATCTTCTCATATTTCTTCTATACTGCCTTTACATTTATGAGTTACAGCATATTGATTTCACCCTTCCCTTGCACTGAGTTTGACTCTCCCTTAATAGACAAAATGACTATTTGCTTTCTATAAATCCTACTATTTGTATTTCTTTTCTTCTCTGAGCTGTAATCTGTGACTTACAATAGGCCACTGCTCAGTGAAATGATGAGGTGCTAGTTCAGCCTTAATATTGTTCAAACAACAAAAAAAAGCCCAAGTGCCAGCCTGTTGTTACCAGAGCTTTCCTCACGGTCGTGCTTTAAATTATCTGGCTTCCCAGGAAGCAGAACAATGCATTCTGTTCACCTGAAAGCTGCTCAGGTAATTATCTCCTGGCACATTTGATGCCCTCACAATGTTCAGTGTTGGTTCCTTGCTCCATCTTCTGCAGCTCCGATTTCTCATTCCCCTGCTGCAGTGCTGTGAGTTACTCTGAATTCCTCAGGACTCTGCATTCCTTCCCCTGTTTCCTGGACATCGCACACACCACTGGCATTGCAACACCCTCCACCAAATCCTCCTTTCCTTAAAGGATCTTTTCTTGCCTCTCTGGGGGGGTTGCAGGTGTCTGAGCTGTGACCTGAGAATTCAGTGCAAGCTCCATTTCTCACAGGTAACGAGAGGACGTGGTCCCTACATTTCCTACAAGTGCACACATGTCACCAGAGCCCTGGCAACTCGTGCCTGTCCCCTGGGCCTGCCTGCTCCCTGCCTTGCCTGCTCCCTGTCAAAAGCTTTTGTCACATTTCCAGCAGCAGAGGTGGAACTTTGACCACATCCATTTTTCATTAAGGGATCAGGTGAGATATTAGACCTCAGTCGCTTCTGCCTTTTCTACTCTTGTGCAGAGACGAAAAAAGAATTTCAGGCAGGATGGAAAGCACTGCAGGCCGTTGAGAAACATGGGTTTAAAGTAATAATTTGAGACAGAACTAGATGTAATTAGTTCATTATTCTTTAAAAGTAGACTGTCTCCATGCTCACCTTAATGCTTAGCCCACAATCCCAGTGAACCGAAGTTAGGGCCTTTTTAAACTAAAATGAAGTACATAAAGGTCAGTCCAAACTGAATTGGAAGGATTTGGCTCCTATAATAAGCTACAAAAGAGGCAGGAAAAGCCTGTTAATAGAGCATATTTTTGTTTGCTTCCTTCTAAGACTGCCATCCATAGAGTTCCATTCAGAAAAGAAAAAAAAAAAAAGAAAAAAACCCAACCTGTAATTAATGCAATTAATGCTTGTTATTCAGTACCAAATTGTATTGAGCAGGTCCAGCACCTTGGTTTGCCCAGGTTTCTCTTTTCTTCTCCAGAAATGCCTTCTTTCTCCACTTACTGTCCTCGACTTTTGGTCAGCTTTGCTCTCCTTACAACTTTTGCAGGTTTCGTTTGGAGGCATGGAGACATTTTTTCACCAAGAGTGAAGACAAAATCAGCACCTATTTTGGAGAAAAGCTGTTTTAACCAACTGAATAATGAATCCAAAGAGAAAGAGTGCTAAACCTATGAAAAACTTGTAGATCTCATTTGTTTTAATTTTTTCTTCCTCATTACAATGCAACTGGATTAGTATATATGACATTCCTTTTCTTAATAAGTTTTCAAAAACAGTGTTTTGATGAAATGATAAATGCATCTGGAATCTGCATAAACATAATAAAGGAAAGATGATTATCAGCTCTCACATCAGTAAGATATATTGGCACTTTTACTAAAGTGGAAAGACTTGACCTAACTCCTTAATAATTAGTAATATTTCTGTAAGTTAGTAAAAATTGCATTTAACAATAGTAAAAGTTTCATTTCAGTGGATTAAAATAGATTTTAGAAATACAGCCTCATGCCTCATACATCAAACTCCAGAGGAGCAGTCATCACAGTGTCTGGTGGTGAAAAAAGCTGGTTTATAACAGACAATTTATTATATAAAACAGTGCTGGAAAATCATACTCTGACAATTTTAATCAGGGGGTAGCAGGCCAAGAAGGCTGTAAGTCAACCAAAGAACAGGGGAACTGGATGGAAAGTGCAGTTCCTGCATGTAGAGCAGCTGCTCCGTTGCCACATTCTTGAACCATTTAAAGCTATGGCTGCTGTGGACCACCCCACTAAATGTTATTCTTTCTAATGCAGCTTCCAAGGTATTTTCCAGATGGTCTCCAAACAGGAAAATTCTCCTTGCTGCAGAAGACGCAGTTGTTTACTACAGGAGCAGCTGTGCTGCAGAATTGCATCTGGTTTTGCTGCACTGATAATCCCCCCCTGTTCCTTGGGCTCCTTCCTTCCCTGCCAGTGGATGTGGAGCCGGGAAAGCAGCCCTGCATGCGATGGAAATCCTGAACCTATTTCATTTCCTTCACCTCCAGCCGAAGCCCAGTTGCTACCAGATAAATCCAATTAGCTCTTAGGCATGGAGTTATGGATTCATGTGGATGTGGGGAGCCATCCCCAGGAAAAAAGGAGCTGGTTTGGGTGGAGGGGCAGGAGGGGGCCTGGCAGCATTGTTATCCAGCACACAGATACAGCACGGCTCAACAGATCTCTGGGGCCCTTCAATCTGTTCTTTGATCATCCCTGAAACAGATCAAGGCAAAACCATTCCTTTCCTCTCTGACCAAAAGAGCTGACTGGCTTTCTCTGTATTAAACATCCCCTCCTGCTCTGGAAATTTGGCTCAGGGATGTCACCTGCTTCCTGCATTTCTCTGTGCCTGGCATCAAGGGCTGACCTGGGAGAGCTGTGGGGCCAGTCCTGCCGTGCCTCATTGAAGGGCTGGAGTAACTGGGACACGTCCTTCCTGAGCAGGGCAGGTGGGATTGATCAAAGAATCCACAGAGAATCCTGGAAAGAACAGAATTTGTTTGTGCACCAAGGCAGACTGCCTCTAAAACGAACCAGAGGGATTCTAACAAATGGTGCCAGTGGTGAAAGTTGATATTATGAGAATCAATAGATACCCGGTATGAAAAAACGGTGGCTGGAGTACATTCATCAAAGTCCTTGCATGCTCAAGAACAGATAGTGCCATGGTGTATATTAAAGATGGGCTAGGGCATAAAAATAGAGTAGCACAAGAAAAGAATCGATTTGGATCAAAATCACTCTCGAAAAGAATGATAAATAGTCATTGAGAGACTACAGGGATTCTTTCTGTGTAGTCCAAAAGGTTACCTTAACCAATGATTGATATCTTGATAGTATTTATTACACACAGGCACAAAACCCACCTGCAACTGTTTAATTTTCTCCCATTGGAGAGAAATGCTACAGGCAGCAGACAGGCCCAAATGTTCTGTGCGGTGAAAATTCAGCAAAAAGTCACCAAACCCACACAGTGAAATGTCACTGGGGTCAAATGTTTGGATACCAGTGAAGATATTAAGTGAGGGATAGAAAAACAACCTTGCTGATGATGGCATCCTGTTTGCTCATTTTAAGTGTAGTGAAGAGCAGAGACAAGAGGAGCCATGAGAACATCTCCAGTTCCAAAAGGGCAAGCAAAAGCAAGGAAATGTTCTTTCAGCTTATTGTGCGGCTCTCTCTTCCTGTATTCACAGGTTTAATCCCTAAACTGCTTGAAACAAAGCTTTTGGAGAATGTAAAGCACAACCTGACCTATAATGAGGGAGCAGACCTATTATCCCAAAGTTTTCCCTGGTTCTTCGCCCCGTTTTATGGTAGCTGACAGTTTGAAATACCCCTGCCATATGCATGCACTGGTATTCACTTTAGTACCTAAAAAATAATTCCTCTTGCACCTATTGACTTATGGATGCTAAACCCAAAACCTGAAACAGCTTAAAATTCATCAAGTTAAGAGTAGTAGCATGGATACAGGGCATAAATCCATATTTTGACATCCTGGAGACACCGTTAAGCTTTTTGTTATCTTATTAAATTGTATCAGGCTAGCCTTGCAAAGAGTACAACCAGGATTGATAAATGCTTGGCTGCAGCTGCTCTCTCCCATTTATTTTCACTCTGTCAGACTTAATCCATAACTGCTGCTCAAAGGCAATGGGCAGGAGATGAGGGTGCATCTTGACTCAGCTGGTGGCTGGCTACTGGCAGCCAAAATCTGCAAGAATTTTTTCTTATTATTATTCACACTGCATCTTGACACCATTTATTTTCACTTTTTTATAATCTATTCCCTAAGGATAAACAATTTATAATCACGTTATTTAATTAGTTTTTATTTAGTGTCAATTTGCTTAATCTCATTGACCAGAAAGCACAGATTATTATGGAAAGAGTAAAAAAACCCCAACCCTTAAACCTAACCACAACCACAGCATCTGAAAAACACAAAGAAGACATAAATGGAAAATTTGGATTACTGGAGTTAATATAAATGTTATCTTTTACTCAAGCTGAAAGTTGTACTGACATTCCTACCCCATGGCCATGGACAAGCTTGATTTATCCTGAGTATTTTAATTGATGGAGGGGGACTCACACTGGGTTTCACCTCAAATCAGTCTTTAACTGGAGCCTTCTTCATTTTCTATCTGATATTTAATGCTAGGGACAGGGACAAGTAAAGAAAGCTCATTTTCTCATGAAATGTTCATCATCCCCCCCCAAAAAAATGGATTTTCTTTTGTCTAAGATCTCATTTTGAATCTGAAAAATGGCTGAAAAATTTCATCCAAATACAGTTCCTTCAGTGAGCAGCCAGACAGGAGTAAATAAAACAACCAACTATGGATTTTGAGCATCAGTTCTTCACACACAGCAGTGATATAAACTACTGGAGAGCTTTCGATTAGATTAGACCAGTCTCTTGATAAGCAACTCAAAATCACTGGCAGCCACAGAGAATCCCTTTGCAAGCACAGCTGTAGAGGAGAGAGGAGGAGAGCTGTGTGACCCGAGAGTTTCCACTCTTTCATCAAAATCACACCAAATGGCACCAAGTCATCCGAGCAGGAGGCAGAAAGAGAACCTTGCCTTTCTGAGAGAAAGTAAGGTGTGTTCTGAGAATATTCAGTCAGTTCCTGAATGATTCATGGGTAGGAAAACAAAGGAAATCAAACCAGACAGAATTTATCAGTTTACTTCCAAATTATTTCTGTCAGTGGGTTGCTCTGCTTCTAACTCTGACTGTCAGCACTGAATGTGGCACAAATGCTGTGCTCAAGCTTCAGAGTAAATATTTTAAAACCTTATTCAAAAGAGAAAGATTGCTGATTCGAAGAGGCTTAGCACTGATTGGGTGGTGAGGGACGAGTTGGGCCGACTTGCTGTGCCTCTGCAGGAAAACACCAGCGGTGGAAAGGACTTCACGCTGCAGGGGACAGGAAGGAGAGGGAAAACAAAGGGTAAAGGGGAAAAAGAATGATTGACAGACTGCACAGGGAAAGAATCTATTACTATTATTATTATTATTATTATTATTATTATTATTATTATTATTATTATTACTATTGTCGTTCTCACTGAGGGGCACAGAAACAAAGTGTCCCTGCAGATCATGCTTAGGGTTTGTGTGATCCAGGCGGGTCTGTCACCAGATTGGGATGAGCAGCACTGCTGGAGTCCCCATAGATAATTGTGTGAGAACACTTCTGAGCCAGAACATCTGTATTAGGACTTTGAACTAGGTAATAAAACTCTGATATTACCTGGCATGGACACTTGATGCTTGAAAGCAATTTTTAAAATTTTAAGTGAAATTCCTATTTTCATAGAGAATGCACTCGCAGTTGTCATCCAAGCTTTGCCTTTTTTAGGGAACCTGCCAGCTTTTATAGTCCTGTTGGCTCTAAAGGTCACCTGCTCTCCCTCCCCCCCATAATTTGGGCAAAGACCTGATGAGGCTATTTTCCACTGTTCTGCACTGAGCTGGGATAGCTCAGCACTTTGTCAGCTCTGACACCTGTATTCACTCCTTTTAGGTAACACAAGATCAATGGCCCTATAAGAACATTTTATCTTATTCCTAGCTTTAACATGTCTTGCTGCAAAAGTGCTCCGTGGGGGGGAACTGTGTCACTGTGGTTGGATCATAATTTCCCAGCTGCACTGCAAGGGGAGGAACATTCTCAATGCCACAGAGCTTATTTCAGTGTTTTAGAAGGTATATTTATTCACAGGGCTTGTTTATTACCAAGACATGTTAAAAGTGAAAATAAAACAAAATAAGTGTTTCTGGATATTCCTATTCATCATTAGAATCCACCTGAATTGAAAAGATGCCACTGCATCAAGCAACTATTTCCTTTATCCCTTGAGTTTTTGAGAAAATCTTATTAACAGAATCTCAATCACTCCCTTGATTTGGGATATAAAAAAACCACCTATGCTGATTCTTTAGCAATTTAAATTGATCAAATACAGTGTATTGTGCACATGCAGATAACTTCCTTCTCACCTGCAAGCTGCCAAAAGGTTCCCGTGATTTTTTCTACAAGTCCTGCTTAATGTTCTCCAAACTGACAGTGCTGTGCTTTACACCAGTCCCCACAACAAAATGAACTGAGTGATGCACCGCCTTGTCTCCTCCTTGTCACCTGTGAGGGGGCTGCTGGTGGCTTTCACTCACTCCCCACACGGCCACTGGAAACAAAAAGCCTTCCACGGGAACAAGCTCTGGCTGAAGAAGAGATTTGTACCTTTCCACAGCCTTTGTTAAAATGATTTAGTGTTTTAAATCATTTAAAATATTTGCCTCGTTTACCTGCGAGTGCCAGCCAGGAGGGTTTCAGCACTCTCAGGGCTGACAGAGTCCATGCCTGGTTCAGATTTCAGCCAAAGTCCTGTGTGTTCCTTACCTTCACTTATATAAGGCATCCAACCGTGTTGATTTAGGAGCAGTTTTGACCTGCTTCAGTTACCCTCTCTCTAACCAGTTGATACTTAAGCTGCCAATTACCCTGGGGGCAGAGGAGCAGCCGTGATCCCAAGAATTTGTTGTGCTGGATGACCCACTTATGCAGACAGGGAAAAAACGGAGGCAAAACTGAAGGAATTATGTTGCATGTCAGGAATATCAACCCCCGTAAAACACAAGGTCTTTCCCCTCCTCACGCTTACTTTTTTTCATCAGCACAGCTACAGAAGAACCATTCTGAGGACTGCTCCAATTGATAACCACTGTTGCAAGCCTACCCAAAAAGTTGGTGGCGCACCAGGGAAGTGGAGCAGAGGATAAAAGAGTGGCAGCTCTGAGCTGGGAGCAGCTCAGCGATGGGAAGATCCATTCCCTGCCTGTGCTCGTTTGTTGAGACAGAACGGTGAAAGGAGCCCAAAACTAAGTATTCACATTCATTACCAGGGTAAAGAAGGGGAAAAAGAATTTTCTCTCTACTTCTTTTGATTTCAGGAGTGATTAGGTTCACTTGCATCTCTTAAATTGCTCTGTAAGTGTGCTGTCTCTCCTTACAATAAAAGGGATAATATACTTCATTGTAGCATCTTCACTCCAAAGGGATTGGAATCTCTTATAAATAAGATAAAGAACCAAGAAGAGGGGGGCAAGGTGGTATTCTGAAGACATTAGGATGTTTTAAGAGTTGTTTCACTTTCTGTCTAAAAGCTCTCTATCACCCCTTTTCACATCCTGTAAATAAGAGAGCTGTTTCTCCTGAAAAACAGCATTAATGGTCATTTTAGGTTGGTGGTTAATTTTCTTTTTTTCAGGATGTATTATCCTCTGCTGGACTGCTGCACACAATTCATCAGGACATTCTTCAGTAGCATTAGCCTGAGTTAAATCTCACTGCAGACCCCAGTGTTCTGTCACAAAATAAAATTAATTATCATGGCAACAATGATTTGGAAGATTCAAAGTATAAATTTTACTTCCAAGAAGTCATTTTTACCCTGCCATCAATTCATCACCCATTTCCTGACTCAGGTGCCAAGCCTAGAAAAGCAGTGTGTCATTTGGAACAGATCAATAACCACTGTCTTTGTTATTATTATCAGATATTAGTATTATTGTGGGTTTAAGGGCATAAGGATGAACCATAAAGATTCTTCCACTCAGCTGTCAGCATTGTCAGTCAAGGGTGGCGTCCAGAGTTCCAAACTACATCAGATGTAAATAAAACCAGAATCAGGCCCCACATTCCAGCACTGTTGTTTTTAAAGTTATGCAACAGCACCAATTTTACAGCGCATGGTAAAGGTCAACAGATAAAAAATTTGGAACTTTTACTCATGAATATATTTAATTTGCTCCTGCGAGTGATTTCGATTACATTTCACAAAATACATAGCTGCTCCTCGTTTTGCAATTAAAGATTTCTAATAATGCAGCCGAACCTTCTTAATCATTGTTCATTCTAGCATAAAGCAAAGCTTGCTGTGTTTAAAGAGAACCAAGTCATCTTAACAGCATCCCTTTTTTGTTCCTTTTTTATTTTGTGAGATTAGAATTCTTAATAACCTTTGGCATATCTGGCTGCAGTGCAAGTGTGAAGAAGGGTAAAACTCGCACAGTGGATTATATGGCTGGGACAAAACTCAGCTCTGTAATTAGGTTTGGCTCTGTTGCTTAGGTTTGTAGGAAAAGTCAAAATTAATGGTTCTTTGCCCAAGATTGCCCTGCAGAGTCACATATAATAATTAAGCATGCTTAGAGACAGGCATATCATACGAATATTTGCCACAACCATTGATTTTTTTTTTTTCCTTGCTAAAACCCCGTTATTTTTGAGGAAAATAAATAGAAACACTCAGTGCCTAAACAGCCATCATTTTAATTGTCAATAATGAAGACACTAAAATATTCTTGGAACATCAACAGACCCTGACACTCATTCTTATAAAAACTCAAGATAGTCTCAGTTCCCTAAAGTCCAGAGCTGGTGTTGTAGCTCCCTTGGAGCTTTGCTGCAGAACAAGTCTTGGGACTGACCAGAGAGAATTTACAGACCACCCCTCACCCCAAATCCCCAAAACTGAGCACGGAGCTCTTTTTAACAGAAGCTTCAAGTTCATTAAAAAGAAAAATGCGTTCAGGCAGGTTGATGGAGAAATGATCCAATTTAAATGTATTGAAGTTCTTCGCCGTGCTACAGTGCTTTTTAAATGGTGTCTAAACAGTTGGTCACAGATTTATTTATGTTTCCGTGTAAAGAAAGAAAATATTGTCATTTCCTATATGGGAAACAGTTTCCCTAATTATTTGGCTCCTTCTTCTACTACATAAACAGCAATTTGTACCCCTCTCCTTCAACTGGCTGCAATTAACAGCTACATTGCAATAAGCAGATTATGTTAATTAAAAACTCAAAACTATGTAAACAATGGGAAAGCTGACTAGCCATTTTCTATTTTTGCCAACTGGGAGGAACACAAGAGAAATTAGTACCGAGCTTAATTTTGCTGTTTATAATTCAACTTATTTGTAACAAATTACAGAATTTTAAAAGTATTTTTAGACAATTAACTCTATTCCTCCACATCCTATTGGAGCCACATCCCACTTGACAAGTTTACATCTGTACGAACTGGGGGGGGGAGGAGGGGAAGAATGTAAAAAAAAAGTCTAAAAAGGTGTTAGGGGAACAGATTTATACACATCATCACCAAAGTGGAATATTAAACACAAGTTTTCTACCATGCCTGAGTCACACTCTCAAAAAGTCATAGCTAAGGACAAAAGTGTAACTTAGTTCTGCTTCTTCGGCAAAACTGTGAGCAAACTCCAGGAATAAACATTACCCAGCTGACGCCAATAAATTGTGAACTTTTCCTGTGTTGCCACAGTTTCACAGAGTTTTGGGTCTGTCCTTCCCTTTCCAGGCCAGGGTTGCTTAAGGAGAGTGGGAGTCAAAGTAGAACTATTAAATGTTTGTGTTTCCAGTGCTCCTTTCTGACCATGGAATTGGATTTAACGGGCAACTCTTGGATTTTCTGTCCAGTAGTTGGACTTTGATGAGCCTTTTAGATCTCTTCCAACTCAGGATGTTCTAGGATACCTCTCCTTACCCCACACTGAGGGGATGCCACCACCAAGGGAAATGGAGGAACAGAGATGCTGTGTACAGAGAGAGATTTATTGACGGGGAACTTGCCCTTGATCAGACTTTGGGGGAAAAGGAACAGAAAAAAGGACTATAGCCCTGCTTCAATTTTATCCAGGAAATACTCCAAGTAGATGAGGGAGACAGCTCATTTCCTTCCCCTGGTTTGCATGGCTGGAGGTTGCTGATTGACCACAAAGAGGAGGACACCAGGGTGGGGAATGGTCATGGCTTCAGCTGAGATGTTGGACTCTTTCCAGGGTTTTTTTTCAAAGACTGTGTGGAAAAAAAGAAGATGACAGCACATGCAATAGCCAGATTTTGAGAGTGGCCAATATAAAACTACCAGCTCAGTGCATGGCTTCAGTTACAGCCCTGAACCAAACTGCTTTAGAAGATGGGAATGGTCTCAGAGGATGTGGAAGTTGCATTATTCACAGCCCCTTAGGAGGCCACGAAATGCTCCATGCGCAGCCACAGACACAGCAGGGGAAGCCTGGGGAGGGCAGGCATTTAGAGGCACTCTCCACATCGTTAGTTGATCCCATCCTCAAGTAGTTTACAGAGAGGGAGACTACCAGGGAGCTTCTAGCATGTATATTATGCTAGAAAAGACATTTCCTCTGTTTTAAGGGCAACACTGATTTCCCATCTCTGCTCCCCGCAGCGCCGGCGGCCGGTGGGAGGGCTGCTCGGAATAAAAGTGCAGTTGATCATTTCACTTTTTTTTGTGTTTCCACTGTTTTCCTTTTGGAGACGTGAACTTTAAATGAGCTGCTGTAAAAGCTTCTCGGGGTCAAAATAGAGGAAATCACATCCACCACAGAGACAGGCGCTGCAAAAAAACCCTAATATGGCCATTATGTTCAACTCAGCAGTCTTTTTCCTGTTGGTAGAGTTTCAATACAAGCTTAGCATCAAGCCAGGCTGTCAACACCAATGAAATCTATTTCTGTGACATTGAAAGAGCTCTTGACGAAAGTCAATCAGTTTAGGCGATGTGTTTTGTTGGGTTTTTTTGTGTTGTTTTTATTTTAATAGCACCTGGAAACAAGTCAGGGGAAGAGTTGGGTTTTAACAGAATTGCTGCTTTTTCTTGGTTTCAGGGAGGTGAGGAATATGTACTAAGTAAACCCATTTATTCTACAAGCAGCACGTGTAGTGTTTGATGGTAACAGCTGCATTTCAGTCTGACCATTTTCTCAGAGTCTTGTTTCTTAACAAAGTTAACTCTTTTGCCAGGCCTTTTATCCTGAAATTATCAGAAGGGTTTAGCTCTTGTGACGCTGTTTCTGGACCAACACAGAGCAGCCCTCGGGCCCGTGGGTTAAACAACTTTAGTTTTCATACTGTTGAAGGAAGATCTAATCCAGATCCTGTCTCTGAGTCCAGGACTCAAGGCCACAGCTCTTTTCAAACTCAGAAAGAATTCACTTTCTGAAGTCTCTTCACCTCAGAATAGGACGATGACGATAATGGAAATTATGATATTATTATGATGTTGTTATTATTGTTATTATTGTTATTATTGTTATTATTATTAATAATAATAATAATATGAATCTATAGAAAGCCAAATGGTGGATCATGGCAATATTGCAGCTTCAGACAATGGCTGTGATGTGGATTTTTTTTTTTTTCTTAAAACACATCGTGGGGAATTACATTGAAATAATTTAAAAGGTGGTTTCTGAGTGAGGCACATAAAAGTTAGTGATGAAATACCACCATCCGTATTTCCTTGTCTCTATGCATGGGAGTTTTTGCTGTATTAAATCATCTTCCATTGCTTTTCCTTTTGGTCTCCTGACTCAGTGAGAATCTTGTTCAGCTGAGACCCAGACCCTGTTCCTGCTGCCCAGGAGGAATGGAATTCCAGAGGTACCTCAGGGGGGGCAACATTTTTCCATTTCTGAGAAAGATTTTGTTGTTTTAAGATTTGGGGTAAAGAATCACAGTTTGGTTGGCAGAGAATTGTGGGAACTCTCAATGCTGAGAATTTTGGACTCTCTGTGACAACAGGCACAGACCTTCAGGGAACCACTGCGTTTGACCTGAAGCCTTAAAACAGGCTGCCAAAAATGAGTGATAGCACTGGGATCATGGGGATGTAGTTTGGATAGCATTGTGTGATCTCACAGGGTGAAAAACTTAGATTTGGGGTTTTAGTGTATGGTGATATATGGGAGCCAAGATGGAGAACTTTGGGTGTGGATTAGTTGTCTTTTTGCACCTTCTTCCTTCTTCTTCATGAATCAGGATGGTTTTCTGTAACTGGGTGAAAGAGGTTCTCATTGCAGGCTTTGGGTGATCACAATTGGATTAGATGCATAAATAATATAGATGTCAACAGTTTATTGGATAATTGGGACTTAAATAGCCTTGAATAGATACCCTTTTGACTCACTTTCTTGACTTGTTAGACAGAGTTCACATCTCATGAGTTTGTAATAGATAAGGAAAATAAACTTCAGAGTGAGACTCCAAAACCAATGTCTCCTGAGTTTTATTTGCCCTGACCTTGGAGCAGGAAAGAGCCAGGAATTCCAGCAGAGAATCACAACCATTGCTGTTTTCATCCCACTCCCACTCCCTGCCCCACCGGGGTGATGAAGAAATCCAGGGAGATGTGCAAAGCTCACCTTCAGTGTGACAGCTCTGAGTGACCAGAATTTTGAGCTGACAAGGACATAAACTCCTGTAAGTGAAGTGTGTTATTGATTTGTATGCAGCTACAGTGCAGAGATCAGGGGAAGTTCAAGGCTATACACTGTTGTAAAATTCCTCTCAGATTAGGGGGGAAAAAAAAATCTAATTACTTTCATTGAGGTACACAAAATGAAAAATCTGTTTTGGTATTTTGAATTTGAAATTGATCAATTCCTTTGTGCCATTTACGTCTTGAACTGATGCAGGCTTTGATACATTGTGTAAAGAACAATTATATTTTAGAATAAATTAAAAGCAAACATACTGTTTGTAAAACTGAACCTCGGCTGTTCTCTTCTTGTGGGTATTTTAAAATAAATAAAATCAAGATCATGACTCTCAAGGATGCATGAGAAAAAAATGATTATTTAAAATGCTCTCATTACTTTTAATACAGATGACCCAGGAGTGATTCACCCTCAGAGGAATCATCCCTCATTTTATTTTTAGTAATTTTCAGGCTGAGACCAAGGTTCTTTGCAGCCCTAGGAAAGTCTGAATGGTTCATTTTTTGCTCTTCTCATCAGTACTACTATTTTATCCACCACTTGCCTCATAATCAATGCTTTAAAAAATATGCATTCTAAGAAGTACATAAAAATGGATCCATTCCACTTGATTCTCACAGTCTTAGGCCCATTCAAAATAATCTCATCTCCCTGATACAAATAAGTCTTGTTTAGCCCTTCCCCCAGTTTGATTCAGCTTTTCCCCATTGTTGTGGCAGACCTTTCAAAACGAGTTTGATCAGAAATCCTTCCTGCCTGATGTCCTGTGCCAGTGATTGACAAGAGTCCTTTGTGAGCAAGCATTTAAGTAATGATGCACGGACTTGTTAGGGTGCTGCTGTGTCAGGAAGAGAAATGAACAATAAATTAGAATAAAATGGAATTGCATTTGAAACTTGGCTGGAGGATTTTGCATTTGTGAGGACAAAGGACATTTGACAATCTGAGTCATCTTGCAGCTTTGCCTGTAGCAACTGTCAAATTAGTTCTTAATGCTACAGGGAAAGGGATTGAGTCACAGCATTGCTCAAAGTTAAGAGGCTCATCAGTAAATCACTGGCAATATTAACAATTATGAGCTGCACATTAATATGGCAAAAACACTCTGAATATTATGCTTACAACAGAAAGCCAAGAGGTGAACATAATTTTGCTTCCAGATCCCTGTGCCTTCTCCCAGTAACTACAGCTTTAAATTGTGGTAGGCAGAGCAAAAGTAAGTGAATCCAGCCAAGATTTTCTGAACTACATGTCCCCACAACTGTGCCATAAGAAGAAAAATCAAGGACTAAATCTGGATTTAGCAAAGTGTAAAAGTGAGGCGAGGAAGAGAAGTGCTTACCTGCATTTGAATTCAAGGTTCACGTGCTTGTCTGTCATCCCCAAACTCACACTCAGCAGAATCCTGCAGTGCCCCTCCCTCCTCCCAGGCACTTCTGGCTCCATCCCTTCCCTGCAGCAGCTGGAAGATGTGCTCAGGTGCCAGGGTGGCTTCACTGCCACCAAAACGTGGCTCAGGTGACTCGGGGACATCGAGTCCATGCTGGGGATGGGGAAGGGCTGTGTCACACACACCAATTCCAGTCCACTCTATGAGGAGAACATCAGTTCTCTGTTATTTGTGTTTGAGATATTGTCTCTCCAATTTCCTCACATACAAGAAACTCTTAGAGTGTTACACTATTCTGATGCCGGAAACCTTAAAGTTGTTTCACAAAGCTCAGCCCCTTTGGAGGACTTGGGTCAGAGGGTGCCCTGGCGTTAGAAAGGCTCACAAAGAATCTCTGCGTTTTTGTTGTTTTGTAAAATGCAGTGTATTTCCAGGCCAGGCCGGCACTTGCACAATCATTTCATGCATCATTTTATAGAGTGGCTTTCAACCAAAAAAAAAAAAAAAAAAAAAAAAAAAAAAAAAAAAAAAAAGAGGCAGGACCATATTATCTGCAAGATTGAAGATATGACTGAACTGCCCCGCATGATGATCAGTGTAATTTCACCCCTTTGAAAACCCCTGTGGGCCTGCCTCAATATGCTCCACAACATTATGAGGAAATCCATTGTGCCGGGCTCTCCACCACTTTTCAAAGACACAACTGCACAATTCCAGCATTTTCCGGCATGAAAGGGGTCAGGGGGGGACAGAATTAGAGATGTTGTGGGAATGGCCTGAGGTACAGCTGCATTGACAGCTGATAATGACACTCCAGGACACCTTCCCTCACAAGCTGCACGGGTCTCTCCCTCAGCAGGCTCTGCCCTTTTAAGTGCTTGCACACCGTAATGAAGTCCCGTTGCACTGACAAAAGAAGGATGATGAGTACATTTCACCACCTGAAGAGCCTCTTGAAAGTGACGCCAGAGAAAGGAAATTTCCCCGGCTCCGCAAACGCCGCGCTAATGAAACCTCGAGTGGGATCGGGTGGTCGAAATTCGACCAAAAAAAAAAAAAAAAAAACCAAAAAACAACCCAAAAACCCCCCCAAAACAAAAAACAAACAAAAAACCCCCCCCACCCCCCAAAAAACAACAACAACAAAAAAACCCCAAACCCATAAAAACTAACAAACAAGCAAAGAAATTAATTATTATGAGGAATTCATTAATTAATATGGTGAATGTTTTTATAGGACTATTTCACGTACCCCAGCTCCTAGAGACGTCTTTCTACTCACCAAATTCTTTGCTGGGCACACAAAAATACGGTCAAAGGTGTTTTCTGATGAGTCTTTTGTTGGTTTGGTTTTTTCTTGGGTTTTTTTGTTTATTTCTTGTGTTTTCTGTGAGAATATGTATCTACTTCTAGCAAAACCTCTAGCAAGGTGTGATAAAATAAGTCATTGTATAGAAAACAATTTCCTTCCCTTCTTTAGAAAAAAGACAAATAGGTCTAAGATACTGATTTCTGAATGCCAACATCCATGCTCAAAACCACCTGGCACCTATCTCCGGTGTTGGAAAAGACCTTAAATTCAAGCTGTAACTAGGAATTTTATCCTTCTTGTTGTGTTTTCCGAAAGAATCCCAAAGAACTCAGGTGGTGCGGGTAACCCAACCTGCAGGAGCTGACAAGGACATAAAAGCCAAACTGCAGACGTGGGTAAACTAAAGAAAATCAGAAACAACACTGAGACAAATCCCTGGAGAAAGGGAGGTGTGGATGTAATTTTCTCAACATCTCCCTTTTCTTTGTGTTTGCAAGTGGAAGATTCCCTTTTTCTTGGACTTTTTTAATGTGGATTAATAAGCAAGGGCCTTTCTGCATCTAGAAACACACTGAGCACCCGAGAGGAACTCAGAAGAAAAACCAACTGATCAGACAAATAATAAAAGGAATCAAAACAGAAAAAGAGTAATTAAAATAATTTGTTTCTCTTGTACTAAGAGCCCTGAGGGAAGGAATCAAGCTTTATACACTAGCCTGGTGTAGGGCCTTTTCTCTTTCCAGGGAAAATATCAATGGAAAACATCCCGAGGGACAAAGAAATGGATGATCTGAGTTTAATGAAGGTTGACAATGACTATTATTGATGTCCTTATCCCAAATGACAAGAGGTTTAGGAGACTTTTATAACATATTGGCACTGTACTGGTTCAAATGCTCTTTTTTTCCTTTTTTTTTTCCTTCTTTTTTTTTTTTTTTCGTTTTAATGTACTGTCTGCTTCAGGGGTAGTGTTGGAAAACTTGATGTGCAGAATGACATTTGTCACCCTTTGTTCCCCAGCTCAGAGCACTTTCTTCCAGTTAGAGATCTCTCAAACTGAGTAACAATTGCATTAACATGAATTATTCTCTGCCCAACAATTTGAATTTCAAGATGAAAAACAAAGGCAAATCTCAAGTGGAAGAAGAATGTTTCATAATTAAGTTTTGTCCTACCCTCCTCCTACCTGCTAACTTTTACAGGGATGTGAATTCAGATGCTGGAATTCAAGAAAAATGGGAAAGTAGAGTATTTCCACTACCATGATAGAGAGTGTAAAATGGTATAAAATTTTCTTCACAACACATCATCCATTTATATTTTACAAATTTACTAAGCACTTATAAGGAAAATAAGAAATTGGGGAAAAACAAACATTTTCGTCTGCGGGAACTGAGTGTGTCCTCAAGAGGTCATCTCGCAGAACAAAACCTAAAAAAAGTTGACTCAGATGAAATCCCCACATGCTGCCACTGCAATCCTCTCCAAAAAATATACAAGTATGTGTCTGTTCCTTATGAAATACTTGCCATACGTAAAAACTAGACTACAACTGCACTCACTCTGAATTTCTGTGTTTTCTGACATCAGATTTATTAAAAACCATTTTGAAATACCTCTAACTTCTCCAGATGTCAAGCCTTTAAACCAAATGCTCAAAACACAATGTCAAGCTTATTATCTGCAACCGGACACATTGCAAATGTTGTCTTGAAAAGGGAATAATCACACAGTTCCTGAAGCTTAAATATAAGCAGGGCAAAGCTGAAGTTTAATTGTACACCCAGGTAACACTGTACATGTGTGCACTGTAACATATTCATAAGTCATTAGGAGTATCTGAAAGCAGAAGCTCTCCTACTCATTAGTATTAAAGCCTGGAAAATGAGATTTTATTAAACAAATTTATCTTTGCATAAACCAAATTCTGCCTCTGCACTGCCTGTGACAGGCAGCTTCAATCATCTTTAGGACACAAAGTTCTCCCTCATTCCATTTTTCATTTTAATAACAAAACTGTTGCTACAAAAGAAGCAAACTCTAATCAAGAAAAGAAATAAAAGAGTGTAATAAAATGAGTACAATGCAATTTTTTGGTTTTACTGTATATTTTTGGTCAATACCAAGGCCTACACTTTTATAGAAAACCAGAATTTTTCTGTTTACTTTAAAGGGAAGGCACATTAAGGTAAAAAATATGCAGATCAGAGACTGTCTGCATCATGAAACATTGACCAAGTTAAACACATGTACACCTCAAGTTGGATACCTTGCAAAAATACTTCCTTTCCACATAAAAAATTCTTTAGATATTTTCTTTGAAATAGGACAGGACTCAAAGTGTGTCTGAGAATCTCATGGCAGAGATACAACTTGGGAAACAGCTGTAGAAAACCCCACTCTGTTTATCTGAGATGAAAACCACTTTTAAAAAAGAGACCCCAGTCATTTGTTCATATTAAACTTAGAACTTTGCGCTGAGTTTCCAGAGCCTGTTTGTCCTGAGCTGAGATTTACCAGAGAAGCCCTCTCCTGTTCCTTCTGGCTGGGCTGGCTACAGAGATTCCTTTGGAAAACGGAAGAGCAGGAAAAACGTGTGAAATGGTTGCAGGGAGCAAAGATCCCTCTAGAACCTTTAGATAATCAAAACAAATTCCACCAATTCAAACAAAACCATCACCTGTAAAACAATTTTTCTTCACTCCCACAGACCATCTTGGCTACACTTCCAAGAAGTGCCCCTCAGATGAGGGAGAGTAGAGGGGTGGAGCAAGGAAAAAAAATTGGCCAGGCAATAAATCTGTCTATTAATTTAGTACTTAATATATCCCCAGCATGTCTTTGGGTTGTAAAAAGGTTTTCATTGATCTTTGCCTATTACACTTCACCTTTATTTTTAAGAGTGGTGCTATATGTACTTTGCAGCAAATTTGTGCCATGTTATAGAGTGACTGTCCAGCTCAGCATCTTGATACCAAGTTTACAGCATGCTTAGGCATGTAATAAAAAAAAAAAAAAATCCCCAATTGTCTGATGCAGTTCTTTATTTCCACTAAAGCTTTACAGAATTCGCAGTCAGTGTGGAAGTAGCCAAGAGTTATGAACTGTCAACATGCTGATAGGAAAATAAACAATGTAAAAGTGAAGCCAGCATTTGAGTCTCACAGCATGGTACAGTGCTGTAATGGTTTAAATCATAAGCCAAATGATTGTTATTATAGAGATAGTGAATGTCATGCTTACAGAAAAATTGTGCATGTTAAAAATGACTGCCATTAAAAAGATAAGTCTCGCAGGGGGAAGGGACCTCAAGCCAGTAAACAGACAAAATGCATTACAGGGGGGAAAAAAAACCCAAAAAAACCCCAAAAAAAACCCAAAAGAAAAAAAAAAGGCGGCAAAAAAAACACCACAAGAAACAGAAAAGTGAAGTCTTGTCTAATTACCAGATTTGGCTATCATTTATAGTACTTTTTATTTTCAGGAAAAGGCTGGAAGAGACAGATACAAGGGCAGTAGACTGAATTATTCATTTTTTTTATAGCAACAGAATCCCAGTTAGATTTAATAGCATGGCATCTACAATATGCATATCTGAAAAGAGATCCTGGGTCTTTGTAGGCAACTCTTTGGCCTTGGAAAGTGTTCTGCACACAAACAACATTATTATATAAATGTCAAAATATATGAAAAAGAAAGCTAAGGCTCATCCATAGAAGCTTAGAGAGTCATTTTCCCCCACCATTAACACAGAGAAGTGTTGCTCATCATAAAAGAGAAGTGCTCAGCCATCCTGCCTGTTACACCCAGAGTAATCCACCAGGGAAGGAATCTCTTTCACTCCATCATTTCAGTTTGCTGACCAGAAGGTGAGAAACAGGAGACTCCCTCCATGGGACAACATCCAAGTTTGCTTTTCAGTGCTCTCCCAGCAGATTAAAAAAAAAAAAAAAAAAAAAAAAAAAAAAAAAAAAAAAAAAATTAAAAAAAAAATCAGTTTTGTTAGGGTTTTGTTTGGTTGGTTTTTGTTTGGTTTTTTGGGGGAGTTTCTCCTCCTCCCCCCCCCAATTTTTTTTTAGATTTTTTTTTTTTTCCCTGTAGTGGCTTATTCAGCATGTAACATGAGAAAAAGATGTTGTGAAGACATAAGTTCTGTTCTGGTCTTTAAACACAGGGTTTTTTTCTATACTGTGCTATCAAACATTCTTGAGGACACTCCACCCAGTGTTTTAAGTGTTGTCAGAATGGGAATCTCAGTTTACACATTTCCTGACGACAGCCAGCTTTGGTTTCAGCACAGCTGATGCTCAGACTGAGTTTGTTGCCCTACACAAGGATTTTCTGAGTTCCCAGGGTGCCGCAATAGCGGTGAGTTGCACTGAAACAGACAAACACTGCTGGGAAAGAAACCTGTGTGACAGGATAAACCCCTTTCTCCTTACCTGCACCTCCCCTGTGCACTCACAGCATCAGTGCCCTCTCTCATTCCCAGGAAACGTTCAGATCAGGATCAGGGCTCCTGAGCCCTGACACCACCCCAAGCTCCTGAGCCTTCCCAGAGGGCTGAGGAGAGCAGCAGAAAACCTCCCCTGAGTGTGTTGCACAAATTCCTGTCGCTGTGACCAAGCAGCCAGCCAGCAGAACCAGACACTCCACTTCTGTTACTGCCACAGCCGTGAAAAAAAAAAAAAAAAAAAAAAAAGGATTTTTTTCTATTTGCTTCTCTCTCCTTCGTCTAAGGAAGGAGCATATCCTCCCCCTTGGGCATTCAGAACAGGCTCACGACTGATTGCCCATTCAAATTCGAGTGGGTTATCCACAGGAGCTGCAGCCTGCTCCCAGAATAAGGCTGCAGGGTGGAGGAGATTGTGTAAAAAAGTGCTCTTTATTCCTGGGAGAAGAAGTTTCTTGACTCCTAGCTATTTCAAAGACTCATTATTTACTGGCACTGAAATCCACTTGGAAACTAATACGTGAGAGAAATGCTCAGTATAGAGCAGGAGTTGAAGGGCAAAAATCATCTTTGTAAGTTATTCTCAAGGCAATCACTTCATATCTCATTTCATTATGCAGCGTATTTTTCAGGTATTCATTTCGAGTGTATTTTTTAAAAGAAAACATCGAGTTCACTATATTTTGAGACTCCTAAAATACCATTATGCCTGTGAAGGATTTTATGCTCAAGGCCAGTAGTTCCTCATCTCTGTTACGTGTGAAACTAGATGAGAAAATGAGATTATCACTCTCAAAGCCCTTTAGGAGGAAACTGAGTTAACGTGACAATTCAAGTTCATGGAAGAAGATACTTGTGCAAAGTGTGCATAACTTAGAAATTCATTTAACATTGACTTTGCAATTAAGTTTGCTTCCTCCCTCACAGATCCTGCAGCAAGGCTGGGAATGTCATGGGTAAATGAAGCAGCAATGAAGGAGGCTGAGCTCATGCACCACCTTTTAACTGCCACTTGGATAAATGTGTTTTTCCAAAACTGTCCATAAATTCCAGAAGTACTCATCACAAAGATTTGGCAAACATTAAAAAAAAAAATAAATAAAAAAGGTAGTTACAGTTGGGATTTTAATGTTCGGAGGGAAAATGGCAACAGCAGAAGGAAAGGAGAAGAAAAACTTCCCCAGTCTGGTTAGGGAAAGGTATCCAGCTCAGTTTGCTGTTACTCCATCCTGGAGGGCAATTTCCATAACTCTGGTGGCATCTCAGGGCTGGTATATAATGCATTTAACAATGCTAACATGTTAATGCAATTTAATTTGCTCATTGCTGAAATGCCCTCTGAAAAACTCATGACAGAAGCACGAAGATGGATGTGGATGAAGTGTGAATAGAAATGTGGATGTGGAAGCACCAGAGAGCAGAAAATAACGTCCCGTACTGATAAAAGAGGAAATTATAGCCAGCAATAAAATGTAGAATGTGCTTCCTTTGCCAAAACCAGAAATCCTGCACTGTGACAGAGCCACAGACGAGAAGACCTCAGAGACACAATGGGGTGGGAAACAGGGTTCAATATCTGATGGCTTTTGTCCTGAGCAAAATCAATTTCCTTACAGATTTTGCCAACAAATCCCGGCTTCAGCTAGTGCAACTCATCACACAAGCAGGAAAAGCAGAGCCTTGAACTTACAGTGGCAAAGAAATGCTTGCAGGAGGAAGAGAAGTGATTTGTGTGTCATTACTTCTCCAGCAAACACCTATAACTTCTGCTGAGAGCTGGCCTTCTCAAAAGTTGACATGAAACTACTTATGCAGGATAAATGGATAAAATTAAGACAAAGTGATAATTTTCCTGCAGTATTAAGCTTAATTTTGCCTTCATGTGGTGCCCTTATGTTTATATACCTAGATTATAAATCATATTTAGCTAAGAAGAGACAGACACCTTTTTGCAAGCCCCAGACAGTTTTAGCTGAGGTGAGATCCCTATACTTTGAAAGAGCTTCTAGAAATAAGTAGCAATAGAAGAAGTAATGGAAAGAAAATCGGTCAAAGAGCAATATACTCCTGAAATAAGCAGAAATAAGTTTGGCGATCCTTGAACAGTAAGGAGGAAATATTTTTGTTCTTGACTTTGTTCACCAAATTCCCTTATAAATCCTTTTCCTCTAATTTTTTTTACTATCACTGATGAAGGTATGATGTAACAGCTAAGAAAGATTGATGATGTAAAGATCCTGCTGTTCAGTTAAAAAAGGACAATGAATAATGAGAAAGAAGCAGAGAGAGAACATTTTGATGAGCATGTGATGCAAGCATTGTCAGGAGTCACAACTAGCAAATCCCAAAGGCAGCAAATGCTGCAGTGACCACACTGAGTGGCAAATGCCAACTGCATCTAAACAAACCCCTTTTGCCACACTAGAAATGACTCAAAGTAAAGATAGTTTGCAATACAGAAGGGCTCATTATAACCTTCTGGAGACGCAGCACTTAAACTCATTTTTTCTTCCAGTTTGGAAGCTTCCTACTCTTCATAATGTAACTGTAGCTTAATTTCATGCAGCATCTCAGTTAAAGAGTGTGCAAAAGTGTAAAGCTTTGCCATCTGTTCTCTACAACACAGCTGCAGACAGAGAATGTCACCACAAAGCACCAAAAGTTTTGCCAGAATTCAGATTAATGGAAGTTTAGTAATTTTCCTTTGCAGCAGTCACTTTGTATCAAAATACTAAATTTCTATTTTGCATGTGCAACGTGCCTTTGAGTCAGAGGTATAAAGGAAAACACAATTATATAAAGAGATCATTTCCTTCATTACTGAAATAAATCCTTCTTTGTGTAATGAGGGATCGAAGAGTGTACACCAAATGAAGAACTTTATTATGTTCAAACATAAGTCTTTGTGAGTCCAGCGAGATGCAGGGACTTTGATTTCCAGAGAGACCCAAGCCAGGTCATTTAGTGGGAGAGAGCATATTCGGTATTTTTGTTTTGGAAAACCCCTTTTTCTGACCCAGAGACAGGGCTCCTGAAAGGTGCTTTAAGGACTTTTATTCCATTTTCAGTCTCATGAGAAGGGTGAGATGGCACAGATGTTACGATTCACACTATCACGATCAGAAGCCAAACTATTTCCAAATTGAAATACATTATAAGTGTTTCTTGGCCTATCAGCTTTTGCCACACAATGCTGCTAATGCTTCTAAGCCAATCAAAATACCTCACATGGGTCTTGATACAATGCATCTTTCTCAAAAATATCTAATTTTTTAGAGAAAATAAATATTTTTTCTCAAAAAAGTCTATTTGCAAGGTCATAATTTGAGACTTGTTTCCAGTTCCACTTCTCTCTCAGCAATGTCTGTCCTGTTCCGTGGCCTTTTCATGTCTGCATACCTTATCTCAGAGTTTGCACACAGATGCACAAGACTGGGCAAGCCTTCTGCCAGGCTTTGAGAATTCTCTACAAATTTATTTCCCACAGTTTTGGGTACCTAACCATGGACAGCACGAACAGAAGTGCTGACAGCAAGTTCCCTTCAAACCCCTGATTCCAGGGAGGCATTCCCTGAGGATGCAGCATCTCTTAAGTCCGGCCTGTTGCACTCTTAGCTCCATTTCTGAGCTCTGGGGTTAACTCAGTCTGAGCGCAGCACAGATTAACTTAAGTGCTCTGCACTAATGGGATCATAATGCTGGAAACTCTGACCTTGCCCTCCCTGACCCTCGAAGCATCCTCAGACTGTAACAGTCTTTGAAAGCCTTCAGAGAACATTACTAATTATATCTCCCTTTTTCGAGGTTAAAAAGCAGTGAAACATGGCTTTTAGCCTGACTGAGGCAATGCTGGAAGTCTCAAGGAGAGAGTATCTCTTTTCTCAAGCCCCAGAACTTTTGATAAATGTAGAACCTTGCTATCTTGGAATGATACAAGAGAACGTCCCATTACTAGATTACATATTCAAGTCTTACACAGGAAATTATTAGTCTAATTCTGTCTTATTAAAGCATTACAAAAAGCCCAGAAATAACAGTTAATAAACATGGTGATCACAGCCTCAATATGCAGTTTCTGAACACCATCTATACTTAGATTATCACCTACAAAGACCACAGACACAATTAAAAAATTGTCCCCACAGAAATAATTTCATCTGCACACCTTTCTAGTGTGTTTATATGTATACACATGCACAAATATATTTCTACCCAGCATTAAGATCAGGAAAAATCTCCCTCACAGCTTAACACCTCCCCTGCCCCCTGGACATTACAATTTAATGTTTCTTTTAGTAGCTGTATCATATATGGGCTATTCAGTCACCAGCATAACTGACATTAAACAGAGCAGCCCTTTCCCATCTGTTGCCATGTCCCAAAATAATAAAGCAACACAGTGACCTCATGGCAGAGGCTGAGGGGCTCTCACACAAACTTGTGTCACAGCTTCCTGACCAAATTAAGCACTGCAGCCATCCATCTGCCTTATCACATGCTAAACTTTCACTTCGGAGGCACCAAGATCACACACATAAATCTGTGCCTCCTACATGCCTTGCACTCCTCAGCAACCTTGCTGGAGGGATTTATCCCCAAGTCCAACTGCTCAGGGACACAAATGCATTTCTGTTCAGTGGAGGGGTCTGACCCTCCCTGCAGGAAAGAAGTGTTTCCAGCATGTGCAACAACAGACCCTCTGAGTCTCCCCAAAATCTCCTGACATTTTGCTAAAAGCAGATTTGATTGTCTACTAGATTGAAGGCTGCCTGGGATAGGGGGATACATGTTCCCTCCTTAAATGACTGTGTAGGGGGTGTATTTATAGGAATAGAGAATACAAGTCTGAATTTCTCACACATTTTGTTTAAAAGTCATGTTGGTGCACTCTCTCTCCCCCTCCACCCCCATTCCCCCTGCCTTTCCCTTGCATCTTCTCTCCAGCAAAGATTTCATTATTTAATGCCAAGTGCAATAACATCAGGAGCAACCAAGAGCATTCTTGCATAGAATACTTCATAGCACACTAATTAGGACTCTTCTGAGAGATTTAACAATCCCTGTGGGCAGAGGAAAGAGCTGGAGCTGATCTCCTCTAATCCCAGTGACTGCCCTCGTTTTTGTGCTGCTGCAGAGGGGAGCAGAGGATTTCCAGCGGCCTCCTTTGGTGAGAACACTGCTGCCTAGGCTGGGGGACCTGCTCAGCTCCAAGGGATTGGGCAGGGCTGGGTGGAACCTCTGTGACTCCTGCTATTGCTTGGGTGGGTTCCACAGCCTTCGATCTCAGCGTGTCACCAGCTCTTCCTCTCTGGAAAAGGAAATTGTGCACCCAGTTCAGGGCAGTGAATTCCACCAGGAGGACACCACTGTGTGAGGCTCTCTGACTCTGGCCTGGCTCCCTCCAGCCGGATGGAGAAGGTTCAACCTGCAACCAAAGGAGGAAGGCACATGGAGAACATGTTTTCATTTATGGCAGAGCACAGGATCAGAGAATGGCCTGGATTGGAAGTTGTTGAGGATTGAGAGAGAGAGAGGGGAAGATTCCGATTCACTGATCACAATTTGTTTTTATTGAGATTTCCAAATGCCTATATATTATTCTAGGCAGGTTAGTAATTTTTTTTTTTTTTTTTTTTTTTTTTTACTACAATGATTTTTTACTGTGTTAAACATCACACAGACAAAACTCATTCATTCAACATTTCTTGCTTGTAGGAGTTTGATTCAATCTTCTTTTCCTGTCCACCATACTTGATCCTATCTTCATGTAATCTTCAAAGCTCTGTTTGTTCTTGCCAAAGGCATCTTGGTTGTCAAACTGACTATGCTAATTAAATCCAAAGGACCCTCTGTCCCATGTCCACAGGATGTGACCTTAAAGGTTATCTCATTCCAACCCCCTGCCATGGGCAGGAACATCCTCCACCATCCTCAGTTGTTCCAAGCCCTGTCCCAGCTGGCCCTGGACACTTCCAGGGATCCAGAAGCAGCCACAGCTCCTCTGGGCACCCTGTGCCAGGGCCTCCCCACCCTCACAGGGAAGGATTCCTTCACAATATCCCATCTAACCCACCTGCTGTCAGCCCCTTCTCCTGTCTCTCCACAACTTTGTCCAAAGTACTTCTCCAGCTTCTCTTGGAGCCCCATTAGGCTCCAGATGATGCTCTGAGGACTCCTTGGAGCCCTCTCTCCTCCCTCCCCTCCCCTCCCCTCCCCTCCCCTCCCCTCCCCTCCCCTCCCCTCCCCTTCCCTTCCCTTCCCTTCCCTTCCCTTCCCTTCCCTTCCCTTCCCTTCCCTTCCCTTCCCTTCCCCTCCCTTCCCTTCCCTTCCCTTCCCTTCCCTTCCCTTCCCTTCCCTTCCCTTCCCTTCCCTTCCCTTCCCTTCCTTCCCTTCCCTTCCCTTCCCTTCCCTTCCCTTCCCTCCCCTCCCCTCCCCTCCCCTCCCCTCCCCTCCCCTCCCCTCCCCTCCCCTCCCCTCCCCTCCCCTCTCCTCCCCTCCCCTCCCCTTCCCTTCCCCTGACAGAATGCTGTGAGCAGAGAGGTTCACAGGCTGGAACAGCAGCAGCACAGGGACCAACAACTTCCCTGACAGTTTTCTCATCGTGATGCCATCATCACACTTCAAGCAGTCTGAACAGGATTTTGCAGTGCTTGAGAGGAGTATAAGCAAGCTGGAAGACCAGCTCTGGTCTGAACATGGCATCTGATTGCAATTAAATGTGTTATTTGAGCCATTAGCTTTAAGTGGCATAAACCAAAGGCATAAAAACATTTCTGAATTGCTAATAATGCTCAGTTACCTCTCACCTTATTTCAGATCACTGATGTTTGTAATATTTCTGCTCTTCCTTATGTTCTTCAGTATTGCCATTGAAAATTCATCAGTAATTGGCTACCATGAAAACTAAGAGCAGAAAAAAAGGGCTGTTTATGATTAAAGCATGAAAGAGTTTCAAACTGCAATGCTTATTGAAATCAACATAAATCCTCCCCCCAAATTAAACTAATCTAAGAAGATCTTTCCATTAAAAAAGAAAGTTGCAATATGAGTACTAGCCATGCCACCCTATACAGTTGATCTTTAAACCAGACCAAATGTGAAATTTCCAACACATTTTAAAGTTGTTGCTCGTTTTTTACCAATTAATGACTCTTCTGAACTTCACCTCATGATACTTATTAGCCTTCTTAAATATACTGGAGGTGATGCATTCTTCATTTGTGTCACTCATTAATCACTGCTCAATAACTGCTGTCAGGGAGCTGCTGGCTTTGATGTCTCATTGTTCAGCGCATTCTTTCTTGTTGGTAGTTAATCAAACGCTTCCCTGCTGTGGTCAAAGCACAGCTTGAGAGCAGTTTCAGAGGTGATCCAGCATTAAAACATGGAGCTGGTTGTAGATGTCCGGTTCTTTGGGTTTGGGCTTTTTTTATGTATATATCATGGCAAAGTGAAAGTTTTCATTTTGCATTCCTTGGCGAATGAGGTGTTGTTGTCCTGCCCTTATGACTGGGAAGCTCAGAAAATAGCACTGAGTCCTGCCATCTAACTGAAGCACACTGTAATGACTGACTAATTAGCTGCAGTTATGAAATGAACTGCAAAGTTTCTGCTGTCAATCACAGTGAAATAATGTTTCTTTTTTCTTTTTTTTTTCCCCTCTTTTTTTTTTTTTTTTTTTTTTTTTTTTTAAGAGTGGAATTTAAATAATTGTCAAAATGTGTTAAAAACTTCGGGGGGTTGTCAGTCAAATGAAAGCATCCAACGGAGAAAAATATCTGTCCTGAGATAAAACGAATATTTTCATTTCTAGAGTTTGTTCAAGCCAGATTTATACTGAAAATATTCAGGAAGACATTCTGCAAAAGCAAGAGTGGACAAACTGAAAACAAGGGAAGTAGCAGCTTAGAGGTGAATGAAAGACAAGAAAGAAATGAAACCAGGAAAAATCATTGAAAAAGGAGAAAGGAAAAAGGAAAAAGGAGAAAGGAAAAAGGAGAAAGGAAAAAGGAGAAAGGAAAGGAAAGGAAAGGAAAGGAAAGGAAAGGAAAGGAAAGGAAAGGAAAGGAAAGGAAAGGAAAGGAAAGGAAAGGAAAGGAAAGGAAAGGAAAGGAAAAGGAAAGGAAAGGAAAGGAAAGGAAAGGAAAGGAAAGGAAAGGAAAGGAAAGGAAA